>NC_050069.1:58953927-60262127 GCF_009764565.3 Dermochelys coriacea
CTCTCCTATAACATCTCATGAGAGTGATGTTCTATAATGTGAAAGCTGTTTGAAGTTTCAAGTGATAAAAATGATAAATTGGGTACAGCTTTAAGCTCCCCAGAACAAAAAACCTGAAGGAATGTCTGTAAAATTGGACTCCATGAAAAACACTCTGAGAAAAACAGGGAGCTATAGGACGGTTTTATATGCTGGTTTTCCAAACAGTGGCACAATCAGCATTAGTGAGTAAGTTGCTGAATGAGATTTTGGAATATAAAACTACTAAAAGGCCACTTAGAAGATCATAGCCATTCCAGGATTTTAATTTAAATGATAGGAATTCTGGCTGATTGGGTCAGATTTATGGAAAATGATATACCTTCACTTTTGCATATTGATATAGATCCTATAGAGGGGCATTTAGTAGTCTGGAGAGAAAAATTCTAAATATAGAAAAAATGGAATTATGCTTATCTCATAGTTTCTTCTAGATGCATGTCCTGAAAATGGCACTTATGCCCAAGAATGCTGTTCTGGAGTGGTTTCAGAGTAGCAGCCGTTTTAGTCTGTATTCACAAAAAGAAAAGGAGTACTTGTGGCACCTTAGAGACTAACAAATTTATTTGAGCATAAGCTTTCGTGAGCTACAGCTCACTTCGTCGGATGCATTTGGTGGCAAAGATATATTTTTTCAGGATATTATTCTGATGACATAGAATGTGCACTGGGGAGGAATTGGCTCCATTTACCTCTCAGAATACTGACATTTTCAAGGCTGTCTGACATACAAATGCTTAGGAGGAAGTATACATACTGTGTGTACATTTTCAGTCTTTAAAGGATTAAGAGACTTTCCTAAGTATGGGTAGACTTTGAGAGCTATAACCATGGAAGAAATACATCCAATAAAATTTGGCATCTGATTTCATGGCTAGCTTTTAGCACCCACAAAATCTACAACTGGCTGGGGGGTGGGAGTACAATTTGTATAAGGTCCCAGTATGCATACTGTCCCAAATTTCAGGTCTAAATTCTGCTCTATCTTCTAATAGCCACACAAACAGGCAACAGGGGGATATTTCTAGTGACTAGAGCCATCCTGCTGGAAATGCACGGGGTGCAGATTCCAAAGGCTATTAGAAGTACCGTGGGGTTGTCTCATGCTCACAGGAGTTGCAGGCAAACCTCTCTAGATAAAAAGGTGGTGGGGGAAAGAAGTGGGGAGTTACTTGTTAGTGGCAACGACTGGACAGCTCCTCAGAGCTGCAAGATACCCCCACCCACCCACACCCACACACTGCTTTCCTTCCTCCAGCTATATAGGGAGAGGTTACCCTCCAGCTCCCTGTGGGCCCTACATACTCCCACTTTACTTGTAATGGCTTTGTGTCAAATACTGAAAAGTGTTAAGAAAAGGCGAGGGGACTGTCTGAATCTCATGGTGGGAGGGGGAAGAAGCATAGTCAGCAGTTTTAGGGAAAATAAAGTGACTGTACTCAGGCAGGCGAAAGCTACTGCACTGAAAGAAAGTAGTAAAGAAGAACGGAGCCATTTGTAGGTAATCAATAAATACAAGGCAAGGAGCTGAAGGGGGTATGGAGTGAGAGGAACATTAGGATCCTCCCTGTTAGAAGCTATTGCTATAGATACATTGGAGCCAGGGACTATTCGTCAGTGAGCTCCTAATATGGATGAGAAAGGAAGCTGTTTAGTGGGAGCCTGTTCCAAACAAAAGACGCTCCAGGTTTCTCATTACAGAGTGTGATTTATGCGGTGGCAGGAATAATTTGCACACAGAAATGGAAGTGTCTGAGAGTTAGGACTTTATCTCATAGTCTTAAAAAACGACGGGACTTGCTGGTAGCGGACACTCCTTGGGCTCAGTCAGTTGTTGACCTAGGAATGGGGTACATCCTCAGTGATCATTTTTCCATTGGTTTTAAACTAACTCAGGAGAAACTGGGATAGCAAACTCTTCTGTCAAATGGGAAAGCCTATGATTACGAGGTGAACACCTAAAGGGCCAATTAAAATTCTGAAGCAAAACGATTTGTGAACATATATTGAATTAACATGTTAAAATTCAGTACGGTAAGAAGAATGTAGAATTACATGGAGAAAAAGGGGCACATAATGTCCCACTAGCTACCTATAGACCGGGAACCTAGGTAAACTATGGCACACTGGACTGATGGCAAGGTTGCCTGATTTACACGCTATAGCACTGCTGACTTCAGAGGCAAACTGGATATTTTACTGCAGTGTGAGAAGCATTGAAATAGCTTCAGGTCTGGTTTGAGAACCTGATCCTGCAGGGTGTGGAGAGTCTTTTGAGAGTGAGCACCTTCAGCCCAAAGGGAGCTGAGAGGCCTCAACACGTCATGGAATCCAGCTTTTATAGAACTGTTTATTTCATGGTATTGATTGTGTCATTCATTTAGGATGCGTTTTTCAAAGGAGCCCAGTGAAGTCAGTGCCCAACTCCCTAAGATGCCTTTGAAAATCCCAACCTTAACAGTTAATGTAATTTTTGGTAACAAACCTTTTTTTTAAACATATTTTCCTCAGTCGTTTCTGGTTGCTAATTCCTGGATTGATTGTATTACAATAGCTCTACTTTTTAAACCTTTTCTCATTTGGTGGTGGAATGAGGAGAAGCACAATTACTGCACAAATGGAAATGGCAGGTAGAGTTATTCTACTGCTAATTTTTAATTGGTTTCTGTCTGGCCCGATTTGGTATAATAAATATCTTATGAGCCATAGTGCTTTGTTATCTAACTCCTGGGGCCTGGCTTGGCTGCATCCAGTAAACCATCTCACTTAAACAAGGACACAAAGTTTCTGAGCCTTAACAACTGGACAAGCGAAAATTAACTTAATAATGTAATTCAATGACAGAAAACCCAAGGAACCACCCTAGAAATTACAGTCAGAGAAGATATGAAAGCAAGAAAAATCCTGTTTCTTAATTTGATGTTGGCTGTCTTAACTGGATCTCAGCTCCAGCAGATCTTAAGTAAATCAACTAATTGGGGCATGTTCTGCACATAGAACAGGAGACCTACACATACAGCTAGGCAGATCTCTCCCAAAAGTGTTTGGTGCACAGTATTTACTTTCTGGCTAATGTAGCTTCAGACATAATTTTTAATGATCATCCCAGGTGCATTTGTACATAAAAAATCATCTATGAACACTAATTCTCTTTCACAACCAGCCATTTTTCTTATTTTCCCAACAACTATCAGTACTCATTATATTTTCTACCCTTTTCTAAAATTCAGATAGCAGATTGGTGGTGGTGGGAGGGAGCATATACATACCTAGAGACATAGTTTGATGGGCAGTAGATGGGCATACTCTGATGATTAAAGCACTGACCTTGGGAGACCCCTGTTCAAGTCCCTACTCTGGTTGATTCAGAGAGATCTGAAATGAAAAACCTCATCTCTGGAATAAGCAGCACAGGGACTCAAATGTGGGTTTCCCAGCCTGGTGCACAAACCATCAGAGCATATGCATTTTTGACAGCTGCTATGAAATGGAATTGTCATCCTCTGGTTATCTCTAGCTAGACAAGAGGCCTGTGATGGGTTTCCTCCCCATCACCTCTTAGAGGGGTAACAAACAAACAAACAAACAAAAAAACCCAAATCAAAACACCCAGTGAGAGACGAGCTTCACACCTGTGAGGTAACTGACTGATTGCCTTCAGGCCAGAGGGGGCAGTTAGCTGAGGATCCATTGTGCATCTGGGCCTTATAAGTAGACTGAGAGAAGTCAGTTGGGAGACAGACTACCTACAAGAAAGGTAGGACTCTCTTGCAGAGAGGGAGGTGTAGGAAGTGAAATAGACTTTTGTCAGGGTAGGGTCTGGAGTAAACAGAGAAGTTGCCAAAGTCCCTATAAAGGAAATGCAGAGAAGAAGCTGAGGGGAGTAGCTTGATTATCTCAAGGAGGGCCAAAGTAGAATTTGTTTTGAGATATTGGGTTATACTGTTTAACTGGACTTTTGTAACACCAGAAGGAGGCTTGAACTTTTGATTGACCTGGCTGAAGAACCATGCCACAAAAGGCTGGAAAGGAGACAGGACATTGTGGGGCCAAGGAAGAGGCTGCCAGGGGGATCACTACAGATGAGTGACTCTGCAATTCTGTGGCCTGATGTAAGGGGGCACTCTAAGGGTGTATACAGCCTCCTCTAAAGACCATAACTCTCTCCCACTGACTCCTTTGGAGAATCATGCAGTGCTGGTCTCTAGCTGTTGCACAGTGAAGATCAAACCCAACCCCAGCTAAGCAGCTCCATTGTTCAAGATGACTGAAGGTAGGGCAATGTGCTCTCTGACTGCATTAGAGACTGAGTGCTCTGCCAGGATCAGCCTGTAAAAAGTAAGTCAACATCTTTCACAAACAATACACTTTAAGGTTGTTTTTTATATGAAAATGCTGTTTTGGTCAAACTGAATTTAGTTTTATGATATCATCAGTTCACAAGAGGATTCCATTTTCCCTTCTGTAACAGGGTGTAGCAGGGCCTCCTTTGCTCCTGCCTCTACTCTGCTCCAAAAACCACTCAGAGACCTTCTGGCTCAGCAATCACCGGTACAGTTTATTCATAGTGTGCAATCCCACCATATACAGCATGGGGGTTTCAGTCTGAAAGACTTTCCAGCCTCTGCAGCCAGGAGAGAAGCACTTCCACTCTCTGACTTTTCCTCCCTTTCTGTCTGCCTCCATTTGGCTTCCTTCCTCTGAGACTTTTATGCAGCCCCAGGGTAATCAAGCTGGCGGCTGTTTCCCCTTTGCCAGTCAGGCACAGGTTTCTCTAGCCAGTTCCAATTTACCTCCCTTAATTGGAGCTGGTGTGTCAGAGGAATGGCTCAGCAGTTCTTGCCCAGCACCCTCTTACACCATCAAAGCTTTTACTCTTCACACTTTAAAGGTCATCTTACAAAATATTTTGATGCTCCATTATAAATGGTCTAACCTTCTCTGGGTCACTTTAACAAATCTTAATGAAAATCTCACTTGACCTATACCTGACCAATAAAAATATCTATCTGGATTGATTTATTTAACTTTTTTCAGTGCAGACAATTCATTCTGAAAGGGTAAGGTTGTTAGTTATTTTCAGCAAAACTAAAAAAAGTGACTTTGGGGCCTCACAATGCATGGATATTTTCACACATAATGGGACAGATAAATGGAAGACTACTAAAGGAAAATGGCAGCAGGTTTCTACCAGATGTCATGAAGATAGATAAATATCTGCCAAAGTGTCTGTCACATATGTGGCACTTGGCTTTATGGGCGAAAGGATATAAAAACTAGTCCCAGTACAAAACATTTAAAAAGCTCAACCTTTTTCTAAAACTTTTGTTTTGTTTTGTTCCTGTATACTTGATGGCATAGCATGGCAATCATTTGGGATGGCCTGTGGTTTTACTACTTGTAAATAATGCATCCTTCAAAACTCATACTGATAAAGGATTTATGGAATACTGTAACACCACATATTCTCTGTCTCTCTACATAGATATTCTTTAAACCATATTATATGTTAGTTCCCACATTTCTAGTGCTGTCTATAGTTCTAATTTAACTCCTCAGAGGCAGACATTTCCAGAAATTGTGGGCAGTTAGCATAAAGAATTTCTGCTACAAGCTAGGGACTTATCAGTTAGAAGTAACAGAGGAGGTGAGATCCTGGATTTGTGAGCTGATCACAGGAAGACTGTGAGCTACCAGTGTGATGTGGCTGTGAAAAAGGCAATTACAATCCTAGGATGTATCAGGGGAGGCATTTCCAGGAGAGAGAGAGAGGTATTCATGCCATTATGGAAGGCACTGGTAAAATCTCATTAGGAAAATTGTACAATTCTGGTAACCTATGTTTAAGGTAGCTGGACAAATTTGAATGTGAGTGTATGTTGGGGTCATTTGTTATGGACAGGGCTCACTTCTGGTTTATGACTTATGTTCTTACACGCTCATGCTTCAGGGTTCTAGCAGGCCCCTTGCAGGGTCAGGAAGGAATTCCCCCACTCATACCTCCCCTCTGCCCCGGCCAGTGAATTCTAGGGCGAGTTAGTCTCCTTCGTTTGAAGCAGCAGAGATGGCCATTGCTGAGGATGGACATAAGGCAAGGGCTCTGAGTTGGCATGAAGCATTCTTTCTCTCAGGTGCTTGGCATGCTGGTTCTTGCCCACATGCTTGGGGTCTGATTGCCATATGTGAGGTTGGGAAGGTATTTTCCCACAGGTCAGATTGGTAATGACCACAGGGTTTTTTGCCTTCCTTTGCTGAGTGTGGGTGTGGGTCATTTGCCAGGATTTTCTGGATATAGCTCCCTTAGTCATTTCCCTGCAAATGCAGGGGCCTTAGGCACTGTTGTATCTCACTCCATCCTCTCCTCTGCCTGTGGCACATAATTGTCTAGTCTGGGCAGTAACAGTGTGGTCTAATTTCAATTGTTTGGTGCTGGTGGTCTGTGAAGTACAGGAGGTCAGAGTAGATCTGGTGGTTCTTTCTGTCCTTGAACTCTGACTCTATGGAGAAAAACTTAGTCTTGCATAGAAATCAGAGGAAAACCAGACCCCATGAATGCTGTTTTTAGGTGGGTTTCAACATGTGCTATTTCACTGACACTGTGCATAATGGGGAGGGGGCAATAGGCTCTAAGTCTCTGAGGTTTCCCCTCACCCTCAGACACTTACCATCATCACTGATCATATTAAAAACCAATTTATTAGCTTTCCTAAATTGCAAAAGCATACAAAGTTAAACTTGTTTGTCAGATTCCAAAACCAGGGAAAAATGTAATAGCTGTTATTTAAAAATGTAATTAGTCCTACATTTTAATTAAACATGAGACAAATCATTAAGAGGACCACCAGGTTGTTAATTTGAACTAGGGAAGATTTAAAAAAGAGCGAGTCTTGAAATGTCTGCTTGAAAAATACAGAATAAGACCTTTGTCACAGAGACTGGGGCTCGGATGAGAGATAAGTAAGGTAACTGGAGGTGAGAAATTAAGCAGATAGGGAAATGGAAGAATAAGATGAGGAATGCAGGGAAGAGGGAAAAGAAGGAGCACTAGGTCTCAGAGAGAGACATGAGAGGCACAGATTATCTGCTCTCATCTACAACTTCTGGACCTCATCTCACTGAAAATGGGGCTTTCTATTAGACAGCAAGAACCTTATGCTGAGAGCACTGGCAACTCATAATTCACATTGATTTCAATGGTGGTTGCAAGTGCTCAGCTCCTCTCATAATCAACCCCTTAGAATTTACAACTCAGAATGTAGGCAAGAGAATAACACTAAAGAGAAAGACACTGATCAAAAGATAGCATTTGCGGTTTTCCCTAATGAGTCCTTTTATGATGAATGGCTGGTCTGTTATGGGATGGAGTGCTGGAAGTGAGACAGGGTCCTGGGTGGGATTTTGGTTGGAAACTCTGTGAAACGCAGCAGCTTCTCATAGTTGCTAGCCAGACCAAACATTAATTTACAGACCAAAGCCAGACCAATCCCTAGCCATACCAAACATTAATTTCTGCTGAATTTTGCTTTGAGTTTATGGATCCATTCCAATCCAGCTCTAAGCAAACTTCATAGGCCATGAACCTATAAGAACTATAGTGTGAAAATAACTATTGGCCCCTCTGTCAGCCTCATCCACCTGCTTATGCACAGGCAGCTAATACCTTTTCTCCTGCACTATGCGAAGTTGAGTCTGGGGCCTGCGGCTGGGAATGAGAATCCTTTGGAGGGGCAGGGGCCTGAAACTCTGTCAAGATTTGTCAAAAGCTTCAAGGGCCAAATTTCTGGATGGCAATAAATGTTGCCAGATTTCAGGTTTAATTTGCAAAGTTTCACTCAGCTTTACAGAAGAAAACCAAGAACTTCTGACAACTTCACATTCTCAGCAGGGAAATTAAAGGAAGGGTTATCAGGAATACTTTAGAAGGGTACATTCTGATGGAATTCTTCCTAAATATTCAACACTTTCTGTCTTCAAATGTTTGTTCTCAGTGGTTCTGAAAAAGTCTTCTAGTGTTCAGGGCTCTCACATCTCTGCTGCTCAAAGAAATGATAGCACTGAGAGCATATTGAAGGAGAATAACAGCAGTTCCTTGGATTACCACAGCCTAATTCCATTAATCTGAGCATCCTGGAAAACCTCCTTTTCCACTATTAGTATGTGAAACTCTTTAGTTAGATTTTAAACACACCTGAGTTAATATATAGGGATATGTCAGAAGGGAAAGGGAGTATTCCTTGTTAAATGTCAGCTTAGAATCCTGAAGCCAAATGTTCTATTAGAGATCAGGCTGATAGCTCTGTCTCTTATACTTTTGCCCAACTTTAACCATCTGGGTTGAAATTTTGCATGTCAAGGCCAAGTTGTTCTGCAAAACTTTAGTTAAAATAGTTCAGCCATGTCCCAGAATATGGTTAAAATAAAATACAGTATTTTGCCCATGCTAAATTATGGTGACCTTTTATTTGAGAAACTCTAGCTCTCTCATGCTTTGGTGCAGGAACATGACATTTGGCAGGAGGTGGCCTTTGTGAATTGATGTGTGTTTCTTTGCCATCTTCATGAAAATCCCCACCAAACTTGGAAAGTTCTAAGTCGTTTGTTTTTTTTGGGGGGGGTGGGGAATCAGTTTGCATGTGCTGAATAAAGACTTGATAGTGCTTCACAGCTAAATTTCTTGAAGATTCTATCCACACACACACATACCCCAGTCTGCAGTGGCAGGAGTCTAAAAAAGACTTTCCTGCAATTAAAGCTCTGGGCTACTGTGATCCTGGTTGGACACCAGGCACTGGAAGGAAGTCAACGCAAGGGAGCCTGTGTCTCCTGTGCTGTCAATGGCTCACCTACTGGGGCCAGGCAGCGTGGAGAAGAAGCCAGAGAGATTGGACAGGACACTGGGTGGGGGAGAGGGAAACTGGAATTGGCTTGGCAAGGAGACTGGAAGCCAAGGAGGGAAATGGTTGAGAAAACTGAGAGCCAGTAGGCTGGGGGGAGACAGATTGGAATGGAGCTGGGGAGACCAGGGTTGGCTGGGTAAGGAGACTGGGAACTAGTGGAGTGGAGGTAAGATCTGTTGAGGAGCCAGGATGTGGGGGGAAAGCTGGGACTGGTTGGGCAAAGAGCCTGACTCAAGAAGTTGGGGAGGTCGGGTAGGGGAGAGGCACTGAGATTGTAGGAGGACCACAGATGAGGTGGGTGGAGAAGAGAGATGGAATGGAAACAGTTTTGCTAACCCCAAAGGATACAAAAATGAATCAGTTCCTCCTAAATCATGGGATTGGCCCAAAAATCATGATTATTTTAAAAGGTTATATTGTGTTTGTCTCTCTTTTTTTTTTTTTAAACTCTCCCAGTACGTGCTCATGTGTGTGAGATAATTTGCCTGGCCAAGGCTCCCAAATGTAGTAAAGTGATTTTTGGCCCCTGTGGCAGGCGCTCTCACTCCCACATCTGCCCAGCCCCAGCCCAACAATTAATTCTGTCCCTACTTCAGTTTTTTCTTGCTCAAACCCCATCACTTCTGTTCCCATATCAGTTCTCTTCCCTTCCCACCTTACCTCTGCTCCTCTTGCAGCTCTTCCACAGGAGGCAGGGCAGTGGAGAATGGAGACAATCTGAGGGGATTTTCCTTAGGTAGAGCTGAAATTTGCTAGAGAGCTGGAGCATCTTGTGCATTGACAGGCTCCAGGCCTACCAAACTCCCGTGACCTGTGAAGAAATGGCGAGAGTTGTGTGTCTCATCCCTCCTAGTACTGGTCCCTGTACAGGCTGACAACCTACTATTGCTATAAATTACTCTGTTAACTAAACTGGCAGAGGTCTGTGCAATGGATTTAAAGGTTCCAACCCTGCTGATGACCCATGTGGTTGTCAATATGAAGCCACGTAAAACTCTAACCAGTAAGCCCAGAAACTGCCAAAGCAGCGACTGCTGCACGGTGGGGGAGGGAGTAAAATGGGGCTAGTCAGGGTCACCCCTACACCCCCTGGATCCAGAACTATTCAGGGGAGACCCCCTACTTTGGTGAGGGCTCTAGGTGATGTCTCCCCTCTGCACCCCCACTATGTGGCCTGGGGAAAACTGCAGAGAGAAGCGAGCCAGAGACTACAGCGGGTAGTAGCAGAAGCAGCCAAAGCAGGGACCTTTGGACATTCCAGTCAAAACTGTGGCATGTTCTGACTTTCTCTGCCCTGTGGTGACTGTCTGTCTGGTTGCTCCAATGTTCCCTCTCCCTCCTCAGTCTCTTCACCTCAGCTTCCCTCCATGTCTGCCCCTTTTACCTTTTTGCCCCTCCTTGTCCCCCTTCCCTTCCCATTTACCTGATTCCCTCTTAAGTAAATCAAGCTTACCTCTGTACCCGCTCTCTGCCAAAAAAAAAAAAAATCATAGAACTAATATGACCTTTGCTTTCATCACAGTTGACTCTATTAGGCCTCTTCTCCCGCTCTATGTCTGTCTTGTCTATTTAGACAATATTGCCTCATTGTTTCCTGGTACTCCCCATCTATCTGTATCCATCTGTTGTTTCTTGTCCCATACATACTTGGATTCCCAGGTTTTAGGGATAGAGACTTTTTGTTTTGTATTTGTACTGTACCTAGCACAATGGGGCCCATGACTTGGGCTCCTGGGTGCTACGATAATACCAACAATCAACAATAAACCTGATGGAATTTGTTGGTTTTTTCAGTTTGCTTTTTTAAAAAAAACTTAGTTTTCTGTGTTAAATATGTATCCTATTTTAAAAGAACACTAAGGTTGCAAAATCAAGCACTCAAAGTTAGGAACTGCAGAATTAAGGTTCCCTGTGCAACAGTAATTCAGCTCCATAGGACTAATCCTCTCCTGTGATTTTTTTGAAACCTTTTGGTTCTCTTAATAATTTTTTGTTTTTGTTTTGGTGTGTCTTGACTAGACATAATATTAGCTTCTTGATTAAAAACAATGTTTTCTTCTAACTGAAAGTGTTTTTTTTTTTAAAAAAATGCTTATTAAAGATTCTGGTTGGACTATCTTGGAAAAAATTATTTCCAAAAGTGTTATACATAATCATTATCAGCATGAGCTTCCCAAGACCACATCTATAAATTATCAATAGGCGAGAATGTAATTCCATATCAATAATATTCATTTAAACCTGATCCTCTGAGACTTCCATGAACAGTAATTATGTTGGTGGACTTTGATATAGATACTTGTCCACAGGAAACTGCACTACAACCTCAAAATTAATTTATTCCATTGGTTTTAGTAGTCCAAAACATGCAGCTGTTTCTTAGAGTATCTTCTGGAGTGGGTAAAATGTAGGGTTGGAGCCATATTGTGAGATATCAATTGTGAGTATTTAATGAGGGGTACATTCTCTTTTCAGTGACATCATAATTTTCACTTGTGTTAATAGAAATCATCTGTGTATGGAGAACAACAACATTTTGCAGTTACACATTAGGATCTCAAAGCACTTGATGAACATTAACTAACATAATAGACTGGTTTGATTAAGCAGCTTTGTTCTTCCAAGTGTTGTGATTTTGGCCTACCTCCCTGAAAAGTAATCAAAAGAATATATTATTCCTGGTTCTTAATCCTTCCAGTTTATAACATTTGGGGTCATTGTGAGGTCAGGCTACTCTCCAATGACAGTTGGTATATGGGAACATCATGTGATATTATTATCTGGCTTATTTTCTGTAAATGTTCTGAAATTCTGGATAGGGCAGCAGGATTTGATCATGACAATACTTTAAATGTGACTGAATGCAGCCCTTAATATTTTGTTCCATACTCACTAAGATGTGCCAGGAAAATTGTCCTGTTCCTCATTTCACATACCAATTTGCCACTATTCTGAATAGCATGTTACTAAGGAGAACAATTATTCCACATTATTATTTAAAGGCCCTATTTCCCTGTCCTTCTCACCCTGCTCCTCTTGACTTTTTGATACAACTTTAACAGTAGAGCCCAACTCTTTTTCAAATCATGCAAAATGAGTATTCTACCTTCTGACAAGGGAATGAAGCTGAGGACAAATGTGTGCAAGTTTGATGGTGTAGTGTTGGATATTCTCCCTAGTTGAAATCCTGGCCCCATTGACTTCAGTGCGGCTAGGATTTTATCCCATGGAGTCTCTGGGATGCAAACCCAGAGACCAGCATGCTGACATATACCTATCTTAAAGGTCAGTTGGTGCAGGTGGCAAAGCCATAAAGAAGATCAGCGGTCACGTCTGGTACTACATAACTACTAACACACGCATTATGATTACTTTGTTTTGATAATATTTTATTT
The DNA here is from genome assembly GCF_009764565.3 of Dermochelys coriacea. Classification (NCBI taxonomy): domain Eukaryota; kingdom Metazoa; phylum Chordata; order Testudines; family Dermochelyidae; genus Dermochelys; species Dermochelys coriacea. The sequence continues at coordinate 58,966,259 of NC_050069.1, forward strand.
TGGCATATTTGACAGCAAATCTCAGAGACCTAGTTATTCATAACTCTTGACTTGATGGAATTTACTATTAATTATACACTTTTGGTTAGAAACATTAAAGGTTGGAATCATTTGTCTTTGCTCTGAAAGTAGCAAATGTTAAGATTATGTTAATCTAAGGCAGAAATTCCCACTCACATTATGATATACTGTCACTCCAAACACTTTCTGAAGATTCTAGTTCTTATAAAGTTCGGGGGAACGCTTTTCCAATATGAAGTGATATGTTGAAACTTCACTTTTAAAGCCTATCTATGGATACAATTTTATAATCTGCTCATTCCTGGATCTTCATTGGCTACAATGGTTCTTTTAATACCTGACTCAAAGTGGTAAAACTGAAGATTATACTGAGAAACTTTTCGCTTTGTACATGCAAACTATGTGTTGATAGCATGCATAATTTAGGTGTAAGTCCTTATTTTTCTTTTAATGCTCCTGTTTTGGGAAGAAAATGTAACTGCTTTGGCAATTATTTTGAACTCTGGCAAAGGGTTCAGATTCTTAAGAGAAAATTTAATTTATTTTGTGCTTCCTCAGTAGTCAGACAGTTTTCAGCTTCTGAAATTTTTTTATGGTTTTTAAAAACATATTAGGGTTTTGTTTGTACTTGTTAAGAAAGAATTCTAAGTGCCATAAGCCAATTACAGTCCCTTTCTATCTGAAACAGAGCAAAATGTGATCCATCCTTCTCTCTCAAGCTAATCTCTAAAATATATTTGACCCTCACACAGTGCTTGAGTAAAAGAGATTGTATTTCTTGAAGCAAAATGGAAAGATGATTCACAAAATTCTAGTCAAGATGACAACTGGACTGATGTCCTTGCTAACTGAATATCCATTTCCAAATGTACTAAATTTAAAGGGATGCAATCATACTATTTAGTTCAGAGATGGTGTTATATGCTGGCTAGATAGTTGAAATGCATTCTTGCCATAGATGTGTCTAGCTCATAAGGCTGCTTTGTTCACATGGTTTGGACTTCCTGCTATTGGCTTTTTTGTATGGAAGATGTTCAGTCCATTCTCAGGGCCAAAAATTGCCCTCTCTCCTTTTGAGGTCAATGAGAGACTTGCTCAAAGATCAAGGGTATATAGCTGTTTGTATTTTGGCAGACCTTTCCATTCTGATACCTGAAAGCATAGTTTTGATCTGCAGTATTGATCTGGTAAATCATAAGATTGTATTTGACCTTTATAAATTATGATGTATCGCTGTGTTTCTGTGGGTACATTATCAAAGTGGCAGTCCATTTGTCCTTCTCAGGTAACCCACTGAAGGAAAGAATGAACGTCCCGGATTAGAAATAAATAAAGTGGAGGGACAAATAAAGGGGGAAGGAAATCAGTTTGGAAGCATTTTAAGATTGACTTGAAATGAATAAGTGATATCCATGCAGTTTTATGCTTTAGAAATTGGATTAAGCTTTTAAATGCCTTCCTTGTGGTGGGTTTTTTTTTATGCGCTTCCCGTTTTTGGAACTGTACTTGACTCTAACACTGAGCTCCCTATGCACAATGACAGGGAGCTAGATTCACCATGGCAAACTGCACTTCCCTGTACCAGGAAGGCCTGCGGGACTCTAGAGGTGTGTTAGGGGAAGGAGCAGATATGTTGTGAGGAGAGAACAGAGGGGAAAAAACCACTAGAGAAAGGCAGACGATGTTCACCACCAATGTCCCTCAGTAGAGACAGCTAAGTGAATGTGCTGGTACTAGTTAACCTGTACAGTCAGCAACACCAACTGTAGTTCTCCAGTTGCCAAAGAGATATAAGGGACATTGGCAGAAATTGGTATAAACCAGGGGTGAATTTACCTCAGTGATGAATTAAACTGAATGATGACCAGTTCACCTGATTCTGATACACTTACTCCTTTACTCCATGAGTCACCGCCATTGGATTTAGTAGGAGTACTTACAGTATCAAGTATGTAAGTAGTGGTGGCAGAATCAGCCGTGGTTAATAGACACAGATATAATGTACATTTATTTTTTTGTATGCTGCAAATTCAGAATAAAAACAACCTACTTACTAACAACCAATCAACACTGAGATTATTTGGATGTTAATTCACCAAGGCAAAATGGGATAGAGCTGTTGTCTTCCCACATTCACATATACCTTAAGCAATGATTGAGCTATGATCCAAGTATTCACAGAAAGTGAAAGTTCTTGTGGAAAAACATATTTCTAGGTTGAAATGTTCAAACCCCATTGTCTAAAGCTCCCACCAAATATTCATGCTCAGATGAAAATTTCCATTTGATCATGCAAAACAGTTAATTGCACGTACAAAGGGACATACTAAAAAGTAAACCGCTGTCCTGGCTGCAGACTATCCCACTAAAACAGGCTCAGTAGCATCTGCCAAAGCAGACCTAAAGGGACATCAATTATGTATCTAATTTTTTTTATTGACATAGGTACTGTTCACCAGAACAATAAAAGTTACTGAGTGACAGCATGATTTTCTCACATCAGGCAGCAATATGAAAACAGTGCTAAGCTATTGACCACTTAGACTAGAAAATAGAATGTGAATTAAAAGAACTCGTAGCTGCTGTTTCATGTGGGTGCAAAGAGCATTATAATATCTATGCCATTTAATGGCAGAGAAACAATTAATTGCCCAAGCCATATGCTGTAAGAAACTCTTCAACTGATTCATACATGGCAGAAGGGGAGTGACTTGTTCAGGCTCTAGCTCTGAACCTGTCATAAATTGGACTAGTCTCTGCTTTCCTCTCTCTATATTTCTGTTTCAGTCAATTGTATGGGATTCCCTCCCCCACAATTATTTCTGCTGCTACAGCTGCTGGCTAGGTAGAAAATACTAATGGAGACACCTGTGTGTGAGAGCTAGATGCAGCTGTAAATGTATCACTGCTGAGCCATCTGTACATGACTCATAATTGCTTAGCATGAGTTGGGATAGGAGCTGTTTGAGGGAAAATTCATTTCACAACTAATAAATGAGATGCTTTTCTTTTGTATTGCTTCCCATTTATTGACTCTGTGCTTCACGATTCTGCTTTTTCCTCCTCCTTGATATAGAAGTTATGCTAAGAAGCGGCTGTATTTGAGCCATCTCCAGGTAGTCATTTTTGTACATAGTTAATGGAATGAAAATCGTCCAGTCTATTTCAGTATTCCATTGGTAATTCACTGGCACTCTAAATAGCATTTATTTCCATTCTGGACATTTCAAAAGTGAAATTTAGAATTAAGGAGACTAAGGCCATGTCTATACTAGTGAGCTTACAGTGGCACAGATGTACCAATGCAGCTGCGCCACTGTAAGATCGCTCATGTAGCTGCTCTATGTCGATGGGAGAGAGCCACCTCCACGAGCAAGTCGTAGCTATTGACATAGTGCTGTGCATACTACACTTATGTCGATGAAAGTTATGTTGCTCAGGGGCAATGTTCCCTGTCATTTTTTTTTTTATATCCACGTCTGGAATGAATTTTGTTATGTGCACCAATGTGGAGGTGATGTGTGGCGGGGGTAGAACCAAGAGGTTCAGAGTGTGGGAAGGGGCTCAGGGCTGGGGCAAAGCATTGGCATGCAAGGGTGAGGGCCCCAGCTGGGGGTGCGGGCTCTGGGGTGGGGCCAGGGATGCGGAGTTTGGAGTGCAGACTGCCCCAAGGCTGGAGCCAGAGGACTCTTCCCCAGGCTTTCCCCTGCCGACAGCAGCTCCGGGGCTGGGGGCGAGGCACCTCTCCCCGCTGGCAGCAGCTCCAGGGCCAGGGGAGAGGCCTGCGGCAATCCTGCACACCCCAACTTGCTCTCCTCCCTGCCAGGCCCCTGTGGCTGCACGCCTGCATGGCCCTTTATAGCTTGCTGCGCGGCCGAGTAGTTAAGAGGGAACTTAGCAGCAGTGTGTTTTTTCACACATTTGATCAACATAAGTTTTGCCAATATAAGTGGTAATGCAGACATGGCCTAACTTAGCTTGGTGTTGGGTTTTTGCTCTGTTCTTAAAATTAATACTCAGGAAACTGAATCAATATTACCACTGACTGCACCCAAATGTAATGTGGACAGGTGCTGTGCAAGCTTCCCAACAGTTCTGTCAATGTATCTAAATCCTGACCTTCAGGAACTCCTGCTATTCCAGTCATTGGTCTCTTTTTTAGCACAGACAGAGTGAGATGTAGGTTAAATTGGATGGTGATTATGTGATATGGACAAACAGTTATACGGGACTAAGAAGTCTAAAAACATTTTATTTTACTTGTACTGACTTGGCAATATTTCAGGGTTTGACTCCTTTAATGATCCCAGAAACCTGGATTTTGACACTATGTTGATTAAGCTTTCAGGCTGCATGTGAGGATTTTGAGGGTGGGAGTAGTTAGGGAGGAATTAGAAAAAGAATTAGAACAGTGTGCAGGCTGCAGCTGGGTTAAGACTAATCCACTATCATTTTTAAATGTATTTTTTCTTTCCATTGCTGAACCACTAGGTTTTTAGAAGCCTGTTGAATCACAAAATCTGAGATGCTATTGTGAACAGAATTGTTAGTGAGTAGCAGCCCATAGCAATTGTTAAAATCTCTGGTAAAATTTCAGTGGCCACTGCCTGACAATTGCAGGTGCTGATTCCTGAACAGCACAAAGACATCAGAATTAAATATGTATATATTTAAAATAATTTCATAAACAGGGGAATTAAGCTTTTAAAATGTCCTTCCTCCATTTAAAAGGGGAGACTCTGATTCTCCTTTCACACAGTTCTGACACTGACTTCAGTGGAAATGCTTCTGATTTACATTAGCCTAAGTGAAAGGACAATCAGGCTCAAATTGTAGGAAATAAAAGCAGTAACAGATTTAGCTGCATTTCTTTGTCACATAACTGCCCTTGTCAAATATTGCAGCAACATACATCAGAAAGCACTCGAGACATACAGGCTTTTCTGTATAACTTCACTCTTATATTCTAGTGTGCTGTTTCTTTGAGGGACCAAAATCAACTTAATTAGGTGACCTAAAATATGTATTCAAGTGATTAAAATATATTCAACTAAAATGAACTTTTTCTCTTGCAGGTTACATAGTTTGCTGTGTTCCTCTCATCTTACAAACAGTGAGAATAATAAGCCTAAACACTAAAATGGGAATCTTCTGTAGGAAGAAAAATGGTGGTGTAGGCTTCTTTATAATACCTTTCCCCATTCCTGGTGGGGAAAGTGAAAACAAATCTCACCTTTGTGGCTGCACATGTTCTGGGGGAGGTTCTGAAATCCATGCAGCTCTGAATTCACTTGACAATTGCACAGCCCCTCAAACACACGCCTGCCTATTTGCTGAGATGGAATTGTTTTCTACATGTTGTGCTAGTTTTAGTAGGAGACAATTACCAACCAAAGCTTTAGGTAGGTGGCTGGCAAAACACTGCCTTCTCTTCATGAGAAACCCCCTCTTCTGTGACAACAATACCACATTTACACTTGTTCACATCTGTTGATTCAAGTTCATTAATCAATCTGCTAATGACTTCTTCTTGCCTCCCTTTTCCCTCTTATTACTTCTGAAAATCCAACACAAGAAGAGGTTATGTGCACAGGGCTAACTAGAACCAGCTCAGTAAAGTAAAATCCATCTCACAAACTGTGTACTGAATAAGAATGTGGGATTTGATTTGGCCCGTGTCTAGGCTTTTATTATTCACGGCTTGCAAATGCCTACATAACTGAAATTTTGTACCTAGGAATATTCACAGAAAGCAAAGAAGGCCTGTAATTGATTCCTGTAATCACAGAACAAAATTTGTTTTGGGATGTAACATGATTGATTTAGAGCTGAAAAGGTAGCTTATTAAGGTTTTTATAACAGTCGCCACTGAAATCAGTGAATACTGACCTCTTCCATGTGACAGTGGTATTAGCCTTTTGTAAGCCTGATGCATGTCACATGACTGGGACCAGGAAATAAAGATCAGTCTCTTGTCAGCACTTCTAGTTGTCACACCTTTTATTAGGGTTAAGTACTCCAGTGAGGGACCAATACAATGTCCCATAGGTGATCAGCCACAGTGCTCCAACACCCAATTCCAACAGTGAAGAAGTGACTGAATAGTCATTATAATGACTTTGTGAATAATCCAGAGCTCAAACAGGTTCATAAAAACTATCCATGGAACAACTCTGAATTATGAATAAGTGTATGTAAAGCAGGAGAGAGGAAAGAATTGTATAAAAGTGAAAATTTCTTGTCTATATTTGAGAGACTTCAAAAAAGAAACCCGGAGGAAAGTATACTTGACGTAAGTGTCAGAGCTTACTGAGGTGGTAAGTAGAAATAGTGGCTGTTGAGAACTGTACAGTAAGTCAGAGTGTAGCTCTGTTCCAACAGAGAACAGAGGCCCTCAGCAGACGCTGGCAAAATGGTATATCTTTATTTTCTTTGTCAGGTGTAGATCTAAGCAAACCTTCCTATATCATGCCCTAAATCACTCGAAACTGGGTTTGGATATCCTTACAATATCCAAACCTTTTGGTATCCAGCCAGGCCCTACACCTAGTGGATTTAACTTCCAACTCTTTGGAATTTTGTGTGAATTGACCAGGACCTTAGTTGCTCACCAGGCTCCAAGCTCTCCCTTTAATCTTCACTGGTTTTTAGAGGTGTTGAATAACAAAACTGGAAGAGGAGTTAATGGATCAAGCCCCAGCTACACTGAAGCCTGAATTTCAGTCTACAGACAGCTGAGTCAGTAATACTTCCGGAAAATGCAGATCCCGATCCCAGAATGACCCATGTGAGAGTTGGTACAAAGCATTCAGTGTGTGTGTGGGGGTGGGGGGAAGAGATGGAATTAATTTCTAGATAAGATTACGTCCATCCAGACTCTGAACAGCTCTAGAAAATGCTACCAAATCATCCTCTCTGAAAAAGACTTTCTGCCATGTCAGGAATGACAATGGTTACACCCCCTTCAACTACAATACCTTGCCAAAAAAGTTAAACGAAATCATGTAGAAACAACTGAACCAGACAAATCCAGAAATACAAATAAATAAACAAAAAACCACTTTCCCAAGCTGAGTTTTACCCCCAAAAGGGAATAGAGCCATAGACTCCATGAAGTCTATTAGGGCATAGTTTTCAGCATATGCGAACATGCAAGTAGCAGAGACAATTCATGAAGTCTGAAATGACCAACATGTAGCCGAATGATATTGGAGACTACTGAATGTATAATACTTCCGGATGAAAGCCTATCACTCCAAATGAAATATGTCCCAAGATAGATCTCTGGCAGTATTTAAACTATTTGGGTAGCACTGGAAATGTTGTAAGTATTCAATCACTGAAACAAAAGCTTGTGGTCAGATGTCTAAAATGCCTTAGTGAGTTGCAAAAATATGAGGTGGGAAAGCAAAAACAAAACTCTGGTCAGAAGATATAAACAGAGCACTACAGCCACAGCCCAGTGCAGTCTCACAGCTGTATTGTGAAAGTGAGGAAATTTTTAATACTACAGCTTCACAATTATCAACCCTAGTTTTGTAAGAATTAAATATACTTTGGGAAAAATACACAAACTCGGTGAATCTAGTTAAGGCAGAAGTTCATTCCTACTTATTCTGCTATAACGTGCAGTCTGGTTTACTTAACTTTCAAACAGTTAATCATTCTCTCCCAGAACCATTGTAAAAGGAAAGGACAAACAGCTCCTTATTCTTCTATTCCTCTCCTCAGTTGTCTCCATCTGACTTTTGCTGTGACATATCTGCGACCTTCTCCTCAGGTTTTTCTGATATCACTATATTCCTTTTACTGAATGCTAACTTGCTCCCAAAAAGGGGATTATGCCAGATATTTACAAACAGGCCCATTTTGCTTACTGGCAGTTCTTTGCTCTCAATTAAAATGTGTGAAATTGTTTCTTCATGAGGTGTTGCAGAAGTTGCGATACTTTTCAGTTAATTGTTGGCAGAAATAGAACTGTAAACTAGGATGATAATTTACATATTTCCTCCAAGATTTTTTTTTAAAATTGGTATCACTCTGACTGTCTGATATGTTGGAAGCCTACTGAGCACAGGAGAGACTAAAAATGTACATAATTGCTTGTGTGTTGTAGCAGTGTTGGTTCCAGAGAGACAAGGTAGGTGAGGTAATAGCTTTTATTGGACCAACTTCTCTTGGTGAAAGGGAAAAGCTTTGAGCTTCATAGAGCTCTTCCTCAGCTATGGAGAAGGTAACCAGAGTGTCTAAGCTAAATACATGGTGGGACAGATTGTTTAAGCATAAGAGGTTCAAACCTGAGGAAGAGCTCTGTGAATCCCAAAAGCTTTTCCCTTCCACCAACAGAATTTGGTTAGGTAAAAGATATTACCGACTTACACTATCTTTCTCATATCCTGGGACGAACATGGCTACAGCAACACTACAAACAACAATGGAAGATACTGAATTTTGTCATTTTAAAATGGAAACTTCACAGCACAGAGAAGGAAGCCAGACTGAACAGTGACATCTACTTCCTGGGCAGATGTGAGAAACAAATCATCATCCCCAGAGGACTCACCATCTATGAACCTCTGACCATTACATACAACTCCAAATATGCTGAACAGCTCTGCAAGAGAACCTCAGAAAAACTATTTGAACATGCGGTGTATTTCATCCCATGCATCAAATGTCCCAACAATGACTTGGTGCGTGAAACCGAACAATCACTGTGCTCTTGAATGAACTCTCACAGAAAAATTATGAAAGACAAAAACACCCTATCACCTGTGGGAGAACACTTTTTTTCCACAAAGTGATCACTCCATATCTGACCTCTTAACCTTTGTCCTCAAAGGAAACCTGCACACCACCTTCAAAAGACAAGCCTGGGAACTTGAATGAGTAAAGCTATTGGACACTAAAAATGATGGACTTAACAGAGATACTTGTGTTTGTAACACATCAAGTTGCCTGCTAACCCTTAATTGCCCACTTCATTTCAAGTGGTCTCCTACAGGGTTAATAATCTGTCCCGTCTTGTATTTAGCTTAGACTCTGGGTACCTTCTCCAGGCCTGAGGAAGAGCTCTGTGAATTGTGAAAACTTGTCCCTTCCACAATCAGAAGGCAATCCAATAAAAGGTATTGCGTACTTTGTCTATCTTAACGTACATGATAACATTTAGAACTTTTTCAAACTAAGTGAACAACCAAGTAGAATAGGCTAAAGCTGTGATAAAGAGGCAGCTGAATGCAATATCCAGTGAGCTGCTGCAAATTTCTCAACCATTTTCTGAGGAAAGTCCTAGGAAGAAATCTAGAAATTGGACAAAATGAGGAAAAATCCACGCACCCTCACCTCAAGACTCACTGCATACAGAAGGTGTTATACTCACAGACAAATAATAACAAAAATATTATGGGGATTCTGAAAGCTTGCTCTGTCTGTCTTATTCATGCTCATTGCCATGGTAACCAAAGCCTTGTCTACAAACAAAGCTTTTTGAGGGGAAATAATTAATTCACGTGATTAATTTAAAAAAATTAACTGCGATTTAAAAAATTAATCTCAATAGCACCGTTAAACAATAGAATACCAATTGAAATTTATTAAATATTTTGGATGTTTTTCTACATTTTCAAATATATTGACTTCTATTACAACACAGAATACAAAGTGTACATTGCTCACTTTATATTTTTATTACAAATATTTGTACTATAAAAATGATAAGAAATAATTTTTCAATTCACCTCATACAAGTACTGTAGTGCAATCTCTTTATCGTGAAAGTGTAACTTACAATGCAGATTTTTGTTATTGTTACATAACTGCACTCAAAAATAAAACAACGTAAAACTTTCAAATGTCCTTATCTGTCCCCTTGTATTGTGGGTGGGAGGGTGTGACTTATTATACCTCAAAGTAGCACCCTGTAACCCCCATATTCATTACTGGTATCTGGTTGTGATATTTCATACAAGGCATTCCTTGCAAGGTTCCATATGAAATGCCATGATCTTCTGAAATTCATTGTTCTGTCGAAATATGTATATTATTATTGTATATGATATTATGAGATTTTTGCTATATGGTTGTTGTTGAAATATGTTGTGAGTTTGGGAGATGCTCACTGCTAGCTTTCCAGTGACGACAACGGTGGTGACCCACACCCAAGCGGGCATTAAACAACCATTGATCAGCAGGGGAATTGTAAACAAGAGATTTACAAATGTAAGACAGTTGCTCAAGCACCACACATTGTGGATTACTCAACTCTGTGACTCAGCAAGGCCCACCAGGACATGCCTGGGCCAGCATACCTATCCAGGGACATGGACAGAGTATAAAATAAGGGACAGTGGCATCATGAGACCATCTCTCTCCTCTCCCACCTACGCTGCAGGCAACAAGAACGCTGGGAAGCCAAAGGCTTTGAATGGAGGAGACTAGTCCCAGGCTGAGAAGGAAATTCAGCCTGTGTATTAAGAACTGTAACCTGCCTGCAACATCCAGTGGGGTGAGAAAAGCTATTTGATTCAACTCTTGCTTAATCTGAAAGTTTAGAATTTAGAATGCATGTTTACTTTTTATTTTCTTAAGATAACTATCTCTGACCTTTATGCCTACCACTTATAATAACTTAAAATATATATCTTTCTGTAGTGAATAAACTTATTTTAATGTTTGGTCCTTACCAGTGAGTTTGTCTAAAGTGCCTGGGGAATTTGCTCAGATTACAAAAGGTGGTGCATGTCCACTGTCCTTTGACAAAGTGGCAAACTAATTTAATGAGCTTGCACTGTTCACGGGAAGGTCTTGAGCAATGTCAGATGGTAAATGTCTGGGGTAAAAGGCTGGGGGGTTGGAAATTCCAGATCCTGCCCTCAGCTGTGTTCCGAATCTACTGCAAGCCTCACATCAGGGCTCCTGCAAGCAGGCTCCTTGCAGTGATCCACTCTCTAGGCCCTTCTGCCTATCTCTTCCTTTTTTAAATCTGATGATTTGTGGGGCCAATCTCATAATTTTTTAGACTCTGATTCATTATTTTTGGTCTCTTGGTGTTGGCAGTTCTGCAACTCTCCTTTCCTCTTGTGATTCCAAAGGCTTTGTTGGTGCCTCTTTAATTGGCCGGCTGAGACCCAGAAACTCTTGTCAAATTAAGATTTCTATCTCACTGCCTTCTAACCTCAGAGTTGCAGTTCCTTCGCTGTGCTCCTCTTCAGGTAGATGACAGATGGTCCAGTGGTTAGGGTACTAGCTTGGATTTTGGTTAAGAGAGCTGGATTCTATTCCTTCCTCCACTACAGGCTTTCTGTGTGGCCTTGGAAAAGTCTCTTAGCCTGTCTATTCATCAGTTCCTCATCTGTAAAATGGGGATAATAGCATTTCTCTACCTCAAATGGGTGCTGTGAGGATAAATATTAAAGCTGTGATGGTTCGGAAGGGCAGGGGGGCAGAAGTACATTACAGAGGTGGTGCAGAGAGGTGGTGCGGCAATGAGTTACCTGGTACACAGTACTGTGCCTAAAGGTACCATCTAGCCCAAAGATTTTACATGATATTGCTACTGCTCAAGGGGTTGTTTTTTTAGAGATGCAAATACATGCTTCAAACAGCCCTACCAAGGAAAACATACACTGGATACTAAAAATGTAGGGGTTGGGGAGACACATCCTTCAATTTTTTTTTGTTCTTTATCTATGTTGCTTTTGTATTGCGAACCAGAGTGATAATGTGGCTTCATATGCTCTTCTTAGCCTGAATTTATTTAGCTTCTGGGCCTCTGTTCTGCTTTTAGCTCCCACACTTTACAGTCAGAGTGACAAATGGACTACATTGTGGGAGCAACATGAAGGACCAGCAGGAGGACATTCTTAGTGGTTCATTACTCTGTGTATGGGACAGAATAATTTTAATAAGGATTCATGGAAAACAGCCCTTAAAAATTGGACTGTGAGAATGATACGTTTTATGTGGTCAAGGCACACATATGGTTCACTGCCATCTAAGACCAGAGAGTAAAAAATTTACATATGACTCTGCTGGTAGCCAAATCTGATCTAGTGTCAGGAAGATAAAGAACATTCTCCTTTTGCTGATGATCTTGGACATTTCACCTATAGTCTGATGATGCTGACATCTTAACTATATAAATATTAAACTGTGTAAACCATTCTGGAATCATATCAATCTCTTGTTACTTCTGGCTGTATAATCCTGTTGTATTTGTATTAGCTTCAGTTCTTGGGGACATTAATATGCAGCTCTGGAGGATGAGTTTGACAATTTCTGAGAGAGAGAGAATTAAGGATTTAAAAATGTAGTAAAGCACTTTCAATGTATGGCAAAGCTGGACATAAAGTAATGAGCTAAGAAGCATCCTCATTCCTGAAAGCCAGTAAAGCAGAAGGGCAAGATTGTTACCCTAGGCCAGGCATTAACTTTTGGAAGTAAATGGGAAAATGGTCCCCTAATATTTTTGCCTTAGAGGCTGCTTGACAATAGAATGCAATTACATGTACAGCTTTTCAATGAAGTACCATATCCTTCACTAACATGAACACATCTAAAGCACAATAATAATGAATACAACAATTGTTTCCTATAGATGCCAGGATACTATACTTGCCACAGGGCTGTAACTTTCAAAATATGTAACAGAGACTAAATTACTGACATCATTGAAACTGGGTAAGAGAGATCAGCAACCAAAATTAAAAAAAACATAATGCTGGTGTCCAATATGACCATCATGTTATGAACCTTAGATTTCCTCTCTGTTTTAACCATGGGGATAGTTCTGAACAAATCTGTCAATATTGCGCAGCCTTGTCTCACTTTGGTCATCCTCAACAAATCCATCAGCTTCTTGTGTTCTCTCATCAACTTGCTCAGATGTTTTCTATCAGCTTGATCAATTTCTCGGGGATGCCATGCATTCACAAGGCTTGCCATAATCCTTCCTGCCAAATATTATCAAAAGCTGGTCTGAAGTTTATAAAGCCGTTGTAATGGGTTTGGGCTATTCTGTGTACTGCTCCGATATCTGTTTTATCCCAAATAGCCAATCTGTCGTACTTCATCCTGGTCTGAATCTGGCCTATTCCTCTTCAAGTGCTGCTTCCACATACCCCTTCATTCTCCTCTGCAATATCTTGGTAAATGTTTTTCCCGCATACCCAGTAAGATGATTCCTCTATAGACCTTGCACTCACTCTTATCTTTTTTTTAAAAAATAGATTGGCACTATTATTGCTTCCCCCATTCACTGGTTGCTTGCTCTTATTTGTAAATCTTGTTCTTGTGCATTACTTTTACTGTGTGTTCCTCACCCGCTTTCAGCAGCTCTGCAGTTATGTTGTCACTTCCTAGCACTCTTTCTTTTTCAAATTTTCTGTTAAAATCTTTACTTCTTCTAAGAATTCTGCTCTCCCTTGTTTGTACTGAGAAGCTTCTCTAGGACCATTTCATCTACTGTGTTCTGTATGTTGTATAGCTCTTCAAAATATTCTATCACTTATTCTTTGTCCTCAATTATTTGTCTGCACTTATCTTTTGCAGCCAACATCTTTGACTCATATGTCCCACTCAGTCCTCTTATCTTGAAATACAACTTCTGTAGTGCATTTCCCTTCATGTATTCTTCTGCTTTTTATACATTGTTCACGTACCCAGTTGCTTCTTTCTCTCTTCACTATCTCTGCTCAACCTGTTGTACTCAGCTCTTAGACTTGCATCTTCCTTTTTATTCTCCTTTAGCTTCCTATGTGTTAGAACCAGCAGGGCTGGAACCTTGGAGCTTTTGAGCTGCTGACCACTTCTGCGTCGTCATGGGCAGCTTAGGCTAGGTGCCCAAGAGAGGACCCTGTGAAGTTGGGCTTGGCAGGAAGTACCACCCAGCAGGACCTGAGTGGCAGCCTCTCACAACACCCTGATTGGCCAATACCAGTATTTAAACCAGGAAGCCACAAAGGGGAGCTGTCTGAGCAACAACACACTCCTGCCTGTCTCTGCTCCACACCCTGCTTGCTATTGATCCTAGACTCCGGCTTCTGAACCTGGTCTGTCTTGACTTCACTATTCAGTTGCAGTCTGTAACTTGGTGCACCACTCAAATCTCTTAGTAACCTGACCCTGCCTGCCTCCTGACACCTGATTTTTGGTTTGCCCTCTGTCCTGTCTCGAACTTTGACCTCTCGGTACTTGACTCAGCCTGACTCCTGCTTTGACCACTATGTCTGTCTGAGAGACCTCACCCTGGTCATGACATTATGCTCATTACACAACTGAAACACACATCTGTTATCCACCTTGATTTCTTTGTTTTGGCCTTATAGATGACACTTGACCAGCTGCTCTTAATCCTATTTTTTTTTTTACACTATTGCATGTATCTTTAGAGTTCAATTCTTCTTTCACCGCCTGTTTGTTATCACGAGGTTGTTACGGAGGCAGAAATTTCCCCTCTTTCATTTTTTTCCACCAAGTCTGAATCTTCCTATTGCTTCAGTCTTGGAATTCCAGTTGGATCCTACTTTCAATTTAAAATCTCTCATCACCAATAACGCATTTTGTGTTGAAACTTTTTGTATTGTTTTCTAAGGATCATTGTCAAATTTGTCAATTTCTTCCTTGGGTGCTGCTGAGTTTGGCTCATATACTTGTATTATTGTGACTGCACTGGATTTGATTCTGAATTTCACCTTCAACATGTGAGGAGATACCAGATTAAATGCTATAAGAGCCTGGCTTGCCTTTGGCTTTAGCACCAATGTGATTCCATCCTGATGTCCAGCATCTTCTCTTCCTGAGGTCAGTATACTATGTTCATTGTGGTAGAATTCTCCTTTGCCTTCCTATCTCAGTTTGTACAGAATAATGATTTCCCACTCATACCTTTTCAACTCATGCAGCATTACAAGCACCTCAGCCTGGCATAATGTTCCTACACTTTATGCTCTAATAAATGTCTTAACCTGTGAGTTTATCATATAATTCTCTGTTCAGTGTATTATTGTATTTGTGTTTCTTCTAATCACATACCTTTTGCCTCTGCCTTGGTTTGTGAGTGGTGAATGTGGCCCTGGTTGGTTTGGGCAGTGACCAAGCGAGCCTGCTTTAGTTTTTCTTTCCATTCTTCATTCTGTTTCTATGGTCCATTATTAGCAAAATGTTTGACCATGACTCCTTGGCTTTTTGGTTGACCAGTGTATCATAATCCATCTGCAACACTGCTCTGGACTATCTACTAGCCTGTTCCAGCACTGTTTCTGTGAAGGTTATACTCTGACTTGTTCTGCCAGCTTTGCTAAAGGAGAATTCATGCACTTCAGGGTCCAGATATGCACATTTGCTAGTGGCTGTCACTGCTAGTTACCCGCACTGGATTTAGGATGCCAACCATACCAAGGTCCTGGGATGTGGCCCTGCAGTTATTTGGAGCCACTAGTGAGAGTTGAGTGAGTTGCCAGGACCAACTGCAACCAAACCTCTGCTCATGGGTACTGCTGCGTACTATGCAAAAGTACTACTTTTGAACTTACCCCATGCCATCAAGCCCTGAGAATATCTCTCTCATCCCCAGTATGCCTCCTAAGTCTATTAGTTGAGAAGTTCTACACCAATTGAGGATTCCACCATGTTGACAGCTTAGGACATGTTTAAATTCTCTTTGTATCACTGGGGTGGCAGGGCCCAGGATTGAGGACACAATATATAAATGATCTACACAGTAACTCCTCACTTAACATTCTTGAAATATGTGACTTTAAGCAAAACCATGTCAATCGAATTCAATTTCCCCATAAAAATTAATGTAAAGGGGGGTCATTAAGTTCCAGGGAAATTTCTGTTGCCATACAAAAGACATTATATACATATACAGTATAAGTTTTAAACAATTTTAAACAAACAATTCAATACTGTACTCAGCACTGCTGATTGTGAAGCTTGGTTGAGGTGATTTAGTCAAAGGATGGATCGTCCGGCTGCTCCTCTTGCTGAACTTTCCCAACTCGAAAAAACACATCTAGAGATGGTTGTTTTGCTTTCCTTTTTTTTTCTTGGTAAATTCCTATTTAGCAATTCATTACATGACCAACTCCCTTAACCACTTTGGAACTGCGTTCCCTGTTAGGATTGGCATCACTAAGGATTTGCAAGCCAGCTTCAATCATTTGGAATGCTTCAGAAAGACGTTTGACAGTCAAATTTCGATGGGTTGGTTCTTCTTTTACTTCTTGGCCTTCTTCTTCCATTGCTTTCATCCCCTCTAGTTGCAACAAATCTTCACTGGTTAGCTCTGCTCCATGTGATTGCACAAGTTGTGTAATGTCAGCTTCTTCCACCTCTTCAAAACCCACTTTCTTGGACAAGCCGAGGATAACTTTCTTCATAGCAGGGACAACATCTTTAAATCCTTTTAAGTAATTGACACATTGAGGCCACAACTTCCCCCACACACTATTCATGCATGCCTGACTAACTTCAGCCCAGGACTCACCAATTTTTAATCGATGCACTTGTGGATATTGTAGTCATGTCAAAATTGCCAAATCATAGGCTTGCCTTTCCCATCGGTGCCTCTGATGACCTGGTCAAAAGTACGGCGTAAGAAATACAACTTAAATGCAGCTGTCATAAATATAAAGGGAAGGGTAACCACTTTTCTGTATACAGTGCTATAAAATCCCTCCTGGCCAGAGGCAACATCCTGTTACCTGTAAAGGGTTAAGAAGCTCAGCTAACCTGGCTGGCACCTGACCCAAAGGACCAATAAGGAGACAAGATACTTTCAAATCTTGGTTTTGTTTGTGCTCTTTGTTTACTTGGTTGATCTCTCTTGGGACTGAGAGAGGACAGAAAGAAATCCATCTTCTCCAACCCATCCTAATTCAAGTCTCCAATATGGCAATCAGTATAGGTAAACCAGGCAAGGCAGCTTAGTTTATCTTTTGTTTTATGTGAATTTTCCCTGTGTTAAGAGGGAGCTTTATTCCTGTTTTCTGTAACTTTAAGTTTTGCCCAGAGGAGCATCCTCTGTGTTTTGAATCTGTATATACCCTGTAAAGTATTTTCCATCCTGATTTTAGAGGTGATTCTTTTACCTTTTTTTTTAAATAAAATCCTTCTTTTAAGAACCTGACTGATTTTTCCATTGTTCCAAGATCCAGGGTTTGAGTCTTTGATTTTGTAACAAGTTGGTTAGGATATTACTTCTCAAGCCTTCCCAGGAAAGGGGGTGTGTAAGGCTTCGGGGGTGGGGGGGGTTATTTTGGCGGAAGATGTCTCCAAGTGGTCTCTTTCCCTGTTCTTTGTTTAAAATGCTTGGTGGTGGCAGCATACTGTTCAAGGATAAGGCAAAGTTTGTACCTTGGGTAAGTTTTAACCTAAACTGGTAAGAATAAGCTTAGGGGGTCTTTCATGCAGGTCCCCACATCTGTACCCTAAAGTTCAGAGTGGGGAAGGAACCCTGACAGCAGTGATGGCTCCTTGGCTAATCGGTTGGATGAGTGATGTGGTGTTAGGTGGCAGAAAGACAACTTTGACATTTTCACACAGGTTGTTAGGGTTGATTGGATGACCTGGTGCATTAATAATAATTAATAAAAATCTTAATCAAGATTTTTCCTTAGCACGGTATTCCTTCCATGCAGGGATGGCATAGAGAGTCAGCCATAACTCCAGTTATCCATGCCTTCTTATTAGATCTCCAAGTGACTGGAAGATGTTCCTTTGAAAATCCCTTGAGAGCTCGTGGTGTTTCGGATTGGTACACTCAGCAGTTTCATCTTCATGTCTCCAGCAGCACTACTACCTTGAAGCAAGGTTAGGTGGTCTTTAGCTGCTTTAAATCTGTGCACTTTCTCCTCCTCTCAGGAAACGTAAGTCCATTCAGGCATCCTCTTCCAGTAGAGGCCCATTTCATCAACACTGGAGACTTGCTAAGGTGAATAGCCGCCTTCCTCAGTTATTTTCTTGAGATAGTCGGAATTTTTTAGCTGCTTCAGTATCGGCACTAGCCACCTCACCGGACATCTTGATGTTATGCAGGTGGAAGCACCTCTTGAATTGATTAAACCATCTCAAACTTGCAGTGAATGTATGTCTGTGATCCTTCCCCTTTGTCTCTCTTCAAATTGTCATGCAACATTTTTTGCCTTAACTTGTATCACTAGCAAACGTAGAAGTATGTTCTGCTGGTTTTGGTCCTCTATCCACACTGAGAGAAGATGCTCCATGTTTTCCATCAAACTACTTCTTGATCGACTTATTTTAGTAGCACTAAGCAGTGTTGGCATTACTCCGAATTGTTTTCCTAGTGGTTGGAGTAAAACCTAGAGCGATGCCAATGTCTACCACATGCTCACCTGCATCAAAATGCCTTAAAACATCTAATTTAGTATCCAAACTAATGGTTTTCCTGGTTTTCTTACTGCTGGTGGTACTGCTACTGCAAGGCACTCTATCACTTGCTGGGTTTTTTTGACTCATGATGCTGGATCTTGTACAATCACAACAAGCTAGAAATGTTCAGGGAATACTGTACTTGTACCAACACAATGTAAACAACAATGGCTGTTTACTGTAGTCTAGTATAATGTCTGTTGCTATAGTAGTTTCCTCCCAATCTGCATGAAGAGCGATTCATAGCCCTTCACCATTACATTTAAACGGACTTTCACAGGGTCACTAGAACAATGTTCTGTCAGCTCCTTGAGCCCCTTCTGTTTCTTGCTCACACATGTTAGCAGCAGCTCCCCTTCCCCCAAATCTCCCTGTGGTCTATAATCAGAGGATTGTCTGGGGCCCTCTAAAGCTCCTTCTAAAGCAACCATGTTAATATCAGGTGGGATATTTCCCAGGGAATGCCTTGCTGCTAAATGATGAACTAGCACTCATCTGAGTCCTCAAGCATTAACATGTTGTAGTTAATGTAGCTTCATACTCTACAAGGCAGCACCGAGGGAGGCAGGAGAGAGGAGACACAATAGACACATGGCAGCAATTGCAAACACTTCCCTGGGGAAACTGAACGTGGTGATGATGAACCCATGCTATCTCTTTGGAGCGCACCATTCCCTCCTTCAGACGACGCATGCACGGCTGCACAGGCACCGACTTTACAAAGTGACGAAGGGTGCTCAACCTCCAACTCTGCCCCAGGTCCACCCCCACTCCACCTCCTCCCCTCAGTGTGTCCTTGCTCCTCTTCCCACCCTGCCCCCCCAGCCTCCTAAATGCCACAATTCTGAAACAGCTGATTGCTGCGGGCAGGAGGCATAGGGAAGGGGGGGAGGCTGTACGCCTCCTGCCCGCAGCAATCAGCTGTTTTGTGGGCATTCAGGAGGCTCTTGGAGGAAGGGGGAGGAGCAAGGATGTGGCGTGCGGCCTCTCCCTCCCTCCCTGGCAGTGGTCCTCCTGCCCACAGTAATCAGCTGTTTCAAGGCATTCAGGAGGCGCTGGGGTGGTGGTGAAGGAGATGCGATCGGGTAGCTGCTGGCCCACCCTGGTTTCAAGCCCCCACAGCCAAACAACATTCTAAGGAAACATTGCACAACTTTAAATCTGTATGTTCTCTAACAAATCAGGGACATAACAATGAAACAACATTAATCAGGACAACGTTAAGTGAGGATTTACTGTTCAGTACATAAAAAAAGCCTCTTACTTAGGCTTTTGTGAAGGTGATTTCTTATCTAGATTGCTGTAATTTGCAACTTTATGGTCTCCTTAAATACCAAATATCCAATTGTCAGTTGAATCAAGATGCAGAGCCCATCTCCTCTTTGGGAGGTGCACCCACTTTCCCTCCTCCCCCCAAGTATTGATGCCAATCCAAACCATATTCTAACTATTCCTGTGTCTGCCTTCCCTCTTCCCAACTTTCCCTTCCCCCATTTCCCACAACTAAAGCTTTCTTCTAAGTGCAATCAACTGTATGGCTGGCATTGCCCTAGACTCAGGTGTTTCTAATTATGTAGGTAAATTATTTCCCTCTGGGTCACTTTCCTCCTCAACCTTATGCAGCCCCTGCTTTTTCTTGACCTGGCCTCTCTTCCATGAACACTCTAACTTCATTTTGTAGGCCTCAGTATCATTGAACCAGTGTCTGTATTAAAATCTAACGAGCTCTGGGTTATCTCTTGTACTATGAATAATCAAGCAGTTCCTTATTTTATTTTCCAGCCAGTTCCTTACACCCCTCAAATCCCTTCCCACTATTACCTATTATTATTGCAGCATCCAAAGGCCCTCAACAGTATTGAGGCCCCATTTTGCTGAGCTCTCTACAAACTAAGGTAAAGAGACAAGCTCCTGTCCTGGAAGGTTTACAGTCTACCGTCTCTCCTGTCTCTCCATAACTGGCAATACATTTTCTCCCGTGATATCACCTCCTGATTACCTGTAACATCCCCATTGTCTTTGTGCTGGGCCTACACAAAGAATGCCTTGGAGATACCCTGGGTCTGTATCTCTCAGGCACCCCTACCGAACCCTGTCCCTTGACAGTGCTGTTTATTCTGGGACTGTGCTGCCTGGCACCAGGCCCTCAGGAAGAGAAGGGATTGGTAAGGACATTGTGCTGCTGTAACTCCCCTCCAGGTGAACTTTCTGTCACTGAGCAATTGCAACCTTCATTCTGCCTACTTCTACCACTGGAAAAATGGAGTGAATAGAACCTCTCCTATGTGCTGTGTTGTCCTTTCGTTTATCCATTTGGATCAAAAGACTTTGGCAGGTGTATCACTTTGCATTTCTAACACAGAGCCCTGTAGTCAACAGTCTTTAAGGGGGAGTAGCTTTTAATAATTATCTCTTTTGTCTGTTTTTATTCCTGACTTGGAGGGTTTAGCTAAAGGAACCTGTTGGAATAATTGCAAGATGAACTTTGGTCCCCTGTGGTTTATACTCTTCAAAGTACTTGTCTGATAATTTAGATGTCTAAAATTATCTTGATCATGGAGATCTTTATATATATAAAACAGCACTCAAACTTAGTTAGTATTTGAACTGTTTTGTTGCCATCAAGTGGTTTATGGTAGCATTTCATCAAAGGACATACGGGTAATTGCTTTGATAACCTAAGCCAATTGGAAAGTTACCCTAACAACCAAAATTAAGAAAAAAGGGAATTTAAAATGCATGTGAAACATTTATATTATCTCTTCTTCATTTTGCAGGTTTACTTAATGGAGTGAATAAAATAACATACTAACCACAGTAATTACAAAGCAGATGGCAGACAGCTGTCTGGTGAGGAAATGCCGTTAATTTGCTCTATCCTAGGTTTACTCTACCAAGCATATATCTGTTTGTAAGAAAATGTCACAGATAAATGTTTTTGTCCAACATACTCTTTAAATAGGATGACTTCTCTGAAAGATCACCATGCTTCAGATTTAGACCCATCTTCCTGCCTCAAACAAAAACAAACAAAAGATTTTAAAGCCTTGCTGTTTCAAATGTTAGTGGTTTTTTAAAAAAAATGTTTTCTTTTATAGTCACACCACTTCCTAAGAACTAGTCTTGGTCTTGTTGCGGATCCTCTGATTCTCATTATGTAGAAAAGTCATGCTTCTGAGAGCACCACTTCATTATTTATTTATGTTGCATTGCTTCACTGTAGACACAGCAGAAGTTTGCGCAGTATAGAGTGAAATGGTTCATATTTTTGGATTGGTGAAATGGGTTTGAAAAAGAACAAGGCCAGTCTACTTGTCATCTTTGTTGTGTGTTTTCAATTTTCTGTTTAGTTCACAACTGAATTTTCTGCAGCAGTACTTCAACATCTAACAGGGCCTTTTTTCATTATTTCCACATTTTCCCCAAATACCTCATTCTGATGACTGCAGGGACTTCTCTATAGACAGAGCTAGTAACAGGGAAGCTTACAAAACACAAGACTTTAATAGAGAAATGCAAAAATGACACTTTGAGCAGTCCAGTTGCTTTACAGCTCAAATAAATAGCAAACAGATCTAGCTGAATGTTTCCCACCGAGCTGAGAGTTGTGTATGTAGCCTGACACAACATATAGAATGGTATGATGAGATTGCCTTCAATGGCATACGGCCAATCCATGACTGCAATTAGCAAGTATAAGACAAGGTGAATGAGGTAAATCTGTTGGTGAGAGAGACAAGCATTTCAGCTTACACAGAACTCTTTGTTTTCTCAGCTTGTCTCTCTCACCAACAGAAATTGGCCCAATAAACCGGTGTTAATTCACCCACCTTGTCTCTCTAATATTCTGGGACAGACAGGGCTACAACAACACTGTATTAGCAAATATCTCCAGTGGCTGGAGATAGGACACTAGATGTGGAGGCTCTGAGTTACTACAGAGAATTCTTTCCCAGGCTTCTCTCTGGTGGGTGTTGTTTATATGCTCTGGGTCTAATTGAACGCCATTTTGGGGATCAGGATTGGAACAGACAGTGGGTTTTGTTTTTTTTTTACCTTCCTCTGCAGTGTGGGGAACAAGTGACTTGCTGGTTTGAACAAGAGTAAATAGTGAATTTTCTGTAACTTGAAGACTTAAAATCAAGATTTGAGGACTTAGTAGTTAGGCCAGAGTTTATGGGCCTACCTCAGAAGTGTGTGGATGAGGTTCTGTGGCTTGCAATGTGCAGAAGGTCAGAGTAGATGATCATTATGGTCCCTTCTGGCTTTAAAGTCTGTGAGTCAATGAGAATATCAGGAGAACAAAAGTAGAATGATGGTCTTATAATTCTATTAAGGGTATTTTTCTGGTGACATCATAAACTATGACAGAGTGAAGCTAAAAACCGATGAAGTGAGCTGTAGCTCACGAAAGCTTATGCTCTAATAAATTTGTTAGTCTCTAAGGTGCCACAAGTACTCCTTTTCTTTTTGCGAATACAGACTAACACGGCTGCTACTCTGAAACCTGAAGCTAAAAAAGTGAATAAGTGCATTCATTTTAGGGCTGAGTGAATAAGTCATATAATGATAAATAATGTATTCAAAGCATTCTGATCACAAATTGTCCACTAGCAGATTGCATCTTTTGTAAATGTTTATTACTCAAAGCTATTTGCTTCCTATTATCTGTGACTAATTCTTATTCCATAGATTGTTCACAACCTGCTACAAGTATTTGATAGTTGAGCTGCATTGGTTAGTTTTCATATTATTGCTTCTGATGCCTGGTGGATTGAATGGGCTTACTCTTCGACTTAGACTCAGGTTTCCAGTAAATAATCCTTTTTACTAGTTCAACATTCATTTTCAAAGAATATGCTCTAAAATTTGATTTAAAATGGGCTGTTTCCATGAATATTCCTAACAATCAACCTGTTCACTAGAAAATTCGCAGAAGGGGTACAGATAGAGGCGGGAAGGTCATTCCATTTTGTATTCAAGCAAATATTCACTGAAGTCATTTTGTGGCAATTTACTCAGCTTCACTTCTTTTACACTTCTGCCATAAGAATGAGAATTACTCCAAGTAATCTGGATTGTATTGGAAGTATTGTGGACAAGTGACCCAGCATTGTCATACTCTGGGATTGTAAAGAATTGTACCTTCGGTAGAAAAAACAAAATGTACTTTCAGTTTAAGAGGCACCCTTTATGTTCTCAATGATACACCAGGTGAATTAAATAATGCAAACAAGAGATACATATTTAAAATCCTGATAGGTTCTGAAAAATGTGTTTCAAAACTCTGGCTCTTGAAAAACTTTTGAAACCATCGAGTTAAGCACATAGCTAACCTATATAACTAAGTTAATAGGGTTCCTCTCCTCTCCTCTAGGTTACACTCACAAGGTGCATCTCAGTTCAGATTAATCATATTTCTAACTATTATCTATAAATTGTGACAAAGCTCTGTCCTTGCCTCCGTGGGTCCCACGTTTCCTGGCAGATTTCGCTAGCCTCAGAGGCTCACTGTGACCCTGCACGTAACCCTTCTTTCTCTAGAAACAAGGGTCACAGTCTACTGAGCCATTTTCATCATAAGCCAGCGAGGGAGGTGAGGAGAAATTATCCTTCCTTGCATAGTCTCTGTTGTCTCTCAGTCTCAGTGATTAATTAGGGGGCAAAGGTGGGGAGAGGAGAGCCCAGGCCCACCCTCTACTCCGGGCTCCAGCCCAGAGACCCTAATAGTATCAGCTATGGTAGCTGACCTTTTAGAAACATGACACATACAATTCCCAGGGCTACTTCCCCCACAGCAGCCCTCACTTCCTCAGGCTCCACTTCACCCTTACCTCAGGGTCTCCTTCCATGTGCCTGATATGGTGTGTACTACTCAGTCTCTCCAACAGCACAACTTCTTCCCACAGATCCTGACATGCACACCCACCTGACTAACTGGGAGGCTTTTAACTAGTTTCAGCCAGCCCCTGATTGGCTTCAGGTGTCCCAATCAATCTAGCCTTCTCCCTGCCTTCTGGAAAGTTCTTAATTGGCCCCAGGTGTCTTAATTGACCTGGAGCAGCTTCCATTTCACTTAACCTGGTACCAGGAATTTGTTTTGCCTGGAGCTAATATCTATCTCCCACTACTTTTCTATAGCCATCTGGCCTTGCCCCGTCACAAAATCTAGTAAAAAAATAAATTGTTACATTTAATGCACCCAAACCAGGTCTGATTTAAGGCAATGTGGTGCCCTAAGCTATCATACATTGTTTAATCATGGCCCCAGTCTCAAGCTGTAACTCTGCCTCCATGCCATGTCTCCACTCCTCCCTGCGATAGCAGCAGGATTTAAAGTTAAGATGAATGGGACAGCCTACACTTCCTTTTATTATTATTCTATTATTATTATATATATTTTATATATATTATATATATTATTATATATATTATATATATATATATATTCCTTTTATTATTATTCTATTATTATTCTATTATTCTATAGCTATTATTCCAGGCTGTCTGCAGACTCAGACAGGCAGTGACAAGACTGAGGTCACAATGTGAAGCTCTTATTTACATACAGGAAGGACAAACATTTTTTTTTTAAATGTGAGCTAAGATTCTGATCTCCTCAGGTGACTCCCAAAGCTAGGGCCCTAGGTTCTGGCCTATCTTTCAATCTGGCTCTGAACTAAACCAGTTTCTAAGATCACACACATTCTTAATGTTATTTAAAGGTATACAGAATTTCCTTTATCTTTACTTACTGTAAGGAATATACCAAAAACATTACTTCAATAATCACTAAAAGTAACCTTTTTATAATTAACATCAGCAACAGGGGATGTAGAAACTGAAACACATTGAAAAGACTGGAATTTTTTAAAAAGTAGATAAAGGCATGATAAATATATATAAAATATCAAATGGCATTGATAGGCTAACCAGACACTCCTGATTAACCTCACTCATTATGCAAGAAAAAGGGGACATCCTATGAAATTGAAATGCAATACATGATAAAAAGAAAATACTCATTTAATCAATGTATAATCAACCTGCAGAACTCATTGCCACAAGAAATTATTAGGTAAAGAGCTTAGTAGAACTCAAAAAAGGATTAGACATGTATATGGATAATAGTAACACCCACAGTTATGTCAGATAGGATAAAACACTGTCCAAAGAATATAAACCCTCCTACTTGAAATCATAAGCCTAGCACTGCCAGACTGGGATAAGTGGGTAGAGAAAACTTCCCCTATTGGCTGGTTATTTCAGAATTGTCCTCAGCAGGTTTTCTTTCATCTTTCACTGTTCTAATTTGGCATAGGAATTCCTATATTCCGATAGTCACAAAATAAAAAAGTGCTGCTGTAACATTTTAAACTGAATAGATAATTTATATTAATGGAAAATACATACATCCCTAAATAACCAATTTAAAGAGTTAATGGTATTTTTTGGCTTTCTTTTGTTTCTATTTTAAACATTGAGACTCTGAAATTTAACTCTGCTGAAGTGTGATTTTTTTTTTTGCAGTGATAGAAATGATGGTTTATTAAATGCCTTCATGATTTTGTGCATCACTTTCTTAGAAGACCACTGGGCACTGCATGGTGTAAGATGCTATACTGGTATCTGTTTTTCATATTTATTTTCAAGTTTGAGCTCTCAAATAATGACGCTGGATATTAGGAGCTGGGAGTGAGGAGATGACATAGTTGAGAAAAAATAGATAAAACTTATATTTTAAATGACAATTATCATATGCAAAGAGTGAGTAACGTAATTCCTGTCATTTTAAAAATAAGCACAATATCTAAATAGTCTCATTCTGCAGATTTTTTTATTATTCACTTGTTTATGATTCTAAACATGCCCTTCATCAGGTGGCTTGCAGCGTATGAATTCAGGTTCTCTGAATCTAAAAAGCATGAGTCTCAAAATAGTTGAGCTAAAGGACCAGGTCTATGTGTTCACAAGCAATAGCAGAGTCATAAATCTCTTTATGTGGTCCAGCCACTAAAGGGGAACAAAGGCTAATGTGATTAGGTGGTAGCACCCTGCATTTGATAGGTACTTTCCAGACAGACAAAAAGAAGTGATTATTAGCTCATTAAGCAGGGCAAAGGGACAGAGTTACAAAGCTGAATTTGATACGATAACAAGCAAAGAGCCAGTGGAGGGATTAAGGCCTTGGTTCAAAAGGTACTTAGGCATGTGTCTAATTTTAAGCATGTAAGTAATATCATTGTCTTCAGTGAGGCTGTCGCAGGCACCGAGTGCCTGAGGCAAGCAACAGCTGGATTCGTTGCCCGGTGTGCGTTGCCCAATAATCACAACGGGGTGGAGAAGTAGAAAAGTTTATTTGAAGCTTCAAGCGGTACAGGGAGACAACAATCTCAAATCCTGCACACCAGTGCAAGCAGTTACACATATTTTATACATTCATTCTTTAGCATACTTATCCAATAGCAAGCTGCCCTGAGTATCTATATAGCCAATCTGGTATGCCAGCCAGTTCCCCTTTTTCCTCTTATCTATTCCCCCAGATATGGAGTTGTTTGTTCAGCATTAGCTAACATTCCTGTCCTGCTTGATCTAATCTTGCTCCAGCCAGTCTGCGCCTGCAATACACTGTTGCAAACTTCTCAGAGTGACTGCTGTGAGTATCTCCAGGTAGAAAAGGGAAGGGGGGGCCCATCTGGGCCTAGAGCGATGAGGCTTCATCTACACTCGTGGTCTTCCATCCCCTTGAGTTACCTAGTGGCCATGCCCGGTGTCCCCAACAAGGCCACTTATGTGCCTAACGTTAGAGTTGTGCTTAAGTACCTTGTTGGATCGGGGCCTCAGTAAAGGGGCTGAAATGATCAAATCCCCAGGCAAAGAAATGACTTTCACTGCCGCATTTTGTGTGGATTTGAGAGGGATAATGTGGACTTTAGGAAAGCCAGAGAGGAGATTGTTGCAGTAGCCAAAGTGGAATATAATGGGGCCTGAATGAGAGATTTATCAGTGGGGATGGAAAGAAAAGGTTAGATCTTGGAAATGGTTAGGAGAAAAAAGTGACAGGAGTTGGATATAGCGTGCATGTGTGGGGCAAAGGGTAAAAACTAACTGCCAGAATAAAAGCCTGAGTGACAGGGCAGATGGTCACGTTATTGACATTGATAGAGAGTGAGTTATATTAAGATGATGATAAAGTATCCAAGACATGTTGGAGACACAGGCTGAGATGCAGGACTGGGGAGAAGGAGGCAGATCAGGGATAGAGAAGGTATAAATAATACTGTGTGCTTTTAGGACCTGAGTTTACATTATCTGTAAACCCAAAACTCCATTTGAAGTTAAATGCAAAATTAAGACCAAATACTACAGCACCTTTCATCCAAGATTTTCATTCTGGTGCATTACAAACTCTTGCATATGGCATATAATAGATTTGTGAGGCCGGTGAAGTACAATTGTACCAATACTGGATACACAGAAATAGATCCAGCATAAAATTAGTTCTAATAGATCAGTGTGTACATAGCTTTCAACTCTGACTCAAATGTGGAACTTAGGTCTTGAAAATGTGTGAAAGATAATATCAAAAGACATAAAAACAGACTTTTTATTTGGTCATTTTAAAGCACAATAACCATAATATCTAAGCCCTTGTACATAATAATTAGAAACATACATTATAAGGCTACCCATTATAATTAGAAAAGCATTTCCAGCAATAGTTGAGCAGGAAGCTTAAAATGATGTGGGATTCATTTCTGTAACACATTCAAAGTTTTCTGTAACTTCATTTTGATGAATCCGCATTTCTAATGCCAATCAATAAGAGGTAATAGGAGACAGAGTTGATCAGGCCTAAGATGAATAGCTTACCCTGTAATCAAGCACAACACAAGTATATCTACATTGTGCAGTGTTATATTACTCCTAATGTTTTCGAAAGGTAGCAAAGCATATTTCTCAAAGGAGTGTGGTTAAAATATGCAGAATTTAATACTCTATTGGCCAGCATCTCTTATAATCATCTCTTACAACCAATGCAAAGTGATTGTAAAACACTATCAATCTGGCATGCAAATGACCATGTATGGTGCAGGGAAATGGAGAATCAGGCCAGTGAACTTTCTCTGATTTGATCCATAATCTGGAATGACTACTTTCTGCTTCCTTCTGAAGACCTAAACAAGGGCTCTGTGTAGCTCAAAAGCTTGTATCTTCCATCAACAGAAATTGGTCCAATAAAAGATATTACCTCATCTACCTTGTGTCTTCTTCTTGCTAGTTAGCCTGACAGTTCTCTAGTTTCCAAGTGCATAGTGAAAAAGCCAAATAGAAGCTGTGGGGCAACAGGAAGTGAAAATGAAAATGTCAGCTAAGCATTATAAGGGACCTACCATAAAAAAGCTGTAACATGCTGAATAATTCAAAACTGCATTAAAACTGACATAGACTTGCTGTGATTTACCTATATTTAGCAACAGGAAATCCACTAGCAATTATTTATCATGCGATCAAGTAATGAGGACTTAACATGAATTTTGCTATTATGTGCAATAACAATTGGCCCGATCCTGTGGTCCTGAGGCTTGGAAAACTCCCGTTTAAGCAAACAGGGGATTAGCTTGAATGAAGAGTGTAGGATCAGGCACCCCTTATCGTTTCTAGAGAAACTTTAAAGCATTAATTTTCATTTCACCAATTTCTTAATATTGGAAAGTGTCTCTAGGCCTTCAACAGCTTGTTGGAGGGGTAAACTTGCAGATTGCAATGGCTGACATACTATTCCTCCCGCCTCAGGAAAACAAACGTCTTCTTTCTATGTTAAGGTCATTTTTTCATTTCACAAACATTCTTACAGGCAGTCAGAGACTTTCTTGAGAGATAATCTGATGATCCCTGCTCTGGCTTTCCTCTTTTAAATACAGTTGATCAGCTGATGAGTCAGCTGTTCCACAGTCTATTTTGCCATCTGCTTTGGTTTACGAGATGGCTCCAATTATGAGTAAGAATTTGGTCTGTTTCTCTTTCTCTTGTGTTACTTGTAAGTAGCCTCCTCTAGGAGGATGAGGAGGGAGAGGGGAGGGCACTGGGTTACCAATCATTTGAAAAAAAGGTTGTCACTAAAATAAATAGTAATTTAGTAATGTCAGCATAATTTGACATTTGTTTTCTTACTTCACACTGTTCCAGAGGGCTATCTGAATACAGAACTTTTGATTTTTCATTGTTGGGATTATTTTGATGGTGGAATTAATGGATTATGTAACAAATGAAAGAAAAGTTGTACAAATCAACAATTGCTGAGGAGCCCACTAAAAATCACATGCACTTGCTGTACAGATAGTCCCCAGCTTCTGTATTTATAAACAGGCATTTGCATTTGGAAATCCAGTAACTGCATGTGCTAATGTACAGCTAGATTTGAAAATACCTGACCTGGGTATTCATGTTTGTGTGTGCAAACAGAAGGTGCTGTGGATACACCTGCTGTGTCCACCCCAGGAAATGAGACTTGTGAAGACTCTTCAATACGTATATTTTTTGCATTTGAAGTCAGTAAAAATTTAAAGTGCGGATCCTCAAATCTGGCCAAGCTGTATTCAGCAATGGAGAAAATTAGAGGAGGGAGAAGGATTTCTTGGGGCAGCAAAACTATTCTCAAATTTGGGGAATAGCTTTGAGCTGGAAAACAAACAGAATATTGGCCAGGGGTGGAGGGGGGGTGTCAATGTTTCATTTCAACATTTTTGAAATGAACTCCTTTGACATTTCCTTTCAGAACAACATTTTCTAGATTAAATGTTTCAAATCAACATTTTGTTTAAAAAATGTCAATTTCAATCAACATTTGAAACGTTTTGTTTGACCCAAACAACATTCTGGGGTGGGTTTTTTTTTGTTTGGCTAGAAACTGAAAAAATTCTGTTCCAGTTCAAAATGAACCAATATTTTTTTCTTCAGATTTTTGGGTTCATCCACTGAATTGACAAATTATTTATTTGCTCAGCTCTACTCAGCACTGGACTCAAGCAGGGGATGGTACAAACAGGACTAGATATATTTATTTCTACCTTCTCTCTGGGTTTGTTGGGAGCCAGTTAAACAGAAGCTCCTCCTTACTTATCAAGGGACAGCAACGTCTGCCCTAAACTACTGGCTAAGAGTATCATGTGGTTTGGCTAAAGTAAGGAGGAGCTTCTATTTAAACAGGTCTGATGATTAAAGATGGCTGCACTTAGAAGACCCTGACCAACCCCAGCAGTCAAGCATCTCATTAAGAGACGTTATATGGTTGCTGCTATGGAACTTGAAGAAACAAACAAACCGTTGTGGCAAACAGTATTTGAGATGGGTCATGGGAGCTGGGAAACAGGGATAGCTAACTATGCCTGTACCTGCGAGAATGACATGGTGGAGAAACACAAGGCCAGACTGCTGGGCCAAGATTTGTTTGAGACTCCGGACCCCAGCCAGGAGAACCCAAATGATTCAAACAAAGGGCTGTACGGAGATGAGGCACAGGTATGTTGTATGTAAGAATGTTCAAGGGATGGTTTGGCAGGGACCCGTTCACCGGTGCTTGGTTGGCTAGAGCCTTTTGGATCATGTCTGCACAGAGACATATTGCATTTGTTATTTGTTGTTTTTTAAAAGCTGCATGGGGGAGCGGTCTCTTGACACACAGTGTAAAAGGTTTTAAAACCTTTTAATGAAAAAGTACAAAGATGCCTTACACGCATTTCTTATTGTAAATTTTTCAGCAGCTGAGTGATGGTTCTTCAGAGGACTTGGAGGTTCTGGACACCCAACAGCTCTGAAGGGCTATGCAGATTGGGCCCGATCTGTTTTTGCCCAGACCCAAAACCAGATGCTCAACAGAATGCTGAAACAGAGGGGGATACTTATTCTATAGGCCTGTACTGTCTGAAGTTGAGGGAGAAATTCAGTATTAAGCCTGTGCGAGTTCATAACTGTAAAATTGTGATGTGTGCAATTGTGCAAGCGGCTGTGCACGGAATCATCAAGCACTGCCAGAGAGAGAAACAAAATGAGGATTGCCCTGGGTTCACCATAGATGCCCCCAGTCAGAGGCATCACGACTGCATGTACTGGTCTTTAGATGATGTGAACTGTAAAATTTAAAGAAATTAGCAGTAATTTGTGTATGGAGAGTGTGTTAAATATCATCATCACATTGGGATGCGCTGCAGTGCCTCTGTTTAACCCAGGAACATTTAAGTCTAGGAGCAGAATTGGTGGACAAAGTGACAGAGGCCCAGGACCAAATAGTGGTTTAGATGAAATCATGAAACCGACAGATAAATGTTTAATGCGAAATGTTGAACGTCTACTTCATTCAGCAAATTACAAAATCGTACTAAGAAAAAACACTAAAAGTTAGAGCATGTTTTGGGAACAAAACAGGGCATGATGTAAAATAAAATGTCAGTGGAAAATAACAGCGTGAAGCGCGTTTTTATGGAGTTCAAAGGGTGTGGGATATGTCAAAAGAGAAGTAGGTTGCCCCCATAGTATACATGCAGCTAGGTTACAGTTTGTCAAGAACAACAAGAGGTATATAAGCGGCTTGTTCTTCTAACAAAGACCCACCCAGCCCTGGTGCTTGAGCATGAGGGATATAGGTTGTTGGGGCATCTGGACCATTGCAAAGCAGCCCCAGAACCCCTCCTAAATCATACCATCTTCCGCTTCAGCTGTGCCTTTTCATTTTCCCACCGCTGGCCCTCTGCATTAGGACTTAATCATGACCCCTCTGATTCCAACAGCATCTCAGGTCTCTCGTCTACTGGTTAATATTATTAAATACAGCATCTAGGGCTACAGTTTGCATAAAAGTGTTTTATAAAAGCAAACCAAAAAAAAATTCTCTAGGGCTTAGACAAGATAATGATAAACAGAATTGTAATTGTTGCTTTGCAGGCACTGCTACAAAGTATCTTTAAGTTTGTTTTTGTTAATATTTCTGATAGGCCGTAGGATGGGGGAGATAATACCTCATAAAGTGGGGAAATGTTTCCGACTGACAAATGCTTGCCCATGCTAAAGTATAACCACTAACACAGAATGGCTTCCTTACAAAACTGATTTACTAAAAGAGTTATCAACATTCCCCCTAAAACTTTCTTACCCCCATGGCCTGATCTCTGTGGCTGTGTTTTTTTTGTTTTTGTTTTTGTTTTTAAATTTGTTTGTCCTTGCTTTAGATTTTAAAAAATATTAGAAAAGAAGAAAGTGGGGCATGGGGTAGGGGATGAGGAGGAAGGTGTGTGGTGGTAGGGGGGTGGGGAGTGGTGCAGACTCCTTAACTCTGGTAAAAAAAAAAAAACAAACAGCTAACTTTTTTTTACATAAAGCGAATTTTGTTCTTGTGTTTTTTTTTTATAAATCCAAATTTTAAAAAGCAATCTGTGTATTTTTTTTATTATTTTTTTTTATTAAAACACATATGTAAACTCCCTTCAATTGCTAGTTTTCATATTCTTACCCAGTTGCTGTTTTGGTACTTTAAAAACACTATTTTTAAAAGGATAGGCTAGTATCTTAAGCCTTTTTAGTTCACTAAACTTCTACAAAATATCCCTAAGAGTGACCTTGTTTTGTTACAGCTCAATCAATATTGCCTTTTCCTGTTAAACTTTAAAACAAACAAACATAATGCTTCAAATAGGCCTCACTGCATACAGAATATCCTTTAAAAAGGTCATGTTATGTTACATCTCAGTCAATGCTGTATTTTCATGTTAAATGTTAAAAAAAAAAAACCCGTTATATAATGAAACACTGCATGTTTAGCAAGTGTTAAAAGTGTGGAGGGAAAGTCGAGAGGTGGGGTTCTTCAGATAGCCTATCTCTGAGCTTCATGCAGTCAAAAAGCGATGTTTTTTGTCGTTTACAGTCAGTAAATGGAATAAAATACTTGTTATAACTTTCACAAAGTATCTTTCAATGCAATCTCACCATTTGTTAAAATTTTAACAACGTTTAAGAAGTTAGGAAAGAAGTCTGTGTAAAAAAACAAAAAAACCAAAAAACCCGAAGGGATTACCCCTAGAACATTGTTAAGGCAGACTATAGTGCGTGGATCGCTGGCTAGTCTAATTAGTCTTATCTGTTTTTAAAATGTAAGGAAAGCCACAGCTCCAGCCTGAGATGTATTAGTTTAATAAAAATCTATGGACCCAAAACAAACACAGGAGCTTGTACCTGTGTCTCAGCACATGGGTTGCAAACATTTAAAAACAAAGACATTCTGATAATGCAACAGAAACATTCATACTTAAATCTAAAAGTTCTAAGAAAATGAA
Source organism: Dermochelys coriacea (assembly GCF_009764565.3). Taxonomy (NCBI): domain Eukaryota; kingdom Metazoa; phylum Chordata; order Testudines; family Dermochelyidae; genus Dermochelys; species Dermochelys coriacea. Next base: position 59,000,002 of record NC_050069.1, read on the forward strand.
AGCTTAATATAACTTTCACATGGATTTGTTAAAAAATGGGGAGGAAAACAAATTTCTCTGATCAACTGGATTACAGAATAAAGGAAAAATAAACTAGCTGTTACTGAGCAGACTCGGGGACAAGAGAAGCCCGGGACTGAGCATTGTTTTGTGTCTTGTGTTAATAAATTAGACCCTGGGATAAAGGGCATTATTGGACTAAAAAAAAGCCTGTATGGAGTTTATTTAAGAAGCTTCTGAAAGGGGAAAACTGAGGCTGCCTGCCTGCAGAGAGACCTCAGACCATGAGGGGGTGTTTGAGAGGTAGCATCTATGACATTTAGAAATAATATTTTTTTCATAATACTTTAAGACATCTAGCATGATGCAATGTTATGGTAAGGCCAGATTATGACATTGCCAGAACCCTGCATTGGAGACCTTGTAGAGGATGACCTGTCCCAGCTACATGCATCTGAAAAAGTGGATATTCACCCATGAAAGCTTATGCTCCAGTACATCTGTTAGTCTATAAGGTGCCACAGGACTCTTCGCCGCTTTCACAGATCCAGACTAACACGGCTTCCCCTCTGATACATGTCCCAGCAGTAGCTCTATGAACCATAATACCAGACTCAAGCAAAATTCCTGTTAGAGTCCAGGGAACCCAACCACTGGGTCTCTTCTGGAAAAGTTGATGTATCTGCCCTCCTCTGTGCTCAGTCAGTTCTGCAGACTGATACAGGGGTGGAAAAGGGGCTGCAGTAACAGTGTCACTAGCTCTGTGGAGTCCTTGCAATCCCTGAGAACATGGACAGCTGCTGTGTCTGGCCCCTGTATGCAGAGTTCAAGGGAAGGATGGTCCTTGCACTGTCAAGTGCACCAGAGTATATGGAAACACCATTATTCCCTTAACATTTTGAAATCTAGGATCTTGTATTATATATTTGTGAAAAATATCTCAGCAGTAGTGGCAAAGATATGGGGGAAACTCTGGATGGGACATAATATGGTTAATTCCTACTTCTATTCTGCCTTTTCTTGTCTTGAACACTAGCAGAGTGGGATGGCCAAGGTAAGAGACAGAAATTTAAAAATATGCCATACATATTTGAAGATAGGTAAAAGAGAATGCATTGTTTGCATGTTCTCACTTATTTTATTTACATTGGTAAAAATGTAGTGTGCGTGAAAGGCTGATAGCACTAGAAACGGACATACAGTGTCTCTCACAGCTGCCAGTCGAATACCATGGTGAGGGGTGCAGTGTAAGCACCTAAATAGATAGATAGATGGTGCTAGTGCACACTTCTCCGCAAAACCCTCCAGGGTGCTGCTTCAGAAGTAGAATGGCCACCTATAAAGAGAGGAGTGTGGTTTAGTCTCCATTCACATCACTGCTGAGGTTTCCAACCAGTCTCAGAGTAATGATTATTTCTTGAGCAATTTTCTGAACAAAGGAGTACCTTTTTCTATTCTAACTGGATAAGTACATCAGTGTGCATAGATCTCCCAGCTCCACTGTGGCGTCTGGAATAGCATAGAAACTGTAAATTCAGGGACAAGACAAGAAGAACATTGCACACTAATTGTTCATGATAATGTATCTTGTAAAAGTATTGCATGCTTGTTTGTGGTATTCTTTATTTTGGAAGTAGTTGAAAGAACAAACATCATAGTATTAACCAAAGATCACCCAAGAGCTAGAGAACATAACCACAAAGAGTAAATGAAAAACTATTGATTGGTAGTTAACAAATTCCTACATCAATCACATCAATATTTACTGATGATAAACTGTTCTACAATTTGCTAAGTATTTAGTTGGCAGAGGATGAAAAAGAAATCTGCTGTTGATTTTGGCACAGATATTTAATGTTACACAGCAAAATCACTATGAGTATTGTAGAAGCTGCATATGGAAAAATCTGCAAACAGCTCTTTGGATGGGTAAGTGATTAAAATCCCATGTACTTCATTGTCTAAGGTCAGTTGTAAACAGAGTTAATACATTCATTATAGTTGAGTCTGTGTTCATATATCTCAGTGGATTAGCTCTTGCTTCTTCTCTTAATGTTTCATCTGCAATAGATTATGCCTCAAAACAAAGCACTATAAAACATTACTGTGGTTACTCTTTGGTTATGGTTGAATACAAATTCCAACATCTTCATGCTCTGCTGTTTTATAGAGATGGTAACAGTACAATTTTAAACATGAAACAGAATGAATTCCTTGCTGTCAAAAAGTTATGCCAAGAATGGCAAATCAATATCTCCATCAGGTAGGTATCCTTGTGTGGTATGTATCTCCCTGAACATATTTTTATAATCTGCCACACAGTGATTAGTCTCTATATGTGAAAGGGTTAAATTCCAGTTGCTTTTCCTGTTTGAAGAGTAATTAGGTAAATTATGACAGATAAGATATGTATCTTGGGTGAAATCCTGGCCCCGTTGAAGTCAAAGGGAAAACTCACATTGACATTGGTGGAGCTAGGATTTCACCCTTTATTTATTTCTAAGGTGTCCATCAGCTTTGAGCCAAATTCGTTGCTAGTGTAAATGGGTGCAGCTTCACTGAGTTCAGTTAGTTATACAGTTATGCTAACCGAGAGTTTTGTCCCCTGGTTTCTAACCATTGGTATCTGTTTGCAGTCTACAGTATTGTTTTCATCAAGGCATTCCTGAGTGGACTGGATTATTACTGTACATATACACACACTGATCAAGAATTGCACATACGTGAGAGAAATTCATGTTTATTCGCCCCATGTACACTAGTTAGGAAAGCTGTGTCCAACACTGAAACCCCGCCCCCCCCAACAAAAACCCAGACTTCAGTAAGTATAACACAATACCATGTCTGTCTTTTGGTTCAGAATGAATATGTCTTTACAAACAGGTTTCAGAGTAGCAGCCGTGTTAATCTGTATTCACCAAAAGAAAAGGAGTACTTGTGGCACCTTGGAGACTAACAAATTTATTTGAGCATAAGCTTTCGTGAGCTACAGCTCACTTCATCGGATGCATTCAGTGGAAAATACAGTGGGGAGATTTATATACATAGAGAACATGAAACAATGGGTGTTACCATACACACTGTATCCAGAGTGATCACTTAAGGTGAGCTATTACCAGCAGGAGAGCCGGGCGGGGGAACCTTTTGTAGTGATAATCAAGATGCGCCATTTCCAGTAGTTGACAAGAACATCTGAGGAACAAGTGGGGGGTGGGGGTGGGGGATAAACATGGGGAAATAGTTTTACTTTGTGTAATGACCCATCCACTCCCAGTCTCTATTCAAGCCTAAGTTAATTATATCCAGTTTGCAAATTAATTCCAATTCAGCAGTCTCTCGTTGGACAAAGATTTGCACTGAGAGGTGTGAAAGCCTACCCCGGCTCCCCAGTGGAGACCCAATGACTTCACTAGGGTTCCATACAGGCACAGGGGTCCGCCCTCACACATTTAATTGCAGATTAGTCCCTAAAAGCTCAGTCCGACTCCTACTGACTTCAGTAGAGCTACAGATCCGCAATATCTCCTGAAAACCAGAAACAATGTGTGGCAAATTAGGCACCTAAAGATTGAGGCCCACTAAATTAGTGGCCCCTTCTAAAAATGTAGCTGGGGCATGTACGAAGGATATATGTGCGTGTTAAGCTGTGATTATATTTTTTAGTGATAGTATGATTTGAGCAAATATTTTATTTATAGTATTCATATTTTGAATGGGCATTTGGGTTGAAAAGGGAAAAATGGAAAGAAGATGTGATTGTGGGAGTTAATTATTATTATTTTATTTGTATTTTAGTAGCATGTAAGAGCCCTCGGGCTGCTGCGCTAGGCACTGTACACACATAGAATAGAAGAGAGTCCCTGCCCCAAAGAGCTTACAATCTAAGTAGATAAGAGACAAACAAAGATAAATAAACAATAAAAAGCCACTTGCTAAACACACAGAACAATAAGAATGGTGAGAATGGTGAGAGTGAAGTAGGTAAGTGGTAAGTAGGGGGGAGACAGGAGGGTGGAAAGCAAAGTAACTGGTTAAAAGATAGTAAACAAAGGGCAGGAATAAAGGGTCAGTTTTCAGGATGGAGAGAAATAAATAGTGGTGTCCCCCAGGGGTTTGTACTGGGACCAGTACTATTTAACATATTCATAAATGATCTGGAAAAAGGAGTAAACAGTGAGGTGGCAAAATTTGCAGATGATATAAAACTACTCAAGATAGTAAAGTCCCAGGCAAACTGTGAAGAGCTACAAAAGGATCTCTCACAACTGGGTGACTGGGCAACAAAATGCACATTGGAAAGCATAATCCCAATGATATGTATTGCGGATAGTTCTCTGAAAAGATCCACTCAATGTACAGTAGCAGTCAAAAAAGCAAACAGAATGTTGGGAATCATTAAGAAAGGGATAGATAATCAGACAGAAAATATCCTGTTGCCTCTATATAAATCCATGGTACGCCCACATCTTGAATACTACATGCAGATTTGGTCGCCCCATCTCAAAAAAGATATATTGGACGTGGAAAAGGTTCAGAAAAGGGCAATAAAATGATTAGGGGTATGGAACAACTGCTGTATGAGAAGAGATTAATAAAACTGGGAATTTTCAGCTTGGAAAAGAGACAACTAAGGGGGGATATGATAGACGTGTATAGACTGGTGTGGAGAAAGTAAATAAGGAAGTGTTATTTACTTCTTCTCATAACACAAGAACAAATGGGTATAAACTGGCCACCAGGAAGTTTAGACTTGAAATCAGACGAAGGTTTTTAACCATCAGAGGAGTGAAGTTTTGGAATAGCCTTCCAAGGGAAGCAGTGGGGGCAAAAGATCTATCTGGTTTTAAGATTCTACTTGATAAATTTAAGGAGGAGATGGTATGATGGGATAATGGGATTTTGGTAAGTAATTGATCTTTAAATATTCAGGGTAAATAGGCCTAATCCCCTGAGATGGGATATTAGATGGATGGGATCTGAGTTACCCAGGAAAGAATTTTCTGTAGTATCTGGCTGGTGAATCTTGCCCATATGCTCAGGGTTTAGCTGATTGCCATATTTGGGGTCGGGAAGGAATTTTCCTCCAGGGCAGATTGGAGAGGCCCTGGAGGTTTTTCGCCTTCCTCTGTAGCATGGGGCATGGTTGACTTGAGGGAGGTTTCTCTGCTCCTTGAAGTCTTAAAACCATGATTTAAGGACTTCAATAGCTCAGACATAGGTGAGGTTTTTCATAGGAGTGGGTGGGTGAGATTCTGTGGCCTGCACTGTGCAGGAGGTCGGACTAGATGATCAGAATGGTCCCTTCTGACCTTAGTATCTATGAATCTATGAAGCAGAGCTAGAAACTCAGTTCTCCACAGACTACTGAGAAGTACTCAGAGAACCATGGTTTTGGCAGTCTTTAGTGCAACATGTCTCCACTAACAAGGACAGGAGCAGGACCCAGGGAAAAGCTGTCACTCAAGGAAAGTATTTATACTGAATCTTCAGCCCCCTTCAATCTTTTTTGCCTCCTTGTTCTGGAAGTATAGAACCTATATCTCAGTGCTCCTTTTCTTTTTCCTTGCCCTTTTCTATTTGTATAGTTTAGATGCCTCTGCAGCAATTTGATTTTAACTGCCTTGAGCCATGTGATCAATCACAACTTCTATCCTATCATTGCTTACTTGATACACTTACTATAAATGCTATATTAAATTTGGGGATTCATTTATTTTTTATTATAAAACTAATAGAAGTGTGTTTATAGGTAAAAGAACAGAGATTTCATTTGATTGAATGTATGAGTCAGTTCCCTGTCCTTTTTAAAATAAAACAAGTTTTATTCCCCAATGTGAGGAATGGGCTGGTGGTAGGGTGCCAGTCTTTGCCTAGGAGATGAGGATTCAATTCCATGGGGTCCCACAGACATTCTGTAAGGCCTATTATTGTCATTTAGTGTGTCTGTGCCTCAATTCCCTGTGTCTGAAATGAGGATAATAGCACTGCCCTACCTCAGAGGGGTATCATACGGATGAATACATGGAAGATTGTGAGGCACTCAGATGCTATGGTAACAGGGGTATACAGGTACCCAAAATAGATACATAGATACTTGATGGAAGCAGAGAGCAGCAATAACTTTGATACATAGACCAGCCAACCTTCCACTACCATATGATGAATGTTCATTTTAGCCGAGTTTCTGTTTAATTTAAATAAATAACACAATTAGAATTCTTGTTTAAATTGTAGTTGCTGTTGTTTAAATGTTTGTAGTTGTAATTGTCATTTTATATGAGCTAAAATGATTCCATAACATTTGGAAGCCACAATTTTTGTTTTCTGGAGATGGAGAGGGTGAACGAATTTAGTTATATGTATGCAGTATATGTGGAAGATGATTGGACACTGGTATGCTTTTTAAAAGTTAGTCAATTCACTGATGAGGGAATTAAGTTTGTTTTGAGCAGTCAGTTGGGAACTACAATACTCAGGAAAGTATGAATTGCCATATTTAATCAGACCAATCATTTATCCAGTACAACATCCTGTCCCTGACAATGGCCTGTACTAATTACTTCAGAGGAAAGTAGGCAGTTATGGAATAATCTGTCTCCAGGGAAAGTTTCCTCAGAAATAATTAGATGTTGGTTTATATGCTGAAGCTGGAGGGATTTATAGCCTGCTTTTTTAATTTTTAGTATTATAACAGTGTTATACTAATTTTTTCTAATACTGTTATACACTATGCTATTCTAATACTGTTTTAATTAACATTTATGAGTTGATAGTGCTTCCACTGTACAATACATGACATCATATGCAGCCATATTTAATTTAATTTCCCATTGAGTTCAATGGATGTTAGGAATCTACATACATTAGAGGATCTGGGAGTAGGCTTCCCTTCCTCACATCACCCTACCCTATATATTCTTCCATTGTCCCTATCCAATGCATGCCCCACCCAAGCCAATACTGACCACTCAGAACCCACCATGTCCAATCCTTCTGTTGGGATAAGTGTCTAACCCCTGCTACACGTGTACTCCCCACAGACAAAGGATCTCTCTTCTAACCTGGACTCCTCACCCCCACCAGCTGAGCAGAGGAGGGTACAACTGTGCCCATGCCAACACCCGGTAGGTGCTAGAGAGATCCTTCAGCATCTTCCATACCTCCTGTGGGACACTATAGTACAGTCTCAGATGGATCTTCCTGGTGTGCTGCATTTTGCATTACATTGCTAGGTAGTGGGGGATTCCTATTCCTGAGGGTACACACACACACACACGCACCACACACACGCACCCACACACAGAAGAAGGAGCTGCTAGGAGGAGGAGTAGTAACCGCTTACAGCTGCCAAAGTCGGGTGACACCAGCATCCATGATGGGTCATGTGCATGAAGCCCACCATCCCTGGTTGACAGAGGAAGGAGAATCTGGGAGCAAGAGCTGTTCTAGGCCATCAACAGGTCTTAGCAATCTTAGCAAAAAAGAGGGGGTGGTCCAGGAAGAGGGAAAGAGAAAGTCAAGGTTAGGGATGGAATAGCTTCTTCTGTGGGGGAACAGGGTGGGGAGAAAGAAAAGGGAGGCCCCCAGACAGGGAGAGACAGGGAAGGGTGTGGGTCAGGAAGCAGGTGAGGAGCTGGGGAGGAGGGACAGGAGAGAAAGATCAGGAGGAGAGGACAACACTGGGAGCTGGAGGGGGAATAGCTGAACATAAATGTAAAAAACCACGGGTGGGTAGCATTGCACTCTGAGGAACAAGCCATTTGTCAAGAGCTGACCAAAGTGGATAACAGAGAAAAGGGATGAGGTGCATGACTAATGAAACTGAGAGACAAGCAGATTGACGAAGGGCCTGTACAGGATGAGAGTGCTCGATGGAGGAACATGGAGGGGCTTCAGGGTTCAGAGGAGAATATGAAGAGGGAAGGGCATGAGAAGGAATAGGAAAAGGAGACCAGAATGGAGAGAGAAAAGGTCAGAGGTGGACAGGGATTAGGGGAGCAAGAAGGAACAGAAGGTGAGTGAGGAGGGAGTAGATATGAGACAACAAGAGGAGAATGGATAGAAGAGGAGGGCCCAAAGAGAAAGGGATGGGGGGAAGGACAGTAGAGCAAGGAGAAGGAGAGTAGAGAGAAGGTTGGGGAAGAGGGCAATCTGCAGTATAGCCAGGCCCCATGTGATGACAGTGAACATATGTGGGTGCTGGGGTGGCTGCTGGTCTCCAGCAGAGCCAAGTGGTAAATGCTGAGACCCTGCTAGCATGGGTTGAATGTGCACTTCCTGGTTATGGGTGGCCATTAGCATCAATGCATCCGCTATGCCATTAACCACTGCAATCTGGGTGTCCAGCACCTCATTCTGCGATGAAATGGCCTTGTAAACCCAGCCTTGGTGGACATTGTTCATGCGTGCCTCTTTGAGCTGTTCATCCCAGCATTTGATCGAGGCCTTTAGCATGACCTGCCTCATTCTGGTTGATAGGGAGGCTGGAACAATCTTGCATCACTGGGGCAGGGCCTCCTTAATCACCAGAACTAGGACCATGTGCGGGACTTAGTGGATTCCCAGATTCTGGTGGTGTCTTTTCTGAGTGTGTCCTTGCAATCTATTTAAGATATGTACTTCACAGATAGTTTGTGTGCCCCTGTGCTATCCAATGTGGGGAACTTATTAGAGCAGAGTTTCACTGGAGCCATTGTCCTGCACAACTATCTGAGTGTGGAGTCAGGCTTGTGCCTGTCTGAGTCACAGCTGCTGTCTGGAGGCCTGGCTGGACTATGTGGCTCCCCAGCATGCTAACTTGGTGAAGCGCAGTGTTGTTCCTGTTTTCTTGGTGGATTTGAACGGGGGGGGGCCCACCTCCCAGATGGCTATCCTAACCACTGGGCAATGGAGAGTCTCCCCCTCTCTCTCTTTTTGGCCCAATGACTTTTTCATTATTTATCTACAGAGGACTAGTCATTGGGTGAGAGAGAGAGAGTGGGGATAACTGTGTAGTGCCATGGTTAGGGGACTCACCAAGGAAGTGGGAGACCCTGTTTCCGGTCCCTCTATTCCAGTTACTCGTTCATTATTTATCCACAGGGAAACAGTTTCAACAGGAGAGACTGAGGAAGGCTGACATCAGACTATCCCATGGCTCAGTGATTAGACCATTCTTCTGAGAGATGGGAGACTCCTGTTTAACTCCTTTCTCCCCACCAGATAGAGGAGGGAATTGATCCCAGGTGAGTGCTCTAACCACTGAGCTAAAAGTTTTCTAAGGCTGGGGTGCAGTTTTGTGTGATGCAAGGCAGGCACCTAATTAATTTCTGCAGGAAATACCTTATGTTCTTAAGCTGCCTGACTCCAGTTGGTGGGTTCCCATTCGTGCATCTCAAGCACAGATAGGTGCCTCCCTGCAGCCCAGACTTAGGAACTGATCTCCGAGAGAGGGGTGGGGTTTAGTACACACCCTTCTCATTGGAGTTTCCCATTGGCTGGCGTAGGTGGCTTCCTGCTAACTTACTGGCTTGGTGGATTGCATTCTCAGGCACCTATCTCTTCCCATTAACTCTCTGGAGGTCTTGGGGGCCTATCTTAGCTTGGTGGATCACAGTGTTGTTCCTGTGATTTTTCTAAGTGTCTAAAAATTAGACATTGTGTTGCTGAGTGTTGCAAGGCCTAAATCTCTTTGTGGATCTCAGGGTTAGTCTTCCAATAAGAACATCCCTGGTTGGAGCCGCTCCTTTGATACTGCTCTTTCTTTGCTTCTCTTCAAGAGGCTCCTTGTGCCCTTTCTTGTTCCTATGCACCTGGGCTAGTCAAAGCAGCACTTGCTCCTTAATGTTTATTTCCCAAAGTGACACTTTTGTAATTACATAAGCTGAAATGGAGGACAATAAGCATTACAGGATAAGTCAGAGGAGCTATTAATAACCTAAGAACTGCTGTCTTCATTAAGAAAGGTTTTGCAGGGAATACAAAGGATCATATGTGAATAAATGCGGCTCATGGGAAAATTGGCACAAAAACAGCAATTTTTTTATCGGTAGTACCATCTCATAATATAATGGGCAACAAACGAACAAGCACTTCTCAATAACATACCCTTATTGCTTGACTACACTGGGGAAATGCTGCCATCAGCTGGTTGACTGAAAAATGTTAGCTCTAGATTGCTTTTTTTAGTTACTATTGTTATATTTGAGAAAGTAACAGACTGCAATCCCACACTAATAGGTATTTTCATGAATTACTGTTGTGAATACACAGTGCCTCTTGAAACTAGTTGTTTAGCATTCTTAGTTGATAAAGGCACAAAGCTAGGCTCTGAATCTAAACTTTTCCTAAAATATGTTTGAATTTGAATTCCCACTGTAACAGGGCTCAGGTGGGCCCCTTTATCTTCAGCCACTTCTGAGCCCACAAACCAGCCAGAGACCTCTGCTTTGGCAATTGGAGCTGGTGTGACAGAGATCTGGCTCAGGGTTTCCTAGACAGCACCCTGTCACACACCTCCCCCCTTATGAATCACCAGGTTCGTCCTTCCTTGGCCTCTCCACCCCCTTCCAGTGGGATTTGTTTGGGGAAGTCTCTTCCCCTCTTTTGGATGATCACCTGCATCATCTCCTGTGGGTTCCTTCATCCCCCACCTGCAAAAAGTACACTGGTTGAGGGGTGGATGTCCCCATAACTCTGCCGCCACCCTCAGGTCCTCACACCTATCACACCCCTGCGGGCGTCCCTTCTCCTTTATGCCCTTTTCTTCTGGTAGGAGGTCAAGGCCAATGCTGACCTCCTGTTGGACACCCCGGGCCTCAGGTTCTCCAAAGCCACCAAGTGGGGTCCCCGTTTCTCTTCCTGGGAGCCACGTTGTGGGGAGCTCCAGTTGACCCTTTTCTCCCTCTAAGGGGCTGGCCATCTGTCCTGCATCTCCTTCCCCTCTGTCTACCCTATCCGGGCTCTGTTGTCTAGGGTTCTCATGGTTGCTACTCCAAGGACCTTGTGCCTCTTCCTTCTCGGGACTTCTCAGTCTAGGGGTCCCCCCCTTCTTTGGGGAACCTTTCCTTCTCCCTCCAGGCCCCAGTCCATACCTAACACAACAGGGTACTGTAACCCCTCTACTACCCTGACCCACTTCCATTTAAAGCTGCCCCGCAATTCTAGGGGCACCTGGGCCACCAAGCAGTATCTCCTGTCCCTGTGGATACACTCCAGGGCCATCTGTGCACCTAGAATTATCCAGTGTGGTTTTACCAGCCCCCTCTGGATGAGTGAACAGGCTGAAGCTGTATCCACTAGGCCCCTATGGGGTTTCTTCCCCACCCTCACCAGGATGGTGGACAGCCTCTGCCCCCTTATCTACCCTCCAGCATTAGTCCAGCCACAAAATTCAGCCCACCCACATTCCATGTCTGGGCAGTCCCCCTTTTTATGTCCTGGCTGCTCGCACTGCCAGCAAACAATCACACCGGCTCTACTGGGAGCTCCTCGGGGTTCCTCCTTCCTCTCGATGCCTTTCCCAGAAAGGGGTTCCCTCAGCTTCTTCCCCAACTCTCTGTCTTTATAGGGTCGGCCCTCTGTTCGGGGAACATCTGCCTCCGTGTACTCCTCAGTCAGCTTGACTGCCGCATTGACCGTCCTTGGCTGATGTTGCCTGACCCAGACTCAGATATTCTCCGGGTGGCCCTGTAGCACTTGTTCTAGGATGAGGGCATACATTATCTCCCCCACCGTTTGTGCCTCAGGCCTCAGCCAATGGGTGGCCCAGTCCATCAGTCTCTGCGCGCATAGCCCCATCCATCTGGCCGACCGGAACTTGTGGTGGTATTTCTCCACTGAGAGGCCCACCTGAGCTAGGATGGCTGCTCTCACAGTCTCATAGTTCCAGGCCTGTTCCTTGCTCAAGGCCATGTAGGCCGCTTGAGCTTCTCCCATCAGGTAGGGAGCCAGTCGTAGGACCCAAGTTGGCCTACCCCATCCAGCGCCCATGGCTACCCTCTCGAATGTACCGAGGAAGGCATCCAGATAATCTGCCAGGCCCATTTTACAGGGTCCCCAGCCCGGTGGCTGGGTGCCATCCCCTACTGTGGTACTCACCATTCGTTGCAGGAGTTGCTGCTAGATGTTGTCCTGGTCTTTTATAAAGTTCTATAGGCTTTTCTTCTGTTCTGCCTGCCAGGTTAGCAAGGCCTGTCTCTCGGCCTGGTGGGACTGCTGGAAGTCCTGCAGGGCCTTGTGCATCTGCTCCTGCTGTTTGACCAGCCATTGTAGGGTGATCTCCATCTCCTGGCCACGAACCACGTCTGTTGGCTCAGAGTACTGGACAAGTCTCCACAAGTAACAGAGCACAGGAGGGCCCCCCTATCTTCAGCTACTTCTGCGCCCACAAACCAGCCAGAGACTTCTGCTTTGGTGAAATCACCTGTGCTCTTTATTTACAGTAAGAGTTCCCACCACCTTGTAACTACAGACAGCGTCAGGGTTATAGCCTCAGGGACTGCTCACTTCTGCATCCACCATGGGAGAGCCACCTCTAACTCCGTGTCTCCTCCCTTAGAATGCAGCAAAAATGGCAAATATTCACATTTTGAATATATGAATATAAAAGCTTTTCACATTGCATATTTTAATTGTCAGCGTATCTCACAAGTGATTATATTTTCAATTGAAATTTGCTGACCAGATCAGTCTCTAACTGAGGGCTGTTCACCAGTGTAAGTAGATTGTGTGCCTACAGTTTGTACTGCATAATGAGTAGCTATAAATGTACATGAATTCCTAAAGCAATGCTTCTCTATTTGTAAGCTTTTGTACATACAATGTAGCATCTAGTCTGTCTGGTAAAAGATTTTAATTTGAAATTGCCTATGCATGCAATACTAGCCTTTGAAATATTCTAGAAACTAGTTTTTAAATTCAGTGACATTTATGCACAAGTCAGTGTTAGCGATTGACATGACATTACACAGCTTTATATTGTGCTTTAATCAAAGTGCTTACTCAACAATAATGACATTTCTGATAATAACATATAGATCTAATTTATACCTAATTTAGCACTGGTCTATCATTTGTACAAAATGAAAAATGGTGGCTGTAATTTGGAAATTTTACCTCTACAGGGAAGTTATGGAGTCTATGAAGACATGGAGGATACAAGCCCCTCAAAGCTTACATAAAAGAGAAAAAAGAAAAGGAGTACTTGTGGCACCTTAGAGACTAACAAATTTATTTGAGCATAAGCTTTCGTGAGCTACAGCTCACTTCATCAGATGCATTCAGTGGAAAATACAGTGAGGAGATTTATATACACAGAGAACATGAAACAATGGGTGTTACCATACACACTGTAACCAGAGTAATCACTTAAGATGAGCTATTACCAGCAGGAGAGCGGGGCTGGGGGGGGGAACTTTTGTAGTGATAATCAAGGTGGGCCATTACCAGCAGTTGACAAGAAGTCTGAGGAACAATGGGGGGGGGTTACAGTGTGTATGGTAACACCCATTGTTTCATGTTCTCTATGTATATAAATCTCCCCACTGTATTTTCCACCGAATGCATCCGATGAAGTGAGCTGTAGCTCACGAAAGCTTATGCTCAAATAAATTTGTTAGTCTCTAAGGAGCCACAAGTACTCCTTTTCTTTTTGCGAATACAGACTAACACGGCTGCTACTCTGAAACCTGATATAAAAGAGAAAAAGATTCTCCACAAACTTTGAAAAATGTCAGGTTTCAGAGTAGCAGCCGTGTTAGTCTGTATTCGCAAAAAGAAAAGGAGTACTTGTGGCACCTTAGAGACTAACAAATTTATTTGAGCATAAGCTTTCGTGTTGCATCTGAAGAAGTGGGGTTTTTTACCTATGAAAGCTTACGCCCAAATAAATCTATCAGTCTTTAAGGTGCCACCGGACTCCTCATTAGTTTGTATCCACAAAAACAACATGGCTACCCCTCTGATACTTGCCACTGTGGTTCAGCAATTTCATTCCATACACAACATGGACAAGGCAAATCTACCATTGTTCTATGCAGCGCAATAACATTAATTAATGTTATCCAAGCTGCTAGCAATCCAAAGCAGGAACTTCAATTATCCAAAGGGATGTTCTTCCGGTGAGTGAGCCTGATGAACAGCTTTCAAATTAACAAGTGATTTTGTAAAATGTCACTGCAGTCCTTTGGTCTGAAATAGCCAAAATGAAAACCTCAGAATATTATCCAAAGCCAGAGGATTGTGGCTTACAGAGGTCAACCTATTTTGTGTCCTAATTGATGCAGAAGTTTTATCTTTGGTTGATAGATAAAGTGGTAAATAATTCAAATAGCAATGAGTATCTTCCTTCAGAAGATATTCAGAGAAGATATCTCTCAAATACAGAGTACACAGCAATTCCAAAATTATCTCTCACTGCACATAAGCCTTACCGCACAGCTACACCTTGACATTCGGTCTCACAATTTAATTGATATGCTACACCTTCATGGATTCGCAAAAAAGAAAAGGAGTACCTATGGCACCTTAGAGACTAACCAATTTATTTGAGCATAAGCTTTCATGAGCTACAGCTCACTTAATCAGATGCATCCACCGAATGCATCCGATGAAGTGAGCTGTAGCTCACAAAAGCTTATGCTCAAATAAGTTTGTTAGTCTCTAAGGTGCCATAAGTACTCCTTTTCTTTTTTGCGAATACAGACTAACACGGCTGCTACTCTGAAACCTTCATGGATTGTGAATCAATTATGATAAGATGATGCAGTTCATCACTAGTGCTGCAAAAATGGAAGTGGAAAGACTTCATGGAGCTGTGTTCATTACTAACAGAGTTGTACCACTTCATGCTGGTGGAAATCTCGGCCATCAAGAAGATGATGGGCATAGACATCAGCATAAAGTTATATCTATTTTAACCCCTGTGTAGACAGAACTGTGTTGGTGGGAGAGCTTCTCCTGCTGAAATAGCTACTGCCTCTCACGGGAGCTCTCTCCCATCATCATAGAGCATCTTCACCAGAAGCGCTACAGTGGCACAGCTGCATCAGTGCAAGTTTGTAGTGTAGACCTGCCCTTAGAATGTGACAGCTAAAATACAAGGTGGAACAGATTATTTAGCATAAGTAGTTAACACATATTTCAAGGCAAATTTCAATGTGAAGTGGCTCGTTAACACCCCTGCAGTCACAGGGGGGAAAGGAAGGAGAGGATGTTAGTGGGTTATAGATTGCTAAATCTACTCATCCGATGAAGTGAGCTGTAGCTCACGAAAGCTTATGCTCTAATAAATTTGTTAGTCTCTAAGGTGCCACAAGTCCTCCTTTTCTTTTTGCGAATACAGACTAACACGGCTGCTACTCTGAAATAAATCTACTCAGTGTCTCTATTCAGTCCATGATTTTTAGTGTCTAGCAAAGCTATAAATTTAAGCTCCCAGGCTTGTTTTTTGAAGGTGTTGCCCAGGTTTCCTTTCAGGATAGGGACTAAGAGGTCAGATTTAGATGTGAAAAGTGTTCACCCACAGGTGATGTGGTGTTTTGTCTTTCATCATTTTCCTGTGTGAGTTCATCTGAGAGTGTGGTGATTGTCTGGTTTCACCCACATAGTTGTTGTTGTGCCATTTAGTGCACTGGATGATGTACACCATGTGTTGTGACAGGCATGTGTAAGATTCATAGATCTTGTGCTGTGGGGGTTGTTGATCACTGTAGCAGTGTATAGGGTTCAGTAGATATACAGCACCCTTTGATGTATCCTGTAATTTGTTCTATGTGTATTTCTAACAGGAAACTGACATTTGAAATAGTTTAGTTTATAAAACTCTTACATTTGATCTGAAAGGCAATTTATTTAAATACATCACAGTAAGGACACCCCAACTGAAATTCTTGAGCACCTGCTTGTCACTGCAGGATTATCCTTGCTCGTGAAGTCAGATAACTATTTCTGGAAGCTGCCTAAACTAATACTCAGTTAGTATTAACAGGACAATTGCTTTTGTACAGCTAAGAAAATTCCTGCTGCCTAGGTAAAATGGAAAGTTATACTTATAGGGTATGTTCCCAGTAGAAGCAGGTCACTGCACTGGCAAAAAATAATAAAGGTGTAAAAAAGCCCTATTATTTTAATCGTTGGCTATGCATAATATTAAACTATTTTTTAGATTTAGTTTTTATGAGGCATCGTAAGTACATTTCCGTTTTCTCTTTCTCTGTGGTTGTGCTAAGTGTAGTTGGAAAGTGATGAATAACTGTGAATATTCTACTGCAACATAAGCTATATGTCTGTGGCGATCGAGGCTGTTCAAATGATCAGATGCTGCTTTTCACCTTCCCTGTTTTGTTATTGCTTCTGGTGCTTTGGTAAGCCTTGCCATGTATACACCAAGTCAGAGTGATGCGTTTTTGTCCCAACGGAAGATTATTCATGGAGGATTATCTTCATCTTCTTGCAACAGGATAGCTCATGTAAACTGTGGTTGAAATTCTTGAGTGATTAGGAACTCCAGGAATCTAAATGCAGAACGGAGGAGAAGAATGTTTAGCAAAAAAGAAAAGGAGTACTTGTGGCACCTTAGAGACTAACAAATTTATTTGAGCATAAGCTTTCGTGAGCTACAGCTCACTTCATCGGATGCATTTGGTGGAAAATCTGTACGAGTTTTTTCATTAAGTTGATAGATTTCCACTCCATATGGCAAAATTCAGTGCCTTGCATAATAACAGGTTTCAGAGCAGCAGCCGTGTTAGTCTGTATTCGCAAAAAAGAAAAGGAGTACTTGTGGCACCTTAAAGACTAACAAATTTCCACCGAATGCATCCAATGAAGTAAGCTGTAGCTCACGAAAGCTTATGCTCAAATAAATTTGTTAGTCTCTAAGGTGCCACAAGTACTCCTTTTCTTTTTTGCGAATACAAACTAACACAGCTGCTACTCTGAAAGAATGTTTATATTAGCCTTATTTGAATTTGTTGCAGTGAGTTGCATTAATAGTGGAATTTGTAAAACTTGTTCTTTTACTCTAGTTATAGATAAGGTTGTTTTTTTTTCATTTTCAGTAGTGCTTCATTTCTGTTAGAGGCAAAGTTTAAAGTAGTCTCAAGAAGTACTAGATCTGCCATTGCCCTGGGATGGAATTGCTTTTGCTCATAAGGAAATCACAGGACTCAAAAAGCTTGTTTAAATATATTTATAAGGCAGTCCTTGCCAGAAACTGAATAATCCCTATTGCTTCACAGGGTTGATTTTTGGGGCCCGTGAAGTCTGAAAACACAGTGGGACTTTATGTGGGAGTAGGGGAGCCAAAACACAATCTTGATGACTTTCCCCAAAATCCAAAGGGAAGTGGGGAGGAGGGGGAGTGGATATAAAAAGGAGTGGGACAGGGGTTACTAGGGGAAGATAGGTACCATTTAGAGGGAAAGGAGAAAAGGCTGGTGTTATAATGGAAACCACCAAGGGATGAGGGAAAGGGGCAGCTAGATCCCAAGCCATCAAAGCACTTAAGCATGTGTTTAACTTTAAGAATGTACTTAAATCCCATTGACCAATAATTAGTTCTTTGAAGTCAGAGTTAGAGAGATTCCACAAAGAATGCGATACTCCCAGATGTTCCTATAACAAGGCAAGAGCTGTGCATTCAGGTTTTAGAGGAACCTGAATACAGAAGAAAACTGGCACTCATGATCCCTGGCTTGTAGAAGAATCCTTTTGAGGTTCTCACATGGAGCAGACACTCCAAATGCTTGCTCAAAAGAGAAGGAAAACTGCTGTACCTGCTTTATATCTCAAATGGAGCAAAGAGCCTCTAATCTCCTAATTTCTCTCTATAACTGCCACTTACTCTGTAAAGCCCTGATTCAACAAAGCACGTAAGCATTTGCTTAATTTTCAGCATGTGCTTAAGTCCCTTTGTCTTCCAGGATCTTTCAACAATAAAAATTTAAGTGGGAACTGGGCTCCTGACTCCTTTAGCCTCCTTTGAAAATTCCAGGAATAATTTTGAACCTAAGGTTGGGATGACTTTGCTGGGATCATCTGTTTTTCTATTTTTTCCATCAAAACCATTCCAAACTCTGGCATCCTTCCTAAATGTTTTAGTCAATGCTGACATTTGAGAAGAATTGGCTGGTTCATAATAAGCAAATAGATCCACATGATATTGATACTTAACTTTTGCATCTGCACCTATTGCAGAAATGTAAACATTTGGAATGATGAGCCAATCAGCATATTGTTTTCAAGGTTGATTTTACTCTAAGACTTGAAAATTAACAGGTAAAAGTCTACCTGAATATAGTGAGAACATATATATTTTTAGTGAGGGAGTTTATCAAAGGCTTGTAGCAAAGCTGATTATATTATACTATCACTTTTTTATCCACTAGTTTATTGACTTCCTCAAAGAATTCTAGCAAGCTGCCGAAATATGATCTTATTTTACAGAGCTGTGCTGGTTTGCCATGCCCATCAATCTCTTTTATCATTTTAATTCTTTCAGCTAATTTACTTGGTAGTGGAGTGAAGCAAGTGTTATTGTTTTTTAGCTCCCAGAATTGTCCCATGCTCTTTTTTTAAAAGATAGGTGCAAATTGACTATGGCCTAGACAGAGACAAACACAATCACCTGATCTTGGCTAAGATTTGGTTGTTTCAAACTAAACATAACACTTCAAAGAAGAGGCACCTGAAAGCTGAATAAATTAAAAGTTTTGGTATATGGACTTGGTCTATAGTCTCAAAACAATCTATGATCATGCACACAGTATGTGATTATTTACAGGTTCTGGCTTTTATTTTATACATGAGAGAATTAACAAATCTATAACAGTTACCAAATACCATAGAATATTAAAATGAAAAGAAAATTAAAGAAATACTATGTGTTTACTTTTTGCTATTCTCTCAGTTTTGAGAGTGAACACACAGATCCCCACCTGTCCAAGGAATCGTTGTTGGAGATTCACAACTAAGAAGAATCAAAAGAACATTCTACAAGCAATAGGCAGACATCATAAGGGTGTATTTTCTTCCCAGAGCCAAGAATCAAGCCATCACTCTGAGATTGGATAGACTTCTGAAGTCAACTGGCAAGGATCCATTGGTCATATCACCACTGTGTCATGGGATATTTCACAGATGATAGGTTTCAGAGTAGCAGCCGTGTTAGTCTGTATTCGCAAAAAGAAAAGGAGTACTTGTGGCACCTTAGAGACTAACAAATTTATTAGAGCATAAGCTTTCATGAGCTACAGCTCACTTCATCGGATGCATGTAGCTCACGAAAGCTTATGCTCTAATAAATTTGTTAGTCTCTAAGGTGCCACAAGTACTCCTTTTCTTTTCACAGATGATAGATGACTTCAGGGAACTCGGAAGCATGCTGAAGAAGAAGAATGTCCAAGATTCTTCCTGTCCCATGAGAGAAGGAAGACAGAAGGCAGAATTTCTGTAAGTGAACCACTGGCTAGATATGTGGTGAAGAGGGCAAGGGGGAT
Source organism: Dermochelys coriacea (assembly GCF_009764565.3). NCBI lineage: Eukaryota > Metazoa > Chordata > Testudines > Dermochelyidae > Dermochelys > Dermochelys coriacea. The sequence goes on from NC_050069.1 coordinate 59,019,480, forward strand.
TGGTTTGGTGGAAGATTGGTCCATCCTCTATGGGGAGAGAGGGCTGTATAGTTTGGATGGCCTCCATCCCAGCAGAAGGGAAACCAATCTCTTCTAGGACTGGCTGCTAGAGTAATAAGGAGAGCTTTAAACAAACCACAGAAGTGAGGGTAAAAAGCGGGAAAGATATGAGACAAAAGGCCAAAGGCTGGAAGTCAAACTAGACAAATTCAGACTGGAAATAAGGTGTACATTTTTGCAGTGAGGCTAATTGGAACAATTTACCTAGGTCGTGGTGGATTCTCCATCACTGGCCATTTTTAAATCAAGATTGGGTTTTTTTTTAAAAGATCTGCACCCAAAAGGAATTATTTTGGGGGCAGTTCTATTGCCTGTACTATACAGAAGGTCAGACTAGATGATGACAGTGGTTCTTTCTGACCTTGCACTCTAAGAATCTATGAACTTAATGGTGTAAGTTTCACTTTCAAATTCTTAGTTCTGCAATGCTTGAATTACACATATTGAAGGTGTGTGTTTTGTTTAAAAAGAGCTGAGCGGTAAAAAATCATATACATTTGACAGGTTTCCATGCCTCCTTTCTGCTTTATGGCCCACCCCTAGGTCTCATTTTTTGACATGTGCATTTTTTCAGAATAGCCGATAGAGCTAAAAAGATTTTAAAAAATTCATTTAGTTTGTTCTTATTGGATGCATTAGAACTAAATGGATAAATAGAACTTTCATACTTTTCCCTCATTTTAAGAGGAATATGATTTTTCCCCATTTAGTGCAACTCTGCACAAATTCTAGTGCACAGGTGCACAAAGTCTGAATGACAGAAGAATAACATGTCAACATGCATTTTCAGAGGAAAACATTGTAATAGATTTAATACTTTTCTAAATAAAGATTCAATAATTTATAAAATCTTGGTATCAGCAGAATAAAGAAGTGTTAAGACAAAAATATGCATTTTTTCATTTTTAGAGAAAAATAACTTTAATACAGTTTGTACATTTTAAAATAAAGTCACTAAATCAGGGGTGGACAAACTTTTTGACCCGAGGGCCACATCGCGGTTGCAAAACTTTATGGAGGGCCAGGTAGGGAAGGCTGTGCCTCCCCAAACAGCCTGGATTCCGCCCCCTATCCGCCTCCTCCCACTTCCCGCCCCCTGACTGCCCCCTCAGAAGCCCCAACCCATCCAACCCCCCTGCTCCTTGTCTCCTGACTGCCCCCTCCTGAGACCCCCACCCCTAACTGCCCCCTATCCAATCCCCTCCCCGCTCCCAGTCCCCTGACTGCCCTGACCCCTATCCACACCCCCGCCCCCTGATTGCCCCCCCAGGACCCCACCCCCTGTCCAACTCCCCTGCTCCCTGTCCCCTGACTGCCCCACCCCCGAACCTCCACCCCATCCAATCGCCCCCTGCTCCCCGTCCCCTGACTGCCCCCTGGAACCCCCTACCCCTTATCCAACCCCTCCCCGCTCCCTTACTATGCTGCTCAGAGCGGCAGGAGCTCGCAGCCACGCCACTGCACTGCCCAGCAGGAGCAGCAGGCCAGAGCGCTGAGGCTGCGAGGGAGAGGGGACAGCAGGGGAGGGGCTGGGAGCGAGCCTCCTGGGCCAGGAGCTCAAGGGCCAGATGTAGATCGCGGGCCATAGTTGCCCACCTCTGCATTAAATAATTTACAAAAACTTTAACCATGGAATAAAAAAGTGGTAATACACATACATGTTAACACTCATTTTTAGAGGAAAATATTTTATATGCAATTAGTATATTTCTAAATAAAGTCATTAAAACAATTGTACAAAGTCTTAATGATAGAGGAATAAAGGAGAAGTATTAATATATAGAGAAGCATGCATTTTCAGAAAAAAAATAATTGTATTCAGGTAGTACATTTCTCAATAAAGTTGATGAAACAATTCCACAAAGGTCCCAAAATATTAGTGATAGAGAGCAAAGCTGTAACCATAGGGCTAGTTGCATACTTCAAAGGACAGGCACCTTTCAGAGATGACCAAGAAAGTTTGAAAACATCCAGAAAGGGTAAAAGGCAGAGAGAATAGAAAAGCATCTCAACCCACAGACTATTACTGGTCAAATGGCAGAAACCCCTGTCCTGAGAGCTTGTGACAAACCATGCCCTTCGAACCCTCTGATTCTGTGTCTGCTTGGCTAGTCAATCAAAAGGTCGTAACTAAGGGGCCTCTTTTAAAATGCATCACATTTTCCTGTGTCATTCTGAACACAGCATTTGATGGTTTATCCATTGATATTTAATTACTGAATATTTTTTCAGTTACTGGGAACACAGCGCTTTATTTATTGCAGCATATTAAAATGTACATTGGAGCTAAAATACCAAACAAAAGGAAAGTGTATGTTGATTTCCTTATCAGCCTTTTAACAAAATCTATTCAAATTTATCAGACAGCCTTATTTGTTTTCAATCCTATATGAAATTTCTTCTTTCTACACAATAGCTTTAGCATTTGTCTGTAAAAAATGTTAGACAGATCCTAATGAAAGACATGCCTAATCTTTATACCAATTTCCCTTATTCCATTTACTTAAAGTAATATATTTCTTCATCGCCTTTTATATTTATTGGAAATAAGTGCCTTTTGACTTCAGCTGTGTGCAGGCCTCTGAATTTAAATCCTGTGGAGATTTTTGAGATCCACATAACATCCCCATAATTTACAGAAGAGTTTTATAATAAAAAAAAAAGTTAAAAAAGACAAGCTATATTTTCGTAATTGTGCGTGAAGGAGACAGATAAAGACTTCCCCCTCTGACACTGTTTTCCTAGGTCTGGTCTATACTACAGAGTTGGATCAATTTAAAGCAGTTTACATCAACCTAGCTCTGTAAACGTCTACACTAAAATGTAGCTCCCACCAGCGTAACTCACTCACTACACTGACTTAATTAATAACTCTGCCTCTGCAAGAGGCGAAGCACGTAAGTCAATGTAGTTAGGTCGATGCAGTGTCAGTGCAGATGCTGTGTTACTTACATTGACCATTGCTGTCTTTTAGAAATCATCCCACAATGTCCCACATTGGCAGTTAAATAGGTGCAAGTGCTACTGGTGAGGACGTGCACTGCCAACCCAAGGAGGGTATATGGACCTGTAAAACTGATACAATTAATGCGGTGGCTGTATGTCAATGTAACTTAGTTTGACTTAATTTTGTAGTGTAGACTTGCCCTGAACCATGTCCCCCACAATCTCTCATCCTTTTTCCTAAGAAAACCACCTTTTGCAATGTATTCAGCAACATATTTTTTTAATCATAGGATTAAAATTAAATAAAATGAGACTTGAAATAAAACATTTAAAAGCTATACTATTTCAGCCTTTTAAACATAACATGCGCCTGTTTTTACATTGGATCTATATATTACACCCTAGAAAGGCCAAGAACAGGAAATTGCTAAGTTTACATCAGTTGCATAATTAAATAATTATGATTCTGCACCAGAGAGTCAGGTCCCTTTTGCATCTCAAGTTTAGCAAAGCTTTGCCTAAACAAAGTGTGTAATATGCAAAATCTCCTGTAAAAATAGTTTATACAGATATAGTTTGTAATTTGGGAAGAAACAGGTGTCTTGGCAATTGCAGTGTCCCCATTTACAAATATGTGTTTATAAGTTCAAAAACCTCAACTCATAGCTTTCTAATTGTCTAAAATACAGACATAAATACAAGGGAATGTCAATATATATTATACCCACTTTTACATCTGTGTTTTCATAAAAAAAATAAAATTCAAGTCATGGATTTCTAATGGCTTGAGGTAAAAACAAGGGATTTTATATGGGGTTTATGGGGTTATGTAGGCCATTCTTTCAATATCCTTTTGCTAAAGATATTGTTTTTAATAAAGGACTAAATAAAATGAAAATGAAAATTAAGTTTTAAATGTAAACTATACCACCCTTTTAAAATAAAAAATGAAAAACCTGTGTTAGTGTGTTTTACAATGCTATTATGTATTAGTTAATAAAAAAAAGATGTCAATACCAGGATATTTCTAAATTTAAAAATTTGTTCTTTGGGGGGTTCTTTGTATGGATTAATTTTAAACACCCTTTCTTTGAGCCATTACAGGGAATGTTCCCTTTTGAGATATGTTTTTATATACAGAGAACTGGGCATTCAGTCATAAAGGAATTATGAAAGGTTGCTGATGTATTTCTACATAAGACTTTTGCCACAATGGGAGACAATGATACGGGAAGAGAAAATATTTTGTGTGTGTGTGTAATACATGTGATATTTAGTAATAAGTGTTTGCATTTTATTTTAAATAGACTGATGAGGTTTTCTTTGAATTTTCACAAGATCTGGTAGAAGGGTTAACAAGCTATGTAATATGTTACAAAATTATGTTTTATCTGTGAAATAACTGTTTTAACTTTTTGTTTACCTTTTAATTTAAACCAAGATAGAAGTCAAACTCAAGAAATTATAGTTGTTCCTGATAACCCACAAGGTAGTGTGTGCTATTGTTTTTAATAATACTCCAACTCTGAAGTGTATTTTAAAGTTTTGTTTTTTCTCTTTTATATATGAATAGCTCCTATTTTGGTAAAATTCAAATTTTTGTCATTGTTCCTGATAACTCCACAAAACAGTATACACTAACATTATTAATAATATTGCAAATATAAAATAACTGTATTTTAAAGTTTGTTTTTCTCTTTATTATTGGAATTAGATCAAGGCAGCCTTCAAATTCATAACTATGTACTTATTTCTGATAATACCCAAGAATGTATTCTTAGTATTCATAATTATTTGCAAAAAATGGTTTCTGGCTTTGTTTACAGTAAGGTTGTAGGAAATGTTGATGTTGTTTAGTTTTTTAAATAACTCTATATTAAAGTTTTGCTTTTAATTTAAATATATGCAAGGCTTTACAATGCATTAAAAATCATTTGCCAGTACTAATTACAAATATTTTAATATTATAGGGGTTAAAATATGATTTTTGTACAATATAAAGTAACACTGTTTTCTACTTAAAGAAGCAGGATGTGTAATTACCAAACCGTTTTTGCAGACTTAAGGAATTAAGTTGGACTTGGATGTCCCTCATTCCACACCCCTCCCCCCTTTTTGTTAATGCTAAGCAGTTTGGTTTCACTCAAAATTAATTTGAAATAAACATGACAATGCATGTATAAAGGTTTTTTTTAAAATTATCCTCTTTTTTTAGTGTAAAAGTGTGTGTTGTTTTTACAACCCTGCTAGACATTTACATACTAAGGAAACATTATTACAGGCATTTGCAAAGTGGTATCTTAACTTGGTTAGCAGATTGTTAAGGAGCAGGATTCTGTCTCAGAGTTGCCAACTGCTTAAGGTGCTGGGCTTGTAACCCAGTGATCTGTATGTCTGCGCAGTTTTCTGACATTTTCATATAATTAATAAAGACCTAGGATTTTGTTTTAAACGTCTAGAATATTTTGCTGAATCCTAAAAGGATTTATACATGTTCTTTGTCAGACTTAAACATTACCCACCCAGGCACACTACAGCAACAAGAAAAACGCTCACAGGAACTAGCTTTAAAAAGGGTAAATATAACCCCTGTTTTAAGAAATTCAAGAGGTTCAGAGTCAGCTACAGTTTCCAAGGATGGCCAGACTACTGGTAAATGGTACCCACACAATAGACTGTCCATAAGTGCTGTTCATAATCCTGATTTTTTTAACAACTCAGTACTTCCAGGGCACGACTTACACATAACCCTGAGGACCCCAGGTCTGCGGGGCATTTCACAGTGTCTGGAAGGTTAAACATTTTTGATTCCTCAACAGTTACAAACCTGGGGGGTGGGGTGGGGGGGTGTTGTAGCAAATGAGCAAAGATCTGCAGCTGTTAGATGTGCAATAGAGAAAAAAGATTAAAAATCTAATTTTTGAAGTATTTCAAAAACTGGATTCTCTGAATGAGACGGAGACCTTAAAACAAGAAATAACAGAGACTCATGAGTTGCTTATAAGGTTGGTTAAAGCTGAGGATGGTAAAGTGAACATAAGAACAGCCATACTGGGTCAGACCAAATGTCCATCTAGCCCAGTATCCTGTCTTCCAACAGTGGCCAATGCCAGGTGCCCCAGGAAGAATGAACGGAACAGGTAATCATCAAGTGATCCATCCCCTGTTGCCTATTCCCAGCTTCTGGAAAACAAAGGCTAGTGACATCATCCCTGCCCATCCTGGCTAATCGTCATTGATGGATCTATCCTCCATGAACTTATCTAGTTCTTGTTTGAATGTTGTTATAATCTTGGCCTTCACAACATCAGTCTTGACTACACATGAATCCTGAACATATAAAGGGGAATAGGAGAAAAGGTGAGAGATGTCTAAAATATTGAGGGGAAGATTATCAAAGAAACTTAAAAAAGCAAAAACACTTGGAAGAAAGATTAAAATCACATTAGGAAGAAGGGTATGCTCATAAAATTCCCACAGACAAAATTCCCCCAGGGAATAGATCTACCTAATCCAGCACTTCAGAAAAGAGTACAGATAACCTTAATCCCGACTCAGAAGGAATGGTTGTAGTCCCCTCTTCCCCAAATTCTGAAGGAGCAGAAGATCCTGTTCCCAATAAACCTGAAGAGTTTCCACAGGTGCATCTGGAGTGTGTGAGATGGTGGGTAAGACATCAAAGAGCATTTAACACTATAGTATTTTCAATAATGTTATTTTGCTAATTGGTAGAGAGTGACAACCTTCACTCAGGTGATCAGTATTCAAATCATGCTGGAAGAGTTTGAAACCCAAATAGGCCCTGCTGATTTTGTACAGCTACGTTTAGATGATCCAGGGTTAAAACACCCTCTCTTTTCTCAAAGGTGACTTTGGAAAGACATAAATGCTGCAGATTTCTTAAATAACATCAACATTTTGCAGAGTAATGCAGAGATAGTGGGAACTGGTACTCTATAGCTGATTATGACAATCCTTCGAAAGAGGGAAGGCAGGTTGCTAGGCCCTTAAAGATTATTGTGCATTGTTAAAATTATCCCCAAAAAGGAAATATTTAATTGATTTAAATAACCAGAGTAATAACCTTTGTTTTCTTGGTAGCATCCTGGCCTGCTTATCAAACGAAAACCCCACAGATGCACAACTATTAGAAAGAGACCAACCATCTCCACCAGAATTTAGGGTTTTCTAACCAAAAAATGGTCAGTTTTACTGATGTGAGCTCTTCTGAAGAACATTTAGGTATGACTATTAAAGTAATGTACCATGAAGGAGAGGATTGGCACATTGTCACATCAGGTTGGGAATGGTGCCCCTAAACCATGTTTATTCTGTTACTTATCAAACATTATAATGGCATCCTAAATATCAAAGCATTCATAGGGCACCATATTTCTGCATGCATTGCCATACTTTGTATAGCCACAAACATCATGCCTGTAAAAAAAATCTGCCATATATGTATTAGCACAGAATGCACTGAAGTGTATGGGGAAAGGATGAGATATCCCAGCTGTAAGCTATTTTGCAGATCCAAAGCCTGTGTAGAAAGACAGGGGGAAGATGTTAAAAAGAACAGAGGTTAAAAAGACCTCCATCCCTTTCAGAAATGTACCTCCTAAAAACAGAGGTTTATTCCCAAAGACTTGCAGTTCTCTTAATCTGTTTCATGCTCTGAAGATTCATCAGATATCTGTCAAAAACAGAGAAAAAAAGCACATTTTAGATTCTTCATTGTAGTAATTTGAGAGAGAAAGAGAGAAAGACCAACAATCTGAAAAACTTTCACTTCTACCTTGAGCATTCTCTTGTCCATTTCTGAATCATCATCCCACAGGGTCACTCCATTAGTCTTACTCTTGCTGTCCTTTGCCAATCTTGTCTTCACATCCTCATCCATATCTTTTGTCTTTGCTCCCAGCTACTAAAACACACCCACGTAATTTTACAGTTTCTTTCAAAATGCTCTATGCAATGTTACCTCAGTATCCACCTCTTGCTCAGGCTGCTCAATATTCATTGGCAGTTTATTCCTCATCCTGCTAGTAATCCAGCATGGGCATGGCTTGTGTGACCCAAGAACCCCTTAATGCCAGCTGGCAAGGGGGTTACAGGAATGTCCTGAATCTGGTATGTACATTCTGGTTCACCAAAGAATGTCATGTGAGGGCTAAAATGAAATCTGGGGTCACACTAGTCTTTAATACAATTGTGAAATATATGTACAGATACTATGTAAGAAATTATGTATATATACTGAAAATATATTCTTAGACTCTGTATCAAGATATGAATCACCAGCAAAGGTGAAAAGAAAAAAGGTTTTCTGTCAGACAAGAGATATTTATTCACCTGTCTCTCTGTTAGGATGTAAATTAAGCATTGTAAGCTAACACAATGGATATTCATATACATATGAAGTCAACAAAGAGATGTGAAATCAATAGGGAAGCAGTACATAGTCTCAAAGTACAGACAATGAACTTTACGGAGTATAAGTAGAAGGCAAAGAAGACAAGCCCTCATCCTGCACCCAGGAAATTAATGGGTAGAGTATTCACATTCGTGAAATGCCAACCTTGGTTGAAAAGCTGCAAAAGACATTGGGTGAAAAACTTTAGGCATGATGTTAACCTGTTAGTTAATTTTAGTCTCTAGAAAGTGTGTTATGAATTTGTTTTATACATAAATGTTTTGTTTCCAATATCCTTACTCACTATCAATTGAATCTTGAATCTTTTTTTAGTAAACTTATTCTTGTTTTCACTATAAATATATATAAGAGCTGTGATATTGAGCAACCCTCTGGACCAGAGCTGAATCTTACAAGCTGGTGTATATACTGGTCCTTTGGGGATAGCAGACCTGGTATTTCTGTGAGTAGCCATGGCAAGGCCTGGATATCATACGGGAATGCCTCAAAGGGACTTGGGGACTGGGGTGCACCTATCATTAACCCGGAAGTCAAAGTAAGGGCTGGCATAGCCCACAGGAGAGTGCTTGAGTGGCTAGAAGGCTGTTGGTATTAGGAAGCTGACACCCAGCTAAGTACAGGCGAGACTGCCTCATGCTAGAGACAGGAGGGTAACAAGGTGACTCTCAGTCCTGGGTACATATCAAAAACAAAACAACAAAGAAAAGAAAAGAAAAGAAAAGAAAAGAAAAGAAAAGAAAAGAAAAGAAAAGAAAAGAAAAGAAAAGAAAAGAAACCCCGTTTTCGACTCTTAATTGTGATAATTTTTCAGAGACAGAGGGGTAGTAAAAAAGTCAGCGGCTTTACTGTAATAACATTGGTTTCAGAGTAGCAGCCGTGTTAGTCTGTATTCGCAAAAAGAAAAGGAGTACCGGTGGCACCTTAGAGACTAACAAATTTATTAGAGAATAAGCTTTCGTGAGCTACAGCTCACTTCATCGGATGCAGTGAGCTGTAGCTCACGAAAGCTTATGCTCTAATAAATTTGTTAGTCTCTAAGGTGCCACCGGTACTCCTTTTCTTTTTGTAATAACATTGTCATCTGTCTCTTGATCGTCAAATACTGATTGACTCCTGCAGTCCTCCAATGGCTCCCCAGCTACCATGCTCATGTATTTGGGCTATTCATCCTATTTCTATCAAGAAATACATAAATACATTTAGCTTCTTATAATTTTACTGAAACTTCTTATAAAATTCTGTAGAATGCCTTACCTCATACCTTGACTCTGTCTGCTCTGAAGCAGGCAAGAGGGCTCCTGGCACCCTCTCCTCAAGCATGTATGGTACAGTTATGTCTTTTTCCCATTTACAGGCACGGATATCTCCTTGGGATCTCCTTGCTTCTTTGGTTCAATTTCTAGATGGAAAACAGTATTCAGTATCAGTGCTGCCAGTTCAGTGAAATAAGTGTAGGTAGGTCATCTTTTCTGATCATGAGCAGGTGCACCCAAAGGCAGTTCAAGCTTCTTGGGCCCGTAGGCGTCTTCCAAAAGACCATAATCCAACCTTTAGGCTCCCTGTCTAAGATCTCTTGCAAAAAAGCCTGGTTTTATACACAAAGGTCAAACAGTTTTCGGTTAGTGTTTTTCTAGTGCCCCAATCAGCAGGAGATCATTTCCGACAAGCTCAGCAAAAAAGATGCATTTTTCAAACTGTCCAACAGTCAGTAGCCACACCCCAGTCATGCTGCAGATATATTCTAGTTGGCTCAGGCAAAGGGGGAGGTATGTTTGCGCTAATGGTCATGTGGTTAAAAATTGCCCTCTAGTTGGCTCAGCAGGTGAGCTGTGGTTGCTTGCAAACGCCCAGAACTGAAGTTCTGCCATTTGGCTGCTAGTAGTCAATCGGGTATCCCACTTTTCTTTTCTCTTTTTTCCATTATGGATTTTTAAAAACTTTCTTGGACAGCTCTGAAAGAAGACTGTAAAACAACAAGATAAATGCCACTAAAGCTATGTTTTCACTCTCTATCACTAATATTTTGTGGCCTTTCTGGAACTGTTTAATCAGCTTTATTTAAAAAATGTACTATGTAAATGCATAAAAACATTTTGCTTTGAAAATGTGTGATTCTGTATATGTTTTAATACTTCTTTATTCCTCTGACCTTAAGACTTTATTTAGAAATAAACTAACTACGTAAAAAAAATTCCTCTTAAAATGGGGAAGAGGCATAAAATCTCTATTTACTCTGTTATTTATAATGCTTCAAATAATGATAAATTAAATAATATGTAAAAATTATTTTTTTTTTCATAATGGCCTCTGGGTCCAAAAAGAAACCTAAAGGCTCTGGGAAAGAGATAAAAGGGTAGGAGGAACTTCCAAAATTATACAGCCTGCTCAATGGACAAAAAAAAAAAGAGTGGGGAATAAAGGGGCCAAGCAGTGTGCATTCATTGTGCACAATATCATGGCAGAGTGTCAACATTTATATAATGAATAAAGGTACAGCTTTTTTTAAAAAAATTACTAAGCTGTTTCCATTAGATTTTTTTTTTTAATGCCATGGGCAGATCTCTCTTGGTTCTACAATTTGCAAATCCTTCCTTTTGTAAAGTCAGAATTGTGAGTAAAATGTGAGCTGACAGTATCCTTTTAGGACCTGATTTACAACAGACTATGACCCAGTAATTTTTGTGTCCTCAAATAACTGTGCCCGCATTTTTGCATCTAAAATACACTGCAGAAACAAACATTACTAGTTAAAACCTAATGACCATTGTTCCCTCTAAGCTGTGTGCGTGTGTGCGCGCTCACACAGATCCTAAACCCCGAGCAACCGATGAAACACTGCAACACAAAAATTTACACAGAAGCACAACAATTTGTACAGAAGACATTTTTTGCACACATGGCCTGTCAAAAATTTGCACGGAAGAAATTTTTTGTGCACATGGCCTATCAAAAATTAGAGGGAACATTGTTAATGACCTGACTTCTAGGTACAAAGAACTAGTTAAAAGCCAACTTCTCTTTTCTGATGCAGTTCCAATGAAGTCAATAGAACTGTGACAGTTTACACCAGCAGACAACTTGATTCTACATGTCTAACTGCTATTATTTGTGCCGACAATTCACTAGGAGAAACATTTTTAAAATAAAGCAATAATTGAATATGCAAACGTACAGGCCATCTCTGACCATCCAGTTTTTAGTGTTATTTTGACATTTGTTTTTAATTAACATTATTTTAAAGAAGATCAATAAAGGGATAAAGTGTATTTTACATCTAGAGTGAATTTGGATTCAAATCCAGACCAGATAAGTAGTGAACAAAAGTAATAATTTTATGGTTGTTCAGTATCAGGTGAAATGAGTTGTTGGTCTCCTTTTCATTTCTGCTGGACAGGTATCCTTATTGTAAAAACCACCAACAAAACAGGCACTACTGGCAGCTTAGTTAAGTTTCTTTGAAAGCCCAAATACTCACTGAACATGGAGATACATTGTCCTTCCAGACAGGTGTGAAGGCATATTAGCAGGCCAGAGGATGGAACCTACATTACTGCTGACTTCATTTTAATGGTTGGGGAGATAAACATGGGCATTCACTCTCCAAGACAAGTTTCATCAACATTAACAATATTTTGAAAGCTTATTTGTTAATTTGTAAATATTGTCTTAAAATACGCTATACAGATAATACTTGGCCATCAATGTTGTCATAAATATAAAGGGAAGGGTACCCACCTTTCTGTATACAGTGCTATAAAATCCCTCCTGGCCAGAGGCAACATCCTGTTGCCTGTAAAGGGTTAAGAAGTTCAGCTAACCTGACGCAAAGGACCAATAAGGAAACAAGATACTTTCAAATCTTGGGGGGGGGGAGATTTTCTTGTGCTCTTTGTTGACGTGTTTGTTCTCTCTTGGGACTGAGAGAGGCCAGACAGAAATCTATCTTCTCCAACCCATCCTAATCCAAGTCTCCAATATTGCAACCAGTATAGGTAAGCCAGGCAAGTCAGATTAGTTTATCTTTTGTTTTATACGAATTTTCCCTGTGTTAAGAGGGAGGTTTATTCCTGTTTTCTGTAACTTTAAGGTTTTGCCCAGAGCTGGATCCTCTGTGTTTTGAATCTGAATACCCTGTAAAGTATTTTCCATCCTGATTTTACAGAGGTGATTCTTTTACCTTTTCTTTAATTAAAATTCTTCTTTTAAGAACCTGATTGATTTTTCATTGTTCTTAAGATCCAAGGGTTTGGGTCTGTGTTCACCTGTACAAATTGGTGAGGATTATTATCAAGCCTTTCCCAGGAAAGGGGGTGTAGGGCTTGGGGGGATATTTTGGGGAAAGACATCTCCAAGTGGTCTCTTTCCCTGTTCTTTGTTTAAAACACTTGGTGGTGGCAGCATACTGTTCAAGACCAAGGCAAAGTTTGTACCTTGGGGAAGTTTTTAACCTAAGCTGGTAAGAATAAGCTTAAGGGGTCTTTCATGTGGGTCCCCATATCTGTACCCTAGAGTTCAGAGTGGGGACCGAACCCTGACAAATGTCAACAAAGAGAGAGGTCAAGAAAAGCTATATTCCAGCTCATTAGAGAGAGCCTTATTACAAGGAAGAAAAGGGAATTAAATGTGTACTTAATGATTTTGCTCATTCTGCAAGAGTTTATTAGCAATACATATTTCTGCTGATTACATGAGTTATGAGGAATTCCCTATTCTGGGAAATAACAAAACATAAAGTGAAAAAATAAACCTAAGGAGGAAGCAAATGTATTGTGAAAAAATAAAAAAAAAAAGTTAATTAAACCGATCCAGACACAGGATATGATGCAAAAAATAGAGGCCGAAAATACAGCACCAACATTAAGAGCAAATCATGAATCTACTATGCAGAGTGGAGATGGGTTGAAATGGTTTAAAGACATTAGACTGCTTCCAAACATCCAAATGATACAGTCATTATGAAGGTACTTTGCTTGCAGTGCACCAATACATGAAACTGCAGAATCACACAGTGAAAACTACAATTCAAACTTAAAATTCCCAATAAATTCAGTGACATTATCACTTCATAATTACTCTATACTACCCCTCTCCTTATTGTTCTCTTATATGCCCCATTTGATATATGTTTTTTTAAAAAATTGAATAGTATATTATTACCCCCTGTTAATCCAAGCAGTTAGCTATAATTCAGGGGCCTGAGGATTGTTTCCGTTATGGGGAAAAATTGATGATGGAGTCAGGTATTTTTTTTATACAATCCTATTTATTTACAAAGAATGTATGAAGTCCTTTTCTCCTGAACACATAGGTTTCAAACAGCAGGGGAGAGTTTCTTTGCTCATAGTTCACAGCCCCTTTCCAGCCAGTACTTTGCACTAAAGCTCTCTCTCTCTAGGCTTTTCTCAGGGCCTCATTCCTAGTAATTGTTATGGCCATGTCCTTGAATTTCTGCTGCTTCTTTCTCTGATTCTTCAGTATTTCTTCTGCTTTTCTCTCTCTTACACACAGATACACACAAAATATCCAGCAAATCTGCTCCATGCCCCAGTTCAGACTCCTGAGAAGCCTCCATTTTTGCCTTTGTTTTGTGTGGAGCTGCCTGTTCAGTGAAGTTTAAATCAGCCCATAACAAAATACTGCAGCATACATGCAGTATTTTATTATGGGTTGGTTTAAACTTCACTGAACAGGAAGCTCCACACAAAGAGAAAAAACATACAGCCTGTATGGAATATGAACCTCAGGTTAAATGTAATCTGTATCTATATTTATTGAGAAAGATTTTCAAAGACACAAAGAACAGTTAAGCGCCAAAGTCCCAAGGAATGTCAATTGGAGTTGGGAACTCAAGTCCAATTCATAACTTTGAAAATGACCACCATTTGTCTAATACTTAATTATATATGGAGTAAACGTGTTTCAACAGTGAACTAAAGCATGGATAAGATCTATTTAGTTCATATTTCTACTGTTCTGGCATATTTACTTGCAAGTTTAAAAACCGCTTCTCTCTATATAGAAAAAAACATTTTGCTGCTCTAATTTGCCCTCAAATTCAAAGTAATTTTTTGCCATGTGAATGTGGTCTGATGCTTGTGATAAGAATTACATTTTGAAGTGGTCAGTAATGCTTTTTCTTTGCTAAACTTTGAGTCTACTATTCTCAATCGCTTTCAAGATGTTTCATTTAAAAAAAAATTTTGTAAGTGAAGCAAAGTTCTATAGCTAGTAGTCTGCATTATAAGCAGTCTGCTGGCAATAAAAGCTTTAAAGTTACATTTTGATCTCACAAACTAAAGGCAAACTTATCTCAATATTACTGTCCTCTGAGGATTGAGGTTTTGTTTAATGGCATTGTTCAAGGCTTTCAGCCACAATTAGAAGTGGCTTCCTGACTTCCTTGACAATTAAAAACTACTTTAGGAAATAATTTGCTTTATTGAATGGGATGGGGAAAGGGGTTAAAAACACATTCTATTCTCTGGGTCAATACTCGGTACCAGCACAATGCTGTCTCTTAGCAAAGCAAAAAGAGCCAATACACAGGAAAAGAGGTGAAAAAAGGTGTTATATAAACCAAAAGTTTAATCTTAGTTATTAGTGAGACCTCATCTAATTTTTTCAGATTACAAAATTGTGATGACATTTTTGGTCAAAATTTTAAATTTCAATGAAAAAACAAGAAACATTTTGTCCAAATGTTCTCAATTTTCCCTCTTCCAACCCCCTCTATAATTTGTTTGTTAAATATTTTTAGGCATCTAAATAAGTTGCCTATTCGGGTCTAATGGGAATGTAATGGGAATTGCTGGTGTTGTGCTCCACTTGAAATTAGGCTCTCCTTGAGGGGGAGGGTCCACACCCGAATGTCTACACTGTCATTTTATAGTCCCAGTGCCCGAGCCCGAGTAACGTGTGGGTGTTAAATTGCAGTGTAGACATACTCTGAGAATATCACTGCTGCTAGCTAATGGAGACAATCCTTTATTTCAAGTGGTTAGAAGCTCATGCTTTTAATGCCAAATATCAAATCCTGTAGACAGTCCAACTGGGGTCAGTTATGCCTGGTTTTAGCCATTGTGGGGTTTGCCAGGCAGTGGACCATTCAAAATAACATATCAGAAAGGCAATCATATGTCAGGAATAGAGAGGAAGATTTGTGAATCTTCCATGCAGATACAATAACTGAATCTCTAAGAATGGCCAAGGTTACCCCAGGATAAGGTGTAGAGACATAGGAGTAGGGTGTAAGTGCCCTAAAGTCAGAAGAAAGACTCCCATTGATTTCAGAGAATTTTGGATTAAGCATTATGTTCCAACTGAAGAATTTTTATTACTGATGATAAAGTGCAAGACAAAAGCAGCCCAGCTTGATTTTCTGAAGCCATCTTCAGTTTTAATGGGTAGTAATTAAAAAAAAGTCCTTTTTAACTTGTAAACAGAACAAATTTGAGTGGAATTCAGTGATACAATAAACATGGAACTCCAGGCTGCTATTTCTGCAAATTTCCTTCTCTGAGCAGAACACTTTAACACAGGGTTGTGGTATAATCCTGCAAGCCCTCTGGGTAAAACAGACTCCATAGCATAGGTTCTATGTAGCAGGTAAGTCCACTTAAGCTTTATTTTGAGAACTTAAGTGAGACAAAAGTGGTGCCTAGAGCTAGTGTTGGTGAACCACCCAGAGGTCAGTTTCACTAACTGATTGCAGAGCTCACATTAACTTCAGTGGGAGTTCTGCATGGAGAGGACCAGGCACTATGGGCCTGATTTTCTTCTCACTTTCTCCGTTGTAAATCAAGAATAACACTAGTGAGGTGAACAGAGCTATCAGGATGTAAAACTAGTGTCAGTGAATGGAGAATTAGGCCCCATGTTGTTAAAAAACATAAATGACTTATGGACAGTCTTTCAAAAGAGCTCAGCATGTTCAAGCCAGAAATACCGCAATGGGAGCTGCTAAAGGCTAAGCACTTTGGAAAATCCTGCCTTTGGAGACTAAGACAACTCCAATGGAGTTTGAGGCACTCTCTCAAACTGAAACCAATCATTTAAAATGAGGGCACTGTTTTGGGACAAAACAAAAATAAAGTAAAAGGCGGAAGGAAAGAATAATCTTTCCCGTTCCCTTTGGAAGCACACAAGCTACTCTACAAGAAAACAAATATGCACTTAAGCACTTCAGCTCATCTACTGGTTTTCAGTTATGGAATCTGCTAACCTTTCCCTGGTACATTGTAAACGATTCTGTAATCACAGTCTAATGAAGGTTTCATAGTAGCAGCCGTGTTAGCCTGTATTCGCAAAAAGAAAAGGAGTACTTGTGGCACCTTAGAGACTAACAAATTTATTAGAGCATAAGCTTTTGTGAGCTACAGCTCACTTCATCGGATGCATTTGGTGGAAAAAACAGAGGGGAAATTGATATACACACAGAGAACATGAAACAATGGGTTTATCATACACACTGTAAGGAGAGTGATCACTTAAGATAAGCCATCACCAGCAGCAGGGGGGGGAAAGGAGGAAAATCTTTCATGGTGACAAGCAAGGTAGGCTATTTCCAGCAGTTAACAAGAATATCTGAGGAACAGTGGGGAGTGGGGTGGGGGGGAGAAATAACATGGGGAAATAGTTTTACTTTGTGTAATGACTCATCCATTCCCAGTCTCTATTCAAGCCTAAGTTAATTGTATCCAGTTTGCAAATTAATTCCAATTCAGCAGTCTCTCCTTGGAGTCTGTTTTTGAAGCTTTTTTGTTCAAGGAAAGCCACTCTTAGGTCTGTAATCGAGTGACCAGAGAGATTGAAGTGTTCTCCAACTGGTTTTAGAATGTTATAATTCTTGACGTCTGATTTGTGTCCATTCATTCTTTTACATAGAGACTGTCCAGTTTGGCCAACGTACATGGCAGAGGGGCATTGCTGGCACATGATGGCATATATCACATTGGTAGATGCGCAGGTGAACGAGCCTCTGATAGTGTGGCTGATGTGATGAGGCCCTATGATGGTATCCCCTGAATAGATATGTGGACAGAGTTGGCAACGGGCTTTGTTGCAAGGATAGGTTCCTGGGTTAGTGGTTCTGTTGTGTGGTGTGTGGTTGCTGGTGAGTATTTGCTTCAGATTGGGGGGCTGTCTGTAAGCAAGGACTGGCCTGTCTCCCAAGATCTGTGAGAGTGATGGGTCGTCCTTCAGGATAGGTTGTAGATCCTTGATGATTCGTTGGAGAGGTTTTAGTTGGGGGCTGAAGGTGATGGCTAGTGGCGTTCTGTTATTTTCTTTGTTGGGCCTGTCCTGTAGTAGGTGACTTCTGGGTACTCTTCTGGCTCTGTCAATCTGTTCTTCACTTCAGCAGGTGGGTATTGTAGTTGTAGGAATGCATGATAGAGATCTTGTAGGTGTTTGTCTCTGTCTGAGGGGTTGGAGCAAATGCAGTTATATCGTAGAGCTTGGCTGTAGACAATGGATCGAGTGGTATGATCTGGATGAAAGCTAGAGGCATGTAGGTAGGAATAGCGGTCAGTAGGTTTCTGATATAGGGTGGTGTTTATGTGACCATCGCTTATTAGCACCGTAGTGTCCAGGAAGTGGATCTCTTGTGTGGACTGGTCCAGGCTGAGGTTGATGGTGGGATGGAAATTGTTGAAATCCTGGTGGAATTCCTCAAGGGCTTCTTTTCCATGGGTCCAGATGATGAAGATGTCATCAATGTAGCGCAAGTAGAGTAGGGGCATTAGGGGACGAGAGCTGAGGAAGCGTTGTTCTAAGTCAGCCATAAAAATGTTGGCATACTGTGGGGCCATGCGGGTACCCATCGCAGTGCTGCTGATTTGAAGGTATACATTGTCCCCAAATGTGAAATAGTTATGGGTGAGGACAAAGTCACAATGTTCAGCCACCAGGTTAGCCGTGACATTATTGGGGATACTGTTCCTGACTGCTTGTAGTCCATCTTTGTGTGGAATGTTGGTGTAGAGGGCTTCTACATCCATAGTGGCTAGGGTAATGGCCTCCTGAAGGTCGAAACAGCAGCCTGGACTTCTACATAGAGTGCTTCCGCCGACGTGCACAAGCTGAAATTGTGGAAAAGCAGCATCGCTTACCCCATAACCTCAGCCATGCAGAACACAGTGCCATCCACATCCTCAGAAATAACTCTGACATCATAATCAAAAAGGCTGACAAAGGAGGTGCTGTCGTCATCATGAATAGGTCGGAGTATGAACAAGAGGCTACTAGGCAGCTCTCCAACACCACTTTCTACAAGCCATTACCCTCTGATCCCACTGAGAGTTACCAAAAGAAACTACAGCATTTGCTCAAGAAACTCCCTGAAAAAGCACAAGAACAAATCCGCACAGACACACCCCTAGAACCCCGACCTGGGGTAGTCTATCTGCTACCCAAGATCCATAAACCAGGAAATCCTGGACGCCCCATCATCTCAGGCATTGGCACCCTGACAGCAGGATTGTCTGGCTATGTAGACTCCCCCCTCAGGCCCTACGTTACCAGCACTCCCAGCTATCTTCGAGACACCACTGACTTCCTGAGGAAACTACAGTCCATTGGTGATCTTACTAAAAACACCATCCTAGCCACTATGGATGTAGAAGCTCTCTACACCAATATTCCACACAAAGATGGACTACAAGCAGTCAAGAACAGTATCCCCAATAATGTCACAGCTAACCTGGTGGCTGAACTTTGTGACTTTGTCCTCACCCATAACTATTTCACATTTGGGGACAATGTATACCTTCAAATCAGCGGCACTGCGATGGGTACCCGCATGGCCCCACAGTATGCCAACATTTTTATGGCTGACTTAGAACAACGCTTCCTCAGCTCTCGTCCCCTAATGCCCCTACTCTACTTGCGCTACATTGATGACATCTTCATCATCTGGACCCATGGAAAAGAAGCCCTTGAGGAATTCCACCAGGATTTCAACAATTTCCATCCCACCATCAACCTCAGCCTGGACCAGTCCACACAAGAGATCCACTTCCTGGACACTACGGTGCTAATAAGCGATGGTCACATAAACACCACCCTATATCGGAAACCTACTGACCGCTATTCCTACCTACATGTCTCTAGCTTTCATCCAGATCATATCACACGATCCATTGTCTACAGCCAAGCTCTACGATATAACCGCATTTGCTCCAACCCCTCAGACAGAGACAAACACCTACAAGATCTCTATCATGCATTCCTACAACTACAATACCCACCTGCTGAAGTGAAGAAACAGATTGACAGAGCCAGAAGAGTATCCAGAAGTCACCTACTACAGGACAGGCCCAACAAAGAAAATAACAGAACGCCACTAGCCATCACCTTCAGCCCCCAACTAAAACCTCTCCAACGAATCATCAAGGATCTACAACCTATCCTGAAGGACGACCCATCACTCTCACAGATCTTGGGAGACAGGCCAGTCCTTGCTTACAGACAGCCCCCCAATCCGAAGCAAATACTCACCAGCAACCACACACCACACAACAGAACCACTAACCCAGGAACCTATCCTTGCAACAAAGCCCGTTGCCAACTCTGTCCACATATCTATTCAGGGGATTCCATCATAGGGCCTCATCACATCAGCCACAATATCAGAGGCTCGTTCACCTGCGCATCTACCAATGTGATATATGCCAGCATGTGCCAGCAATGCCCCTCTGCCATGTACATTGGCCAAACTGGACAGTCTCTACGTAAAAGAATGAATGGACACAAATCAGACGTCAAGAATTATAACATTCAAAAACCAGTTGGAGAACACTTCAATCTCTCTGGTCACTCGATCACAGACCTAAGAGTGGCTATCCTTCAACAAAAAAGCTTCAAAAACAGACTCCAACGAGAGACTGCTGAATTGGAATTAATTTGCAAACTGGATACAATTAACTTAGGGTTGAATAGAGACTGGGAATGGATGAGTCATTACACAAAGTAAAACTATTTCCCCATGTTATTTCTCCCCCCCACCCCACCCCTCACTGTTCCTCAGATATTCTTGTTAACTGCTGGAATTAGCCTACCTTGTTTGTCACCATGAAAGGTTTTCCTCATTTCCCCCCCCTACTGCTGGTGATGGCTTATCTTAGGTGATCACTCTCCTTACAGTGTGTATGATAAACCCATTGTTTCATGTTCTCTGTGTGTGTATATCAATTTCCCCTCTGTTTTTTCCACCAAATGCATCCGATGAAGTGAGCTGTAGCTCACGAAAGCTTATGCTCTAATATATTTGTTAGTCTCTAACGTGCCACAAGTACTCCTTTTCTTTTTAGTCTAATGAAGATAATCCATCAGTACAAAACTATAGATAATCTTTCTAACTCAACATGTTAAAAATCAGGAGTGTTTGAAGTGTCACGTTTCATGAGTACATAGTAGTACTGTATTATCCACTTCTCCCTCCACCCCTACCCCCACCCCATCAAAAAAAAAGTATAAAAATGAGAGAAGCTGAAAACATGGGGAATGCTGACCACTGGAAATGCTGAATCACTTAGGACTGAGGTCATCTAAAATTTTATCTAGAGGCACCTGTACACTGAAATCTTTGTGTTTAACACATATTTGATGCTGACACAATGCATTAATCATCAACAGGGCTGAATATTACTTTGAAAAGACCTTTCTTCTGACCTTTAATCTCAAGTCCTGGGAGGAGGCAGGTCTATCCAAAGTAATTGGGTGGCACCAAAGAAGAGTGTAAATTGACACATGGGGAATTTGTAAGAATGAAATATAAAACAAGATTAAAAGTGTAGAATCAGCCATTTTGTGGTATAGGCAGATTTTCCATTTGCCTGTTACATCATTCACCCAGCTAATACTTTCAACTCAAATGTCTAAAATAGGCCTGAAATGAGATGAACAATATCAAAATTCTGTGTGGTAAAATGAGGTCAAGAACATTTAGTCCCTTTCTTTTAATACCACAATCCATTAGTGCACTACACCTGGCGCATGGGTAAATATCTTAGTCTGGTGGTAAATTGAGATTTTAAATATTCTATTATATGATTGAAAAGAGAGAATGTGTACACCAGATGAGTAGATGAGAGTAGGATCCATGAGTTATTTTCACATGCTGGGGATGGCTCCCAAGTGGTGTAATGAAGCGAGTCCAATCATTTTAGTTTTCATAGTTACTTTTTCTAAAAAAGTGAAATTAACCTCACAGAAGGAATGGTCTCAGTTGAGAGCCATATGCTCCAGAGTGTAAGGATCTGTGGACTAGAATGCTGGTCTACAGAGCCTGGGATGGCTGACAATCCCCCAGTGCCACAGGGACGCATGCAGAGCCACAGTCAGGGACGCTTTGGAGAATAAGCATCCCAGGAAGTACCACCCAAAGGACCCAGAGTAATAGTACCCTGCAGCCCTCTGATTCGCCCTGTGCCCTATCTAAACCTGGAGGGTGACCCAGAAGGTTGTCTGGGCAGCGAGGCAGACTCTGGGCCTGCTGCAACTTCAGACTCCACCTTGTTACCTGATCTCTGGTCTCCGATCCCAGCCTGATTACAACCCTGACTCTTGCATCCTGGCTCTGATGTGGTACTACCTCTGGTCTCTGTCCCTGGCCTGACAATGACCCCAGCTTTAGCAATTCCTCCGACTCCTGCTCATTGACTACTGTCCCTGACTTGTGGACTCCAGCCCATCTGTGACTGCTAAGCCAAACTTCCCACACCCTTACACTGAGTTGTAATATTTGCTGTGAAACAGATTCCCTCTGTGGCCTTGGGAAAGTCACTTCACCTCAGTGTCTCAGATAAGCAGTCTGTAAAATAGGCCTGTGGACAGGGATGGCAATTTCTTGAAATAACCTGGACAAACCATATGGAATTATGTTAAACCTTACTGAATTAAGTCTCTTAGGAATTCATTGTATTAAAAATGCAAATGTGTATTGTAGGATTGCATGCAACTTGTCTAGGAAAAGTGAGTAATGTAAACCTTAGGAAGTGTTATGCAATTCAAAGGTCTCTCTTTTAAACAATTGGGTAAGATCAGAATGAACTGTTAGTTGAGTAGTGTGGTGTTGCTATATCCAGTATGGTATGCTGGGAATTGTAGTCTTTGAGTTAGTAAAAACTAGCAAGAAAAGTGTGTGTGTGTGAGTGTGAGAGAGAGAGAGAGAGAGAGAGGGCTGGCATCAGGGACTACTGGTGCAACTGCTTCTGGATCTGCATGGTGGTTCTAAATAAATCCTAGTTGGATTTCACCCTTTCAGTCTTGACTCCCACTTCTCAACACACTGGTGATGAGGAGGGCTTTCTTGACCCTGAATGATATAGAACTCTGCCAGTAGGTAGTATGTATTAAAAGTCAGTTACAAATAAGCAACCAAACACAGGAATGGGGCTCATCAAGTAGCACACTAAGTATAAGCTTAGTTCACTAAGTGGCACACGACCAAACTATTGCAAGTAAATAGATTCAGGCTATATAGGAACTGCTGAACTGATGTCCAACATTAATTTCACTGCCCTAGGACTTCTCTCCTGCTTCCATTCACACTCAAAACAGTAACATCAGGTACATGCAGTTAGTCAAAGGGCACATTGCCTCTACCTGATCTGGCACCACTACAACACATACTTCAGGCTCCACCTTTAACAAGGATGGTACAGAGGGTGCCCTTGGCCGTGCATTTGTATTTATTCACAAAATTAAACTTTCACCTAATGTGACACTTGTATGACAGAAGTTGCACTATATACCACCCTCAGTTAGGGATGCTGTATTGCAAGAAATTAAAAAGTTAGTACAGAATAGTGATACTGAAGAGATTGCATTATCTGAATGGGTCCCACTGATAGTGGTGACAAAGAAGAAGTGGTGACCCTAAGAGCATCCTAATGCAAGAGGGCAAGAGGTTAACTGACATCTGGTAGTGCTTTAAGTGAGCTCAAGGACCAGATAGTCAACAAGGGGAGGAGATAACCACTCAGCATCACAGCAGGGGGAGGAGACTGCAGGAAAGAGAACAATTTGCATTTTAGCAAACACCAGCAGGGGAAGGAACCCTCATAGCACTTCCTTCACCACCAGCCTTCCATGTCGCCTTCCTCACAGTTTGAATGAACTTTACTTTAAGGGTAGTCTTCAGAAAAATCTATCGCAAAGATGCACTGGGTTATAAAACAAGGGCAAAAAAACCCAAGTTATCTTTTACCTAAGAAGGCAAAGGAACCAAGCACTTTGGACTTTGTGGGCAATCCTGCTCAGGGGGATGGTCAGCCATCTTGCCCGAAACTACCTTGAACAAAATCTATAGCTTGTTTTGTTAATTCTTAGCTTCTATAAAGCACTTTTCAATTTTATTTGCTTGTAACCATTTCTAACTCTATTCTTTGTATTTTAATTCACTTACAATCCTTTTCTTTTGTTAATACATTTGTTTTACTTTTAATCAGAACTAACCCATCTCTGTGTTTGACTTAAAGTGAATGTTAACTCCAGTTAATGTGGCAAACTGCTGGATATTGCATCTTTAAACAAACAAACCTTAATATCTCTCTGACTGGCCCAGGAGAGGGCTGGATGTCGCTGACCATATAGTTTTGGGAAAATCTGGGACTGGACAATATTGGGGTTATTTTGCCAAATGTAATCAAGGCTGGTGGAAGCCAGAATGTGGCAGTGGTGTAACAAGCAGGCTGCTGGAATCAGAATTGCTAAGCCAGAGCTGGTTAACACAGAGACATTTTTGTATGCTGTTCATGCTTGTATGATCGCTGGGAGCATCCACACAAAAGAGCTACAGTAGCAGATCATTTTGAGGCAATTGGGATTACAGGGCAGGCAGCGAAACCCTTCATTGGTCTGGATTGCACCCCAAAATGTGACAGGGACTTTCCACACTACATACAGATCACAGCCCTTTTATGACATTGTTAGCATCTAAAGGACTTGAATGAGTGGAAAGCCAAATTGCTAGATAGCCAGCAGGACTAGTGTCTTTCACTTATGCAAGAGTATGGGTAGGAAATTAAAAATGTGACAGCTGACTGCGTGTCCTGCCTGTCCTTGCCTTCACCTCACATACAAATAGATGACAATAAATAAGTAGTAGCACTTATAAAAGGCACTTTTACAGGCTTTACATAAGAACAATTCAAAACTGTTTGTGTTAGCATACCTGAGTCAACAAAGATTGTGGGAACTGCTGATGGTCAAATGGCCATAGAACCCCAAATGCTTTAATTTGGTACCTTACTTTATAGGTACACTATGAATTTTTTTTACAAGATGGATGCGTGATATGAAGTACTTATCAGTTAATTGTGCCAGATGAACAGCAGCCAAAATTCATACATCTGGTGTGTGACACACATCAAAGAACTGTCAGAATGAAACAGTGTCTACAGGATGTGAATTGGTGGCCCGGAATGGAGGTTTAAGCTATAAAAACATGAGTTACTTGACAATTATACGATAAGATGGTGGTGATGCAGGAAAGGGAGCCTTAAAGGATTAGCATCTGACAGTGGAATGCAATATACCTCACTGGAATTTGAAACTTTCTGGCACAGAGGAATAAAAGATATAGAAAATCATCCATGTATTACCCTCACGCTAATGGAAAAATTAAACAATTCAAAAGAATTTTGAAAGATAGTCTGCAGACAGCTATGTCGGAAAGAAAAATGTGGACAACCTTTACTACTGATTTCTTACAGATCGACAGGGCTATGTGCCAGGCCACAACGCAAGTCACCTGCTGAATTATTGCACCGTAGAGACTAAATTAAATATTGCTGGATTACACAGGCCTACATCTGATATATCCATGCAACCAGATATGACCAATGTTAAACAGAAACACCAAAAATATAAGACGTCTACAGATAAACAACAAGGCACTGAAATTCAAATGTGGTTTGTTTATACGAGTACAAAAACTTGGCATCTTACAAAAAGGAGCACCCGCGTTCACATCTCCATTGAAAATTGTTATAAAAAAGGACCATACACGTACAAGCTGTCAGATGATTGGGTATGGAATGCTATTCATCTTGCACTTGTTTACCATGAACATAGCAGATATGTTTCAGACAATCTAACTTGTTTAGATGATTTTATTTTGCCACTGACAGTAAAGATAACCGACAGGAGATTGGTCCTGACAAACATGTTATCAGAGCCAGACAGCCACCTGTATGGACTAGAGACTGTTATGTAATTATATTAACAAAAAAAATTAGTCTTTTGTTATAATTAGTAGTTTAATTATAGTTACATAACCATTTCTTCTTAGTTATTTGCTAATTACTTTATGGGTGTTTGTTAATACGGTAGCAAGTTATTGTATTATTATTGTTGTAAGACTGGGTTTGTTCCTAAGATTAAAGGGGAATGTGGTGTTGCTAGATCCAGTGTTGCATGCTGGAATTTATGGTCTTTGTGTTACAAAAACTAACAGGAAGCAGGGAGTGTGTGTGTCCACATGTGAGTCATAGCTGTGGTCAGGCACAACTGCTGCAACTACTTCTGAAGAAGCATGGTGGTTGTCTAAATAAAACTGTGTTGAATTTCATCCTTTTGGTCTCTACTTCCACTAAGCAACAAGCAACAAGTAGGTTTCCTAGGAAATACTACAAGGAGGAGATTGCAAATGCCCATTTCCAGATCTGATCTCTTGAAGCTTCACCCTGGGAGAAGACCTTTGTCTACAGATTATGTATTCCCTGGATGAAAAGGCCCAAATGGCATAAAAGAGGAACTCACAGATTCATGGGTGTTCTTGTTCTGAGCAAGGCAAAAGGAGTTATGAACTTGTAATCACAGGAAAACCCCTCCGTAGGCTTTGAAGAACAGCTTACCTGCTGGAGTTGGGGGTGATCTCAGTTTATTATAATTCATTTAGGTTATTTATTGTTTTAATATGTTTTCTCTGTAATGTGTGAATAATTTGAACAACTGTATTGTCAAACTTGAACTGAATAAAAGTAATTGTCAATGTTAGTCCTCAAACTTCCTGAAGCTCTGAAAAGCAAGCTTTGCAAAAGGAAGCTAAGACTTGTGGTCAAAATGCACTGCAACCAGATAACAATCTATGTGGACTCCTGTGTGGTAAAATAATCTAAAAAACAATTGGCTACAGGGAAATAAGTAAGCATAAATTATACAGTCAAAGCAACAACGCTGACCACACTGAGAATTTGTCCTAATTGGTTGGTCTGTTTTAAAATATGGCCAACAGATCAGATAAAAAGTACAAAGGCACGGGACTGTGTGTGTGTTTCGGTCATAAGGGAAACCTGACCCACACTCCCTGAACTGAAGGGATGTGCACTTCTCGACTGTCTGTACCTGGCCAGTGTGAAAAATGGCTGATTGAAGGGTAACGTATTTTCGGACAAATTCAGGGTAAGTTTATAGAGTAAAGAACTCTGGTTGCATGCAGTATAAGTTTATGGAGTAAAGAAGTCTGGTTGCTCGAGCTGAATTGATCTCAAATCTGTATCAATACTATAGTGTTAAGAATAGTAGTAAGTAGCTGATGAGTAATACTTTACATGTACTTGTGCTTGTCTTCAGTATAACTTGACATTTATATTAATCCTTATTCAGTGTTGGTCTTTATTCTTGCTTTTCTTATTTTGTCTGTGTTGCCTTTATAGTTGAAAGTCATTAAAAACCTTTTTTGAGGAATAATCAGTAGTTTTAATTTTTCTTATATAGGTACTACTCAACCTCATTACATCTGTGTTGGGCGGTGGGAAGTAGCAATCACCCAGGGCCCAATTAGGGTCCTGATGCGTGCCTCCTTCTTCCTTTATCTCCGCATGGTGTCAGAGTGGGGTTGTAAAATCTGGGATAAGGGGACACAGTCAGACACTTAACCCGTCTGTCCTGAGAGCCATAATGACTCTGCGGCACAGTTTACCTTTTGTGCCATTGTGCCATCCCTTTGATCTACAGTGATAATGTCAGCATCAGCATAAGTTATAAAAATTGTCTTGTGCTGGGGTTAAACTTGTCACTGAGAATTTACAATTCTCCCCAGGTATTAAGTTCTGTGGCAGGTCCACGATTGCGCGGTTTTATTTCCCCCCATGGTATTTGATGATTAGCTAAATGAGTTTATGGTCCGATCCAGAATTGATTTCTGCCTGGATTTTTTCTGGCCTTTGTTTTTTGTTTGCTGTTGGAGTGATTTGTTATCTTCCTTAAAATGTCAAGTATTGCAAACTATAACCATGGCTGCTAAATGGTTAAGACAACATGCCACAAAATTGGTGGGGCTGTAACAGTAACAAGGAAGGAGTTAAAAAAAAATCAAAAGAAGCTACGCGGCCCTGGAATGCTCCCATTCCCCTTGCAGGGTGGCAAGCAGCCCCAAAACAGCTAGCACAGGAACAGAATAAAACATTGGAAACAGCTGCAAGGAACCTTCAATAAATACATGTACCGTCCCGTTATAAATATTTTTGGCAAACAGCAGGCTTCAGGTAGCTACTCTGTCCCTGAAGAATGGGGACAGAAATGGAAAAAGGTGGCCTTAGCAAAATTAAAAGATGAAACTGGGTCCACTGCATTGCAACCACCACCTTATAATAAAAGCCAGGTTCTGGTTAAACTTAAACTGAGACCTAGACTGGTGCCTGTGAGAACGGGACAAGTAAGTGCACAAATGGAAAAAGTAGCACACAATCCTTTCACTGAATTGGTAAATCAAATGAAGGAAAAAATGGAACAGTTCACAGAGCACATTAGGAGACAGGAACTGTGACTCAATTGCAGGGGAGTGAATAAAAAAGAATTTTGAAGTAAAAACCCAAAATTAATCGGGTTAACACCTAAAATTGATGCATTAAGACATGGAGTTGCCCCAAAACAGTTAACTACAGCAAAAAAGAGCACTCCTGCCATCCATTTGGCATGCACACAAAAGCCACAGACACTGGGGGAACAAATTCAGGTTTTACAAGAGCAGGTAACTACCCCCACTGTCCTCTCAAAGACAGGATAAAAACCAGGAGCACAGTTCCCAACTGTGCAGGTTCCCAACTGCTTTGACCCACGGAACCACACTCCGCGCTCATATCTAAAAATATAACCTTCTTTCTCAAATATTTTTACATACCAGTTAAGTTTTGTCCTTTATATGCTTTCTCAGTTTGATAAACTCGCTGCTGCTGCCTGTACTTTAATCTCGCTACCTTCCTAGGTTACTCTTCACCCCCCATTTCACCCGCCTCTCCTCACTTCAGCTCAGTTTGCTAAACTCATTGCTGCTGCCTGTACTTTAATCTCGCTACCTTCCTAGGTTGCTCTTCACCCCCGATTTCTCCCACCTCTCCTCACTTTGACTCTATCTCTTTGTTTTAAAAGTTAAAAGTTATAGTTTTTACAGAAACCTCCAAAGGATAAAGCAATTGAAAACAGAACAAAACAACAAACAAAGAGAAAACAAGGTAAAAACTTTACATAAATCCAGTAAATTAATTATTTTAACCCTTCAAGAATGCAACAGCTGGAATTATTCTTAAAGATATGATTGCCAAGCAGCAAAAATGCACACTCTTTTCTTATTTCCATATAGCAAAGTTTTAAAATAATGTTAAATATGAAGTAATGAAAAGGCCTTAAGTTACTAAATTAATACAACAAATTTTGCAAGAAATTATATGAATTTATAATTTTAAATTTTATCAATTTTTATTAAATGTTTTAAATAACAAGGTAATAACTTGCTTATTTAGATGTTTAACCCTTTTATTTATTTTGTATTTTGGTTTGCCTTATTTTGTATAGTTATAAATAGAATTCTGGCACCATTTGTTTTTAATTGTAAGTTTGTCCTGTATGTCACGTGTGTTGTATGTTGTGTGTGTCACGTGACTATTTTTATTATTTTTATTTTGTTGCAACAAAAGTCAATTTTATACCCTTTTAAAAATATATGTATATGTGGTACCACACTATTTTAAGATCATGGTTGGGATATAATCGTAGTATTATTAGCACCAATTTTTTGTGCAAAGTTTTGAGAAAAAGATTTCGGTTACAAATATATGTACATATATTTCTGTCTCAACAAATAATGAAATTGCAAACAAAAGAATTCTCTTTTATCAATCACAGTTTGTTTTGTTTTTTAATTTTTTTTATTTGTTATTCAAAGAAAAAATGTAAGGGAAAACCTCAACATTAAGGTAAAGATAATACAAACAAAATGTCAATTTCTTGTGAGGGCTTTTTATAAACTTATTTACACTTTTGAATATAGTTATAAAAATATGATAGCACAAATATTTAAAAATAACAATTTATGCATAAAGCTAACCAAATAATTTCAACAGGTTTCCACCTTTGGCTCCCAAACAAAGTATCATGAAAGTTTAATACCCTCAAAGTATTTGCATGGACCTATATTTAAAATTTATTTTGGTTTAATTTTATAGTTGATGTAATTTTATACGCATTTTTTTGTTATGTTATGCCAATGGGAAGCAATGGTTGTTAAAGTTTGTGCTTCTAAACAGTTAACAAGAATAAAGTTGGTATCACAAGAAAATTAACTCTAAAAGGCTTGCTAAAATTATGTTACTGACTCTTTTGGTGAAACAAAGTGTTCAGCAAGGGAAAGCAATATAACTTCTCAAACAAGATTGTGAGCATTTATTTTAGCCGTTAAGCATTACATTTAGTATAAAATATTAGTAATGCACCTCAAATAAATATAAATGTCTATACAACAATTGCAAAAAGGATAGCTTGTGTTATACAAGACTTGTCCCTATTACATTGTAAACACACTAAATTAATCTGTGAATTAAATTTGGGTTACTAAAAACAAAAGAAATGTAAAAGACAAAAACAAAAACAAAACCCCCGACCTTTATTATGTTGACTAACTAGCTGTTTAAGTTGCATCCCACAGACTAAAGACACCAGAAGATATCATACCACAAAAATACCAGATGATATCAGTATATAGTAAAGAAACCCTCAAGCATCAAGAAAAAAAATGAAGAGCTTTATAAATAAAAGACTGGTCAAATACACCTCTATCTACCATATATGGACAATTAAGTTAACAATTAGCTAAAAACCACATAAAGGCAAGAAAAAAACAAATTAGTAAAAAAATTAAGTTACACAGCAACTACAAATTGTAAACAAAGGGTAAACAAATTCCCTGTTAGTACCAGTCATAATCATTTAAAATATATCTTTCTATAGTTAATAAACTTATTTTAATGTTTTATCCTTACCAGTGATTTTGTCAAAAGTACTTGGGGAACCTGGTCAGATTAAAAAGGCTGGTGCATGGCCACTATCCTTTGACAAAGTAGCGAACTAATTAATGAATTTGTATTGTTTAAGAGACAGTCTTGAGCAGTGTAAGATGGTACATTTCTGGGGGTACAAGGCTGGGGGCTGGAAGGATTTGCTGGTCTCTCCCTCTCTATAGTTCATGAATGGCTTAGAGAGCATTCATGCAACTTAGCTGGGTGAGTCTCTTCATACTGGCTGAGTGATAACAATGCTTGCAGGGGTTTGCTGCTTTTCAGTGGCAAAAGATTGTGAAAGACAGCCCAGGCTGGAGAGTTAAGGGGGCACAGTGGTACCACAGTTCCAGGTTGTATCCCGGCGATCCTGTCACAGCAGTTCATAGCTTCTGAGGAGAAGGCAAATCAGGCCTACTGAGGCAGCTTGTGTTGGTGGGGAATTCAAAGTGTAAACAGAACTGTGCAGCCTGGGAATATTGGACTCAGGAGGGAGAGAGACATGGGTCTCTGCCCAAGAAATGTGACAGCTTGGTGGATATGTGCAGTGGAAAGGCTAACAATTGTTATCTATCTCATGACTCTATCGGGATTACTCAGTGTTTGTAAGGTGCTTCAAAGTTCAAATAAGTTAAGTATTGTAACTCTCTGCACAACATACAGTGTAAATGGGTTGGTAGAAGTTAAATTGCACCCATGTAATTCTTTCTTTTCACGATTTATTGCCCACTTTAATACAACCCACTTTTCATCACTCCTGTGAATTCTTTATCCAGTTTGCACTCATACCTCTGGTTTTTCCCATCTCATCCTTTGGAGTAGCTGTTTTCCAATCTCTTCTGTTTTTGGAAATTCTCATGTAAAATGGCATGCTGGATGGAGCTAGCCAAGTAATGGTTTTGCCATTTCACAAGATCTTGAAGGGTTTTTTTTTATCACAAATTGGGATGAAAGATTGAAATCTGAAATATCAATGAACTGATAATCTGAACGTCAAATCAGATCAATCAAAACATTTTGCTTTGATAATTTTGAAATGCTTCGTTTCAACTTTGACTTTTTAAGAACTTTTCTTTCTTAGTGGTTCAGTAAAATTTTGAAATGAAAAGTCATTCTGAGCCAGAAAATGAAACTTTATTGTTTCAAAAATGTCAAAACAAGACAATTTAAAAAAAATTTAGGATTGGAAGATTTATCAAAACTGACCCAACAATTCCTGTTTTGACAAATTAACATTTTCCAACAAAAATGTTTTCTCAGCAAATTCCCGTCCAGCTCTAATGAGTGATTATATGCCTGCCTTCTAGTGTTTAGGAGCCTAAAGAATGGATTAGCTTGCAAACTTGCCTTATGGTGATATTCCACCCTTTCTAGCTTTTCTACCAGTTTTTTTTCACAGAAATATAGCAGATTTTGAACATTGATTAAATTTATCAGTTTTGAAAAACTGCAAAATTTAAATTTCTGCACGGTATGTATGTGGTGGAGGGCAGGGGAGAATGACAATGTTTTATGCTTATAATTTACTTCCAAACTTCACAGGAAGTTCCAAGAGGCTGAACCCAATTAAATTTAGTAGACCCAGACAAAATAGGAGGACAACCTTCCCATGTGTCTCACATTACCAGGTAGTTCTTGCGTTGTCCCCCTGGAAGTCCTCCTCAGAACTGTAGGGTTACATGATATACTTTTGGATATGGTCTGCCTAAGAGTAAATAGAATTAGAACTCTTCTTAGCCATTTCAACCTCAGACAAGAATTTCAGAGCAAATTATATGAAGAAACAGCTGAGAAAGACAGAGATAACTCAAGACTAAATAGTTGGGGAAGAACCTTTTCAGAGGGCCAAGAGAGAATTAAGAACCAAACTTAAGGATAATATTTATTGACAGAACTGAGGGATTTTATTTTTCTTGTCAATCTAGAAGTTGTGGTTATAATGTGAAATGACTGGTAAAATTAGAGGTCCAGACAATCTACTTGTGTAAATTGGCTCCACTAGCTTCAATGGTGCTATGCTGAGGAGCTGGCCACATGTGTAGTTGCCACCTGTGACTTGCTAAACTAAAATTTATATAATAGAACAGAACTTATGTAAAATGTCATCACTGACTAGGAGTTACCACAGAGGATCAGCTGGCCATGCCACAGTTATCGCCTAATACTTTGGATAGAGAACTATCTCAAACCACTATGTGGTTGCGTTGGTGAATGCTGACTTTTTAATATGAATGTCTTAACCAATGACATAACTCATTCCCCAGACAATCTGCTATCCTGTTTTATGCTCAGCATAGGGGTGCAGATATTATGGAGCCGGTTACAGCTCCCTAATTCTCCGGACCACTCTGCCCCAGCCCAAGCAACTGTACACCACCTGTGGATTGTCAGAGTGCACTATACTCCAATCATACCTCCGCCTTCTCTTGCCTTCCACTAAATCTGCATTTTGAGGTGGTACTAGTCCAAGTATTCTGGCTCTGCACCATCTGAGAGCTTCCTTTTGCTAAGGGAATTCCACAATAGCAGTACCTGTGCTTCAGACTTTATGGTGTTGATAACATGTGTGAGTCTGTTACGATGTTCTATGAATTTCCAGGGGAGGGGTGGGTAAAGGCATGGAAAACGTGACAGTTATGGGAGTCTTTTTGGGGGACGTATTGTTAGTTGGGGATCATGTTTAAGAGTTGCTGAGTTCACGGCAACCATGCTTTGCTGAACCACCACATCAGTTCTACTAACTAATCAGTCATACCACTATTATGCAATCACACCACCAGCTTGCACAAGCGACTTCCCTAATCAATCACCTCCCCCACTGCAGGTGTGTGCGCACACACGTACATGTGTGCTTTTTTTGTGTCTCATCTGCTTGTATTTTCTACGTGAAAGGTGTCAGATTTGATAGTTGTCGAAAGTGACATTATCTTATACAGGTACGAGAGGTGATAACTATGGTATCCTGGTTAATATTTCCCCTTTCAATAAAATAAAATAGGTTTTAATGGCCAAAGCTTTCCTTTGCTCCTGCTGAAAGCATAGTGGATGCCCCATTTCTCTACATAAATTCTACAGTATCAGCTTCTAAATTATTGAAGTTGCTTTACAATATCTTGAGTGGAAGCCGTTATACCGTAAACCTATTTTCTCTTCTTGTCTAGCCTTTGAAAAAGGCAACTGCTTTGAAATGCAGAGATTATTCATCCAAAAGTAAGGGTGATAAGAATGTATTTTGAATCCACTCATTCTGAGGATTTGCTTTCTCTGATGATATAAAAACATCAATAAAAAGTTAATAACTAAAGTTCTGTGGCTTCCACTTCTGTTGTTTCCTTAATGGTGCATATGGTTTAAGAGACTGCAACCACCAGGCTCTCACTGTCTTCTTATAGTCAGGTGATTAAAACCAAGGAGATATTTTGGAAGTCTGAAATGTAAAGAGAATTTTCATTCATGTCTCTTCTATCATGCATATAATGTATGCTGGTGCACACAGTGCTTCAAATGCCTTCTAGTGGTAGTTTTAAATTACAGTACAGGAAAATCCTGTTTGCTTTCGCCGTCCAGAAAACTTACAGGAAATAGATGTGTCTGTCTTTGGAGTGTGAAAATCAGTTTTTTGAATGAGCAGCAAAACTAGAGATATTTTCCCCTTTTAAAAAAGTGTATTTGGATAAACAAACATACAGTATAATAAAGGAAAAGTTACATATTACAAAAAAACCCCAGAAAACAGATACAATTAAAATTGAATGATTTGTTACTATGTTCAGACCCCCAAGATTCAAGAAGGGTCTTAGTAGTTTGCTGTAGCAGGGTAGTCACCCCACTCCGGCCCTGAAGGGGTTAAAGCAGCCCTGTATAGGGCTATGGCTGGGGGAAGAGGAGTGAGAACAGCTGTGGGAAGCTCAGTAAGAGCCCAGCTGGCCCTTATAAGAGGGCTGTGGGCCAGAAGTGGAAGAATCTCACTCTAGCCCTGGAGTAGGAAAGACTAGCTGCCTGAGAGCAAGTACCTTAAGTGGAGCAGTGCTGGGGAGCTCCAGCCTGGTAAACCCCCAGGCTACAGGCCTTGGTAAAGGCCCAGAAAGGTACTGGGGCTGCAGAGGGGAAGCCTGGGAATAGGCAGAGGCAGCTGGTCCTACCCCTTACCAATGATGAGTGGCCATTACGGACTACAGTCTGCCCCAGTGAGCGGGGGCTGGATGATGACTGGCAGTAGCCACTGATGCAAGGTGGAGATAGAGGGTTGGGGGTTTCCCTAGGAGGGGAGACCCAGAGTGGGGGTACTGCAGAGGGCAGAACCCCAAGGTAAAGGGCACTGGGGCCCAGGAGGGACATGGGGCCTGTGGCAGGCAAGACACCGGCCTGCAGAGGGTGCTCTGTATGCTGGAGATCTAATTCCCTGGACAACCAGCAGGAGGTGCTGCACTGGTGAGTCATTGCCTAGCTACATTTGCTAATAACTGTAAAGAAATACAAAGAAAAAGGTTTGCAGCCTGAAGATATCCTGAGCTTTGGCTCTTGAGTCCAACTTGTGGTTGCAGGGATGGGGTGGATACTTTTTATAACATGCAAGAAATGAAAACTTTTAAAAAATACCTTGTTTATTCCACTTCCCTTCCATGTATATACACAAAAGAAAATATCACATCTCCAGTTTACAGCAGATCTAAACTGTTTATAGATGTACTTGGTGTGGTGTACTCATGGACCGAGGTAAAAAAGGGGAAGAAGAAAGACACTAAATATTCCTGATCTTATTTCACCACATAGTATTTTTATACTCCTCTCAGAAGTGTTGGGGACACTGGGCATGGCCACTAGGTAACTCAAGGGGATGGAAGACCACGAGTGTCTATGAAGCCTCCTTGCTCTAGGCCCAGATGGCCCCCCCCTTCCCTTTTCTGCCCAGAGACACTCACAGCAGTCATGCTGAGAAGTTTGCAACAGTGTATTGCAGGCGCAGACTGGATGGAGCAAGATTAGGTCAAGCAGGACAGGAATGTTAGATAATGCTGAACAAACAACTCCATATTTGGGGGAATAGATGATAAGAGGAAAAAGGGGAACTGGCTGGTATACTGGATTGGCTATATGGATACTCAGGGCAGCTTGCTATTGGATAAGTATGCTAAAGAATGAATGTATAAAATATGTGTAACTGCTTGCGCTGGTGTGCAGGATTTAAGATTGTTGTCTCTCTGTACCGCTTGAAGCTTCAAATAAAATCTTCTACTTCTCCACCCCGTTGTGATTATTGGGTTACGCACACTGGGCAATGAATCCAGCTGTTGACTGCCTTGGGCTTTTGTGCCAGCAACAGTTTTTGGCGTTCCCTGGGTGGGCGAGAGGCTACAACACAAGCCTTGCCCGGATCCCTTGTGGGGACCGGCGGGTAAGGACTCCGCCCAATGCACACCGGGGTGATTCCTGGGGGTCTCAGAGGGGCATAGCCCAACCGGCCCCGTAGGGCACAACGGTGCAACGCGCCTGATAAGTGGAGAAGTGCCACGGGCGATGGTGGGGAACCGGTCCTTTGGATAAGGGGACACCCAGAGTTACCCTGTAGGCATGGGACAGGGACAGAGCTAGGGAGGGAGGGCGCAGTGTACGCCCCTAGAGTGTATCCTAGCAAATTGGAAGATATTTGGATCGGATCCGATGACTAAGAATAAATTAAAATGATACTGTAGAGTTGACTGGCCTCAATATCAACTAGAGGACCAGGAGCGGTGGCCACCAGGAGGGTCAATTAATTAAAATACGATGCTCCAGTTACTTTTGTTCTGTCAGCAAATGGGAAAATGGAATGAATATCTGTATGCACATTTGGTTTTGACTTTGTGTAATCGATCAGATGTCTTACAGCGATGTAATTTGACTCTGACTGGTTCAGTAGTGGCTAATGTTAGTCCCCAGACCCCCACCCCAACTGTGATGGCAGGACGGTGTCCCCTTGCTTGCTGAGGAAGTATCCGAGCGTGTGTTTGCTGGGAGGGAGCCTGAGTGAGTGTCTGATTGGCTGCTAGCCTGCAGGGGGCGGGCATTAGGGTGTCTGTGTGTTTGCGTCAGGGAAGCCTGGCTGTTTAAAAATAGCCAGAGCCTCGCGAACCAGCTGAGCAGCGGGGACAGCAGAGCAGCTCACAGCAGGAGTTTGCCTGGGAGTTCGCCTGGAGTGAGCCCAGTGAGGCTTACATCTTGCCAACGTCTCTGAGGAAGCTCCGTAGTAGGTAGGTGATATGGAAGGGGGGGATTCAGCTGTTGTGACCTGCACTGGATGTGCCATGTTTGTCTTTCTTCCACAGGACAGAAGCGACTTTGTTTGTACAAAGTGCAAGCTGGTCTCCATATTGGAAGAGAAGATTGAAGGTCTGGAGCAACAGGTAACGACCCTGCGTTGTATACGAGAGACTGAGGATTTTCTGGACCAAACTCAGGATAGCCTTCTAGGGGCACAAAGCTCTAAAGATGTAGAGCAGGTTGCACAGAGGAGCCAAGAGGCCAGTGAAGAAGCTTGGCAACGTGTGACCTCCAGAAGAGGTAAGCGGAATGTCCGGGTTCCAGTAACACAGACACAGGTAACTAACCGCTTTCATGTTCTCTCCACAGGTACCAATGCGGAGAGTGGACCAGATGATATGTCTGGGGGGAGAAAGCAGAAGGAGACTCCGCTGGTTGGGAGGCATGAGATGCGATGTCCTGAGGTTGGGGGTTCCACGACCACCACTCCCAAGAGGAGAAGGCGGGTGGTGGTGGTCGGGGACTCTCTCCTCCGGGGGACTGAGTCATCTATCTGCCGCCCTGACCGGGAAAACCGAGAAGTCTGCTGCTTGCCAGGGGCTAAGATTCGTGATGTGACGGAGAGACTGCCGAGACTCATCAAGCCCTCGGATCGCTACCCCTTCCTGCTTCTCCACGTGGGCACCAATGATACTGCCAAGAATGACCTTGAGCGGATCACTGCGGACTACGTGGCTCTGGGAAGAAGGATAAAGGAGTTGGAGGCGCAAGTGGTGTTCTCGTCCATCCTCCCCGTGGAAGGAAAAGGCCTGGGTAGGGACCGTCGAATCGTGGAGGTCAACGAATGGCTACGCAGGTGGTGTCGGAGAGAAGGCTTTGGATTCTTTGACCATGGGATGGTGTTCCATGAAGGAGGAGTGCTGGGCAGAGACGGGCTCCATCTTACGAAGAGAGGGAAGAACATCTTTGCCAGCAGGCTGGCTAACCTAGTGAGGAGGGCTTTAAACTAGGTTCACCGGGGGAAGGAGACCAAAGCCCTGAGGTAAGTGGGAAAGCGGGATACCGGGAGGAAGCACAGGCAGGAAGGTCTGTGAGGGGAGGGCTCCTGCCTCATACTGGGAATGAGGGGCGATCAACAGGTTATCTCAAGTGCTTATATACAAATGCACAAAGC
Organism: Dermochelys coriacea; assembly: GCF_009764565.3. Classification (NCBI taxonomy): domain Eukaryota; kingdom Metazoa; phylum Chordata; order Testudines; family Dermochelyidae; genus Dermochelys; species Dermochelys coriacea. The sequence continues at coordinate 59,057,608 of NC_050069.1, forward strand.
CTTGGAAACAAGCAGGGAGAACTGGAGGTCCTGGTGATGTCAAGGAATTATGACGTGATTGGAATAACAGAGACTTGGTGGGATAACTCACATGACTGGAGTACAGTCATGGATGGTTATAAACTGTTCAGGAAGGACAGGCAGGGCAGAAAAGGTGGGGGAGTAGCACTGTATGTAAGGGAGCAGTATGACTGCTCAGAGCTCCGGTACGAAACTGTGGAAAAACCTGAGTGTCTCTGGATTAAGTTTAGAAGTGTGTGCAACAAGAGTGATGTCATGGTGGGAGTCTGCTATAGACCACCGGACCAGGGGGATGAGGTGGATGAGGCTTTCTTCCGGCAACTCACGGAAGCTACTAGATCGCATGCCCTGATTCTCATGGGTGACTTTAATTTTCCTGATATCTGCTGGGAGAGCAATACAGCGGTGCATAGACAATCCAGGAAGTTTTTGGAAAGCGTAGGGGACAATTTCCTGGTGCAAGTGCTAGGGGAGCCAACTAGGGGGAGCGCTTTTCTTGACCTGCTGCTCACAAACCGGGTAGAATTAGTGGGGGAAGCAAAAGTGGATGGGAATCTGGGAGGCAGTGACCATGAGTTGGTTGAGTTCAGGATCCTGACGCAGGGAAGAAAGGTAAGCAGCAGGATACGGACCCTGGACTTCAGGAAAGCAGACTTTGACTCCCTCAGGGAACAGATGGCCAGGATCCCCTGGGGGACTAACATGAAAGGGAAGGGAGTCCAGGAGAGCTGGCTGTATTTCAAGGAATCCCTGTTGAGGTTACAGGGACAAACCATCCCGATGAGTCGAAAGAATAGTAAATATGGCAGGCGACCAGCTTGGCTTAATGGTGAAATCCTAGCGGATCTTAAACATAAAAAAGAAGCTTACAAGAAGTGGAAGGTTGGACATATGACCAGGGAAGAGTATAAAAATATTGCTCGGGCATGTAGGAAAGATATCAGGAGGGCCAAATCGCACCTGGAGCTGCAGCTAGCAAGAGATGTCAAGAGTAACAAGAAGGATTTCTTCAGGTATATTGGCAACAAGAAGAAAGCCAAGGAAAGTGTGGGCCCCTTACTGAATGAGGGAGGCAAGCTAGTGACAGAGGATGTGGAAAAAGCTAATGTACTCAATGCTTTTTTTGCCTCTGTTTTCACTAACAAGGTCAGCTCCCAGACTGCTGTGCTGGGCAACACAAAACGGGGAAGAGATGGCCAGCCCTCTGTAGAGATAGAGGTGGTTAGGGACTATTTAGAAAAGCTGGACGTGCACAAGTCCATGGGGCCGGACGAATTGCATCCGAGAGTGCTGAAGGAATTGGCGGCTGTGATTGCAGAGCCCTTGGCCATTATCTTTGAAAACTCGTGGCGAACGGGGGAAGTCCCGGATGACTGGAAAAAGGCTAATGTAGTGCCCATCTTTAAAAAAGGGAAGAAGGAGGATCCTGGGAACTACAGGCCGGTCAGCCTCACCTCAGTCCCTGGAAAAATCATGGAGCAGGTCCTCAAAGAATCAATCCTGAAGCACTTAGAGGAGAGGAAAGTGATCAGGAACAATCAGCATGGATTCACCAAGGGAAGGTCATGTCTGACTAATCTAATCGCCTTTTATGATGAGATTACTGGTTCTGTGGATGAAGGGAAAGCAGTGGATGTATTGTTCCTTGACTTTAGCAAAGCTTTTGACACGGTCTCCCACAGCATTCTTGTCAGCAAGTTAAGGAAGTATGGGCTGGATGAATGCACTATAAGGTGGGTAGAAAGCTGGCTAGATTGTCGGGCTCAACGGGTAGTGATCAATGGCTCCATGTCTAGTTGGCAGCCGGTGTCAAGTGGAGTGCCCCAGGGGTCGGTCCTGGGGCCCGTTTTGTTCAATATCTTCATAAATGATCTGGAGGATGGTGTGGATTGCACTCTCAGCAAATTTGCGGATGATACTAAACTGGGAGGAGTGGTAGATACGCTGGAGGGGAGGGATAGGATACAGAAGGACCTAGACAAATTGGAGGATTGGGCCAAAAGAAATCTAATGAGGTTCAATAAGGATAAATGCAGGGTCCTGCACTTAGGATGGAAGAATCCAATGCATCGCTACAGACTAGGGACCGAATGGCTCGGCAGCAGTTCTGCGGAAAAGGACCTAGGGGTGACAGTGGACGAGAAGCTGGATATGAGTCAGCAGTGTGCCCTTGTTGCCAAGAAGGCCAATGGCATTTTGGGATGTATAAGTAGGGGCATAGCGAGCAGATCGAGGGACGTGATCGTTCCCCTCTATTCGACACTGGTGAGGCCTCATCTGGAGTACTGTGTCCAGTTTTGGGCCCCACACTACAGGAAGGATGTGGATAAATTGGAAAGAGTACAGCGAAGGGCAACAAAAATGATTAGGGGTCTAGAGCACATGACTTATGAGGAGAGGCTGAGGGAGCTGGGATTGTTTAGTCTGCAGAAGAGAAGAATGAGGGGGGATTTGATAGCTGCTTTCAACTACCTGAAAGGGGGTTTCAAAGAGGATGGCTCTAGACTGTTCTCAATGGTAGCAGATGACAGAACGAGGAGTAATGGTCTCAAGTTGCAATGGGGGAGGTTTAGATTGGATATTAGGAAAAACTTTTTCACTAAGAGGGTGGTGAAACACTGGAATGCGTTACCTAGGGAGGTGGTAGAATCTCCTTCCTTAGAGGTTTTTAAGGTCAGGCTTGACAAAGCCCTGGCTGGGATGATTTAACTGGGACTTGGTCCTGCTTTGAGCAGGGGGTTGGACTAGATGACCTTCTGGGGTCCCTTCCAACCCTGATATTCTATGATTCTATGATTCAGCCCCTATGCCCCCACCTGATAGGGCCCCTACAGTGGGCTTATATCCTTTACTTACTGAAACTAAGATCTCCCGTACTGGCACGGGTGAGCGTCCGGCCGCGACCATATAGACATGGGTCTATACCCATGTGCCCTTTAACCCTATGGATTTGGTTGCTTTCAAAGTACAGGCAGGGGAGTTTTCCACCAACCCAAGTAGGTTTATTTCAGTTTTTGAGGGCTGCCTTAGCAGCTATAAGCCAGACTGGGACGATTGCAACGTCCTCCTATGCACCCTATTGTCTGAGGTCGAACGACAACAGGTCATGTCCAAGGCAAGGGAAGAGGAACAGAGATGGTACGGCCAGGATCGTAATAATGTCCCTGACCCAGATGAGCAGGTCCCCTGAGTAGACCCCAGGTGGAACCCAAATGATCCTGAGGGTGTGACCCGGCTTACCACCTATAAGCAGTTGCTTTTGCATGGACTCCGTCACTCGGCTGTCCGACATAATAATTGGGCAAAACCGTATGAGGTAATGCAGGATCTAAAGGAAAGCCCAGAGGCCTTCCTACAGCGTATTCGGGATGCTATTTGACAGAACACCAATGCAGACCCCGATGATCAGGAAACTGAGGCAATCATTAAGGGAATTTTCACGAGCAGAGCAGCCCCTGATATTAAGAGAAAGTTACAGAAAAAAGAGGATCTAATGGGCATGACCATGGCACAAATCTTAGAGACTGCAAACTGAGCTTATAGTCTAAGGGAGGCAGAAAAGGAGAAAAAGCAAGTTAGAATGATGGTAGCGGCGGTACAGGCCAGCACTATGGGAAGTGGCTGGGGAGGAAGGAGCCGTGGACGCGGATGTCCGGACCCGCAGGAGAGACGACTGGGTCACAACCAGTGTGCCTTGTGTAGACGAGAGACACTGGAAGAATGAGTGCCCAGAGAGGAATGGAAAGAAGGGCGCCCCTATGATGGCAATGGAGGAACAGGAATAGGGGTGTCAGGGGGACGGACCGCCCTGCCCCCGGAACCTCGAGTAAAGATGTGGGTGGGAAGTTCGGAAATAGACTTTTTAGTGGACTCTGAAGCGGCACGAACTGCCGTGAATCGACCCCTTCAGTTGCCGGTAGCAGACTCCCTTAACATGGTGAGTGCTACAGGCACAGGCACCAAGTGCCCAGTGTATGCCCCAGCGGAATGCGCTTTGGGAAATAGACCAGCTTGTGAGATATAGTCCTATCTCCCCCCCCCCCCGAGTGCCCGACGCCTCTGCTGGGATGGGATCTGCTTTGTCGCCTAGGTGCCACCTTGCAGTTTACTCAAGACGAAATAACCCTTACCCTACCCCCCGAGAATGCATGGATCATGACCCTTACAGTTGAGCCCTCAGCTATGCAAGCCCCAGAATGGAGCCTGTAGGAAGACCGGGTGTACCCTCTAGTGTGGGCAGCGGAGGTCCCAGGAAAAGTTACCCATCAAGTCCCTGTTAAGGTTCAGCTCCTGCCAGGAAAAGGCCTGGTGCGAGTTAAACAGTATCCAATTGCGAGGGAAGCCAGAGAAGGTTTACAGGACACTATAGATCGGTTCCTAATATATGGAATCCTCTGGGAATGCCAGTCAGCCTGGAACACTCCCATCCTGCCCGTACAAAAACCTGATGGCACGTATCGCTTGGCACAGGATCTGAGGGCGGTTAATGAACGGGTTAAAACTCTGCACCCCCTGGTTCCGAATCCGTATACCTTACTGGCTTCTGTAGGAGGCCAGTATATCCATTTTTTGGTCCTCGATTTGAAAGATGCGTTCTTCGCTATTCCCGTAGATACCTCGTCCCAAAAAAATCTTTTCTTTTGAGTGGGAGGACACAAAGGGTTAAAAAGCAACTATGCTGGACAGTATTGGCCCAGGGGTTTAAAAATTCTCCCACCCTTTTTGGTCAGGCTTTGGCCAGGGATCTGGAAGAGTGGAACAACGAGAAGGGGGCTCTTCTTCTTCAATATGTAGATGATTTGTTAATTGCTACAGTGGGCCTAACCCCATGCCTCAAAGCCACTGTGGGTCTCCTGAATTTTATTGGCCTCCGAGGATATCGGGTATCAAGAAGCAAGGCTCAAATTGCCCTCCCGATGGTACAATTCCTGGGGTTCTACATAAGGTAGGAGGAGCGTCAGCTTTCCAATGAGAGGAAGGAGGCTGTCTGCCGGGTTCCCGTTCCCATTAATCGTAAACGCCTCAGAGCCTTCCTGGGCATGGTGGGGTTCTGTCGGATATGGATCCCGGAATTTGGACTGTGGGCTAGACCCCTGTATGATTGTGTAAAAGGAGCAGATCATGACCCCTTCTATTGGACCCCAGAGGCCGACAGGGTATTTAAAATCTTGAAAAGGAAACTGATGGAAGCTCCTGCTCTGGGCCTCCCGGATCTCACTAAGCCGTTTCATTGTATGTACATGAACAAAAGGGGGTGGCCCTAGGAGTGCTCACACAGTTGTTGGGAGCATGGAAACGTCCCGTGGCCTATTTCTCTAAGCAGCTGAACCAAGTGGCAAAGGGATGGCCAGCGTGCCTGCGGGCAGTTGAAGCCACAGCCCTGATGCTGGCTGAAGCTGAGAAACTAACTTTGGGAGGGACAATACAGATATATATCCCTCATAGGGTCCAAGCCTTATTGGATGCAAAGGGAGGCCTTTGGCTCACCCAGGCTCGGATGGCTAAGTACCAGGTTAAACTTCTGGAGAACTCTGAAGTCATCTTACAGTCTTGCCCCTCCCTTAACCCCGCCACCCTCTTACCGGAGACTGAGGAACGGAACATGATTGTTTAGAGATCATAGATGCCCAATACTCTAGCCGTCCGGACTTAAAAGATATACCCCTCCTAAATGCAGACCATGAGTGGTATATTGATGGTAGCAGCACTGTGATAAATGGGCAAAGGAGGGCGGGCTATGCTGTCGTAATCCTCCATGACACTGTGGAAACCAAGGGTTTGCCCACTAGGATCTCTGCCCAACTGGCTGAACTAGTCGCCCTCACCCATGCGCTTGAACTGTCAAAAGAAAAGCGGGTCAATGTTTTTATCAATTCAAAATATGCCTTTGGAGTGCTACATGCTCATGCTGGCTTATGGAAGCAAAGGGGAATGCTGACAGTTCAAGGCTCCCCAGTCAAGTACGGGCCCCAAATCCTCCGGCTCCTAGAAACCGTACAACTCCCCTCGGAAGTGGTGGTGGTACACTGTAAAGCCCATCAAAGGGAAGATCAAGATGTGGCCAGGGGTAACACCCGAGCAGATAGAGAGGCTAAGCATGCTGCCACCCTGATATCCCCTCAGACTGAGAATGCCCATATGCATGCCCTTATCCCATCCGTGGGGGAGCTTCCGACCCCCCAGTACTCTGGAGAGGAGAGACAACTAACCGACATACTCGGTCCCCAGGAAAAGGAGGGATGGCTCCATTCCCCGGAAGGGAAGGTCCTTCTACCGAAGGGCCTGATCCAGCCAGTGTTACAGAAATTACATCAAACCACTCATGCTGGCAGGGAAGCACTTATCCAACTGATGGGGAAATACTTTATAACTTCTGGACTCCGACCCCTGGCTACCCAGGTACAGACAGACTGCTTAGTCTGACAAAAGAATGACCCCAACCAGGACACCCAGAGCCACCCGCTGCTCTGGAACCCGCCCCGGGCGGGTGTGGCAAATAGATTTTACTGAGTTTCCTCGGACCCAAGGGTACAAATATCTCCTTGTCTTAGTGAATCGATTCAGCGGATGGCCAGAAGCCTTCCCATGCCACAATTGCACTGCCAGGATGGTGGCCCTTAAGTTTTTTAAGGAGGTCATTCCTCGCTTCGGACTTCCCCAGGATGGAATCTGACAACGGGACACACTTCACATCAAAGATCGTCCAAAGCATCTCGAATGCCTTGCAGATCCCCTGGAAACTCCATACGCCCTGGAGACCACAAGCCAGCGGCACAGTAGAGCGTACCAATCAGACCCTTAAACGACATCTTTCAAAAGTGTGCCAAGAAGCCTCCCTGCAATGGCCTGATGCCTTACCCCTCGTCCTGCTCCACATCCGTGCTCTCCCAAATGGGTAGATTAGGGCTTAGTCTCTTTGAAATTATGTTTGGGAGGGTATGGCCTATGAATGGCACACCGGTTCTGTCAGGGGAGTGGGAGCTGGGTAATCGTTTTTTTGTCTCAGTATATGTGTTCCCTGTCTGCTGTTCTCTTGTCTCTTCACAGGTATACTAAAGACTCCCAGCCTCTTCCCTTGGACTCTCCCGTCCACCCCTTACAGCCCGGTGACTCTGTGCTTGTTCGCACCTAGAAAGACGAGCCTCTCCAGGAAAAGTGGAAAGGACCCTACATTGTCCTGCTGATCTCCCATACGGCGGCAGAGGTCAAGGGACACAAGAACCGGATCCATCACTCGCGTCTGAAGGCAGTACACACCCCTTCATCAGCAGAGCAGTGGAGCATCCATCCCGTTGACTCCTCATCTAGTGATGATCTCAGGCTAACGTTACTGTTTAAGAGACACAAACAGCGGGCACCTTAGCACCAAAATGGGCCCACTCAAAAACTGGAAACCCTGGACCGGGAGGACCCCCGTAATAATTAATCGTGTAACCCTGTTATTTTCTATGCTGTTATTTCTAAACTGTGCATATCGGGAACATAATTCCTTTGTTTTACTTGCGCACCATGTTGCTACTTTAACAAACCAAACGGATTGCTGGGTATGTGCTCCGACTCCACTTTCCCCCAGAACAGGAGTGCCCCTTGTCATGCTGCCCTTAACCCTAGCAGAATTAGCCGCCACCAAAGAGCAGGAAAGTAGAAATCGAACGGACTCACCGTTCTGGGATAAGATCTCTTTGCAGCAAGCTACCGACCAGGATCAGGAGTATTCAGTTGCAGTGCTCACTGAGGGAGTGTTTTGTTTTACCTGAAACCAATCTGATCACTATAGGCATCCTGTGGGAAGGAGCTCCTGTGTTATTACACAGTGAGCCGATGGATATTGGATAAAAACTGAGAGGGGAGGTCAACAGTGTGGATGTAATGGTTCCTCTCCTTTTGGGGAAACTCTTACGAGATCCTTCCACAAGGAGAGTCAGGAAATATAAATTGCCGTTCAGTTAATATTTCCACTATAGCAGGCCAATGGTGGGTTTGCAGCGGTCCTTATGGTGAGTGCAATTTGAACAGCACAATTAGGAATACCCTCCCTTGTACCCACTCGGGAGGATGGGAAGCCCCCCTGGGGGCATATGAATTGTTTGGAAAAGCGGCCCTAAATATCCCAGGAATCCCTCTAAGAAACAGTCCTTACTGGGCCCTAGAGGGTCACTATTTTGTATGTTTCAGAGTAGCAGCCGTGTTAGTCTGTATTCGCAAAAAGAAAAGGAGTACTTGTGGCACCTTAGAGACTAACAAATTTATTAGAGCATAAGCTTTCGTGAGCTACAGCTCACTTCATCGGATGCATTTGGTGGAAAAAACAGAGGAGAGATTTATATACACACACACAGAGAACATGAAACAATGGGTTTATCATACACACTGTAAGGAGAGTGATCACTTAAGATAAGCCATCACCAACAGCAGGGGGGGAAGGAGGAAAACCTTTCATGGTGACAAGCAGGTAGGCTAATTCCAGCAGTTAACAAGAATATCAGAGGAACAGTGGGGGGTGGGGTGGGAGGGAGAAATACCATGGGGAAATAGTTTTACTTTGTGTAATGACTCATCCATTCCCAGTCTCTATTCAAGCCTAAGTTAATTGTATCCAGTTTGCAAATTAATTCCAATTCAGCAGTCTCTCGTTGGAGTCTGTTTTTGAAGCTTTTTTGTTGAAGTATAGCCACTCTTAGGTCTGTGATCGAGTGACCAGAGAGATTGAAGTGTTCTCCAACTGGTTTTTGAATGTTGTAATTCTTGACGTCTGATTTGTGTCCATTCATTCTTTTACGTAGAGACTGTCCAGTTTGGCCAATGTACATGGCAGAGGGGCATTGCTGGCACATGATGGCATATATCACATTGGTAGATGCGCAGGTGAACGAGCCTCTGATAGTGTGGCTGATGTGATTAGGCCCTATGATGGTATCCCCTGAATAGATATGTGGACAGAGTTGGCAACGGGCTTTGTTGCAAGGATAGGTTCCTGGGTTAGTGGTTCTGGTGTGTGGTTGCTGGTGAGTATTTGCTTCAGATTGGGGGGCTGTCTGTAAGCAAGGACTGGTCTGTCTCCCAAGATCTGAGAGAGCGATGGCTCGTCCTTCAGGATAGGTTGTAGATCCTTGATGATGCGTTGGAGAGGTTTTAGCTGGGGGCTGAAGGTGATGGCTAGTGGCGTTCTGTTGTGTTCTTTGTTGGGCCTGTCCTGTAGTAGGTGACTTCTGGGTACTCTTCTGGCTCTGTCAATCTGTTTCTTCACTTCAGCAGGTGGGTATTGTAGTTGTAGGAATGCATGATAGAGATCTTGTAGGTGTTTGTCTCTGTCTGAGGGGTTGGAGCAAATGCGGTTATATCGTAGCGCTTCGCTGTAGACAATGGATCGAGTGGTATGATCTGGATGAAAGCTAGAGGCATGTAGGTAGGAATAGCGGTCAGTAGGTTTCCGATATAGGGTGGTGTTTATGTGACCATCGCTTTGTCCAGCCACACTATCAGAGGCTCGTTCACCTGCGCATCTACCAATGTGATATATGCCATCATGTGCCAGCAATGCCCCTCTGCCATGTACATTGGCCAAACTGGACAGTCTCTACGTAAAAGAATGAATGGACACAAATCAGACGTCAAGAATTACAACATTCAAAAACCAGTTGGAGAACACTTCAATCTCTCTGGTCACTCGATCACAGACCTAAGAGTGGCTATACTTCAACAAAAAAGCTTCAAAAACAGACTCCAACGAGAGACTGCTGAATTGGAATTAATTTGCAAACTGGATACAATTAACTTAGGCTTGAATAGAGACTGGGAATGGATGAGTCATTACACAAAGTAAAACTATTTCCCCATGGTATTTCTCCCCCCCACCCCACCCCCCACTGTTCCTCTGATATTCTTGTTAACTGCTGGAATTAGCCTACCTGCTTGTCACCATGAAAGGTTTTCCTCCTTTCCCCCCCCTGCTGTTGGTGATGGCTTATCTTAAGTGATCACTCTCCTTACAGTGTGTATGATAAACCCATTGTTTCATGTTCTCTGTGTGTGTGTATATAAATCTCTCCTCTGTTTTTTCCACCAAATGCATCCGATGAAGTGAGCTGTAGCTCACGAAAGCTTATGCTCTAATAAATTTGTTAGTCTCTAAGGTGCCACAAGTACTCCTTTTCTTTTTGCGAATACAGACTAACACGGCTGCTACTCTTAAACTTGCTGGGATGTTTCTTCTTCTGCATTTTGGAGACCTTTACACTTAGCAGTTTGAGTTGGGTTTTTTTGGTATGATTGTGTCACTCAGTCATCTAGAACTGCTTCATATTGTGTCAGCGGTATAGCAAACTGGATACCTTTTCCCTGTCTTTGTTTTAAAGGAAAAATAGGTTTCCTACTAATGTGTAAACATAACTGTTTACTTGTGAGACTAGAAGGACCCTGAGCTACTGCATTTTCTTGGGTAAATACATAAGACAGCAGATTTTAAACTAAGTACTTAATAACATACTATATCTTAATATACTGAAATGGCTCCTTTGGATTAGACTCTATCAAACAAAGTTTGTTCTCATCTGTGTTAGATAATGAGTAACACCCACAGAAAAATTTTATTTACAGGTTGTATAAGCAAAGACAGAATTTATAATGGCAGTGCAAACACCACTTTACCCATGCTAGGGAAAATGGTGTTATAATATTTATTAAGTTCACTTCCCAGTTCGGCCTCATTTTTTAGGGAACCACATTTTTTCAAGTTAGTAAGTGTATTGAGGTGGCTTTCATTCCAGGCTGGCTCATTTTAATAGCTCTTGAACATAATAGATGTTCCATTAATAACACCAAATTGTAATTCTGAGATTATTTTGTAGGAGAAGTCTCCAGCTCCCTATTACTTTTCTATAAAGAAGTGTCCTGTCCAACTTCCTTCCCTTCTTCAGATTGTTAATCAAGCCTATAAATGTCCAGGCAACATCTACTATTAAAGTGTTTGTTTGCTTTTTGTATCTAATGCTGAATTCAGTCAAATTTTTCATCTTCTCTTTGGAAAACCTATTTTATTCCCCGAAAGATGACTGTTTGCATGGACCATTTCAATGCAAGTGGCATGTACAGTACAGATTGATGATTTTGCCACATGCAATAAGATGATGCCGTTTTATTTTTTGTTAATTACCAAAAGAACACTGAAACAAAGTGCAACAGTATCTCTGATTGTGTAATTGACTGGGGTCTGGATCACATTGCCTCTTTTCCTGCTATATTTTTAATCTGAACTAAAAAGGAAAAAGTTCCATATCATGATGTTTGCAAGAACATCCTTAATATTTATAATTCTAACATAATCCATATAATGTTGTTTGCATGGTCTATACTACAAAAGACACTTAGTGGAAATTTACCACACTGATATCTCATCTATCTACCTTATAATCTATTTAGGCTATGTCTGAAATGTAAGCCCACAGTTAGTAGGACTTGAGTCAGCTGACCTGTGTTAGGGAACCTTGGACTTGAGCATCTACATTGTATTTTAACCCTAGGTTCAAGCATGTGCTTACACTGCAGTGTAGACATACCCTAAGAGTACTAATTCTACCCAGAACTCTTTTCCAGCTTTCTGAGTGGTATATCCAGGAGTCTGATAGACTTACAAGAAACATTTTACAAATGGATTCTCACCCTCACATACATGTCACCACTCTCATTTGTCACCCTTCAAATCCCTTGCAACCATTCATATGCATAGTATCACAGCAAGATAATTACATTTTTTGATAGAGTGACTAATGATCTCAGTGACATTTTTAACCATGCTCACAGGAATATAATTTTTCCAATAGCTAATCACTCTCAGCAAATACAATGAGTCACAGACTAAGAGTGAAGTTTTACTGCAATCATGTGAGTTGCTGTTCAAAACTCCAGTACTAATCAATTATCTCATCATATTTGCTACTATACTCAATTAGACAGTGAGATTAATTTAGCACAGTGGCCTCTCAAAACAGACACTTTCAAGTTTAGTACTGCATGTAAAGCTGGCATACTGTAGAAAGACGTAATTTCTTAGGGGCTATGGGAGTTAGGCACCTAATTTGAATAGATTTTCATCTGCCTTAGGCTCCTTTGAAAATCCCAGTTTAGAGGAAATACACAATTGCCTACTTCTGTTTTATAGAAAAAATATAAAGAAGAAACAAGCTAAGCAGATAACTTATACAAAAATTACATGTACATACGAAAAATCAGATTATTTATTATCTCCCACTGGCTAAACCAGAAAGAGAAAGAATTGGCACCTAAAATCAATTACTTGCCAAATGTCTTCCCTTCTTCTAATGTGTGTGTGTGTGTTTTTTAAATTCTGCTTATTTAGAACTAGAGCTGGGAGAAAGGGGTGGTAGCAGTTCATGAACATTCATCTGAAATGTTTTGCCAGTTTTGTGTCACATAATTGCCTCCCTAAATTTTTTTATTAATTTGTAACAAAATTTAGAAGGCTGAATATATTTTGCAACAAGACCCACAAAAACTCAGACTTTTTGTGTGAAATGTCTCACTTGTGAGCTTTGAAAATCTGCAGGCTTGGTGACCAACTGACTTACTCAAGTAGGTCTCTGTTACACATACCAAACGTGGGTGCCTCATTTAATCATGAATGACAGAACTTTATTATCCATTGTGTGAAATAGTATGAGACTGAGGATCTGGTTTCCTGAGTTCGTGAGATGAAACCTTCAGTGAGACCAAAGGGAATTAGTACAATTGTTTCACTAAATGTTTACATCTGAGAATCTGCTGCGTTGTCCCACAGGCCCATTGCTAACTGAATCAAAGAGATTGATGCAATATTTACACAAGGGGCTGGTCTACATTAGAGTTAGGTTGACACATCAACCTAACTCTGTAAGTGTCTACATTAAAATGTAGCTCCCACTGACATAACTCACCCACTACACCGACTTAATAACTCCACCTCTGCAAGAGGTGTAGTGCTAAAGTTGATGTAGTTAGGTCAATGCAGCATCAGTGCAGACACTGCATCCACTGTTGCTGCCTTTCAGAAACCATCCCAGAATGCCCCATACTGGCAGTTAAATCCATGCAAGCACTCCTAGTGAGGATGCATGCTGCCGACACAGAGTGTAGTGTGGACATGTAAAACCAATTCAATTACTGCAGTGGCTATACATCAACATAACTTAGGTCAACTTAATTTTGTAGTGTAGGCTTGCCCTAGGATTGCACTTTACAAGTATAGCTAAGTGCTCCTAGTGTGGATGCAGCATATACTGGCAAAACTATGCATTTGACAATATAACTTATTCCAGTCCTGCACCCCCACTCCTTTCCTGTGAAATAAAATATACTAGCAAAAGCATTGTCTACACTAGGGCTTTTGCCTGTAGAGTATGTTGGTCACAAATTGCACCTCATCATACCTCTGACATGACTGTTCTGGCAGAATTTTCTAGTCTGACATGGCCTGAGTCCCCATACCAATTCTGCAGTTCGGCCAAACACATGACAGCATTTCTTAATATTCTCAGCCACTAATTTTGGCTATTGAAAGGGCACAACATCAGAAAATGGGGTTTTAATGAATATTCACAGAACACTTCTTGAGGTATTTGTCTAGCTTTACCATATCAATATCTGTTAAGATACAATTCCCAATAAAAGTTACACCTTTTGCTACTTGTTAGTGTTAGAGAACCCACTATTTCCTCTAATTTAAAATCAAGGAACCAACTACAACTTTTTTAGAGTTCTATTTTCATTTCTGATTTCTGCCATTTTCTTGCACCATATGCTTTGATGTATAACATCTGCATGAACCTGTGTGCCTTATTTATGTCACACTTGCATGCATGTTGAAATGAGGCATATTTCAAGTATTTATCAATATTTTTCATTCCTGAATGCAAATATAAAATGGGGATACAATATCTATTATACATAAAGAAAGTTCAGCACATGAGTGAATTAGACTCAAAGGAAAAGAAGCTCACAATTTATTATACTTGTTTAATAGTTAATGTAGGATATCTGGAAACATAAGTAAGTCCTTGACATACCTGTATTTTTTTAAGTAATCTGTCCTGTATATTTTATTTTTTCAGTTGTGAAAAGGCCAAATTTTCCATTGCAATCTGCTCCCTTTACACTTCACTGGTGGCATAAGCAGGCCAGAAACATGATGGAAACAGCCATAACAGTCCTAGTATATTAGAGTTCCCAATGCACCATACAGTTGCTGGAATGGCTCTTTGCTACCTCCCTTACTGTCTCCAGCACACGCTTGGAAACTGCGCTGGAGGTGTTCTTACTAGTCTCAGCTGTGAAACAGACACTAGTAGACTGTTGCCACCAATCTACATTAGAGTTTTGAGATTGTGTTGATTTATGCCAGGGGCCAGGATATGGAAAAAACAAAGGGTTTTTTTTTAAGGCACCTCTAATTTTCCTAGTTTGGCCAGGATAGAGAACCTGGGCCATAATGATTTGGTTTGAAATAGATTTGTCAACAAACCTTAATAATTTAAGGCCACATACTGATGTCCTTACACATATTGAGTAGTATCTTGCTCTTTGAATCTAACTGGACTGCACGAGGAGTAAGGTACTACTCACCATGTATACAAGTATCAGCATTTGCCCCTTAGTATTTCCAAGCTACTAAGTAAAATAACATAGGATCTGTCTACGAAACAAATGTGTAATAAATTGTTTGCAGTGTGCCTTCAGTAATCAGTCTTGCATCAGTCTATACAACAAAATGTATACTTCCTCCTTTTATGTGAACCACACATCCAGCCAGAAGCCATTGCAGTGCAAGTGCTAAACTTTCCTTTACACAGGGGTTATCTTTATATTTATACCTCTTAGCCTGTCAGCAGAAACAAAAATTCCCCTATTCCCCAACCAGGTGACCATGAATGATAACACTCTACTGCGGCTAACACAGAAAGATACAGACTGAATGTTGCTTGAATGCAACCAAAATCCCTACCATTCGCTCCCATGCTTTGTGCTTCAATGATTCCAGAATACTTGCTACTGGCTTGACATGGTAAAGTGTCCTACCGTGGAGGACAAATAAGGCAGCCCTCCCCAGAAACCTTCTGCAAAGGCTTTCAGAGTACCTCCAGGAGAGCATCCCAATTCTTCAGGGTAAATCAAACATTAAACACAATTGCTTTTAAACCCTGTACTGGTAGTTACAAATGTACACTCACCAGAGGTGCCTTCTCCGGCTTCAGGGTCAGGGATCCCATTTTGGGAGGGTATTCACTCCAGGGTGTTAAAGTTCTGGCTGCTGGGGAGAATGGATTCACTGCTTGCCTGCTACGCATTCTCCTCCTCCTCCTCCACCTCTTCCTCTTCCCCAAAATCCTCCTCCCTGTTGCATGAGACTCCTCCCTTGCAGGTGTCCATGGACAGCGGTGGGATAGTGGTAGGATCCCCCCCCTAGAATGCCATGCAGCTGATTATGAAAGCAGCATATATGGGGCTCTGACCCGGAGTGATCGTTTGCCTCCTTTGTCTTTTGGTAGGCTTGCTTGAGCTCCTTAACTTTCACGCGGCACTGCTGTGTGTCCCTGTTGTAGCCTCTGTCCAACATGCCCTGTGAGATTTTGGCAAATATATTTGCATTTCTTCTTGATCGGAGTTCGGTCTGCGCAGATGCTTCTCCCCATACAGCAATCAGATCCAGTATCTCCCTTTTGGTCCATGCTGGAGCTTGTTTGTGATTCTGGGGGGACTGCATGGGGGGACTGTGCTGCTGAGCTCGCCATGCTGACAGGAAACAGGAAATGAAATTCAAAAGTTCCCAGGGCTTTTCCTGTGTACCTGGCCAGGGCCGGCTCCAGGCACCAGTGTTCCAAGCAGGTGCCTGGGGCGGCAATCTGCAAGGGGTGGCAGTGCCGTTAGGGCGTTTCCACAGCGGCGGCAATTCTGCGGTAGCCTCTATCTTCAGTCCCCCACAGTGGCAAATCAGCAGCAGCTCCCATCTCTTCAGCTGCTCGCGGCGGCAGCAATTCGGTATGCTGCTTGGAATGGCAAAAACAGTAGAGCCGGCCCTTTACCTGGCTAGTGCATCGGAGTTCAAAGTGCTGTCTAGAGCGGTCACAGTGGAGCACTCTGGGATAGCTCCCAGAGGCCAATACCGTCAATTTGCGTCCGCACTACCCCAAATTCGACCCAGCAAGGTCGATTTTAGCACTACTCCCCTCATCGGGGAGAAGTACAGAAGTCTATTTTAAGAGCCCTTTAATGTCGACGGAACTGGGTTGGTTGTGTGGATGCAGTTGATTTTTAAATCGATCTAATGCTGCTACATTCGACCTAACACTTTAGTATAGACCAGGCCTTAAGTTGACTCAGTGTTTACGGATGCCAATAAGCTGCCCTACTGAACTTCTTTAACAGTGATGTGCCTTTAATCAAGTTTTTCAGCATTCCACCACTTTAGCATTTGCCTCGTTGTTCTGACATGTCCATTTAGTGGTGCACCTGAAATGGTCTTAGGAAAAAGCATTTGCAATACTCCTGCAGTGCTAATACCCTTTTATTTTAACAAATTGTCAGGGAAGCATCTCTTCCTTTCTGGGTCTCTGTTGGTTCAACAACATCCTTGGCTTTCACTCCACCCTCATGCCTGTCCTGTCCCTTTTCATCCTCACTAAGCAATTTCTATTGCCCCATCTCAAATTGGCCTGCCAGTAGCATATTATCTAGCTTCTCCCTTTCCTATTAGCCAGCACACTGCTACTCCTTCTCCTCATTAATCAACACTCCTGTAGCTCATCTACCTGACTTATAGCTAGTTTGTCTCTCACAGCTCACCAGTCTCCCCCCACTCCTCAAAACTGCCTTTGTCCCTTTGCTCTGGCTCCTCTCTTCACCTGGCAATCTCTATCCTTCTGCTCCTGGTCCCACATCCCTCCCTCCAACTCCTTACTACTCCTCCTCCCATCCTCTGAATTCTTGCTCTTCTGGCTTCCAAACCCCAGTGTTCCTCTTCTTTCAGTACTGAGGCATATTGTAAGTACTGCACACTGATAAAGGAATAAAAAGAAATATAAACTCTTTACAAAGAAAGAATCAGCCTTTAATATACCTGGAAATAGGAATCATGTCACTCAGTAATACTAATCTACCTAGCTCAATGCTATCATTTATATGTAAAACCTGCAACTCTATTGTTGCCCTAAGAGCTCTGTGAGCATCAGTGATGCACGTTTTTAATATGAGCCCACATTCTCTGCAGCTGCTCTACTGGCACAACAGTGATACAAAATATCCCTCCTTTGATTGTCTCGTTCATCTGGCAAAAGCCGCCTTCTCCATATTCCCTCCACCGCACCCCACCCTAACTCTCACACACATCTCATATTTCAGGCTGCTGTAAAGACCTGTGCCCTGGCATAACATTCTCCATTGTTTTTTCAAAGGTTGGGGAGAACACACTAGTCATTTTGCAGATGTATTTAAGATCATTAATTATAGAAATGTAGGGCTGGAAGGGACCTCGAGAGATCATTTAGTCCCTCCCCCTGCATTGAGACGGGACCAAGTATTCCTAATGCTGCACATCCATAGACCTCTCCATTTCCCCTTTAGTCTACCAGAAGCATATTTCACCAGTATCCTTCTCCTGATGAGAGGAAGGATGATCCAGTGTTCAGGGCTTGGGCGACCAGGGTACAATTCCATGCTCCACAACAGATTTTCTGTGTGACCTTGGGCAAATCACTAAGGTCTAGCCTACTTCTAAAACCTAGATTAACCTAGGTCACTCAGGGGTGTGAACAATTCACACTCTTGAGGGATGTAGTTAAGCTGACATAAGCCCTGTTGTAGACACTGCTAGGTCAACAGAAGAATTCTTCTATCAACCTAATTACCACCTCTCGAGGGGTAGATTTACTACTGTGTTGCTATTGTAAGGGCTGGTCTATACTGGAGACTTACATTGGCATAACTGTCTCTTAGGGGTGTGACAAATTCACACCGCTGAGAGAGACAGCTACTCCGACCTCACTCCCAGTTTAGACAGCTTCCATGAACCTAGCTACCATCTCTTGGGGTCATGGATTACCTCCCCGATGGGAGAACCCCTCCTGTTGGCAGAGGTATTGTCTACACTGAAGTGTTACAGCACTGCAGCCGTGCTGCTGTAGCAATTTAAGTGTAGAGGTACCTAAGGTCTTGTCTACACTACAAAGTTTTATTGACGCAAGTTATGCTGACATACAGCCACCACTGTAATTAAACTGCTGTTGCATGTCCACATGTCTCTTCTTTTGGCAGAGCGCATCCACAACAGCAGCTCTTGCATCGACACAGAGCAGTGCACTGTGGGCAGTTATCCCACAATAAGGGGGGACATGCGGGGTCAAGTGTTCCCCCCCCGATTGGCCTGCAAGGGGCAGGAGGGAGAGGGGCTCTGTCCTTCTCTCCCTGCGCCTTTTTCTCCCAACACATTCGGTAGCTCTCCTTGGCAGTGGGGCATCTGCTTCAGAGAGCCAGGCTGGGAGGCAGTGGTGGCCTTCTCTCTGCCTGGGCTCGGCTATTGGGGACAGAGGCTGAAGATGCCAGGAATGAGGGGGGACTCCTGGAGGCCAGTTATTGCAATGTAATGAATGCAGTGTCTACAGTTGTCAATCTAACATTGCTGCAAAAGCTCTATGCCTCTTGACAAGATGGTTTTTATTTTGCTGGCAAAGTGGGAGAATTTTGTTGGTGGGAGGAGCATTGTAGTGAGTACACCTCCACTGTTTTGTCTACAAAAGCTGCCTTTTGATGACAAAACTGTGTAGTGTAGACAAGGTCTAAGTGTTTACAGTACAGCAGCATAGATATTGCACTGCAGCTGTGCCACTGTAGTGCTTGTAGTGTAGACATAACCTTTTTTTTTAGTCTCTCAATGCCTCCGTTCCCCATCTGTAAATTGCAGATAATACTTCCCTACCACACGGGTGTTTTGAGTATAAATACATAGATACCTAGGTCAGAATGGACCATTCTGATCATCTAGTCCGACCTCCTGCACAACACAGGCCACAGAATCTCACCCACCCACTCCTGCGAAAAACCTCACCTATGTCTGAGCTATTGAAGTCTTCAAATCGTGGTTTAAAGACTTAAAGGAGCAGAGAATCCTCCACCAAGTGACCCGTGCCCCATGATACAGAGGAAGGCGAAAAACCTCCAGGGCCTCTTCCAATCTGCCCTGGAGGAAAATTCCTTCCCGACCCCAAATATGGCAATCAGCTAAACCCTGAGCATATAGGCAAGATTCACCAGCCAGATACTACAGAAAATTCTTTCCTGGGTAACTCAGATCCCATCCATCTAATATCCCATCTCAGGGGATTTGGCCTATTTACCCTGAATATTTAAAGATCAATTACTTACCAAAATCCCATTATCCCATCATACCATCTCCTCCATAAACTTATCAAGTAGAATCTTAAAACCAGATAGATCTTTTGCCCCCACTGCTTCCCTTGGAAGGCTATTCCAAAACTTCACTCCTCTGACGGTTAAAAACCTTCGTCTGATTTCAAGTCTAAACTTCCTGGTGGCCAGTTTATACCCATTTGTTCTTGTGTCCACATTGGTGCTGAGCTGAAATAATTCCTCTCCCTCTCCTGTATTTATCCCTCTGATATATTTATAGAGAGCAATCCTATCTCCCCTCAACCTTCTTTTAGTTAGGCTAAAAAAGCCAAGCTCCTTGAGTCTCCTTTCATAAGACAGGTTTTTCATTCCTCGGATCATCCTAGTAGCCCTTCTCTGTACCTGTTCCAGTTTGAATTCATCCTTTTTAAACAAGGGAGACCAGAACTGCGCACAGTATTCCAGGTGAGGTCTCACCAGTGCCTTGTATAATGGTACTAAAACCTCCTTATCCCTACTGGAAATCTCTCCTGATGCATCCCAAGATCGCATTAGCTTTTTTCACAGCCATATCACATTGGCAGCTCATAGTCATCCTATGATCAACCAGTACTCCAAGGTCCTTCTCCTTCTCCGTTTCACTGAAGATAGTGAGGTGCTCAGGTAATGGGGAACATGTGCCTTAGATAAATGAGGTGATGGATGAAGATCACTTGTCCATATTAGAGCAGTTGTTATTAAACTTGACTTTAATACTAGAGCAACATCAGGTAGGCTGGATTCCCCAATTTTTTCTGTCCTATGAGAAATTCTGAGATTTTTGTCTTTGCATTCAAGTTTGAAACAAAATCAAATTTTGAAATGTCAGAATTCTCATGGAATGGAAATTCCATTTTCCAAGCAGCTCTAATTGATATTGACATCAGCTGCCCACACAAATACCAACATTTTGAAGAATTTCAGTGTGTTATGATGGAGGTGAATGGGATTCTTGTCCCACATTATGTCAAACATTTAATTATTCCTGACATTTCAAAATTAGATTTTGTTCCAAATTGGAATCAAAAGACAAAATTTCAGAATTTCTTCCAGAACAGAAATTCTGAACATTTTTGATTTGGAAACACTGAAAGGAGATTCCATTAATAACCTTACTACAACTGTGAGCCCCACTCCCTCTCAAATGCCTTAATTTGTAATATTACACAAATATCTTACACCAAAAGTGGTTATCACTTAGGCAGTGGTTCTCAAATGTGGGTGTAGACCCCATAGTGTGTCATGACCCTGTTTTAATGGGGTTGCCAGGGCTGGCATTAGACTTGTGAGGCCCGGTGCTGAAGTCAAAGTCTGAGCCCCATTATGACCTGCACATTTCCAAGAGTCATTACCCTTGATAGCAGCAGCTCAGTGATTACGTTGGCTACTTGGATCACAGCAGCCCCCACAGTAGATTTGCCCACTCCAAGTTGATTCCTGACTGATCGGTAGCTGTCTGGTGTTGCAAGCTTCCAGAGGGTGATCGCTACTTCTGAACTGTGAGGGCTGCTCTCATCTTGGTATTCCTGCACTTCAGGGCAGGAGAAAGCAAGTCACAAAGTTTCATGAAAGTGCCCTTACGCATCCAAAAGATCTGAATCATCCCAGATCTGCAACGCTATGCGGTCCCACCAGTCTGTGCTTGTTTCCTGGGCCCAGGATTGGCATTCCACGGCATGAGCTACCAGGATGTCCGAATTGCTGGGGCCTGTATTTTGAGAGAAGTCTATGGCCATGTCCTCATCACTTTCATCACCGCACTGCCATTCCCTCCTCGCCTGCTTTTGCAGGTTCTGTACACACTGCTGGATAATGCGCGAGGTGTTTACAATGCTCATAACTGCCATGGTGATTTGAGCAGGCTCCATGCTTGCCGTGGTATGGCATCTGCAGGAGAGCAGAATTGCAGCAGAAGCGCTGGCTGACGACAGATGCCACGAGAATAGATATTTATAGAGAATGACGAGAGGACCTGAGAGGTGGATTCAGGAGTGCGGAGTTGCAGTGGAAGGGGGAGCCCATGACAGCCAACATGGAGAAATTCGCTATCGAGACGAGCAGCAGAGCAGAGTTGCAGAGGTTCGATGATGACGGTTAGCAGTCCTACTGCACCATCTGCAGAAATCAATATGGTGTCCGCATGGAACAAAGGCGCAAACTGATTGTCTGCTGTTCCTTTCATGGAGGGAAGGGTGACTGACGACATGTACACAAAACCAGCCACGATAATGTTTTTGCCCCATCAGGCATTGGGAGCTTACCCAAGAATTCCAATGGGCGGCAGAGACTACGGGAACTGTGGGATAGCTACCCACAGTGCAATGCTCCGAAAGCCAATGCTAGCCACGGTACTGTGGATGCACTCCACTGACTTAATGCGCTTAGTGGGGACACACACAATCAACTGTATACAATCGTTTCCTAAAAAATCGACTTCTAAAAATTCGACCTTATTTTGTAGTGTAGACATACCCTTTAGAGAATTAGTTCAAATAAACCAAACAAATTTGTGCAGTTTCAAAGTAAAATAGAGAAAATAAAGTGCAATTTATATTTCAGAAAGAAAGTACATGCAATTCTTTCTACTATTCCATATTGCATTAGGTATTGATCACTTTGTGCTTTTATATACTAATTCTGTTTTTTGAAACATTTATTAGTACAATGGATCTCAATAAGTAGACTACATTCTTGTCCACTGATGTTTGGATTATCCATTAAAAGCAATTAGTTCATTGCAAATAGGTAAACAAATACCCTCTAGTGACCACCTACCAAATCTAAAACTGCTCTGTGATATTGCATTAAAAAAAATTTCTGAAATGCTAGGTACATTTATAGGTACATTTGTAGCCCATAATGAAAATGGATGGGTTTAGTCAGATATTAAAAAAAATTTCTTTAAGAGTCACTTTATGGATATTGATACTCCTCCCACTGTGTCCATTACAGGGACACCTTTAGTAAATAAAAGAATTCTCGCAAACAGTGCAAACCACCCTGTGACATAACTGCAGGATGCAAGCTTGATTGGAACCACTGTATAAATGTATCAGCAAATCAAGATTCAGAGAGTCTTATTTTTGATATCTTTATGTAGGTGTTACAATCAAAAGATCATCAGCCTCTGCAACTCTCTTTGAAGGGTAAGTATAATATTGTTTTTCTGTAGATCAAATAACATTGCAGCCTAGGTATGTTACTCTTTTTGTTTGTTTGTTTGTTTTAAAATATGTTTCTTTATACTGTAAAATACAAGATGAATTATCTTGCAATTTATTTTAGATATAAATTTAGCATAATTTTGAACTAATGAAGAATCTGTATTCTAAGTGCCATAATGAACTTTAATAAAATCCACTTTCTCCTAATAGAAAAATAAGATTAATATGAAAATGTCAGTTCTTTAATACACCACAGAATTACTTTTCATCATGTAAACTTGTTCACTGAGTAGCTTTTTATTTTTACCATACGAAATATATTGTTTCTTTCCTTAAATAGATCCCAGTAAGCATTGCTGCCATAGGAAAAAAAGTATATCTAAACAAGGCATGTCAGTTACTAGTACAGTAATTATAGTTATACTAAGTATTGTTTGAAACATAATTAATTATATTTGCTTCTGGAGAGGTTATGCAGTTATTAGATAAGAATAATGTAGCTGTGGTAATGATCAGTTCATTTCTACTAAACACACTATGCAGCGTATATATTTCAAATAGGTCCCCAATTCAGTGTTGTTGTACTCTATTAAGCATGCAGGACTTCCCCCTGTAAGGTTTTAAGCACTTAGACCCTGAACCGGTGAAGCACTTATTGAACTTCTAGCAAATGAGGTGTCCCATTGACTTCAGTGAGACTCCTCGTCTGCTTAGGTTGGGCGAAAAATGCTCAGTGTCTTGCTGCATTGAGCCCACAGGACATATCTTACAAACTGCCACACTGCCAGAGTGCTGGATGAAATCCGTTTCATGCAGATGAAGGATTTGTTTGTTTTTTAAAATGTGTTTAATTATTGATTACCTTCTTGGTTCAACTGACATGTCAGAATGAAAGCTGACTCATCACTTGGAGTTTCCTGAATTCTGCTGGTTTAATCAGCATAAGTAATTTTAAAAGGAAATATATATAATTTCCATTTTATATTTCCAGATTAAATCCATAGTAGATTTTCAACCATATATAATTAGGCAAGTCTAAAGCAAAACTATAACCCATTTTTAAATTTATTTTTGTTTTTTTTAATGAAAGCAGAGATTTCATTTGATACATTTGCAATATTTTGCAAGAATCCTTTTGACTACATATTCTACATTTTTAGCACGTTTCTCCCATCCCACCCAGAAAAATCACTTAATTGATCAAGTTCAGCTCAGTGGGGTATCAGTGGAGTTGCATGAACATAACTGAAAGCAGAATTATTATGATTATTTGTTATTTATATTACAATATAAATAGTCATGGATGAGGACCCCATTGTGCTAAGATCAATATATACATTTTTACCGACATCTTGAATGCCAAATGATTGATCAGATATGCTTGGGAAGTAGGTGACGGCAGTGTAACCTGCCATAACCAGTGTGTACCATAATTGTACTCTGAAAAATGGATGCCCTATTTGAGCTATTCCCAGCCTGTGGTTTACAGACTTCTGGTGACCTGCAGAAAGCAAACTTCTGCTAGGATGCTGGTTCTGTTCTTTGCTTTCAGCTGCTTCTCCAAGTGCCCAGGTTAATTACTGCAAAGGACACGGAGACCTATAAAAGCTGTTAGAAACAAGGAGGAGCAGCCTGATGGCCATTGATACACTGGAAAGTTGGAGAAATTGGTATCTGCTGTTAATATGGAAAAGGAAAGGAATATCAGCAGACTCAGAGGAGAAGAGAGCCAGATGGCTAGACAGTATGTCCAGAGAGAAGGGAAAACAAGTGGAAGTTAAGTATATGCAGGGAAGGAAAGGAGAAGAAGGGTATCAAGCAGTCTAGAACTATAAGCAGGGAAGCCAGGGAGAAAGGAACAGAAAGGTGAGAGAGGACATGAAATAAAGAGCAAAAAGAGTGATTAATTTTTCAAAAATAAAAAAACTCACTTATTGCATCAAAAACAGTTAGCAGTAGCATACACTAATATTTTCCTAATATTACTTTTCCATGTAACTAGTTATAATCTTAAGCAGTGTGCTGAATTATTGGGTCAGATCCTCAGATAGCAATAGCCTAGCTCCACTATTTGTTCTTGTTCTTGAAACACAGTACTATATCTAAACAACCTATGGTTTAGTCTGCTATTGATAAATTGAACTTATTACC
This sequence comes from Dermochelys coriacea, assembly GCF_009764565.3. Classification (NCBI taxonomy): domain Eukaryota; kingdom Metazoa; phylum Chordata; order Testudines; family Dermochelyidae; genus Dermochelys; species Dermochelys coriacea. The sequence goes on from NC_050069.1 coordinate 59,082,372, forward strand.
CATGAATGGTAATGCAAGTTATGTATATTCACCACTGGAAGAAGAGATGTCTTTGATTGGAAGTGCCTTTATAAATCTCTGCAGTGGGACTGGGATCTTGTGGGTGAAATATATTTTGTAGTGGGTAAGATTCGGTGAACAACCAAAACAGACTACAGTAATTTTCAGGAGAACGCTAAATCTCTTGTCAGTTTACCACATAAAAATTGTGTCTGAATTTTCTTTCTTTCTTTCAACTTTTTTTAACAACATGGGGGAATCTGTCTCTTGTGGGATTTGTGGGATCTAAGGTTTCTGTGGGTAGGAGTGCGATAAAAATGCAAGAAACAATGTGGGAACAGGTGGGAGTGGGTATTGTGAGGTGGAATGAGAGTGGGATTAAAAAAATAGTCCAACGCAGGGCTCTTTCCAACTCATTATACTGCTAGATAGAGTAAGATCTATTTAACCAAGGTATCTCTATAGATGGCCTTTTGTCCTGAGCAAACAGAATTCCTGGTTAATGAAAAATGTCACTGCAGTAGTGATGTTGTTGTCCGGGAAGCTAGTGAGGTTGTCACACATACAGAACAGGTCTATGTAATTAGGAAGAGGCAATCATTAGGAACAGGCACTAATTGTAAGGACCACAATGATAGTCTAGCACAGTGGTGGGCAACCTGCAGCCCGTAGGCTGTACGCGGCCTGTCAGGGTAAACTGCTCGCAGGCCACCAGACCGTTTGTTTACATTTGCATGGCCACCTGCAGCTCCCAGTGGCCGCAGTTCGTCATTCCCGGCCAATGGGAGTTGCGGGAAGCGGTGTGGGCATGGCTGCCACTTCCTGCAGCTCCCATTGGATGTAAATGGTGAACTATGGCCACTGGGAGCTGCGGGGTGCCGTGCAAATGTAAACAAATGGTCTGGCGGCCCGCCTGCAGTTTACCCTGACAGGCTGCATGCAGTCTGTGGGCCACAGGTTGCCCACCACTGGTCTAGCATGTGTAGCTGATGTGGAAGGGTCAAGCTAAGAGCAGGCAGTAGCACTTTTCGATTGTGTCACAGCTCAAAAAATCTGAACAGAACTGTCAGAGGAGTAAACATACAGACCCAGCAGGAGACAGAAACATAGCCAGAACTAAGATAAGCAATTTGTCACAAGAACACATATCCATTAAGCAGAATCTGTCTCCCTTAAGCAGCAACCACTGTAATTGGCTTAATTATTTGTCAGGCTTCAATTGACTCCCTGTGAGATATCCTGATTAGGGATATATTTATTAGGCAGAGGGGCCTACATTCAGTGTAAATACCTATTAACTTCAGGCACTCATGTTTCATATTTCCACCTCATCAGCTTTGGACAGTGCAAAAAAAATTTCTCTGTCTATTCAATTTTTTTTCATTTCTCCACATTTATGTTACAATATTCTAGGGCAGTACTACAGTTCAAGATCTTGTTTCATATTCCTACTGTATATTTTAAAAATATTTTTCAGCATTTCAGGATTTGGTGATAATATCCATTCTCGTTTTCCAGTCCCCATTTTGATTTTATGAGGCACATTACACATTTGTTACAGCAAGTTAAGCCACTTTCTTGAAAGCAATCAGTGTAATCCTTAGTAAAATTCCATTAAGAGATAATGCAGTAAAATGATTCATGAGATTTGTGTAAAGTTTTAAATTAAATTCATAGTTAAAAGAAACAGGATTATGCAAAGGAAAAGACAAGTATATAAAGACAATATTGTTGTTCTTTAAGGTCAAGGAATACTAGTGTGCTTATTACAAACTACTATGGGACCATAATTTTGTAAATCTAGATAGTGGATCAAATTAATCTCTGGGTAACTCTATTGACTTGAGTAGAGTTATACCAGGAATTAATATGGCTTATTCAATTAAGTTAATAATGTAAACCTCTAAATAATATTTTGCATATAAATTTTACAATATTCCTATCTGTCAATACTACCAAATGGGATCACCTTCATAGTAAAAATGATAGCGTAATCTTTCCATTTATTTATGCAGGGCTGATTTTGCAGTGCCTATGTCTATGAAACTTGACTTCATTTGAAGTTTTGCCTGCCTTGGGCCCTAGTATATTTACCACATGCAATTCAGTTATTACAGTCATATTTTCAATTAAAATTTTCTCTGTGGAATTTTGCTGTACTAATGGAGCCATTGTTTTACCATTAGTGAGCTCATATCTGAAAGAAAATGGTATAAATGTGTTTTCAGTCCACCCTAAGAAAAACGATTCTAAGAAGAGTTACTTTTTGACTGCTTATTTGAATTAGTTTCTTATGTCAAGTCATTAAGTAGAAATCTGAATCTGTGGTCAGTAGACTTATGATTCCATTTGATTCCTCTTGGGAACTAAAAATATTCATATTATTTTTTCACACTCCCAACATTTCCTCTACACATCACTGTAAGACTTCTGACAGTGATGGAAAAAGAAAACTGAAGCATAATCGGTCTCAAGAATATCACTAAAACAAGTGTAACAGTCTAATGTTGGCACTTTATTTGGAGGCATAGCCTTCCATTGTTCCACACAAGGAATTCTGGCTGAAGTCCATGGGAATTTTATGTAAAAGAGGATGGCTGATATGATCCTAACAAATATTAGTTAAATATAAACTACAGATTAGTTCTTTGGTATACTATGCTCTTCATAACAAAGTAAACACCCCTGCAGAAAATGGCATTTATTTTTTTCTTAGTGTAGTTAGAATGTCAGATGTTTTGTTGTATTTCTAATAAAAAATAGGAGAGTACACTAAAACAACGGCCCCCATTGCCCAAGCCAGTCTAGGTATTGCTCTCAGTGGTGGCTGGGAGCATTATTCCCTGCTCTTGATGGAATTACTGGGGAAGTGCTCAGAGATGGGGATGCAAGTATGCTGTGAGGATCATTCATCAATGGCTGTTTCTACACTTTTATGGAATAGGTCTCATGTATGGAGCAAGGCCACCCCTTCAAGCTATCTGAACATGCCTATTTTGAGTTAGAGTGCTGCCAGCAGTGCTAATATCCACCCATGCCCTCTGCCCCCTGTGCTCAGGAACGCTAGACAGCCTTTTATGTGGCTCCTGAACAGGCAGTAAGCTCTGGTGGAAAGAGGCACCTGTTCTCCCTTAATACGCTCGCCTGGGGAAGCCATTATTTGACTTAAAGTATGTATTTACATGGTATAGATCTTCTGACACTTTATTGTGAGCGCTATAGCGATTTTTCTATGCTCTGCTTGTCAGTTTGGTGACCCAGCTATTGAACTATTTTGTTTTTAGCAGTATACAGTTTTGCTACTGGGTACATGATTAGATGATAGTGGGAAACTGTGGACTATGTACTACCCTTGATAATTACATAGAGCTTCCAGTGATGTCATTTGGAGAGCCATACATGAATTGAAAGCAAAATGTAACACTGTATTTCCCTTTAGTATTACATTTTTGCACTTATTTATAGTTGCTGAAGTCTCAATGACCTCTGTGTATGCTAAAGACTGCATAAATTCCTCCATAATTCATTTCAGTATTCCACTCTTGGTATACTTAAGCCCAAACGCTTTAAACGCTTTAACGTAAATCCACTGGGCTAAATCCTGCGCTCAGTTATAATACTGGAATACCCAGGGTAACTCATCTGACTCCCATTAGATTCACATTGGTGTAAATGGGAACAGAATTTGGTCCATCTATTGCAAGAACTACTGTATAGTAAAAGCCAAAGGTTTTCCAATCTGGATGACTTCAGTGAGGGAGCTGCTGGGCTGTCAGCATATTTGAATATCACTCTTCTTATTCAGGTGCCTACATATAGATTAGGAACCTAACTTTAAGCATCTATTTTTGAATATCCTGGCCATATTTTCCACACTAATCCCTCTTACTAGTTGACCATCATTTTCTTTAAAAACAAAACAAAACAAATTTTAGTCTGAAACTTTCCATGATTGATTTCAGCCTGAATGTGATTTTTGTATAATTTTTAACCAAATTTGATTTAGCCTTCTTTTAGTCATGTCAGAGTGAAAATAAAATCACTTTTTTCTGTAGCTGTCAAGCGATTAAAAAAATTAATCACAGTTAAACGCGCAATCACGCTGTTAAACAATAATAGAATACCATTTATTTAAATATTTGTGCATGTTTTCTACATTTTCAAATATATGTATTTCAATTACAACACAGGTTTCAGAGTAGCAGCCGTGTTAGTCTGTATTCGCAAAAAGAAAAGGAGTACTTGTGGCACCTTAGAGACTAACAAATTTATTAGAGCATAAGCTTTCATGAGCTGCATCCAATGAAGTGAGCTGTGGCTCACGAAAGCTTATGCTCTAATAAATTTGTTAGTCTCTAAGGTGCCACAAGTACTCCTTTTCTAATTACAACACAGAATACAAAGTGTATAGTGCACACTTTATATTTTTATTACAAATATTTGAACAGTAAAAACAAAAGAAATAGCATTTTTCAATTCACCTAATACAAGTACTGTAGTGCAATCTCTTCATAATGAAAGTTGAACTTACAAATGTTAAACTTACTTCTCGCCTTACTGCTCCCAGCTGGGAGCAGGGGTGGGGGCAGCAGGCAGCCGCAGGGGGCTTTTCCCCTCTGGTGGGAATATCTGCGCCTGGAGTCTGGTCAGCTGCTGTGCTCCTGGTGGGGAGCGGGGAGCAGGGACCCCGGGGGGCAGTAGGGCTCCCAGTGGGGGACAGTTCTTCCATGAAATTAACAAGAATGACAGCCAACAGTTGATGTAAGGAATGCAGTGTCTACCGGTAAGTCCTACGCCTCTCATCAAGGTAGCTTTATTATGTCAGCATAGCAGGGGAATTACATCGGTAGGAGGAGCATTTCAGTGTGTACACCACCATTGTTTTGTTAGATGAAAGCTGGTTTTTGTCGACAAAACTGTGTAGTGTAGACAAGGCCTAAAAGTAAAATCTCGAAAGGAGAACAAACAGTATTGCAGTCTATACTGAGCTCTGAGAAACAGTGTAACCTACAAATTACTTACAACTCACCATTTCGGAGATGGGCTTCTTCATAATTAATTAGTAATTCATACTTCTAGGCATTAGTGACTTCCCCTCTGAGCTACTGTAGTGTATGAGTGACCACCCTATTTGCTTCAGTCACAATTAATTGTAACAATAAGCAGGTAGTTAAATAATTTATAGACATTTTTATGACATTTTTGAAGATTCATATAGTACATATTAGAGCATGTGCAGTAGAACTTCCCCCCTCCCCATTTTTTCGGTTGCCTAAGATGAATAAAACTCTAACCATTTTAACATTAAGGCTCTCATACTTCTTAAGAACATCTTAGATATGGCTACTTGAGTTAAGAACCCCTCTGTTAAGATCTCCTAAATTCAGGATAACTCAGTAAGGACCCCAAGGTTAAAAGTGTCTCAGTTAAAATTGCTTTGATGCTTAGTATTTTAAAATGCTTTGTAGTGCTTTTTTAATTCCCTCCCTCTCCCGAACTCTGTCCTACTCCCTGGTTAAATAAATAGCAAAAAAATATTAATGCAATGAAAATGTTGAGAAATCAAGCATAAAAAATTCAGAAAATTAATAAATTAAAGTCAAAGCAACATTGTCAGCCACATTCAACAAATAATTTCTATTTTTTATTTTTCAGAAATGTATATCATAATATACAGGATTATAGTTCATATTAAATGTATACAGAATTATAACTATTTATACAGTGCTGCAGATATGCATGTATAGCATAAAAATGCAAGACTAAATTCTGACCCCAGCTAACAGTTTTGAAGTCAGTTTAATCAGCTGCCTATCATGGGGTTAGTTGACCCTATCATACCCTCCTTCACAACCTTCAGTATAGGCAGCATGTTGAGGTGTGGATAGGGATGAGCCACAACCTATGGCCAATCCCCAGCTTCTGGAATGACCCTGGGGGGATCAGAGGAAGCAAAACGTAAAACAGATCAGCCCAAAGGCTACCTTCTATTTCTGGGAACCTAGTATAGCCAGGATTGCCCCCCTTCCCACAGAGTGCCCAGGGCTCAGCATTGCCAGCAGTGCACTATGGCAAAGACAACATTGTTGTAGAATTTTTCTGATTCGAGGATTTGATTCTTCAGCAGTTAGGGTGCAACAATGCATTAAGTTTTTGCATTTTTTTTTCATTTCAGTTAACTGCACTGGAGTTTTTGCATTTAATATTATACTTAGTGCATGACGCAGAGCTCTATAAATACCTCATACTTGTTGACATGCTGGAAATCCTGAAGCACTCAAGAAATGAATTTATTAATTAACACCCTAATTAATTTACAACTGTGTCACCTTACTGACATCACTCTGGTTATACGTCTGTAACCGGTGCCCCACAGAACACTTAAAAATTTGGTGACCATTTTCATAATTTCATTTTGAGTGATCATAATAATACACAATTTTGCTGGGGCAAAAATTGGGATTTCAAGATGGGGCTGTTCAGGTCCCTCAGCGTCAGTGGGGAAATCTTTGCTTGATCTGAAGGAAATATCAACATTTGACATTTCAAACGTTTTCGAAGCTTTCGCTGGCGAGTTGAGTTGTTCTTTCGACTCAGAGCTTGTCCAGTTGTTTGGTCAACAAGAACTCCAGGGCAATTTTGAAGGTTTTCATGCTAAAATAAGCGGTTCCACCTTGCCTGAGGCTGGGAGAGCCTTTATCCAGACCTGAGGGCGAGCCCTGTGTGGCTCAAAAGCTTGGCCTCTCTCCCCCACAGAAGTTGGTCCCATGTACCTCACCCACCTTGCCCCCTCTAGGGCTGGCAGCTGTGAATCTCCCTCTCGCCGGCCCCTGGGGGGCGGAAATTCCCCCCCTTCCCCCCCTTCCCCCCCTCGAACGCTCTCCTCGCCCCCTCGCTCCTGGCCGGCAGGGGAAAGACCCCGGGCTCAGCCTCCCGGGCGCCGCTCAGGGAAACGTCCCCCCGAGTCGTGCCGGCCGGGGCTGCAGGGCTGGCGGCGGGCAAGGGGCTGCTCGCCTTGGCCAGGCGGGGAGACGTCTCCGGAGGGCCCCCAGCGCTTCGCTGCCCCAGAGCCTCTTCCCGCGGCGGGTCCCACGGGCGGGAGGGGAGCTGAGGCTGCCCCGGCGCGGGACTCCCTTGCCGCTCTCGCTCCCTTCCAGGTGGCGGGAGCGGGCGGCGGACAGAGCCATGAAGCGCGCCCTGCTGAAGATGTGCCAGCCGCGGGACAAGGCGGCGTGCGGCTCCTACGAGGGGGTCATGTGCGAGGCCGACGCCGCCTCCCTCGCCTCGCAGGACGTCTTTAAGGTCGGTGCGGAGAGAAGCGGGGCAGACGGGCTGGCGAATGGGGCAGGGACGGGCAGGCGCTGGGAAGCTTCTGCCGGGGGGGGGGGGGGGCTGAGTTGTCTAAGGTGGGGGGCATGGGAGAGGCTGGAGGCAGCAGAGGGCGTGGGGCGGGAGGAGGCTTGGAAGGGTCAATGTCAGCAACCCTCTATTTCCCCCTCCACCCACTATCGCCCCCGCCCCCCCCCCCACTGTATTTCCATGGATAACAGAGCAAATGCACAGCCCGGGGAAGGAAGGAAGGAAAATGCCGCTTGAGAACTTGCCTGCAGTGATGGTGCAGCCCTGTTGGTCCTCAGATGGTAGCTACTATGATATTGGCAAAAAGAAAAGGAGGACTTGTGGCACCTTAGAGACTAACACATTTATTAGAGCGTAAGCTTTCGTGAGCGACAGCTCGCTTCATCGGATGATATTGGGTATCCCCAGATGATTATTAGCTACTATGACGTGAAGAAGAGCTCTGCGTGGCTTCAAGGCTTGTCTCTCTCACCCACAGAATTTGGCCCAATACAAGATGTTGCCTCACCCGCCCTGTGTCCCTGGAGAACTTACCAGAGTTTGATCTAAGGTTACTTGGTATATTTGGGGATGGGATATTGACAATTTAGATGTTAATGGTACTAAAGCGTTCACGTTTTGAATCTCAGTGTTTACTCTCATTAAGTAATGATTGTCGGACCCCTTCCATTGTCTGACATGCACCTGCATAATTTCCTGCAGCTGTGAACATTTTAATGGGTTTTTTTTTTTTTGTCCAAAGCAGCCCAGAATCCTGAAGGCACGAGCCCCCTCTCCTTGAACTGTGACTTGGACGCGCAGCCCCGAATCGTTCTCAATCTCAGTGTAAAGTTCTGTTCAGGGAAAGGATGAAGGAAAATAAACAATCTTGACCATTAAACTCTTTCCCCCCGGACACAGGGGAACAGAATAGAGGCTGGTGGGTGGGAAGATCTCTGACTTTATGCAGAAGGGAAAACAGTTGAGTCTAGATTACTTACATTTTTGATAATTTCTTTTTGCTGCTTGTCTTGGGTTTGATTTTGCACTCATTGAAGTCAATGGGAGTTTTCAGAGTAGCAGCCGTGTTAGTCTGTATTCGCAAAAAGAAAAGGAGGACTTGTGGCACCTTAGAGACTAACAAATTTATTTGAGCATAAGCTTTCGTGAGCTACAGCTCACTTCATTGGATGTGATGAAGTGAGCTGTAGCTCACGAAAGCTTATGCTCAGATAAATTTATGGGAGTTTTGCCATTGACTTCAGTGGAGCAGGATTTGATTCCTTCAGCATGGAATTGTGCAGTTGGTGAGCTATAGCGGTTTCCGGTTATACCAACCTGCAAAGAGCACATACTCGTATCAGTATTTGAATACAGCTATTTATATGCATTATCGGGCTGTAAGACGGGAGCAATAATATAAAAAATATACGCAATTCATGTGATACTTTCTGATTCTTATTCTTTGCCATTCTTTTTAGCAAAAGGGAAAATTAGAAGAAGTTGGAGTAGGGATGCTGAATTACACTTATACTTTTAAATATTGTATTTCATGTTTGGATTGGTGTGAAAGTGTCTGTTTTTTTAATTTTCTGTTGCCAGCTGGTTTATATATTTGGTTGATCCATTTAGTTTGTCTTTGATATATTGAAAGCTCAAATCAATTATAAGATTTTATATGATAAATCAATGAAAAAAATTGAACATTTTCAGAAATAACTGCTTTTACTTTTAGAAACTAATTGAATGGTAAGGCCAGGAACAGATCACACATTTATATGTCACATAATGAAAAACGTGTGCAAGGTCCTAAGTAAAAGTAATAGATGGAGTCCAACTGCTTTTGAAACTGATAGGCAAACAAGACAGAGAGAAATTTTATTCTAATCTACTTTTTAGCATATGGTGTTACTAAAGTCTAGTTTACTGGAAAAAAAAATAAAGCAATTTACAATATTTGCACCCAAAATTAGGTGATTTCACATGGAAGTGCTTGCAGATTACGGAGTTTCATTAAGAAAAATCGTTCTGGGCTTAGCAAATTGGATGAACTGAATGCCACTCCATTGCATCATGCTGCAGGACAAGGTCACATAGAATTAATGGAGATGATTTTAGATGATTCTTCCAATGAAGGTAATACATTTTTAAATTATCTTCTGTATCATTAAATAAAAATAGTTAAATAAAAGCATTCATTACTTCATTGGTGTAGATTGGTGTTCGGATTTATTACTGCCATCTTCACAGAGGAATCATGATTTTCTTAACATTGTTTTGTTATCTTTGTTACATGTTCATCCTTGCTCTCCTCTGTTGTTGTATGATGACATTTTTAATGTAATATTACCTCTCAATAATAACATTGTGGATTCAGCATAGGATGTAATTAATTAACTGAAATTAATTTATAATGTAACTGGCACATTAGTAATAGCAGCAAGAGTCTTTCACAGTTGATGATTTATTTAAACAAACCTACAAACAAACCCAGTGACAGAGAAGCTCTTCTGAAAATATGATATTTCACAGGAAAATCAGTTGTCTGTTAACTACATCAGAACATTTGCCAGCTACATGTTTATTGTAGTATGTACTTTGTTTTTTTTACCTTTTGATCTAGCGCTAAATGTGATGGACTCCTCTGGAAACACCCCATTGCACTGGGCCACAAAAAAAAACCAGACTGAAAGTGTTAAATTACTTCTCAGCAGAGGTGCTAACCCAAACATTCTAAACTCCAGTATGATGGCACCTCTTCATCTAGCTGTGCAGTGCCTTCACAATGAAATAGTTAAGGTAAGATTATAGTCCAAGTAAATATACATGCATAAAGGGCTTAAGAGCCACCTGGGAACACAATTTCACTAGTTGTATGCAACATTCCAAGTGTACAAATTCACACACAAGAAGCTTATACCCACTGAAAATATAGCCCTCTAAGTTCTTCAAATGGCAGATACTCACAAAAGAGAAACTGTACTCAAAAGTTGCGAAAAAAAAGTGACTTACCAACAAAGTTATCCATTTAGATTTGTTCTGACCATGGTTTTTAGTAAGAAAACTTGGTTTTTAGTAAACAAAACATTTTATAACCATATTGAAAACAATTTCAATGCAAATATTGATAAAGCTGAAATTAAAATGTTGACACAATGTTATGAAAAATTTAGCAGCAAATGGGACTATTCCAAATCCTGTGAAACAGAAACAACTTTCAGAGTAGCAGCTGTGTCAGTCTGTATCCACAAAAAGAAAAAAGAGTACTTGTGGCACCTTAGAGACTAACAAATTTATTTGAGCATAAGCTTTCATAGCCCCACACTATGCCAACATTTATATGGCTGACTTAGAACAATGCTTCCTCAGCTCTCGTCCCCTAATGTCCCTACTCTATTTGTGCTACTTTGATGACATCTTCATCATCTGGACCCGTGGAAAAGAAGCCCTTGAGGAATTCCACCAGGATTTCAACAATTTCCATCCTACCGTCAACCTCAGCCTGGTCCAGTCCGCACAAGAGATCCACTTCCTGGACACTACAGTGCTAATAAGAGATGGTCACAAAAAAACAACCCTATACCGGAAACCTACTGACCGCTATACTTACCTACATGCCTCCAGCTTTCATCCAGACCACACCAAATGACCCATTATCTACAGCCAAGCTCTACAATACAACCGCATTTGCTCCAACCTCTCAGACAGAGACTAACACCTACAATAGCTCTATCAAGCATTCTTACAACTACAATACCCACCTGCTGAAATGAAGAAACAGACTGACAGAGCCAGAAGAGTACCCAGAAGTCACCTACTACTGGACAGGCCCAACAAAGAAAATAACAGAACGTCACTAGCCATCACCTTCAGCCCCCAACTAAAACCTCTCCAACGCATCATCAAGGATCTACAACCTATCCTGAAGGATGATCCATCACTCTCACAGATCTTGGGAGAAGGCCAGTCCTTGCTTACAGACAGCCCCCCAACCTGAAGCAAATACCAGCAATCACACACCACACAACAAAAACACTAACCCAGGAACCTATCCTTGCAACAAAACCCTTTTCCAACTGTCCACATATCTATTCAGGGGACACGTTCATAAGGCCTAATCACATCAGCCACGCTATCAGAGGCTTGTTCACCTGCATATCTACCAATGTGATATGTGCCAGCAGTGCCCTTCTGCCATGTACATTGGCCAAACCGGACAGTTTCTACATAAAAGAATCAATGGACACAAATCATACGTCAAGAATTATAACATTCAAAAACCACTCGGAGAACACTTCAATTTCTCTGGTCACTCGATTACAGACCTAAAAGTTGCAATTCTTCTTCAACAAAAAAACTTTAAAAAAAATTCCAATTCAACAGTCTCTCTTTGCAGTCTAATTTGTGAACTGGACACCATTACATTAGGCTTGAATAAAGACTGGGAGTGGGTGTGTCATTACACAAAGTAAAACTATTCCCCCCCCCCTACTGTTCCTCACACGTTCTTGTCAACTGTTGGAAATGGCCCACCTTGATTATCCCTACAAAAGGGGTTTTTTTATTCTCTCCTGCTGGTAATAGCTTACCTTACCTGATCACTCTTGTTACAGTGTGTATGGTAACACCCATTGTTTCATGTTCTCGGTGTATATAAAATCTCCCCCTGTATTTTCCACTGCATGCATCCGATGAAGTGAGTTGTAGCTCATGAAAGCTTGCACTCAAATAAATTTGTTAGTCTCTAAGATGCCACACGTCCTCTTTTTTCTTTTTGCAGAAACTATTTCCCCATTTTTTGATGAGGCATATGTTGTGTGAGTAGAATTCTGGAAGTTACTAGCTCATGCATTTGTTATAACATCACCAGAAAAGAACTTTTCTAAATTGAATCCAAACTCTTCTGATAGTTTTCTCAAACACAAAAAGGAAGAAAACACCACTGTGGTCCATAATGTAACTAAAGTTCTGTAAGATGTAAGAGATTCCCCTAAACAGCTGCCAAAACCTCCAGCTTCCTCCTCACAATTTTGCACATATGCATTGTGTGTTTAAAAATAAATCTGGAACACGGAATTTGAAAATTAAATTCCGGATATGGGCCTAAATTCACCTTCAAGACTCTGCACAAGTCTGCTCATGCTTACATATACGCTCTCATGTCTTCCTCCACACTTTCCTCTATTTAACCTAACTCTCCCTTTGTTTCCCTTTCCAAAAGTAAGTTAATATGCCAAATTCTCCAGTGCCGACAAGGCATATGGGAGTTATTTGAAAGGGAAATAAAGTAAAGTTTATTTAGCAAGAGAAAACACAGAAAGAGAAATATAGATAATATCTAGAGACATTTAATTTTTCTCAGCTCTCCCAGAATCCATTACTTCTTAGACCTGTTCTGGTAACTTTGATTGATATCCAGACAGCAGTAGAAATTCAGTGGTATATAGTTCAGTGCCAGTGTAAACACAGGGCAAAACTGAATCAGAACTTGACTCAAAATAGTATAGCTAGTGTGGAATCATTTTACTGTTGGTGCTTACAGCAGTATTGTCCCACTAGTTCAATTACTAGTGATTCTCCACTGTAAACATAAGCTTTGTTACCCTAGCCTACTCTCACCTATATCTTCTTGCATTGTGGTACATATATTTGGAACTCCTTTCCTCTCCTTCCATTACTCTGCGTGCTGTTGGTGCTCCTCAAATAGAACACTAATATAAGAAATGATGCATGATAAGCAATTAAATTAGTGCAAAATTTTAAAGTTTCTCTTTTGTGGTTATTAGCCAGGATGGGCAAGAATGGTGTCCCTACCCTCTGTTTTCCAGAAGCTGGGAATGGGTGATGGGGTGGATCATTTGATGATTACCTATTCTGTTCATTCCCTCTGAACACCTGGTTTTGGCCACTGTTGGAAGACAGGATAATGGGCTAGATGGACTATAGGTCTGACCCAGTATGGCCGTTCTTATGTTTATTTCTAGGTGTTGGTCCAACACAGCAGTACAGATATTAATCTGGAAGGAGAAACTGGCAACACACCTATAATAGTAGCATGTTACAAAGAAAATCCTGAGGCACTGACACTTCTGGTACGTAGAATTATTTGATTTCCCCTAATGTTCTTCCACTTATCTTAATACAATGTGTTGTCTGTTTTTCTACATTGTATAGCTCTGCTTAACCAAAGAAGTGTAAGCATAAATTTAAAGCCTCAGTATGGCAAGTTGCATGTGCCTGAGTGGAGCCCCGTTCACTTCAATGGACTCTTATAATACTGCAAATAAGTGTGTCACATCCTTGTGCTCTCATATAGTTCCATTACATGTAAGGGTGCATCTATTTGCAAAATTGGTGTCTTAAGCTAGAAAAAAGACATTTTAGCATCTTGCATGAGGTATATTTTTTTCTTTTTTCTGAAATGCAGTGTGTTTTATCTGCCAGCATATGCCTGTCTTTCCTTGGGAATCTTTTAAATCTCTTTGTACCTACAGCAGCACTATGAAAAAATGTGTTAACAAGATTCTTGAGTGCATTATGTTAAAACAATGCCCATTCCTGAGGAAAAATAGCTTGTCCTGGCCAAGCTGGAAGAAAGACAAGAGGCAATGGATGTAGTTTAATTAGGCTGCAACTTTATTCACTTAAAATATCTGGGAATACCCAGCAAAAAATCATACAGTGTGGGTCATCATTATTTCTTTAATTGTTTTCTCCTATTTGGGAGAACTGCTGTCTGCCCTCCCCCTTCCCAACCTGGTCCCAGTCTGTCGCTGGGACCCCAGCACCATTGAATGACGGTTATGGGGGACTGCAAAAAGGGAATTAGGGGTTGTCTCCCTATGGTACCAGACGTTAGGAGCCCCAGCCCCATTTCCCCAGCTTCCTTGAGGGTATCTTCCCCTAAATCCCTTTCCAAATCAAGTTTATCGGGGAACTGTATTCCCTCTGTACCTTGTGCCTGCACTGGACAGCTGCTACACCTACTATCTACTAAGCTTCCCCACTGCGTCCCCAGTCTTCTGTGAGAAAGGTGAAAAAACTCACCCCACTTTGATCAAGTATATTTTAAAAACCCCAGAAAACCCCAAATGAGATGTGATTTTGGAAATGTGAATTTTAGAAAACGGTTGGGTAAACTTCAAGCATGCTCCTTGAGGAATTATCTTCACTGTTTATTGGATTTATATGTATAAGTCTAACCTGCTATTCTTTTTTTTTTTCAAATGAATCATGTATTTTAAAGATCATCGAAACATAGAATAGACACAGACATTACAAGTGAGAAAGTACATCTATGATAATGTGTTATTTGGTCATAATTTGCAGCATGCCATTTAACTATATGTGAACGCTATTTTTCAGCTTGAAAATGGAGGAAAGTTATGTAAATCAAACAAAACTGGATGTATGCCTGTCCATGCAGCTGCCTTTTCAGGTGCAAAAGCATGCATGGAAATTATTTTAAAAAAAGGTAAATAAATGTTCCAAATCTCTCTTGTTTCATCCTTATTAGTTATAGGGTACTGTAAATGAGTGGCCTCCTCTCAGCTGCTCTCTCGTGACCTCAAGGCAGCCCTTCAATTGGCCCCTCACTTCATTTTCCCTTCTGAGTCCCCAGTATCTCCATGGAGGTTTATCTTCTAATCCACACACAGTTCATTAATAAAACATTAGTGCAAAGTCCCAAAATATAGTCCATATCATCCCAGTGCAAGTAGTCCTTAAAAAGCACATTATCCTTTTGGCCACTAACATAACATGGACCACATTCTGGTATCTTCTGCTGTACCTGGACTCGTTGTCAGTCCTCTGTTCTTCAGCTATGACAGCTACTCCAGGCCTTCCTTTTGGGGGGCAACCCCGCTGTCCTCATGGGAACTCCCAAAGCCTCTCTTCTGGGAGTATCCTCCTTTCGTTCTTTCTTTGGATCCAGCTCTCCAGCAGGGAGACATCAGCTGGTAAGCCCCTCTGCCGCTGCCCCTTCCTTCAGCCTTTTCTGGCTGTTGGCTCTGGCTTTGAGCCAGGAGGAATCCCTTTCTCTGTTGCTGATGCTGCTCCTCCTCCTCCTATTATTACTACCTTTAGCCCTCTCCAGCCCTGGCTTTCTGATTTGAGGGTGCTAGCCAGCCAGCAAACCCTTCTTGCTGCTCTTCTGCCTTTAGATTTCTCCCAGAGACTGTCTTCTCTCTATGGCAGGTTTCTCTCTCCCTTCTTCTGTCTGACTCACCCAGCTCTGACATTTAACTGACCTTTTATATGCCCCCAGGTGCAGCCCCATCCTCTTAATTGGCCCAACTGGGCGCACCTAGACTGGGACAGGAGAGCTGAACCCAGTTTCATTTAATGGGCCACCTGTCCTGTTACAGGTATGTCTATAGTTGAGCTGGGAGGCTTATGTAGATGTACATCTCTGAGATCTGCTTGTGCTAGTGCCTAAAAAAGTAACGTGTCCATGGTGGCACAGGCAGTGGCTCAGGCTAGCCACCTGAGTATGTACCCAGGGGTCAGATGGGATTACACTTGCGGCAGCTAGCCCCCATGTGGCCTCCTGTGCTGCAGAGACACACTGCCATTTTTAGACACTAGCTCGAGCAGAGCTAATGCGGGTAAGTCTAAGCGAGCTGGGAATCGCATCTCCCAACTCAAATATAGACATACCTGTAGTGACACTTAGTGCGTATTTAGTACTTTGCTTCTCAAATGGCTGTGCAAACAAAGGTTTTGATCCTGCAAATGTTTACACACTATAACTCTCTACAAGTTCAATGAGCATGCTTCAGTGAGTAAAGTTACACATATGACTAAGTGCTTATACAATGAGGGCTTTAACTCGTATGCTCAGTGCATTCACCGAACTCCATGAGTGTTAACAGGAATTACATGTTGGTATTGAGGGGGAAAATATATCCCTATATTTGTTTGTTTTTTTTAAATCTTGATTTCTTGTGTTATATTTATTTAATACATTTGTATTTTATTTTCTTTCTCAGGTGAAGAGTTAGGTCATTCTACTGAAAGTCACATCAATTTTACCAATAATGGAAAGTGCAGTCCTCTCCATCTGGCAGTTCAGAGTGGAGACTTGGAAATGATTAAAATGTGCATCGAATTTGGAGCACAGATTGATCTGAAACAGGTAATATAATATAAAACAATACATAATCCCCTTTATTTTCAGTTTAAACTAATTTTACCGAAAAAATGACAGATTTTACAGAAAGTAATATTCATTTTTTTCTGATTTTCACCCTATTTTTGTATTATTCAAATGTATAAAAATAACATGTTTTAGTAGGAAAATACAATATATTGCATGAGATATATGTATTACAATAAAACATCAGTCTGTGTGTATATGAAAAGCTGCCTGTTGAAGTCTAGAAGATACACACAATAAACAAACAGGCAAGTATGCAAGCTCTGAAGTGTGTGCACATCTGAACCTACTGATGATCTCATACCCGTCGCTTACACGTTTCAAGCTGTTAGCAGATAACAGTTTAAAGATTTACATCCTAAAATGGGAAGATAATGAAAATCTGTATCAGAATAAATTTCAGAACATAATGAAGTATTTGAAAGTTTAAAGAAAAAAAACTGGAGAAAAGGATTAAATTGAGTGTATGCACTGCAAATGATGTGGCCCATTATTTAATGTAAACATTTATAGGGTAATAGTTCTAAGTCTACAAGAGTAAACTGTTTATTTAAATAAAAAGTTTTATTGGGGGATTAGAGAGATACTGTTTTCTTAAACTCAGAGGTGGCATTGTGTTTTGAGTTCTGTTTTAGTTCTGCAGCAAACCACATTGAATTCCATTCATCAAAGCATTAATCTACTGAATACTTTTTTCCCATCCTTCAGTCCACCAAAATAAACCTCAATATTTACCCACGTAATCTACGTTTCTTCCACCAATTTTCACCTGTTTTTGTTGTTGTAGTAATAAACACTGATAAATTCCTGGGAAAAATTAAATAAAAACAAAATATGAAGGGCCCTAACGATATACTTGTATCTGTTAAAAATATTTTAAGTAGCTTTTTTCCCTTACAAACTGTATCCTGAAAAGTTTTACACAGAGAAATAATGCAATTCCAAAGATAGTTAAGGGAAATTAAGAGGAATAAACAAATGAGAAAAAAAAATAAGGTTTCAGGTGAAATTTGTAAATAAATGGAGAACCAGAGATAGAGAAATACAAGAAGACTTTTCCAGATGGCAAGAACTGCAGAAGAGAAAACCCTCTCTCGACCACTGATTAGATTAGTGGTATCATCAAGGAGAGTAGAATGAGAAAAGGTTCCTGAGGGAGATTGTAGCAAATCGAAACACAAGAAAACTCATACAAACAAAGCATGAAATCCTGGCCCTGTTAAAGTCAATGGCAAAATTCCTGTTGGCTTAAATGGAGCCAGTATTTCACCACAAGAGAAGGTAGTTGTGAACTTGATTCTGAAATAAACGTTGCGATAGCAGAGCTGTTTGAAGGTAATGTGGTTGTGCAAGTGAGAAGATGGGCAGCAACATGCTGAAGTCAGGAGAAATCCTCAGCTGGCTAAGGCAATTTTAAGGCCCCTTTGTAGCAGACGAAGCAGTGTCAGAAGCTACTCCTCAATTCTGAAAGCCAACTGTAAGAAATACTGTGAAATGTGAGAAACACTGAAACCAGAGAAACATTGTGGAATGTGAGGATAGGCTTGAAAGCGAAAATATTACTGACATGTATTTGTGTTCTGAAGTGCACTTCCAGTTATACAGTTCTTAACAGCACTTTGCTGGAAGTTGGGACATTTAAAACAATGTATTTCTGTTATAAAAGCTAAATGAAAAGCATATGGTATTTACAAACGGTTATTTCAGGGAGAAACTTTGCAGAAAAGGCCTGCAGTGACAAACGGGACGTTGAATGCTCTAGGAGAACAAATTATTGAACAGACCCTGTTTGTTTTTCTCATGCAAGCTATCTTATTGACTTCCACAGGACTCCTTGTGTGAGTAAGGACTATTAGTAAGGATATGCTGGATCAAGCAACATTTACTCACCTAAAGACTGTAGTACTTTTTATATCTAAAAAGTCAAATCCTGCTCACCACACTCTGACCACTAGTCTGATTGTAATAAGTAGTACCTATGTAACAAATGTTGTATTAACAGTCTTATGTTTTTCATTGTTTTTTAGCAAATACATAGTAGATTATTTGTGTGAGTGAATTCTACTCATATGAATATAGATTACTCCTGTGAGTAAGGATTTGCATGACTTGGCTCTTAATGACAAAAATATATGTCTTTCCTATGTATGTATTGTTTGGATATGTAGAATCTAAATTAGATCATCCGGTGGTGAAACTGTTAATACAACACTTGTGCTTTTTCTTTTTGGTGAGTGGATGGTGCAGGGAGTATTTAAGCATGGATATGGCATCATGAAAAAAACTATTTCAATTCAATGAGACTTTCTGATCATTAAAAGTTATACCTGTGTAGCCAAAAGGAAAAACACAGGATCGTTCAGACATCTATCAAGGGTGGATATGATTCACCCAGTCAAACAGATCACATATTAGTAAGGGCTAACAAGTAAACAATTACTTTTTATAAAATGAAGAAATTGGAAAATGTACCTCAGGAAATAAATCAAATATAATAATTAACATGACAAAAAATGACTACCTACAGATGATTTCCTCTTCTTTATCATCCAACCTTCAAAGCTACTCAGTCTGGCCATTATTATTCTAGCTACAAAAGACAGCTTGGACTTTTTCACAGTCCATGTATGTCATTCAGTTCAAGGGGGTGCTATTCAATGACTAAGAGTATCTGATAAACCTTAAAAATCATCAATTAACACTGCATTATTCCTAGACTTCTGTGGCCTAATATGTAAGAGTCCAAGTATACGAACTGAAGGGTGGTCTCCTGCATGGCAATTCATATCACTGAAGTCAGGCTACCAGGCTATGACTCATCTTTTAAGCAGATTGAATTGATTGAAAAATAATTTGATTTTAAATTGTGCCTTATAATCCTGTTTCCAGAATGAAAAATGCACAGCTCTTCATTTTGCTGCCACCCAAGGAGCAACTGAGATTGTTAAATTAATGATGTCATCCTATGCTGGTGATGAATCTATTATTGATGCAGTAGATGGGAATAAGGAAACACTGCTTCACAGGTAAGAGAATCCTCTAAGATTATATTCATAATCACTGTTTCAGTTCCAACAATATTGAACAATATAACTTCAACTAATTAGAGAAAACGGGGGATGTGCATCCACATCTGGAGGGATTTCTCACTGATATGGGGATTCAGTAGGTAGGTGATCTCACAAGGACACAGTGTAATTGGTTGATTGATCAAGCTGCTGGTTACCTGGTGTCCTGTGCCTAGGGTCAAGACCAGAGAGACATTGAGATTCTGGCATCTCACATGGTACATTCAGCAATGTACACTACCTCTTTGAACTGGAAAACTACTCTAGTGTAGGGTCATTGGCAGACCAGCTGAAAGAAATTGCAGTACTGGAAAAGGGATACTCATGGGAAGATAGAAGATGACATTTTGGAACTATCAAAAGCCTCTTGAGGCACCAGGCCCAAATAAATGCTAAACTTGGTTTAACAGGATTCAGTGGACCTTCCCAAACAAATGAATGAAGAAGGAATGTCAAAAACGCACTGAAGTCTATTTCACTGTTCTATAACAAAGCCATTTAGTGCCTGATTTTCAGAAAAATCACGGTGCAACTGCACATCCATGCACCGTTTCTATGCCTGCTTATGCAAATCACGCATTTGTAAATGGCCATTTATACATGTAACTGCATCTCAGCCTGGAGTAAATTAAAGCAGCAGCAATAGCAAGATCAGGATTTTGCTGTTGAAGAAAGGCAGAAAAATAGGAAAGCAGTCATTCTGCTCAACAGCAGATGATTTTTGTCACCATCCAATGAATTTTGGCTGAGGAATGTGCCACCAGGCATCACAAGAAGAGTTCATTGTTAACAGGATTCCTCAGAAGACTCCATAAGGTAGGTAGGAGCTCTAATTTGTTAAGGGCAGCAAGTGTGTGTGGGATGAGACCCAGTTAGAGACCTGGTTTAAGGCTTCAGGTTGAATATTTTACAAAGCCTATGTTCAGTCATCTTGGAGTTTCTTTTGTCCATATGCTAAATATTTGATCTTCCTGGCAGGAGATATCTCCTGTGTATAGGGTAGCAGCCGTGTTAGTCTGTATCTGCAAAAAGAACAGGAGTACTTGTGGCACCTTAAAGACTAACAAATTTATTAGAGCGTAAGCTTTCGTGGGCTACAGTCCACTTCATCGGGTGCATAGAATGGAACATATATATATAAGAATATATATATACACACACATACAGAGAAGGTGGAAGTTGCCATACAAACTGTAAGAGGCTAATTAATTAAGATGAGCTATTATCAGCAGGAGAAAAAAACTTTTGTAGTGATAATCAAGATCGCCCATTTAGACATCAGGAATCATAATATTCAAAAACTGGTAGGAGAACACTTCAGCCTCTCTGGCCACTCAGTAAAAGACTTAAGGGTGGCAATTTTGCAACAGAAAAGCTTCAAAAACAGAGAAACTGCTGAGCTTGAATTAATATGCAAACTAGATACCATTAACTTGGGTTTGAATAGAGACTGGGAGTGGCTGGGTCATTACACATATTGAATCTATTTCTCCATGTTAAGTATCCTCACACCTTCTTGTCAACTGTCTAAATGAGCCATCTTGATTATCACTACAAAAGTTTTTGCCCTGAGGTATGTTTTAATTTGTTCTCTAGTTTTGGTATGGAATTGATTACCATGGTCAGAATATTCCCTGAGCAGGTTCAATGCAATTGCAGGGCCTGATCTGGCATTCTGTAGACATCCAAAGCTTCCAGTAGGGTCAGTAGGAGTTCCGAGTGCCATATCCCATTGAAATCATTTGGAGTTTCAGGTGTACACAGAATAAGTTGAGCTCCTGGTGCATTATACTTTGTATCAACATTTTGTGGTATTATAAAAGGTACTAATTTCTGGCTGTATTGCAGTCAATAGTTTTACCGTTGACTTTACGGGGGCGGGGGCAGGATTTCACTCAGTGAGTTTTTAGCATATCTGTAGAATTGAACATGGTTAAAAATCCAAGGTCCACAATACAGGGAATCCACAAGGTCCACAATAATTTATTCTATGAGCTTATTATGCAGGAAGCATTTTTGGTCTCTCTCTTTCTCTCTGTTTATATAAAGAAAATCATTTGAAAGACTGAAAGAAGGCAGAAGATGTAGAAAAGCATTGGCCTTTACTTTTAAAGTTCATTGATCTTTCTAAAATAACTATATGTTTTCCCCCCACAGGACTGCATTATTTGATCACTATGAACTGGCAGAGTATTTAATTTCAAAGGTAAATATTTAATCAAGGAATATATTAACAAAGATTGTTGCTAGCTACTAATGCAGGTTGTATAGAAACATCTATTAAAGACTTTTATTTGCTAAACAGGAAATTATTTTTAAGTACAGGAAATTACAAAGAGGGATGTTTCTTCAGGAAAAGGGTTTTTTTGTTTAAATATATTTCATAATACGCAGCTGCAAATTACAGTACTGCGGTAGTTATGATTCCACTGTAGCGTTCTGTAAGGGTTCATAATGATGCTGCAAAACTGAATCTGTATTTGTATTTGAATTATTCAGACAGAGTTTTAACATGCAGAAGTGTTTATAGAATATGCCAGAATGATTCAGTTGGCCTCACTTTTAAAATAATTAACAAGGAAAGGAAATAAAATTTAAATATACATTTAATTTAATTCATTTGCTTTTTTCAGAAGTGAAATCTCACACCCACCGTGTGTGTGTGTGTGTGTGTGTGTGTGTGTGTGTGTGTGTGTTACAGGCATCACACAGATGTTTCTAGGCGGGGAAAAGGGTTCATGTGTGGTCCAGCAATATCTTGTGTACACACACACACACACACACACACACATCCCACAGGAGTTTTATTGGGTTTGTTCATGGAATAATTGGGAAAGAAAAAGGGGAAACATAGTTGAGGCTGCTGCTGGCTAGAATGTGGGTGCACGTTAACACCGATATAGGTTGTAAGATTTTTATATTCACTGTATGCTCTGCTATATCCTCTGTGTTGTCCTTGTCTTAGGAATTTTAGTAAAAGTGAGCTACGGAACCAGGTTTTTTTTTTTTAAACATCAGCAAATGCTGACACTTGGCATTAGACTATTTAAACTTATCCTTGAGTAGTAACAGGCACATACATGTTTTCGCCTGTGAAGGGTAGGCACTAGTTTGTGAATGTGGAAGTCCGTGTGTACAAACAATTAGAGCCTAAAGGATGAAAATCCAGTATTTAACACTGTATTTGCTAAGAATGAACTTGCGTTCCTTTCTGATGTTCTCTAGAATGTTTTTGTTGCACTCCTGAGGTCTGGCTGAGCTATGCTCAACATAGGATCCATGCTGGGAAGTGAAGGTGACTATCATGTTCCTGTACCCAATATGGACTCGTCTCAAAACTTGCTTATACACACCAGATGAGTTCATCATTAGACCTGTTAATGCTCTGCCATGTCTGGCTGAGGTTCATTGAAATAAGATATTTTACACAAAGTGCCATCTATGTCTGAACAGTATAATACAGTTTAGCTTTAGCAGTCCATTACATCTCCCCCTTTAAGTTCTACATTCTTACCATTTACAGTATTTACACCAGCGGTTCTCAAACTGGGGTTTGGGACCCCTCGGGGGGTCACGAGGTTATTACTTTGGGGGTCGCGAGCTGTCAGCCTCCAGACCAAAATCATATTTCATTTGGAATGACTTAAATTCTGCTGCAATGAATTGTGGTCCATTGTACATCACTAATTGTTCTGGAATACCAAAGTAAGCAATAGTGCTCTTCAGTTTCTCGATAATACTGCAACATGTTAGGTCTTTCAAGTACATTATTTCTATTTACCTGAAAAAATAGTCCACAATGACCAGGTAATGATAGCCTCTGAATTTGCATAAATCTGTCATAGCCTCTTCCAAGCTCTTTCTGGTACAGGGTGTTTGTATACTGTGGTTCAGCATTATCTCTTAAATTGATTTGCGCTCAATCTCTGCCCCAAAGTCCGATATCATCAGCTTCCTCCACATTTCTCACTAGGCCCATCATGGGTGCTGAGAAGGTTGTTGGTCTTAGATCCTCTGATCACATACACTCTGAATACAAAGCTTTTGTCTTTGTAAGTTGTTTCTTGATGAATTGGTCTATGCATTTCAGAGTATCTCCAGGGCTAGTCAGAGCTGTGTCAGGTGTCTTCAGCTCTGGGAGGGATTGAAGGTGATTGTAAGTGCTGTCTGAGGTGACTGAGACATCAGCTCCTGAGACAATTTTAAAGTCAATAGTCATGCCATGAATATTCAGTTTCACTGTCCAGGCAGGTTCTATGTCATTGTAAGTGATAGGTCCCCAAAACAAGGGCTCTTGATTGTTTGTAATCTGAGTTAACTCCCAGCTGTAAAATATCCATATTTCATGCTTATTACAACCTGTGCCTCTAACTGGACATTCATCATCTCTTGGGATATGACTTTTTCCAAACTTTGTGCATGTAGGCTGGAATGTGTCCCTCTCTTCTTGCATCAGGGGTTTTAAGATAGTGACTTTTAAGACTCAAATGTCTGCAGTTGCTAAGCTAGTTTCACATTTTTAAGTTTGTCAAGTTTCTCTAGGTTTTCCTGTTTCACCACTATTTTGCTATTTGAATAGCGATGGCTAGAATTAAATCTATCTTCAGTTGTAGCTGCTGTGAAAGGTTTTTAACTGTTAAGCCAATAACCAATGTGTCTCTGATATATTTATGTTTTGCATTCCCCAAATCAGTTTTCAGCCAATATATGTAGAGCTCTTATAAAACATTCAACATTTTTCCTTGGTTTGGAGTTCTCTGGTAAAAACATGCTCTTTCATAAACCACGTTTCTCTGAGATATAAAGTATGCATGAAACATAGCCAAAACCCTTTCATAGTCATCTTTGTGACTGTCTTCAGTAATTTCAAAGGATTGAAAGATATGATCTGCTTGCTTTCCCATAGCATAAATTAAAGATGATACTTGTATATCTTCAGTTTCTTTGTGTAGCTTGGTAGCAATGCAAAATTTTTCACAATATTGTTCCCGTCTGTCCATTCTGAAGGTTTATCCAAACTGAAGTTCTCTGGAGCATTGAAGACTGGCATGTTGATGAGATCCTGCAACCTTTGTTGCTGTGTTCCTTCTGACTGCAACCTTTATAGCTGTTTTCCTTCTGTTTCTGTTCTTATCTTACTCCTGACACCATGTAATGTTTCTATATCTCGTATGGACAGGGTTCAGAGCTTGCTTATACACACCAGGTATGTTCATCATAAGATCCTTCAGTGGTCTTCCAGGTATGGCTGAGGGTCATTTACATAAGGTATTTATACACTCATCGCTGGTTAGTGGCTGAACAGTATAACACAATTTAGCATTCTATTTACAGTGACTATGTGCTGTCTTTGCGCTTCTTGCTCCCTGATGCAGTTTGGAGCTTAATTAAGATCACCTCAGGATGCCTGTAATTTGCAGTGTCTTCTAATAACCCCCAAAGTACCAGCTAAGATCAACAAAACACTGCACATTTCAGCTGTTACCTCTGTTTCCTCTCTCCTTGCATGCTTCTGTGGCATCTTCTACATGGGATATGAGCAGGGTTAAATGGGAAAGGGTGGTATAGAGCTGACTGTGTCAGCCAGAGATTTCACTGCTCTATGGGACTCATGAGATCCCAGTTTAGTGCAGCTTTCCTGCCACAACATGACTAAGGATCCTGCCCATTGTCTCCATAGTAAAAAAGAGAAATATTGACTTTAGGTTTGATTATCACTTGTATCCTTTAATAATCCGCATCTCATTTCAGGCATGTTAGCTTGTATAAACATTTATCTTGGAAATAAAAATGGCAGCTGTCAAAACATTCTTAACAGGTATAAAGTTATACGTTGTATTTTAGACAATGAGAGCCTGATCATCCCCACAAAAACAGAATTCTCCTTTAGCATTATGCACCCACTTTGTACTCGTGCCCAATGTGAATGACTGCACAAGATGCAAAGCAGTGGAGAATTAAGCCCTGCAGCTAAAAATTGAACTAATAGTTTGTTTTGTCGTCCTCATGTAGGCCCTGATTCAGCATAACTCTTAAGTAGATGCTTTAACTTGAGTGGGACTTAAGCATATGCATAAGTTATTTCTTGAACAGAAATTGATATGCTTTAGGGTTTTGCTAAATCAGGGCCTTAACAAGGAAAACAAATTAAGCTTGAAAAAGAAAATCTAGGTCATTATTTTAAATGTTTTGAACTTTATGAATCTAATTTTAAAAAGGATATTTGCAAATTGTGGTCAATTGTGTATCCAATACTTGTGCAATTAAATTCACAACTATGGCGTTTGCATATGCAGATAGACAGTTCCTTTGTCTTTACTGTATTGGAAAGCATCTGATTTGTGCACACAAATGATGTAATTGCATACACATATTAGGCATTCAGTTGTGTGTGAGTAATTTAAAAAAATCAGAACAGCAAAGTCAAAATGTTCACAAATGTGCTTTAGAATTGGTTGTATTATTGTCCATTAGGACTTTAGGCTATCATGATTTAGAATCCAGTTTGTATACTGGACAAGTTAGCTTTGAGATCTCTTTACATGCTCAAGACCTCCTGAGTTAAGGATGTCTCTCTTAAGGACTGCCTCAGTTAAGGCATCTTTTAATGAAAGGTTCTCTCCCTGAAGTGATTTTATATCACTAAGGGGCTTCTTTATTAGCCCTTTATTCTTTTTTTCATCTTCTTTCCTTTCATATTTTCTTTGTCTCCCTTTTCAATTAAAAAAAACTATATTAAATGCAGGAATAACATTCAAGTAATGTTAAGGAGAACTAAATTACACAAAAGTCAGAAAATTCAAGGTTTGTAGAGCACCGATAACTTGAGCATGTTATAAATATACATTATCTTCTATTCCTGATGTCCTTGTTAAATATATATTTTAATATACTGCTCTTAATCTTGTTAAATACATTAAAACATAGAGGATGTACAATATTGTTGAATTCATGTTCCTGAAAGGTCAACAATAGTAATGTCTGGAGTAAAGGTAACTACTCAGAATGTTTATGTAAATGGCTACTTGTGACTTGCTGCAGCTGTGTCATCTGAAACTATATTTAATCTCTGATTGACAATCGGATAGGAAAATCTCTGTTTGATTGGCTTATGAGAAATGAACACTTTTTTTTTTCAGTTGCCCTCTTAAGTTATAGAATGAATGGTAACTGAAAGGCAGGGGGCAGGGAATTATTTGTTATCCTTAAGAAATTCATGGCCTTGCTGGATAACTTCCTGGTGTTTCTGGTCATTATGTATATGACAATCAACTTACCACTTTTCTATGAACAACAAGATTTATTATTCCTCAAGTTAAATATTGATTGTGGCTTTGGTTAATAATTCTCTCATGATTTTAATGGAAAGACTCCCATTCACTTCAATTGACTTTGGATCAGATTTGCATTAGATGTTAGATTAGTTCGTCTCTCAACCCTAGAAATGTCCACATCACAAAATCCACCATCGAAGCTGCCATGTATTGGCCCTTTACTTGCACTCCCTGGCAGTCTGAGCAGAGAAGACAATGATTTAATGGGCAGAGAGATCAAACTACATTAATTTCTGGATGTGATTCCTCCAGGACAGGTGTAAAATGCAGTGGTATGGTGGTTTGGAACAGGCTTGCACTGTTGTTGCCTATTATGTGAATAGGTAGGGAACCTTATTAATCAGGGCTGTAATTTTGGTACCTTTCCAGACCACTAAGTCTATTATTTTCAAACTTGGGTCCATTAAAATAGGCACCTAACTCCAGGGCTGACCCTAGATCAAATGGCATCCCAGGTGAAGAGTCTCTTTGGTGCCCCACATTTGTTAAACTTTTGAATACCTTATTTTTATGGCATTTCTAGCCCATTCCATGACTTTGATGCACAATTTGCATGTTTAATTTATCCCTGTCATATAAATTGATAAATTTGCACACTAGGATCTGTAAATCTGTATGCCACATGTACACAAATCAAAAAGATTGTTTTCTCTAAGCTTATAGAAACTTTTTAATTTTAAGAATAACTGAAATGTACTAACATCAAGATATTGAACTGTGTATGAAGTGGACTAGTATTCAATAGTATTACAGTAGGTGACAGCCTTAGAATGTTAATCCTAGTCCTTGAGTTCAAAAGGTCACTTTTCTCATCTTTGCCCTCATGGACTGAAGCACAGCATCAGAGAGATCCAAATACTAGCCAATGCCACTTTCAAATGATAAAATAGCAAGTGATGTCAGTCTCAAATCAGCCATCATCAATCGAAGATATGTTTTAATGAGCCCAAACATCAAAAAACTGTGCTCACCACTTGCGACTATGACCAGCAGCATGAGCAGAATCCACACATTAGGAAAAGTGTCCTTCAGCTCTGCTTCAGAAATGAATTGGAGAACTTGGAGTGACGAGTGTGTCTCATGTCGCAAAATGTAATAAATATTGTCTAATTCACCATAGAGAGTTTTATCATTGACTTCTGAACATTCCCCACATATCAGTGTCTGGTGAAGGTCTGTACAGTTGTTCAAGAGTGGTTACCTGACCACTGGTAGCTTACTAAGGTCATACAAAAAAAGGTCTTTTCATGGTGTTTCATTTATCCAAACTTTTCTTTGATGGACACCCAAACAGTGTCAATGACTGAGCAAAACAACACTCTCTTGAATTTTTCTTCCGAGCTTCCCATCACCTCATCTCTGCCCTCAGAATCAAACTGTCTCTTCTTCGGATGAAAACAAGTTTCCATGAAGACAGGCTCAACTCCTAAGTTTTCTGCCATTTCTTTGGCAGCAGTGATGGCATCTTCAAATTCATTGTCTCTGTAGGCCACAATGAAATCAAGGCAGCTTTCTCATCAAAGTAGTAGCAATGTCCATCAACTGAGTTTGTAACGCCTTGCTTACAATGTTTACTTGGAACAGGATATCTTGCCAAACCACAATTGAGACCAGAAATTTGAAGTTAGTGATCTGGTTTGTCAGGATTTGAGCCTCGTATCGCATTCCAGCCTTGGCTTTACTTGACTGTGCCAGTGCCATCAGCGCATCAGTCATTTGGTACTTCACTGGCCTCACGCTGTCAATGTGGCTCTCCCAGCAAGTGTCACTTAGCGGCTTTGTGGTCTGATTTGTAACATTGTCCATGAGGATCTTCCACCTGATAGTTGATGCTGAAAATAGGATGTATATTATTTGCAGTACTCCGAAGAGAGATACTGAATCTAAAAAAAGAAAAGGAGTACTTGTGGCACCTTTAGAGACTAACAAATTTATTAGAGCATAAGCTTTCGTGAGCTCACGAAAGCTTATGCTCTAATAAATTTGTTAGTCTCTAAGATGCCACAAGTCCTCCTTTTCTTTTTGCGAATACAGATTAACACGGCTGCTACTCTGAAAACTGAATCTAAAGAAGATGATACTGCATCTGACACAACCCAGGTTGAGGAAATGGTAGCCACAAGTCACGAAGAAAACTCTTGGA
This sequence comes from Dermochelys coriacea, assembly GCF_009764565.3. Taxonomy (NCBI): domain Eukaryota; kingdom Metazoa; phylum Chordata; order Testudines; family Dermochelyidae; genus Dermochelys; species Dermochelys coriacea. Next base: position 59,111,415 of record NC_050069.1, read on the forward strand.
TTCAATGCAAAGATCCTTGCCTCGGCACCACTGTTTCTTCCCTTCATGTCCATGTTGTTGTCCTAGCCTTGGCCATGGCAGTCCTAAAGCTTTATTTTATTCTCATTCAAAATGTTCATAAATAGTTCTGTTAGGCCTTTTTCAGTAGAGTCATCCACAAACTTAAAAATAGATAGTATTCCTTTACTTGGATACAGTCATCCTTGTCATCAACAAATCTTACCGTAAATTACATCTTTTCACTGTGACTAATATCAGGAGTGGAGTCTATTATTACAGCGTAGTACTTCGCTTTGCTGAGTCGCATAAATACATTGTCAAGCACTTTCCTTGCCATAAGGTCAATCAATTCATTTTGAATTGTTTTGCTACAGGAATAGGTCATAGCTTCTTTATGAACTACTCGATGTAGGTATTAATGCATGACAGTGTCATATTTCCCAAAGAGCTCTACCAAACTGAGGAAATTACCATTATGTTCAGTGAATAATTTATCCAATGAGCCTGGGAGAGCCAAATTATTCTTTGCAAGGAAGAGGACAGTTGAGATCAGACACTTGAACACATTCCTCCAATAATGGGTTTCTACATTATTAATGCACTGGTTTTCTGCATCTACGCATTTATTCAGCTTGAGCTTGGACTCAACCTCCATCCATTTGGAGTAGGCTGTAAAATGACTGGGTGACTTTTCATGTTGCTTCACAGCATCAGCTAAGTTATGTCAGTAGTTTTACTTGGAAAGTGCAAGCAATGATTTGACATTCTTGTCAAATATTTTGCAACAAAACCGGAGCACTTTCTCAGTTGATTTTGAATAAGCTAGCCATCGTCAATTCAGTTCCTCACCATTCTCGAGCATTCTTTCGCAGGGTGACTTTGAGAAATGTCACTTCTGCTCATTTAGTGGAAGCGTTATATCCTCAATTTTGCCTGGCCCGTTCAAAATTTTACGATCAATATCAGCAGAGTTTAGGATCACCGGCCATAAAGCAGGATCTGATGTATCAATTTGTGGTGTGCAGTGTTTCTCACTGCTGTTTCTGTCATCATGTGAGGTTGATTCTTCTTTATATTTTTCTCTTCTTTTCATGTAAACCAGGTTTTTCTTTGTCATTACTCTCCTTTTCATGTGAGCCATATTCATCCAGTTTTCCTGGCAAGCTAAAGGAGAGTGATGATAAAGAAGATTCTCCATAACTTTCTTCACATTTCCATTACTTGTCCTCATGTAAATCTGCTAATTCCTTAGTAATAGGACTTCCATCATTTATACTTCACTCTTCAATTTCTTCTGCACTGGACGATTGCTACTGCCTAAAGCCCAGTCTATATTGTTCTGTTTCAGATATTTTCCCATTAAATTTGCCCCTTGCTGCAAACTAGGTTGCAGTTGAGCTTTTTGCTTCCTATACTGAGCTCCTGAAGGCTTCTTCAGGGGCATCTTTTATTTTCTGTGGGGGGAAAAGAGACGGTATTAGGGAGAGCAAAAGTCTATGTACCACAGTCTTAAAAAGTCATAAAACATTACATGTTAAGCATGTCAGGAGAAGTAACAGTATTTCTTTTATATTATTGCATAGAGAGGGGCTTGGTAGATATCTATCATCATAAATATGTCCTTTATTAGTTGCTACTTACACTCTTCAAATCTTAAAACACAAGTACACTTTCACAATTACACAATAAAGCAAGGTTCACAGTATTGCAGCTGGACATTCACTTCATTTCACGCTTATATCTCACTAACTGACTGATTGGCGACGCCCCGCCCCTTTTGTACCACGAGGGCATGGCTGACAACATTCTAGGAGGTTCAAGGAAAATATAGTTCTCAGAAAGTCTGGAATGTTCCATGAGATTCTACAACGGTCCGGAACTTTCTAGGATGTTAATGAAAAATGAATCCAGATACAGAATACCTGAAACATTTTACTTCAAACATTCTATTTTCCCTTTTGTCACTAACAACAAAAACAGCACTCCGAGCTTGGCACCTCCCCAAGCCCAGCAACCCAGGTGGTCACCTGCCCCTAAATCCGGCCTTGCCTAACTCCACATAAAGGACCTGATATTCCCCAGCTCAGCACCTCTTAAAATCAAGATGCTGTTATTTAGATGACTAAATATGGATTTAGATACCTAACTTAGGCACTCGAGTTTGAAAACTTTGATCTAAATTCATTTAAATTAAGAAGGAATTTGTTTATTGAACTTACATAATTTAAAGCATGTGAAAGTGTCTAACCATGCCTGTAATTCTACACGGTTTACTATTTATTGCTAAATAGAATTTGTTCATGACTCCATGATAAACCTGGGTTTTTTCATTGCAGGGAGCAAATATTGATAGTGTTGACATTGAAGGTCGGTCACCACTTCTGCTGGCTACTTCCTGTGCATCATGGAAAATTGTGAATTTACTACTCTCAAAAGGTACAAAGGAACAAACAAGTATTATATGTGGTGGTGGTGGGGGCGTTCTGAGAAGGATCCATACAAGTTAAGATTCTCTCCCAAGGGACTCCTCTTCAAGCCTCCTACATAGATGGCAGGCACAAGTGAACACATGAATTGCTCCATGCTAGCACCCTCTAGAGTGCTAAATCCTCAGAAAGGGAAAGGAGGAGTCAGGACCATGTCCCTGCCCCTCCACATCAACCTACAGAGTGTGTGGGCTGTGGAAGGAAAGCACATGCTGCACCCTCCTAAGGGTTGGTGTGCACTCCCCCTGCACTCTCCACAAGCTCAAGGCAGCTCTGCACTATTGAGTACACAGAGAGGGAACAGAATTATTGAACATGAAGATACCACTTTGACATGGTCAAGTTTCTGACCATTAATGGATTTGAAGTATTAAACCTAAACTGCAGTAAGTGGTCACAGTGTAGTGTCACCTGAAACTTTACTAACTACTACACCGTTAATGAACGTTCATCTTTAATTGTCAGTTGCCACATTTTTAAGAATAAGCTACTGTAAATATTCTTTTGAGTATTTCTCTCATTAGTATTTATAACATTAATTTTTATTAACAACAATTCTTTTTTTTAAATAGAAAGCTTATAGTAAAACTGTTATGGACTTTAGAAAGACACTTTCTTGCTTCCAATAAGCAAGACATTCCATTTCCGTGTTGCCCAACTATTATAATGTTATAATAGATTATTCATATAACAGCACGGAAGTAAACTGATATTAAAACATAGAATTCCAGTTGAAACAATATGACTACGGCAGCAGTACACTATGAACCTGATATATTTAGAGCTGTTGATCATGCAGCCTGCATTCACACCAGCAGTTGTGGAGGCTCAACGTTTCCGAATATTAGACCCCTATAAATCTGAGTGCTACAGTGGAACACATGAAATTCATACGTTACTGGAAATTGAAAGCTTAGAGTCAGTAGAAGTCTTGGTGTGATATTTGTTGTTGTATTGCTGAAATAATTGTATTTTTAATTTCATCTTAGCGTGTGTATTTTAATCAAACATGGCTAGTTATCAGAGGCCAGCAGTTTTGAATTGCTAGTATTTATCTCCATATTTATTTAGGAGCAAATATATCTTTAAAAGATCATCTTGGTCGGAATTTCTTGCACTTGACAGTACTGCAGCCTGGAGGATTACAACATCTGGATGAGAAATTTCTGCAGGTACAGTGAGGATCTATTTGTATCTTTCTCTGGTGAATTCAATATCTTTGTCCAGCTGTTTAAGGATTCTCTTTTCTTCCAGAATATTTATGGAAATTCATTTTATTTGTAAACTCACCTCACTGTCCCCACAGGTTAATTTAAATAGATACAAATATAAAAATAAACATGACCAACCCAATAATACGGATCTCTCTGGCAGGCAAAGGAATAAAGCTATTTGCTGTCAGGGGATTGAATGGCTCAGGAGATTAGCAATATATTATAGAACCTTTTCTCCTACTTTGCCCATTAATAGGCACTCAAACCCTGGGACATGCTGCATGCTGCAGCAGATTCTTAAGGAAGTCTCCATTGCCTGGGTTTCAGTAAATCGCCAGCCATATTTTAAAACAGGAGTATCAAACATAATTCTGCATTTGGCCTGTTTGATATATTTATATGGGCCACATGAAATATTCAGATTCTCTGGAATCTAAGCTTTCATTTAAAGAAAATATAGTAAGTTTCTAGCCCTCATAGTTGCAGAGATAACTTTTCAGATGTGAGCCAAATATAACTGCTGCAGTTATAGCTGCCTGAATATGCAGACAGCTTGAAACTATGAGTCAGAGGTGTGAACGCCCCATATTAATCTGATTGGAGAATCAACTTTAAAGAACAATGATGATATTAGCATGTCATATTGTCAACTTTTAAAATTATTTAATCACTGATCAGTGGGTGGAATGGGGTTAGGGGCTGGGAGTGAAGTACACTGGACTGGGAATTGGAAGTTGCCACAGGAAGGGAAATGCAGAAAAAAGAGGAAACTCACAAAATTAGAGGAGGGAAAGAGAAAGGATTGGGAAGGAAGAGAAACACAAAGCAGAAATAGTGACGCCTCAAGAGAAGTATTTTCCCTCACTGATAGTGAATGTGACAATGAGGCATTGAATAAATAACTAAATGTTTCATTACTACCTAAAGACTCTATTCTCCTATTGCTCTCTGTGTTAACCTACTGACATCAGTGGGCATTCCACTGTATACTGTGGGGAATATATACTCCTAAATTTATACCCCAGCCCATGGAACACAATTAAACAGAATTCATTCCATTCCTCTGAATAAGTTTGACACATCTGCTTTAAAGGTCTTCACTTCCATTTGAATCCCCCAGAGGAGGGTGTTGGCAAAAGCTGTCTCCCACCTCCTGAGATTGAATCTCTGCTGTAGTGCAGCTGCTCCCACTTGCACAGGAGTTCAGTTTCTCCCTCTCTGTACTACTGTGGGCAAATTTAGCTTCAGGTAATTTGTGACCAAATTTTTTCACCTGCTGATGGCTTTGCAGTTGTCCACACTGCAAAATTACCAACATCCTCACTGGCCTCCTTCTTTATGGCCTCACAGGGAGACCAAATACTCAGGAGGCATGTAGGCTGAAATGCCTTCATTTTCCTCCCTGATGTGGTTGAGGTTCATGGTGTGGCAGTGTAAGAGAATCTTGTACTTCCTGTTTTGTACCTGTTCTGTGGATAAATAGAGAGCTTGAGGGCCCAATACTGCAAGTTGCTGAGTTCTTCTTGTGTGGTGTAAATTCACTGAAAACCATCAATCAGCATACATATTTTTAAAAGGCTCTCTTGTTTTTGTTGTTTTAACTTTACCTTTCTTAAAGTTCCATAAAAATTTTTTTTAAAATGTAGCTTCAAAAATTACTACTAACTAACTAGGACCCAGAGTAACATTGGTAATATGTATACAACCATTTCCTTTTGCCAACAGATGAAACATATTAAAGATCTTGTAGTGGAAGAAGATGACGAGGGATGCACTCCACTACATTATGCATGCAGACAAGGAGTGCCCTTCTCTGTAAATAGTTTGCTTGACTTGAATGTTTCTGCCTATTCTAAAAGTAGAGACAAGAAGTCTCCTTTGCATTTTGCAGCCAGGTAAGTGGTGCAGTCTACACAATGTATCAATGCCATTTTATCCATCCAGATTTTCTCAGTATTAACTTGTATGTTAATCTTTTAAAGTTATGGGCGCATCAACACCTGTCAGCGACTTCTTAGAGGCATGAATGACACAAGGCTTTTGAATGAAGGTGATAAGAAGGGAATGACTCCCCTTCACTTGGCAGCCCAAAGTGGTCATGAAAAGGTTGTCCAATTTCTACTGAAGAAAGGTGCCCTCTTCCTGTGGTAAGTGTATGGGTTTTCTTTCTTTAAAATAATTAGAATTACTGAGCTACTTTATTACTTACATTTTGTACTCATCTCTAAAGTTGTGCTGGATTGTCCACACAAGTTTGCATTAAAGCTAAGATATGAATTATCACATGTACACTAACATGTATATTACACTTTTGTTTAAGTCATTAAGAATATTCTACAATGAACCTGATTCAGGGGGCTTTTCATATAATGTGTTTATTAGTCCAGGACAATTCAGTAACACATAGGATGTCACAATATTAACATGAAATAATTTTAATAGAAATAAAATTGTGTGCTTTTAATGTTTGTCAGTTGCCTTAAATATACAGTTCAATAGTACTACAGTGTTGTATGCAGCATCAGCTGTTAAGTGTTAGTACCAGGGTCTTGTAAGTTTCTCACCCATTTCAGAGGCAAATCCCATGAAACAGGCAAGATCCCACAAGATCACATATATGCCTTTATGAGACCCTATTACTTCTACACAGTTGAGATTACTCTTACATGGCTGAGTGTAGTGCTAGTAGGAGACTATCGTACTTTACTCAGCAAAAAGACATTGACATTGATGGAGAACAACAGTGGGGAAACTATTGTGAGGGAGGGGAGAATCAGTCCCATGAGCTCAAGGTTGTAGGTTATACTTGTAAAATATGTGAATAACATCATATCTACTGTTTCAAAAGTGATTATAAAGGCTGGACAGCCCTGCACCATGCTGCCTTCGGAGGATACACTCGCACAATGCAGATAATTTTGGATACTAATGTAAAATCTACAGACAGAGTGGATGAAGAAGGGGTATGTATATGTATAATTTTTGTTTTTCCACTCTGTTGTCTCATTGCAATCAAACAGGTAATCCCTGTTAGCAAACTTGTTTCACTGTTGAAGATTATGAGAGACTGTGTTTATGATAATATATTTCTTTTGGCAGTTATAAAACCCTAACTGTTTTGATCTTGTTAACATATATTGTTTAGGTTTATTTATAATTAGTGAAATGCCCATCCAAGTTCTAGGAGCTGTACACAACAGAAAATCAACATCAATAACACAAAATGTAAAGTACAAAGCACTTTAGATTCTACTAACTATGCCACATGACTACATAACAATATAGCAGAATATAATAACATGATAAACTCACGATACGAAGAGCTCATAACAATGAAAGGAAACCCACCATAAATAATGACTCACCAACAAACCTCTTCAAACCTCTCAGTCTACTCCCCCTGGCAAAGCCTAGTAGCTATGCTTGCAGCTTGCTCTGAAGTTTGTCAAAACCAAGATCTTTTGGCCAGGAGAGGAATCTAGTTCCAGAGCTGAAGACCTCTTGTAGAAAATGATGCATCAACAGCCCCCTTTCAGAAACCAAGGGATGTTCAGCTCAAGCAGCTGTTGTTTTACCAAAATGGGAGAGAGACAATCTTTTAGGTAGTCAGGGCTCAAAGCATTTAGGACCTGCTAGATTAAAAACAGCACTTCAGATTGCACTAGAAGCTAATGAGAAGCCATTGTGTAGTCCCTTATTTGTACATTGCTCAGAGAAGACTGGATGGTTTGATATTTGGGGAGATTCACAAAAGTGCCAAAGATATCTAGAAGCACTTCTCTTCCTGCCCACTAACTTGCAATGGGACTTGTGCTTCTAAGGCCTTTTAGTGCTTTTGAAAGTCACAACTATTTCCCTTGGTTTTGTGCAAGTCACTGAGGGCAAACGCCTCCTTCCAGAGAGCTGCTTGCAAGTAATTCCCTGCAGACATATGTGTAGTACCATACTGGTGGAAACTAATTTCGGATTCTTCTCTTCCTGACCCTAAATTCTGTGGATTTGTTGACACAGGACAGTTTTATTTTTAACATCTTGCTGTTATTAATTGCAAAACTATGCGATATTAATAATTAGTATCCCTTGTATGCGCTTTGCCCTTTCCTATATGCAGTTTGTTTTCTCTGTAATGGTACAGGCATATACAATAAAGCACTTGGAACAAAATTCTCTTTTTTTTTTATACCACCACTGAAGTGATTTGGATGGTCAGTACTTAGTCCTGCCATTAGTGCAAGGGACTGGACTAGATGATCTCTCAAGGTCTCTTCCAGTTCTATGGTTTTATGAATTGAGAGCAGAATCTTGTCCTTGAGGAGTGGAAGGGGAGGGGGAAAGGGTTATACATTTCTTTTAAGCATAGTGATTCCTAATAATGTTTTGGTATGTTGTCTTTCTGAAAAGAACACAGCTCTTCATCATGCTGCAAAAGAAGGGCACGCAAAAGCAGTGAGACTGCTTCTTGATGATGGTGCCAAAATAATCTTGAACAAAGCATCAGCCTCTTTTTTCCATGAAGCGATACACAAGAGGCATAAAGATGTAGTGTCTGCTGTCATTCTGAATAAAAGGTGAGCTGCCTATACAACACTTTTTAATAGTTTCAGGTGTTTAGTGTTGTCAAGGTTCCTTCCCCACTCTGAACGCTAGGGTACAGATGTGGGGACTTGCATGAAAACCTCCTAAGCTTTCTTTTACCAGCTTAGGTTAAAACTTTGCCAAGGTAAAACTATTTTACCCTTTGCCCTTGGACTTTCGCTGCCACCACCAAACGTCTAGCCAGTATTATTATTATTAGGAAAGAGCCCTTTTGAAAACATCTTTCCCCCCAAAATCCTCCCTTACCTTTACACCCCCTTTCTTGGGAAAGGCTTGATAAAAATCCTCACCAATTTGCATAGGTGACCACAGACCCAAACCCTTGGATCTTAAGAACAATGAAAAAGCATTCAGTTTCTTAAAAGAAGAATTTTAATTTTAATAGAATTGTAATAGAAGAAAATGTAAAAGGAATTACCTATGTAAAATCAGGATGATAAATACCTTACAGGGTAATTAGATTCAAAACACAGAGAATCCCTCTAGGCAAAACCTTAAGTTACAAAAACACACAAAAGCAGGAATATCCATTCCATTCAGCACAGCTTATTTTCTCAGCCATTTAAACAAACAGAATCTAACGCATATCTAGCTAGATCACTTACTAAGTTCTAAGACTCCATTCCTGTTCTGCCCCGGCAAAAGCATCACACAGACAGCCAGAGAGGCTTTGTTTCTCCCTCCCCCCAGCTTTTGAAAGTATCTTGTCTCCTCATTGGTCATTTTGGTCAAGTGCCAGCGAGGTTATCCTAGCTTCTTAACCCTTTACAGGTGAAAGAGTTTTTCCTCTGGCCAGGAGGGATTTTAAAGGTTTTACCCTTCCCTTTATATTTATGACAAGTGTCCATTGTCTTCTCTTTCTTCGCTGGCTGTTAAAGTACTGAGCATGTAATATACTGTGGTTGATCAGATACGTATTTTCCATATTCAAGAGATTAATACTGATATAATATGTATAATGAGAATTGGGAAGAAATGGTAAATAAATAATAACCAGCTATAGGAAGGAAATCCTCTCCATGTCAGGGCAATTGTTCAAGAACTGCAAGAAACATGGCAAGAAACCAAGAGAATGAGTAGTTCTTTCCCTAGAATATGATACTGTAATGGTACAAGGATGCAGGATTTTTATCAAATCCTGAGCACAAATCACATAATTCCAGGGATTTAATTTAAAATTGCTGGGTAAAACTGTTGCAAATGTTTAAGTACATGAGGAAGACTCAAGGAAGAAAAGGCTGTTGCAGAGAAGCTAAATGAATTCTTTGCATTGATCTTCACTGCAGAGGATATGAGGGAGAATCCCACACCCGAGCCATTCTTTTTTGGTGACAAATCTGAGGAACTATCCCAGACTGAGGTGTCATTAGAGAAGGATTTGGAACAAATCAAATTAAATTAAACAGTGACAAGTCACCAGTAGCAGATGGTATTCACCCAAGAGTTCTGAAGGAACTCAGAAATGAACTTGCAGAACTACTAATTGTGGTATGTAATTTATCACTTAAATCAGCCTCTGTACCAGATGACTGGTGGATAGCTAATGTAACGCTGATTTTTAGGAAAAATACTCCAGAGACAAGCCTGTCAATTACAGGGCAATAAACCTAATTTCAGTACCAGGCAAACTTGAACCAGGTTGAAATTATAGTAAAGAACAGAATTATCAGACACATAGATGAAAAAGATTTGTTGGGAAAGAGTCAACATGGCTTTTCTAAAGGGAAATCCTCTCTCACCAATCTATTAGAATTCTTTGAGAGAGTCAACAAACATGTGGACAAGGGTGATTCGGTGGATATAGTGTACTTGGACTTTCAGAAAGCCTTTGGCAAGGTCCCTCACCAAAGGCTCTTAAACAAAAAAGACAATTAAGGGGGGATATGATAGATGTCTAGAAAATCATGAATGGTGTGGAGAAAGAGAATAAGGAAGTGTAATTTTCTCCCTTCACATAACATGCAAACTAATGGTCACCCAGTGAAATTAATAGGCAATAGGTTTAAAACAAACATAAGGACGTACTACTTCACAAAATGCACAGTCAACCTGTGGAACGAGTTGCCAGGGGATGTTGTGAAGGCCAAAAGTATAACTGGGTTCAAAACAGAATTAGATAAGTTCATGGAGGACAGATCCATCAGTGGCTATTGTCCAAGATGGTCAGGGACACAACCTCATGCTCTGGGTGTCCCTAAACCTCTGACTGCCAGAAGCTGGGACTGGACGACAAGGGACGGATCAATAGATAATTTCCTTGTTCTTTTCATTCTGTCCGTATTTGGCACTGGCCACTGTCAGACAACAGGATACTGGGCTAGATGGACTAATGGTTTGACCCAGTATGGCCATTCAAGAATTGCCTCATGTGGGTTCCAGGACTAGCTGCTCCAAGAAGCAGTCATTTAAGGTGTCAAAAAACTTTATTTCTGCATCCCGTCCTGAGGTGACAGGTACACAGTCAATATGGGGATAGTTGAAATCCCCCATTATTTTTGAGTTTTTTATTTTTATAGCCTCTCTAACCTCCCTGAACATTTCAGTTACCATCACCATCCTGGTTAGTGGTCTGTAATATAGCCCTACTGCTATAGTCTTATTATTAGAGCATGGAATTACTATCCTATGGTACAGTTTGGTTCACTTAAGATTTTTACTTCATTTGATTCTATGCTTTTTTTCACATATAGTGCCACTCCTCCACCAGCACAACCTGTTCTGTCCTTCTGATATATTTTGTGTCCAGGTATTACTGTGTGTCATTGATATCCTCATTCCACCAAGTCTCTGTGATGCTTGTTATATCAATGTCATCATTTAATACGAGGCACTCTAGTTCTCTCATCTTATTATTTGTGTATAAGCACTTTAAAAACTTTTCACTTTTTAGCTGTCTGACATTACATGATATAGTTGAATGGCACTCTTTTTCATTTGACTGTTTCTCATCAGATTCTACCTGTATTTTATCATCTTCCATCCTCTCCTCCTTACTAGAACATAGAGAATCTCCATTAATAGATTGCACCAGGCAAGCAACTCACCATGTGGTTCTTCCAGTCATTGCAAACCTAGTTATCTATATTTCTAGTGATCGAATGCCCCATAACTATTACCTGTCTCTTCCTAATAAATGGAGTTCCTACCCCTGAAGAGGTATCATCATTATGAGAGGATACCACAACATCATCTGGAAGGAGGGTCCCAGCTATGGAATCATTTCCCTCTGCTCCATTTGGATGTTCTCCTTCCCTGAGACTTTCATTCTCCTCAACAGCACAGAGGCTGTCAGACCAGGGTGGGATTGTTATACTGTGTCCTGGAAAGTCTCATCTACGTACCTCTTTGTCTCCCTTAGCTCCTACAGTTCAGCCACTCTGGTCTACACAGTCTCAGAGGGCCAGGAGCTCCTTGCACCGAATGCACACACATGCCACCTCCCCATAGGGCAGGTAATCATACATGCTACACTGGGTACAATAGACTGCATAGCCCCCACTCTGTTGCTGGACTTGTGTCTGCATTCTTTTTTTACTCCTGCAGCTCGTTCCTTTGTTGATGTTTTGTTTTTATCAGGGGCTGGTTTTGGCTTTAAGTTTAAAGAATGTTAAGTGTATCTAGTCCCCCCTCCCACTCCCACTCTAAAGTCCCTTGCAAAACTCCCATTAGCCACTCCTATTCACTAGCTCCTCTGGCTGCTTAGGAGCAGGCTTTTTAAAGCCCTAGTCTTCCTGAGTAGCTCCGCCCCTTGGTTAAGGGTTGATGGGCTAGGTTCAGCACACGGTGCCCAAAATAAACAGACCACATAGTATATTTCAGTAAAGCAGCAAGCACACCACAAACACAAACACACACACACACACTACAGACAACAATCTTACCCCAAGGGTCACGTAAACGCTCCTCCTTTATCCAGAGAACTCCCTCACAAAAGTCCCCTGTTAACTAGCTCCAATACTGCATGCAGATGTGGTTGCCCCATCTCAAAAAAGATATATTGGAATTGGAAAAGGTTCAGAAAAGGGCAACAAAAATGATTAGGGGTTTGGAATGGCTTCCATATGAGGAGAGATTAATAAATCTGGGACTTTTCAGCTTGGAAAAGAGACGACTAAGGGGGGGATCTGATTGAGGTATATAAAATCATGATTGGTATGGAGAAAGTAAATAAGGAAGTGTTATTTACTCCTTCTCATAACACAAGAACTAGGGGGCACCAAATAAAATTAATAGGCAGCAGGTTTAAAACAAACAAAAGGAAGTATTTTTCAGTCAATCTGTGCAACTTCTTGCCAGAGAATGTTGTGAAGGACAAGATTATAACAGGGTTCAAAAGACAACTAGATAAGTTCATGGAGGAATGGTCCATCAGTGGCTATTAGCCAGGATGGGCAGGGATGGTGTCCCTAGCCTCTGTTTGCCAGAAGCTGGGAATGGGCAATAGGGGATGGATCACTTGATGATTACCTGCTCTGTTCATTCCCTCTGGGGCACCTGGCATTGGCCACTGTCAGAAGACAGAATCCTGGGCTAGATGGACCTTTGGTCTCACCCAGTGTGTCTGTTCTTATCTTCTTCTGTTCATTCTTATGTTCTTATGAGTGTTTTGTTGAAATTTAGATGGGACATGTTCTATATGCCATCAGTTTGCTAGGCCTGTTGGGCCCATTTCAGGACCGATGGAATTGTACCATGAGTAACCACCACTCATGCTAAGAGGAGCAGGATGACACCCAGTATTTTTTATTACCTTCAGAATTTTGTGAGCCCAAGATACAGACTTCCAGTATCAGTGTAGGGCTCATAATGAGTCCAAGCTTTTAAGAAGAGCTCAGTATATCCTGTGATTTGCAAAACATCACTGCTTATCTGAAAACCGGATTAAACATGAATCATTCTTATTTGGGAATGGGAAACATTCAGGGATATTATTCAATTATGGTCTCAACTGCTGATTTTCACTTCATGGCATATGAATTTGTTATACATTGCAATTCGCAGAATAATTTCTGAAATAATAGCTCATCTAGTCTAAAAATGATTAGATTTCAAAATAACATAATCCATTTTTTCTTTCATTATAAAGTTGATGTTTAACTTCTTATCCTTTGCTGAGAAGCAAAGAATTCAGTCTCCACTATTTCAACTTATTGTTGCAGATGGGAAGAAGCTGTGACAACATTTTCTCACTCTTCTACTGCCAATAAGTGTCCTTTGTTGGAAATGGTTGAATATGTACCTGAATCGTTAAAGGTAAGATTGTTTAGTCTACACGTTAAGAATTTACTTCATTCCAAAAATTCTGTGAAGTTTTCAAGTAAATCTGCAAGTGTGAGTATTTATAAAGACTTGGCACATGCAAGTGCAAATTGTCATACATCCATGTAAACAAGGTAAAATTTCTCGTTTGTTAACATATATGTACAAATATAAGTTGTGCACATCTCTGTATGCTGTAAATGTGGATTGAATCATTTTTGTTAGAAGGGCTGCTGTATTGTTGAAGACCATGGAAACTTTTTTTCTAAAGTATGGAAGTCTTCCTTTTTTTCTGAACAGTCCTAATTTTCAGTACTTATCATAATGAATTTATGCAAATTAATTGTTTTTCTTTCCACCCTGAAAGTTGGTTTTGGACAACTGTATGATTGAGTCTTCAGAGGAAAAGACAAGTCAAGACTTCTGTGTAAGTGGAAGAAAAAAAGTAATTAAAACTAGTACCTTTTAATTATTAAAACTCTTATTACAGTAAGATATGTCATAATGTACCTGCAATATATTAGTAGTGATAAATCATTTGTGAGAAATTTGGATTGTAGTAAATTGAGTGAACTGGGGACTTTTTGAACTTTGGCAAATCATCAGTGTAGTTTATATCTGCTTAAACTTGCTTATTCTGTAAAGTTTAATCCCTTTTTAACATGTTTTAGATAGTTTATATCTGGATCATTGTGCAACTGAAATTCACCAAAGGTAAGCTGAGTAAACTCGTGGGTCTGTGCTCCCAGTGTGTGATTGGCAAGAATCCCTTTAGTTTAGAATAAATCATTTAAATCACCTCATCAGTTGGTAGCATGAATTTACCTGGTCATGCGTTTCAGTGGTACCAATTGCCTCTAATTGTCCAACTATACCAGATGAAGGATAGGAGACACTGGATATGGTTTAATTAGACTGCAATTGTCAGGGAGTACCTGGCAGATAACAGTGTACAGTGCAGGTAAATCCATGATCATTTCACTATCTACCCAGGGGGCTTCCATAAGCCCTACTACCCCTTTTCCATCCTGGTTCCCAGCCAATCCACTGCTGGCTTCTTACCATCCCCTCACCCTCGAATTAGGGTTAAGATGGGCTCTAAAGGAGAGGGGGTAGCTCCCTGCTGTTCTAGTCATGGCAGCACCAAATCCCCGTTTCCACTTGTTTAACAAATGCCTCCTTTACCAATCCATTTATCTGATCACTCAAGCCCTTTCCTGTGGAGTACTTGCACAGGACATCTGCCCCATGCTTACAGAATGAGTTGTGACATCATAGCCTAACTCCTGTTCCTGCTTGCCCTACCTATGCCCCACTAAACCTGCTACAAGGAAGACAAAAAATCCCCCACCTTGCCTTGGTCCAGGTGAGGGAGTGTTTTCCTCACCTGGCTTACTCTATATACTTTCCCCTCCCTTCTGGTCTGGTCACCTGGAGGGATGATTCAGTGTCCCCACATTGAGCTGCTCATTGGCTGCACCAGCGTTAGTGCTTCTCTGCCTCTTAAAGAGGTATACTCCTTCCCCCAGCAAGCCAGACAACAGCCCCCCCCATCTTAAGATGCAGTGCAGTCATTATCAGTCCCTTTTTCATTGCAGTTTGTAATGGTGTTCCTTTTACTACCTGCTTTTGCATAGGTCTGCTGAGACAGACTTTACAGAAACACTACCACACCATAAATGTTCCTTCGTCTATTGTAAATACAAGATGGGAGGACCCACTTTGGCTTCAAAGGAGTAGGTGTTGAAAAATCCTTTTTCAGGAGAACTCAACTGAAAATGAGTGTCCTACAAAGCTCAAGTTAAGGCTACACTGTGGTGATCTTTTGCTACCACAGATACCTTAGCTGCTTTTGATGTCTGTTTCAAACTCCTTGAGAACTCTGATCTTTCAAGTCCTCAGTGTCTTTCTTAGTACTCCAGTATTTAAATGGTGAATACTTGTTTTATCACTTGACTTCACGTCTCTCAATCTGTGTACGTGTATCAACTGGTGAAAACAGTTTCCCAGTAGTTCCCCCTACCAAACTGATTCAATGTCCTCCATTAAACTTAATGGCAAAATTTCCATTGACTTCAAGAGTTGCAGGGTTAGGCCTTAGATGGTTTTGGTGCTAAAATCATGATGTGTGTATTTAACATCCCTGTTTGTTCTCTAACCTTTGAAGCTGTCATCACACAATTTCATAATATGCTTCAGTACAGTCAGCATCTTTGGCTCCAGCAACTTCAGCACAAGTTGTGTTGATGTCATGCTTAAAGTGTTGATGCATGTTCCTCCCCAGATGGTTCAGTAACATGAGCCAAACTGGTATAAGAAGAAAAAGAAAGAGGATTCATGAAATCAGAATTGCCATTTAAAGGCAATAGAAAAATATCCTTAAAATCTACACATCTTTCTGGAGACAAGGGGAGGAGACAGCTCAACACTTTGCTTTTTGGAGGAGAGCACTGCTAAAGCCATTCTACTTAATCAGGAACCCATAAAAGGCTACAGTATTCATATTATGTAGTTTCTTGAACTGAAGGCTCTTTCAAATCTGATACCTAAGTCATCTATTGAGTATATGGGCCAGTTGGTGAAAAACTTTTTATATTGACAAGGGAAGAACTATCTTGTACCAAGAGATGCCCCTGGTATACCCTTTTCACCTCTGCATGAGATTAGAACATAAGAATATAATAGCTGCCATACCGAGACAGACTGTGATCCACTTGCTTAGTAGTTATCAAAGCTTCACAGGGAGTGTACAGAACAGAGTGATTATGGAGTGTTCCACCCAGTCTTCTTTCAGAGGTTTAGGGTTGCCCCAAGCATGGGGTTGCATTCCTAACCATCTTGACTTAATAGCCATTGATGGACCTATCCTCCATGAACTCATCCAGTTCTTTTTTGAATATAGTATAGTTTTGGCCATCACAGCATCCCATGGCAATGAGTTCCACAGGTTAGTTGTGCATTGTGTGAAAAAATACTTCCTCTTGTTTGTATTAAGCCTGAGATTTATTAAATTCATTTGGTGACTCCTCGTTTTTATATTGGGTAATGGGTGAATAACACTTCTCTATTCACTTTTTCCACATCATTCATGATTTTATAGACCTCTATCAGATCTCCCTTAGTCATCTCTCTTTTTTTTTAAGCTGAATAGCCCTAATCTTTTTAGTCTCTCCTTGTATGGAAGATGTTCTATACCCTTGATCATTTTTGTTTATAGTAGTTGAGATTGAAATGGACACATTCACAATTGGCTTAGCAGTTCAGTGGGTGTATATAATTTTGTATATAATTTTACACACACACACACACACACACACACACACAATGATATGTACATATACAGATACATAACATACATATAACGTAAATATATGCTTCCAGGTATGTTGTCTTATTTTGCTCTTTGTCCTGCAAACTGTTTTGAAGGTCTGTTGCTGAGATTTTCATGTTTAGAAATTGTTATAACTATAATTTAAACTTTAGCAATTTATAGGTCTTCAACTTTGCTAAGATACCTCTTGAAATGAATCTGGAATCAAAGGTTATAAAATTTTCTAGAATATATGCTAATTTCTTAACCATGAGAACAGGTGAAATGTTCATTTTTTGAGTCAAACGCAGACCTGGTTTAAGTGGTGCAGCTGTCTTCAGTGTTCATAGAGTTGCATATAGATTCCAAAGCCTGAAGGGATCATTATGATCATCTAGTATGATGTCCTGTATAACACAGGCCATAGAATAATTCCCAAATAATAATAATCCCCAAAATAATTCCTAGAGCAGATCTTTTAGAAGAATATCCTGTCTTGATTTTAAAATTGTCAATGATGGAAAATCCATCATGACCCTTGGTAAATTGTTCCCATGGTTAATTATTCTCACTGTTAAAAATTACACCATATTTCCAATCTGAATTTGTCTAGCTGCTACTTCCAGTCACTGGATCACATTAAACCTTTCTCTTCTAGATTGATGAGTCCATTATCAAATATTTGTTCCCCATGTAGCTACTTATAAACTAAGCAAGTCACCCCTTAAACTTCTCTTTTGAGGTCAAAAGATTGAGCTCTTTGAGTCTCGCTATAAGGCATGTTTTCTAATCCTTTAATTATTCTGTGACTCTTCCTGAAACCCTCTCCGATTTATTAACATCTTTCTTGAATTGTGGGCACCACAACTGGACACAGTATTGCAGCAGCAGTCATACCAGTGCCAAATACAAAGATAAAATAACCTCTCTACTATTACTTGAGATCCCCCTGTTTATGCATCCTAGGATTACGTTAGCTCTTTTGGCCACAGAAAGCTTATGTTCAGCTAATTATCCACCAGGACCCCCAAATCTTTTTCAAAATCACTGTTTCCTAGGATAGACCCCTCCATCCTATAAGCATGGCTTCCATTCTTTGTTCTGATACGTATACATTTCCATTTAGCCATATTCAAACATATAATGTTTGCTTGCACGCCTTTTACCAATGTACCCAGATCACTCTGAATCAGTGACCTGTCCTCTTCATTATGTACCACTCCCCTCAATTTTTGTGTCATTGGCATACTGTCTCAGTGATGATTTTATGTTTTCTTCCACATCATTGATAAAAAAAAATGGTTAATAGCGTAGGGCCAAGAACTTATCCCTCCAGAACACCACTAGAAAAACAACTGCTCTGTGATGATTCCCCATTTACAGTTACATTTTGAGATATAGCAGTTAGTCAGTTTTTAATCCATTCAATGTGTGCCATATTAATTTTATATCATTCTAGTTTTTAATCAGCATGCCATATGATACCAAGTGCAATGCCTTAGAGAAGGCTAAGGTAAATAGATTATGTCAACAATATTACCTTTATCAACCAAACTTGTAATCTCATCAAACAATATATCAAGTTAGTTTGATAGGATCTATTTTCCATAAACTCATGTGCATTAATATGTGCAATATGCATTAATTACTATACCGTCCTTTAATTCTTTATTACTTGAGTCCCATATCAGCCGCTCAGTTGTCTTGCTTGGGATTGATGTAAGGCCTATAATTAACAAAGTAATCCTGTTTATTCTTTCTAAATATTGGCACAACAGCATTAGCTTTCTTCCAGTCTTCAGGAACTTTTCCAGAGCTCCAAAACTGATTGAAAATCAGTATTGATGGTCCAGTGAACTCCTCAGCTAACTCTTTTAAAAGTCTTGGATGCAAGTTATCTGGACCTGCTGATTTTAAAATGTCTAACCTTAATAGCAGCTGTTTAACATCCTTCAGAGATACTAATGGAATGGAAGGAGTGTTATCACCATATTATGAGACTATATCATCTGTTTTCCCCCAAAGACAGAACAGAAATGTTTATTAAACACTTCTGCCTTTTCTCTGTTGTTGTTGATAATTCTACCATTTCCATCTTGTAATGGACCAATGCAATTGTCAGGATTCGTTTTGTTCCTACTATATTTTAAAAAACTCTGCAGGCCATAGCTTTCTTCTTATGTCCTTTGGCTTCCCATATCCATTTTCTATATTCATAACTTCTGATTTATATTAATTACTATCAACTTCCCCTTTCTTCCATTTGTTAGACATTAATTTTTATAAATGCCTTCACAGCCCTTCTAAACCAGCCCAAACCTGAAAATGGCTTCTGAATATAAAATTGGCACATCTTATTATCACTTCCAAAATCTAAAAGAACAGGTAGTCACCTTACAGATATCCAAGAAAGCAGGATATATTTTTAAGTCTTTGTTGCTTTTACAATTGTGCTAATTTTGGATTTATATTAAAACATCTCATGTAGATTTTCATTGGATTGTGTCCACAACATTAAGAGATCATTTGGAAAATTAATATAGTACTATGAGGTTTCTTTCTTATATTACCTATATAATGTTTACCTTGTAGTCGATGCTAAAATAAAATAAAAATCTAGAACAATTATTTAAAATTATAATATTTTAGAGGAAATACTCTTTAAGAGTATTTTAAGATCCCATTTATTTTACTGATAGTGATGAAAATCCATAATAATCATAGCTGGTCATATAGATTGCATAGTTTTACTGAGTGACTGATAAGTACAAAGTGTCCATGTTGATAGTTATTCTGCCACAACCATCATATTTTTTCTGAAGAATATTTAATTTATTTTTTGTTTTGTTTGCTTTGATGTACCAAGACTGAACTGCTACATCAATTTTGTCATAAACACACACTAATATGTGTATTTACTGTACAGATTGAATATAACTTCAGGTATCTCCAGTGTCCACTAATACTTAACAAAAAAGTAAAGGCAGATGAAGAAATTGTCTATGAACCGCTTACCACTCTAAATGTAAGTTCCATTTTTTAACTATCAAAATATTGTACATTGGTATTGTTGGAGCTAAAGATATAGTTTTTTTCATTGTAAACCCTCTTTTCCGGGGGTTGTAACTCAGCAGTTTTAAAGCACATTGGGTTGAAACTTGAGCATTAATTTGCCAGTGGAAGTTCTTATAGTTTATATAATAAATATTTTAATCAGTTATTAGGTATAGATAGACGTTATGAACTTAAAAAGAAAAGGACAACTTGTGGCACCTTAGAGACTAAGAAATTTATTTGAGCATAAGCTTTCGTGAGCTACAGTTCACTTCATCGGATGCATTCAGTGGAAAATACAGTGGGGAGATTTATACACACAGAGAACTTGAAACAATGGGTGTTACCATACACACTGTAATGAGAGTGTTCACTTTAAGATGAGCTATTACCAGCAGGAGAGCGTGGAGGAAAAAACCTTTTTGTACTGATAATCAAGGTGAGCCTGCACTTCAGATACTTTGAAAGGGTACAGTGTGTGTGTGGATGTGCATGTCTCTAAGCAAATGCATCCTTCATCACTTGTGACCACATCCTGAAATGTAAACAGAATTGCAGAAAAAGCATTTTTAAGGAAGGGATTTGACCAGGGTACAAGTGGCCATGATGTATTCACCATTTCCTTTCTTCACATGCAGATTGCAAAATGTTTTATTGATCTAAAACAAATTCCAATGTTCTCACACAACATTAGCCTCAAAGAATATTCTGTTCTTTCCAATTCAATCATAATAAAATTAGATAAATGAGATCACTTCAAATGTACTGTACCTTTCAGTAGGCTAGAATTCATGTAAAGTACAGTGGGATTCTGATCTAACTGGGACCTGGGCCAAATGGGATAATAAAAAATCCGGATAAACCAGAGAATGGACGGTGGGACTCCCCACTGTCAGCCCCGGGCAGTTGGTGATTTGGTTGATATGGAGAGCCAGATAATGGAGGCTCAGATAAATGGGGTTCTAGTGTACTGAAACAGGTAATCTAAATAATTGGTTTGTAACTGGGTCACTCAACTGAATTGGATATACTGTATGTTTGATACATTTGCTTACACATTTTGTAGGCTATGGTACGTCATAATCGCATGGAGCTTCTCAATCATCCTGTATGTAAAGAATATTTGCTCATGAAGTGGTATGTATCTGTTAATTGGACCAACAAAACAGATATTAGAGTAAATTATGTTTTTAAATCTCTTAATCAGGTTTTCAATAAAATGGAATATACAAAGAAACCCATTGCTATAAAAACGTTTATATGTCCTATGGAAAAGATTTGTTACAAAGAAAGATAATTTTAACTGTAGAATTTAAGTCAATTTCACTCCCATCCAGTCACCCTGATAAGAATATTTAAATATCACAACCATTAGCAGATAAAATAAAAAGGTTGCTTGAATGTTAGCAAAGATTCTTGCAGATTCATTTGACCTTACAAGAGGCAGAAACTCACCCCCATCTATATTGGCACAAGTTTTATTTTCATTTCCATCACAGAAAATCTGATGTAATTTCATTAACTTCAAAGGAAACAAGAGCAGAGTTGGGCCCAGAGACCCTAAAGTCAGCCATTAAAGCTTTGTTCACCTTGAACTCCCGGGCAAGGCCAGTCACTAAGAATATTTATACAGTTGTATTTGCATGGTTGCAACCTTTAATGTGCATTTCCCCATGATCACAAAAGAACCATTGGAAATGCCACCTCCCAAATATAACCTTTTTTCATTTTTCATCTTCCAGGATGGCCTATGGGTTCCGAGCACATATTATGAACCTCGGTGTGTATTCTCTTGGTCTCATTCCTCTGACTCTTCTGATCACCCGCATACAACCAGGAATATCTTCCAATGCAACAGAAACCCATCAAACAGGACCATTAGAGTATGAGGTACAATTTTTAATTAGTTACAATTTCTCATTTTAAAACAAGGCAATATGATAATTGAAATGATTTTCTAGAATTATTAGTCACTTTGCAACAATAAGGCATATAATTATAAAACATATACATCCAAACAATCTATTCTCATGCTGCTATTGTCCTGGAATGGGAAGTGGTAACTCCTGTATAAACTGCACAGTATTTTTCTCTATTTTTACTCATTTTCTGAAAATTTTACCTCTTGGGCACATTTTTTTTCCGGTTTCTGTCTCTGCCCTAAGGCAGCGTTTGAACAAAAGGGATTAAGCTGCTTTTTAGTATGAAGTGACTGAAAAAAATACACTTTCTGTCTTTTTCTTAAAAATAAAAAGCAGCAAAATGGGTAATGTCCAAACTTGCAAGTTTGAAATCTGGCATGGATAGTACTTTTGAATATTCCAGTGAACATTGGGTTTTACTTGGTCATGTTTTGTGTCTTGACATTCACAGGCCACACAAGCACAGCACATTTTGCACTAAGCTCAAAAAAGTATGCAGCTAAGAAGGGTTGTACTGTGCATGACTAACTCAGCTGTAGCTATAGTGAAAAAATGTAGTGTAGGAATACTGCTAAGCCATTGCCTCAGCCTGTGTTCATCTTGTAAGGGGTTAAAGAGAGGCTCCTGCACATATTTCAAGGATTTTCAAGATTCTTTTTCAGGATTCTTCCCACAACGCCCAGGCACTTTGTAAATTGTAAAAGTGTTGAAGAAGGGCTGCTGTGCGACAATATTTATGATATCTTACTTGGGAAATAGAATGCTATTGCATATCAAAGACTTAATCAAAACACATACACACAAGTAAAGGTTGTGTATGCAACTGTAACTTTGTCATCTGCTTAACCCAGTATCCTCAATATTCTGTTGATATTGATGGGAATTCATTATTTATACAGCACTATGAGTCAGCATTGTGCTTTACACACTAATAAAAAGAAATAAGCTAATGGGCAGAGGAAACTAGAGAGAAGGATAGATGTTGATATACTGTGGTGAGATAAGAACTTAAAAACTAAAAAATAGCGTTGAAGTTTACAATAGCAGTATCACACATATGCAACTTCAGTGTTTGGTGTGGTGGTGGTGGTATTGATTCTTTTTCTTTTCAGGTTTCCAAGAACACTCAAACAATGATTTTAAAATACTGCATATTTGTTGTCTTTTGTGATATCATGATGTTCAAAATGAATATTAAGGTGAATATAAATCAACGAATGGAACAGAGAAAAGGGGAGAGGAAATCTAAATTATATTGCAATATCTCCTCCCCACAAAAACCTCAAAACATTGAAAATAATGTTAATTTCAGTGTGTCGGTTATATATACATGGTTAATATAATTATAAATGATTAAATGTGCCTCGGGCCTAGGAGGAAAATCCAGAACACATGGTGTACTGGTGAGATCAGTGACAAAAACATCCAGAAACAAGACATACAGTAACTCTGTGTGTGACTTTGCAGCCAAGGCTTTTGCATCTTATGGAAATTGCTGGAATATGTGGCCAAGTTTTGCCCTTGCCTTGCCTTGCTTAAAACCATGCAGCAACTCTGAAGTCAAGATATGACCAGGTGTGAGCCAAGTACTTGAGGCAGCACAGTGTATGTGAGGCAGAACTTGGCCTATGGTGTAGATTTAAAACTAATTTCTTCGTTTCAGATAATGGTTGACACACTGGAAAGGAGGTGAGAGCAGCTCTGCTGCTGGCTTGTGAATGTGTCTGAGAAAAGATATGACTAAGACATAGTCTGAATTTATTTAGTGAGTATGAAATTCACCAGTGGTGTGGGGGTCAGTATGAAGAATTCCATGTCACTAATGTCTTTCATAGTGGCTGCATTGGGAGACATCAAGGGAGAGTAGCCAGTTAAGGGTGCCTGCACACCCTTTAAGTATCATGGAAAGGATCCCCTTGCTAGCCGTGAATACTGTCGGCCAGCATGGAAGATCATAATGGTGCAGAGATGATGGGCCACAGGTTCAGTGATTACACACATCCAGTGGTCCCAACAGCCTGTGCAAGTGGTATAGATGGGCAGTGGCTACCATTTCAGCTCATAGGCTTGAATAGCCGCTCTAGGGAGGCTGCACAGCAGTCCTGGTCAAAGACTCTGAGTTGTAGGGCTGGATTTTACCTCTACAACTGTCCAGTATAGAGCCTTATTATCAGTATAGAGCCTCATTGTCTGAACACAATGCAGGTGGAGTGGATTTCACCATAAATGTTAATATAACATTTTTATTACTATTTTTAATGATATTCTCCTGGAAAATTTTGTTCTGTGAAGAGTTAGCTGACTTGTCAATGCAACGCGAGTGTCCTAATTAGAACTTCAGCCAAAGTTTCTATTACATTTACCATTTTGTTGTCCTTTCTGGTTTCTGTTTCAGGATTCATATTTCATAAGAGTATGTATGTGTTTAGTTTTTACCATGAGTTTATTTGGAATCTGCAAAGAGATATTTCAGCTCTTTCAACAGGTATATGTATATAATTTATTATACTCTATTTGTCTTAATAATTTGTTTTATATTAAAAACACTGCTGTATTTTTCTTTTATTATAAGGGAAATCCTAACTTAGGGTTATACTCAAAATACATTAAAACTTAAGAGGGCAGAAAAATATTATATAATTTATTATTTTCAATGTTTTCATACTTGTCAGAATGCTAATTTTTTCTCTCTTTCAAATCCTAGAAATTGAAGTACCTGTTGGATTACTCTAATCTATTGGACTGGATAATTTATACCTCAAGCATAATTTTTGTGTCTTCCTTATTTGTTAATATCCCAGCTCGCCTGCAGTGGGAATGTGGAGCAATTTCTGTATATTTATCTTGGATGAACTTCTTGCTTTATCTTCAAAGGTAAAATTTAGGTCCTGATTCTCCAGACACTTAGAATACAAACATTTAATTCATTAGGAATAATTTAATGGGTAAAATTATAACACATGCATGGATTAGGCCTTTGCTCTATTTCTGTTTTCTCTAAGGAATTTTGAATTGTGATTCATTGTTTTTCATAATGAAAACTTCAAAGCACATAACACCAATTGAAGAAATAATAGATAATGTGACTAACACTCTCCATGTCACTTTGTAAGAAAACAAAGGATCCCTAGGCTTTTTAGTGGCCTAAATACAAAATGAAGAGAAAGATTAGTTACGCCTAATAAAAGGAAATGTTTCTTGTTTTGGGTTCTATCCAGAAGAAAGCAGCCTCCACTAGCCTAAGGAAGCCTGCTCTTTAGTTTTTAGCTATGGAGACTGCCCCTCAACTGAGGAAAAGTTGGGTTTTTTTGTTTGTTTTTTACTCCAGAGCAACTTCATAGTATCATTTTATCGATTAAATGAAAAAACAAAAAATTTTCTACCCTCATATTTGAACAAGGACCTGGGATGGGTAAGATTTTTCCATGGCTGACTGATTGTCTATCAGATACTAATATGGTCCCCATTACCATAGTCAGGGCTGGCTCTACAGTTTTTGCCACCCCAAGCAGTGAAAAAAAACAGCCGCCACGGATGGCAAAAGGAAGAAGCTGCCACTGATTTGCCTCCGCGGCAAAGGGGAGAGGCTGCTGCCGAATTGCTGCCTCTGCGGGCAGAACAGAGAGGCTGCCGCCGAATTGCCGCTGTGGCCGGAGGGACTGCCACCCCTTTCTAACTGCCGCCCCAAGCACCTGCTTGGAATGCTGGTGCCTGGAGCCGGCCCTGACCATAGCGTCAGGACACCTCATAAGCGGTAGTATACTTATCCTCACAACATCCCTGTGAGCTATGGAAGTAGTTACATCTATTTAACTAATTGGGAACCCAAGACACGGAGCTATTAAGGGTATGTCTACACTGCTTTATAAACCCGGGTCTGTGGGACATTAGCTTGTGGACTCGGTGTTTCCAAGCCTGTGTTTGAACATTCACATTGCATTGTAAACCTGGGTTTACAATTGCTCGACCTGGGTCTCTCAGCTGTGCTAACATGGCCATACTGATCCGCGCAAATCTTCTGACTCAGGTCTACAGCTTGAGCTCTGTCCACGCTGTAAAATGACAGGGCTTGGGGACCTGCGTCACAGGGGCACTTGTGCTCTGACCCAAGCTCCCCCAGCAAGATCTCAGGACCAGGCTCCTAGGTGCTTGCTGACCCAAGTCAGATTGATTTGGTATAAAATTCAAGCTTGAGAAGATGTACCTACGTTAGCACTGATCAAGTTAGCATGTTAAAAATACAATATAACTGCAGTGGTGGAAAGGAGTAGCAGCCCTAAGAACATAACCCATGTACTCAGGTCAGCTAGCCCTCCCATCGCTGCAGCTATGCTCTATTTTTAGCATGCTAGCTCAATAAGAGCTAATGTAGGTACGTTGCCTACTGGAACTGGAACTGGAAGTGATACCTTTAGTTTGAAGTGTAGACATACTCTAAGGGTCTACACTACAGCTGCTGCAGCAACACAACTATGGCGCTGCAGCACCATAGTATAGATGCTTCCTACATTAACAGAAGATTTTTTTTCCATTTATGTAGTTAGTCCATCTCTTTGAGAGGCAGTAGCTAGGTAGACAGAAGAATTCTTCTGTCATCTTAACCGCAGCTACAGAGGGATTAACTCTATCTAACTATCTTGCACAGCTTACAAATTTTTTCACAGCACTGAGCAACATGGTAAAGCAGGGACTTGAACCAGGGTCTCCTAAGTCTAAGGCTGATAACCTAACTGCTCGACCATCCTTCTTTGACCTGGTGAAATGTTTCCTCTCCCCAAAACACTTTTAGTTTTGTATGGCAGCAGAAACTTTTAGGTACCATTTACATCAGTTTTCTAACATAGTAGGCCTGACTCTTTTCTCAGTTGCATCATTTTACACTGGTATGACTCCTTTGCATTCAATGGAGTTACTCCTGATATACACAACATAAAACAGAAAAAAGATTAGGTCCTCTATTCCTAAAACTGCTCCTCTGAACTAACGCATAATATATCATTGGAGAAACGCTAAAGTTGGTATTTTTCCATCTGCTATGGCCCTTTTATGCTGCTGCGGCAGTGTCAAAGAGCTGTGAAAGCCCTAAATCTGGCTGGGGGAGGGAGTGTGGGAATTCACCCAGTGCAAGCTTTCTATAAGGCATCTCTAGTGCCCTATGAGAACCCCACTGTAATCCCTGGTGTTGGGGCAGCTTTGAGGGTGAGGCAGAGAGTGGGAGGGGAATATCTCAGGCTGGGTGGGTGACTTCAGACATAGTGCTGCAGGGATTGTGGGTAGCACTTCTGTGCATAGGCCAGCTTGAAACAACTGTTACATAGGCAGCATCTGTAACACAAAATCAGGAGGCTACAAAGGTGTCTTGAAGCCATGGTAGTTTGCCCCTTGACCTCAACTGTGAGCTTTTTGCTGCAGCTTTTAGAGGCATAGCACATTTTATCCCTTGTTGCGAAAGAAGGAAGATCTTATAAATTGGAGAGCTGGCTTATCTTGTGGTACCAGCTCTCTTTGTTTCTAGTGACTAAGTCACATTAAAAGACAGCTATAATAGATGGACTGGTTTTCTAATATTACTTTTACATGTAATCAGTTGCTGTACATGGTACAGGGGGGTTAGGCATTCTTAGTTGGAAGAGGAGGTGGGATCATGAATGGGAGAGAAGCCAGCCATGAGACAATCATCTTTCAATTAAAATGTGATGCACCATATTAAAAAAATCTGAGAACCCCTATTCTAAACTTGTAGCAAATTGGACTTTTTCCACTTTTGTATTCATGAAATCAGAAAAATGTACTGACCATTTAAAATTTTTTTCCGAGAAGCAAAATGACAACCAGGCTGCTTGCATTAGGGTTGTGCTCTGCTTTACAGATATGGCAGGAAAAGTAATCTGTCATAGTATTTGATGGTGGTTAATTTTTACTTACAAACATTTTCTTAGATTTGAAAACTATGGAATCTACATTGTAATGTTCTGGGAAATTCTGAGGACTTTGATTCGGATTGCTGTTGTGTTCTTTTTCCTGATATTGGCCTTTGGACTCAGCTTCTTTGTCCTTCTATGTTCACAGGTTAGATTAATGGCATAGTTATTTGTTTTTATTATTAATAATCCTGTTTGTATGTTTTCTGTATTCAGATATTTGATAGATATCTATTGATGAGGTACTTTAATAGTCTAAAATTAGGACAATTTATAATATAGTGAAAAATAATTTCTATCTTTGAAAAAATAACATATCTATAATAATTCAGAAACCAATCCAAAAGGTGCTACTGTTGTTTTTCCCTATAAAAGAAAATCTAGAAGGATAGATTGCCCCATAAGAACCCCAGAGTTGTTGGAGCTCTTCTTGCATAGATCTTCCCCAAGATTTAAAAAAAAAATTGGACAAGAAGTTCTCTGGACTGTTGATGTTAATTTTTAATAAATGTTGGAATGTTGGGGAAGTTCCAGAGGACTGGAAGAGTACTAACAGGGTGCCAGTATTTAAAAAAGGAAAAAACCTACATAACCTAGGTTATTGTATCTAGATAATTGTACCTTGACATTAATCTCAGGTAAAATAATGGAAAGGCTGACACTTGACTCAGTCAATTAAGAATTAAAGAATGGCAACATGATCAATACCAGTCTATAAGGTTGTGTGGAAAATACTATAGGTTTTGTTAAATGAACTTGGAATCATTTTTGTATGAGATTGTTTGGTTGATAAAGGGGTATGTGTGTTGATATAATATACTTAGACTTCTGCAAAGTATTTAACTTAGTGCCCTGTGCATCAGAGAAACTGTCAAATTCAACTGTCAGAAGCCCTTTTACAGTAGCGCAAATGGGAGCCCAGTTTGTCTCTATGTGAACATTGTAAATAAAAATAGAATAGGAGAGAATATCCTGATTCTGTGTCTCCTCATTTCTCTTCAGTCAGAAGTTAATCCACTCCAGAAGTGCATCACTCCAGTTTGAATCACTCAGTATGGTATTTAGGACCAATAGTTTTTGCAAGGCTAAATAATTAATGGAGTTGCACCAGTTTACATCAGCAGAAGATCTGGTCCCTTTATCTTGTATTTGTAAATTTTACAGATCTATGTGCAAGTTTTAAATACACCACAACCAATATTCATGAATTGAGAATTTGGAAGAAGAAAAAAAAAGAGGTGACATTACAGATTTTAAAAATGTACCTGTTTACATTGCCTGCCTTATTTCTTTTTTCAGCAACATTACAAGACTCCGCTTCTTTCTGTAATGCAGACATTTGCTATGATGCTGGGAGATATTAATTATCATGAAGCTTTCCTTGATCCACTGCTAAGTGATAATTTGCCCTATCCATTCTTGAGTTATGCAGTTCTCATTGTCTTCACCTTGCTTATTCCAATTCTTCTTATGAACTTACTGGTAAGTATTTCACATAGTAAAATCTGGAGATTTGGGAACATAATTGTTTATACGCATCATTATTGGATAGGATAATTTGTGTATATGCATGCTGATTTGCAGAAAACTTTGTTGATTGGTTAGCAACATGACTTTTTTTTTTAATAAGACATTGAGGTGTTCCCTTTTGCCTTTCTCTGGTTCTGTTTTCTCCATTCTTCCTTCATTTTACTACCTAAAACAAGTGTTTTACTGTCATTGTTGCAGAACAAGTTTAAGTATTTATGTATTTAGAGCCAGATTGTGATGGCCCTTGTGTAACTGCAAAGTATAAGGTGGGCATGCAAGAATCCAGCCCCTTATGTTGCCGTCCCTCAATACTAGCCCCTATGCTCCATGGAGTCCAGAGACTACCGGTTCCTCCCTCTCCCTTAGGAAGCAATGAACCCAAAAAGGGACAGAGAAGAAAGCAAGATCATGGCCCCACACCAGCTGACAGAGCAAGGAGAGCAACCTTGGAGAGCAATTTGTACCTGCCTAATGGCTGGAGCAGTTTGTGTCCCCTACCCATGTCCATGGAGAAGCCATAGCAGAGACTGTGCCTGTCTGAGGCATAATTTCTCCAGTGCTTCTCCTGAACTGATGTGGCTTAACAGTGCCGCCATCCCCAACATAAAAGCAAATATATAGACCTAACTATAGTAATTTACAGCTTGATATTCTTAGAGCCATATTTAAACAAATTGCTTAAGCAAATCTCAGTGGGTTGTATTAAATAAATGAACCACTTATCCCCTTGGAAGTATTGTTGAACACTAAATGGTAGGACTGATGTAAATAAAAAGGATCAGCAAACTGGAACTGTAGCAAAGAGAGCACGAGAGAGAAAATATTTAATGCGTCATCTTTGCCTATGCCCCATTAAACAACATGTTTGAGAGGAAATGATACAAAGATTTTTATTTTACAGGATGTTGGCCTGATCCTGCTTCAATTGAAGTCAATGAAAGCAATAAAGGACCTTAAAGAAACTGTATTAGTTTTTGAACAGTTCTTAGAAGTAGTTAAAAAGAGCATCAGGTCTGCCAAATATAATTTGCTAAGAAAATGAAAATATCATTAAACAAACAATTAACTTTCTTGATTATGGATTTTAGACATGCACAAATCTTCTCTGTTTAGTTGGTAATGTTCTGCTGATACAATATGATTTAGCAAAAGGCTTTTCAGATCATAATACCAGTGAGGAATATAATTTAAACCACTCAATGTAAAAAATCAGGTAATTAAAAATACTTGTTTGATTCTATGTTGTATTTTTAGATTGGTTTGGCTGTTGGAGACATTGCTGAGGTGCAAAAATATGCTGCACTGAAAAGGATTGCAATGCAGGTTCGTAGTGTATGTTCGGTTTTAGGTTGTAAGTAGCAGATATAATTGCTTAAACATCACCTTGAAAGAACTGGTTTATTTAGCATTAATATTATTGGTCTCTAGTGTCGTTTTTAATATAATTTTTATCACTATGGTAAAATTATTTTCAAACATCTCTGTAAGCTAGGTAGGTTGACATGTGCATGCCATCCTAAATCCCAGCTTTTGGTCATTTGTATAACTATACAAAAATTCCTTATAGGATGAAATTTTTCATGCTTTTAGCTAAAAATAAATTGTTAAAGTAAGTTTGAACAGTCAATTCAGCCTATTTTAGTTATGTGAGCATAAAAGCCAAAAATAGTATGTGTAATTTTGGGGATTTATTGCTTTCCCTTTGAAGGGGAGAATCTATTTAGCCTAAAAATGATCAAGATTCATGAAAATGTGAAGGACACCAGATCCACTGCAACATATTAAAGGCTCACTCAATTGGGCAGAGGCTATGTATTGAAATGTGTTATATAGTAGCCAATGACAGTAAATAAGGGACTTAATTCAAAGGTATTTAGGTGCCTAAAGATACAGATGGTGGGATTTTCAAAAGTATATGAGCACCTAATTCATTTATGCACTTCTGGAAACCTGACTATGAACCTATCTGCATTTATGGTGCCCCAAATCCTTTCAAAATCTAGGCCTTGGGGCTTGATTACTGGGGTAAGGCAGCTTAGGTGACATGACTTTGTAATGTTTTCACTTAAGAAATCTACAGGTCTGCTGCTTGGAGTTCTGTACACACATTTATTTAGAACTCAGCCCACCTACCTATAGGTTGTATGACCACTAGACTTCCACGAGTGGAAATGTGAAGAATATGCAATTGTCAAATAAGAAGTAAAGGTTACTTATCATTAATTATAGTTCTGTGAATGTATTGCTTCTGCATCCTCACACTACCTTGGAGTTCTACTTCTCTAGGGCTCCAAAGTTTGGTGGAAGGAACCGAGGTGATTGGGAGTGTACAGCTGTTTTCTAGTTCCAGCTTTGAACGTTCAGGAACTCAATGTCAATAGGGGGTGCACATGTGGCCCTGGTTTGCACTGCTTTCTAGAACGTTCCCAGAGCTTCACAAAGCTGCAGCATATGTCCCAGAAGTGTGCAGAGGCAATACACTCAAAGAACTACACTTACTGGTGAGTAACCTTTTTCTTTTGATGCTCACAAAACTCACAATTAGCTGAACTGACTGTTGAAACTTCTTTTAAAAATTTGCTTTTAGCTTACGGAATGAGAAATTTCATCTCAAAAGGAATTTCTTTTGCTAGAGATACAAATGACTGAATGACTGACAGGGATTTGGGATGGAATACAGAGGCAATTCTTGAAGAAATGCATGTTTTGCACTTATTTAGTTATTGGTTGGTGTGATGGGGTATGCGCCCCACATCAGCTCTGATAGGGATAATGAAGGTCTAAGAGACCAGTTAGTTCACTTTGCATCACCTGAAAAAAGGAGGGCCAAGGTTAATTGAGAGTGAAGCCCAGATGGGGAATGGCAGGGTCAGCACTATAAAACCAAGAGGCTGAAAGCAGAAGAGGGCTGCAGGGGAAGGAGTCTGCAGTTGCTCCCTGGGAAGAAGGCAGCTCCAGGAACAAAGAGGAAGTCCAGTGGGAGAGCAAGCCCTGGGATCCTGTACTGGATTAAGGAGTCTGGTAAGAGGCCAGGAGGGGTGAAGTAGCCACGGGAGTTGAGTAGGCTCCAGTGGTAAATCCAGAACCAGGAAAGAGAAGATAAGGAGTAACCTGACTCCAGAGAGAGTGAGACCATAGATGAGAAACTGAAGGATGGGGCATCAGACTGGTAGAATGCTATTCCCCAGGCATGGTCACTAGGAGTCATCCAGTGATATGTAGAGCACAGTTGGCTATCAGAAAACTCAAATATCTGTGTTTTGAAACTTCAAATGACCTATGTGATCTTTTCCATGTTTGACAAAAACATGAAATACCAATGCTATGAATAATGGAAATGAGCTGATATAGTATTTCATGTTTAAAGAAATAAGTATACATGTTCAGTATTTCCTTAATAGTTTCAATGGATGGAGGGTGTAGTAGAGTCCTCAAAGGGCCAGAACCCAGTTTCCAGTCTCTCACCTCCCAGCAGCAAGGACTTTCCATCCAGTTCTTAACTCTTGTATGTGGCTTATCCTTGCCTCAGCATTTTCAACATCCTTAGTCTCTCATTACTTGGGGAGTGGGGGAATAAGATTTATGCCCTTCCTGCAACAAGAGCAGTTGACAGGGGATCCTGGGCCCTACCACTCCACCAGCCTCAGACCCAAGGCCCTATAAAATGTGGGACAATTCGGAGTGCCCTAGAGCTTGCCTCCCTGAGTCATTTCCTACCATCCCTCTCCCCCAAAGTCTCCAAGTTAAATATAAGATAGCAAAAGAAAAGACAACTTCAGTCCCAGCTCAGCAGGTAGTCCTCTTCCTCACAGTGAGGCTTCTTTAGTGCCCTTGTTCAGGAGCCCTCAGGGTAGGTTTGTCTTCTCGCCAGCCTCTTCTCTTCTGAGCTGAGTGGCTCCCTTTTAAGCTTCCTCTCAAGCTGGAGCATGCGCTGCAGGCAGGCTACCTGGGTCCAGTATTGTCCATTAACCCCTGTGGGCACAGGATGGAGTTTCTACACCCCATCACAGAGGGATTCATCATGCAGCAGTGTAAAAAGGCCAGTGGAGCCCTGAATCAAGCCAGGGGAGAATTTCTACTGGAACCAGTTTTACACAAGGCAACTTAGGCTGCCCTACAGCGCCCTACTATAGACCCATGCCCCCTGCATTTCAGGGCATCATAATACCCACTCCGACTGCTGAATTGTCTCAGATCCTACCACAGTGACAAGAACCCAACCATCACCCTATTGAAGAATCTCTCCTAATACCTATTATTACTAATCTTATTAATAGTCCTGCAAACCCAACCTCTTCAAGTGATGGAAATCCTCTCTGATCTAACCTTCTGACAACTGCATGATTCCCGAGTTGAACTGAAACCCTCAATACTGTCTGTGGCACTAGCGGGCTCGGGAATTATTTTACTGGGTAAAACACAAACCCACTGACAAGTGAATTGATAAAAATGCACAGCGGCAAAGTTTATTGGATAAACAAAGTTATGCGGTGGCTGGGGAATAGAGCGAATGGCTTGCCCATAGACAATTCAAATTATACAACCTCTTAGGCAAAGGGGAAGGAGGGGGAGTTACAGACTTAAAGGTGATAGGAGAAGTTACATACATACCACACATCCGAGCCAACTGACCAGCAGTGCAGACACCAATCGCATGGTAGGCATAGGGTAAATTACAATAAACACGACCGGCGCTAACGGGAAGATTATCTCGGCTGAGGGATGATCAGTCTCCTTGGCGTACACGTGGAAAATCCCCCCGTTTCACTTGTTGGCTGCTGTATTTTATGGGGCTTTGTTGGGGTCGTGTCGTTTTGCTATAGGTCACTTAGCTTTTCCGCCTTCCAGGTTCCGGGTTGGGGCCCTTTTATGTCAGCGGGTCTGTTTTTGGTTCTCTGCACACGACACCTTTGATTTATGCACTTGACACGCTTTTTCGCCTCCCGGGTCCCAGGTTGGTGCCCTTTATGTTAGGGGGTCTGCGCATGGCTCCTTTTGGTGTACGTGACAAGAACCTGCTGTAAGATGGGGGGGTTTTGTTGTTTCTTGTGGTGGACCGACAGTTGGCCAGCCCGGTTGTTTACCTTGGGTTGTGACAAATACCAGTCTCTCTATCTCAGCTGCTTACATAGCCCTCATCAGCAGAGTATCTGAGAGCCTCATAATTATTGATTGTATTATTCTTACAATATTGCTGAAAAGCACGGAATTACTAGCATTCCTATTCTGCTGATGGAGAGCTGAGGCACAGAGACAGTAAGTGACTGGCCAAGGTCACACATTATGTCTATGGTAGAGCAGAACATTCAAGTCTCTGACATCTGCATCCAGAGCCTTAAGCACAAAGCCACCCATCCTGAGCTCTGAGACTCAGGTTTACAAACCATGCTGGACTCCAGATGTTTCCCAGCCCACCTAGCATCCGCTAAACAAGTGTCTCCAGTGACTTTTTGTGTTCTTTCTCTATAAATATTTTACATTTGCATTATTTTGCTATGACTAACACATGACTTTTCCTCTTTTTGGCCATAACAGCCAGCCTTACATATACATTGTATGAAGGTCTAAATTTCAAAACAATGAAGCAAATGGTTTTTTTTTAACCTGTTACCAGAGTGAGTAGGACATTGGTGAGATGAAGGGCATTTACATCATCCAAATCATGATTTTGATCTAAAGAGAATTTGTTATGCTATGTTAATTACTACTCTAAATGCAAAAATATGTTTAGGTCAATCTTCACACAAATTTAGAGAAGAAGCTGCCATATTGGTTCCTAAGTCGGGTGGACCAGGAATCAATCACTGTGTATCCTAATAGGCCAAGATACTGTGGATTTATGGTAAGTTGATGTATCCTAGAGTAAAATGCTGACACACACTTGGGGCTCTGTTTTTCACGGACTGAAGTCAATAGGAATGTTGTCATTAATTTTTCTGTGTGCAAGAGTGGGACCAGAAGATACAATGTTGCCCTCATTAAAGTTAATGGCAAAATCTTACATTGAGATCACTGGGCACAGGATTAGGCCTCAAACTATCCACAACAAAAATAACGTAACTTTGAAGAAACAAGTTGTGATTAAACAATTATAGTTGGTCATGAGTTTTCAGGGAAGTGTAACCATGTGAGAAGCTTGGCAGAGAAAGACAAAGAAATATGAGATAAACTAATATAGTTCAAACAAGGGTAATAGTTTAATGACCTGCAGCACAGAATATTTTTTTCCAGACTTTGAGGGAACATGTTATTTTGCTGGCAAAGTGAATCTAGCTGTTTTCAGGCCAAATACATTTTCTAAACCAAAGTTATAAGGGTGCTAAAATATAGCTTTATGATAGAAGCTGCAACTTTCACTCTAGGGAGGAGAAATTGCTGCATTTATCTCCCTAGGGTCTTGTGCATCACTGTAATGTCTGAATTGTAATGTCTAAACAATTTCTTGTTTAGAGCGTGTTCAATTATTGCTTTGGTTTTGAAGAGACTGTCACAGACGCTCAGAGTGCTGACACAACTTTAGAACTGGAAATTTTGAAGCAGAAATACAGGTATTTTTTTTTGTTTTATTTCTGCACTAATAAGCAGAATCAGCATTGCGAATATATTGCCAGTGTCATAGCACTTAGTGTTGTACTCATAAAGTGAAATGAAATCTATTTAAGGTACTCAGATGGCCCTCATCACAATATCTGAATATTTCACAATATTTAATGTATTGGATGCACAACAGCCTTGTGAGGTAGTGAAGTCTTCTTGTCCTCATTTAACAGGTGAAGAACTATGGCACAGAGACAATAAGGTCCAGATTTTTAAATATATTTAGGTGTTGCTACATTCAGCGTTGTAACCCATAGGATTTAGGGAGCCTAAATCTTATTAAAAAAATTTGGGCCTAAATGTCTTGCCAAAGGTCACACCGGACATCTGTGACAGAGCAGGGACTTGAACACAGGTCTTCCATATTCTAGGCCAGTGATAGATCTCAGTGGTTCAGGAGCCAAATTAGCAATCAGCATTACCCAAAAGAGCTACAGAAGTGTGAACTCATTGTTTCATTTACTATATACTTGGTCAGTCATTTTGCTCTGTGTGTGTGTGTGTGTGTGTGTGTGTAATTCTCACAGTAAAATGACTGACCAAGTATTCTACAATTGATTAATAACATAGTAAAAGGATCCTGATTGGTTAATAATTAAATCTCAGAATGTTTTAATATCATGTGCTGCAAAGAGCCACAGGCAACACATTAAAGAGCCCGTTGCAATTCCCGAGCCTCAGTCTGAGTATCATTGTTCTACCACTGGACCACCACTGGAGTTTTCAAAACACTCATTCAATAACTCATGGGAGACAGTTTCTGGAGATGGTTTCCATTTCTGTAATTAATTTATTTTGTAAAAGATAACAAAAGATGTACATGTCTAATTGCATTCTATAGGATTAATACTGAATCCTTGGAAATGTCAGTAGTCCCTTTGGGCCAGATTTAGTTAGGCAGGTGCCAAAGCACTTTTCAAAAAATCCTCTAGACATCAATCTGCCTCTTTAGGCACCTAAATACTTTTAAAAATCTGGCCCTTTTTACGTCAGTGGCACTATACAAATGAGTAACTATTGTGGATAGAAAGGGATTTGCAGGATCATGCCCTGCAAGTGATAATTCTACTTCAGGATGGGACAGACCTCTGCTCTTATATTTAAAATGTATAGTTATATATCACTTTTCTTAAGGACCATGCAGCTCAATTTCCAGCCCAATATTCCTGAAATGGGGGAAGCACCATGGCATGAAATATTAAATATACTCTAGGGAACTTTTTTTTTTCTTGGCATAGGTGTGAACTTGATGATCTAATAGGTTTTTTGCATCTTTACTGTTCATGATTCTATGAAATCTGCTGTAAAACTAGATTATAAAATTTACTCTATGTATATACTTACTTTGTTTTAGGCTTAAGGATATGTCAACGCTCTTGGAAAAACAGCATGAGCTCATTAAACTGATCATACAAAAAATGGAGATAGTATCAGAGGCTGAGGATGAAGACAGTAATGATTTATTTCAGCATAAGTTTAGGAAACAGCAGTTAGAACACATGAACAGTAAATGGGATACTGTGTTAAAAGCTGTAAAATCAAAATGTCCCTAGCTCTAGCACAGCTGAAAACGACAACTTTCTGAACATGACTGTCACATCATATATTATTTGTAAAATTGCTTTACTTTAGGGTCTCCTCTCCTCTAATGCCCATGTGTAATGTTAATGTTACTCACATCATGTACACAAGTATAGAACAGGTTGCTATTTAGGGTTTACAAGAAATACAATAAACCTCTTAGCTCTGTATTTACTGACCTGTTCTGCTATTATGAACATCTTTTTTTCACGGATTCAAAGTATACTAATTCCTATAATAACCTGACTTTTGGGGGAAAATGAGGAAAGGAATCACTTTGTCAAAAATCATTTAATGTAAAACAAGAAGCTGAGCCAGACTGATTTCATTGGGAGTTTTGACTGAGTAAGGACTGCAGGATCAGGCCCTGAAAGGTACAAAATAAATGTAAGATTGTGAACCTGTTGTGCAACTGAAAGGCCAGATTCTGCCATCAGATAAGTACATCCTAAAATACAAATAGCAGAATGCAGAATTTAGTTCTGTCAGTCGCTTTGAACTATTGTCCTTTATATGTAGTATGTTTAAGGTTTGTCTACACTGAAACTGGCACGGTACTTTCCAGCGCAGGTGAACAGACACGCACTACTGCTGCTCCAGCTAGTGTGCTAGAAATAGCAGTGTGCTGTGGCACCATGAGTGGTGGTTCAGGATAGCCAACCGAGTCCAAACCTGCCCAACCCACTGGGTACCTATCCAAAGCCTTGCAGAGCTACCATGTATGTGTTTACCTGGGCTGGGAAGCATGGTCCCAGCTGCATTGTAGACATACCTTTACTATGGTTCTACCATAAGAACTCATCTTTTAGCTTAATCTGCACTTTGGGTCTTGTTATTTATTTACAGAATATAAAATGCATATGTGCAATACAATAATATACATGTATGTATGACATAAACATTAATTAAACTGCACTGTTGAAATGCTGCAATGTATTTTCAGTTTCAGAAATTGTAACAATAAACTGCTTATGTCTGTATTTGGTTGTCACCATTAGTGCTCTGCCTTTGTGTTCAGACATATTTTACTTTTAGCCTTTGCACATCATTTTACTCATTCTCTAAAGAATACCTTATTATTCAGGTAATGGTAAATTAAGTACTGGGAATGATGTCATACTATGTAGAACCTCACTAATCTACACAAAAGGCAGGGACCCTCAGTGCAAGTTAATGGCATTTGTGCTTTAAAACTGCCTAGAGTGAGATAGCATAGATAACATCACACTATGATTTCAGTGAGGATATCACCTCACTCAACATCTCTAACCCAAAACTGGCTATAGTCCAGAGCTGGAGCTAATTAGTATCTGCTCATCTTCATACTCCCTGACACTGTTGCTGAATGAGAACAGGGAAACAAACATTGCTCTCTCTGTTCTCATAGCTATTCTGCTGGGACTGACTGAAGTGCAGTCAGCTGCTGGATTGCTGAAAATTCCTGGATTCCTATGGGAGAACAGGAAGACTCAGGAGGGCCACTATGCCTCTGCCCTTCAATGCAACTCTTACTGAGCCATTGCTGCCTCTTGAGTTCTGTGGCCTGAATGCAGCCACAGGTTCAAGTAGACACAGCTTCTATTGATCGTTTCTTTTGGAGATGAAGGACATTTCCCAGCTTTGCCCCTCCCCCTTTCCTCCTGCTTTCAAGTTCAAGTGGTGACCATTCTCCTAAGAGCTGCTTCTGTAAAGATGTCCAGAATCTTTTCTGAGATTGCTCATCAGGTGGCTCTTCACTCCCAGAGTGACACCCCACAGACAAACTGTGGCAGCAGGGGGTCAGATTTTGAAACTAGGGTAAAGTCAGGCACCTTAGTTCATATTTAGGCATCAAAATAAATGGTCTGGTTTTCAAAGGTTCCAAGTTCATGCAGCTTCCACTGACTAAACAGAGCTATTACTTTAAAATAGAGCTAGTCTGAGCCAAGAGCCTGCAAGTCCTGGAAGCCTTGAGAGATCCAGCTCTAATTAAGTCTCTCCTCCCTGCTATGAAGCAAAGAAGACCTCGGATGGGCATCCAAGGTCTGGGGCTCCAGGGAAGTCCTGCCATATGGCCTGACTGAGTTGCTGAGCATCTGCAGTTCCCACTGTCAGTGAAATATGGGGGTGCTTGGTACCTCTGGAAATCAGGCCACTTTTTTAAAACTATGAAGTAAAGTATCTAACTTCAGCTCCACATGTATGAAAATGTTGGCCTAAATGTGGGTTTCAACCTGTGGTCTGCAGACCCTTCGGGGTCCACAGACTGTCTAAGGGGCCCGCAAAAGGTGATTGTGAAAATAAAAAGAAAAGGAGTACTTGTGGCACCTTAGAGATTAACAAATTTATTAGAGCATAAGCTTTCGTGAGCTACAGCTCACTTCATCGAATGC
Organism: Dermochelys coriacea; assembly: GCF_009764565.3. Taxonomy (NCBI): domain Eukaryota; kingdom Metazoa; phylum Chordata; order Testudines; family Dermochelyidae; genus Dermochelys; species Dermochelys coriacea. The sequence continues at coordinate 59,151,257 of NC_050069.1, forward strand.
ATTTGGTGGGAAAAAACAGAGGGGAGATTGATATACACACAAACACACACAGAGAACATGAAACAATGGGTTTATCATACACACTGTAAGGAGAGTGATCACTTAAGATAAACCATCACCAGCAGCAGGGGGGGGAAAGGAGGAAAACCTTTCATGGTGACAAGCAAGGTAGGCTAATTCCAGCAGTTAACAAGAATATTTGAGGAACAGTGGGGGGTGGGGTGTTGGGGGAGAAATAATATGGGGAAATAGTTTTACTTTGTGTAATGACTCATCCATTCCCAGTCTCTATTCAAGCCTAAGTTAATTGTATCCAGTTTGCAAATTAATTCCAATTCAGCAGTCTCTCCTTGGAGTCTGGTTTTTGAAGCTTTTCTGTTGAAGGATAGCCACTCTTAGGTCTGTAATCGAGTGACCAGAGAGATTGAAGTGTTCTCCAACTGGTTTGTGAATGTTATAATTCTTGACGTCTGATTTGTGTCCATTCATTCTTTTACGTAGAGACTGTCCAGTTTGGCCAATGTACATGGCAGAGGGGCATTGCTGGCACATGATGGCATATATCACATTGGTAGATGCGCAGGTGAACGAGCCTCTGATAGTGTGGCTGATGTGATTAGGCCCTATGATGGTATCCCCTGAACAGATATGTGGACAGAGTTGGCAACGGGCTTTGTTGCAAGGATAGGTTCCTGGGTTAGTGGTTCTGTTGTGTGGTGTGTGGTTGCTTGTTATGACTGTTTGCTTCAGATTGGGGGGCTGTCTGTAAGCAAGGACTGGCCTGTCTCCCAAGATCTGTGAGAATGATGGGTCGTCCTTCAGGATAGGTTGTAGATCCTTGATGATGCGTTGGAGAGGTTTTAGTTGGGGGCTGAAGGTGATGGCTAGTGGTGTTCTGTTATTTTCTTTGTTGGGCCTGTCCTGTAGTAGGTGACTTCTGGGTACTCTTCTGGCTCTGTCAGTCTGTTTCTTCACTTCAGCAGGTGGGTAGTGTAGTTGTAGGAATGCATGATAGAGATCTTGTAGGTGTTTGTCTCTATCTGAGGGGTTGGAGCAAATGCGGTTATATTGTAGAGCTTGGCTGTAGACAATGGATCGAGTGGTATGATCTGGTTGAAAGCTAGAGGCATGGAGGTAGGAATAGTGGTCAGTAGGTTTCCGATATAGGGTGGTGTTTATGTGACCATCGCTTATAAGCAGCGTAGTGTCCAGGAAGTGGATCTCTTGTGTGGACTGGTCCAGGCTGAGGTTGATGGTGGGATGGAAATTGTTGAAATCCTGGTGGAATTCCTCAAGGGCTTCTTTTCCATGGGTCCAGATGATGAAGATGTCATCAATGTAGTGCAAGTAGAGTAGGGGCATTAGGGGACGAGAGCTGAGGAAGCGTTGTTCTAAGTCAGCCATAAAAATGTTGGCATACTGTGGGGCCATGCGGGTACCCATCGCAGTGCCGCTGATTTGAAGGTATACATTGTCCCCAAATGTGAAATAGTTATGGGTGAGGACAAAGTCACAAAGTTCAGCCACCAGGTTAGCTGTGACAGTATCGGGGATACTGTTCCTGACAGCTTGTAGTCCATCTTTGTGTGGAATGTTGGTGTAGAGGGCTTCTACATCCATAGTGGCTGGGATGGTGTTTTTAGGAAGATCACCAATGGACTGTAGTTTCCTCAGGAAGTCAGTGGTGTCTCGAAGATAGCTGGGAGTGCTGGTAACGAAGGGCCTGAGGAGGGAGTCCACATAGCCAGACAATCCTGCTGGCAGGGTGCCAATGCCTGAGATGATAGGGCGTCCAGGATTTCCAGGTTTATGGATCTTGGGTAGCAGATAGAATACCCCAGGTCGGGGTTCTAGGGGTGTGTCTGTGCGGATTTGTTCTTGTGCTTTTTCAGGGAGTTTCTTGAGCAAATGCTGTAGTTTCTTTTGGTAACTCTCAGTGGGATCGGAGGGTAATGGCTTGTAGAAAGTGGTGTTGGAGAGCTGCCTAGTAGCCTCCTGTTCATACTCCGACCTATTCATGATGATGACAGCACCTCCTTTGTCAGCCTTTTTGATTGTGATGTCAGAGTTGTTTCTGAAGCTGTGGATGGCACTGTGTTCTGCATGGCTGAGGTTATGGGGTAAGCGTTGCTGCTTTTCCACAATTTCAGCTCGTGCACGTCGGCGGAAGGACTCTATGTAGAAATCCAGGCTGCTGTTTCGACCTTCAGGAGGAGTCCACCCAGAATCCTTCTTTTTGTAGTGTTGGTAGGAAGGTCTCTGTGGGTTAATATGTTGGTCAGAGGTGTGTTGGAAATATTCCTTGAGTCTGAGACGTCGAAAATAGGATTCTAGGTCACCACAGAACTGTATCATGTTCATGGGGTGGAGGGGCAAAAGGAGAGGCCCTGAGATAGGACAGATTCTTCTGCTGGGCTAAGAGTATAGTTGGATAGATTAACAATATTGCTGGGTGGGTTACGGGAACCATTGTTGTGGCCCCTTGTGGCATGTAGTAGTTTAGATAGCTTAGTGTCCTTTTTCTTTTGTAGAGAAGCAAAGTGTGTGTTGTAAATGGCTTGTCTAGTTTTTGTAAAGTCCAGCCACGAGGAAGTTTGTGTGGAAGGTTGGTTCTTTATGAGAGTATCCAGTTTTGAGAGCTCATTCTTAATCTTTCCCTGTTTGCTGTAGAGGATGTTGATCAGGTGGTTCCGCAGTTTCTTTGAGAGTGTGTGGCACAAGCTGTCAGCATAGTCTGTGTGGTATGTAGATTGTAATGGATTTTTTACCTTCAGTCCTTTCGGTATGATGTCCATCTGTTTACATTTGGAGAGGAAGATGATGTCTGTCTGTATCTGTACAAGTTTTTTCATGAAGTTGACAGATTTCCACTCTATATATGCCTAAATTCAGTGCCTTGCATAATGAAAGGTTTCAGAGTAGCAGCCGTGTTAGTCTGTATTCGCAAAAAGAAAAGAAGTACTTGTGGCACCTTAGAGACTAACAAATTTATTAGAGCATAAGCTTTCGTGAGCTACAGCTCACTTCATTGGATGCATTTGGTGGAAAAAACAGAGGGGAGATTTATATACACACACAGAGAACATGAAACAATGGGCTTATCATACACACTGTAAGGAGAGTGATCACTTAAGATAAGCCATCACCAGCAGCAGGGGCGGGGGGAAAGGAGGAAAAGCCATTACCCTCTGATCCCACTGAGAGTTACCAAAAGAAACTACAGCATTTGCTCAAGAAACTCCCTGAAAAAGCACAAGAACAAATCTGCAGACACACCCCTAGAACCCCGACCTGGGGTATTCTATCTGCTACCCAAGATCCATAAACCTGGAAATCCTGGACGCCCTATCATCTCAGGCATTGGCACCCTGCCAGCAGGATTGTCTGGCTATGTAGACTCCCTCCTCAGGCCCTTCGTTACCAGCACTCCCAGCTATCTTCGAGACACCACTGACTTCCTGAGGAAACTACAGTCCATTGGTGATCTTCCTAAAAACACCATCCTAGCCACTATGGATGTAGAAACCCTCTACATCAACATTCCACACAAAGATGGACTACAAGCCGTCAGGAACAGTATCCCCGATACTGTCACGGCTAACCTGGTGGCTGAACTTTGTGACTTTGTCCTCACCCATAACTATTTCACATTTGGGGACAATGTATACCTTCAAATCAGCGGCACTGCGATGGGTACCCGCATGGCCCCACAGTATGCCAACATTTTTAGACTGACTTAGAACAACGCTTCCTCAGCTCTCGTCCCCTAATGCCCCTACTCTACTTGCGCTACATTGATGACATCTTCATCATCTGGACCCATGGAAAAGAAGCCCTTGAGGAATTCCACCAGGATTTCAACAATTTCCATCCCACCATCAACCTCAGCCTGGACCAGTCCACACAAGAGATCCACTTCCTGGACACTACGGTGCTAATAAGCGATGGTCACATAAACACCACCCTATATCGGAAACCTACTGACCGCTATTCCTACCTACATGCCTCTAGCTTTCATCCAGATCATACCACTCGATCCATTGTCTACAGCCAAGCTCTACGATATAACCGCATTTGCTCCAACCCCTCAGACAGAGACAAACACCTACAAGATCTCTATCATGCATTCCTACAACTACACTACCCACCTGCTGAAGTGAAGAAACAGATTGACAGAGCCAGAAGAGTACCCAGAAGTCACCTACTACAGGACAGGCCCAACAAAGAAAATAACAGAACGCCACTAGCCATCACCTTCAGCCCCCAACTAAAACCTCTCCAACGCATCATCAAGGATCTACAACCTATCCTGAAGAACGACCCATCACTCTCACAGATCTTGGGAGACAGGCCAGTCCTTGCTTACAGACAGCCCCCCAATCTGAAGCAAGTACTCACCAGCAACCACACACCACACAACAGAACCACTAACCCAGGAACCTATCCTTGCAACAAAGCCCATTGCCAACTCTGTCCACATATCTATTCAGGGGATACCATCATAGGGCCTAATCACATCAGCCACACTGGTAGATGCGCAGGTGAACGAGCCTCTGATAATGTGATATATGCCATCATGTGCCAGCAATGCCCCTCTGCCATGTACATTGGCCAAACTGGACAGTCTCTACGTAAAAGAATGAATGGACACAAATCAGACGTCAAGAATTATAACATTCAAAAACCAGTTGGAGAACACTTCAATCTCTCTGGTCACTCGATCACAGACCTAAGAGTGGCTATCCTTCAACAAAAAAGCTTCAAAAACAGACTCCAAGGAGAGACTGCTGAATTGGAATTAATTTGCAAACTGGATACAATTAACTTAGGCTTGAATAGAGACTGGGAATGGATGAGTCATTACACAAAGTAAAACTATTTCCCCATGTTATTTCTCCCCCCCCCCCACTGTTCCTCAGATATTCTTGTTAACTGCTGTAATTAGCCTACCTTGCTTGTCACCATGAAAGGTTTTCCTCCTTCTCCCCCCCCCCCCCGCTGCTGGTGATGGCTTATCTTAAGTGATCACTCTCCTTACAGTGTGTATGATAAACCCATTGTTTCATGTTCTCTGTGTGTGTATATCAATCTCCCCTCTGTTTTTTCCACCAAATGCATCCGATGAAGTGAGCTGTAGCTCACGAAAGCTTATGCTCTAATAAATTTGTTAGTCTCTAAGGTGCCACAAGTACTCCTTTTCTTTTTGTGAAAATAAAGTTTCAGATCCCAGAAAAGGCATTCCATTTTCTGATCCATCAAAAGAGTGCAAATACCCCCACCTACAGGTCAAAAGTCGGAAGTGGTGTCAGTACTATAGAAGCCCACAGTTTAATGTCCTTTCTCATTCTGTGTCAAGTGCCAGGCTGAGCACATGCTACCTTTATAGTTAAATTCTGTTCAGTCAGTTTTCAGTCTAAAACTTATATGGTAGGGGTCCTCAGACCACAGGTTGAATTTCCAAAGGGGTCCACACCTCCATTCGAAATATTTTAGGGGTCTGCAAATGAAAAACCACTACATCTATAAAAATCAGAGAACGGTCATTTGCTGGTTTTGGCAGTCTCTCAGATTAACACTAGATGGCAGTGAATGACAATATTTCCAAATGCAGTGTAGTTATAGTTGTTTTGGTCCCAGGATATTAGAGCGACAAGGTGTGTGAGGTAATATCTTTTATTGGACCAACTTCTGAGGGAAGCCTTCGAGCCACATGAAGCTATGAAGAAGAGCTCTGCATAGCTCAAAAGCATATCTCTCTCACCAATACAAGTTGGTCCAACAAAAAGTATTCCCTCACCCACCTTGTCTCTCTAATATTTCTTAAGAAGTTTTAATCTTTAGAATATTCTTTTAAGGGAAGCAACACAGTTACTTCAGAACAGAAGCAATCACCATCTGGAGTTTTACGGCCTGATTCTGTAAACCTTTCGTGTGCAGAATTCAGAGGAGTTTGCACATGGGCCTTCAGCGGGGGGCTCTTAATCAGCTCTTAGGTTTTAACTTTTAATTTGAAATGTTTCATTTTCATTCTTTTATGTTCTTGCCTCTTGTACTCACTTAGCAGCTGTCATTATGGTTGAAAGTATGGATAACCATATCCATCCCTCCCATACACACACATCCAAGGCTAGCCCCAAAGCCACTCTGAGGATTGGCTGGCAGAGAGGACCATTTGACTGCTGTTGTTAGCAACTTCCCAAATCTCCAAGTGGTTTAATTTTATTTTATTTTACTTACTGTGAACTAGACTTCGCAGGTTCACAGCCAGATGAAATTTATAGCCACAGCTCTTCCATAAATCAGGATGACAGCACAGCTTGAAAATCCAAGGCGATCCCAAATCCCACCGTTCGCTCCAGAATCCCAAATCAATGTGCATCAGGGTGCTGAGAAAAGTAGTAATTTGGGGAGAGGTAAACACTTTTGACATTTTTAAAAACAGTTTGAGAAGGCAAACATGATATATAATGAATACAGTCATTTTACACATATACACCCTTACTTATAAATCATTATTTAAATTGTTTCGTACTATTTTTGGAAACCTGACTAGTGAAAATTGTCAAATGTATGTTGTTTATTTGGGCACCTTACACACAGATCTGTATTTAAACAGGTATTAAGAGCCAGTGATGCCAATGGGCCAATAATCCTTGGAGGATGTTTTTTTGGTGGTGGCACCTGCCAGGGCCTCAGCATGTGGTGGCAAAAAAAAAAAAAGGCAATTTCAGTTCTAAGGAAAAAGAGCCAATACTGACTGGAGGTGTCAGGAAAAGTTGTGTCACCAGAGCATCTGGGGAGCCTTCTGATTTAGTAGTGCACCAGTCAACCTCCTGCCAGGGGAGCTCCTTTGGACCCCTGATAGGAGTAAGAGCTGCCCACATCTGGTAGAAACCCGATGGAGGTCAATGGCAGAAACACTAATCGCCGTCCACCTGAGTTGTATGCAGTTCTGCTGGCAGAGACCAGTGTAATTCCTGGTGAATTTGGGAGATGGTAGGGCCATGACACTCCCTTCCTCCACAGAGACTGTGGAGGGAGTGTCCACTGACTGTGCTGCCTGGCAGGCACAATACCTCTGACACTTCTCACGGGGGTGGCACACCTCCATGTGCCCCAGTGTAAGCTGTAGTTTTAGGCCACAATTTAGCCCCCCAAAGTGCTATAGAAGGGCTCATTATTATTAGTTAGCCCTAGGAATTGGCTTGTGAAGTTTTGAAGCAGGAAAAGCGCGCTAGTGTGATCTAGCAGTTGTGGGGCCTCTTGGGACATCTCTCCCCAGCGTGTTAGTAGTAGTTATATTGAATGGTGGGGGATTAGTTAGCGCAGGGTGGCATAATTGTTCCTGTGATATGAGGAGAGGTTCATTTGTACTTCTAAGGATCACATAAGCCTCATTTTAATGCTGGGTTCTATAGATCAGTGGCTCTCAAAGCTGGTCCGCTGCTTGTTCAGGGAAAGCCCCTGGCGGGTTGGACCGGCTTGTTTACCTGCTACGTCCGCAGGTTTGGCTGATTGTGGCTCCCACTGGCCGTGGTTCGCTGCTCCAGGCCAATGGGGGCTTTGGGAAGGGCAGCCAGCACGTCCCTTGGCCTGCACTGCTTCCCGCAGCCCCCATTGGTCTGAGCGGTGAACCACGGCCAGTGGGAGCCGCGATCAGCCGAATCTGCGGACACGGCAGGTAAACAAACCAGTCTGGCCTGCCAGGGGCTTTCCCTGAATAAGCAGTGGGCCGGCTTTAAGAACCACTGTTATAGACTGTGTCAGTAGTGGTGCACCAAGGTGGTTTTGTCCTATGGGTTGTGAGCAGTATTTGGACACTCCGGGGCATTGTGAGCTGTGGAAATGTCTCGGAATCTTTAGGGCCAGGGTGAAAGCGTGTATGATATCCGCTCAAGGCCACTAGAACTGTGAGCCATCCTCCAGTCATTTGTAAGAGAGGCTGATTTAAGTGATAGGCTACATACCATAGTTAGTAGTTCTGCAATTTCATATTTGAGTTCCTTTGGAACTCTTGGGTGAATACCATCTGGTCCTGGGGATTTATTACTGTTTAACGTATTAGTTTGTTCCAAAACCTCTTCTATCAACATCTCGCTCTGGGATAGTTTCTCAGATTTGTCAGCTGAAAAGAATGTCTCAGATGCGGGAATCTCCCTCATGATCCTCTGCAGTGAAGACTAATGTAAAGAATTCATGTAGCTTCTTTGAAATTACCCCCCAAATTGATCTCTAAACTGTCTTCTCTACAGCTCATTAGCTTAATGGCTTTATTTACCTTATATATAAATGTCCTTTCATGGTCCTCTGCCAGTAATCAGGCTGGTCAGACATGTAGATACACATTCTTTTGTCTAGGGCAGGCTGGGTGTATCCCCTGCCTCCTAAACCCATTTTAAGAGCATATTTCCAGCACGCATCTATAATTCTTTGTACTCAAGTCGAACATATGTCACACAATGATTTTTGGGACCAGCATGTCACCAATTTACCTATGATACCTCACATGACACCTTTTTGATACATATTATGATGACAGCGTGCTGGGGGTAATGAGTGCATCAGGCCTGATATGCATTACAGTACAATGAGAGCTCTCTGCCAGGTAGCACTGAGGGGCACCCAGGTGACAGGGTGGTAACATTTAGCAAGTCTGCGTGGATTGTGCGGAATAGGCTCAATGTTTGAACATAAGTAGGTGTAAGTAGCTCCCATTTGCTACACCCAAGTTTTGCCTTAGCAAAGAGAATACGTTAGACTGTGTCCAACAGCGCTCATGGGCTCTGTTCCCAGTGTTCACTAGTAGCTGTGAGGGTGGAGTGCTACTTTGTACATTATTAGTGGAAAAGGGGACAAGGACATATAAAAGGAAAAAAAACTTACTATGTTTGAGAAAGCTCAGTGACTCTTCAGTTCACCTCCTTCTGACCTATTTCACTACCAGTTTAAATATGTAACAAACACCAGAAGATTACACAAATAACTGACCAAAGTACTTACTTGGAAGCTTCCTCTTCTAAAAAATAGTTTAATGAAAAGCTATTCCATATTTATATAAAGCACTATGTAAGATAGACCTGGCAAGGAAAAATAAGATGAAGACACAATGGACTGATTATCTGGCAGTAGAATGGGATGATTCCACCAGAGAAAACTTTTGTCTTAGTCAAAAACATTGTTGCTAATCCTCCACATGGGCTCATATCTTATTCTTCACAACTCTCACCTTGTCATTATATGTGTAAGGTTCATGAGGGCATCTTATTGCACAAGATCTGAGCTTGCTTGCTTAATTTTGTTTTTGGCAAGCATCTCTCTACTTGTCTATATGAATATGAGAAATCGTGGTCCCTTTAAACTCAGTTGCAACACTTCCATTGACTTGAATAGAGCCAGGATTTCACCCCATGATTCCAAGTTTTCTATTCTAATTTTTCACTTGTTTCATGATATTACAATGAACACAATACAAACATTTCACCATACTTTTCGTTCCATGGTTAACACAGCCACGAACATGTGAAAACAATCTTGTTATTTTATGGAGTTCTTTATTAATATGGTCAAGTTGCTAATAGCACACTGCACTGCTATCTTCATTCTTTCACCAGAGACAATTGAACTGTATCTTGTCTTTAAAGGTTCTCTGTTACCCTGTAGTATTATTGAATAAACATTTTGGAGGAGAAATAAAGGTCACAGTGAAATGATGTCAGATAAAAGGAGTCAAAAGAATCATGATCAGAAGCATAGGTGATTAAGCAAGCAGGGAGAAGCAAGGCTGGTACTGGGGAAGGACTAAAAGCTGGAGTGAAAGTAGACAAGGAGTTTGTGCTGCAGCAAACTAGCAATAGTGGTCAAAGAGGCAAGAGAAATCACTTTCTCCAGAACTTTGTTATAAAAAGGGAAAATGACCATGTTGATAGTTAGTGAAAAGAAATCAAGCAAGGAATTTTTCCAAAGATGGGGGTGTCAGCAAGAGACCAGGAAAAGTCTATTTGGGATGAGGAAAGTGTTATAAGGATAAAGAAGGGGGAGGCAAGAGATGACAACTGAGGGTGAAAATGCATGATCCAGGAAGCAGGTTTTTGAATCAGATAGGCCCCAGTTCAGCAAAGCACTTAAGCACATGCTTATCTCTAATCTGAATTGGAACCATAGAGAATGGGAGAACTGATAGGATGGAAGAGGGGACAAAATACAGGTAGATCAGAGGAGAATGCAGGTACCTGGCTTTGGGGCTGCCATGGAGCTATATGTCTCTGTGTTTTTCAAAAAGAAACAAAGGGCAGACTTCTCATAATGTTCATTGAAGAAAGATAAAAGGAGGGAGGTGCTGAGGGAGTTAAGAATGGAGTCAACAGTCCAGAACAAGCGCTGTGAGTCACCCGTTAGCTCTGTTTGTTCTCCAGCAGAGTCATAAAAGCATCATCCAGTTTTCTGAATAAATTCAAAAATATACAAAATAGTCCTAAGCAACTCATAAACCATGTATTAATGACTCCATATATAAACAATGAAATTCTAACTGCGGCACTGAGCATTTTCTGTTTTAAAAGACTGCTTTTTAATTCTTTGTCTCCAAATCTATTTTACATCAGTGACAGGACAATGGCCTCTAGATAAAGCCAAACTGATTGGTGATGGGCTGAATCTTGGATTACTACACTGAGTAACAATACATGTGTAATCATGGAAAAATCTTCCCTCCCATATTTCCTGCATAGTCATAAATATATATGTTAATCTGACCAGTCAGGGAGAGAGATGAGAGACCGAAGAAAATAAAAATAAAACATTATTTAAGTGTTTATCAATCCTTGGCTGTTTGTTTTTGTTTTCTAATATATCTGACTAGCTAAGGTCATGGAAGGCAAAATACTTCAGTAAAAGCGAAGTAGCATTTCGTAATCTTATAGTCAGCAAACATAAATCTTCTGTTCCATCCCATATACCTGACATGTCTTAATGTTGTATTTATTTGAATGATGCATCATCAAAATCTCTCTCTCTTTGGGTATGTCTACACTTCAAGCTGGAGTGTTTGATTCCAAGCTGGAGGGGGCATACCTGCACTAGCGCTCATTGACATAGCACTATTTTCAATGTAGTATCTGTCCCAAGTATGTGTCTAGCATCTTTATTGTGTGCATCCTCACAACACCCCTGTGAGGTAGGGCAGAGTTATTATCCTCATTTTACAAATGGGGAGCTGAGAGAAACAGAGGCTAATTGACTTGCCCAAGGTCACACAGGAAGTCTGTGGTGGAGTAGGGAATTCCAGGTCTCTGAAGTCCTAAGATAGTGCCCTGACCACAGGACTATCCATTCTCTTCCACAGAGTGATCCTACCAGAAAGCTGTAAACAAGGTGAACATCTTCGTAGCAATAGCACAGATTGGATCAATACTGAGGTAAAATTCTGGCCCCAAATAAGTTAGTGGTAAAACTTATTTTGACTTCCATGGAGCCAAGATTTGCCCCTAGAATAACGTATGTATTTCCAGACTGTTACCTGTGACAGAGCAATTAGTTTGCTAGATGCTAATTCTTCTAAGCTCTTTGCTGCTACCTTATTTCAGTTGCTATCTTTCCAGCCTGAGACATTCTTTGCAAACCCTGAGAGATTCATGTAACCGCTGGCATATTAAAACAATTTTCAGATTCAGAAATGTATTCAGCATCAATGTTGCTGAACTCATCCCTAGTTGAATCATCAGTGACATCCTGCCCTATGTTACATGACTCTTCATTACCGAAATTTCCACCTAGAATAGTAGCAAACCATTTGCCGTACCAAAGCATGAGAGAATACAGTATCTCTCATTCCTAGGTGTTTGCTACAGTAGCAGCTGGTGCCAAGGGCTTCTTCACTATCACAGTAATTGTTTCTTGTTTTCTAACAGTAAGATCACTAGATTTTGTTTTCCCAACATCCCTGCAGCATGTGCTGCTTCCCAGAGCTCCCATTGGCTGGGAATGGCGAACCACACCCATTGGGAGCTGCAGACTGCCGTGCCTGCAAACAATCAATGTAAACAAACTGTCTAGCAACCCGCCGGCGGATTACCCTGATGGGCTGTGTGCAGCTTGCAGGCCACAGGTTGCCCACCACTGCTCTAGAGAGACAATACCCCTGGTGACCCAGGGAGTCCCTCAATGCCAACTGACAGAGGGCATACCATATCATAACTCACATCTGGCCTGATACACTCATTACCCAAATACACTGTTGTCATAATTTGTATCTAAAAGTTGTCATGAGAGTATTGTATGTGAACTGGTAACATGTTGGCCTTGGTGGTGTGTAAAGCACTATATATGCTTGAAAATATGTTGTTAAAAGGTGTTTCACAAGTTAGAATCATAGAATATCAGGGTTGGAAGGGACCTCAGGAGATCATCTAGTCCAACCCCCTGCTCAAAGCAGGCACAATCCCCAGTTTTTGCCCCAGATCCCTAAATGGACAATGAAAAGTACATCTACATAGAAGGCAAACAAAGCCATCAAGTTAAATGAGGAGGGTTTAGGGGTGGGGAGATTGCTTAGTGATCACCATGACTATGGATCCTGCACCCCCAAGAAGACTTCCTGGTTCTAAACAGAGACAATAGACTTTGGGAAGTATAAGCAGAAGTAGAAAACCATTTTGGCATCCATTACTGAGGGGACAATAGGGTACAGCACCCTCTGAGCCTTTGAAAACTGGATCCTATTACCCTGGAATGCAAGAGTTGCTGGAGACTTTAGGTAAGTGAGAAACCTGAATAGACAAAGAATGTGACTTGCTGAAATTAAGTTCTAGTCACTGGAAAGTGTGCGTTGTTTTGTTTTACTTGTAACCATACTTGAGTCTTCTATTCTTATTTGTTATCACTTAAATCTCTAGTCTGTGTTAATAAACTTACTCTTCTTTATTAGAAAATGATCTCAGTGCTATGTAACAAAGTAAAGTGTGCGTCTTTGGTTAAACCACTCAGAAGGTGTGTGCTCTGTCTCTCTGGAGGCAGCCAACTGAATAACCTCGGTGAGGGGCCAGTGACAGGAACAGGACACTGCAGAGGAGACAGTTTGGGGGAGACTCGGGACTGGAGGGGTTGTTAGCGTCACCCTGCAAGGAGTAAGCCTGTTGGTGGAAGCCAGGGTGAGGCCATAGTGCTGTGAGCAGGTGGCTGGTGTCAGGGCTATACAGAGCACAGAGGACTGCAGGTTAAAGGGCAGGCAGTGATAGAGCCCCTCAGCAGTCTGGGTGAACCCCACAGCCTCACACCCTCAAAAGCAGCAGTGGCACAAATGAGTGCTCTTGCTCATCGAGCATCTTTATTACAGTAGCAGTAACTACGGCACACAACACAGCACTCACTGCCAGGAAGCATACAGCTGGGGAGCACAGCTAGTGCTTGGGTACAGTCCTAGGAGCTGTGTTACTCGCCTCAGGGGAGGTTGACTCAACCAAGCAATAAGTGGGAGGACAAAACAACAGGTGCTGTAACACGTGTTGTTTGTCTTAAAGAGGGTCAAAGAAAGACAACCCTCCAAAACAGTGTTGAGCCACGGGTGTGCCCTTATTAAACAAGAAAATATTTAGCTTGCTGGAGAGATCACCTTGACAAACTGTTTTTGCTTTTGCTAAATAATAGTGTACGCTGTGTCTGTGGTATGCCTTAGGTATAAGCACATAGCAAAATATCGGGACTACTGCAGTACTGCTGTCTAATTCTCACAATGGGAATGTTTTTAAGGGCATCCAGTGTCCCAGCAGCACCATAACAGAATAGTGCAGTAACTGGCAAGAAATGCACAACAGGTGGCACTGCTACTGGAATGTGTGTGGTCTTCCACAAACTGAAGCCAGATGACCCTTCCAAAAGCTTTCCGAGTCACAGACATTTGTGGATGCCCTTGCTATAATTTCTCATGTTGGCATTTTATAGCTACTCGCAACACAGTTCAGCAACACCAGGAATGGAAGGGCAATAAAAGTACTGGCAAAGTAGCTATCTATTATAGTGCTCTCCCACACAGGTCATTATTAATTAAGCTAATTTCAACTATATAGCAGTTACCACTTCCTGCAACAGAACACAGTAACACAAGGGCCAGATCCACAACTTACTCAAGTCAATGGAAAGACTCCCATTGACTTTGGATCAGATCCCTGATGTGGCTGGAGTAGGCAGCATCAGGGCAGGCAGTGACATGTCAGGAGTAGGCTAGAGGAGGGGTATGTGGGATGCTGCAGATATTGAGGGAAGCAGCTTGTTCCTTTCTATTTGGGGGATTGCCTTAGCTTGCACGTGGAGCTATCCTGAGGAATTTGTGGCCCCTATTACACTGTCCGCTATGGACAAGCGCAGTGACACACAATTGCCAGGGTGAAGATCCATCCTGGCCATGCCTTCTTCTCCTCACCATCTACCCGTTCCCCAACCTGCTCCTACCCATCACAGGACACAAAGTGGCTACAGCATAGAGGTGAATTCCCACAGTGAGAGTTGAGTCAGGCCCACTGTGAGGAAGAGCAGGGAGAGCTCTGCAAAAGGAGAAAATAGCTTTACTGAAACGCTCCTGACTCCAACAGAGCTACTCCTGAATAAGCTGCTCCTGTTGTGAGTTTGTTCAGAATCAGGTCCAATGACTCCAGCTTTTATGGGCTCTAAATCTCATGAGACATCAACTCTCATCTCATTTCAAACCCAGGAAGAAAGATGGAGCATCATTTGAACCCAGGAGGTAACTTACATTTTGAACCAGGAACTAGGTTTCAAGCAGGAGCAAACAAGCATTCTGCCCAGACAAGGTAGAGCACAAGCCCCAAAAACTCAAGTGTGTAAGCCCACCTGTGAACTCAGATGGCCGTTCTCACACCCTTAAGTATCTTGATGCAAATAAAGGGCTAAAGCTTCTCTGAATAAGCTAGAGAAGATACATCAATTTCCTTATTAACTGATCAACCTGCTAGTGCCCAGAGCTAGCTGAAGCTTGTTAGAAAGAATATGATCCCTAAATACTGACACCTGGGAGAGAGGTGGGGTTGGACTCTATATATATTCAAGGGGAGCAGCTTTTTCTTCTGTCCCTTTCTTTTATTAGTAGAGAATGCTGAAGGGAAGCTAGATGTCTAGAATAATAAGGTTAAGTAACTAGTAATTTGGCTGATTATGCATATTCTATTGCTTTATGACTCACAAGATGCACTGGTATGGGTACATTGACCACTATCTTATTAGGGCCAAAATCTGCTACTTTTACTCATGCTGAGGGCCACCTTAACTCTCAAGTAGCATTGCTAATTTTAGATTCTGGGCCTTAGTTAGTGCATACTACTTTATAGATTTAATTTGCAATTTTATTACGTAGATAATTTGTTTATTAGATGAGAAGGCTTACTGCACAAAATCTAGGATAGTCATAGAACCTAACTCTGTGCTGTAATAAATGGAGATACCTAAAGTTACCTGAAATATTGTTACTTGATAATAACTCAAGAGCCATCCAATCTAAGGAAAAGCAAACCCACAAAGGAAATTCCTTAATGGCTGATTTGCTTTCTTAGGAACAATTATTTTCATAAATATTTTTCTGAAAACCATTCAAAATATGAGCATGCATCATTTACAACAGTTCCATTAAACATAATACAAATAGGTGCAGATGACAGAGTGCTAGCTGTAGAAGATTACAGGCCTAATTGGAATCAATTAACCTGCTGTGGTGGGGACTGTTGACACTCTGGAGCAATGATTGGGCTAATGAGGTAACTAGCTCCATAGGGAAGATATAGATTTGCCAGGAAGAGGAAGTAAGGGGGGAGGCCTGGGAGAGTGAGCTGGTTGGGATAGAGAAAGCTGGGTAAAAGGCTCCCCCTGATACATGTCTGTGCTATATTCTGTAGTGCTTGGAATCTTATGATTAAAGGTACACTTGGAGAAAAGAAATAGACTGTGTGAGTGTTATGAATAAGAAACCCCACAAACTCCTTAGGCCATGCAGCACCCTTGGTAGATGAGGAAGTACCTTGGGACAGCACATAACAAACAGTATGACAACACAAATGACCCTAGAATGCTCTTCTTCTTCGTATTCACACTCCCAAAAGAGACTTTAAGTTAGACATCTATAAAATTAGCATCTTCCCTCTTTTCAATGAAGGAACTAAGCTCCTCACTACTGTGTATTACGTAGCCACTATGCATTATAGTAATTGTCCGGTTAGCAGCTTGCAGAAAATTTTAGATAGAAACATGAAGTGGAGCTGTAAAAACATTTCCCAGGAAAAAAAGTGCTTTCCACTCATCTTTCATCCAAGCATCTTAAAAAGTGCTTTCCAAATACTACTGAATAACTGTACACCTCAGAGCTCCACGGGGAGGTATCTGACTTTAATCTCATTTTACAGATAGGGAGGCAGAGTAAATTAAGAAGGCTGACATCAAGCTGAAACCCTTGATGTTTATAAAAACAATGTTTTCATTGACCTGGTCTGGATTTTTTTTTTTTTTTGCATTTTTAGTTTGCAAAGATTTTTGCAATTTTGACTTTTTGTCCTGGGATAGGACAGGAAAGACTATTGAAATCTCAAAAATTCTTGAAGGAGGTGAACACCATTCCCCATCCAGTTCTAATTGCATGTGTACCATGACACCCCTGGGCAGCTAGTTGGCAGAGGGAATCAAACCCAGAACCTCTGGATTTAAAGAATGAGCCTCCACTGTCTGAACTAAAAGTCCCACCTCTGTTAGCTGAGGCTGTAGTAAGTTCCTCAGCCTCTGTGTGTGGCTCAGCCACTACTAAAGGGGGACAGAATGCTATGCTGAGTGGGTGTGGCTTACACATGTCTTGTCCAAGGTCACCCAAGTCAGGGTCATTGCTGGGACCAAAACCCAGATCAATGCTCTGTAGTTCAGTACTTTCACCAATATTCAATGTTCCTCCTTGGGAGAGCAAAAGTTTTGGGAGGGTGTTATAGAAATCAGAGATAGGAAAAAATGTTTCTGTTCTTATTGGTAGTTCTCCATCCAAAGGGTTTAGAATCTTAATTTTTGTATCAGGTACATCATTTGCTGACTATCAGGTTATGCTGTAAAGCTTCTTTCTGGGAATGTGGACAGAGTGCATTGCACTGGATAGTGGAGGAATCCTAATTTGATGGGTGTGGGAGGATTTTATATTCATGATAATGTTCCATTTTTCTTTTGATTACTTTTTTGTACATGCTCCCAGAGCTTTGGATGGGGCCATTTAAAAATAAATAATAATAAATAACAATAAACTATGTACAACTGTTCTTTGGAGCTGACTAACCCATTCTCTTGTGCATTCATTGCAATAAATAAAACATGCCGAATGTTCATTATTCAAGAGTTGTTTTTGTAAAGAAGACAGAGGATTTGAGATGGAATGTTCTTGCCTTTTGTCAGCTTTATGTCGTGACCTAAACATTAGTTTTAGATTCAGGGGAAAATGCCATTATCTGTGAATCCTTCATTAGGACTTAATCAACTTCCCTCCCTTTCACATGCTTCTCTAGCTTCTTTGTGTCTTCATCAGCAGTGCTCTGAATGATGCTTATTAGCAGCTGCAAGTCTGCCAGCACCCTTAACAATGTCAGATATTAGATATCTCACTGGTGCAAGATTACTGTCCCACTTCACCTTAATGTCTCCCTTCCTTCCAGCCTCCCTTAAGGGAGGCAATCATCCTGAGGTGTGACACCCTACCGCTTACCCCTTCCTGCCTTAGTTAGAGAGCCCAGAGATCTATTAAAACTCTGTTATAAATCATAGTTATTAGCCAACTGACTCATCTTACAGCATTGAGAAAGAATCTGTGATCTTCTGAGTGCTCCACATCTCACTCAGAAAGCACTAGGGTGTTGATGAATCTTTATGGAATCCTTATCTTGTATTTCTAACAGCAAAACTCAAACTATGTTTTACTCCTTCTGTTTATATATCTAATCAAAGTAGGTCAGGAAATGTGGAAGACAGCACCAGGGCTGCTTGGGAAACATAATATTTGTCAGAGAGCATTAACTCAGCCTCTCTCTTTCAAGGAATGATAGATGAAGTGTGCCTGAAACTCTGTTTAGATTATGTGAAGTAATGCACTGGTGGTTACATTCATCCTAGGCAAATCATTTTCACTCCCTTGAGCTGCCCTACAAAGTTTTCCAATAACACTTTAGGCTGCATAACAAAAAAATGTAGTCTTCACAGCTCTCTCATGTGGGAGTTCTTTTCAGAGCACATTCACAGAGAGAGAGATTGGGACGGTTCTGTATATAAAATAGAGGTGGGCCTAAGTCACAAAGTTTGGATTTGGATTGGGATATAAGTTTGGAAGGGGTTAGGTTTCAAGGTTTTGTTTAAGTCCATATCTAATATATACCCTCTAGGCTAGTGAGAATCTTATTGGTCCAGTACCAAAGAAATTAGGATAACACTTTATTAAAGAGTGGACTAGGTTAACCTTTGCTGGTGTGCCAGGAAGGGCTTCTTTGCCAGGGAATACCTCAGGGAAAGGAAACCAGTGTTTCAACTGCCACCCTCCCTCTGGGGGATGCATCAATCAAGGAGCATGTTAATATCAGGTGAGAACTCCAGAAGAACCCTGTGTTGCAGGTTTCAATGTGGATGTGATTAATTGGTGCATCCCCCAGGCCACTCACTTCTGGAGATATGCTAGTTGGCTACAAGTCTCCCAGTAGAAGGAAGGTTGTGAGTGTCTTGGGATACCTCATACCCCATCCAAGCATACTTACTATTGCAGGGAGACCTGTGCAAGGCTATGCAGCAACAAAAGCCTACAGACCCTCAGTGAATCAAGCCCAACATGTGGTCTTCAGAGAGAGATCTATTTTGTTCAGCGTTATGAAGTATAAATGCAAACATCTAATCTGATTGGGCTTGATTCAGCCTAGATCTAATTCTACTGAAATTAAGGATGTTCTATCAGATGAATTTGGTCTAGTGTATTTAATAATTATTATACATGCATATGCTGCATACACATCCGTGATCAATATCAATTCCAGGCCAACTGTTAATGTATGTTTGCTTGAGTTTTACAATCTGCAGGAGAGGCTATAGTTAGATTAAGTACCCTACTTTGCTGCTGGCCCACATGTTTTAAAGAGCTTTGCCTTTATCTTTTTTAAAAGAAGTCTTTGTTGACATCAGCTCATGCTTTTTCAGCAACTCTTTAACTTAATGTGGCTGCAGCAATTAGGAATGCTGGGGATTAAGGGAAAAGTCCCATTTAAAACTTTTCATAAAATGCTTCGAACAAAAAGGGGGAACCACTTAAGTCAGTTGCTTCCGTGCATGGCTTTTTCTGTGGTATGAAATATGACTTCAAAGAAAACCCCTCTGTTTCCATTTCAAGGTCTTTTTGTAAGGAAAGAAAGATAGGCAACCTGTAGTGGAATGCTACCTTTCGAAGATTTATTGGGAGCTGTGAAGGGCTCACTAAACTAGGAAGGTAACTTTTGTATCCTACTGCACTCAAGACTGATTTAATTTCATGTCATTTCTGGAACTGCAACCACAATATGAGCTGTGAGTTTATAAATTGCTCCTCAGAGTGGCTGACCTTGGTGGGGAGAGGAGACTAGAAGGAGTTAGAAGATAAAGATATCTTGCACTGTTGATCAGATATATTTCATTGGGTTGGAGCCGCTCATTTGTTCCTAATTTCACCTCTAATACCCTCTCTTTTACAGTATGTCGGTCCTATAAAATGATTTTATCTGTGAACATCAAAGGCAGAGAGATGGCCGGGTGTGTATTGTCTATTATGTTATTTCTGAAATTTGGATCATATTGTGATGTGTTTGAGTTAAAATGGAAGACAAACTGACTGAAAAAGCTATCAGCTCCCCCAAACTAGGACCTACTTTAAAAAAGTGGACTTTTTACTAGAAAAAAATATTTTAAAATATTATTGTATTGGTACACATAACGATTACAGAAAAAATATTTTCTGTTTTGATGATAATATATGCTTTTAAAAAATGAACAGGAAGGAAAGAACAAAGGAAATGTAAATGGAAGGCAAACTTAGTCTGAATACCATGAAAATATCCTAACAGATTTATTAGATGGGAAAATTCTCTTAAGGAAAATGACAGAAGTTCATCACCTGAGTCATTTAAAAGTAGATTGGACAAAAATCTTGGGAATATATTGTCAAGAACAATCCTGTTTTGGTTAGAATTATAGATTAGATGAGCTAATGGTACTGAAGAATTTGTCAGTGTCAGTTCCAGATCTAATTACTATGATTCTACTACTGTAATGTACTCATTGTATTAAATCCCAATCGAAACCAAACATCTTTTCTGAAGAAAACTTGATAAAACAATTTGTACTTCCTATTCTTTGGCTATTAGGTCATTCATAAAATGTAAGATATACAATACGAGCGATCACCTTTTTAAAAGGCTTTTCATTCAGTTACCTGAGATTACTATAAATATTACTTCAGACATGTATTCCCTCTGGTAGTTATTCTTTATACTGACTACAGGGAAGTTTAGGCAATACCATGAATACCAAAGTGATATTGTTTAATTACAAAGGCAACTCTGGAAAGGGTCTCAGGGGAAACATTGTATCAGATTCTTCATATGGTAGAGATATAATGTATGCTAGTGGCTATCAGATTTTGGCCCATGGTCTGCGGCATACTGGCTGGTCACATGCTGCTGTCCTGTCCTTGTTTTCAGCTGATATTTGCATTTAAAGACAGCTAAAATATATCCCTAATATCAATCTTTCATGTAAGCAAATGCTGTAGCTGCCACTGAAATGTTATATGATCAAAAATGGAAAGGGACGTGATCCATGAGACACTATTAAGATGTGGTCCACACCAGGGAAAAAATGGAGAAGCCTTGTTACATGTCATATCAACACAGTAATATAGTGTTATAGCGTATATAGTATACTATAGTGTACATTTATAAAGGCATAGTATTTAGACATATTATAACATTATTATATAGATATAGTATATAAATAGTATGTATGATTATTGTAGATAGAGTTGATAAAGTGATACAAAGACTTCTGCCTTTAGGACACACCAGTCCAGTTCAGCTGTGGCCCCAGACAGTATCATGCTTTCCAGGCATTCTCTGCAGGGCCAGAGTGGAGGGGAACAATGTGTATCCCCCCACACACCCTCAGCTTTCTTAGTCACCTCTCCCAGTGCAAACCCCAGACCTGCAGAGTGGCCTCGATGGGGATGGGGCAGTGCCATCAGGCAGTGAGATCTGCAGAGGGAATGTCCCTGCTATGCACAGATCTTGTGGAGGGAACAATTCAAATCAAGATCAGAAGTTGCACCGTGAATCGAAGTCTTATTCAGATCCGGGGGATGGGGAGGGAAGCTCAGCCAGACATTTCAAAGACTTGCCTACAGCATTTTCTCTCATATACAGATGTTGGAGAGAGAGATTTTATGACGCTCCATTACATTCATTGTATTGCATAACTTTCCCAGAACTTTCTTGGCAATTCTGTTCTTAACAATGCCCAATTGATTTGAGGATTTTAGATGTGGAATGACTCTTGAAATACAAACACATGATTTTTGCTGCAATAGGAGCTTTTATTTTAACAGCAAGTAAAATTGTCACATCTACAATAATGCTTTTAAATCTGAGATTATGCAGCTCCATGACTCTCCTCTCTTAGAGATGGATTTTTCACAGGACCAGGTGTTAAGAATGTAACTGTAGACCTTAAGCAATATCAAGGTGGCAAGTCATCTCTAATTAGCTAGCTACCTTGTTTCAGCTAGCGAATTCCAGCTCTGCCATTCATTGTTTTTATCTGATTTACTGAAGGTCTCATTGTTCAGTATATTAACTACGATTATTTCACCGGATGGAAATTCTTCTTCTCACCTATGAGAAACAATGGAGAATAAAAATAACACATTTTAAAAGAGTTTTTACAGGATCATCAAGCTTTGTACATTCCTTACTGTGTTACCCTGGGGACATGTCATCCTCAGCTTCATTTCCCCACTCTTCTTTCTGGTTTGCTTTTGACTACCATTTGTTATCTGAGATTGTATGCATGTCAGGGCAAGGATAGAATCTATGTCATTTTTATGAGGTGCTTAGCTTGTTGTTGGGAATTATTATCTGTAGTAATGTGTTACGGTAACTGTCACACCAATTCCTGTATTCCACAGTCTAGATTTCAAAACATTGCAAAGTCCACTACAGACCTCATTTATGCAAGTTGAATCTAACTGTGCAGCAAAACTCCCACTGAGGCCAGAATTTCATTTTATATGGTGAAACATTCTATGAAAAGCTCTAAAATAGATGGAGAGGAGAAATGAAGTGACTTTGGCCCCATAGCTGCAGTTATTTCCTTATGCAGGCAAATGTTGTTAAACCAGAGTCAACCCTGGTGTAAGTGAGAACAAGGTATGCCCCCAGAAATTTTTCACATGGTATTTACAACTGAACTACTCTCACTTTAACTTAGCATAGTGTCTACACATACACTTAGTGGCAAAAGAGGCAGTAAAAAATTAAAACGATAATGATTATATTAATACAACTTCTAATCTAATTTAATGTCAACCATCAGGCAAATGTATTATACATTTTTACCTTGGATACTTACAAAATTAAAATACCAATGAAACTTTAAAAGTGCACTTACTTCAATCCTGGGACTGTAGTGGTGGCTCATTTCTCCTGGGGCTGGCCCTGGCGCCGCACTCTGGGCACTGCGACCTGCCACGTAAGGTTTCAGCACTACTCAGGTTTGGCCCGGCAGCCCCCACATGAGTGGTGATGCAACACGGCCTGCCAGGTCACAATACAACTTGGTTTGGGCCCCTCTCAAACGGGGGCGCAAGGCTAACTATCCCTTCTCTGCCCCTGGTGACCCTGTCTCCCAACAGTATGCATTGTGCATACCAGGTGCACGGATGTGGGCCCCAGTGAACTGCACTGAAGTCACTGAAGTTCCATCTGCTCTGTTTGGCCTTGTCTATCCATACAGGCAGATTTTCAAAGGCACAAATGTCACTTAGGTGCCCAACTCCCATTGAAAGCCAGTGGGGAGTTGCGATCCTAACTGCTAATTGTGCCTTTGAACATCTCCCTCATAGTGAGTAATCTACTTTGTAGGAGGAAAAAGTAAAGGCAGACTAAACGATTTCAAAACTGAAACAAAACAAGTGGCATTGATGGAATGTGTAATGAAGTGGCATGACAGAGACTTTATTGCTGTCTGTCTGGGAACTCAGTCTTAGCCCCATCCTTATTTTATGGAATGTGTTTTTAAAAAGGGCTTTAGACTGATCTGAAGTTATGGTAAGACATTTTGATTTGAATAATGGTTCTGTCTAATGTCTTGGTTACTGCAAACTCTTTCCATTAAAATCTCACCCGTTCAATTATTAATTTATAACAGTTGAACTGATTTTCATTTTCTCTCCAGTTTTGCTTTAAGTTGATATTGTCACTGACTACAAAGCAAGTGAAAATGGTCTTTTAAAATATATGTGGCTAAGAGAAAAGCTTAATTGAAAAAAAGATGAAGGCAAGACCCTTAAAAACATGTGCCATCGGGAATGTATTTACCATAACTATCAACCTGAGCACTGTAAAACTGAAGTACAGAAGAATTCACTGTAGCCTGCAATCAAGATGTCTGAACAATAACTCCCTCCCCTTTCCTCCAGCTATAAATTTTGAGTTTATGCTGTAGGCTTTGACCATCTTTACTTCTAATTCATGAAACCTGCATTATTAACATCTATATAGCTACACAATGCCTCTCATAGTAAAGCACAGGAAACTCTATTCAGACAACATTAAAGTTCTAAAGTAAGCCTACAAAAGCTAGGAAATGTCAAAGTCTGAAACACCATGCTTAACTCTGTGTATTGTGCCTATGAGTTGCAATACATCTAAAAGGGTATTCTAGAGTCATTCTGCATATGCCCTATGATCCCTGCTTTCAGGAGCCCCAGCAATGAATGAGCACAATGAACTGAGGATGGAATTTCATCCTTTGTGTTTACTTACAAGGCCCACCCATCACAGTAGTATGTGAGTGTCTCCCACACATTTACTCTCATTACAGCCCTCTGAGGCTGGTAGGATTATCCCCATTTTACATATGGGGAATTGAGGCACAGGGAGATTAAGCAATTTGCCCAAGGTAACCCAGTTACAGCTTTCCCCTTTTTAAGACCCCCCCTTACATTACCAGAGCTGTGTAAAGGGGCTCTGTATATTTTAGAATCAGGCCCCAAATATATTTAGATATTTTAAAAATATTCATAATTTATCTGACTAACCATTCACTGAAGTATGTATTGAAACAGTATTTGGGCTGTGAAGTATAATACTTAACCAGACACACAATGCAACCAATTTGTGGACTGGGGGGGAGGGGGGGCGCAACTTGTAATTTCTAGTTGGTTGGCTTCTCATCATAGTTGGCAATGGGAATATTTCATGAAAATCATATATCAATTTTGCATTGAGGAAAAATGGAACTGATATTTTTTTCATTCAACTGTAATACTTTCCTGTGTTTGATGGTTGTAACCCGTATGCTTGATACTGCACCATTTTGTTTTTAAGTGCAAAAAAGGGGGAGCAGCAATGGTGAATAAAGATGGATATTTGAAATCATCTGTGCTTCTGCACATGTGCAGGGAACAGGGGTAGGTAAGAGCCCAGAAACATCCAGAAGACAAGTGTAGTAGTTACTGAGCATGCTCAGTAGGGGTCTTGAAGCCATATAGAAAGTCTTCATTATGGGCAGGCTGTTCTGCATATCCTATACTCAGCCTGAGAGCTGAGTGAATCAGAGCTAAAGGGGAATGTTATAAATATAGATACTACTGAAAGCCCTAAGGGAACTTGGCTGATGAAGATGACACAAGGCCAAGAGCTGTGTTGGCTCTTAGGGCTGGGTATCAGCATCTGTAATAGCTTTGCTATAGACAAGATCTTACTAAAACTATCTGATGTACAAGCTGAAGAGAGGCCATTATCTGTTAGTGGAAGACTGAGAGCTGCCAGCTAGAAGGATGCACTGATCAGACCTCTGTTTTGCCGACAAGTATTTAAGTCTGGTCTGAGAGACTTCTGCACTCGCCTTCTAGTCCCAGAGTCGAGATGACACACACTGCATGTTAGGGCCACATGATAAGTGGAGAAAATCATCCTGAAAGAATATCAGGGGAAGAATGGGCTGAGTTCCTTCCCTGCACTCTGGTCCCTTTACACCAAGTAAAAGAGCTAGAGTGGTGTAAAGGGGCCCTAAAAGCCTTGTATATCCGCAGGGGAGGATACTCCTGTGAAAGCACTGTGGAAGAGTCATAAGGCTTCCTCCAGAGGAGCCCCTAAGAACTCATAATGTAGGGGGTAGGAATGGAGGCAGGAGGGGTGTGTTGGATGGGGTCAAAGCAGAGCCCAGCCCACAACATTTTGGCACCTGAGGTGGGGAGCTCAAATGATACCCCCCATACCTCCTCGCTTGGGCCAAAACTTTGAAACTCTGTGTCCTAGTGGCGCCTCCCACACTCTGGCACCTCAGTTCGCCTCATGGTAAGACCAGCCCTGGCTGCCGGTGTTCTACTCCTTTCCCCGCTGCGGTTCCTGGGAGAGCCCTGAACCGCAGGACTCTCCCAGGAACTGCAGCAGGGAAAGGAGCAGTATGTGGGGCCACTGGGCAGCTGTACCACCCCCAGCCCGACTCCCAGCTCAGTCCTCTGGTGGGGCTGCTGTGCAGATGGAGGAGACCCTGCATGGAAGGGCTGGGGGCGGTACAGCTGCTCCTCCTGTTTCTTTCTGGTATACTGTACCAGCTATAAATATCTTGCTGATACAGCATACCGGAGTGTACCGCCCTACTTGCACTGCTGCTCTTTGTTCCCCTTTTTAAAGATAGATACTATCTTCTCCTGTCCGCTGGGACCTCACCCGTCCTCAACAAGTTCTTGAAGATAATTCCTAATGATTCCAAGATTGCATCAGCTAATTCTTTAAGTATTTTAGGACGAATTTCATCAGGCCCTGCTGACTTTAATACATCTAACTTACCTAAATATTATTTAACCTGTTCTTTCCCTATTTTGACTTGTGTTCCTTCCCCCTTGTTGTTAATATTAATTTGGTTAAGTATCTAATCACCACTAACCCTTTTTGTGAAGACTAAAACAAAAGAGGCATTAAACCCCCAGGCTTCTTGAAGCTGTCAGGTATTAGCTCTCCTTCCCCACTAAGTAGAGGTCCTACACTTTCCTTTGACTTTCTTATGCTCCTAATATATTTACAGAACCTCTTCTTATTGCCTTTATGTCCCTTGCTAGGTGTAACTCATTTTGTGCCTTAGCCTTTCTAATTTTGTCCCTACATAGTTGTGCTATTATTTTGTACTTCTCCTGAGCAATTCATCACATTTCCACTTTTTCTGGATTCCTTTTTGATTTTCATATAATTAAAAAGCTCCTGGTGGAGCCATGTTATCCTCTTACTATTCTTCCTATCTTTTCTTCTCACTGGGATAGTTTGCAGTTGTGCCTTTAATAATGTCTCCTTGAGAAACTGCCAGCTCTCCTGAACTCCTTTATTTCTTAGATTTTCTTCCCATGGGACCTTACCTATCAGTTCTCTCAGATTGTTAAAGTCTGTTTTTTTGAAGTCCGTTGTTCTTGTTCTGCTGCTCTCGCATCTTCCTTTCCTTAGAATCATAAAATATATCATTTCATGATCCTTTTCAACAGGGTTGTCTCCAGACACCAGTTTTCCAAGCAGGTGCTTGCGGTGGCATTTAGAATGGGGCGGCAGTCTGTGTTCCGCGACGGCAATTCGGCGGCAGCTCTGCCGCTCTTGTGGCAGCGGCAATTCAGCGGCAGCTCCTTGGGGTGGCAAAATTGATAGAACCGCCCCTGCTTTTCACCCAAATTGCGTTCCACTTTCAGATCTGTAACCAATTCCACCCTGTTAGTCAGAATCAAGTCTCAAATGGCCAGCCCCTTGGTTACTTCCTCCACTTCTGAAACAACAAGTTGTCCCCAGTACATTCCAAGAACTTATCGGAAATGCTGTGTTTTGTCATACTACTTTTCTAACAGATGTCTTTATACTTAAAGTTCTCCATTACTACCAGGTCTTGTGTTTTCAATATTTCCGTTATCTGTTCTAGAAATGTTTCATCCACCTCTTCTTCCTGATTTGCTGGTCTATAGTAGAGCTGTCCCATGATGTCACCACTATTTTCTTCCTTTTATCTTTATTCAGAAACTTTCATCTGCTCTGCCTCATGCATTGTTCTGGACCTCAGAACAAGTGTATATTCTTAATGTATAATGCAACACCTTCTCCCTTTTCCCCTGCCTATCCATCCTGAACAAACTATACCCCACTATACCAATATTTCAGTCATGAGATTTATCCCACCTAGTCTCTGTGTTGCCAAGTCACAATTTAGCTTATGTACTAATACTTCCAGTTCTTCCTTTTTATTCCCCATACACCTTGCATTTATATATAGACTTCTCATATGTAGAGAAGAATCCCCCAGATTTATTCTTGTTGCTCCTCTGCCCCTACTGCAATTTTCCATCCCTTCTCTTCCCCCAACATCTAGCCCTCTTTTAAGGTCTCCTTTTCATGCTTACTGGTGGGCTTTTGTCATCTGCCCCCTTTGAAATTATTGTAAAGCCCTCCTGACCAGATTGGTAGGTCAAAGCCAAAAGAGTACCCAGAAGTTACCTACTACAGGACAGGCCCAACAAAGAAAATAACAGAACACCACTAGCCATCACCTTCAGCCTCCAACTAAAACCTCTCCAGCACATCATCAAGGATCTACAACCTATCCTGAAGGATAACCCATCACTCTCACAGATCTCACAGGCCAGTCCTTGCTTATAGACATCCCCCCAACCTGAAGCAAATACTTACCAGCAATCACACACCACACAGCAAAAACACTAACCCAGGAACCTATCCTTGCAACAAAGCCCATTGCCAACTGTGTCCACATATCAATTCAGGGGACACCATCACAGGGCCTAATCACAATATCAGAAGCTTGTTCACCTGCGCATCTACCAATGTGATATATGCCATCATGTGCCAGCAATGCTCCTCTGCCATGTACAGTCGCTAATTAAAAGAATAAATAGACACAAATCAGACGCCAGGAATTATAACATTCAAAAACCAGTCGGAGAACACTTCAATCTCTCTGGTCACTTGATTACAGACTTAAAAGTTGCAATTCTTCAACAAAAAAACTTCAAAAACAGACTCCAACGAGAGACTGCTGAATTGGAATTAATTTGCAAACTGGACACTATTACATTAGGCTTGAATAAAGACTGGGAGTGGATGTGTCATTACACAAAGTAAAACTATTTCCCCATGTTTATTTTCCCACCGTACTGTTCCTCACACATTCTTGTCAACTGCTGGAAATGGCCCACCTTATCGCTACAAAATGTTTTTTTTTTCTCTCCTGCTGGTAATAGCTCACCTTACCTGATCACTCTCATTACAGTGTGTATGGTAACTCCCATTGTTTCATGTTCTCTGTGTATATAAATCTCCCCACTGTATTTTCCACTGCATGCATCGATGGAGTGAGCTGTAGCTAACGAAAGCTTATACTCAAATAAATTTTTTAGCCTTTAAGGTGCCAAAGTACTCCTTTTCTTTTTTCAAAGATGCTCTTCATGTTCTTGATCAGGTGGATCCCATCTCTTCCCACCAGACTTTCATTCTGGAACAGCTTCCCGTCGTTAAGGAATCTGAAATGGAAATATATATCATAATATTAACTCCAGACAAGATAATATAATATCATGGGATGGCTTCCATGGACTCGATCAAGGGCCCAATACTGCAAGCATTATCATGGCTATTCCTATTGAAGTCCGTGCTAGTAAGCAATATACCTGGCGGAAATTGTTTGCAGGACTGATTTCACAAGTATCTACATTGTAATAGTCCATCTGTAGAGGGGATCCTTCTTTTGCTGAATAAATATATATAATGCAAGAATGTAAAAGTGTATTTAGTGGAATGAGTGGGGAGATGTGTCAGAGAAAGACTCAAGAGTTTGTTTGGCTGCTGAACTGAGAGGCTGTCTGTAATATTTGAGATTCTGGGTACCTAACAAAGAAGGTTAGAATTATGTCTGGTGCTTTAATTAATGGCAAGTTAACAGATGACCAGACAAAAAAGCATCACAGAGATCAATATAATGGTTCCAAAGCAGCTAGTCTAATACAATGGATCAGATCCAAAATCCAGTTGGTACTTTTATTATGGATTCATGCAAAAATCATGTTGAGTGGGACGGGTTAAATTATGTACAGTTATTATTACACTCCCCTTTCCTGAACTTCAGCTGGACTCATTGCTAAAGCCCAGGACAGTGTTTTGTTCTTTCAGTACTTTTCAGGAAGCATTACAGAGACAAAGCCCAGGGCTATTGTTTTCAAAACCCTGATTTTAGAAGTTAGTAACAACTCCCACTCACCCTCCGAGAGACAGAATTACACAATTTGCTTAGCAAACAAATATTTACATTTAATACAATATTAAACAGTATTTGAAATACTACTGAATAACTCTTAAACAAAAGCTATTAGGCAGTAAGTTTACCAGTGTGCTCTGCCTATATGGACTTTCGCAAACTCTTCCTGCTGCTCTTAAAAATATGTGCAGCGGTGTTGTAACTATGTCAGGCCCAAGATATTAGAGAGACAAGGTGGGTGAGGTAATGTCTTTTATTGGACCAATTTCTGTTGGGGGGAGAGACAAGCTTTCAAGCTTCAACAGAGCTCTTCTTTGGGTGAGTGCTGAAGAAGAGCTCTGTGTAACCATTAAAAATGTAGGCTTTTAGTGTAACATCTCTGCTGTAGCCCGCATGCATAAACACAGGATGCTATTCTGCACTTTGCCTCTAGGAGGCTCAGCACAGAACACGCAGCCCTGCGGACTAAGTTGCAGCACTATTGCCAGACTGCCCTATGGGTCACGCCACTGCCCAGAATTTCCACCACTCTGTGTGCTTTGACTCTGGGCTGGCCTTACCATGAGGCGAACTGAGGCGGCCGTGGGGGAGGGGGGGGCGCCACTAGGACCCAGAGTTTCAAAGTTTTGGCCCAAGTGAGGGGGGACGAGGGGGTCATTTGAGTTCCCCGCCTCAGGTGCCAAAATGTTGTGGGCCGGCCCTGCTGGCAGCAACTCCGGTGGCTGTACTGCCCCAAGCCCCGCCCCCCAGCCCTGTCCTCCAGCGGGGCTGCTGCTGTTCAGATGGAGCCGGAGGGGAGACAGCTCCGTGGAAGGGTGGGGGCGGGGCTGGAGTCCTGAACCGCAGGGCTCTCCCGGGAATTGCAGCAGGGAAAGGAGCAGAACGTAGGGCTACTGCGTGGCCCCACGTCCACAGCTCCTCTGGCACAGCTGTACCGCCCCCAGCCCCATCTTCTAGTGGCGCTGCTGTACAGATGGAGGAGACCCTGCGTGGAAGGGCTGGGGCGGTAAAGCCACATCGGAGAAGCTGCAGGCATGGGGCCCACGTTTGGCTCCTTTCGCTGCTGCAGTTCCGAAGTCTCCAGCGCAGCGGGAGGAGGATAGAGGGCCTTTCCCCCCCCCCCCAAGTAAGGGGGGTGGATCATGGAGAGGGGACAGGGAGGGCGTAGTGGCCCTGGCTGGGGGTGTGGTGGAGAGGAGTCAAATGGAGGGTCATGTGAGGCAGTCACATGCCCCCCACATTTTCCTGTACCGGTAAGAAATGGATTCCACTTGCATCACTGGCAAAGAGGACCTGGGGAGTTATAGACCAGTCAGCCTGACTTTGATACATGGAAAGATACTCAAACAAATTATTAAATAATCAATATGTAAACACCTAGATGATAATAGGTTATAAGAAATAGCATGGATTTGTCAAGAACAAATCATGCCAAATAAACCTATTTCCTTCTTTGACAAGGTTACTGGCATAGTTGATGGGGGAAACAGTAAATGTGATATATCTTGATTTTAGTGACTGAAGACAAGTAGACAGTCTGCATTGTTGCTCAGGCAGCTTCCCATCTTGGCTTTCTGCTCTAAGTACTGGTACCAGCCAATCAGTGGGCCGTGAGGGGACTTCACTTAGGTCCTGCTGGGCGGTACTTCCTGCCAAGGCCAGCTTCACATGGACCTCCCATAGGAGCCCAGCCTAAGCCTCCAGTGGTGATGCAGCAGCAGCAGTATAGAACCCTCATAGTCCCAAATTCCAGTCCGGTAGGTTCTTACACATAAGGTGGGTGCACAACTGATTGGAAGACTGTACTTAAAGAGTAGTTATCAATAGCTTGCTGTCAGACTGAGAGGGTGTATCCAGTGGGGTCCTGCATGGGTCACTCCTGTGTCTGGTACTATTCAATATTAATGACTTGGATAATGGAGTGCTTATAAACCTTGCTGATGACACCAACCTAGGAGGGGTTGTAAGTGCTTTGGAGGACAGGATTAGAATTCAAAATAACTTTTACAGATTAGAGAATTGGTCTGAAATCAACAAGATGAAATTCGAATAAGAGAAGTGCAAAGTACTACATGTAGGAAGGAAAAATCAAATGTATAACTACAAAGAGAGGGTAGGTGATGATACTGCCAAAAAAGATCTGGGGATTATAATGGATCACAAATTGAATATGAATCAACAATGTGAAGCAGTTGCAATAAAGGCTAATAATCATTCTGGGCGGTATTCACAGGAGTGCTGTATGTCAGATATGGGAGGTAATTGTCCCTCTCTACTTGGCACTGATGGGCCTCAGCTGGAGTACTCTGTCCAATTCTGAGTGCCACATTTTAGGAAAGATGTGGAAAAATTGGAGAGAGTCCAGAGGAGAGCAACAAAATGATAAAAAGTTTAGAAAACCTGACCTCAGAGGAAAGATTAAAAAAAGAGTCCTCTTAAGCTTCAGAAAAGAAGACAGTGGGGAACCTGATAAGTCTTCAAATATGTTAAGGGCTGTTATAAAGAGGATGGTGATTAATTGTTCTCCATGTCCAAACAAAGTAGGACAAGAGGTAACGCACTTAACCTGCAGCAAGGGAGAGTTAGGTTAGATATTAGGAAAAACTTTTTACCTGTAAGACTAGCTAAATTCTGGAACAGGCTTTCAAGAGAGGTTGTGGAATCCCCATCATTGAATATGTTCAAGAAAACAAACACCTGTCAAGGATGCTCTATGTTTATTTGGTCCTGCCTCAGTGCTGGGGGCTGGACCTGATGACCTCTTGAGGTCCCTTCCAGCCCCACATTTCTATGATTCTATGCTTTAAAATGTCCGTGTGTAAACTCAAAAGCTTGTCTCTGTCACTAACAGAAGTTAGTTCAGTAAAATATATTACTTCATCCACCTTCTCTCACTAGCCAATCATAGCAGCTGAGTTGAAAGTGTTAATATTTCCAACATTTTCAATTTTGTGTTCTTAATACCTACTATCTTATCCACACTAATATTTAAGCCCACTATACTCTAGAGAATACTATTTCTGACTTAACATATGCACATTTGGTGTTAGTAAGAAACATTTACGCACAAGCTGACATATAGTTAGAAGTTAGCAAAGTATTGGATCATATCACATTTTTATGGCAGATTATAAACTCAGTAAACAGACTACAATGAAAATGATCCTGTAAAAAGACCCTGTACAGACCCTAAGGCTCTGGTGGCTTCTAAGTTCATTGGCACTGATTTCAGTTATCTCCTTTATAAGTGCACATGTGCTGTTTATGTTCAGATCAAATGTTTGCAGGCAAGCACCTTTGAGCAAGAGCAGTTGTGGGCTTGCATTGGGGACTGTGCCTGGACAATCTGCTACATTTTGCAAGCTCACTGGGATTCACTGAATAGGTTAATAATAAAGAATAAGCCTTCAAATATTTTTGAAGTTGAAGTTTTGAACAAGTTGAAGAATTTCCTGCTTTCCCCCCACAGAAATTACAGTGTTAAGTCTTTTGTGTGAGTAGCTTGCCGTAAGTGATCTTGTAGCTCAGGACTTTGTGCACAAACAAATCTGTCACTGAGCATTTTACAGTAGAACCTCAGAATTATGAACACTAGAGTTACAAACTGACCAGTCAACCACACACCTCATTTGGAACTGTAAGTATGCAATCAGGCAGCAGCAGAGAGAGAGAGAGAGAAACACGCACACACACATAAAGCAAATACAGTACAGTACTGTGTTAAGTGTAAACTACTAAAAAAAAAGGGAAAGCAGCATTTTTCTTCTGCTTAGTAAAGTTTCAAAGCTGTATTAAGTCAACGTCAGTTGTAAACTTTTGAAAGAACAACCATAATGTTTTGTTCAGAATTACAAACATTTCAGAGTTATGAGCAATTTCCATTCTCGGGGTGTTCATAACTCTAAGGTTCTACTGTATAGAAGAATTGCAAACAAAATTTGGCTTCTGATATTCATGTGTATGTTTTTCTTCCCACAATGGGCAAAAATACAGCATTACATTATGTACCTTTTTTCCCCTTTGGCACTATTATTAGCTATAAAGAACTTTTCCAAATGGTTAAGATAAGCATCAAAGCTCTTAATATTTTCATCAAAAGAAATGAAAATTTGAAGGTTTTTTTTTTCTAGAAATGTACTGTTCTCTTGGGATCAGATCCAAAAATGATTTGTCTGGGAGCAAACTAGAAAACCTTTAGCTAATCTTAACAAGATCCCATCCTTCTTGCCAAATATTCCCTGCAGGACATTCAAAATTTATAAAATATCCTTGGATTTCTTTAACCAAAGATGTACTGTTATTGAATCAGAGAACAAAAATGTCTAGGCATACTAAGGATGACTATAACAATACAACCAGCTTCCAGACACTTCTCTCCCACATTGCTTTCAAATACTGTCCTATAGATCTCAGTCATCAACCTAATTTAATTAAACACAGCTACTGGCTAGAACAACCATTGCAATAATATATCACCATTTGCATTTTCCATGCATTTCTAGCCAATAGGAAAATGAGAAGTCACATAGGACTCAATCATCCCACTGACCACTATCTGTTCGGAGCCAGGAGCCCTCAATTCCTGTTGATTTAAATTAAATGGAGGGCATGCAGCACTTCATCAGAGCATCTGAGTGGAACAGCATCCCTTCAGGTCAGTGAATACTGATCCTTGCCATGTCACCAGGGCATAACCTTTAGAAACATGACCAATGTTATGTGGCTGGTGCCAGAGAATACAGACTGGTCTCTTTCAAAGACTCCTGTGTGTCGTGTCTAGATTACATGGTGTTTAGAAACTAGGTCTTTTGTCAAAAATTGAACAAGTGAAAGTGTCTGTATCCTTCAGTATAGAAGGGAAACTGTGAGAGAACTGAAGCAGGTGATTTTGGTGCTGCCAGTTGTTCCTAAAAGCAAGTGGTATTTGAAGAAAAAGTTGGAAATAATGGGGTTCTACAATAAATTCCAATGTGAAAATAAAGGAGAATGCAAACTGCTAGACAAAGTCATTTCAAATTTTCAAGAATACTATGATCCATGCAAAAATGTCACTTGGGAAAGTCATGGTATAAGAACCTATATAGAATAAATAGCCATTTTCTTTACAAGAAGCCAGGTGAGACAATTGAGCACTATATTACAGATCTATTTATTAAAGTAATCATGTGGATTTGAACAGTTAACTGATGGACAAGTGGAGTAATATTGGACAGTCATGTTCTTCTTTATAATGACATGCACCAGCCCAAGAAAACGCAGGCCCCACAAGGAAAGCAGATTGGCTCTTCATAGTCAATTTTGGTTTGGGCTTAAAAAACAATAGGTAAATAAATGGGTTCAGACCCAAAGAGGGAGTCATGCTGCATTCTGTTATCACTTGGCAGAGCAGCTAACCCCAGTCTCTAGAAATTGTCCCAGACACAGAAAGTAATGGTGAATCAAAAAGATCTTTCCAGGGCAATAACTGCAGAAGTCTGAGTTATCACAGCCTTCAGTGTCTCCGAGTTTTACCCAGTTTACTGCAGCATTCAAATATCATGTAGACTGTATGATTGATTTTCCTTAAGCTGCCAGCAACATCACAGAGAATCTATTTTTTGCAAACGTGCAGCAGAGATTCCACTTCATAATGAACAAGAAGCCATTTCAAGATGCAGTTTGTAGTGCATGGAAAGTCATCACTCATGTCCCATTCAGTTTTCCTGGTTCTTCTCATGACAAAAAAGTGAACAGAATGTTGGGAATCATTAAGAAAGGGATAGATAATAAGAAAGAAGCGATCATATTGCCTCTATATAAATCCATGGTATGCCCACATCTTGAGTACTGCCTGCAGATGTGGTCACCTCATCTCAAAAAGATATATTGGAATTGGAAAAGGTTCAGAAAAGGACAACAAAAATCTTTAGGGGTATGGAACAGCTTTGGTATGAGTCGAGTTTAATAAGATTGTAACTTTTCAGCTTGGATATGGGGGGATATTACAGACGTCTATAATATCATGACTGGAGTGGAGAAAGTAAATATCACAAGAACTAGGGGGTCACCAAATAAAATTAATAGGCAGCAGGTTTAAGATGAACAAAAGGAAGTAATTCTTCACACAATGCACAGTCAGCCTGTGAAACTCCTTGCCAGAGGATGTTGTGAAGGCCAAGATTATAACAGGGTTCAAAAAAGAACTAGATAATTTCATGGAGGATAGGTCCATCAATGGCTATTAGTCATTATCCCTAGCCTGTTTGCCAGAAGCTGGGAATGGACAACGGGGGGGGGGGGGGTGGATTACTTGATGGTTACCTGTTCTGTTCATTCCTCTGGGGCACCTGGCATTGGCCATAGTCGGAAGACAGGATACTGGGCTAGATGGCCCTTTGGTCTGACCCAGTATTGCCATTCTTATGTTCTTAACTGAGGGTCATGTCTGCTAATTCTGGATGGCTTTCAGGTAAATCAGGGACCATGACCAGGATTCCATTCATATGGCTGTGCACCTTTTATAGTGCTGCTACTTCCAGGCACATACAGAGATGTTCTAGACGCAACTTGAGCATACCTCTGTCTTGAACATCCAGGTGGATATGAGGCTCCGAGATGTGAGTTTTAAGCTCCCATTTCTTATGGGATATGGGATGCAACATGAATGGCTAGACAGGACAAGTAGGCCTGTAAGGACTCCAATTGGCTCCCTTTTGGTTGTAGACGTGCCTCTTATCTGCTAACCCCATCTGCCCATTCCAGAAGAGGGCATTGAGAAAACACAATGTTGCCTTTGGATGAACAAAGAACACCCTGGAGAAGACATTTTGAATGCTGAAAAGGCAATTTCACTGTCTGACTGGAGCAATTGTGGCCTTGGAACTGGCTGCATTGTTCAGGTGCAATACATTATACTGTGCTATTGCATGCAGTACTGAGATACATTCACTTACATGCTGGGTATTGGCTCAGAGGACATGGAATTGCCTGTGTGTAAGGACAATGAGCAGTAATGGGAGAAAATAGTCAGGGAAACAAAGAGATGACTCACAGAGAGCTTACCCACTTAGGTGGGGATTTCTGAGCTTGTTTGGTAGAATACATGTAGCTCATGCGCATGCTGCATGATTTGGGGTTCTGCTGGAAGCAGTAATACAGGAATGACCCTATAAGTTCCCCAGCACATAGGGACGGGGAGTGTGCCTGCTACTACACTTCTGTAGCTTGCTCCTCTCCTGAGTTCCAGTCCCAATCCCTGGACTGGTGCAGGTGACAGCATGTTGTCCACCTTCTTCCCATTCCTCCCACATAGAATCATAGAATCATAGAATATCAGGGTTGGAAGGGACCCCAGAAGGTCATCTAGTCCAAACCCCCTGCTCAAAGCAGGACCAAGTCCCAGTTAAATCATCCTAGCCAGGGCTTTGTCAAGCCTGACCTTAAAAACCTCTAAGGAAGGAGATTCTACCACCTCCCTAGGTAACGCATTCCAGTGTTTCACCACCCTCTTAGTGAAAAAGTTTTTCCTAATATCCAATCTAAACCTCCCCCATTGCAACTTGAGACCATTACTCCTCGTTCTGTCATCTGCTACCATTGAGAACAGTCTAGAGCCATCCTCTTTGAAACCCCCTTTCAGGTAGTTGAAAGCAGCTATCAAATCCCCCCTCATTCTTCTCTTCTGCAGACTAAACAATCCCAGCTCCCTCAGCCTCTCCTCATAAGTCATGTGCTCTAGACCCCTAATCATTTTTGTTGCCCTTCGCTGTACTCTTTCCAATTTATCCACATCCTTCTTGTAGTGTGGGGCCCAAAACTGGACACAGTACTCCAGATGAGGCCTCACCAGTGTCGAATAGAGGGGAACGATCACGTCCCTCGATCTGCTCGCTATGCCCCTACTTATACATCCCAAAATGCCATTGGCCTTCTTGGCAACAAGGGCACACTGCTGACTCATATCCAGCTTCTCGTCCACTGTCACCCCTAGGTCCTTTTCCGCAGAACTGCTGCCGAGCCATTCGGTCCCTAGTCTGTAGCGGTGCATTGGATTCTTCCATCCTAAGACCCTGCACTTATCCTTATTGAACCTCATTAGATTTCTTTTGGCCCAATCTTCCAATTTGTCTAGGTCCTTCTGTATCCTATCCCTCCCCTCCAGCGTATCTACCACTCCTCCCAGTTTAGTATCATCCGCAAATTTGCTGAGAGTGCAATCCACACCATCCTCCAGATCATTTATGAAGATATTGAACAAAACGGGCCCCAGGACCGACCCCTGGGGCACTCCACTTGACACCGGCTGCCAACTAGACATGGAGCCATTGATCACTACCCGTTGAGCCCGACAATCTAGCCAGCTTTCTACCCACCTTATAGTGCATTCATCCAGCCCATACTTCCTTAACTTGCTGACAAGAATGCTGTGGGAGACCGTGTCAAAAGCTTTGCTAAAGTCAAGAAACAATACATCCACTGCTTTCCCTTCATCCACAGAACCAGTAATCTCATCATAAAAGGCGATTAGATTAGTCAGGCATGACCTTCCCTTGGTGAATCCATGCTGACTGTTCCTGATCACTTTCCTCTCCTCTAAGTGCTTCAGGATTGATTCTTTGAGGACCTGCCCATGATTTTTCCAGGGACTGAGGTGAGGCTGACCGGCCTGTAGTTCCCAGGATCCTCCTCCTTCCCTTTTTTAAAGATGGGCACTACATTAGCCTTTTTCCAGTCATCCGGGACTTCCCCCGTTCGCCACGAGTTTTCAAAGATAATGGCCAAGGGCTCTGCAATCACAGCCGCCAATTCCCTCAGCACTCTCGGATGCAATTCGTCCAGCCCCATGGACTTGTGCACGTCCAGCTTTTCTAAATAGTCCCTAACCACCTCTATCTCTACAGAGGGCTGGCCATCTCTTCCCCATTTTGTGATGCCCAGCACAGCAGTCTGGGAGCTGACCTTGTTAGTGAAAACAGAGGCAAAAAAAGCATTGAGTACATTAGCTTTTTCCACATCCTCTGTCACTAGCTTGCCTCCCTCATTCGGTAAGGGGCCCACACTTTCCTTGGCTTTCTTCTTGTTGCCAACATACCTGAAGAAACCCTTCTTGTTACTCTTGACATCTCTTGCTAGCTGCAGCTCCAGGTGCGATTTGGCCCTCCTGATATCTTTCCTACATGCCCGAGCAATATTTTTATACTCTTCCCTGGTCATATGTCCAACCTTCCACTTCTTGTAAGCTTCTTTTTTATGTTTAAGATCCGCTAGGATTTCACCATTAAGCCAAGCTGGTCGCCTGCCATATTTACTATTCTTTCGACTCATCGGGATGGTTTGTCCCTGTAACCTCAACAGGGATTCCTTGAAATACAGCCAGCTCTCCTGGACTCCCTTCCCTTTCATGTTAGTCCCCCAGGGGATCCTGGCCATCTGTTCCCTGAGGGAGTCAAAGTCTGCTTTCCTGAAGTCCAGGGTCCGTATCCTGCTGCTTACCTTTCTTCCCTGCGTCAGGATCCTGAACTCAACCAACTCATGGTCACTGCCTCCCAGATTCCCATCCACTTTTGCTTCCCCCACTAATTCTACCCGGTTTGTGAGCAGCAGGTCAAGAAAAGCGCTCCCCCTAGTTGGCTCCCCTAGCACTTGCACCAGGAAATTGTCCCCTACGCTTTCCAAAAACTTCCTGGATTGTCTATGCACCGCTGTATTGCTCTCCCAGCAGATATCAGGAAAATTAAAGTCACCCATGAGAATCAGGGCATGCGATCTAGTAGCTTCCGTGAGTTGCCGGAAGAAAGCCTCATCCACCTCATCCCCCTGGTCCGGTGGTCTATAGCAGACTCCCACCATGACATCACTCTTGTTGCACACACTTCTAAACTTAATCCAGAGACACTCAGGTTTTTCCACAGTTTCGTACCGGAGCTCTGAGCAGTCATACTGCTCCCTTACATACAGTGCTACTCCCCCACCTTTTCTGCCCTGCCTGTCCTTCCTGAACAGTTTATAACCATCCATGACTGTACTCCAGTCATGTGAGTTATCCCACCAAGTCTCTGTTATTCCAATCACGTCATAATTCCTTGACATCACCAGGACCTCCAGTTCTCCCTGCTTGTTTCCAAGGCTTTGTGCATTTGTATATAAGCACTTGAGATAACCTGTTGATCGCCCCTCAATCCCAGTATGAGGCAGGAGCCCTCCCCTCACAGACATTCCTGCCTGTGCTTCCTCCCGGTATCCCGCTTTCCCACTTGCTGGTATCCCACTTCCCGGTATCCCGCTTTCCCACATCCCTTGGGATGCCATGAGCTCCATAAAGAGTAGGGATAGAGCAGTCTCTGCACTCTCCAAAGTGAAGGGACTGCAGTTTTGCCTGGCCTTTATGCAGGCAACATTGCTTGTGTCCTTTCCTTCCTCTCCTACTGTGCATCCAGTTAAGAGCCAGGCTGAATCTGGCCTCTGGTGATTTACACTATCATGCTGTCTTTTATGGATTGTCTACTCTTGTTAGTGTGCACAGTATCACGGGAGGAGGTAAGATAGTTAGTGCCCGAGCTATGTTCTTACAGTCTCTCTACAGGCTAGTTCCTGACATCACACAGTACAAGCTTGGAACTGTAAACACACTTTCCTTTGTTCAGCATCCACCTTGGCATTGGCTTCACTTGTATTAAACTGAACCATGAATTAAATGAGTGAACCTATTTGTTCTGGTCTTTCTCAAAGTCCAGATGTTTGACAAGTAGCCAATGCCTATGGCTTATTGACCAGCCTCTCATACAGGCACTCTGGCTGTCATTTTCTCTGTTAGATATTTCCATCTTGCTTTTCATGTTACATGGTAGCTTGCTGCCCATGCCCCACTGTAATGATCTCTACTCAGTGACCAGGAAAGCTCTATTCCCATTGCAGGTTGCTCTGCTCTGGAGAGGTCATTTTAAAACACTCTGTAAACATACCTTCTTCTTGCTCCTTGTCCCGTATCACTGGGTTCTGTTTTGTCTCAGTGCAAAGACTGAGGATCATGAGGGTGATTGACATACACCTTTTACACTTCTTGGGGAAAATCAAACATTTGGTCAGCTATAGTGGAAGCCTATGGTCAGGACACACTGTCATCCTTCCTTGTATAAGTCGCTCATCTCCACAAAAGCTGCTTCCAAACAGCTTGCAAATTGAAGATCAATTATTAGTGTGCAAGGCATACACAAAAAATAGTGTACAATGTTTGTGTCACTGCTGGCCTCTTTGCAGTACCTACTGCAGAAACTTTTATTTAGAGTAAATTGGGAGGAGGTTTAGAGAGAAGTTCCACTGATCATTTTAAAAGATCCATTCTTCTCATAGTCCTCCTTTGTCTCCTCTCTTTCTCCACTTCCTAGAGTGAAGGGTTAGGCTACCTTAGAGATAGCATGTCTTTTTGTGCTTCAGTCTGATAAATGAGATCCTCCAGACTGTTATAGCTGGTTGAAACATTTTCATCAACATAGTTTTCTGTCAGAAAATGTCATTTTGACAAAACCAAGCACTTTTCACAAAATCATACCAATTTTGATGAATTTGACAAAATGCTTTCAAAATTTTATCTGGCAAAAAATTTTCAAAATGTTGGCTTTTCATCGTGATTCAAGATGTTTTTTTTTTCATATCTTGAAATTTTTCACAGGATGAAAAATTTGTATTCGGAGCAGCTCTAGAGGCTGTCAGTGCCAGATTTCAATTCTGAGGGGGCTAGTTGTAGGGCATTCTCAGTGTGGGACCTGGACTCTGTGTGGAATTCTCTAACCTTATTGCTCTGAGAGAACCCAACTTGCAATTCGTGACTTCTATCTACTAATCCAGGCTTTTGTCAGAGGGACTGGCTTGAGAGAGTTGAATTTCTAGTTCAGAAGATTTGCTGGATGTTTTGAGCTGTGACATTGTGACAGTTTTGTTTTATCATGTTTTAATTTACATTGTTTTAAATTTATATATGTGTATCTACAAAGTGTGGTGGGGCAATTAGCAAATGGAAAAAATCTAATGAAATTCTTTCTAGACTCAGAGGTTTGGTGTGCTTTGTATTTTTAAGTAAACTTACTGGCCAGATAATTTTTCCAGACTCCCTGAGTGCTATAGTTTTTATCATGCACACATGCTCCTGGGGATATTTGCTGTGACGCAAAACTGTAATTCTTCTCAAAGTGTTTGTGTAAAGGGCTTAATTTAACCCTGGACACTGAAGTCCTATGTCTACTCAGCAGGTAAGATATGGCAGCAGCAGTACCAGATTTCCCACACTGCCTTGCTGGTGTTTCCCAGAATAGACGTTCAGGGACCTCTTCATGATGCAAGACTGAACATGAGTCTTTGTGCTCATTTGAACTTGGACCTGTCTGCTGAGATGACCATATGTAATATGTGGTATTCAGGTCTATGCATTTAAGGGCTGAATTTTCCAGGCAGAGATCCTGGAGAGGCACTGAGAAGCTCTTGTTATGTACTGCCATTTGGAATGGGACACTAAATATATCAGTCCTCTTGCAAGCACCTTAAATGCTCCGTGATCACTGACTACCACTGTGACTCAGGGATCTCTTGGTGCCAACTGGCAGAAGGCACAGGGTAGGCATATGGTTTTACAGGGATTCCCTAGGTCAGATAAATGCATAATCATTCACCAAAGGGTGGCATGTGAGGTCTCCCTGACAGTCAAGTGCCCACTCCTCACCATAATCATTGCAAAATGTACATACAGATAATATTTATGGAATTATGTACCTATAATAAAAATTATATTCTTATGGTCTTGGTGTTAAGGCAGGTCATCAAGAGGTGACATACCTCTTTCAGGCAGGAAGTAATAAATACTTATCTCACTGTCTGGCCATTTGTGTATTGTGTGTCTAATAATTGATACCTATTTGCATACTAAGCCAGATACCAGTTGAAAGATTGCGAAATCTACAAGAGAGAAAACCTACAAGAAAAAACAGTCAGAGGAAGAGTGTCCTGTTTATGACTGAGATCCAAGAAGTAATCCGGTGTGTCAGGGAATGCAAAGAAACACACAGGATCCTTCACCAAAGAGACAAGCTGATAGAATCATAGAATATCAGGGTTGGAAGGGACTTCAGGAGATCATCTAGTCCAACCCCCTGCTCAAAGCAGGACCAATCCCCAGCTAAATCATCCCAGCCAGCGCTTTGTCAAGTCTGACCTTAAAAACCTCTAAGGAAGGATATTCCACCACCTCGCTAAGTAACGCATTCCAGTACTACACTACCCTCCTAGTGAAAAAGATTTTCCTAATATCCAACCTAAATCTTCCCCACCGCAACTTGAGACCATTACTCCTTGTTCTGTCATCTGGTACCACTGAGAATAGTCTAGATTCATCCTCTTTGGAACCTCCCTTCAGGTAGTTGAAAGCAGCTATCAAATCCCCCCTCATTCTTCTCTTATGCAGACTGAATAATCCCAGTTCCCTCAGTCTCTCCTCATAAGTCATGTGCTCCAGCCCCCTAATCATTTTGTTGCTCTCCACTGGACTCTTTCCAATTTTTCCACATCCTTCTTGTAGTGTGGGGCCCAAAACTGGACACACTATTCCAGATGAGGCCTCACCAATGCTGAATAGAGGGGAATGATCACATCCCTTGATCTGCTGGCAATGCTCCTACTTATACAGCCCAAAATGCCATTAGCCTTCTTGGCAACAAGGGCACACTGTTGACGCATATCCAGCTTCTTGTCCACTGAAACCCCTAAGTCCTTTTCTGCATAACTGCTGCCTAGCCACTCGGTCCCTAGTCTATAGCAGTGCATGGGATTCTTCTGTCCTAAGTGCAGGACTCTGCACTTGTCCTTGTTGAACCTCATCAGACTTCTTTTGGCCCAATCCTCTAATTTGTCTAGGTCCCTCTGTATCCTATCCCTACCCTCCAGTGTATCTACCACTCCTCCCAGTTTAGTGTCATCTTCAAACTTGCTGAGGGTGCAATCCATGCCATCCTCCAGATCATTAATGAAGATATTGAACAAAACTGGCCCCAGGACCGACCCTTGGGGCATTCTGTTTGATACTGACTGCCAACTAGACATGGAGCCATTGATCACTACCCATTGAGCCCAACTATCTAGCTAGCTTTCTATCCACCTTATAGTCCATTCATCCAGCTCATACTTCTTTAACTTGCTGGCAAGAATACTGTGGGAGACCATATCAAAAGCTTTGCTAAAGTCAAGGAATAACTCATCCACTGCTTTCCCCTCACCCACAGAGCCAGTTATCTCATCATAGAAGGCAATTAGTTTAGTCAGGCATGACTTGCCCTTGGGGAAGCTATGCTGACTGTTCCTGATCACTTTCCTCTCCTCTAAGTGCTTTAAAATTGATTCCTTGAGGACTTGCTCCATGATTTTTCCAGGGACTGAGGTGAGGCTGACTGGCCTGTAATTCGCCGGATCCTCCTCCTTCCCTTTTTTAAAGA
Organism: Dermochelys coriacea; assembly: GCF_009764565.3. Taxonomy (NCBI): domain Eukaryota; kingdom Metazoa; phylum Chordata; order Testudines; family Dermochelyidae; genus Dermochelys; species Dermochelys coriacea. The sequence goes on from NC_050069.1 coordinate 59,195,251, forward strand.
TGGGCACTACATTAGCCTTTTTCCAGTCATCCGGGACCTCCCCCAATCGCCATGAGTTTTCAAAGATAATGGCCAATGGCTCTGCAATCACATCTGTGAATTCCTTTAGCACCCTCGGATGCAGCACATCTGGTCCCATGGACTTGTGCTCGTCCAGCTTTTCTGGATTGTTTGATAACCTGGGTTGTTTCATGAAAAGCAGATCAAAATCAGCCTTGCAGTAAAGTGCTGGTGAGCAATACTTTATTAGACATGAAAGTATCTTGTTAATTAAGTCTAGGCTCTAGCATTCATGTTGTAATTTTATTTTTCATGTAACCATTTGTTTCCAGTACTTTTGCTTGCTATTACTTTGAATCTCTGTGCTTTGTTCAATAAACTTGCACTTAATTTCACTATAGACATATCCAAGTGCTGTGTGTTAAGCTGATCAGTGATCTGGGGAGGAAGCGCCAAGCTGGTGGGTACTGGTTCTTTGGAAACAGCAGAGCTGTGACTACTGTTAGTGTGCAGTGGAATAGGTGCTGGACACTCCAGGGAGACACTCGGGGGTTGGAGTGTGCATATAGCCTCTAGACAGACAGTGGGGCCTGCATAGACCTAGAGGGGAGTGCTTGTGTTGCCATGGCCAGTGGAGTTGGGATGGCCCATACAAGGTTTCCCCATGCTCAGAGCATGTGGTAGCAAGGTGCCTCACAACCCTGAGTACGACTGGGAAGCGTCACAACCACATAACGATTGTACTAGGTTTTGTAATGAGGACCTGGTCTGAGATCATCAATTCATTCCACATAGGCCAAACAACAGCCATTAGATGGTTCTAGCTTTTGGTCACTACTGACCAGGACTGGATTGGATCTAGTGGTCTAGAGAGGAGAGGGTCTGTATCCTATTATCAACACCCAAAGCCCCAATTCAGAAACCAGAACAGTGTAGAAACTGTTGAGAAACATTAGTGAAGGACTATCCTCCAGAGGTTAGGAGGTTCAGCTCAGATATGCCTATCAGAAGCTTATTTTAATTTATCCAAATCACCTGACTATAGATATGAGGATGAAGATTTCATGAGAATTGGCTTTGTATTGAGATTTGGGGAATTTCCTGTTTGCAGTCAAGCTGGAAATACCACAAGATGATCCTGCGGCAGATCCTCATTGGGTGTAAGTTGTCAGAGCTGCATTATCAATGGATGTATGACAATTTACACCTCTGCCCCCCGCTATCCCCATCTCAGATATTTTGGTGCATCCACTTCTTGTCGCAGCAAAACGACGATGTGTTAGAGACCTGTGGAAACGAGTATATCAGTATAACACATTGTATAACACGTAGTCCTCTTTTTATCCATAACTGTTGACCCAGTATGAATTCTCTAAAGCATTTTTAAAATAGTTGCTCTGTATGTCAAACACAAAGTATTTTATTAGGTTATTTATCATTTGATTTATTGTTATGATTTGTATTATAGTAGTGCCCTGAGGCCCCAACCAAGACTGGGGGTCCATTGTGCTAGGGTACTATATAACTCAGAGAAAGAGACAATCCCTGACCCAGAAATCTTACAGGCTAACTAGACAAGATAGACAAAGGCTCCGGGGGGGAAGGGGAACAACATAAAAGTGGACAACTGTGAACTGCGGCACAGAACATCACCAGAAAGTCTGGGCAGAGCCAGGAGCTAATCTCAGATCTTCTAAATCCCAGTCTGGTGCCTTATCTACAGGACCTTTCCTACTACTGTAGGCCATACTACCTGCCTTGGCACATGATGATATAGCATGGATAGGTTTTTTGGAATGACTTTTGCCAGTCTTGAGTATTGTATGTGCCCTAGGTAATGTGTTGTGCATAGCTATGTCCTTTTCTGTAATATTCGTGCTATCAGGAAAATGATTGTCTGTATCCTTTTTCCATATAGTTAAAAAAAATCAATTAAAACAGGCTGTATTTCAATCAAGGGGTTGCTGCTGTTCATAAAACAGCTTAAGCTGTCTTCTCATAGTTTATGATGTCAGCAGGACCCCTTGACTGAAATACAGTCTTGAAATCCACCTCTCTCTTTCAGACTGCAGTATATATTATTCTTGTAGTTTTTAAAGACAGCTGTGTGAATTAATGAACTGATGTGAGAATCGGCGTTGGCCAAGAGCCCCATTTAAAAGTCATGTAGATGACCTCATAAAAACAGCAAAGAATGCTTACAGCTTGCTTGTAAAACAAACCTATTCCTTAATAACTCAAAATGCCCACATAATTCAGTACACATTTTAACCCAAAATGATTGCTTCATAAGAGAGGACAAAAATTTCCCATGACAAAGACATTTAACCGGCACAGGCAACTATAAACTTTAATTGATATTTCACAGTATGTACAAGTTTGCTCTCCAGGGAGTGTAGAATATCATTTTTGCACCTGCACTCTAACTGCAGTCTTACAGTATTTCATCCATTAAACATTTTTCATTAAAACACTTCATATAGAATTAGTATAATCTGATTTTAACAAAAGTATTCTATATATAGGTTTTTCACACCATATTAATGCAGAGCTGTTAGAAGTGGAGAAGGAGCATGGTGCTATCGAATCCCAGGATTCTAGCCTCTGACAATAATAAGGGGTGATCTGTGTCTAGAATATGTAAAACATATATATGGTAATGTTCTCTACTGTATCCCTAAAATGATATTGCTAATAAATTAAGTTTCCTGCACAAAAATTGCTTTTTGAGCTAGATTTCCCAAAAGAAGTTGGGAGAAAAGCAGTTTATGCTATAGCACAAAAGTATCATATTATTTACAACTTCCATCCTGAGCAGTCATAAAACCTACCAGTAGAACGGGTGTTTGCGTGCTGGGCAGTGGAAGGAATATTTTTGGCTGGCTAAAATGTAGCAAATCTGCAGAAATATTTATCTTATGGCTTGTCTTTTGTAAATTCTATCTTGCTGGCAAATCTTAGGTGAACTGCAATTAGATGTGGGTAGTAGCAAACATCACAGGGCTTCTTGCCTTGCAGTTGAGAGAGAAAGATTGCACAGTAGTTAAAAATGATCTGTAAATTCTACTAAGGCAGCATCTCTTTAGTGACATTCACCAAAGATTGCCATCCTTGAAAATATTTTCTGGGGTTCTTTTAAAATTTGGTATTTCCCTCAATGTCACTTTCAACCTATCAACCCAATGGCACCTTTTTTCTTTTAAAAGAGCGGTATGTAGAGCTCCTTTTGGTATTGCTGCCCATAGAATTTGATAATCATTTCATTGGTTGACAAACTAGACACATGCACTAATTAAAAGTTGGATAATGTCAAAACAGCGGCTGTTTTTTTTGTTTCTCAGAATTGGGTATCAAACCCTGCACAGAAAAACAAATTAAATTTTCAAGGAGTCCAGTGGCACCTTAAAGACTAACAGATTATTTGAGCATAAGCTTTCATGGGTAAAAACCTCACTTCTTCAGATGCAATTAAATCTTATTATCTATATCTACTTGTATTCTAAAAAAATGCCCAGGTCCTTTGGTATACCTCATATTAGACTAAATGATCTAGCTGTGGAATTTAAAAATGACATGAAACTCAATTTCACAAAATTATGGAATAATAAGAGCAGGTTATGCATGCAAAGGGTATATGAGACTTACCCTGCACCATACAGGCCTGCAACTGCAAGGGTGTATGTAGGCCTGATTCTTTTCCCATTAAAACAACCCATCCTGTGCAATACAAGCTCACACAGTAGGTGTCTGAACGTATATTTGTTTGGCTTTGTGATGACTAACTTTGGACCACACATGAGCTTGGTTTATACAGGGTTGGCTGATTGTTAAACAAACATAAAAGGACAATATCTAATTCAGTGCAGCTAGTCATACAATACAAAGGCAACGCAAAAAGAGTGCAAAAAAAATCAGTGACTGGGATTACACTAACACACCTCTTAAAATCTAACTGGACATTTCCAGAAGTACCACATCGTGAGTCACATTTTTGGACACACTCCCTTGCTACTGAAAGATTAGTAAGGTCCAATCTTTCCAAACATGCACTGAAAATAGCAATTAATTGAGGTGCTTCTGTATCACAGACCTGCAGAAGTATGTTTTTAACTTATCAAGACAGGAAAATGGATAATTTTGCTGAGTGAATTCTGAATTTGCTCATATCATTCCCTGCTTCATCAATTAAGTTGGAGCTTCCTTTGCCTTGTAAGCTACGGGCTTCCCATAGTTCATTAAACAGTGCACAAATAGTGCAAGGGGCTGCTTCCTGAGAAAAATTGGTTATGCTCCATTGTTCAAAGCTTTTCTCCCAAGCCCAGCCTGCTTTACATTTAAAGTAAGACGGGATTCATTCATTAGTCTACTGGGCAACCAAAAACCTACAGGAATCTCCTCCTTCCTTGTGGACACAAGATGTGGCATTTTAAATAAAAAGTGGACCCTAGCAAAAGTTTGAGGGACAAATGGTGATGCATGTCCCTCGCATCCCCTTTTCTTTCCACATTGCAATTGCACCTATGTTTGCCTGTCCTCCAAGCTAATTGTTTACATCAGGCCTTGTATTGCCTGAGCTCATGTGATCATTATAGTTTGATACCCAACCTGAAAGCCAGAAAACCTGTTCACACTAAAATTAGTTCCATGACCTTGTTGCAAATTAAAAAGTTAGGCCCGGATCCTATGAGTTACTCCATGTAGGTAGATCCCTGCATTGAAGTCAGTGAGGCTCTGCAGGGTCCACCTTGCACAGACAGACTTGCTGGATGAGGGAGTTAATTTGTATTATATTTTTGTATGATGCTCTAGCCTAGCACACTTGTGGCACTACCCAAGTAATCATCATCATCATCATCATAAGTAAGTATAGTACAGTCCATGACCAGAGAAGGTGGAAAGTCTTTGCCTCACACCTCTCCCCATTCAGGATCCAATACAGTGTGTTCAAAAGAAAACTTAGTTAAACTAGCAATTGTGTTTACTTTCTGGTGCAATGCACAGTGCAATAGTTTTGGGATTGCCACTCTACGTTCCTGACCAGAACAACCTAACAAGAGACTTTCCCCAGAAAATCCATCCCACATTTTACACTGTGCTAAGTGGATGCCCGATAGGAGGATTTTGGAAATTTAGTGAGTGTTGTGTGAATATTCATACATTGCAGATCAGAAAAAGCTCATAGATACAGCTGAATCTCATTGCTAGGATTTAAGGAGTTCCCAGTATCAGGGAGAACCACACACAATCACTTTGTGGATGCTACTGATAGTGAAAGGAGAATGATATTGGTGGCTGATATTCCAAGACAGAACTTTGGAACAATATAAAATACAGATATTGTCTTTACTTTGTGCCCAAGACAAGTGGATTCTTTACTATCAATGCAACCTGTGATTTGGTAGTAAATTTCAGTGAGGAATTTGGTTTTAATTTCTTTTCCAATACATCACTGCAGAGGAAAATTTGTCTCCCTGAATGTCGGAAACACACTGAAATGGCTACTGTGCAAACTGCATAGCCTATGAGAGAGGGAATGACCTTTGAGACTTGCTGAGATTTTTAAAGCTTTTTGTCCCCTCCACTATCGATTTACTCCAGCAACAGTTTGCATAGGTAATTCGGAACTACCCAGCCCATTGGGGTAATACTTTGTGGTTAAACACAGAGGAGAAGCAGTGTGACCCAGTAGATAGAGCACTGACTTGGGGTTCAAGCACTGGACTGGGAGCCAGGAGACGTGGGTTTTATTTGTAGCTTGTTACTAACTTGCTGTTTGCCCTTGGCCTGTCACTCTACTGCTCGGTATCTGTGCTTCCTCTCCCACCCTTTATCTGTTTGGTCTATTTAGGTCTTTGGGGCAGGGATGGTCTCTCACTAGGTGTTTGTATTGTGCCTAGCACAATGGGCCTTGATCTCTGTTAAAACCTCTAGACACTATTGTAATATAAATACTACTACTACTACTACTACTACTACTAAGCAGGGATTGCACATATAGAGGCTGCTGGGGTGAAATTCTAGTTCATGGAAGCCAGGGGCAATATTTTCACTGACTTCAGTGGGACCAGGATTTCATTCCTGAATTTTTAGAAAGATGGTTCAAAGAGAACATATTTTTAATACAAGTTATATTCTGGGTTACTGTCAAAAGCAGATTTTACTGTATGCAATCCTATTGCTGACATTGGTATTATAAACAACTACATTATTATTTATATCCTTTATGAAGACACAAAAAAGCAGACTTTCAGCTTACTGTGTGTCAGTCATGCACTCCGTTCGATATATCCTATATTTTGTTTGGTGGTGATAACATAGCCTTGCAAGACATCACTATAAATGTGATTTAAGAAGGAAAACAAACAGCAAACAAAAACTGGACTAAGTAATGATTCTGTTAATCAAATCTGATTAGCATTAAATATTAGATATCAAGGTTTTTCTAAATCATTTTAGTTTCCATTTAACAAACTAATATTAATTGCACTATTCTACTTGGAACTGAATTGATTCTTTACTTGTTCCCATATTTCAAATGTTAATTTTTCTTGATGATGTGTGAAATTAGTTTATCTATGGAGTAATCAATCAGTTCTGTCTGTTTGAGCAGTTCACATCTGGGATGGTAGCCTCTTATATAAATAAGACACAGTAAATTCCATAATCTGTGAAATAATTTTAGCCCAAATGAGCCTTTTGTGTCCTTCTTTCATGGAGATTGTGTAAAACAAGGCACATATGTTTCAATAGTAACTGTACCCTTACTGAAAAAGGGAAGTTTTGCATAGTGTCTTAAATCAATCATTCTTGCATATTTGGAAAGGGCTGGGTACAGTGGCTTCAGTAGATAATAATATATTATAGTTCTTGCCTTTCTCAGGACTGGGAACTTACACTTTCCCTTTTACCTGAATGGCCATTTTTTGCCTCTGCCACCACCTACTGTAACAGTCCGCGCAGAAATATAGCTGCAGTCCAGTCAATTGAAAAACAGACAGTTGTTTAAGGACAACATTTATAACCCAACCCATCATAGCTGCATAATTGTCATTGTCATGTTATGAAAACAATTAAAAATATTTATTGCAAATAGGTATTTTCATATATCTCATTGAGCTTGGGATAGAAGATCTAAGTTGTATATTTAAGGCCACAAAATTACATTCTTTCACACAGTGTCTGAATTTGGCCCATAGTAATGTGACAATATAGAGAATTCTATGTGTGCTTGTTTTACATGCATCTAGTTTTGTTAACCTCTTTTTTTTAACACAGCTGTTTTTGTAAACATCAGCTGGTGGAAAGTGGTTAGTTCCATTGACTTCAATGGAGATATATTGATCTGGCCCCAATTTTTTTCTAATGTTACTTCAAACTATATTTGCAAGGGAAAGTAAAACTTTCTTCTTAAAAATTAGGATGCTTCTTGTTGCCTAATTTTTGTTCCAGGCTACCTCAAAAGTCCTTCTGCTAACCATTGTTTTGCTCTTGTTTTAGAGATGCTGTGGCAGCCATTTTATATACAACTTTAAAGTTTGTTGTAGCTTTAACCGATCTTGTGACCAGACTCTGATCTCGTTTGCCTCTGGAGTTTCCCAACTGTATAGTGGATGGCTTCGTTTTTGTCTCCATAAATGTAACACTCCTCCCCCCTCAAAACAAATACTTCAGCATGATCTCTTTTTCCAAAAGGTATGGAACTGATGATCAAAGTTCCTCTCACATCCACTAGAGAACCGTTTTGGAATCGGTAGCTAAGCAAACCAGGCAGGTGCAAGGTAACACCTGTAGTATGGATGAACAAAAGGTTCAACCCTTTGACACAATCAATCCCTTTAGCCTTTGAAACTATTTTATATGACATAAGCATGTATTACATGTAGGCTGTGAGGAGGCAGTGTGGCCTCGTGAATGTAACAGCAGATTAGGAGTCAGGAGAATTGAGATCTGTTCCTGATTCTGTTGCTGGATGACTATAACCAAATCACTTCCCATCTCTGTGTTTCAGTTTCCCCATATATAAAATGGAAATAATTATACTGACCTCCTTTGTAATGATAAATAATAACACTGAGGAAAAGGTCCATATAGGAGTTAGGATTACTATTAAGGTTGCTAGGAATCTCTGAAAACATTATTTTGAACCGTGAGGTTTATTGCCAGCGTTGTTATGACATTTTCTTCTCTAGGAAACAATAACAAACTCTTTGCCTGAAGGGCTAAGAAGAAATTATGATTTATCATGTTTAGAAAGTTCAGGGATCTTTGTTCTGACAATCAGAAGAGTGTACATTTATTTCAGGGAAATGAGAAGCAGAAACTGCCTGTGATGCTAGAGATCTTTCTAAGAAACATACAACATGGTTCCCACAGTCCAGGTCCTCAAAGATATTTAGGCCCCTAAGTCCCATTGAAATCAATGGAAATTAGGCACCTAAATATCTTTTGAGGATCTGGGGTTAAGGGCTTTATTCTGTCACTCTTACTTACACTGTACCTGATCCAGCTCCCATTAAATGTAGTAGGAGTAATTCTACTGACATTGATAGGAACTGGAGCTGGCCCCTAGATTAGTGCTTTATTATGTCTCTGTCTTGGTTTCAATGGGATTACTCATGATGAAGTGAGCTGTAGTTCACAAAAGCTTATGCTCAAATAAATTTGTGAGTCTCTAAAGTGCCACAAGTCCTCCTTTTCTTTTTGCGGATACAGACTAACACGGCTGCTACTCTGAAACCTGTCATGTAGTGATGTGAGTAAAGGTAGGAGAATTGGGACCCTTGTTCTTTCAGCTGGTTTGAAAGCAAATACTCTAAAATATTTCAAAGTTTTTTCCCTCAGTCTGCTGTGAATCACTTCAGTCTTTTAAGTAGCATTTATACACATTTATACCAGAAAGCAACTCTCCTATGGTAAATCAGAGTTTGTCATGGCTTTTCTTTTTAATTAACCTTCTGTGCTTATTCTGCTCATCCATGTTTGTGTTTCAGACCAGTAATATACCATGTTGCTACCTACCCAAAGTATATGAGAACAGCTCTTTATGGAGCCCATGTTTTGTGTTGTTCCAGAACCAATCTAGAGGGGATTGCCAGAGACACTGTCAGATGATCTAGGTTTAAATCCTATTGGATCTTATACTGCAAAGTGCTGCATGCCTTAGTACTGAAGCCAATGGGAGGTGAGGGCTGTCAACATCTATCAAGACTGGGCTTTTAATCTGTTCCAGCGTTGGGATTGCTTATAGGTTATGGTATGAATGGTTCATTTCAGACTTGCAGTTAGTTGAGGAGAAATCTATTTTCTCTTTTCTTAGACAGAAGGGAATCTGAGTGGTCTGCAGATTAGCTGTTGTCCTCAAATTAGCCCTCCACAGTCTAACTGAGAAGCAATATCTGTAAGGAAGGAAATATTTCCTACTGACAACATTCAGGTAAATTAACTGACCTAGGATGCTCTTGTATGCATTGTGAGTACACACTTCCCTTTTTTCCCTTTATGACTATTGACAGTGTGGGTAAGAGTGAGATATCAGACCCTAAGCAATTATTGTGTATGTTTTTAAGCACGATTCCCAACATCAGAGGGAGTTCTTACTGCATATTATTCCTTGGGCAAATGTATGTACTGTCATGTTGGAACAGGGTCTCAATCTATACTCTTCTTATTACCAGTATAGAAACAACCTCTGAACCCTCTAAACTTTATAGAGAAAAATGTCTCCATGGTTTACTTTGGAAAAGCTAGAGGCATATTCAGTAAAGCCGAAAAATCATTAATTGTATCTAAGTCAAGGTTTCTATCCATGGAAGATGAAACAGAACTAAGTGCATGAAAAAACATGTTTTCAGTGTTAAAAGGCACCTTTTAACCAATCAAGCAGGCAAAATAAAAAATAAAATAAAATGGAATCACCATTTTCATCAGAAATGTTCTCACCCTTGTATAGTTTTCGTGACAAATAACTGCATGTGCACCTGCAGAAGCACAGTAAGTTTGTAAAACTGGCTTCCCAAGCTAATGACGTAGCTTTTCATTTTTTTCCCAAAGACCAACATCTGTCAGAGATCAGTTAAGGCATCAGTGGATTACAGATTTCACTGTTCTAAAGCACAGCACTTAATTTTCCCTTGGGTAAACAGAGCCAATAATGGATAAATACTATAGGATCAAATATCTTTAAGCTATCAGCAAGAGTTGTGACTTCAGACTTTAATCCACATCAGAAGTGAGAAAGACAGAAAGCTAAAAATTATGACAGCAGATCTCTAATCGTTAGCAAGTCTGCAACGATAGATTTAACGCCACTGCTGGTGTAATATCTTGGAAAGACTGTCTGAGTATGAATATTGAAACTGCAGAGTATGTCTTTAAAATATTGAAAGTCAGGTTATCCAAACAATTATTTAATGAGTGTTTGCTTTATTTTATAATTAAATGGAAAGTATTTGGTTAGCCTCATCCAGAACCATGAGCTAAATACTCCCTTACGCTATATGTAACAATATACTGGGAATACATACAATAGCTTCCTGCTAACGTTGCAGTTTAAAATCCAAGCCCAAGATAAAAATGAACTTGTGAAACTGCTGGCATTTCAGCATGTGGTTGGCGCTGTAACTGAGGAAGGGATTCCTCAGGGAAACAAACAGTCTTAGTTTATCTTTAACATTAGGGTCTTAGAACCTCTGAGGAAAAATATTCTAATTTAAGACTGAGAAGACAGCAGTAGTGTTTGCATAACAGTAAATAACTTTAAAAAGACAGTACTTCCAAAGGATAGCCAGCCAACTTTTCCTTAAAAAGGAGAAGTTTTTAAGTCTAAATGTTTGGAAATCTATTTTAAATTACTATGTGCACCCTTTAAGTAGCCATGTTGTTGTTGTTAGATTTTGAGGCAGTGGGGGGCAAGGAGAAATAGGAGGACCTTGGATCTATCGCACAGCTTGTTCCATGCACTTAACAGTCAGCCTCTTTCAGAAAGACAGCAACAAAAGGACTTTCAGAGATGAAACTTTCCGTCCTTGTTCTCAGTCCGAGAGTGAGTATTTTTAAAAGTTGAAGGAAATCTGTTCACCTCTTTTTAAGCGTGAAAAAATGTGGCATTTTAAAGCAAATAACATTTTTTCAGAAATTGCTTTAAGCTCCTATGACTTCAAATGGTTGTAATGTTTAAAGTACAGCCATAGGCTATAGGTAATTCCCAATGAGCTCCATGTGCTTTTGTCACATTCAGGAAAATAGGGATGGGAAATAACAATGGGCTAGAGGCAGCACATCAGTGGCACCATCCCAGGGGTGTTCCAAAGAAGAAATTCTTACTTCTGTCAAGTAGTACAATACTCCTCAAATGGCCCAACTGAAGTCAATGGAAGGGTTTATGGGGAAAGGTCCATATGGCAGGAGTGAGAGTAACTGAATCCAGCCCAATGAACCCTGGGGGACATGTGTTGCTGAACAGCTACCCGGCATCCCCTTAAAGCAACACATGCAGTGTAGTACCACACCTTCTTTAATGCAATGTTTAAAGCAGTAACAAGGTGTCACATTCAGACAGCTCTTTGAAAGGTCCTTCATCTGAGGTGTTGGCAAGGCACAATGGAAAGAAAGTGCAAGTTTATTGCAGACTAGTCTTCTCCTCATCTTGAAATTTTTATGACACTTTCCTAAGTGGCTTTTTGATCCTTTTTTATGACCTCTTAACCAAATCCCTGAATTACTTCAGCCCTTTGACTTCCTCACACTGCTTACTTCAAACCACAACCAGAAGCATTCTTTGATTGGACGTATACATTTGCTAAAATAGCAGCATCTATATCTAAAGTTCTTCTTGTAAAAGCTTTCTTTCCTACAGACCAATGCCCATAGTGCACACTGAGTGACATACACCCCTTTGCAAGAGGTCTGAGGACAAATTCCAATAAAGTACAATTTAAGCCCTATGGCAAAGGCAGAAGAAGTGCTATAGTTGCCAGAAGGATATCAATTGTTCAGAGGCCTAGTGCTGGTCCTATGAATGGGGGTGAATTTCTGAGGCAACTAATTTTCCAAACTACCCTCTTTTGCAGCAGCTTGAGGAAATCCTGGGATGGCAACAGCACAATTAGGATGCAATTTTCAAAAACACTCAACACTGGCCTAACTTCTGTTCCCATTGGAGTCAATGACCATTTTATCATTGACTTCAGTGGGAGTGGATGCAAACCACACTGAATGCTTTTGAAAACCCCATTCCTAATGGCATATTTCTCATTTGCTCAATCTCAATGGTGAAAAAGCTAGGTTTTTGTGGAGTCTCGTGTATTAAATAGCCTTTCCCCCAGGCCTATTTAAAGAATAAAGATGTTTTCCTTGGCTGAGAGATTCTTGTTTTTACTTCTATGTTTTCATTTACTCTCAGGGTCAGTTTGGGTTGGATTGTTGAGCCTGTAAGAAGTTTTTGATTAATTAGCAGAGCTTCATTTCAAGAGGTTAGTAATAACTGGCAAAGGAAGGATGATTTCTTTTCTTTTAAGGAAAATTCACTGGTCTGCTAAAAATAGAGAAACATTTACCTTAATTAACTGCAAGATAAATGCTAAACATAAACAGAGCAAAGCAAGGAGGTATGTCATTTATTTTAGTTTAAAATAAAAGATCTAAAAGATCTAAGGTCTAAAAGATCAAAGAATTTTTAAGCTATTTAAAAAATCTCCACAGGGTTTCTTTGGTTTTATCTGATGTCTTTATTATGCCAGTATTTTAGGCTCTGTGAAATATTACAGTAACAATAATTAAGATATCAGTTCTGTCTTAAGGGACTCTGATAAGAGAGAGGTCAACAGCTGAACTTTTTGCATTCTTCAGTGGTTTTGATTAGAATCACCAGATCCAAATCCATTAACAGATCAGATCCATATTTCAATGCAGCTGTAATCTCTCAAAATCAGCTGTTCTTGCTAGATTTCAATCCAAGGTTTAACTGGATCTCAGAATTTGGTTAGGATTTTCAAACGAATCTGTGATTTAGGAGAACAAGCCCCTGTGAAATTCAATAGGACTTGTGTTCCTAACTCATTTAGGGGCTTTTGAAAATCCCAACTTAAAAGTTTTCATTCACCAGGGTCTGCATAATAATAATTTTTTAAACTTGGGGTTTATAAGTTTGGGGTTGATATTGCTAAGACCAATAGCATTGACTTTGCTATCTGAAAGTAATCAGTTGAGCCAATGTCCCACCTACTTAATTTATCAGCATTTACTAGCACTGTATGTTAAATAGGAATATGAATAATGTTGATAGAAATAAAATGAAAATGGCCCCAAAATAGATCAATTTTTGACAGTGAAATCTGGAGACAACCTGAAGTAAAAATATCTGTGAATCCTTGGAGTAATGAAATATTGCACAGGGATAATATTCTTAGACGTATTTACATCTAGACATGGTGCTTCTGGCACTTTCACACAAACTTAGAAGATGATGATTAGAAGGAATGAGGTCCAAAACCATCTGTCCCTGAATTTTTAGGAAACTGATCTTGTGTGGTATATGCAGCTGATCCTAAATGAGAGTTACTGCTCAGTGCTACACAGAAAAAAATGTGCAAATTCCTGACTTTTCCTCCATCTTGCCTGGAGAAAGGTGGAGATTTCTTCCTGGCCTTAGATGTTGCAGTCGCTCAGTCGCAGATTCTGCCATGCTAATTCATGTTGAGTAACACTGTACTCCATGCATTGTCTCATTGGTCTCAGGAAGACTTTTCATGGAGTAAGATACTATTCAGTATAATTAAGGGTTTCTGAACCCTGGTTCCCTGTGAGAAATATGATCTTATAGCACCAATGAATCAGTACTCCTAGTACTACACTGTTATTCCCAGATGCACTTCTGGGAATGAAACGGAACACCCAGATAGCTAAGATAAGGAGCTAACAGCAAAACGTATTCACTGTCTTGTTACCTAAAAATATCTCCGTATACCAAGGCAAGTGAGATTTCTGCAAACTAGTTTAGCCTAACCATAGTGAGATACCTTATATGAAAGGTATATTTGAACTAAATACATGCATTTTCTTAAAGACCTAAGGGATAGACCCACAAAAGGCATTGCAATGCCTCCTAGCCACCCTGTGGAATTCACTGTTCCAAGTTTGTCTCCCATGCTCTCCATACAGTGCCTGGGGAGAATTAGATGCCTAAGAAAGGGATACAAAGAAGCCAGGAAGCCAAAAGGGAAGTTACCTAAGCTAGCCAATGGGAAATGGCAAGGAGAAGACTGGGTCTTAAGTCACAAAGTAGTTAGGTGCCTAAATCCAGGCCAGAGGGAGGTGCCTCCTGCCATTTGGGTTTCACAGTTGTGAATCCTCTCTTGAAGTTAGGCACCTAAGTCACCTCAGCCCTTTCTTGTGAATAACAAGAGATGATACCCCCACCCCTGGTTTGGGGACTCAGCCGGAACGTGGGAGACCTGATTACAAAGTACTTCTCTGCTTGATTTGTGCTAAGGGATACTCCAGTGAATGCCCTCACCATTGAGCTATTGGCATGGGGATACACCTGGGCATGGCAGACAGCCATAGTCCCAGTCTGCTCATCTCTGGCTGGCTGTGTGTGGGGCCCAATCCAGCAGGTCTGCTCTGAGCAAGTTTACCGGATCAGGCCACACAGGTGGTCTAGGAGGTAGAATGCTTGGTCTGAGAATCCTGATGGTGCAGGCATGGCCTAGAGGGCCAGTCGACTTGTCAGCACCAGGACTTAGGCAGTTCTGCACATGCCCACCTGCAATGACAGGCTGCTTGGGGCCTTTACCAGCAGAAACTTAGGTTCCTACATGGTTAAGTGGCAGCTAAGCAGTGAGTTTTGAGGCTCTCAGTGATACCTAAAAGTTAGATATAGGCACCTGAAGTGGCACCATGAAGCTTAAGTGACAATTAGGTGCCTAAATTCCTTTTCTATCTACCCCTAAACCCACATTCTCTCTTGGTGTAAACTAGTACTACATCACTGAAATCAAAGAACCAATTGACACCAGCAAAGAATCAGAGTTCCACATAATAATGTAATATAACTAAAGCTACTTGAAGATAATACTCTGAACCAAATTCCATTTTACACAGTAGACGGATCACTATTAGAAAAGTCAACAGTTGTCAGCAGATTGCACTTGAGCTGACAACCCTTGCACCCTCACAGAAGCATGTGGTTGAACCTCTTGGAAATATTTGAGTCTCCTTTCCCCCTCCATGCTGGTTTCCCCATGAGGATGCAACCTGGTTCGTCATCTTCAGGCCAAATGTAGATGGGGTGAACAGAATTATCTGCCTGATAATCAGACTGTTTTGTGCTAATATCACATGTATTTTGGGTACAGAATGAAGTTTTTATTCTACAATAAGAACCAACAGTATGTGAACACTGTATAAGACCCAGGGGAGACAGTTCCTGCCTCAAAGATCTTATAATTAAAGACAAACACAGAGAAGACATGATATGCTGAGTAACACTGAGGAGGGAATAATTTTGCAAGGTTAGCACCTTACCAATCTTTCCAGTGGGGAAAGGTTGCTCTCTTTACTTAGTTGCCAGACCGAGATTTTATTTCTGCTTGGGGAGATTTTATTTCTTACAGTTCACAAACAATATCATAAGCATTTCATGAATGAATAAAATAGGTTCAGCTCTGACAGATCTTGGCCTGATATTTTACCATAAGAATGCAATTGTTATGAAAACTCTTGCACTTAACTTCTGCCCACTTCCTGCTGTGGACTAATGAGGCTTCCTAGTAACTACCAGTTTCAGTTACTTATATATGGGGGAATGAGTCACTATCGAAATACTTTGCTGTTCAAGTTATCGTCTGCTTCTGTTAACTTGGGGCCAAATTCCGTTCTCATATACAATAATGTAAGTCCAGAGAAAGGCCACTGATTTCAGTGGGGACAAACTGTATTTACACTACTGTAGCTATCACCATTGAATTCCGTGGTGATATGCCAGATTTACACTGGTGTATCTGAGCAATATTTGGTCCTTTATGTTTGCCTGGTATGATACATTCACTGTGCCAAGTTCAGCTCTGGTATAATTCCATTAATGTCAGCTGAGTTACACAAGGGATGTATTTCGCCCATATGAAATATGGCAAAACCATTTTAATTTAGGGCTAGACTATGCCTTGAAGTTGCATAGGGGTGCATGAGGATGTCAAAAGAAAACTTTCTTCCTTTCCCACTGTCCAGTCCTTCCCCATGTGCAGGGCCAGATACAACTGTTACCCCTGTAATGTACTGAGCTCAGAGACTGCTCCCTGCGAGCACTCCCTCTAGCCACACCAGAAGGGATAGGAAGGGAAGAAATGGAGCCATGACCTTATCACCACTCCCTTCTTGGTCAGCAGAGCAGGACATCTGTGGAGGGGACAGCATGCACAACTGTTACACTCCCAGAAACTCTAGTGCCTCTAAGAAGCACAGTGCCTCCCAGAGCTCACTCTTCACTCCCATTTCGGACCAGTTGTCTTGGAGCAACAACTAAGCCCCTCTAAGGAGCTATACTACCCTTAGCTCCCTTCAAAGGGTTTGCTGGGAAGATTCGCTGCATAGAAAGCCTCTCCTCCAGCTAACCACTTCCCACAAACTCCAAAAGCTTCCAAACTCACACTGTTTCTGTTTCATGGGATCTGCAGCCATGGGTATCCATGCTGTTGATCACTTATGCAACTAATTAATCCTATTGATTGCAATGGGGCTGTTAGCATTAGTTCTACAGCCAAAGATAGCAGATTTGGCCCTATGCAATAATGTCTTTTCATGCTTTCTTGGTACTTTCCTTCCACATTAAACTTTAATAAACTCAGTATGGCAGGAATTCAAGTCTGCTCACCTTTGGCATGCTTCTGAGTAGTAATGTCCATTTCTAGCCTTCTGCACAGGAAAAGGTCTGGTTAAAAACGTTAAAAATTTGCTTTTGTATTATTCAGTGATTTATAATAAATCTAACTAAGTCATTGTTTCCTCAATAACTTTGTTCATTCTTACCATTTTCACTACGACATTTTCCAATATATTGAGTGATATTTTTTATTATGGTCACCTGAGCTAAGTTTCACACATGTAGAAACCTTAAAGCCAAAAGGTGCCCAGAAGTTTCATTCACTTGCATGTATAAAAAGAAGGAAATTACTGGAGTTGCACATGTGTCATTTATTGGGAGGCAACAGGTAGGCAAGCCAAAAGAGGGCCACATACAGGCATGAAATCTTTTCCCTGCTGTGATTTCCCCCTTAAATAAAATACATGCTGAGTTCCATAAATCACTTGCAGAAACTTTGTAATAACAAGTGGTGTATGTTACTGCTAAAGTCTGCTAGGCAAGTTTAGGAAAAGACAAGCAACAGCAGCATGTTGAAATGAACAATTAAATCGAGAACTAAGCTTTTCAAAGTGTTTCTGCTTAGTCCTAGTCAGATTAACCAGTAAGGAAACTCATTACTACAAACACTTTGGTAAAAGAATTATTAAATGTGTGATTTAATTTAACCCCACAAAAGTTAGGGCAGCTAAGACATGAGTACCAATGAATCTCAGCTGCAAATTTGGAATCTGGATCTGAGCTTCCTCAAATTTGAGAGATTTTGCCACTCAGCTGGTTTTGATTTGACCCATTACAGAGATAAGACTAACAGCAAAGTTCAGATGTATATTTGAATCAAAATGTCCTCTAAATCCAGACTGTCAAAATGTTGGACTTTTTGTTCAAGCTCATCTCTAGATATACATCTAATAAACTTTGATGACCTTTCATGTGTAAATCATACCCATAATAATGTTCTGTTGCATCTTCTGGCTCATTCTTTGGGCTTTGCATGGTTTTTGTGGCAGAAAACTGTATTTGTGATGATGGGAAGAAACAGCTTCCATTGGCATCCACTTTCCATATCTACTGCTATCCCCAGTAAAGGAGAAGTCTGAAGCAAATACTCCTCCTCTTTGGGATCCACCATAATCATTTTGTTTCTACTTCTGAACCCTTGGCAATGTGGTGGTTTCCAAATCGTTGGAATGATAGCACTCTGCTGTTCTGGTCACGAAGGTGCAAAAACAAACAAACAAACAAAACTGCATTAATGTATGGTAAGGGCACAGTGCAATTTCAGAACTGGATGCCAAAATTTTGTGTGGTAATTATTGGACCTGTAACTTCCCATTTTAACACACAAATGGAAAATTTGTACGTGCAATTTAGGTGGCCAATTATGAACATTTGGCTCATAGAATCAAGCCCAATTTTTAACTTCAGCTCTGATTTGCTTTGTTCTATGGGTTTTAGTGAAAGCCTTCACATTATCTCCATAAAATGTTTTCTTATTGTTTAACGTGGGTTTTATTAAGAAATTTCAGAAGGAAAAAGTTTAAAATGAAACATAGAAAGAGAAGGTAATTTGTTCTCTGAATGTACAAGAGCTGCTGTTCAACAATTGTGACTTAAAAATGGACATCGATCCTGATCCTACATTCCTAACTCAGGCAAAACTCCCATCTCAAATTAATGGTAAAATTCCCATTGGCTTCAATGACAACATGATCATGTTTCCTGGTGTACAGCATATTTCAGTTCAGATATTCATAGGCAAGTGATACTTCTCACTTTCTTAGTGTTTTTGTTTTCATTTCAACAGTTTTCACTATTGGTCAAGATAACTTCTTTGTGACGGTAGATCCATTCTGATGGTTAATTAAACTACTTAGGTTTAAATTTTCAAATGTCCATTAATTTTGACTAACTCCATTTTTTGGATGTCCAGCTTGAGATGTCTCATATTGGGCACCAAGAAGCTCAGGTATCCTGCGTGGACACTACAGATTATGTGGGTATTCTATTAACCCTTAGCTCAAATCTGCAGGTCAAAGATGAAGCAGCTGCAAGTAATGAAGGAAGCAGGAAAGCCCTAACATGCCCAGAAAGAAAAGCTTTAAATGTTATAGAAACACACACACACACATCAATATGAGATTAACAAATTCATAATTTTAATTTAGTTAAATTGCAGTGCACAAGAATGTGAACCCTCTTCCAAGGAGTTGTACTGGAACAGAGAAAATGCAAATGAATTTTTAACTAAATATTAATGGTAAAGGTCAAGAATCATATGATTATGTCATACTCTGAGCTGTTATGTTGTACTCTGGCACAAGGGGAAAGGGCATATTGCGGGCCGAAAGTTGGCCATACATTTATTACATATATTTGCTGACATGCACAAATGTAATTAAACTTGATCACTAAAAAAAATTGATTCAATTGTAAATAAAACCAACAGATTGGAAAATAATTACATGGTACTTAATATAATCTGTATGTACTGCAAAATGGGCCAAATTATAGACCCAGAATAATGCAATTGAATTCATTGCTCGTGAACAGTTAGAAGTAGAAATGAAAAAGCCTTGTATTGTCTGGCTTGTGTAGGTTAAACAAATTTGAACTCATGTAGTCCATTTGCAGGTTTATTCAAATGGCATTACTCTAGATTTACCCCAGTTTTACTCAGAGCAGAAATTAGCCCAGTTTTATTTCTAAATCAAGCCATTTCTTCTTTTAGGATAACACCCCATCATTAGAAAAAAGAAAACCATTATACATTTTTAAATGTTCCCTTAAGAAATCTTTAACATGTTGATCGGGCTGATTCCCATAGAGACAGAACACCAATCAAATGCCATATTTCAGGCACCCCAGTGGTGTTGTCTTAAGCTATGCATTAATATTTCCATTTGCTAATATGGAATTGGAAGGTGCTCTAATTTAATAGAATCAGTGCAGAAGGTTCCATTAGTGTGGTCTGACTAGAGATGGAGTTCTCAGATAGAGTTGCTGGGAGCAGACAGCACTGAAACGAACACCTGCTTGGACTCCCAGCAGTGCATTAGTTAGAAGCAGGAGAGAGAAACAATCCCAGCACTAATGAGCCCCAGGTGAAAAGACTGTTAAACTAGATGGGGGTCTTTTTTGAACATTTGAATGTTCTGATTGATGAGCCAAATTGTTTTAAATTACTAATTGTTCATTACATTAAAACATAGCCTTTGTTTTCTTCCTGTTAAAACATTTGGGTTGCTCACTATCAAAACCATACGTAATTAGTTAGGAAAAAAATGTCAAACCACATATAGGGAGGTCAGCTGGTGAGATAAAACTGTATCATATCCCGTGTTTGCTGAGCGTCTATGAGTTAGAGCAGTCTAATGGGAATCACTTTTTACCTAAAAATGGCTTATTAAGCATATACAAAGTATATTGTCATGTAATCACTTTCTTAGAGAATTTGGACTGGTCTGTCCCTCTAGGCCAAGTTAGTTTTTAATATATCATTAAAAACTGTTAATAAAAACTTTTAGTTTTTAATATATCATTAAAAAGGTTTCAGATATATTATGAATAAGTTGATGTGGGCCACAGTTTCCCATATGGAATAATCAGCATATCATACATTTATGAAATGAGTAGCAATTTAAAGCACATATTACCATCCTTTTGCCAGTATCAGTGTTGTTTCAATGCTGGTTAAATTTCTATATGGTTTTACAAAAAGAAAAGGAGTACTTGTGGCACCTTAGAGACTAACAAATTTATTAGAGCATAAGCTTTCGTGAGCTACAGCTCACTTCATCGGATGCAAGCTTATGCTCTAATAAATTTGTTAGTCTCTAAGGTGCCACAAGTACTCCTTTTCTTTTTGCGAATACAGACTAACACGGCTGCTACTCTGAAACCTATATGGTTTTAGTAGTGCAAGTGTTGAAGAATGGTAGCATAACTGTTATTAGACTAAAACAGATTATAAATAATAGTGGATTTCCACATCACAAATAAGGAAGGGTGGATGATCTGTATATTTTGTATACTTTCCTACTGGGTCATGTACCATTTGCCTATAAGCGATAATTGTCAAGATATGTATCTGTTTAAACAGATTTTGATCTCTGTCAGGGTGGTGTAAATCTGAAGTATCTCCATTAAAGTCCATGCAGTTACCCCAGATTCAGTGGTGCTGGAACAATTTTTATAGCGGGGGTGCTGAAGGCAGAAACCAAGTATTTGGGTTGTTATTACTACTTCAAGACAGAGAGTGCAGCAGCACCCCCTGCACCCCTAGTTCCACACCTCTGCCCAGATTTACTTTTGAGGGTGGCACAGGTGTTCACTTCCCTAGCTGAACCTAGTGTGGATGAGTTGAGGATTTGGCCACTGGTATCTTCCCAAAGTAACAGATTAAACAAGGCTAATGGTGAGCATTTGCACCCTGCTCCTTCACAGCAATATATGATTGGCTAAAGCATTGAAATATTTGCCTGACACTCAGTCTCCTGATTGTTGATAGCTGGCTATTCAAATCCAGTTGAGAACTATCAAGAAAATCTCTTTTATATAGAATGGAGGGATTAGGAGTGAGAATAGGCATATTTTGATAAACATTAACTTTGGTTAGAGCAAAATTGTACTGACTTATTCTAAATAATATCAGAACTGTTGCAAGTACATTTGACCAAACAACATTTAGGCTTGTTTACATATGACAGTATGTGGTTAGCACTGCAGCATGCCAACAGGGTGGAGGTTAGTCACCATGAGGCTCCTAGAGATGGTTATTCTGTGTAGCGTTTATAGGAACTTCTTTAAAACTGGCAAGCAGCCAGCTTCAAACTCCAGTCCTGTCATTCTGAACAAGGTGCGAGTGGAGGTGAAATGGAGGAAATTAGGAATGACAGAATTCACACTTGTGGTCTTCTGATTTTCCAGACTTGTGGCCAATTTGTGAGAAAGAGAAAGAAATCAGCTTCTGCTAGCCTGAGATACTGCAATGGTAGAGTTATTACTGGAATTTATTGCTACTGATTTGGATGAGAGAAGAGAAGGGGGCAATTACAACATTTGAAAACAGAAATGCAACCTGCATGGGAGTATAAAGGGAGACAGATCTGCCTAGGACAAGGGAATGTATATTTGATTCTCTGACCAGCCCAGTCTTATGGCAGAGACAGTGAAGGTCCATTTCTACAAATTAGGAAAACAAAGCTATTAAGCTAAAAAGTGGGAGAAGAAAAAGCATGGAGCTTCCTTCTCCACCAGACTCCATGCCATCTTCCTCCCATTTTGAATAAACTTCACTTTGAGGGGTAACACTCAGAAGAATCCATTTCAAGTTTATTGGCCTATAAAGACAGGGGGCTGGATCTCAAGTGATAAACAATTGAATCAATGGATTGTATACCATATTACTGTATTAGAAAAGTGTATATAGTGAGGTCTTTGCTGAAAGCCAATGACTCACCGGTGATTAATATCCTTGTGAAATGTATGTATTAATATCATGAGGAAATATGGATACTTAATAATATTATGGTTTAAAGACTGTGGCCAAACAGGGAGAAACAGGTTTGCTCCCAGACAGGAGGGAAGGCAGCTATTTATCTAGCTCCTATGTAAATGAAGCATAGTGGAATCAAAACAACGGCAGCCCAATTTACATAAGGGGAATAGGAAGCCCATAGGAAGGGAGAAACAGCATGAGGTCATCTTGCCTCTTAAAACAAGTTAATTGAACTTTGGAAAATATAGGCAAGGACAGAAGCCATCTTTGTCCATCACAAGACAGACAAAAGGGAACAGAGCTCTTGCAAGCTGAGAAAGATGGGTCCTTCAACCATGGCGGGGTTCAAGTCTCTGGAAACTGAATATAGGTAAGAAACCATCTTGAAGAAGCCTGTACCTTGCTAGAGTAAGTTTTAAATTTTTAGATGCGTGTTTTCACTTTTATTTGCTTGTAACCATCTCTACCTTTATCTCTTAAACCTGAATTCACTGAAAATCCTATCTTCTTTTGTTAATAAAGTTGTTTTACTACTATTCTAAAATACCAGTGCTGTGTTTGAATTAGAATGAATGTTAACTCCAGTTAATGTGGCAAGCTGTTGGGTTTCGTGTCCTTAGAAGAACAAACAAACCTTATTATTTTTCTAAACTATCCAGGAGAGGGCTGGAGATTACAGAGCTCACAGTTGGAGGAAAATTCAGGAGTGGGAGCATGTTGGGGTCACCTGGCTAGTAGTAACCAAGGCTGATAAAGCCAGAGACAGGCTGTGAAGTTGTAGACAGGCTGCTGGGGTCAGAGCTGCTGAACCAGGGCTGTCTAGCACACAGACACTCAGGAAACTACATGCTGGTAGGCTGGTTGTGAGCATTCCAGTCTGGGAGCTATAGTAGGAAATCATTGTAAAACACCTAGGGCAAGTGGTGACACAATCCCTCACTGATCTGGATTGCACCCCAAACCGCATCACACATGCCAAATACAAACTATTTGCTCAGGAAATCCTCTGAATTTCAGAAGAAATTGCCAAATATTCCAGTCGTTGTGTTTGCAAATAGATTTGAAGAATTATTAATGTCATCAACAACAGACTATGTAATTGTCCTTTTAGACAGAACTGCAACTGCTGATGGGTCTAACCATCAATTTTGATATGCTAGGGGTATAATCAGAGTTACAGACTATCTATCTAACACTCAACAACTTAGTGCCTCCTCACAAGAAAACATGTTGGTAACTGACTATTCTGAGCTTCAGTGGCTTATCTAAGCAGCAGACGTGCTAGTCTAAAAATTCAGTTGCTAAGCAGCTGTATTATGATCCAGCTCATTTTTTAACTGAGGTTGAATTTGTAGGCAAATCCAAAGTCCTAGCAGACTGGTTGAGTTGCCAAGATCTTTTGCCAATTGATGTAAGTATATGTTGGACCTTCCGAAATTGCTCATTGGCATCATGTGAGTCAGCCAAAACATAATCTGTTCAGCAGAAGAACTGTCACATAAACGCTCTTTCTGCACCAGATGGATGCATTCACAACTACTGTTGGTTTTCGATCCCAGGAATGGAAATCTCACATATGAATTCACTTTTTAAAGCTTTGATTTTACAAAGTTCTTCCTGCTGCTGAGTTTCATTTTCCCACCGAGCTGGGAAAGAACTGTATGCACTCATGTCACATTCTTCACCTGTACCCCCCCTCATCCGTTAATTTTATTCCAATTAAAAGTAATTTAAAAACCCACATTTTGCTGGCTGTGTACATTCATCAGGCCATTTGAAGTATGTCTCATTTTTCACCAAGAAGGCATTTCTATCCTGATAGCTGGGCTTGTGTCCAATTTTTGATGTTCTTGTTTGAACCTTTACCTTTACCCACATTTCAGCTGATGCCTTTATCTTTCCTATAACCATTTTTAATGCACAATGAATCGCCTCAGCAATATTTGTACCTTTTTTGTATTCATTTGCTGTGAACATTTGGCTGACAAAACTTTACTGGCACAAAAGTTGACCCAATGTGAATTTCAAAGTTGCGCGTGCCAACATTTGTGAAAACAGAGTTTTGAATTCATACACCAGAAAAGTATTTGCACTTCAAAAATCAAATTCTCAGCTAGTGCACCACTCGTGGTACCTCTTAAGGTAGGATCAATCAACCTCCACAGCTGGACTGAAATATGAATTTCTGTCTTTTTTTTTCCCAGTGGATGGGCACTGATCCTTTGGGATCCTCCAAGAAATAAGATGTAGGAAATTCTCATGTTCAGTTCAAAGTTGAGCTCCAGTTACTACAAAGCACCAGCAGCTAAAATAGCAAATAGGATGTCTGATTGTTAAAAAGGCGGGAAAAATAATATAGGAACTCTCATTATAATGTCATATATTAATTACCTGATTTGAAGCACAGAGTGCTCAGCATCTCTAAAAATGAGGCTGTATACCCATGTAAAATAATGATGTGTCTTCAGCTGGTAGAATATATTCAGATTTGGTTACCTA
Organism: Dermochelys coriacea; assembly: GCF_009764565.3. Classification (NCBI taxonomy): domain Eukaryota; kingdom Metazoa; phylum Chordata; order Testudines; family Dermochelyidae; genus Dermochelys; species Dermochelys coriacea. Next base: position 59,220,105 of record NC_050069.1, read on the forward strand.
ACCTCAAGAAGGATTTAACTGATATTGAAAAGATCCACTGAAGGGAGATAAAATGGTTTCAGTTTCAATAATTGATTTATATCGTGATTTTAAAAAAATGATTTAAATCAGGCTGAGGCTGTGTAAAACTAAGTGGAAGATTTGTGCTAATGCAAGTTTAGATTAAAATTTGTAATAAAATATTATAAATGCTGGTTTTCTTTTGAATGCCATTACTGGTAAGGTAACTAATTTGAATTTTACAAAACTGCTCTAAAGAATAAACAAACTATAGAAAATTAAGGCCCTGATCCTAGGCATCATTAAACAGGCATATAACTAAAATTGTATTTTTCTTAAAACCTTTTCTCTTAGAGGAATCAAATCTTTGTCACTTCAAAACAAAAATACTTCAGTATTAGCAATGACAGGTTATTTAATCTTTTAATACATTAACAAAATTATTGGGAATGTTTTTGTACACACAAACCAACATTTTTCAAAAATAGGAGCCTAGAGTTCCCCTAAACCCATTTTTAGGCAGTAAAGGGTGTGATTTTGCAGAACATCTAAATGACTTCAGAGCACTGGTCCCATTGATGTCAAACCCTCATGGAAAAGTAGAGGCTAGTCAAAACATATTTGCTTTTTTGATGTGTGGAAGTTCAATATATTGGAAAGGGGTGCTGGTTGCGAAGGCATCCCAGGTTATTTGCTTATCAACTTTGTGTCTGAGTTCATGTTGTTTTCACAGCAGTTATGTTAATGATACCTTAGACTTGTCTTTTTCAGTTTAGATGAACATTTTAACTGTAAAAAGAAAAGGAGTACTTGTGGCACCTTAGAGACTAACAAATTTATTTGAGCATAAGCTTATGCTCAAATAAATTTGTTAGTCTCTAAGGTGCCACAAGTACTCTTTTTCTTTTTGCGAATAAAGACTAACACGGCTACTACTCTGAAACCTGTCATTTTAGCTGTGAAACTTTTTAGTAGAAAAGATCGCTATGGAAAATCTAAAATTCTATTAACAATCACAAAAACAATTTAAAACAAGTGCAAAACATCCACTTGCAAGTTAAGATTATAAAATTGGAAGAAAGTAGAGAACTAGCAACATGTAAATAAAATCGTATTTAAATGTAAAAAATCAATTTGAATTTTAAAAAATCACTAATTAGAACAAAAAAATCATAATTGTTATCCACTAAATTAGTGACAGTGCATTGATTGCACAGCCTACAATTCTTTATCCAAGAAAGGAAAAGGATTAGTGTTCTTCATAGTGCCATTGGAATGCCTCTCTATCTTGGAGATATCTGAATGTCACATCCTTGAGCCATAGCTATTTGTCATGAAGCTGTACACCAGTGCAGTTATATTTCTTAATAACAACTGCTAATCAAGTTTTTAAGTTGCCACAAGTGGATGGGTAAGAGAACAGGGCACCGTAGCATCTTTTTAAACCTTGCCCCAGGTTTTAGAAAAACGTACAGGAGCTCTGATTCTCCTCATGTTAACTCGACACAGGGAGTTGGGTTTTCTTAGTGGGCATCCCATTGTTACCTGGACTGGATTGCACAGCAGCCGTGTTGTTAATACTAAGGGGGAGATAAAGTAAGAAATAATTGAAACTATAACAGCTGCAGTCTCGACTAGGGGCACTCAAATTTCTAGTAATTGAGTACTAGGGAAGACATTTTTCAGTCATTTGGAGATAACTGCTACAAATGTGATCCCTCTCCTTCCCCTGCCCCCAATCCATTTAAAGGTCAAGTTTTAACATTTTACAATAAGTGGCTGATTGAAATTTGGATATATTTACAGTTCCTGAACATAATTTCTTACGTTTTTTAATTATACTTTTGATAGTATTTTCCTAAACTACTTTCATATTTTCATTCATTTAACTGTAGAAATAAGAACAAGGTTTTCAAGCCACCAAAATGTGCCTTTGACTAATGTGTGTGTGCCCTTTTTGAGTCAGTCTCTGTCACACAACAGACCTTTGAGTCAGTCTCTGTCACACAAGAAGTGATTTCACAGAAAACAACCATCCTAACAAAGGTGAGAACACAAGATCTTTTTTTTTCTAGAAGGCAGGATTCATTGAAGCCTCTACTCAGCTTGTCTTTTGCTTCCATAGAGTTATCTGCTGCTCAGCAGACATCGGCACAACATGCAGTGAAAAGCCAAAGGTAACAAAATAAATCTTCTGCTAGCCCAGACTGTAAAAACTGTGAAGCAAATATATGTTTCTTAGTGCAAAGGACCATATTCCAGCAGTTTACTGTGCAGAGATGCCTGCTAAACCAGTGCTCTGGGATAGGACAATGGGTTTGGAAATTGAACTTTGGACAAAACGTGTCATAAAAAAGGGAAATCTGAACATTTTTACTAGTTTCATTCATTCCGTTTATTCAGAATGAGTGAAAGAACTGTCAGACATTGCTTTGAAGGTGAAAATAATTATAAATTGGTAACAATTTGAGGAAAAATACATGGAAATTTGGTGACCCTTGGAGGCATTAATGAAACTGTTATATATGATGTTATATCTAAAATACTGTTAGGATGCATTTCTAATTTGTATAAACTGATCTTATGAAAAAGTAGTGATCCTTTGCTGTGCCTTTTTTTTAAAGAGAGAGGGGGAAAAGAATCTAAAAACATTGTCTGTTTACATTCCTCTATGCTGATGTCTATTATTCAGTGTTGTTAATTTAAATGTCTGCTTATCATATTACTTTTTATTTTTGGGGGGGTTGAATTACTTCTGAAAAATTAAAAAAGAAAACCTTAAAAGACAGGATTGGGTTTGACTTGGTTTGAATTCTGAATATAGGCAAAGGTCTTAGCTAGTTCTTATTATAATAGTTTATTGATATCATAATGCACTAAAAAGATTCTCATTAAATTTGGGACTCTTGAGAATAAACAGTCAAAAGTGGATGTAATCACAGCAAAAACATCAGTTTGGGGTGTGGCCGCCTTGTCCCTGCAGGATTTGTGTAGACAGGGATATGTGTTTATATTCTATTTTATTGACTGCCAAGAGCTGTTTTTACAATTGTATAAATAACTTTATTGATTGTTGAGTGTAGCCTGTATATTATTTGAAGAATAAATGAACTACATGGTTTTGTTCTTGATAATTGTTTAAAAGCTCGGTCCTGTGAGGTGCTGAGCACTCTCAATTCCCAACAAAGCCAGTAAGATTCAGCACCACTCAACACCATCCATGACCAAGCTCTTATTGAGAATCAGGCCTGTAATAAAACTGAAACTTGTCAGACTTTTAAAGGCCAATCATTCCAGAAGTGAAGACCCAGGACAGCTCATTGTTTCTTGGCCAAGTTTTGCAAACACATGCCAACTGTCTGGCTGTATATCTGCACTCCTGTTTCTAGGAAATCTTGAATGTTACACTGTATGGGAAGGTTGGGCAGTGTATGGGAAACAACCATATTTTTTAAGGGTTATATTTTTTACAGGAAGATAAATCAGTTTATTAGAAATATGCAACATAAAAAGAAACCTCTTATCCTGATAGGCAGCACAGACTATGGAATCTTCAAAAGCACATTAAGGCAAGGCTATAGGTCATCTGGTCTTGGCTACAAATCAACTCATTTTTGCAAAATTACTTACAGCCTTTGTCACCTTGTTAGGCATTCCTCCTCAAAAACTACACAATTTAATCTTTCTTCTTTTAACTGCACCTGAGTCAGGGACTGGTTGGTTGTGGGTTGCAGAACAATAATTCACATTTAATAGACAAGTACTGATTACTATAAGACATTTCAAAGTGATCTATAATCTTGCATTTGCATTTTAAATTCTTAGCTTAAAAAGATCAGAAAGTGCTTAAAACATAAATAATGTACCTTTTATGAATATAGGCCCTAATCCTGAAACTCATACCTCATGGATGGACACTTACTCCCTTGTACACCGCCAGACCCAGGACTCTGCCAATGTGGAATGAGTTGCAGCAATGGGACCAAACTGTGCATGAGATTTGAGAAACAAGGATACATTCACAATGTTTATTTACTTATTTTTTATTAATCATCAAGTGCAACCCATGTGATTAATCCTGTACAAGTCACTGAAGAAAGAATGATCCCTGTGTGACGAGTTCGGTCACAGAGATACCCTTGGTTACTGCCACCTGATGCACTGAAATTATCTATGAGCCCATTTTCCCTGCCAGCTTGGGACTCCAGAACCCTGCCTTGTTGAGCCATATATGCTAGCCTGCTGCAACACAGACCCAGGGTCTGGGCCATGCCCCCAAAGCTGAAGACTTAAACTAAAAACAGCTCAGCAGGTTACCTGTCACCAGTACCCAGACACCCAGCTCCCAGTGGGATCCAAACCCCAAGTAAATCCGTTTTACTCTTTATAAAGCTTATACAGGGTAAATTCATAAATTGCTCACCCTCTATATCACTGATAAAGAGAGATGCACAGCTGTTTGCTCCCCCAGGTATTAATCACTTACTCTGGGTTTATTAATAAACAAAAGTGATTTTATTAAGTATACCAAGTAGGATGTAAGTGGTTTCAAGTAATAACAGCCAGAACAAAGTCAGTCACAAAGCAAAATAAAACAAAACACACAAGTCTAAGCCTAATACATTAAGAAACTGATTATAGGTAATATCACACCCTCAAAGATGTTCAAATAAGCTTCTCCCAAAGACTAGACTCCTTCCTAGTCTGGACCCAATCCTTTTCCTGGTACAACCTTTGTTAGGTACAACAGATATCTCAGGTGGTAAGCAGAAAGAAAAGGAGTACTTGTGGCACCTTAGAGACTAACAAATTTATTTGATCATAAGCTTTCGTGAGCTACAACTCACTTCATCAGATGCATTCAGTGGAAAATACAGTGGGATGATTTATATTCACAGAGAACATGAAACAATGGGTGTTACCATACACACTGTAAGGAGAGTGATCACTTAAGATGAGCTATTACCAGCAGGAGGGGGGGGGGGGAGGAAGAAAACCTTTTGTAGTGATAATCAAGGTGGGCCATTTCCAGAAGTTGACAAGAACATCTGAGGAACAGTGGGGGGGGGGGAACATGGGGAAATAGTTTTATTTTGTGTAATGATCTATCCACTCCCAGTCTCTATTCAAGTCTAAGTTAATTGTATCCAGTTTGCAAATTAATTCCAATTCAGCAGTCTCTCGTTGGTGTCTTTTTTGAAGTTTTTTTGTTGAAGAATAGCCACTCTCAGGTCTGTAATCGAGTGACCAGAGAGATTGAAGTGTTCTCCGACTGGTTTTTGAATGTTATAATTCCTGACGTCTGATTTGTGTCCATTTATTCTTTTACGTAGAGACTGTCCAGTTTGACCAATGTACGTAGGTAAGAATAGAGGTCAATAGGTTTCTGGTATAGGGTGGTGTTTATGTGACCATCGCTTATTAGCACCGTAGTGTCCAGGAAGTGGATCTCTTGTGTGGACTGGTCCAGGCTGAGATTGATGGTGGGATGGAAATTGTTGAAATCAAGGTGGAATTTCTCAAGGGCTTCTTTTCCATGGGTCCAGATGATGAAGATGTCATCAATGTAGCGCAAGTAGAGTAGGGGCATTAGGGGACGAGAACTGATGGCTTGTAGTCCATTTTTGTGTGGAATGTTGGTGTTGAGGGCCTTTAGATCCATAGTGGCCAGGATGGTGTTTTCTGGAAGATCACCGATGGATTGTAGTTTCCTCAGGAAGTCAGTGGTGTCTCGAAGATAGCTGGGAGTGCTAGGAGTGTAGGGCCTGAGGAGGGAGTCTACATAGCCAGACAATCCTGCTGTCAGGGTGTCAATGCCTGAGATGATGGGGCATCCAGGATTTTCAGGTTTATTGATCTTGGGTAGCAGATAGAATACCCCAGATCGGGGTTCCAGGGATGTGTCTGTGCGGATTTGTTCTTGTGCTTTTTCAGGGAGTTACTTGAGCAAATGCTGTAGTTTCTTTTGGTAACCCTCAGTGGGATCAGAGGGTAATGGCTTTTAGAAAGTGGTGTTGGAGAGCTGCCTAGCAGCCTCTTGTTCATATTCCGACCTATTCATGATAACAACAGCACCTCCTTTGTCAGCCTTTTTGATTATGATGTCAGAGTTGTTTCTGAGGTTTTGGATGGCATTGTGTTCTGCACGGCTGAGGTTATGGGCAAGTGATGCTGCTTTTCCACAATTTCAGCCCGTGCACGTCGGCAGAAGCGCTCTATGTAGAAGTCCAGTCTGTTGTTTCGACCTTCAGGAGGAGTCCACCAAGAATCCTTCTTTTTGTAATCTTGTTAGGAAGGTCTCTGTGGGTTAGTATGTTGTTCAGAGGTGTGTTGGAAATATTCCTTGAGTCAGAGACATCGAAAATAGGATTCTAGGTCACCACAGAACTGTATCATGTTCATAGGGTGGAGGGGCAGAAGGAGAGGCCCTGAGATAGGACAGATTCTTCGGCTGGGCTAAGAGTATAGCTGGATAGATTAACAATATTGCTGGGTAGGTTAAGGGAACCATTCTTGTGGCCCCTTGTGTCATGTAGTAGTTTAGATAGTTTAGTGTCCTTTTTCTTTTGTAGAGAAGCAAAGTGTGTGTTGTAAATGGCTTGTCTAGTTTTTGTAAAGTCCAGCCAAGAGGAAGTTTGTGTGGAAGATTGGTTTTTTTATGAGAGTATCCAATTTTGACAGCTCATTCTTAATCTTTCCCTGTTTGCTGTAGAGGATGTTGATCAGGTGGTTCCGCAGTTTCTTTGAGAGCGTGTGGCACAAGCTGTCAACATAGTCTGTGTGGTATGTAGATTGTAATGGATTTTTTACCTTCAGTCCTTTTGGTATGATGTCCATCTGTTTGCATTTGGAAAGGAAGATGATGTCTGTCTGTATCTGTACGAGTTTTTTCATGAAGTTGATAGATTTCCACTCCATACGGCTAAATTCAGTGCCTTGCATAATGACAGGTTTCAGAGTAGCTGCCGTGTTAGTCTGTATTCACAAAAAGAAAAGGAGGACTTGTGGCACCTTAGAGACTAACAAATTTATTTGAGCATAAGCTTTCATGAGCTACAGCTCACTTCATCGGATGCATTCAGTGGAAAATACAGTGGGGAGATTTATATACACAGAGAACATGAAACAATGGGTGTTATCATACACACTGTAAGGAGAGTGATCACTTAAGATGAGCTATTACCAGCAGGAGGGGGAGAGGAAGAAAACCTTTTGTAGTGATAATCAAGGTGGACCATTTCCAGCAGTTGACAGGAACGTCTGAGAAACATCTGCTGAAGTGAAGAAATAGATTGACAGAGCCAGAAGAGTACCCAGAAGTCACCTACTACAGGACAGGACCAACAAAGAAAATAACAGAACGCTACTAGCCATCACCTTCAGCCTCCAACTAAAACCTCTCCAGCACATCATCAAGGATCTACAACCTATCCTGAAGGACAACCCATCACTCTCACAGATCTTGGGAGACAGGCCAGTCCTTGCTTACAGACAGCCCCCCAACCTGAAGCAAATACTCACCAGCAACCACACACCACACAACAGAACCACTAACCCAGGAACCTATCCTTGCAACAAAGCCCGTTGCCAATTCTGTCCACATATCAATTCAGGGGACACCATCATAGGGCCTAATTGCATCAGCCACACTATCAGAGGCTCGTTCACCTGCGCATCTACCAATGTGATATATGCCGTCATGCGCCAGCAATGCTTCTCTGCCATGTACATTGGTCAAACTGGACAGTCTCTACGTAAAAGAATAAATGGACACAAATCAGACATCAAGAATTATAACATTCAAAAACCAGTCGGAGAACACTTCAATCTCTCTGGTCACTCGATTACAGACCTAAGAGTGGCTATTCTTCAACAAAAAACTTCAAAAACAGACTCCAACGAGAGACTGCTGAATTGAAATTAATTTGCAAACTGAATACAATTAACTTAGGCTTGAATAGAGACTGGGAGTGGATAGGTCATTACACAGAGTAAAACTATTTCCCCATGTTATTTCCCTCCCTCCTCCCCCACCACTGTTCCTCAGACGTTCTTGTCAACTGCTGGAAATGGCCCACCCTGATTATCACCATAAAAGGTTTTCTTCCCCCCCCCCCACTGGTAATAGCTCATCTTAAGTGATCACTCTCCTTACAGTGTGTATGGTAACACCCATTGTTTCATGTTCTCTGTGTATATAAATCTCCCCTCTGTATTTTTCACTGAATGCATCTGATGAAGTGAGCTGTAGCTCACGAAAGCTTATGATCAAATAAATTTGTTAGTCTCTAAGGTGCCACAAGTACTCCTTTTCTTTTTGCAAATACAGACTAACAGGACTGCTACTCTGAAATCTATCATGTGGTAAGCAGGGGTTTTTTCATGACTGGCTGCCTGGTTTGTCCTGCTCCAAGCCCTTTTATAGCTTTGGCACAAGGCCAGAATCTCTTGTCTGTGCTTGTCCCCACCCCTGGCTCATCAATGGAAAAGTACAAGGATTAAGATGGATTCCAGTACCATGTGACATGGTCACATGTCACTGTAAGATGCCTAGTCTCCATTCTTCCTGGGTTGGCCCACGTGTACACAGGAAGGTTTGCAAATAAATAAACCATTTACAACCAATTGTCCTAGTCAATGGGAGCCATCAAGATTCTAAACCACCATTAATGGCCCACACTTTGCATAATTACAATAGGACCTCAGAGTTATACTTCATATTTCTAGCTTCAGATACAAGAATGATACATACATACAAATCAGAAGAATATATTTAGTATATATATATTTAGTAGGTTATAACCTTTGTTATGATACCTTACAAGAGACCTTTTGCATAAAGCATATTCCAGTTACATCATATTCACACTCATAAGCACATTTCCATAAAACATATGGAGTGCAACATCACACCCTGTCCTAAGGTGCTTGCAATGTAAATAGATGGGTAGTGCAAATGCAATAAGAGACCTAAAGGAAACCTGACTCCTGGAGTATTTTTAACTCCTTTTACTTCCTTCATTAATTAATTTTGGACAAAAGGTATCACAAAAATTAAATAGGCTAGAGGGTTGGAGCATTTTAGAAGAAATATGATTTAAAGAGGAATTTGAAAGAAGAGATTTTTAGATTTTCCTTTTTATATGGTATTAAAGATGACAAAATAAAAAAAAACTATCAGTGTATTATGTCTAGGAGTCTAGACCAAGGGTCTGGAATGGAGGACTCTTGTTCCATAATCTGTCCCTGGCTTTACAACTCACTCGCTATAAGGAATCTCTGTGCCACAGTTTTTCCCAGCAATAAAATGGGGATAAGAATAAGTGGAGTCGGTGCTTAGGACACTGAGCAGCTCAAGGGGCCCCAATTCACTTTTTATTATGTGTTGGGGGGGGGAATATTCCTACTTATGGCCCCCAATGGGCTAGCCCAGTCTCTGAGAATAAGGCATGACAAAGTGTAATTCATCTGTGTTTGCCAAGCTCTTTGACATTGTATGCTATGAAGATGGTCTATAAAAAAATTATTGGGCCAGATCTACTAGTCTGGCAACTTTTACAGCTCCCAGATCTTTGGACCAGTCTGTACTAACCTGGGCCCACAGCGCAAGTTGGAGCAGCTTGGGAATTTCTGCTGGTGCAACCAGCAATAACTACTATGCACATTTCCAGTGGGAATCCACACCGAACAGAGAGAGGGATAGGGTCACTCCAGCTCTTTCTACTCCTCTAGGCATATTCCTCATATGCCTTCCCTAACCATGCCCTTCCCACACTGGTGGGGCATTGGCATTCTCTGGAGCCACTCACCATTCATGCCACTGAGGCACTCCTCCCTCTTCTATATGCTGTCCCACTTTGCACTCATCTAGAGCCACAGTGAGCACATTATATCTAACATTCTTGAAGAATTGTGTAGAGGAAAGTCCTTGGAACTTTTGATTATTTGTATTTGCCAGACGTTTATTCTAATAGAAACCTTGAATGCAAAATGTTCTTGACTGAGGCTTTGGTTTTGAAATACCTTCCTGTGTTATGCAGGAGGTCAGACTAGATGATCACAATGGTCCCTTCTGGCCTTAGAATCTATGAATCCCAGAAAGAACTCCTGAGAGCTGATCTACTGTTGTGAGACAGTATGTAGTCTTTTAATGGTAACCCAGCCCTCAGAAATGTGCAGTATCTCTAGTTCACTCTCGGAACAAATCCAGATATATTGGCCTGTCAAAAACAAAATCTTATGTGACAGCATAAGCCAAGCACCTTTAATTTAGGGTGGAATTTAAATTTAATACTCCCTTTTTTTGATAGTTTGGCCTCCTTTTTTCAGAGACTGTGGAAAAAATATACATGAACCTTTCAAAAAATTATTATCACCTACTAATATCTCCAATCAAAAATTTCACCATAGTACATTCTGGGAATTATGCCAACTAAGCAAGTATTTGTTTAATATATCATTTTATTGCTCTCACATTTAGTGTTCATTTTTATACTAACAAAAGTGCCATTTAAGACATGTAAGTAGTTTTAGAAAATGACAAGTTTACTGTACATGTGTATTTCCAATACTTGTTCCTACTGCTCTAATTACAATATGACTCTACCTGTTAAAATGAGCCTAATTGTTCTGGGAAAGTTACTCTTGAATTAATCCAAGTATTCATGCCTTATTTGGCCATCACAATAGTCATTGGCAGGGTGAATATTTCACTTAGCACTTAGCACTACCTATAAGCCAAAAGGAGTGAGGAAGTTTTCACCCTTTTGTATTCCTGTGAAGCTACCTACAGTCAAGTGTGGACAGTCTTGCCCACAGTGAGTAATCTACTCACATGAGTAGTCCCATTAACTTCTTGGGGGGGGGGGGGGCTCATGGGACTTCCTGTGTGGGTAAGAATATAAGGCAGACTTGCAGATTGGGCTCTGGATTTTTAAAACCACCCATCAAATATGCACTGCTTGAGATATTTCCATGCTGAGTTGTCATCATCTCCACTTCACATGACACTATGGTACAGCCCAAGAGCTTAATGATGAATGACGGGCTGTGGATGTTCCCTTCTTTATAATGGTCTTTTTGTGGGAGCCCAGCTCTAGTGCAAGATGTTTGTCTGCCTTTCCCCCACCCCGCCCCAGCACACACACACATTTTTCACTCTTGCAGTGATTTCTGCCATCCTTTCTTGCAGTCTCTGTGACTTAAGGGGGTTCTGACTCAGCAATTTACCACTGAAACCCCCACCAATCTAGGTTAATTCCAATTAACCTAGATATTAGGAAAAACTATTTCACTAGGAGGGTGGTGAAGCACTGGAATGGGTTACCTAGGGAGGTGGTGGAATCTCCATCCTTAGAGGTTTTTAAGACCCAGCTTGACAAAGCCCTGGCTAGAATGATTTAGTTGGAGATTGGTCCTGCTTTGAGCAGGGGGTTGGACTAGATGAACTCCTGAAGTCTTTTCCAACCCTAATCTTCTGTAATTCTATGAATCTAAGTGGAAGACCAGTTAACAAGTAGGGCCACAGCTGAAGAGCTAAGAGGGAGATGCAACCCCAGCAACTGGGAGCAGATAGAGAAGAAGGATGCCCTGGAAAGAGGTGTTGCAGAGCTGGCTGCTGCTAATATCATTCCCTTTTCTCACAGCAGTAAGAGAGGAGCTGTCAAGCATGTGTATATATGTAAATAGCACTACAGGCAGTCGCCTGCTAGAACACTATAATAAAGCATGGTGCTGGTGAAGGTGGACTGGATTGAGCATGGTCTGTACCTGAGGTGAGAGAGACTTACAGGGGACCAACTTTTGTGTGGGCCTCAACTCAATAGAATGCAATGGCTCTGGATGTGCATGGTCTCTGGACCTCTGCTTGAGAGGTGTGCTTAGTGTAGCCAAGTATAGTTGATATAACTGAGTTGAATTCTCAAGAGGTAAATGTAGGTTTGGATGATATTTTTCAGCTTCAAATAAACATTTGCATAGTCATATAAAAAAACCTCATCTCACTTGTATTAATATGTGATTAAAGACCTAAGGCATGGTATATGAAAGATCAGTTCCAATATCATTTAAATTCAGGGTCCTGGAAACTAGGCAGGTGAAATTTTGGATAATTTAACATGCATTTTTTAAATGTAACATTTCAGAGTTGTGTCTGAAATGAAATGTTGCCCCTTTGCTCACCTTCAATAGTTGCTCAGTGTTGGCCTGGCGTCTCTGGCTTTATGAACTCTCTCTTCCTTTATTTCCCAGGCACAATATCTGTGGACCTTACAGGGAATCAACAATCATTAATTTATTGCCATAACTAAGAAGAGCCCAGGAGACATGTTTATGCAGATCTTTGAACAGAGCTAGGGAATTAGAAAACCAGCTTTTTTTTTCCTGCTTTGATGGGATGGGTCCTTGCTTAACTTGAGGAAATGTCAAACTGCCCATAATGAAATCAGGGGATGTCTTTGCAGGTCAAAGAAATGGCCTCCTATACTCCAGCATCCCTCTTGATCAAAGTAGTCTCCAAGAATCACTGGTGAGTAGTAAGAGATCATGACATCATTGTCTAATCAAAAAAAATCACAAATAGTATTTGCTACTTTTCTAATCCCCAAAATATGGGTTTGTTGCACACCTACTTTGTTGAGATGCTTGATACCTTTGGTCTCCAAATGTTCCCCTCTCACTTATGACTCTCCTTTTTAATCCTGGCTGCATCTCACTCCCAAAATATCCATTTCTTCTGTGACCATAGAATTGTAGGACTGGAAGGGACCTCGAGAGGTCATCTGGTCCAGTCTCCTGCACTCATGGTAGGACTTCTCTCTAACCCCAAATGCATTCCACACCCAGTTCTCTCTTCCTCCTTTCCCTCTCCATATCCCCTTCTGTGGTGCCTGTCCCTCTCATGAGAACTGATACCCAGAATTAATCCTGAGAATTGTGTCGTTCATATAAGTAGATATGAAGTGAAAAACTTTAAAATATTTTAATTAGTTGATGGGATTTCTTTTGATATATATTTCTGTGGCTTAGATCATGCCTTCCAGCTTCGATGTGTTCTTCTGGCTGCATCAGAAGCTCGGTCATATAAAAGAGCATATTGAAAATTAGGGTACCCAATAAGGAGCAAATGCCAGGGTCTGTGAGATCCTGTTGAAAATGATTTTCTTTTACAATCTCCTGTACCGAGTATACTTACATAATAAAGTGTCAGATTCCTGCATACAGTATAGCAACATATAGCATAGCAGTGATGTACAACACAGTGCATTGAGCCGGGACCTAGTTTTTCCTTTTTGTAACATTTACCACTTTCATTCATGTCCCACTAACTCAAGTTCTGTTACAAGCCTTTATTTTCATAGTTTATAGCTCACTCTTAAAAATTTGCTTGTGCTGGAATTTAATATACAAAGTGCTAATCAGGGAACAGATATGTTTTGTTTTGTACAGGTTGCAGGCTTGCAAAATACAAAAGAGAAGTTTACAATTTTAAGGGTTTTTTCCTCACTTATACATAAAAAAGGCTTTTTAAAAATAAAATGTGACATACACCTAGGGGAAAACTTTGTATGTAATGCTAAGGAATTTTGCCCAGAGACTTTAATAATAAATCCCAAAGTATCATATTCAAAGTGTGCTTCTTATGCCTAATATAAACAAAGTAGTCTCAATATAAATGTATTTTAATTCATGCACCTTAAAATTACTGACTGCTTATGTACAATAATTCTTTTGGTGCTTAGTAAAATTTGAAGTGGATTATTAATGTGACAATGGTTCATGCACAGTTGGATCTTTTCTCTGAATACATATTTTACTAATTGGATCAGTAATGCAAATCCAGAGAAGTTTCCACTGAAGAAAACTATAAAATACCTATTAGAAAATATGGCTAGTGTTAAGTTTGTTGTGTGATGCAAAGAAATTCAAGGATAAGCCTGAAGCTGCTTTCTTAGAGGCCAATCCTGCAAGATGTTAAGGACGATCAACTCCATTTGACTTCAGTTATAGTTGATGGCTCTGAGCACCTCCCAGAGGAAGCTTATCTTATGTGATTTGATTTTCATCAAAGCACTTAAGCACATGCATAACTTTGTTCATATTTTCTTTGATGAATCAGTGCCCTGGCCATTGATTTCTTCCAGTGCATTCCCAGGTTTAAGACTAGCATCTGATACATTCTGTAATAGCTAGGTAAACCTATTTTTCCTGCAAAACCCCATGCATGTGTGTGTGAGCTCTCACATTAGAGCTGATTCATTTGTACACAAAATTATCTTTGAAACAGCCACTTTTGCAAACACAGTGGACCTAAAAAAAAAATCAGTACTCCAGGGGAATTTTCCCTTTGGATACTACTTTGTAAAAGCTTTGTGTGTCTACAAGTGTGTAAGTCAACAATACCCTATGTCTCAGTCTCCTGTTGCCCCTTCAAATAGCTAGTTCTGTTAGTCCTTGCTTAAAGAATCTTCTTTCTTGATCCCTCTCTTGCTGACTTTACATTCCCAGCTGTCTATCATTTGCCATTGGCTCGCTGTACCCCTTGCTCGGCTCTTGTCCAGCTTGCTCCCCTTGATATCCAAGCTTCCCCATCACCAATTTATCGTCATACATGGAATGATTCTGTGAATGCAGCTCCACCAGCCAGTTATTAAATATAGAGTAGCACAAATCAAATCTCGTAAGGAGAGCCCAGCTAATTATATACTGACTCTCTGACTGGTACCAGGACCTGGTTTCTCTCATGAATCATTCCAAGGACATTACTATCAATGCCTGTTCTGGATTATTGACTCTCCATGCACTCTCCTCACTATTATCTGTCCTTTTTTTCACTGAACAGTTTGCTTAAATCTTCCATCTGAACATCAAAAGATTCAGGACTCCAGTGCTGTCTTGAGCCCAAATGCTTAATTTTGCCTTTATTTAATCTTCAATCAGTTTATCCTTGGCTTGTTTTAAACCTGTTCAAATATTCTCCGTGCTTCATAATTTTGAGTTACACTGTTAAATCCTCCAGTCACTTGGAAGCTTTCCTGGGTCTTGAAACTGCTGTAAGCTTTCTTCTTCTCTTGTGTGGCACTTGTTTATCAAGTAATTTTACTTCATCTCTCATCCTTTCTACTGTCATTGGCTAACACAGCATTTCATTCTCATTCTTTATAAATTGCTTGGACAAAGTGCCTGAGTGCCTAATGATAGGAGGGAGAGTCATTTTTCCTGTGTATTCTAATATCTAGTTTCTAAGAGCACTTCTATTCCAACAGCTATTGAAGAACAAATCGTGAACCATATTATGTTTCCACAATCCTATGTTCATCTTACTAAGGTTCAGGAGATGGGTACATCATGTTATCGGAACCCAACACTCACTTTATTTCCTGATATGGGTACCTTCTTGATATTGGTTCAGTCCTGTCTCTGGACACTGAAAGAGTCTGGACCCGAGGCCTGTGGATCTAATTCAAGCCCTTGCTGGCTGGTGAAAAAGAGTCAGAAGAAACTGGTGTCACACCATCAACAACTTCACTGCCTTCTGTTCCATGTATAAGATGCCCTTCTTTAACCTGACCTCCTTTAATCTAAACAGAGCAGGATGCATTTACTAAAATAACGCACCAGAAAATAACAGCCCCATACCAAAACACTGCACTGCATACAGTAGTCTCTCCTGGGAACACAATGAGTTGTCGTGTTTTTTAATGCGCTAGTAGAAGGAGTTCAGATGCTATAGTGATGAGGACTATATGTGAACCTGTACAGAATAAAATAGAATAGATATTCATTGCCAGACAAACTCCCTTCCTTTCAGCATCATCTCCTTCTACTTCCAGCTTTATTTTTTTTATTTAAATTTAATTTGTATTGTTTTATAAAATATAAAAAACACAATGAAACATAAATACATGCACAAGATGGAAATAGCAGATACATAACAAAATTCAATGTTCTTTATTTGCAAAACCCTGGGGAAAAAACAAAACAAAAACAGAAACCTGAACCTGTAGAGGTCATGCAGAGCATCAATTATTAAAGTGACTTAAATAGATAAATAAGTGAGAACATAACCTATAAGTATTGGGGACTAATATATACTAAACTGCAAAAATATACAATAGTTTTATGCATGACCAGACATCCTCATATTTTCCAGGCATTTCTATTAGACAGTCATTTGTGTCCATTAATGCAGTAGTAGCATGCTCACTAAGCCTGGCTGTGTATGTGGGAGGAATTGCAGATTTCTTTTTTAACTGGTAATACAAACTCATGTAGCACATCTAAAACACACAAGTTTGGAGAAGGAAAGATGATGATGCTTAATTTTTGAAAGACTATTGAATATGGTGTTCCAGAACACATGCATTTTTTTACAGGTATAGCGGATGTGTAAAAGGTTGGCATGTGGCTGTTTGCATCTCCAACATTCGCTATATGTTGCCAATCTAGCCTTAAACAAATGTTTTGCAGTCCATAGTACCTGTTTAATATCTAGTTCTGGAAGAATCGCAAGGATAAAGAACTTGCAGTATCTTTTGCATTAACCCAGATATCCTCCCAGGTTGTGATAGTGAGGCTAAGTTCTTTTCCCCATTGTTGTCTGAGACCGAGATTGAGAGGGTAATGCAAAGCATCAAGCCACCTACAAGTAATTCCTACAAAGTGACTTCTGGTTCCATATTTCTTAACATGTTCTTCTAGAGGTAAGAGAGCTGAAACAAACTAATTGTCTCCTATCCTTGTATGAATCCTTGAGCATAGCCACTGAAAGAAGGAACTGTGAGATAGTGGTAGCTGATATTTGTTACACATGTAATTGAAGGAGGCCAGTCTATCATTAATTTTTGTTAATCCTTTTTTTATCCAGAATGTTTTAAGTATGGGCTTAACCTGTGCCTCAGGATCAAGGCCCTCCCATAGTGGTACAAGAAGAGAATTAGTAAAATTGGATGTTGTAATAATCTTAAGGCATTGCAGGATGCCCCATGTAGATGCAAAGATTGGATTTTTGCTCATGGGTGTGGGTAGCCTCTTAATGTATATAAAAGAAGAGAGGGAACCAAATGGCATAGCTATGCTTTTTTCAGTATCAAATCAGGCCAATATGTATACAGAGCCACTGAAGAGGAGCCATTTTATAATAGGAGGCATTTGAAATGCTAGGCAATATAAATACAAATCTGGCAACCTCAGGATTTTTAAGGGTGTTGTGTGACAAGCAAGGCTGTTTTTATCCCATATAAATTGCACAATACACTGTTTATTTGAGCAAAGAGTGAGGGAGAGACCTTGAAAAGCAATAAGCTAATGTTATAAGTAAATCTTGGGCAGATATTAATTTTGACTATTTCTGTTCTCCACAGTAAGGATAGAGAGAGGAGATGCCACCTCTCTACATTCTTAGACATTTCTTTTTTTATAGAATCTATTTTTATAGAAACAATTTTGGGAAGATTAGGACAAACAAGATTAAGACAAATCTTAATGTCTAAGTAAGGTATTTTCCTGTATATTTGAAATGGAAAATACTGAAACTGAGAAAGATCTGGTCTTTTGGATAGATTCATTGCTTCTGATTTATTCCAGTTAATGTGAAAACCAGAGATCTTTCCAAAAAATATCAACTACATTCAGTAATGGTGAGATTGATGAGGAAGGATTCTTCAATAGTACAAAAATTTCATCAGCATATAAACTGATTTTGTATTCTTTCCTGTTTATAGTCACACACCTTCAACGGCTGAATGTGGACCTATTACATTGCCAGTAGTTTGAGAGAGATTAAAAAGGAGGGGTGAGAGGGGACAGCCCTGTCATGTCCCTCTTTCTAGGTGAAATGTTGAAGAAATAATTCCATTTGTTGCTAGTGAAGCAAGAGGAGAATTTTATAATACACTGACCGAATTCATATATATTGGTCGAAATCCAAATTTTTTAGGACAGCCATTAGGTAGGGCCTAATCAACCATATCAAGGGCCTTCTCTGCATCTAGAGGTAAGGCTATGACATCTGAGCTTTGCTGGATTTACTTCCTGCTTTAAGATGAAATCATTATTAATAAATCTGAAAATGCCAGCTATTAACTTGGTGAATAAATATATACAAGGACATTTTCTAAGATTACATTCCATCTGCCTTTGGATTTTCCTAATATTACTAATTGTTAAATCCAAACATTCTGCCCTCTAACAAGAAGCCTGGTTTCTTTTTACTAATCTGGCTAAAGGTATTAACCTTACTAATGTAGAATTGCCAACCTTTCTTCACAAGATCCAAGTTTCCAAAGTACAAACTATTTGCAGCCTAATGTAACCATTTTCTCTGTCTGTCCTACAGAGTTTATAGAACAATAAACAGCAAAATTTAAGGCAACATGGAACAAGTAAGTGTAATAAGATAAAGGAGAAAATGGGGAAGGGAAGATGAGGATACCAGTGATAAGAATACCAGGGTCACAATGATAGGAAGATCATTCAAAATTCAAAGCTAGCAGGGAAATTAAACTTCCAACAATTTCCTATGGATTCTACTTTTTAAAAAAATCTGGAAAACATTTTATAAAATTATGTCCCTTTCCTCACAAGGCTGCAGAAAAATAGGGCAGTAGATTTTAAATGTATTAGACCTTTTTTGTAGTGAATGTGACAGAAGACTGAGAAGGAAAGTAAAGAAGGAAAAAGAAGGTATCTCATATTTGTTCCTTTTCTTACAAGGATCAGCTTCTAGAACATAAGAGAACAGCAGTTACCACTTTATTTTTTATAATATGGATTAAACATCCATAATATAATCCATAATCCATTTATAATATGGATTACCATTCTTTTTGCCATCTATATAAAGTACTTTGGGCCTGATCTTGCAATTGTTAATAGAAATTGAAACAAATAATAGTTTTGCCTGATTAAGGACTTCAGGATCAGGCCCTATGTGGCATCACATGTTGTATTAATACTCCTACGCTGAAATTTCATATATTTTCACACAGCACTTGTATTCATTGAAATAACAGATAGCATGTTTATAATGTTGGCACCCTCAGGGCACTCTCTGTACAAAACCTTCCAAAATAGGCAGAGAAGATCTTATGAAAATTCCACTATAGATACATGAGTATGGGCCTGATCCAAAGCTCAATGGAAAGTCTTCCATTGGCTTCAGTAGGCTTGGGATCAGACCTATATCAGTTAGTCTAACAGTTGTTGGGGGTTTTTTTGTCTGCACCTCAAAACTCAAGCAGAGATTCCAGTTGCTCTATGAGGTATGTCTACACTGCACACTAAGCCAGGGCTCTGACTCAGGTTTGAGCCCAAGTCCCACTTCTATCCACATGTAAATCAGTCTGCTACCATTCAGCAAGCACTCAGGACCCAGGTCCTAGGACCGTGAGAGGAGAGGTGGGTCAGAGCCAGAGTCCCACTGTTACTCAGGTCCCAGCCCTATCATCTGTACTGTGGACACAGCTCAAGCCACAGACCCAAGTCAGAATGTCTACATAATGCAGTATGGACATGTTAGCAGCACGGCTGTGAGACCCAGGTCCAGCAACTATAAGCTGAGGTTTACTATGCAGTGTAGTAAACCTTGGTGCTCAAGTAAACACCAAGTCCACAAGCACAGGCCCGGGCAGTGTAGACATATCCTGAGTAAATTTAGGAGACTCCAACTCCAAATGTAGTTTTGGAAAGTTTGACTCACTTTTTAGCTCATTTGGGAATTTTCTGCACTTGACAGAATGATTAAAATAACCCAAATATGCTAGCAGTATTATGTCTATTCAAAAGAAAGTCATTCAGACAAGATGAATTGGTCCAAAAAGCATGGTATGGGGACATAATCACCATCTGCATGTCTGGTAGTAGTTGCATCATTAATAAAGATGAGAAACTAAGGCTAAAGAAGCGGAGAGCAAGCTGCCTGACAAAAAGTTTTCCACAGCTTCAGCAATACATCAACTATGCTGCTGTGCTCTCTCTCATCACAATACACAGTGCTACACCCCAGTGTTGTCTTCTATTCTAAAAACAAAACAAACAAACAAAAACCTAATATATTACTACCAATATACCGGAAGTGATATGGATCTAAGGGTATGTCTACACTACAATAAAAAAACCTATGTCTGTGAGTCTCAGAGCCCAGGTCAACTGATTCCTGCTCATGGGGCTCATGCCACAGGGCTAAAAATAACAGTGTAGATGTTCCTGCTCAGGCTGGAAGTTAGGCTCTGAGACCCACCCCACTCACTGGGTTTCAGAGCCCGGGCTCCAGACTGAGCCCAAATGTCTATACTGCTATTTTGAGCCCTGTAGCACAAGCCTGAGCCAATTGACGCAAGCTCTGAAGGGACGTCTACATTGCAATATAAGCCCGTACTTGAGCCCGGGCTCAAGACTAACCCTCCCCTTGTGTCTACGCTGCAATCTGCTAACCTAGGACTCGGATACAAGGTCCCAGGATGCTGCAGGGCTGGAGGGTCCAAGCTTGAGTCAAGTTGGGATCCAGGGTCTGAGCCCTATTGCTTTGCAGTGTAGCCGCAGCCCCACTTGACCCAGGTCCCAGGGGTCATCTGGAAATATGCCACAATTCCATGGGACAACTTTAGTCTTCTCTAGCCCAACAATGTGCAAACCACTCTATTGAAAATGGAAGCTCCCCTCCTCCCCCCAGCAAATGGCAGCAGCTCAGGTGAACATTAACCTATTCTGTTCTCATCACTGATCTGCAAGCACAGTATCAGGGAGCCCCCTGGGTTTGCAATGGAGAGTGAACTGATCAAGCCTTTTCCAAAATGAGCTGGTAACATTCAGGGCTGGCAGTAAAGTTTTCCCACAATGCTCCATGTTCCTAGGATTCTGGGATATGGTTAGTTTGACTCGGGTCTGCATACTGCAGTGTGGACACCCAGAGCCCTAGGTTTGAGCACAGGTCAGAAAATTCTTAACCTTGGGTTTAAATACAATGTAAGTGCTTAAGCCCAGTGTTCCCTAACACAGGTCAGCTAACTCGAGTCCACTAACCCTGGGTTTACATTGCAGTGTAGACACACCCTGAGTCTCTGCTGCGGGTCTTCTATTGCTATGTAGACATACTTAGGCTTCTTTATCAAGACACTTGATTGTTGTTGCACAGTAGATTCGTGGTGTTTCTGAAAATAAAACCCAGATTTCCTTAGTCTATGAGAGTCCTATCCACTGGGCTATATTGCTGATGATTCAGTAGATATTTACAAGTAAAATATGTAATTTTTTATATTAATAGAAGCAATGATCTGAAATAAAGCAGTAAATAAAAGTTGTGAAAGTGCAGATCCATAATTATCAACAATCAATATACATGAAAAAACTAAAAAGAAAGCTAGTCTACTCTTAAAGAGACAAAATAAAGTTGCTGAGAAGTATTTTGTAATTAAATTTTCTATTTAACTTGTTTTGTAACCAATTCTTTTTAACTCCCTGTTATTTCCTGCTGCCATGCTTATTGCTTTCTTGAGAACCAGAGACAAAATAAGCCAGCTGTGCTGAACATGTGGGTAGCAAGGGAATCGTTTATTATAAATTAAAGATTTGGTAGAGGATAAAGTACTCCTTACCTGTTTCTAGCTGTGAGTATTTGAAAACTCCCCTTTCTAACAGGTCCTGCAGCCTCAGTAATCATAGCTGCTGATTTTTTTATAGGCTAACACCAACATTAAATATTTTTCAGATTATCCACTTTCTTTCTGGATTATTTCTTGACTTTTTTAAAGGTTTTGTTTTAAGTTCTCTTTTATTGTGATTTTGCTTTCATCTCTTTGTCCAAAAAGAATACAACAGCTCTGGACACATTAGAAATACCTAGAGACAGAGAGTTGCTGAAATATGGATGTTTCTCATAATGAAAATGTTCAACTTGTTGCTTATTCTCTTGAATTCGGTGTCTCTTTAGGCTCACATGCATAAGCATACCCTTACCTTCGACATGATTCCATATTCAAACTCTGTTTATTACTCTGTGCACTTGGAAGTTTCTGCTCACACCTGAAACTGGCAATTCCCTAAAGGTTTTGACAGTTATCTATTTTTTATTTATTTATTTGCATTTTAAATACAACTCTAGGTGCCACCCAGTGCTCTGGGCATCTGCACCTAAATTAAAAATCATAGCCTAACACATAAATAAGGACTGCTCATATATCTATCTCCCTTAGCCCTCGCCCTCCTTAACAGACTGGACAAAGAAAGAAAAAACATAGACTTTGCAGTATGCCCAGAAACCTAAAAAATCTGGGGTTTGGTGGACAAATTGTGTGGGGAGCATGAGCTACAAAATTAAACTCACAGAGAAGTCCCTGACAGCAGCTCCCTCTCATTTATACTGAAGGAACTCCAGCTTTAGTGCCTCTGCTGATCTCAATTGCGAAAATACATCATGGGGAGAGAACTGGTCCCTCAGATAATCAAGTGCCAAACCATTTAGGGCTATAAAGGTGTTAAAACCAACTCCTTGAATTGCACCCTGATGGCTACTGAAAGCCTGTGCTGATCCCAGAGCACTAGTCTGATGTGCTCCCAACAGGCAACTCCACTTATTTAAGTGGACTGCAACATTCTGTACCAGCTGTAGCTTCCAGATAGTCCCAAGGTGTAGCCCCACTCAGAGTACATTACACCATCTAAACTTGAGGTGACTAAGGCATGGATAATTGTGGCAAGGACCACATCAGAGAGAAAAAGCCAGGACCAGATGCAAAAAGATGCCCTTAGCTACAGTCACATATGGGCATTCAAGACTGAACCAGGCGCTAA
The DNA here is from genome assembly GCF_009764565.3 of Dermochelys coriacea. Classification (NCBI taxonomy): domain Eukaryota; kingdom Metazoa; phylum Chordata; order Testudines; family Dermochelyidae; genus Dermochelys; species Dermochelys coriacea. The sequence goes on from NC_050069.1 coordinate 59,242,890, forward strand.
CAATCCCAAATTCTGCATGTGTTTTATAAGTGGTGGTCGCATTTTCTCTATTAGGAGTGCTGTCATATGTTCCACCAATTCTTCCAGCTGCTTCCTCCAGCCTCCACCCGCATTATCTCAGTTTTGTCTGGATGGAGTCACAGCCAGCTAGCTCTCATCCAACCTCCTATTCATCTAGGACTGGGTAATTCATTCCACAGCTCTGGCTTGGTCAGATGCGATGGACACATAGGGCTGGGTGTCATCAGCATAGTGAATACTTGTCTCCTCTCTAACCTTCCACCCCTCCTTGCAGCCTCATATCCTCGTACATAATAGTAGCAATATTAACCCCTGTGGCATCCCACAATAGACAGCTCTTGGGGCAGAGTTACCCAAATTACCATTTTGTTCTCTGAATGCTCTCAAAAAGATAAGAATGGAGCCACTCAAGAACATCTCCATCCACTGCTGCTAGTGTCTATAAATGCGCCAAAAAAACCCCTCATGGTCAACAGTATCAAAGGCTGACATGAATCCTGGGATGTACCCAACCTTTCCACATACTTGTTAGCACAGTATGTGTACTTAAACTTAGAGACAAATGCTGTAGACATCCACCCATTAAGTCCTACAGGTTCTAGCTCTTGGTTGGTTTCCATTAATTGCTTACACACACACATTTACTAGAGCTGACAGAAGCAAAAAGCATGCATAGCCTTGGAAATTATGGATTTTTTTCTATAACTAAGTTTGCACCTAGAGGGAAGTCAGAGGGGTCCTTTAATTCCACCCTTTGTTTGGTAGTAAATAGCCTTAGGCCCTTGGTCTCCTACAGATGGGATCGGATCAGCTTCTGGTGATCTAACTGTTGCCTGTGGGTTGTGATGGGGTCCTGCTGCGCTACCTTCCTGCTGGTTGACTGTCCAAATTGGATGTCATATCAGCCTGTTGGTGATATTAGACTACAAAGCGCACACACACACATACACACATTTCCCATGAAGAGAATTCAGCAGTCAGTGTTCCCGGCTGAAACACATCTTGATCCCAGCCTCCTTCTGCACTGTTCCCCCTCTCACACAGTCCCTAAATCAGAGGCCTTATCAACCGTTCCCACTTCTTCCCCATTTAAAAGATGCTACTGCTCTGTTAATGAACCAGGATGACTGTTTGGTCCAAGGACACTGTCTCCTCCCTTTCATCTCCAAGGGCCAGTCCCCTGTCAGTCTCTCTTGCTTGCTCTTAGCTGCTACAGGTTCACTCTTTTTCCCAGCTACTGTTTCCTGGTTCACTGGGGCTTCAGAATAGAGCTGTGCAGGAACCAGATTCTCTGTTTCTTGGGAACATCCGTGATTTAAAAAAAGAAAAGTCTCATGAAACAAAGTTCCAAAGAGACATTGTTTAGGGTTGATCAAAATATTTCATTTTAATACAATTAAAACATTTCATTACAATTTTGACCTTATTTATTGATTTATTTAGCATACACACTTGAATTTCATTTCAAAAAGTCATTTTGAAATCAGAAATTGAACCTTTTCATTCCATAACCGGGACATAATCACATTATTGAAACTCTTCGTTTTGGTTTGTTATTGTTTTTGGGGGGGAGTTTTAAACAGATTTTATTGCAATTGCCATTTTTTCAATGTTTTGATTTTTATCAAATGGCATTTTTTCTGAAAAAAAAAATATTAAAAACATTTCTGACCAGCTCTATTTCAGAAGTTGTTCACACCTCTGTATTGCTCTTGTGAGCAGCTGCCCAGGGTTTCTACGAGCTTCACCATGTGGTTGCACAGCTTCCCCCCTATTAGGCAGCTCGTCTGTTCTCATCCCTGCTATAGACCAACTGCCTTCTCCCTTCCAGATTCTTTTGCAACCACCTATTAGGTTCTCTGCCTCTCATTTACTCCCAGCTCAAAGACGGCTGCTTCCATCTTCACTGCTCACTCGCCACGCTCTGCATGTCCCTTTCTCTTCCTGCCTACTGAGGCTGCATAGCACTGCAAGGTTTATTACACTGTTGCATACCTGATCAAAAACATTCCACTCGAACAGAAAATCCAAGGGTGAAAAAGAATGAGCATCGAAGTAGCTATGTAACTGAACAGAGACGTTGACAAATAAACATTGATTTGTGTTTCAGTTTACCTTCCTCATGTTAATTTTAAGCTTAAGATACAGATTTGCTTGACATTGAATTTGAGTAAAATATAATATTTTATAATAATAAGCTTTCTGCTGTTTCTGGCTAGCTGTAATAAACATGTCACTAGACAGTTAAAGTATTTTATCTGGCACAACATATGTAATGAAATTCATCTATGATGTTTATACAAGTATAACTCTTCCATTACACCCACTCATTAACATTGTGCATACACACAGCATAATTATTACAGATTATATGATGCGGCTACATTGAGAAATGCCCAGTTAAGGCCCCAAACAACCTTAATTCTGTCCTATAGTGATGTTGCAAGGGGAAAAATATGGGGGGGGGGGAAATTTGTGTGTCTTTAAAAGTCAGTTTAATCCAATCTGGCTCCACAAGCACTAACATGCCTTAATCATAATTGTATGATTATTGCATGGAGTCACTATAAAGCAGAAAACAATTGTTTGGCTGCTCTAACAGGGCATTTCTTCCCCTAGTATATTTGGCTTTCTGTTAAGTATAATCTTAACTCTGAATTTTCTGCGTTTATAAAGCTTGGTTTGGGGATAATTATAACATCCCTGTAATTTTTTTACCCTAACTCTCAGCCTTAATTCCATTTTAAGTTTTGTCTGGTATTAAGAGCAACTTTAATAAATGGACCATCTTAAGTATCAAATAATATTTCCAATAATACATTATCTTATATTTTATAATATTGGTGTGAATCTGAAGTGGGGGAAGGAACTTTATTAACACTGTCTGAAGATCTGAGATTTGTGTATTGGTTAATAAATTCTGAGACATTCTGCATTAAAAGAGAAAATCTCCTTTAGTCTTAAAAAATTAAGGAAATAAACAACATATACATGCCTTACTTAGGTAAATCTTTAAAAAGCTTACAACTTCCTGTTAAAGGTCATTTATAATTGAGGGATTCCTGAAACTAAACAGTGAGATACAATAACATTTGTTCAAAGTTGAGAAAGAAATGGCAAATGGCCACATTCTTCAGATCATGTAATTGAGTGAAATCTGGAATTTAATACCTCAGCAGATGATAAGTTCAAGGATGACCCTCTTTTACAAAAGCCTAGTTGGAAGCATAAAGCCATCTGATTTTGAGTTTTCATGTGAAACATTTTAGAGCAGCAGGATTAATGAATGTATGAGAATGTGTCCTTGGATTAGAATGCATTCCTAAAGAATGAGAATAAGAAATATGAGAAATATTAAAAAGAAAACAAATGCAGCATTGTTAATTTTTTGCTATGTGGCTGGATCTCTTGTAAGTAAGTGTCCATAATACGGCTTCAGTAGTGGTTCATTTTCTCACAATGCACCTGCATACAATGGATTCAGTTGTAAACAGTACATGTTTCTGCTAAGAGACAGAAAAGACCATAAACTACAATTAAACTCTGCTTAGTCCTCTATACATGCTGGTAGATTCCCGTTCTGGAACTAACAAGATAATAAAAGTAAGTCTGCTCACATTTCTAGTTGAGACCATAGACTTTGTAAGAACAGATCTTTGTAAGGATACGAAAAATATGATTTAATCGTTTGTGGGATATTAATGAAAAATTTTATTTGGTTAAACCAAATAACCCAAAACTCTAATTTAAAATGAAGGTTAATGTCACAGCAGGTATACAGATCCTTATATTCATCTTATGTGATTTATTGCATTTGCTATAATACTTGATGAGTACAATGATGGGGGGGAAGTAACTTAGATCTCAACTGTCAAAATAAAAATAAAAATAAAAAAAGAAGAAAGACAAGCCAGAGCTGTCTGAATTGGGAACTTACACTAGGTTCACAGATAACTCAACAAGCATACCGTCTGCTCCGTTTGATAATTCCTTGGCTAAAGATCACTCTTGTAATAAGAATGAAAATGTTCACACTGTAATGACAAATCATAACTACTGAACAAATAGAATTATTGCTAATATTCAAGATGCCCATGAAGCTAACTTTTCCCCATTTCTATATCTGCATTCAAAGCCAGAAAATAAACCATTAACATTTTGTAGACTTTGTACTCCAGCAATACGTTTAAGTGTCAAGTAAAATAACAAATCCAGGTGGGAACAGTATAGCAATTCTCCTTTAAATGAAAAATTGTTGCTTCTAAAGAAGTGTGAGTAGAGGACTAGATGTTACTTCTAAACATTTTTTTATAGAGCTCAACCCTAGCTGGGAATAATTAATCTCTTTCTTACAGTCTCCATGGACCTGATCCAAAGCCCATTGGAGTCTTTCCATTAGATCAAGCCCTGTGTAAGTAAGGAAATGTCTTCATCTTTTAGGTCTGGGGTTTATTTCCTAGAAACCAGACTAAAAAATAAAACACTTATGTCCAGATTGTGAAAAGTATTTAGGATCCTAACTTCCATTGATTAAAATGGAAAACCCAGCTATCTTTGAGGGAAGATTTGTGTCCTACAGATTAGTAATGGGAGGGACATGAGAAGTTATGGCATCACTGGCTGCCCATGACAAAAACACAGGTGGGAGTGCTGATAAACTTGTTCAGGCTGCAGCTGCTGTTGGCTGTGATGGGAAAAATGCTGTTCTAGGGATTAGGAATATATTGTAATCATGCCAGCCAAAACATGCGTGACAAAACATGAAAAAGAAAAGTGAACAGCTATATAAATGGCAAAGTGAACTAATACAGCAGATTTCCTTCAATTCTACATTAAAACAATCTTTATTAAATTATTCTCTCCGTTTTTCTTGTGTCTATTATGGGATGAGAGCATGAAAGCCAATTATGTTTCTAGTTTTAATATACCTTTTTTCTTAAATACTCTTGATGAAAAATATCAGCTCTGCTTGGATCTAATTCATAGGGCCAGAATCTGCCACCCTTACTCATGCTAAGTGGAAACTTACAACACGAGTGTTAAATGAGACTATTCATGGAGTTCAGTGCTACTCAACATGTGAGAGAATATCAGAATCTGGCCCACAGAATTTAGAAATGAAAATGTACTCTCTAACTTTTTGCAACTGATGACATTTCATACCACAATATGATATGCATGGCTGACAGAACATAATACTATATCAACATTTTTCAAGCAGAAAGCAGCTGATGTATTCTTTTCCAAGGCAGATGTTTTCCAGCTATGCTATTGTCACTCATTAAGACAGTAAGTAAGACTTGAGTGAGTTATGCTATGGTAAATACTACATATGCCAGCTCATCCATAACCTACTGTGGGTTTCTCAGATATTTCTCTCTCTTGCGTGCTTTAATCATTTCAATATGACTGTTTTCCTTCTGAATGCATGAGGGTTTTTACATGTACCGGTTGCTCAAAGGAGTTGTAAACTGACAGGTTTTAAAAAAAAATTGCCCCAAATATCTCTTATTCTATTCTGTGGTACTGGTAACACTGTGTGAGTGAGTTGGTATAGTCAGCTTGCACACCATCCCTTTTAGTCTGCCAGGGTGAGGGCATACGAGGGGACATAAGGGTCATGGCTGGAGTGAACTGCTGTGACCAGTGATACCCAGCTCAGGGTTGGATGCAAAAACCCTCAAGCCTGTTCTAATCAACACAGAGCTGGGGCTGGTATAGAACTGCCCCTCCCACACACACACTTGGTAAGGCAACTCCCATCTTTTCATACGCTGTGTATTTATACCCCTCTACTGTATTTTCCACTCCGTGCATCTGATGAATTTCGTGGGTTTTAGCCCACGAAAGCTTATGCCCAATTGAATTTGTTAGTCTCTAAGGTGCCACAAGGACTCCTCATTGTTAAAGCCACAATGGTTCCTTGATCCTGCTCCCCTACTGGGAGTTTTTCCTCAGGACGGATGGCAGAATTGGACCCACTGGTGTTTGTGGGAACAATACACATGTAGGGACTGTGGTACTGGGCCCTACTAGATCTACTCCTGCCTCCTATATGAAGCAAAGAATTGGCCCCTGAATTTGATTTTGTAGCTCTCCATATGCATTTCCCCTCTCTTTTCAAAAACATCCAATACAATGACACTTAGTTATAGGACAGATGCACATTTTCCCCTGCTTGCTTTCCAGTTCCCCAAAGGACTAGCCACCCAAAATATCTCTCTCTCTCTCTCTCTCTCCCTCTCTGTGTGATCCTGTCTGAAACCCTAGGTATGCACTTGTGCAGCTAGCCCCTAACACCCGCCCCCATGGCTACACTTCTATTTTTAGTGTGCTATCTCGATCAGAGCTTATACAGGCATGTCTGCTCAAGCTGGAAAGCCCTCAGGCTAAGGAAAGATGGACTTGTCTCCTTCTGACAGGGCAGGCTCCAGGCACCAGCATTCCGAATGGGGCAGCAGTCTGTGTCCCACGGTGGCAATTGGGCAGCGGCTCCACCACTTTTCCTGCCGTGGCGCAATTCGGCAGCGACTGCTTGGGGTGGCAAAATTGTTAGAGCCGCCCCTGCATTCTGGAGCCTATTTTAGTGTCATTTTCTGCATCTGCCAGAAGGAGTCACTAGAAAGTGACACAAGGCACAGGAGCAGATCAGAAAAAAGAAAAAAGGGAGCCATCTTGACAACAGAATTTGTTCTTGGGGCCTGCTAATTATAAGAAATCAGCCACTTGGTTCATACCTGTCAACTGCCCCACTTTGCCTACAATAATCCTGAATATTTGCTACCAGTCCTAGGAAACTGATGTCCTGGTTAATATCAAGTATGACTACAGCTGCTCCACACCTTACAGGCCATCCCCTCACAGTAAATCAACTGTTGGCCCAGACCTAGCAGTGAGATGATGCTAAGGAATGGCTCCTTCTTTCCTCCTTGCAAGAAAATTAGTGGCTTAAGAAACTTCCAAACTTGGCTTCCCTCCTCCCACAGCTAACAGCTCCCCTTCTGGACTCAAGCCACTACTTGTTTTACTGGAGGAGGTGGCTGACACTACCAAGCATCTCTAGTTTTCTCTAGATTAGGGGAAAGATCAAGATTAGGCTGGGTTTAGCTAACATGAGCTAGCTAAACCTGACCTAAATTCAACCTATCTTCCTAGTGTAGATAGTGTAGATAGTGTAGTGTAGATGTAGGGTAATATGGTTAGTTTCAGTTTAGGAGGTAAAGTTATAATGTGTTAGTGAAGTATGACCTAACCTGGATCGCTATTCCTAGTCAAGACAAAGCCCACCAGGCCCCAGCCCAGACTGTGGGATATGTAAACCTCCCACCTCACTTCTCACTTCTGTTTCCCCAAATCCAATGACCTCCTTCCTACCTCCATTCCCCTCAGCCCACTGAACCCCCTATAACTTCCCCAACTCCCTCTCTCACCAACAACTATCCCATCCTGCCTCTCCCAGGCGCTCACCTACTCACCACTCCTTTACCATTCTCCTAACTATTCCTGGCAGCTCCCAGAGCCATACTTCTTCATAAAATTTTCCCAGGAAAATTGTTTGAAATGTTGGTAACTATCACAGAGCACAATGCTCTGTCCAAGAGATATACAGACTGTTCAGATTGAACACACAAGTACCCCAAATCAGCACTGATTCAAGTTTGAACTATGACTAATGTGCTAACAATGGTTTGCTTGAATTTTATTTGTGTCTGCAAGCTTTCTGTGGAAGATTTTTACAAACACTTTTTTAGGGATGGGACTAAACCAAAAACCTTTACCCCACTGTCCTGTAAGCGTTGATGGTTCAGATATCACAAAACACAGACCTGAACCACCCCTAGTTTTATTTTTACAGAACCAACCTTCAAACAACAAGATTTTACAAAAGCTGGCCCCAGCTTCCTCAGCCTCTCTCTCCTTTTTGTTTTGATTTCTACTTTATTGAACAGGCTGCTATTCACTGTTTATTCTCAGTTCATTACTAGTTCGTGGGGGCTCACATATTATTTCTGTGATTGGGTGGACTTTTCTAGCTCAGCACACAGCATTGTCACTTAGTTGATATCGTTAGATCAGATGGAAAAGTCGAGGGGAGAGCGGGGGGAGGAAATCTCCTTATCCCTCCATCTGACTGATACCGGCAAGAAGTAGCCGACTATATTTTATGAGTTTCTGTAATTCCCCTTTTATTGTAGATTGCATGATTATTACTTTTATATTTTGGCTCACATAATTAGTCTTGCTTTGGAAGGGAACATTTGTTGCCCTGAGATCAAAAATTCAGACATTCAGATGTCAGAGTGGAGGCCTAGTTTCACTTTCGTTTCCAGTGTTAACAGGTGGGACCCTGAGGCTAATGAAAACCAGCGAACATGCCCATCTACACAAGTGTAGAGTCCTGTTTGAAATCATGTTAACTGAAATGTGGTTAACACATTTTAAAACATATACTATTTTCCTAGGTTAGACCTGCCCACACTGAATAGTTTCAATCTGTTCATGGACAATTCACAAACAAAAGGAATACATCTGATACATAACTGGTTCATTATGAACAGGACCAGCACTAGACCAAATGGCGCCCCAAACAAGAAGCATCTTGGGCATCCCTTCTCCATTTGTTAAACTTTTGAATACCTTATTTTTATTGCATTTGTAGCCTATTTCACTACTTTGATGCATGATTTATCCCTGACATATAAGACAATAAGTTTGCATGCTAGAATCAGTAAATCTGTATGCCATATATAAGCAAATAAAAAAAATGTGTTTTCTCTAAACTTATAGAAACTTTTTAATTTTAAGAATAACTGAAATGTACTAACATCAAAAAACTGAACTGCATACCAAAATTGGATGGACCAGTATTAAATAGTGTTACAATAGGTGACAGCCTTAGAATTTTACCCCTAGTTTTTTAGTTCAAAAGGTCATTTTTCTTGCCTTTGCCCTTGCAAACTGAAGCACAGCATCAGTGAAATCCAAAGACTGGCCAACAGCATTTTCCAGTGATAAAATAGCAAGCAATGTCAGTCTATCATCAGCCATCGTCAATAAAAGAGATGTTTTAATGAGCCTGAGCTTTGAAACACTATGCTCACTACTTGTGACTGTGACCAGCAGCATGAGCAGAATTCTTGAAGCTATCCACACATTAGGAAAAGCTCTGCATCATGAATGAACTGAAGAACTTGGAGTGGAGAGTGCTTCCGGGGTTGCAAAATATGACCGATGTTGTCCAATTCACCATAGAGGGTTTTATCATTGACCCCCAAACATTCCCCACATGTCAGCATCCAGTGAAGGACTATACAATTGTTCAAGAGTGTTTCCCTGTCCATTGGTAGCTTACTAAGGTCATACAAAAAAACCAACGTCTTTTCATGGTGCTTCATTTGTCCAAACTTTTCTTTGATGGACACCCAAACAGTGTCAATGAGTGAGCAAAAAAACACTCTTGAATTTTTCTTCTGAGCTTCCCATCACCTCATCTCTGCCCTCAGAACCAAACTGTCTCTACTTCCGATGAATACAAGTTTCCTTGAAGACAGGCTCCACTCCTAAGTTTTCTGCCATTTCTTTGGCAGCAGTGATGGCATCTTCAAATCCGTTGTCTCTGTAGGTTACAATGAAATCAAAGCAGCTTCTCATCAAAGTAGTAGCGGTCATGATGTCCATCAACTGAGTTTGTAACGCCTTGCTTACAATGTTTACTTGAAACAGGATATCTTACCAAACCACAACTGAAAGCAGAAATTTGAAGTTAGTGATCTGGTTTGCAAGGGCTTTGCACCTCATGTCAGATTCTGGTCTCAGCTTTACTCGACTGTGCCAGTACCATCATTAAGCTCAGTCACTTGGTACCTCACTGTCAATGCGGCTCTCCCAGTGAATGTCACTTAGTGGCTTCAAGGTCAGATTTGCAACATTGTCCGTGAGGATCTTCCACCTGATAATTGATGCTGAAAACAGGATGTAATTATTTGAAGTACACTCGAAGAGAGATACTGAATCTAAAGAAGATGATGCTGCATCTGACACAACCAGGTTGTGGAAATGGCAGCCACGAGTCACGAAGAAAGCTCTTGGATTCAACGCAAAGATCCTTGCCTGGACCCCACTGTTTCTTCCCTTCATGTTCATGCTGCTGTCATAGCCTTGGCTACAGCATTCCTGAAGCTTCATTTTATTCTCCTTCAGAACATTCATAAACAGTTCTGTTAGGCCTTTTCCAGTAGAGTCATCCATAGACCAGAAACAGATAAAGTGTTCCTTTCCTTGGATACAGCCATTCCCATCATCAACAAATCTTACTGTAAATGACATCTTTTCACTGTGACTAATGTCAGGAGTACAGTCTATTATTATGGTGTAGAACTTTGCTTTGCTGAGCCACATCAATATGTTATGAAGCACCGTCCTTGACATAAGATCAATCAATTCTTTTTTAATTGTTTTGCTGCAGTAGTGGTTCATAGCTTCTTTACAAACTACTCGACATAGGTGTTTATGCATGACATCATCATATTTCCCAAGGAGCTCTATCAAACCAAGGAAATTACCATTATGTTTAGTCAACAACTTATCCAACAAGTTCTGGAAAGCCAAATTATTCTTTGCAAGAAAGAGGGTAATTGAGATCAGACGCTCAAGCATGTTCCTCCAGTGTTGGGTTTCTACATTAATAATATGCTGGTTTTCTGCATCTATGTATTTATTCAACTTGAACCTGGACTCAACCTCCAACCATTTGGAGTAGGCCTTAAAATGGCTGGGTGACTTTTCATGTTGTTTCAGAGCATCAGCTAAGTTATGCCAGTAATTGTACCTGGAAAGCACAAGCAACAATTTGGCATTCTTGTCAAATATTTTGCAACAAAACCAGAACATTTTGTCAATTGATTTTGAGTAAACTAGCCAATGCCAATTCAGTTTCTCACCAATCTCAAGCACTCATTCGAAATGTGACTTTGAGAAGTGTCACTTCAGCTCATTTACTGGGAGATTTTGAAAGGAATTCTGGGAGCTTTTGGGGAACCAGAGGAATTGTGTGAGGAGAGGTCAAAATCCTATAAATCCTGGAGGAGAACTCCTATAAACTCTCTGGTGATGACACCATTTCCTCTTCCTTTACTTGGAATGGAGGCCAGGATGAATGCTTAACATTTGAGCATTGGTCAGCAAGGAATGCTTCTGATAGAGCTTTTGAAAAATAGCCATGTCATGCATTAGGTAGTTATGGTAAGGCAGTAGAGCAGGGGTGGGAAAACGTTTGGCCCAAGGGCCACATTTGGGTTGCAAGACTATATGGAGGGCCAGGTAGGGAAGGCTGTGTCTCCCCAAACAGCCTGGCCCCCACCCTATCCCGCCTCCCACTTCCCGCCCCGACTGCCCCCCTCAGAACCCATCCAACCGCCCCCTGCTCCTTGTCTCCTGACTGCCTCCTCCCGGGACCCCCGCCCCAACTGCCCCCAGGGACTCCACCCCCTATCCAACTCCCCCCACTCCCTGTCCCCTGACTGCCCTAACCCCTATCCATCCCCCACCCCCTAACAGGCCCCCCAGGACTCCCAAGCCTATCCACCCCCCCGTTCCCTGACCACCCCCCCAACCTCTGCCCCATCCAACTGCCCCCTGCTCCCTTTCCCCGACTGCCCCCCAGAACCTCCTGCTTCCTGCCCCCTTACCATGCTGGAGTCAACCATACCGCCATGCTGCCCGGCAAGAGTGGTGGCCCAGAGGGCTGGCGGTGCTGCAGGAGAGGGGAAACAGCAGCGGAGGGGCCAGGGACTAGCCTCCCCGGCCGGGAGCTCAGGGGCTGGGTAGGATGGTCCCGTGGGCTGGTTGTGGCCCACGGGCCATAGTTTGCCCACCCCTGCAGTCAAGTATGCTAGGGAGTGGCAGTGGAAGTGTCCTAGCTATATATGTGTGAAAAGAGAGACCAGCAGTTCTGAATGGTCATGCACTCAACCTCTGCCCCTCCAGAAGGCAATACTTGAGCATGGTATTCATGTCAGGGAATACCAACTTTGAGTCTTAGCCACAAACACTGAATAGTGGGACTTAGTTGTTCTCAAAACCTATACCATTTTTGTGGGACCTAATTTTTTTAGTCCATATACATTTGCACTGATTGCCTACTAACAGTTGCAGGGACATAGAAACCCATATAACTGGCACAGATAAAGCTATAAAATTTGCAGTGTACACTATAATTGTAAGGATGCTGTCAGGCTTTCTTAAAACAGAGCTCTAGAAACACATGCTCTAAAGTATACAACAATGGAGGTGCAATATGGAAGGTCTCTACAGAACCAAAAGATTGGTCTGGGTACCGTTCTACAAGCATACATTAGTGTGCCATATTTGTTAAGGATGCTTGATATAACAGACAAAAGCTGGAATTGTCGAAGTGTATATGAGAGAGATTTGATTTGGAAGTCTGATTTAAAATAATTGAATCACCACATTCACTGTACTTTAAACTTTCAAGTTTGAGAATAATTAAAGTATTTAGACCTGAAACTTGAGAGTTAAGAGGGATTCTTTTTTTTTTTTTTTGGCCTAGTTGCCATGGCACACATCTGGCAGGCAGGTGCATGTTCTCAATATCTGGATTTCCCCCAGCATGTCTCAGATCAATCTTTCAATCTATTTAATCATTGTCAGTATTGTCCATATCCTCCTCAAAGCAAAATGTTAAGGGTATCATCTTGTATTTATTTTTTCACATCAGCTTTACTGTGTATTTTCATGAACTAAGCAGTTTTGGTGTTTCTGCTTCCTGCAGCATTATTTAGTGTATCCTCAGAGTAAACACTAGATGGTGGGCAAGTCAAGTAAACTATTAGAAATGCCAAATACCCTAGCTTTTCCTTTCACTGTTCATTAAATGGTCTTCATTTGCTGGCACAATAACCACCATAATCATAATACACTTCAGCTATCAAACAGGCATTTAACTCTCTTTGTTACTTTGACTCCTTTAGCAATATCAAGGTTCAACGTGGTATTTACAATGCTGAAGTCTTACCACAAGCTTTTGGGATCTGGAAGTGTAAAAAGACCATACAGGACACACACAATGCTGGCAGGGCACAAGTGGGTCTATGCAAAATAGTGCTTTGGATGGAATAACTTACTCAGAAAAAGATGTTGGGCCACACCATTCACACCATTGTAGTCAATGAAGGTGCTTGGGTGTAAAACTGAAATAAATAAGGTCAGAATCCAGCCTGTCGTTATATACATAACTGCTGAGATAACTTGATATAGGGCCTGGTCCTTTGTAGGAATCCAGCCTGGGTTCACTACTCATCTTGTACTGTCCCAGCTACTAGAAAAAAAGGCTGATTTCTAACTGTTGTCCTCCACAGGAGTATGTTCACACATCCCTTCCTGCCCACTTCATATACTGTCACCTGCGTGCAGATCAAATCAGGGAGCACAAGGGTGTATGCATGTGGAAAGTTGAGCATGCACATATGGAAGCCTCACTGAAAATCCTACCCTGTTTGAAGTTTAATTGAACTCAGTACTGTTTAAGACTGTTGCTTTTCAGCTGTGTACAGTATAAGCGCTAAGTTATTCTGATGCACTAACTACATCGTATTTTACCACAGAATATGTTGTTATTGAGCTGAACACCTCTTTTGCTACAGTGCTCTGAGATGCTAGGCTAATTAACATCCCTCTGATTATTCTTTCTGAGCATCTTAGATAGGATGACCATATTTCCCTATGCTGAATAAGGGACACCTGGTAAAATTACTCCACCCCCGCCACTCCAGAGATTAGCTGAGGGGCAGAGAGGCTTCCCCGTGCCAGCACTGTGCAGGGCTTTAGCATATGCAGGGCTCAGCTTCTCCTGGCCCGGGCCAAAGGGTCTTGGGATTTCCTGGGGTGCCGGCCCAGGAAGGAGCCTTCCAGGCTGTTGGTGAGCTGAGCACTCTGACCAGGGGCTAATTCTCCAAACAGCGCTGGGAGTGGGACGCGCTCCGCCGGGGGGTACAGAGGAGCAGCGATACTAGGGCAAGGTGAAGGGGCAAAGCAGGGAGAGGGGACAGCAATCGGGGGAAGCACATAAAGGACCGATGAGTGAACAGCATAGGCGACATGTAACCGGCTGCCACCTGGTGCCTGCCGACACTTACCAGCCACCGCAGCTCGCAGCCAGTGCCGGCTGAAAACAGGATGAGGGGGAAGGACCCTGCTAGCCAAGAACCAGCACGCAGTAGGGGCTGTGCTGAAGGACCAGCAGGGGGAGCAGCTGGCCCTACGCACTGCAGCTTTGGCCTGCCACCAGCCTTGAACACCCACCCCCATCGTCAGCCACTGGACCCCCACACTCACCACTGGTGGGTGGACAGCTGGTGAGCAGGGATCCAGCCAACAGCAGGACCCACCAATACTGATGTGGGGGAAGACAGAAAATACAGGACAATTTGCCCATTTTAAAGAAAAAGTCAAGACACCTGCAGGAGGGCTTAAATATGGGACTGTCCCTTTAAAAATGGGACATCTGGTCACCCTAATCCTAGACAATGTTTGAAGATGTTTGACATTCATCCTTTGTATCAAAATGGAACATAGTTTCTGTTTAGATAGCATCCAGGATCACTGAATTCTTAATTAGGGAGACAGTCAGCCTCCAAGTCTTTTCCACTGGATTGCCATTATTGATTGCCATGGCATGGTTTGTCCATAGTGGGTGTATGATATCTAGATCTATAGTATCTGCTATCAAGCCCAGTTTGATTACATTTTTCCCTTGACTAATGGTCCTAAAATCATTTTATTTCTGTATTAGGTATGCAGTGCTGTAAGTTTCCTTGGTTCCTTGTGCCAAACAGCTAACAAGTCTAACTACCCAGTTTGCATGACCAACAGTTTATGAAAATATCTAACAAATAACTCACACACATTGTCGAATAAAGATGAAAGAAGTGGGAATCATGATGAGCATTTGGGGCTAATTTCTGGCTTCGGATCTAGTTGTTGGGTTGGGTGAGGGCAGGGATGGGTGAAGAGCTCATATATATATGTCCTGATCCAGTATTCATTGAAGTCAATGAACAGACTCCAGTTGACTCAGATGGGCATTGAATCAGGCCCATAATACCCAAACTGTGATGTTCTAAAATGTTATCCTCAGATCCTCACGGATATTTGGGCACCTCCAATTGAAATCAATGGGAGTTAGGCACCTAACTACCTCTGTGGATCTGGGCCTTCGTTCTTAGGAGCTTGGGCAAGGAGGTGCTCTGAGCAGTGTTACATACATCTGCTGCAGAAAGATGCAACACAGGGAGCATGGCAGTGCCCTGGTTGTGATTTCGTCCACACTCTCTCCTGCAACTGATGGTCTATAGAAAAATTCTATAGATGTGAATAAGGATTAAACCAATAGGGTTATTTAAAAATTATACTAAACCCTACTTAAATGCAAAGGATATAGCCTTTCTGTAGGTTTTCAAAAACACAATACAGAAATCTATAGGAGGGATATAATTTTTCTATTAAATTCTATAGGATGATTCAAAAACCTCTACAGAAATGTTATCAGAATTGCTGCTGGTTATAAAAGCTTTCTTGTAATCTTATTTCATCTTAGTTCAGCTTTCCTGAATCCACTCTCAGAAGACTGTCTCCTATATGGCAAGATGGTGCCATTGTCTTTTAGGGACTTTTCCATCTCCAAGTCCAATGGTCCTATTCCTGAGCACTTTATCCTTCTTGAATTTATTGTAATAATTATGGGTGAAGAACAATACAGGAGGTGCTTAGGGTACCAGTCAATTTCTTCTCAGCCAGACAGGTGATGCAAGACTATTCAGCAAATCAGAGACCAGGCAAAGAATAAGGCACTGGAAAGAAATTTAAACAAAAATCAAATTTCATCTTAATTATGTGGGATTCCATCAGACAGTGTGTTTGTTCAGAATAGGGGCCTAGAGAGAAGTGCAGAGAACTCCTCACATAAAAGGTATTTATTACACAGTCCAAAGCTGTGAAATCTAGTAGACCTAACCTCGCATTAATTTTTTGACTTGATTAAAATTTTACCTGAAAAATGTTCTTTCCTAATCACATTTGGTTTCATATTTGTATATGAACTCTGGTTTTACCTGAATGAGAATGAAAAACCCCAAGGGATAGTCTCCTTGGAGTGCACATTTTTCTGAAACACATACACAAATAGAAATAGATATAACTAGATCATTCCTCCCAGTTTAGTCTAGTGAGTGCCCGCACCATTCTTCTATTTCATGTAATGCCTACAACACAGGCACTGTAATAAGCTGTCACCAGCCTAAAGCGTATTCTCCTGATATCTCTCATCCAGGATGTAGCTATCCTTGGATAGTTCTACTCTCCAAAAAAAACTGATGAGTGACTTTATGAGCCCCTCTGGCATTCTGTCAATATGGAAGCTATCACAAGAAGAGGGCAGTGAAGAAGGTATACTATTCAAAGGGTACCCACTATCTAGCATGATGTGACCACTATCAAAAACAGAACAGAACTCAAGAGCTCTGAAATAAAGGCATACAGACTAAATTACTGATAAGTCCTGCTGAACACTGATCTCAGGGCATTCTCTGTGAACCTTTATTACAAATTCAAAAAGATAAAGTAATTAAGGTGCCATATTTTGGTTTTGCGTTTTTTGTTCCTAAGTATATTGGCAATTTTTCATCAGCTTTGCAGGAATAAAAGCAGGCCTGCCATTAACATGTCTGTACTCTTACATTTTTATTCCTCATATATAGGGATAACATTAATATGCCACACAGTAGATATATTCTTTACAGCCCACCTGTGCTTTTTCCCCCACAGAACCTCATGCATCAGTGCAAAGACTTCTCAGCAAAGAAAGTCCCTGAGTGCATAGATCTCTTGTACAGGTAAGATGTCAGATCTTTCCAAAGTTGACAAAAGCATGAGGCAGTATTCTACTTTATTTGAATAAGGGAGGGCTGGCACTATTTAGTTTAAAGTTAGCCTTTACAGGTAAGTTTAAAGTAATATCAGCTGTTCTGTGAGGTATATTTTTGTTCTATCTGCTGAAAAATAAGTTGCTGTTATTCTCATATGGCTTCTAAGTGAGAATTAGCCCATTATCTCCTTAAATAAAAGGGATGTGTGCGCAAGTTGGAAAGTGCCTTATGTCAGTCAAGGTTACCTCCCAACTACAACCACAAATGCAGTGAATACTTTTCTATTAGTCTCTTCTGTGACTTTAGTGCAGTAGGAGTGTCCATCCATCTTTTAGTCACTAAAATTCATTTTATGCCAACTCTATACACCTTAAGGCAAAATTCTGACTATACCTTATGAACTTACATAGGTATTGGTCATACATTTTGCAAGTGCTAACCTGCAGTTGCAGAGCAGTAGTGGTTAAGTTTGTGGCACTTTGTGAGCTCTGCCTTCTTGGGTAATTGTGGTACCACCTTAGGAACACAGCTATATGCATACAATCAAACAAAGGATTAGTGACACTGAGCTTTACCATCAGAACTTTTTTTTACTCACTTCCACTAGATTCGGTCCTAACGGAAAACCACCAATGATGGTGATGATACATATAGAAAATATATCAAAAGCAAAACAATGAATTTTCTATGTGCATGTTTGTCCAGGCAAATTCCCCACTCTGGCACTTTGAGTGCAAAAGGTGGGGGCCCGCAAGGATGCTAAAAATTAATACTGGCTATTCCAGGCTTGTATTAAGCTCCCAAGGTTACAGCTTCTCTCTGACCTTGGATGGGTAGATGCTGCCACCACCCAAATGCAAAAAAACCCTTTGAGAGCCCAGGAAGGTGCACTTGGGAATTCCTCCCTGTGGGGTACCCTCAAGCCCTTTCACCTTCTCCACCCCCATTCTGGGGAAGAGCTGAGAAAGGAAATAAGACATTGCCACCAGTTAATGAAACAACGTATGCTCAAACCTCTTAGGACAAAAAAAACCCCAATCCTGTTCTTTGAAAAAGTAAATTTTATTAAAAATAAAAAGAAAGAAAATACATCTGGAACTTAGGCTATAGCTAGATTTAAAAAAAGGTAATATAATAATTAAAGCATCAAGAATGGTTTTCTTGAGGTCCAGCTTAATGGTTACCAGCAAAACAAAAGCATTTGGGGGTTAGCACAGAGGAGTCCACAGGCTAATAAGAAATAAAAGAAATAACCCTAATCACATCTTCCTAGACATTCCCTGATCTACTTACATATCTGGGGTTCAGATAAGTAATTCCTAGATATGATTTGATGATTTTTTTATACCTGGTTTAGCTTCTTACAGCATTGCTGCTCTGTGTCTCCTCTCTCCAGAGAACAACAGACAGACCAACCAAGGGAAAGTTTTTTTCCCCAATTTTAAAAAGTTCTAGCCCTTCCATTGGCTCTTTTGGTCATGTGCCCACTCCCTTCCTTTTACCTATGGGCTTTTTTTAACCCTTTACAGATAGAGCAAGTAGAGAATAGCTACTAACAGGGATTTTGTAGTTAACTGGCTAGATGAGTATCCCTAAAAGAGAGCTAACCCCCATCTTCATTTATCACAATGTTTGTGTGGTGATGTGGCACTTTTAATAATTTTATTTTGATATGCGACTGTGCCCTGGCATGGCTTCTATAGGATCCCCATAAGAAACATTCTGTTGACTTTGGACTGTTCCCTTACCTATACCTCCTCTTTTTAGGGAAGGTGATTGAAACAGCAGTGACTATCCAATTCCAGGTGCATTTGTACAAAAAAGAAATTCTGGGAAAGTTCCAGTATCAGCTTCAGCCATCCTTTGGAGCTGAAAATGTGTTTATCAGGGTCATCATTGATCTTGTTTTAGATTGGGATCAGATGGCAATTTTGTTCACACTGAACTTCTCAGGAGCTTTACATAGTGATAAATGTGATTTGTTGCTTCACTGAAAGATACTGAAGGGGTGTTTTTGAACTGCCCTCCACTGTTTAAATTCATACCTAGAAAATAGGAGTCAATCATTGGTGATGGATAATTGTGACATGACTGCAGATCTTGAAATGTGATCTCTGTGACACATATGGAAATTTCTTGCAATATCTTTGCAGGACCTTATTGTATTATGTTTATGTACCATTGTGAGCAGCGATTGTATGCAACCTCTCTCGTGGGGAGATACGACAGCTCTGAAACTTGGGAGTTCAAAAGAATATATTGAAAATGTGTCAGCCAAGTATGAATTTTTGGGATAACACATGTTAAGTGGATATCCTGGGGAATTCCTAGAGAGAAGTTAATGAAAATTCCCCAACTCCTGTTGTGCAAAATCCCTTTTGAAGCTGCCCTAAGAAGGGTGTTAGTGCCTGCTACAATACCTATTACAGAAGGCCAAGATCAAAGACCCGAGATGTATAGAGGCTACCTACCTCCATTCTGGTTCTGGATCTAAGATGGATGAACTTGTAACCATGGGAAAAAACAGTTGTGGTTTTTGAAGGACTGAAACATACTAGAGTCCTTGGCTGGAGTTGGGGGTTACCCCAATAAGCTTTCTAGCCTGTGTATAGGTTCTGTTATTATTTTTAATATGTTTTATCTACCATGCCCTTACCTTGAGAATTAATGTGCTTGCTTAGAAGGAGCTGTGTGGTAACTTACAATGTCTGGCAATTCACTAGCCATATCCCTCAGAGAGAAAGCAAAGTGCAGAGACTGGCTTGCTAGGGATATCAGTGTAAGGCAAGGGAGCTGTGCAGCTTTAAAATTCCCAGTCAGGTTAGAATAAGATACCAGACTCTTCCCAGTGATAGTTGGGAGCTAGAAGCCTAAAGTGGGTGGACCTCAGAGGGGGAACATAGGTGCAGTTGCCCTGTGCCTATATCCATCCATCACGAGTCTTCCCTATCTCTCATGTTGTTCAATAGATATGTGAAACCTCATGGTGAGTTTATTTCCAAACACTAGTGTGATGGACAGCTCTACTCTCCGCTGGATAGCACTGACTCGTAGGGGTTCTGGGATTAGCTCTGCCAAGCCAATGCCCCTTCTGGCGGTTGCACTTTCTCTCTCTGCACACTTTTTCCTCTCATTCTAGGAACTGCAGCCTCCTCTTCATGGCTGCCCCCCCAGCCAGGTCACTAGGTGTTTTCCCCTTCTGGGGGATCCCAAAAGTCCTTCCTCACAAATAGTCTCAAGCAGTCATCTCTGGCACTGCTCTAATGGTGCAACTTCTTCAGTGGCTAGTAGGGGAACCCAGGTCCACCCACTACTCTGGGTTCCAATCCTGGGACCCTATACCTAGCAACAGTGATCTGCTTTCCCTCAGAACCTGTTTCTTCTTCCCTGGACTCCATCCTACAGTTTCTGTTTCCATCCACAAATCCCAGAAGTAACCACAAACTGACCCTGTAGGCTCAAACACACCTCCCTTCTCCCAGGAAATGACTGCAGTCTACTTCCCTGCAGCCCCCTTCTCTTGCCTGGCTTTATAAATATAGCCCAGCTCCTCCCCCAGATGGGCTTCATTGGCCAATTAGGCCTTAGTCTTTCCTCCAGGTACATCTTATAGGTTCTTTGGCCTAATTTACCCCTTCAGGCCTTGTGTGGGGTGGACACCCCATCACAACTGGTACAATTTGCTTACAATACATAATGTTTCTTGCATGCTGGACCCAGTAAATTCAGTCTCTGCTTTTGAGGAATGCTTGATGATATTACCAGCAACTTCTTTCTCAACCATGGGTGAGAGAAGTCTTACTCTTTTTGATCTTGTCTGCACAATGCTCGCTCACCCTTCATATCCCCACTTGTTAAGGTGACTCATTCAGAGGTAGTCAAGTTCATTATCTTGGCATCAGTTTTGATCATGCCCTTTCCATAGAAAGCCATATGTTAGACATGACATAAGATTTGAATATTGTAATTACCTCTTCACAGGTCTCTTAATAGTTCTTTTCTGTTCCTTTCTGCTTGTACATGCAGCAACAGGACTCTCACTAGTTCGGGTAAGAATGTCAGATGGCACATGTAATAAAAAGTAGTAAAATATCTTCCATTTACAGAGGTTACCAGAATCCCAAGAACTGAAATTATCCATTTGGAGTTAGTACATCATATTTTTTTTTACCCATATTCTAATAAGATCCTTGGGAGCAAATGACTGAATTCAGTGAACATTCCATTCAGTGTAGGGTAATAACATACCTGCACTATGTACAGGCCACCAAATTCCCCCTGGAACTCATCTCATCTCTACCTACCGTGAGAATTCTTTCATTTCTATTCATTTGCAGCTACACTGCATAACTCTTATTCATGCTGGTGAGCATTTACACCACTAGTCCCTTTGAATAATGATCTCAGAATTATAGATATGTAGGGCTGGAAGGGACCTCAAGAGGTCATCTAGTCCAACGTCCCTCACTAGTCCCTTCCCCCCCACTCTGAAGCAGGATTAAGTATACATAGAGTATACCTATGATGTAAGAAAGCGATCATCAGCATTTGTAAGAGTTGAACAGTCTACCTGTGTAATCTAAAAGTCAAATCTAATGTGATCTTTGAGAATCTAGCATGTGGGGTAATAAACATAACAGTTGCAGAGAAAGCACTAACTTGAATTTCCTGGGAGTTCTTTCTAGTTCCTAAAGCCCTTTGATTGTCCTACAGATATAATATTTACATTAATTTAGAGAAATTCTCCAAAAAAATCACATGCACACTGCCTTTGTCATTAATGTTTTTTTGCTCAATAGGCATTAACAAGCTGAGTGGAATTCTCCCAAGGTCAACAAAAGACCAGGGCATGCAAAATACTGCTAGGTTGAATAAACTTGTTAAGAGTAAATATAAGAGCTGGCTAAAGCAAGCAATAAGTCTTTTTCTCTGCATTAGCAAGACTATGTTTTTCATATTTCAGACAGTTCTGAAATCCATGTGTAATCATTTTCCATCTCTTTTGGTTAGGGCTGTCAAGCGATTAAAAAAATTAATCCCAATTAATCATATTAAAAATAGAATACCATTTATTTAAATATTTTGGATGTTTCTACATATTGATTTCAATTAACACAGAATGCAAAGTGTACAGTGCTCACTTTATATTTTTTTATTAAAAGTATTTGCACTGTAAAAAAGAGAAATAGTATTTTTCAATTCACCTCATACAAGGACTGCAATGAAATCTCTATCATGAAAGTTGAGCTTACAAATGTAGAATTATGTAAAAAAATCTGCATTAAAAAAATAAAGCAATGTAAAACTTTAGAGCCTACAAGTGCACTCAATCCTACTTGTTCAGCCAATCACCTAAGGTAAACAAGTTTGTTTACCTTTGCCCACTTCTTGTTTACAATGTCACTTGAAAGTGAGAACAGACATTCACATGGCAATGTTGTACTCAGCGTTGCAAGATATTTACATGCCAGATGTGCTAAAAATTCATGTCCCTTCATCTTCAACCATTCCAGAGGACATGAATCCATGCTGATGTCGGGTTCTGCTCGATAATGATTCAAAGCGGTGCAGACCGATGCATGTTCACTTTCCTCATCTGAGTCAGATGTAACCAGCAGAAGGTTGATTTTCTTTTTTGATGGTTCAGGTTCTGTAGTTTCAGCATCAAAGTGTTGCTCTTTTAAGACTTCTGAAAGCATGCTCCACACCTTATCCCTTTCAGATTTTGGAAGGCACTTCAGATTCTTAAAGCTTGGGTTGAATGCTGTAGCTATTTTTAGAAATCTCACATTGGTACCTTCTTTGGGTTTTGTCAAATCTACAGATAAAAGTGTTCTTAAAATGAAGATGTGCTGGGTCATCATCCAAGACTGCTATAATATGAAATACATGGCAGAATGCGGGTAGAACAGAGCAGGAGACATACTATTCTCCCACAAGGAGTTCTGTCAAAATTTAATTAATGCATTATTTTTTTAAACAAACATCAACAGCATGGAAGCATGTCCTCTGGAATGGTAGCCGAAGCATGAAGGGACATACGAACATTTAGCATATATGGCACGCAAATACCTTGCAATGCCGGCGACAAAGGTGCCATGCAAATGCCTGTTCTCACTTTCAGGTGACATTGTAAATAAGAAGCCAGCAGCATAATCTCCTGTAAATGTAAACAAACTTATTTGTCTTAGTGATTGGCTGAACAAGAAGTAGGACTGAGTGGAGTTGTAGGCTCTAAAGTTTTACATTGCTTTATTTTTTAATGCAGTTATTCAACAAAAATATCTAGATTTGTAAATTGCACTTTCACGACAAAGATTACACTACAGTACTTGTATGAGGTGAATTGAAAAATACTATTTCTTTCGCTTATTTTTACAGTGCAAATATTTAATATAATATAAAGTGAGCACTGTACACTTTGTATTCTGTGTTGTAATTTAAATGAATATATTTGAAAATGTAGAAAAACATCCAAAAATAGTTAAATTTCAATTGGTATTCTAATTGTTTAACAGTGCAATCAATCATGATTAATTTTTTTAGTTAATTGCATGAGTTAACTGCGATTAATCAACAGCCCTTCTTTCTGTAGTAAGAAAAAAAATTACTTTCCTGGCCATTTTGCACTCTTCTTATTTAACCCCTATAATAAATGCTAAATTATCTACTAAAGATTAAAACTATGTTTTCTTTGGAGGCCTTAAATCAGATCAGAATTAATTCTGAACTGCCAAAGCCAGACTAAGATGGGCTAATTGGGTGGCATATCAGAAGTTTGAAAGATCAGATATATAATTAGTCTTGTTCCTGTTCCCCATCTAAAGTCTGCTCAGAGTAAATGGTGAATTGTGAGTAACTTGGCTAGGAACACTGTTTCATGCCAAAGTTAGACAATGCCATTTCCTGATTTGCTATATTTAAAAAATATATATGAAAGGATTCATCAACAGATAACCCTGTAACACGAATCATATCGTTTTGTGATTGAGAAAAGGCATATGTTAGAGAGACTTTAATTAGAAGATTACAAAGAAAAAAATCTAAGGATAAAAATCAGTTTAAGGAACACACCTGTTTAAGATTTTTTTTTTAATTCACAAATTCTTGAAATGTGTTTACCTTTTTAATTTGTTAAGAAAATGCTTGGTTTTCTTCTGTGGATTGGGGCTCTGAACATACAATTATGAAATGTGCAGATGGATAAGTCCAAGCCATATTTCAGCATTCCTGCCTTCTGTATACCCTTTGTTGTCAAGTCAGTTCTCTTTCTTGCTATCTATCTCTTTCTTGTTCTGCTTGTAGGAAATAACCAAAGAACACTGACATTTTCCAGAATGATCTCAGGTCAGTGTCAACCTACAAGGACAATTTTTTCCAGCCTTGTCTGTGAAGTGTGTTAAATTGTGCCTTGTCAGTCATAGATTACAGGGAATTATTCCTCTTCCTGTCACCAGTCCCTGTCTTGCAGCAAGACCTGATAAGCTGTCTCCAGCATGTCTCCCTTGTTGATTATAAGCAGCATCAGAATACGAGCTCTAGCTAACATAACAAGATGTGAGGAGGAACTCATCAATTTTGGTGGCCATTCTGATAGGTCTTGATATTTCATAGTGTGATGTGTTGTCACCTTGTGGTGACAATATGAAGCCATTGGAAAAGTTGAAGAAATACATCTGAAAGGAATTCATGGCACCAACTAGGCACCAATAGTCAGACAAACAAATGAGTGCAAAGTGTGAGGAGCAATAAAGTCCACTTCACTTTAACCCAATCCTTGAAGAGGAATAATAAAATGGGCCAGACAGTGGTGAGCCATCCAGCTGAGCCAAAAGCAGCACCATCAAATCAATTTGCTGACAACATGCCTAAGCTGAACACAAACAGGTATGAAGCCACCAGACTGGCCACAGGATGTCCTGATCTCTTTACCAACTGCATTCAATGGGGTGCAAGGATGGAAAATATTGGATTTTAATGGCAATCTCAGCTCATAGAAGACCAACTAATAGAACAGGAGTTTTGAAGTTTAGGTTTGAGGGAAAATTGCAATTGATATCAGTGGAAACAGGATTTGACCCAGGGCCATTTCACCTTGAGAGACACAATAATACTTATTACAAGATATCAGTGCTTTCTGTAGTCAGTGGTGTCTTTTTCCGGTAAAAGGGATAATACAATAAATATTGTTTAAAAGTTATCAGTAGAGCACATTTCTTGGTCCATACTTAGATAAGTCAGGTGCACTTTATTCAATACAAGGCTCTTTATGCAGCTAGACATCAAGTTGTATGATAATCATAGAAATATAGGTCTGGAAGGAACCTCAGATGTCTGGGAGAGGAAGCCCAAACTTCCCAGGAGCCTAGTGCTTTTATATCCAAAATGTTCTTTATTGAGCCCAATTTTGAAGACCACAGAACTTTTGTTTTCACAGAGAATGTAGGATCCAGTGCTCTAGTTCAGTAATTTCTCAGCTGCATCCAGTCACCCTCAGTCAACCTACTGAGTCTCCTTTTACTCCAGTTTCACATCAGTTGATTGTGTTACTATATTTATTATTAGACACCATCAGACATCCAAATAGGGCTCCAGGACCAAATTCTGATTTCATTTATACCCACTGTGTACAGCAAGATTTCACAGGCACGAAGACAGAATTTAATCTACTGGGTAGAATGAAAAACACAGAGATAAGCCCTTAAGATTTTTATGTTCAGCTGATGGAGATCTCAGGAGAGGATGAAACAGTTTGAGAATCAAGAAAAGGAGTACTTGTGGCACCTTAGAGACTAACAAATTTGAGCATAAGCTTTCGTAAGCTACAGCTCACTTCATCGGATGCATTTGGTGGAAAATACAGAGGGGAGATTCACACACACACACACCACAATGTGTTATATCATACACACTGTAAGGAGAGTGATCTACGGTGCTAATAAGCGATGGTCACATAACCCTATATCGGAAACCTACTGACTGCTATTCCTACCTACATGCCTCTAGCTTTCATCCAGATCATGCCACGCGATCCATTGTCTACAGCCAAGCTCTGCGATATAACCGCATTTGCTCCAACCCCTCAGACAGAGACAAACACTACAAGATCTCTATCATGCATTCCTACAACTACAATACCCACCTGCTGAAGCGAAGAAACAGATTGACAGAGCCAAAAGAGTACCCAGAAGTCACCTACTACAGGACAGGCCCAACAAAGAAAACAACAGAACGCCACTAGCCATCACCTTCAGCCCCCAACTAAAACCTCTCCAACGCATCATCAAGGATGTACAACCTATCCTGAAGGACGACCCATCACTCTCACAGATCTTGGGAGACAGGCCAGTCCTTGCTTACAGACAGCCCCCCAATCTGAAGCAAATACTCACCAGCAACCACACCACACAACAGAACCACTAACCCAGGAACCTATCCTTGCAACAAAGCCCGTTGCCAACTCTGTCCACATATCTATTCTATACCATCATAGGGACTAATCACATCAGCCACACTATCAGAGGCTCGTTCACCTGTGCATCTACCAATGTGATATATGCCATCATGTGCCAGCAATGCCCCTCTGCCATGTACATTGGCCAAACTGGACAGTCTCTACGTAAAAGAATGAATGGACACAAATCAGACCTCAAGAATTATAACATTCAAAAACCAGTTGGAGAACACTTCAATCTCTCTGGTCACTCGATTACAGACCTGAGGGTGGCTATCCTTCAACAAAAAGCTTCAAAAACAGACTCCAAGGAGAGACTGCTGAATTGGAATTAATTTGCAAACTGGATACAATTAACTTAGGCCTGAATAGAGACTGGGAATGGATGAGTCATTACACAAAGTAAAACTATTTCCCCATGTTATTTCTCCCCCCCACCGTTCCTCAGATGTTCTTGTTAACTGCTGGAAATAGCCTACCTTGCTTGTCACCATGAAAGGTTTTCCTCCCTTCCCCCCCCCCCCCCGCTGGTGATGGCTCATCTTAAGTGATCACTCTCCTTACAGTGTGTATGATATAACCCATTGTTTCATGTTCTCTGTGTGTGTATATAAATCTCTCCTCTGTATTTTCCACCAAATGCATCCGATGAAGTGAACTGTAGCTCACGAAAGCTTATGCTCAAATAAATTTGTTAGTCTCTAAGGTGCCACAAGTACTCCTTTTCTTTTTGCAAATACAGACTAACACGGCTGCTACTCTGAAGTTTGAGAATAGTCTACTAAAAGTTTGAGAATTACTATCTGAAACCTGAATATCTTTTTTAAAAGGATAATGAAGAGGACGTGTAAGGCAGAGGTAGAGGATAGAATCCCTTTACTATTTGTGCTCTGACTGTAATAGTTAGATCTATTAAAGTGCATTTGTAATGGTTTGAGATTCACAGACAGATTGTTTAAATCAGCCTGTTTAAGCATCTCCTCTCTTAGGCCACAATCCTGCAATTTGTTCCCACAAACAGAACCCCATTGACTTCAACAGGGCTCCATGCAAGTAGACACTGTGCTTGTGAAGAGCCCCGCTGAAGGCTGTGAAGCTCTGTGCAGTAATTTATCTATGCCGCAGGTCCCAGTTCTGATTAAGTGCTATGATAATAAAGAAATTAAATTATCAGTCACTTGTTGCTCCAAAAGTGCAGCCAAGACCTGGTACTGTCAAATAGTTCCTTGGGAGTATAGAGTGATCATAGATTCCAAGGGGCCAGTGTGATCATCTAGTCTGACTTTTTGTAGAACACAGGCTACAGAACTTCCCAAAAATCATTCCTAGAGCAGAGTTTAGAAAAATATTAAATTTAAAAATTGTCAATGATAGACAACCCACTACAACCCTCAGTAAGTTGTTCTAGTGGTTAATTACTCTCACCCTTAAAAATGTACATCTTATTTCCTGAATTTGTCTAGCTTCAACTTCCAACCATTTGAGCACATTATACCTTTCCCTATTAGATTGAGGGGACCACTCAAATATTTGTTTCCAATGTAGGTACATATAGATTGTAATCAAGTCACCCTTTAGCCTTCTGTTTGCTAAGTTAACTACAGTGATGGACTCAAGCAGCTCAGTCTAAGGCAAGTTTGTAATCCAATGGTTCCTAAACTTTTTTCTGCCAAGGACCCCTTGGCATCTGATTAAAAATGAAAGGTGTCCAGGAAATGTATTATATTAGTTAGGTTAATTTATTATTTTAAAAAAGAATCTGTAATTAAAATAAGACTCACAAAGGAACCAAATGTAAACAGTCTGCAATTATTGTCACTTTAAGTGAAAGGTGTAACCCTGAATAGACAAGTATGGTTCTACCAGAATGCCCCCAATAGCATGGGAATGCCCTCACCAGCCTGACCTCTCACACACGGGTGCTGTAATGGGATGTTACCCACCTCTTGCAAGCACCCCTGGGTTGCATGTTAGTCTCTGCAGTTCTTCCTCAACTTCCTCCACTCACAGTACCCCTTGTCAGCTGCTGCACTCATCAGGCATGTCTTTGGTGACTCAGCCCTCTGACCAAGTCCATGTGTGAAACTAAACAAAACAACCCCCTTGCGAGGTATACTGTCCAGCCGAGCCTATCTCAAAGCCCTCAGTAACATCCCACAGCTCTTCTGGGGCTCAGTCCCTTCACAGTCCAACTCTCATCACAATACTCCTCCACTGGCAACATCTCTATAGCCCTCTCCAGGCTCCAGTCTTAAGTCTGACCAACAGGGCCTATCTCAGCTCCCTAGTTGGACAGCTTACATGCAAAGATTCCTGCTCTGGGTTGGAGAAGCACCCTTGGGGCTTCCTCCCTAGAGACTCTGTCTCTAACCCCAGTTCTCCAGCTGGGTCAGTCTCAGTTCAGACCCCTTCCAGGGTGAGGGTGGGGGGTAATGGCTAACAGTTCCATGTACAGTCCCTTCCCTGGGCCTGTCTGAAGTCCCTTCTCTCAGGACACTTCCCCAGTGGCTGCTGGGGGAGACCTGGGTCAGCTCACTACTCCAGGCCTCAATCCAGGGACCCTCTAAGTAGCAGCCATATATCATATCCCTTTAATTAAATTGCTGTTCCCTAGGCCACTTCCCTATGGCCCTTACCTTTGTCAAATACCAGCAGCTAACCAGGAGGACCTTCCTTGTTTGCTCCCCCGGTCCCTGCCAGCAGCTACTTGCCTTAGCCCTTTCAGTTCCTGCAGCCAGCCAGAATCCCCTTCCTTACTCCCCCTGTCCCTGCAAGCTGCTGCTTTACTTAACCTTTCAGCACCTGCAGCCAACCAGGAGCACATCTAACTCCCCTGGTACCTACCAGCAGACTAAACTCTCTTAGTTCACACAGATCCTTTTATACAGGCCTGCTGGGCCCTGACTGGCTGCTACCTGCAGCCTCTTTCTTGATTGGCTACATCCCATGCAGCCTCTCTAGGGAGCTTGGAGGACTCTCTCCACTGCCAGTATTCCAGCAGCAGTCCCAATGGTACCAAAATACAGAGGTAAAATAACCCTCTCTACCATACCAACTCCGTGGTTGCTCTGGGGCTGGAGCACCCACAGGGGAAAAAATGGTGGGTGCTGAGCAGCCTCCAGCAGCTCCTCATCAGCTTCCCTCCACCCCCCGTCCCCGCAGTGTTTCTCACCCTCCGGCAGGCCCTGCGAATCAGCGCCTCCCCCTCCCTCCCAGTGCCTCCCACCCGCCGTGATCAGCTGTTTCATGGTGTGCAGGCAGGAGGCTCTCCGGGGGGAGGGGGGAGGAGCAAGGACATGGCACGCTCAGGGGAGGGAGCAGAACTGGGCAGGAAGAAGCGGGGTGGGGCCTTGGAGGAAGGGGTGGAGTTGGAGTGGGGCCTGGGGCAGAGCTAGGAGTCGAGCACCCCCGGCACTTTGGGCTCCTACTTGACATTCCCCTGTTGATGCATTGAAAGATTGTATTAGCATTTTTGGCCACAGCATTGCACTGGGAACTCATGTTCAGCTGATTATCCACCATAACCCCCCAAATCTTTTTCAGAGTCCCTGCTTCCCAGGACAGAGTTCCCCATCCTGTAAGTATGGCCTACATTCTTTGTTCCTATTAGCCATATTAAAACTCTTATTGTTTGCTTCCACCCAACTTACCAAGTGATCCAGAATCAGAGCCCCATTGTGCTGAATGCTAAGCAGCTTATAGTTTAATCGGACAGACAACTGGCCATGGACAGACGGAAGTAAAATGCCAAATGCACAGATCTTGCTAGTTACATTTTTAAATATTTTCCTGTTTCCCTCTGCTTTTCTCTGCCCCACCTGCCCATCTAATGCCAATGCCTGGTGCACAGTCCCTGCCCCTAGGCCCTACAGCAGCTCTGGTGGACTCTGAATCTCCCCCTGCCGGGGATATCTGAAAGTTAGAAAGGGAGATAGAGGGACTGTGTTCGGTGGTGCATTGGGACAGGAGGTATAAGCAGGGGTCAAAGTGGGGGGAGAAAGGCAGAACCCTATCACGTCCCTCTGGGCATGCCCAAGGAGCATGGGGACAGTAAGCCCTCAGCACAGAGAGCAGTGACAGGACACACAAGCAGGGGATATTGGATTGAATTACAGGAGACCAGGTGCAGTAGGGAATCCACATACCCCCATTCCTTAGTGAAGGGGTTGGGCCCTCTTGCCAAAGACATTCAGCACTGTGGAGTCTGGGGGAGGGCTAGGTGGGATGAGCAGGGCTTCTCCAGCTCCACTCGGTTGGTCCAGGTAGGGTGCTGAGGGCATGTGTCCAAGGACGCACTGAAAGGGGCTGTCCCATTTGTCAAACAGTCCTTCCACCCATTCCATTGCTCCTTCAGGGTGTACTTAAGCATCATGTCACTGGCATCCATGCTATTCACGCTGAACTTTTCCTCCACCAGCATGATGGAGTTGACCATGCCAACAGGGGGCATTGCATCAGACAGTGTTCAGGTGTTTGTCTAGGCTCTCCAAATTCACATCTGGGGACACTTGGATATTGTGGGATGGTACAATCCCTGAGCACTATTAACGCCCACTGTGCCTTGGGATCCAATTAGATCAGTGGGGCCCAAACTTTCTGTGGCACCCCAATCCACCCTTTCCAGTAATGGAATCTGTCCATCCTCCCTCCATTGCTGCACAGTTGGCTCAGCAGAGGAGCTTGGCTGAAGGTGAAACTGATATAGAGGCAGATCTGGCCTTGGGGTGGAAAGGGAATGAGGGCAGAAGTGGGCTCAGGATGGAGCAGGTGGAGTACAGCTGTGGCTGGGGGCAGAGTGAGCCCGGGTGGAGCTCCCTCCCAGCCCCCCATGAGGCTGGCCCGGGCCTTGCTGCATGTCTCCTCGAACATTCCTCCACACCCCCCTGTGGTGTGCACCCACAGTTTGGGGGCCACTGTATTAGATGGACTGCTGACATTCAAACAGCATGTCAAGAAGCTAAGAAGGAAAGTGAACTCCAGGAATTGGGTACTCCAGAAACTGGCCCACATAAAATAGGGAGTTGACCCTATAACACTCCGAGCAGCCAGTCCCGCCGTGTGTTACTCCACAGCGGAGTGCTATGGCCCAATATGGTCTCCCTCAAGTCAGGCACACAACATGGATAATGAACTTACTCAATCCCATAGGTTCATTGCGGGGACTTTGAAACCAACTCCCACGCTGTCTGTATACTGCCTTGTGTGAATTGCCAGAGAGGCAGGGTGCCTTCAATAATAATACTTCCCTATGAAGCAGCTTGCATCAGAGTTTAATTCAAACTGCGGCATATATATGTTACTTCTATTTTTCCTTAATAAAAAGCTATACTTGAGTGAACTATATGTAGGGCTCTACCAAATTCACCGCCATGAAAAACATGTCACGGACCTTGAAATCTGGTCTCCGACCCCGCAACCATCCCCTCCCCTGTGAAATCTGGTCTTTTGTGTGTTCTTACCCTATGCTACGCAGATTTCACGGGGGAGATCAGCATTTCTCAAATTGTGGGTCCTGACCCAAATGGGAGTTGCAGGGGGGGGTCAAAAAGTCATTGGGGGGGCATGGTATTGTCACCCCTATTTCTGCACTGTCTTCAAAGCTGTGCAGCTGGAGAGCAGCAGCTGTTGGCTGGGCACCCAGCTCTGAAGGCAGCACCCCGCCAGAAGCAACGCAGAAGGGTGGCAACAGTGGGTGGCACCTGCTGCCTGAGCATCCAGCTCTGCAGGCAGCAGCGCAGAAGTAAGGGTGGCAATACCATACCATGCCATCCTTCCTTCTGCGCTGCTGCTGGCAGCAGCTCTGCCTTCAGAGCTGGGCTCCCAGCCAGCAGCCACCACTCTCTGGCTGCCCAGCTCTAAAGGCACCGCCAGCCAGCAGCAGCGCAGAAGGAAGGGTAGCAGTCCCACAACCCCTCCTACAATAACCTTGTGACCCCCCACAACTGCTTTATGGGTCAGGATCCCTACAATTACAACACCCTGGAATTTCAGATTTAAATAGCTGAAATCATGAAATTTATGATTTTTAAAATCCTATGACCATGAAATTGACCAAAATAGACTGTGAATTTGGTAGGGCCCTAACTATATGTCAAAAATTTCTGTGTCAAACACATGCCACATTATCAGTACCAGCTAGCCTGGGCATAATTAATTTGAAACTCTTTTTTGTCATCAAAGCAATATTGTAGGAAAAAAGTATGAAGGCACATTAGGGCTTCAGTTAAGGTTGAGTTCAGACTTTACACTTAAAGCAGGGATTCAGCCTTTCTGTTTTGCATGAAATATACAGAATATCCTCTCCAGAGCTGCAGCACTTACTCTTTGAGTATTGAAACTATTTTCTGAGAATATTAAATGAACATGTTAACTTTTTTTAACAGCAGTTTTTAAACAGCATCAGCATCTGTTCTCATGAAACTCATCTCAATTAGCTGAAATAAACTTTCTACACTGAGTACACTCTTTCATTACAGTATTTAGGAGTTTGCTCTAGGGATTTAGTTTCTGAACCTGCAAAAGACATAGGCACATACTTAAAGTTAAGCTCAAGTTAAAGTTAAGTTCCTTTGTGGAACTGAGCCTTAATGATCAGTTTCATTAACCTCTTGGGAATATTTTGGGCCAGATCTTTGATCTTATTCTAGCCTCTTTATAGCACTCTGGTGGTGCATGGAAGAAAGAAAGCCCATGTCCCAAACCAGCCATTGTGGGGCAGTTTCCACTTGGCATAGCTTGCTCTATGCGACTTTTTCCTGTTCTCTGTGTAGGGTGCATGCTGGGGTGGCAGGCTAAGGATGTGGATGGAGCATGCTGTTTTCCTCAGCTAGTGTTACTACACAGGGGACATGTATAGAGGGTAGAACCAACCCAAGAACAAGGCAGCCACAAAATGACTCTTTGGTCTGCCTCTTTTCCCCACAGCGGTGACTAGCCGGTGCAGCTGAGAATTCAGCCCATTTACTTTACAATGTACCAAGGTTCTAGCAATTGCCCTTGCACGAGTCTGTGCTTGGGACAAACATGAGTGCCCCTTCCACATGATGACACACCACATACACCTCATGAGAAGCCCTCAGAATTTCTTCTATATTTTAATTGCAAGAGACATATTGGGCAAGCTGGTAATATTGGTGCATCAGAGATCCACACCAAAAATGTCAAGAGAGGAGCCAGGTAGGCTGGTTGTGAAACTCTGAAACACTATAGCTCCTACCAAACTTTAAGTACTAAAGCCATCATTAGGATTTCTGAAAGCTGTGACTTACTGGAGGTATGCAAAAGATCAAACCATCTGATTTAATAAATAGCATGTAGAACTGGAGATTCAACCTTCTTCTCAATTAGAAAAGGGAATTGCTGTAATAATAATTCATAATTAAAACCTTGTTCTTATATAGTTGTTTTCATCAATAGGTCTCAGAGCATTTCACTCTTTAATGTATTTATCTGCACAACCCCTCTGTGAGGTAGAGCAGTGTTATTATCCTCATTTTACAGATGGGGAACTTAGATAGGGATGCTAAATGACTTGCACAAGGTCACACGGAAGGTCTGTGGCAGAGCAGGGAAAACTAACTCTGTGTAGCCTAAAGCTTTCCAATATTTTAAAATGTTTTCTTCTTTCAGATCAAGGTTACATATAATAAAAATAAAAAGCATAAATATTGGATCAAACTACAACTGGTCAAAATAGTAGAAAAAGTTTTCTACGAATATTCATTTGAATCTGAAGGCAAATTTTGCTTCATTTGTGTTTGTGACCCTTTTGGGTGTGTTTCCCATGAGCCCTCAATGTTTATTAGTGTGAATATTTATGAAAAGCAAATGTTACATTCAAATGCTCAGATATTCAACAAAAGTGAATTTTGAATTTTATCCTTAATTGAAAAATTCACAACCCATGCTGTGCTGGTTAGTTAAATAAGTCATCCATCCAGAAAACAGAAAGTGTAACAAACCAAGACAACATGAATGGCAAATATTCTCAAAGAACTATCCAACCAAGAATTATCTGCAGACCAAGAATTACGCTTTTTACAACCAGCTTGTGTAGCACCTAGCACAATGGGTCCCTGATCTTGATCGGAGCTTATGGGTGCTACTGTAATGTGAAGAATATATGTCTGCCTGTCTATTTTTTATGCGGTTGCCCATTACTGCGGTACTTTCCAGGAAGATTTCTTCACGGAAAAAAATAGTGAATAATTTAATATAACATATGTGAGAATTCCATGCTCTCGTTTGCAGCTGATTTGTGAAGAAAGATGAAATATGTTGCATAAATTATTAATTGTGAATTATTCACTCAACTCAAATCAAAACCCAAAGTATCAGCTTGGATTTTATTTACACCATTATCATTTTGCGCCCTGATTTTCTCTTGTGTGCTGCTATGTAACTGACTAACCAGGTGCGCCAGCCTGATCTGAGATCCGCAGCAACTCTAGCTAGCTAGATATACTTCAGGAAGCAAACAAATCGGGTGAAGTCAACACTCCTCCATGTGCTCTGCCCGAGCCCATCTGAAATGAGTGTGCTGGAGCACTGAAGTCTGAAACGTTGTGGTGTGTTATCTCTCCCCATCTCTTCCGTCTTGCTCTGATGGGCTTCCCTCTCAGACTGAAATACAAGGGGGGTAACATCGTGTTTTCTCCTAGCTGCTTGTTAATCCAGCTAATTTGTTCCAAGAGAAGAAATAAACTGCATACCTAACAGCATCAGATATTCTGGGCATCCCACTCAAACACTATTTAAAAATCAGAATTCAGATACAAGTATTTTTCTTTTTTATATATAAAAGCCCCCCTCCCCTCTCTAAGGCTGATTGACAAAGTGAGCAGAATCCGTGTTCTCACACGACAAGGTATCTATTACATGAGAACTTTCTTCTGGCGCCAGGAGGTATTTGGAGAGTTTGCTTGGCGATTCCATAGGGGAAAGTGTGCTGAAAGTTAGGGATACCTGAGCAAAACTGACTACCAGCCAAACTCTGGGGAAAAGTAATGAGCCTTAGCAATTAATAGTGTCTCATTTTCTTTCCAAAGTTATTAAATCTGAAACTAAACCAATGCACAGAATCCAATAAAAACGAATTAATCCCGCAAACAAGAGGGTCCTGACTTAGAGTATTGACGCAATGAACCGTGTTTGCTCGCTGTGTGTATTTTAAGAATTCTGGAATCTGACTGTTCGAAAGCCAAACTTGTTTCTTTGTATTTAAAACAAAACCAAAACCAAAAAACATTCTTTTATTTATGTTCTGTAGATCGAAGTAACCGGACAGATAATTATTTTCTATTGCACAACACATACTGAAGGAATTTTATCTCTCTAGATGGACGATGTATACCTGTGTATATGCCTGTACACATATAGTATGCTAGAGGTATTGATCGAGAGATATAGGTAGGAATATATTTGTGAGAAATTAAAAAAGCAATGCCATTTCCCCCTGAAATAGCTAAATCTAACACATATTGGTAAGAAATCGGACAAATGGCTGGAGTAAAATATAAAAATCTCAGGACATCATAATTAATGTAAGCTCTCCAGCAAGGTCTTGGAAAGTTTTTGCTCAGAGAAAGCTTCCCATTACGTCGATGGAAGTTTTGCCTGCGAGAAGTCTGCAGGATCCGGCTCTATGTTGCATCTTCTTGAGCTCTTCCTTTTCTGTGACATCTTTCCGCGTGGCACACACTGCTTTCGGAAATGTTTCCATTTAGTAGATTCTCACTGTGCATCCGTTCTCACTGAAGAGGTGTTGTCGCCAAAACGCACTTGGTAAACACAATAACTCTAATGATCCAGCATCATCAGGTGTTTCCGTTTTTTAAATCCTGGACTTAAAATTAATTTGCCAAGTGTATTCTTTGATTATGTGCTCTGGTAAGAAGTTCCGCGCTTACTATGCAGAGTAAAGTCGAGTAAATAATTTTCTTACTTTTCTTTCAGGGGTTCATTTAACACTTGTTTGTTTAAGTTGACATGGCTTAACCCATTCACAAGGGTTTTCTTCTCCTCCTCCTCTCCAAATGTCGTGGAAAGGCAGCTCTTTGTGAAACCACCGCTTTGTCTCCCTCCCCTTCCTCCCCCACCCCCAGTTTGTGAATAACCTTTCAGGTTCGAGTTTCCTGGATTTCGGTGTGATACTTTCATTAGAATGTCCAGGTCTAAACGCATAAATACATAAAGGCATCCGATGAAGTGAGCGGTAGCTCACGAAAGCTTACGCTCAAATAAATTTGTTAGTCTCTAAGGTGCCACAAGTCCTCCTTTTCTTTTTGCGAATACAGACTAACACGGCTGCTACTCTGAAACAGGTCTAAACGAACACTGTTGTCCTTTTCTCGGACCATCACTTAAAGGCTCCACACAGTCGTATAACATTCTTTATTACTGGTCGTGTGGTCAGGAGCGCTAAAGGAGCGGGGTCAGGTCCGCAGCCCGTGTAAATGGAGTATGAGGAGGATCTGGCCCGAGATGTTTTCTTTTCGGAAGGTATGAGAGGGAAGTCGGCTTTATGGTTGCTGTGCAACCCTGATCGTGCCAAACGTCTGGCCCAAAGACAGGACAGTAAGCAATGGTGTTTAGTAAACCATAGGGGTGGTTCTTGGCATTTCTAGCAGCGACAGGTATTTCTGCGGAGTATGAGTGAGCATAGGGCTGTAAAGCACAGTATTCTCGCTTCCTTGAGCACCTTTTCGATGCACAATGGGCGCTTTCCCTTTGAAACTGAGGCCATCCACGAAGTATCACAGCATGAAGTATTTTTGTCCTGGGTAGCATTTATTAATGAACTCATTTCCCCGCCCTCGGAGAACAGAAGACTGACTGCTCCCAGAGTCCTAGCGCATCTCTCCAGATCAGTGTTGCGAAATTATTGGAAGACAGGAGGGATTCAATTCTGACCTCCCAGAATCTGGCAAAATACATGCTCCTCGCATGCAATGACCTCACAATACAGGTAGCAAAGAGGGAATCAATACTAAAACCTCGCCTAAATTGTCCCCTGGCAGCACGTGCCTCCCTTTTTGTATAATGTTCAGGATGTTTCTATTACATATTATTACACAAATTATTACACATTTTATTATTTTTATTACACTTTTATTACATAGTTTATTACACATCCTTTTTTGTCTATAGGATCAGCAGATAATATCCATCAATAGTAGAAAGGTGACTAATTATATTTTCTACCAAGTTCCCCTGAATTCTTTTTCAGTTGCTAGGACTCTCCCTTATGCCATGATTGAAAGGCTGCTTGTTGTATGCTCTGTACAGCGTCTATAGGCAGATACACTCCCTCCTCCAAATACTCTCGCGATTTTATCGTTTCCTACTTAGTCCAGAACTATAGCAAGAATAACAAAACCCACCCTTTTAAACTCATTTACCTATCGCTCTCCAAGAGCTGAAAAATTATACTTCTTTTCATGGTGAGGGATTTGCTGTGGCTAGATATGTTGCAAGCAGGGTTAAGTAATATCTGGCATTTTGTTCTGTTTAAAATATTGTTTAAGCAGAAAAATCCATACGCTACCTCATCCCCAGCACTTTGACATACAAATAGCCTTCCAGGCCGTTAAAGCATGTACTTTGACCAGAAATAAAGCGGGGGCATTGTACAGCTTTCACAGCAATCAGGAGGACATGTCATCTTTGGGCAGTGACTAGCATGATGCCGAGCGGTCCTGGTTGGAGTTCCTGGGCACTACAGTGATACAAATGTAAAAAATGAGAATGAGTTATTATAAAGACAAGCCAAATAACCTGGTTTTATGGATTCAAATCTATCCATTTATTCTGAGTTATATACCAATACTCCTATCCAGAGCTCTAGAATCACGTGCAAAAATTAAGGAAAATACATAGTAGGTTCTGGCATATTGCCAAAACATTAAATCCTCCCAACCCCACACAAGCAAGGACTCTCCTACCACTTTCTCACGGAAAACTTAAGGGGATAGATTTTCTATGTGGCATCACCTTAAAGTCAACAAATATGGTAGGTCAACAAGAGGAAGCCAGTTCCAGAGTTCCCTGAAGAAGGCCCTATCTCCAGCTCTCTCTCCCCATCCAGACGTTATTTCTATGCATCTACCTTGGTATTTATACTTGGCTCTGCGACATCCAGGTGTCATAGTGTTACACGGAGAAGGCAGAGGTCTTACACATTGAAGCGGGACTGAATTCAAACTCATGATAAAGAGAGCAGGGTTTGGTTCAATATTTGTTCACACTGTGCCTTCTGAGTAGAACCCCCCTTGAAGTCAACGACTTCATACCTGGTAATTGAGAGAGAATTCTGGCTCAATCTTGTAATGAAATATTCCCTGTTCAGTATTTGAGAGAGCATGTACTATTGGAGGATTAAAGTATTTGTTAAAAAATTAACGTAAGCATGACTTAAGGCTCTGGCCCCATTAAAGAAGTATTCTGAAACTGATATGCTGGTCAAGCTTAGAAGCAATTTAGCGGATTCAAGGGACCACATTCTATTTTGTAAATCCGGAATACTTCCTTAGACTTCAATAGAGTTACTCCCGATTTGCACCATTGGCGATTTTGGCCCAAGGTCTGTAATAACAAGGAATTGGGCATAGAGATTGTCTAGCCCCCCCCTCCATTTTTCCAGGGGGTTTAATCAGATGAAATGAACAATCAATTAGACTTTAATTCGTTGAGGAAGCGCTAGGCGTGGAAGGAAAGATTTGTCACTATAGCTTTTAAGGCTGGGTACCATTTTCCTCTCTGTTTAGAGAAATCCAGCACTTTTTCTCCATTAATCTTTAGCAAAGAAAGCGTTCAGACCGCACCTGAATAAACAATCCAGACTGGGGGGAAAGAAAACCTATATCTGTACCTCTGATATGTGTCTCTCACTCTGTATTTATATTGATAGTGTGCACTAATAGGTAATGCATTGTATAGTCCTGCTGAGAAAAATCCATCGCCTCATCTTATTTCCCCTACCACTGTAGCATTATGTGTAGCACAGCAAGCAAGCATCCAGAGTCAACCCAAGTTCAAGAGATCCAGTTGCAAGTATCATTCGTTTTGTTTCAGCGGTTCAACGAATATTGTTGTCAAGTTTCACTTGGAAAGTTTGCCATAAATATCCTTCTGTTGAGTCACGCCCCTATTGATGAAGACATTTATATAACGTTAAATTCCCCCAGAGTAAGACCGCAAAACTCGTGAGGAGCAAATTACAAAGTGCTGCTGGGTGAAACTGGTCATGAAAACGAATTGTTGAGAATTGTTCCAGGAATTGTAGCAAAGGGGAAGTTGCCATTTTAGTCGAGAGATAAATGTATCGAAAAGATTAAGGAGAAAGATTTAAGACAGATCTTTCCACCTGTTAGAACCATCAGATCCCTACATTCTCCGCAAACTGGAGCATTTATTCTAGTTAATTGTATCCAGACAGGGTCGAGAAGGCCAATGAAAGAAACAACAGTTAGGTATTCATTTTACGAAGGAGATTTTTATTCTGCTTCTATCAAAGTTATTTCGATATTGCATTTGCATATTACCATTTCCAGTGGACTGAGCATTTTTTCCCTGTGCAGCGCTACAAGAGAACTGCAAAACGGAGCGTGCAAACTAGGATTAACTTTTACAGGAAAGCCGCCTCCTTTAAATTCGTATATGTAACAGAACTATACGGATTCCAGATCGGTTTGATTCAATTAAGATTGCTCCAGGGGAGAAGAAATCTCCAGACACATGTATATCCGTTTGCCACTTCCTATAATTTTGTGCGAGCTATTCGCAATGCCAAGCTATATGTCATTTCTTTTTCGTGACTTTTAACTACATTACTCGTTAAAAAAACCAACAAACCCCCACGCCTACTTGGTTTTCAGCTACAGTTTTGTTTGCTCGCTCGCTCTCCATCGCCCATAGCCCGCGCACAGGGCAGAACAAAGTCACTGCCCAGAAATCCCTGCGGGCCTCGTCCCTAACAGGTGGATCTCCACTTAGAGCAGGGGTCCTGCGCCGCCGGAGGTCTGGCCTACTGCCTCCCATTGCAGAGGCGTCCCGCTAAAACGGGGCCAGGCACCGTGGATCCAGCCTTATTCGGAAAGCGCTGAAAGACGAAGGGGATTTGACCGTAAGTTCTTTGGGGGCGGGGGCGTCGCTGTACACGGGTCACTCTGTTGCAGCTACAGGTATGCGAGGCTCATGCGACGCTCGGCCTGAGCGAGGAGGGCAGGATCCGCACCCAGCCGCGAAGGGCCCGGCGGAGCTGTGGGGGTTGGGGCAGCCGGGCCTCGCTGCGTGGTTTCCCGCAGACGGCGTGGCTGGAGCGGGGCCGCCCAGAGCAAAGGTGCTGGTGGCGCTGCCGCAGGCCGGGCCGGGCTCGAAGTGGTTTCCGGCGTAGACAGGGGGTTACCCCTTCGGTTCAATGGCTCTCCGCACCTTCCCCCACTGTCCGAACTGCTCCTGCCCCCCCGGCCCAAAGGGGGCCCCCCCCCGCTCCGTCCTGAGGGCGGGCGCTTGACCCCTTCCTGCCCAGGCCTGCGCCCCGGTTCCCACAGCAGCGCCAGGGCCCGAGGCGGGGCTGCCGGGCACACCCCGCGGCGCCGGCGCTGCGGGGGGCGGGAGCTCCGGGCGCGTTGCCCGCTGCCGTGTGTGCGCAGGGAGGAGGGGGAGCCCCCCCCCGCCCCTTGCCCTCCCTCTCACCCCCTCCCCCTCTGCAGATGGTTCGCTCCGGCCCCCGGCTATATAGCCCCGTCGGCTGGGGGCAGCCCCCCGAGCGTCCCGGCGCGGGGTGAGGGCGGGGCGGGGCGGCCGCGGTGCTGGGCGGACTCCTCGCCTGCGCTGCCTGCCCGCCCGGCGCCGCTGCCCCCCGAGCCCGTCTCTCCCCGGGGGAAGGGCGCGGGCCATGTCCACGGGCTCGGCCAGCGACGCCGAGGAGCTGCCCGCCATGGAGCTGCGGGGGCTGCCGCTGGGCTACCCGCCGCCCGCCGCCCAGCGCCAGCCCCGCGGCCCGCTCTACCCCTCGGCGGACCAGTCCTCCGCGGCCGAGGAGGAGGAGGAGGAGGAGGAAGAGGAGGACGGCGAGGGGCGCGGCGCGGTGGCGGGGCCGGCCGGGGGCTGCAAGAGGAAGCGGGCCCGGGCGGGCGGCAAGAAGCCGCCGCCGCCGCCCAGGGGCGCGCCGGGCGAGTGCAAGCAGTCGCAGCGCAACGCGGCCAACGCCCGCGAGCGGGCCCGCATGCGGGTGCTGAGCAAGGCGTTCTCCCGCCTCAAGACCAGCCTGCCCTGGGTGCCGCCCGACACCAAGCTCTCCAAGCTCGACACGCTGCGCCTGGCGTCCAGCTACATCGCCCACCTCCGGCAGCTGCTGCAGGAGGATCGCTACGAGAACGGCTACGTGCACCCCGTCAACCTGGTAAGCCCTCCCCAGGCGAGGCGAGGCTGGCCCGCCCCTCGGTGGGGGCAGGATGGACGGACGGAGGGATGGCAGACCAGGTTGTTGGGGGGGGGGGGGGAACCTCGCGCCCCCGGAGCCTGCTCCCCAGAGCTGCTGAGCTGGCTTGGCACGCCCGGCCCTGTCAATCCGGCGCCGGGCGTGTCAAGCCGGGCACCGCACAATCGCGGGCCCTTGTGGCTCTGCAGCCTCCCGCGTGGAGCTCGAGTGTGTCCAGTCCCTGCTCGGAGAGAGCAGCGCGTGCTGGGGCCGAACACGTAGTAGCTCGGGGAGGGGGGGGGGGGCGTTTGTGGAGAGGAAGAACAGCCCCGTCGGCACGTGTTTTGTTTTTCTACGCTGACATTTTCCCCCTGAAAAATAATTAGTGAGCTACCTCATCTGGCCTAACTCTGACTTCTGATGTTTAACGTCAGCGTGTCTCTAGCTGGTACGCTACATTTTCCAGCGTTGTTGGGGGTCCCCCTATTTCCTTCAACTGTGTAGATCAGTCCATTAGAGTGTTGTTTATTATCCAGGCAAGACCCACATTCTCCGCTCAGTTACAGCTTTGAGAAAATCCGCAATCATCCCATTTACACCAGTCTAACCAAGAGCCAGGGTTGGCTTAAAGTGATGCAGAGCCCATGAAGCGAGCTGTAGCTCAGGAAAGCTTGGGCTCTAATAACTTGGTTAGTCTCTAAGGTGCCCCAAGTCCTCCTGTTCTTTTTGCGAATACAGACTAATGCGGCTGCTACTCTAGAGCCCCGAGGTGCTTATGTTGGGGAGTCTGAATCAGAAGCCTTTAACGAGTTCATTCTTTGGCTATTAGGCAAGTTAAACGACTGAGGAAAATATAAGTCATTCTCCCCCCCATTTTGCAGCACAGGCTTTCCCTAAATCCAAAATTTAAGACCTGAGGCATAAAAAAGAGGATTGCTGTTTTGTCTTTGTAGATGCATTAGGATGGTTGATTATTTAGCACTAGTTTAAGGGCCTGTTATTTATAAAACTAGGAAATTAATTACAAGGCATTTTTAAAATATTCTGTGTTTGTACATGAATAAGTGGATGCTGGTAATAATACGTTAACGTGCATTTGATTCCAATTAAAATAATACTTTTTAGAGAGAACCAGTTTGCAGTGCTTCCCAGTGTGACTAAAACTATTTGTTTTTTAAATATGGGGCGCTAGGAAATTAACTTTTAAAAAAAAAAAAAAAAAAAAAAGTTCCAGTTTTACTTTATAGTGCAACCATCCTTCTAATGTGAAATGCCTTTTTTGTTTACAGACTTGGCCATTTGTGGTTTCAGGACGACCAGAATCTGACACCAAAGAAGTTTCTACAGCTAACAGACTATGTGGAACTACAGCTTAGCTGAAGTAAAGCTAATTTTTTGCTGGATATTTTTAAGAGCTATGATTTATGGGCACAAAACTAAAGGATGGTGACTAGAAGCCATCTCTAACAAACGGTGTGAAATCTTTGTACCCTTCCCCTTCTTTCCCTTATAGTTCTGAGGGGAAATGCACTTAAAGGGAAGGAATAAAGAAGGGAGGAGGTGAGATGGGAATTTCTCTGAACTGGCTGCAGCAGCTGAAGTCCGGGATTTGGAAAGGCCTTTCTTTTGCTGCATCATTACTACCACTGCCTGAGGACCTGTTGACCTGAGGCTTTTAAAGTAATGGAAGAGGATTATAACATTATAGAATTAACAGCATGGACCAAAATCAGACTCTACAAACTAATCCCAAACAGTGTTATTTGTATTCTAAAGCAAAGCAGTATTCTAGAGTAGTTTTGAAACTCAAATAGATTTATAATATATTTTGATGGCTTTTGTATTCATGAATCCTATTTCCTGCAGCTATGCAATAAATATAGTCATATTACTTTTGTCCTTTTTAACTAGATTTTTTTTTTAAAGACATTGAAGTAGCATAAGCGAGGTCCTGCAGTTAGGTTATGGCCCTTGGAATTAGGTTATTGCCCTTTTTTATGTGTTAAGGTGCCATA
Organism: Dermochelys coriacea; assembly: GCF_009764565.3. NCBI lineage: Eukaryota > Metazoa > Chordata > Testudines > Dermochelyidae > Dermochelys > Dermochelys coriacea. Next base: position 59,286,741 of record NC_050069.1, read on the forward strand.
TACAAGAGCAGCGACTATCCCCAGGACACATTACTAGATAGGACAAACCTGTGTCTTAACCTGGAAGGGATCCTGCTTACTCTAAAACTGGGGAACACGTGTTGTAAGGAATGTATTTGTATCAAACTATAGAAGATCAGGAAGTTTAAAATATTTTAAACAGTCTGTCCTGTCATATTATGCTCATCTATGAAGGATACTAACCCTAATGTGTATTCTAGTGACACTTCTTCATCCAGTAAAGTGCTGTAATGAGGATGCCATCAAATGAGTTGCAAATGTAAATAACTTTATTTTTTTATAAATGACATTAAAAGCATTGTTACAACAATTCACTGACTTGCTGGTGCTATGGTAGTGTCTGACTGCATCAAAATAAGGGTATGTCTACACTACAGCTGCTACAGCAGCACAATTACAGGGCTGCAGCTGTGTCCTTGTAGCACCACAGTGTTGATGCTCCCTACATTGACAGAAGCAGTTTTTCCATTGCCATAGTGAATCCACCTCTTGGAGAGGCAGTAGCTAAGTCGATAAAAGAATTCTTCCATTGGCCTAGCCCCCTCTCGACCACGAATTGGGTCGTCTTAACTGTGGCACTCAGGGTGCAAAATTTTTTGCAGCCCTTTGAGTGACGTAGAGAGGTTGATCTAATTTTTAAATGTAGACCAGACATAAAAATATTCATTATAAAGGTGTTCCTGAAATCTGACCTTATCAACACATTTTCTTTAGCAACACAGACAAACAATACCATTACTCCATCCAGCCCACCAAAACAGTTCACCTTTATCACAGTAACACACCAGTCAGCAGAGAAAAGCAAGTTTGAAAGATTTACAGAATACATTGATTCACAGAAAAGAAAAATACATGTAGATTAACAAATGGATGTCAGCAATATGTTCCTTTTCGAAGCCTGAAAGATAATGTAATAATCCTTTGCAACTGTTCCTTGTCATTCTACCATTCAAGCTGCAGTCAGCTTTGCTTTTATTTGTATTTGTGCAGTGGGAAAGCCAGCTGAGTTTTGCTAGTTGGAAGCAGACCTTTCCTGTTTCTTAACTCCGAAGATTAAAAATCCTGAGATAAGATTTGTTTTCAGAAAATATTTTCTTTGGGTTTAGCTCACAGTCATTGCAATGAGGGGGAGGGTTGAATTCTTTTAGAAAAGAAGAGGCCTCATCTCAATTTAAGCAATAGGATAAAGTAGCATTTGTTTAACAAGAACTGGTTTAACTCCTGTGTCTTTATAGCGGAGCGAGATTCCTTGAAAAGTATACTGGAAAGCAGCCTACAGTGTCCAATCTCCGAGAGACTAGCTTGTACTCCTGCTTAGTATCTGGTGCTCCCCTGGGGGAAGAATTAAAAGAACAATTTAGTTAAGTTGCTCTCCTTACCATCAAGTTAAAAAATGATTCCTGCACAACAGAAGTTGGGATTTGATCCAGTACCTGTTGAAGTCAATAGGAGTCTTCCCAGTGACTTTAATAAAAGTTGGACCAAGTCCATAGACCATCAGATGTTGCTTCCAGTTACATCTGGAATAACTCTGTTAAAGAAAGTTCGAGCTACTCCTAGTTTGCACCCACATAACTGAGAGATGCTCACCCTCACTAGGAAGTAACGTAAGAGTGCAAAGTAAGGTAGGCGTCCAAAGATATCCTAGCAAAGAGGAAAAACCTTAAGGAAGGCTTAATATACTGAAGAAATCAGCCTCATGTTTTCAGTTCTAGGTCCTTGAGAAAAGATTATTTAGCAATTTCACTGAGGTGCTACTTGAGATAATCTTATTTGTGATCCTAAGCTGTTTTGGGCCCTGATCCCTGCTGTAGTTGGTAAATTACTCTAGGAGACTGGAGAAACATTGAAGGAATGGAAAAGTTTAATCGATATAGAAAGATTAGCGTGAAAACGTTGAAAAGAATGGAAAGAAAAAAGGCCCAAAATATGAACCAATTATATATGAAGTAAATATAGTAAGTCAAAAATTGGGGGATGGAGCATGCAAAGGGTAGAAATCTCTTTTAGCTTCAATCAGTGTGCCATACAATACTGTCTCTAAAGTACACTCACTTGTGACTTTAGAATATAAAATAAAGTTGTTAGTCAAAAAACAATGAATATATTTATTTTACCTTCTTCATTGTAGGCTTTTTAAAAAGATAAATATCTATAATAACATGACAATTGTAGAAGTACAGATTTCACATATGCTCTTTAGTTAAATGCACCTCAAGATTTGATCGTAATATTTTCAAGAATTCACTCAATTTTAATTCCTGTGTTCATAAATATTTTCTTAAAGACATCTCAAGGAGCTTTTTCTTTCTGATTTGTCACCGAGAAGCATTTTGTAATGCAAAAAGTGAGATGCTCATTTGCACTAACTTGCTGTGGGTGAACATGCTGACCGGAAGTTTGCTGTCATGCCTGGGGGATGGGTAGGGCAGGCTATAGGCTCTAGCATGCCTGGTCTATATGAAAGCAACACTCTGGCTCTGCTCTAACAGCCTTTCGCAGGAAATAGCAGGATCTCGGTCATCTGACCTGTTCGTTAGAAACCCCTGTTTTAAGCACTTACACATTTCCAAGGGGGAATTACAGGATTTGGGCTTTCTTTCTGAGTTTTGCCATCCTGATGGAGAATTTCAGTTCTATTTTAAAAGAGTGACACCATTCTGTTGGGCTAGGTGTGAGTTACCTGAGCCTGGAAAGGGGTGGGCTAATTTCTTTTATGCTTAAAATGAATAAAAAATGCATAGTATGTGCAGACCAGCGATCTGCAAAGACGAAAGGTAAGACGCAGCTAAGTTTTTAATTACAACTGGCGTTTCTAAGCTCACTGACCTTTTTGTTATATAGTCCCATCTTTTGTGACACTGGCACAAGGTACAGAGTCAGTCCATCCTGATCCCAGGCTCATTTACTAATGTCCCCATAGCCTTAATATTTTAAAAATGAAAGGACAAATCAGCTGCAATTCTCATTCAGCCTTTACTCAGGAAGACTTGTTAAATACGAAATCTTAAGGGCCAATTCCCGCCCTCTCATACATGCCTACTTTGACATATCTGAAGAAGCATTTGTCCCCCCAAATTTTGTTATGATTTTCAAATTAGTATAAAAGCTGCATGGAAATCTGTTTGCAGTTCTTTACACAGAGCTTTCATATAGCAAATATCACATCACTGTCAAGATAAGTGCCTCCAACAAGAAAATGTATAGAGATGTATATGTACACACACACACAAATCTCCAATACATGCCACTGTTTAGACATGGGAAGAAATGCCTCTTACATTATGAATGATAAAAATATCGATCTGAGCAAAACAGATGTAGTTTGCCTTTAATTTTTGCTCAAGACACACCTTTTGATTTTGGGTAAATCATAAGCATGTTGTTTTTAAAACCTCAGATTCACCCCAGATTTACAGTAAAAATTAAATCTGCTCAGTTAAAACCTAAATGTTTGAGTCCTATCTGGGAAAATGAGAAGAGGGGGAAGACATGGGGTTTTGGAACCTGAAATCTATCCACCAACCCAAGTTCAGAGTAGTTTCAGCCTCTTCACATTACTTGCATGGAGCCAGATGCTCCTATCTATTTTGCCACATGATGAGTAGTCCCTTTGTCCACCAGTAGTCCTATTTAAATAAATAATAGAATTATATAATGTAGAGCTAGAAGGGACCTCAGCAAGTCATCAAGTCTAGTCCCTTGTGCTGAGGCAGGAATAAACCTAAACCATCCCTGACTCGTGTTTGTCCAATGTGTACTTTAAAACCTCCAATGATGGAGACTCCACAACTTCCCTTGGAAGCCTATTCCAGAGCTTAACTACCCTTAAAGTTAGAAAGTTTTTATTTGGTACCATGAGACAAGATACCACTCAGTGTGACAAAGAGGAAGAATCTGACCCAAGATATATTGCACCCACTGGGTCAATGTAAATAAAAGTTCTGTGGTTCCACCATTGGTTCACCCACATCACTGCTATCCACACCTCACCAGCTCATGCAGGATTTGTGCACAGAGCTTTCATGCAGTCCACGGGGATGCTAAGCCTCTTCCCACCTACAGCTGCTTTGCCATTGCCCAGAGATATTTTAAAATCAAAACTGCATGTTTTCCTAAAAGATATGATCTAGTTCAAACAGGAATTAATTCAGGGAAGTGCTGTGACCTGTGTTAGACAGGATGTCAGGCTAGACTATCACAATGGTCCCTTCTGGCATTATAATCTATGAATCTCCAGTGGAGTGGAGGCCCAGTGTAAGGCTCTGCAAAGCATTGGTGAATTTCACCCTTAGCAATTAACTGATGCCTTCAAAGATACTAAATAACATTTTCAAAAGAGACTAAAGACCTTTTTCAAGCTAAATCCCATGGGATTTACACACTTAGGCTATGTCTACTCTGCCACGATAAATCGACCTAGAAACTCCCGTCGACTTACCTTACTCTTTTCGTCAGGGGTAGATTACAGCGGTTGACTGGAGAGCGATCTGCTGTCCATTTGGCGAGTCTTCACTAGACTCACTAAATCGCCCACCACTGGATCGATCTCAGAGCATCAATCCCGGCTGTAGTGTAGACATAGCCTCAGGTGCTTTTGAAAATTCCATGCTGCGTATCTACATCTTTAAGTGCCTAAATGCCTTTACAAATCTGACCCTAAGGGACTCAGAAATCTAAGCCCCATTCTACTGCTATATTCTTATTGTTCAATCATGTAATTTCTATCCATAGAGATTCTGTGGTACAATATGATTCATTTAAGATTCTCATCTTATTTGACTCTATTCTTTCTTCCAGATATAGTGTCACTCCCTCACTAACATCATCTGCTCTGTCATTCCTGTATCTTTTGTACCCTAGTATTAATGTGTCCTATTGATTATCCTTATTCTATCAAGTTTTTGTGATGCCTGTTATATAAATATCCTCATTTAATGCCAGGCATTCTCATTCACTCATCTTAAGACTTCCAGCATTTGTATATAAGCACTTGTCAGTATTTAGTTGCTCTCCACTTTGGGCGGTAGTAGTTGGAAGTTTAGGAAGAACTGCCAAGGACTGAATGGAGTTTGAGGGCCTCATTCTCCACTGCTTTGAACTTTGTGCAGTCATTTACACCTGGGGAAAGGGCATGCAAGTGAGTCTAAAATGCTACCATTTTGATTTGATAGCATTTTGCACCTACTTTGCGCAAGTATAAATGACTAATGGAGGTGGCAAGGCAATGTCCGATCAAGCCAAGAGAGTCAATTTCTCTCTCATTCCTCAGGGTGAGCCTCCCAGGGTAGAATGGAGACACATTGGGAGGGAAAATTCTCCCCAGTGTGCTGCCTTTCATGGATAAATAAGGACTTCCGACTCAAGGGATTTCAACCCACCTCCTCTTGCCAGTGCCAAAATTCAAAGAAAAAATTGAGGATCTAATAAAAGAATAAAGGGTGCACTTTTTGGAAAGTCCCTGTCACACAAGCTAAAATAATCAAGCTGGACCCATAGCTAGCCTATGTAACCATGCGATCTTAGTTGTGTTGCCATGCCATCCCTGTTTATTAGGCCTTGTCTACATGGGAAAGTTTTACTAGCTGTACAAATTATAATGATAAAGGTACATCTAACCCTTGTGTGGACACTCTTATTCTGATTTCAGTCACTTTTTTTTTTTTTTTTGGTTTAGCTTAAACTCCTTCCCAAGTGACAGAAGCTAAACCACACGCTAGAATAAGAGTGTCCACATAGTGATTATACTGATATAACTATAGCAGTTTAAATTCATATCTTAGCTTATACAAAAAATCCCAACCCTTTGCCGTGTGGATAAGGTCTCACATTCACTTTTTGCATCTTGTTTCACATTAGTGTGTAAGCTTTTCAGGGCAGGGACTGTGGTTCCCAGAGTTTGTATGGTGCCTAGCACAATAAGGCCGCACAATAAGGCCCCAATGTACACATGAGGCGTGTTACACACATGGCAGGGAAAAAGCAGATCAATACTTATGATCCACCGTACAACAACTAAGTGTGTTTGTCCTTTAGGCAGGAAGAAGGCTGAGAAGAGGACTGCTTTCAAGTTTCAGATTTCCAAGGGGCTTGCATGAGAAACAAAAATGAAAATAAAAATGATCTTAAAAATTCTGGACAATGTTTTTATGTTGTTCTTGTGAGAATTTTTAAAATAGGGTTTACACTTTAGAAGATTGATCAGTTTATGGGAACAGCTGGTGACTGGGGGGCAGATTTCTAAAGGTATTTAGGTGCCTAAAGGTGCAGATAGGTGCCTAGTGGGATTTTCAAAAGTGCCTTAGCTTTTATAAATCTCGCCGGGCGCCTAGCCGCATCTTTAGGCATTTAAATACCTTTGAAAAATATGGCCCTAAGAGTATGTCTACACTGCATTGTATCCCAGGTCTGTGGAATGCGGGCTTGTAGACTCAGTGTTTCCAAGCCCATGCTTGAGTGTCCATAGTGCACTGTACACTTGGGCTTACAATTACTGGCCCCAGGTCTCACAGCCATGCTAACACATCCATACTGCACTGTGCAGACCTTCTGACTTGGGTTTGTGGCTTGAGCTTCATCCACTCTGCAAAATGACAGGGTTTGGACCCAAAACACAGTGAGACTCCAGCTCTGACCCATCCTCTTAGCCAGCTCCTAGGATCCAGGTCCTGAGTGCTTGCTGATCTGAATTAGATTGATTTGTGTGTGGATGGAAGGGGGGCTTGGGCTCAGAACCTGGGCTTAGTGTGCAGTATAAACATACCCTGAGTGTTTTAATGGTTTTGGAGCTGGGTTAGGTAGGAAGCCTAGGTAGGAGGTGGAAGCATCAAAATAGCTTCCAGCAACTGGGAGGCTGAGACTATATCCGGAGTTATTCCCAGCAAACACTATGTACCTGCTGATAGAATTTTTCCCTGTATTCCCCACGCATCCTGCCTTCCTGCTCCCAGTTTCCAAACTGACTCTTGGCTCAGGAAATGGCAGATGGGTTGGAGCAGATGTGCACTGGGGAGACCAGTTAGGCGGCAGAAGAAGGGAATTGGTCTCAGGAAGATGGCTCAGGTTAGGATGCTTTCACAGAGAAAGGAGATCTGGTATTTTGTGTGGGGAGAGGGAATGATAGGCATTTGGGAGCAGATGGGGCATGGGAACATACTTAGCTCTTCAAACAGTTAGTGTTACTAAAGCCCGTTTAGGTCCTATAAAAATATCTATCCTTCATGTTTTGTTCTTTTCCACTTCTAAGCAGCCACGTTATATAGTAATAATACAAAAAAATAACTCAGAGAAGCCCACCAAATTCAGAGGATACTTCTGATCAAAATATAATCAAGTTAGAGTAGGACACATTTTCAGCTTAAACTACATGACACTGTCCCTTTGATATCCCAAAGTTCTTGATTCCTCATGCAATTAATTTTCCAAACTGTTCATAGAATCATAGAATCATAGAATATCAGGGTTGGAAGGGACCCCAGAAGGTCATCTAGTCCAACCCCCTGCTCAAAGCAGGACCAAGTCCCAGTTAAATCATCCTAGCCAGGGCTTTGTCAAGCCTGACCTTAAAAACCTCTAAGGAAGGAGATTCTACCACCTCCCTAGGTAACGCATTCCAGTGTTTCACCACCCTCTTAGTGAAAAAGTTTTTCCTAATATCCAATCTAAACCTCCCCCATTGCAACTTGAGACCATTACTCCTCGTTCTGTCATCTGCTACCATTGAGAACAGTCTAGAGCCATCCTCTTTGAAACCCCCTTTCAGGTAGTTGAAAGCAGCTATCAAATCCCCCCTCATTCTTCTCTTCTGCAGACTAAACAATCCCAGCTCCCTCAGCCTCTCCTCGTAAGTCATGTGCTCTAGACCCCTAATCATTTTTGTTGCCCTTCGCTGTACTCTTTCCAATTTATCCACATCCTTCTTGTAGTGTGGGGCCCAAAACTGGACACAGTACTCCAGATGAGGCCTCACCAGTGTCGAATAGAGGGGAACGATCACGTCCCTCGATCTGCTCGCTATGCCCCTACTTATACATCCCAAAATGCCATTGGCCTTCTTGGCAACAAGGGCACACTGCTGACTCATATCCAGCTTCTCGTCCACTGTCACCCCTAGGTCCTTTTCCGCAGAACTGCTGCCGAGCCATTCGGTCCCTAGTCTGTAGCGGTGCATTGGATTCTTCCATCCTAAGTGCAGGACCCTGCACTTATCCTTATTGAACCTCATTAGATTTCTTTTGGCCCAATCTTCCAATTTGTCTAGGTCCTTCTGTATCCTATCCCTCCCCTCCAGCGTATCTACCACTCCTCCCAGTTTAGTATCATCCGCAAATTTGCTGAGAGTGCAATCCACACCATCCTCCAGATCATTCCAACATCTGGTTAAAACCGTGCACCCCAACCCATGATATCTGTTAGAAATAGTGGCACCTGGCCCCAAGTATCAGGGGGTAGCCATGTTCTGTATCCACAAAAACATGCTAAGAATTTAGTGTAAGTCAGTATGGAATATTGTAATTCACAAAAGCCATGTATGCTAAAATCATCATTCTGTCATAACTGCACACACTACTGTTAAAAGTCACAGAAGAAAGGAGGATCGTTATACAATGGGAGAGTTTTCACTTAATAGTGCCCACTAAGGAAAGAGATCCCCAAACTATTTCAGTGGCCTTATTTTGTGGCGAGTAATGAGTTCTGAGGGCAGATATCAACCCCAAATCTACTTTGGCAGATAATAGGCATAGTTTATGCCCAAATACCCACAGAGGTCATGTCAGATGTGAGTATGGCACCATCTTGTGGTTTAGGGGAAATGTACAGACAAGGCAGACCGCATACGTCAGGCTTGGCACCTGTAGGTTTTCTTTCAAATGTTCATTTCAGTGATCACCTAGCCTAAAACGCAGCTTTTGCAGATTGTCAGTTTACTCACATCCCATTTGTTCTTCGGCGTGTGACTTCTGAGCTCGTGTTGCAGCCAAAGTCATGGACCCCACGGCCTGCTTGATCTGGTAAAAAAAGTGCATGCATCCGATGAAGTGAGCTGTAGCTCACAAAAGCTTATGCTCAAATAAATTTGTTAGTCTCTAAGGTGCCACAAGTACTCCTTTTCTTTTTGCGAATACAGACTAACACGGCTGCTATTCTGAAACCTGTTGTGGTAAGTGTTTCAGTATTTGATCCAAACTCCATTGACTTCAGTGGGAGTCTTTTCATTGACATCCATGGACTTCTGATCATGTCCTTAATGAAAGAAGACAAAGGGGAAAAAACCCAGACAGGCTGGCTCAAGCCAGTGTGTTACCTATGCTACCTCATTTGTAGGAGTAGACTCAAGCAGTCATCAAGACTGTTGCTCATATAGCAGGTTTCAGAGTAGCAGCCGTGTTAGTCTGTATTCGCAAAAAGAAAAGGAGTACTTGTGGCACCTTAGAGAAGTGAGCTGTAGCTCACGAAAGCTTATGCTCTAATAAATTTGTTAGTCTGTAAGGTGCCACAAGTACTCCTTTGCTCATATAGCAGTAAGATTCTCCTTGTCTGTGCAGAGAGGCAACTTGGCCTCTCCTACAAAACTGCTGTCAACCAAATGGAAACCTAAAGTACTTGATCTCCCCTCCAGGATCCTGGGAAGGTGATTAGTAAGTAAAATAAAGTTAAAGAAAAGTTTCTGGTCAAATTCAATGATAGTAGTCTACAATCCAAAAGATTTAGTCTGCATTTCCTAGGCACTCATTCCTCCCAGGAGTGCCACTGGGTTCATACTCTTTTGCAACGAGACTAGGGCCTGAAACACAATAATAGTGATGCAATTTTTTCAAATGCACTAGGAATAAATGCACTAGGTATAAGGTCATCTCAGTGTGCTCTCATTATTTTCACTTGTAAACAGTGATTTGATAAGTGGACATCATACTTTAAATTATGATGATGGTTTGTTAGGCAGTGGGGATCGAAGCCCCAGGGAGCACATGCATAAACACATGCATAACAACAAGATGATCTCTGTCCCAAAGCGCTTAAGTCTAACAGACCGAGCTGTAGGCTGTATGTTAATGATATTGCTGTTTCCAATCTCCCTCTCCCTGATTTCATTATTATTTAAACATCTGTAGCACAGAAAGGCCCCAAGAAAGATCAGACCCCCATTGGGCTAGGCCCTATACGCACACACAAGAGCCCAGAAGAGCTTACAGTCTGACAAGGCAGATAATGTGTGGGAGAAAAATAAATATAATTGTCCTTATTTTACAGAAGTGAAACTGAGGCACAGTGAGATTCAGTGACTTGCCAGAAGTGGCACAAACAGTCTGCAGCAGAGCCAAGAACTGAAGCTAGGTCTTGTGAGTCATAGTCTAGTGCCTGAACCAAAAGCCCATCCCTCCTCTCATGTCCCATTACAGTGGTGTCACAGCGTGGCTGGGCCCTTTAAGGGGAGATGAGCCCCAGTCCACCTGTGACAAATTTAACTCATCTCCCCAGGTGGGGAAAATAAGTAGTAATGGGCAATGTCATGTGACAGACAGATTATGTGGCTAAAATCTGGCCTCTGGCTGCAGATAAGAGAGGCCTGGGGAAGCACAGGAGAAACACAGTACAGGAGTAGATCTAGTCATGGAAGCAGACCCTGGGACAATGGCCAGGCTTCAGGGAGGAAGCCCAGGGGCCAATATTTCTGAAAAGGAACAGAGAATTGAAGGGGAGCCCAAATGAGATGACAGGATCAACCATGGAGTGGGTGCAAGAAGCTTCAGTGGTGTTTGATTTGTTTGTAGTTTTGAGGTCTACTGAGGGGCTCCAGAGAGAAGCCCTGAAACCAGCTACTTTGCAAAGACAAGTGTGATTAAAGAATAGCCAGGAGGAGCCCAAAGAGGACTTTTGTTTTCAAGTTCTATTTATTTTAAGACTTTGCTGCTGACCAGGGTGGAGGTGCATGAAGGGAATCTGAAGAGGCTGCTGGGAAAAGCTAGTTTGGTCCAGTTATAGCTGGACTTGGTACCCCAAAAAGAGATTGAACTCTGAGACTGACCCAGCCAGAGGTTTGAGCCACACAAACCTCCCAGAGAGATGGAAAACCCTGGTGAGGGGAAACTGAGGCAGAATGCTACAGCACCACCCCAGGTCACAAGGTGTTGCTCAGGAGGTGACAGCCTGGCCACAAGTGGAAAACATTAAAATGAAGTTGGGCAAGTTTGCCCTCTGCAATCTGCTTTGTGAATCTATCACATACTGTACATGCAAACTTCTAGGACACAGATATTTTGCACCCACACATGCAGAATATTCTCTAGATATCCACACACCAAGAGCTTGTCCATGAGGAGGAGATAATTTCCCCCTTTGAATCCATTTCAGGTGGCAACTGCTGGCGAGAAATGTCTCGTAGAAAGGTTGGGTTTAGCTTTTGTTTGACTCTGAAAGCTTAAATTGCTGCACCAGCATTTGTTTTTTAACATATTACTGGGTTTATAGTTTGACCTGCCAACATTGTCTTAACTAAGACTAGGCATTTCGAGGAGCATTATGCTTTACAACTTTTTGAAAATCCTTTTGGCTTTTTCTGGATTTTGAGTCCAGTTCCCACATGACAGGTGTCCACAAAACCCCTTCCCAAGCCCTCACCGTTCCTGGCTTTAACTGGCCTCCTTGATGGCAGTGTCAGGAGAGAGTAGATATGAGCTGGGGCTTATTATCAGGGCAGTATGGTGAACCTGGCTCTGTTGGCACTGTCTGTGTTCTATTTGCCCTGTAGCTAAACAGAGACCTTTCCTCTATACCAGTGTTTCTCAATGACCGGTCCGTGGCCTGGTGCCTGTCTGTGAGATCTCCCTGACATAGTTTAGGAAGGCAGCAAGCTGGTCCCTCGTATCAAAAATGTTGAGAAACACTGCTTTGCACAACTGTCAATGCAGGTTTTTTCACAAGCAACCCTCCCAATTTTAAAGTTATTTATTTGAAACACTTGGTAACTCAACATAGTTTAGTTGTTTGCTATATTAGCATGCTAAATGATTGCATTACTGTGAAAACGATCAAACAGTTAGTGTGCAGGAAGAATGGGTGTAGTATCAGGAGGGTGTAGGTTTGTGCACTTCCATGTGCATGCTCTTGGTTCAGTGAGAGCTACAGAATGCAATTTACAGGGAGAGCAATAGACAGAGCAACATGAACCGATAGCGCCCTCTCGTGGGGGAAAATTAACGGGTGCATATTGTTTAGCTTTCCTCCTTCATAGTCTCACACTGTTTCTCTTTCTATATGATTCTCTAGCATAGTCCTATTCTGCTCATCCGCATTTCTAGTATGATCGTACTGGGGGTATGAATAAAGGCCTGTACTGGATAATAAAATGAGTTAATATTAGGGTAACCAGCAACACCTGCCTGTTGGAGCAGGGGCGGGGCATTAGCCTTGATACGATCACTGACTTTGCTGTATGACTTTGAGCAAGTCATTTGTCCTTTGTGCCTCATTTCCACCATGTTTGTAAAATAGGGAGGGACATAACCTGTCGGAGATCTTCAGCTGGGAGGCACGGTATAAATGTAATATATTGTTAGCATGAGGCTGTGGGCTTTTCCATACTTAATCCTATTTATCTGCTACCATAAATTGCACTGTTCCTTTAATTTAATTTTGTCCTCTTGTCCTCAACAAGGGGAAAGAGAGAGAAGAGATTTTTCTGAGCCTCCCATATTTCAACACTCCCATATAACAATAGGCCTGCTCAAACAAACTCCTTTGCATTGTTGTCTGTGTATCTTTAATGCATGAGCCTGACCTCAAAACTCCATGTCCTTTTCATGCCTTTGCTTCTAAGCACTAATTCATACTTTTTTCACAAAATAAAATATGGGCCTTGGAGCGTGGGGAAATAAATAAAACAGAATTCATTTCAAGTGAATACAAAAATCCAGGGTGGGATTAACCTGTGACTCTCATCTTTCTAAAGGGCTTTACTAAACTATAGCAGCTGCAGCCTAGGCGACATGCTAGAGGCATCAAGGGGATGGAGTAGGGCATGGCTAAAGCATATGTATACCTAGGGGAAAGCACTAAGTGGCCATTGCAGCTGAGTATAGGTTAGAGCAGCCCTGAGGTTGTTCTAATGTAATCTGGGAGTTGGGCTGCCCTCCCCTGAGGCTCAGAATACTAGTGGTACAAAAGGTGGCCTTCCCCGACCCTTCCATTCCTGAACCAAACACAGGAACAATGGAAAGAGATCCCTGGGGAAGCTGGGTCGCAATGAGCATGTTCACTTCTTCCTAGGCCTGGAGAAACAATGCTTCCCCTCTCACAGTGTCACATCAAGAAAAACTTTAGTCTTCCCACCATTCCGAGAGCCTGGTTTGGCTGTGGCATGTTGACTGCCTCTGACTGTGACTGCAGAAGGGATGGCTTTCTTGAAATGTCTGAGAAGATTTAATTTTTTAAATTGCAAGCCAGTAACCATAGCTGTTGACTTGTGCCCTTGCTTAGTGCTGGAGTTGCCTTCCTTATGATACACACAGGAGATGGAGATGAAGGGGGTTTCAAAGAGGATGGCTCTAGACTGTTCTCAATGGTAGCAGATGACAGAACGAGGAGTAATGGTCTCAAGTTGCAATGGGGGAGGTTTAGATTGGATATTAGGAAAAACTTTTTCACTAAGAGGGTGGTGAAACACTGGAATGCGTTACCTAGGGAGGTGGTAGAATCTCCTTCCTTAGAGGTTTTTAAGGTCAGGCTTGACAAAGCCCTGGCTAGGATGATTTAACTGGGACTTGGTCCTGCTTTGAGCAGGGGGTTGGACTAGATGACCTTCTGGGGTCCCTTCCAACCCTGATATTCTATGATTCTATGATTCTATGAAGAGCTACTTACTAGGAGACCCAGAACTGTAATTTCTTTATGGTCTTTCTTGTTAGGCTTGGACTGACCAGCCCAGCAACTGGAGAGGTCTCCTTGTACCTTCACCTCCTCAGTTTAACTTTGCCCACAAGTCAGAATCAACCATGTTTCAAAAATCCAAGGTTGAAATTGTGTCCCATTGAAGTCAATGGCAAAACTTCCTGTGACTTCAATGGGGACAGATGTCATCCCAGGTATTTGACATATTAGGATTTTGTCTACCTCTGCTGGCCTATCTCAATGCTGATGACCCAGCAATACATTTTCCCTGCCACGAGAAAACATATTTTAACATATGTTGAAACTGTGTTTGTTTTGTCTCCAAGCTGGACTTCAGAAAGAGAGTTTCTTACTTCTCAGTCTTTTGTTCAAGATTTATACAATTGAAGCATCATTAAGAAAGGTCCCATACTATTAGCCACCTTCCACCAGATTGTATATCATCTGTGAACCTTCTTGCTTTGTTTGGAGTCTATCTTCTTCCTCATTGGGATAATCTCTTTAGATAGGAGAAACTCCATAAATGTCTCCTCCACTTCAGGGGTGTGAATACGATCTAGATTGGAGGTGCTGACCAGCTCCCTGGTTTGTTTGTTTGTTTTGTGTTTGTTTTTGTTGGGTTGGGTGCTTTTTTTGTGATCTTCCAACACTGGCTTTCCAAATATGATGGACATGAAGGAGCCTGACCACTTTGCTTATAGACTTCCCTCATTTGTTCCACTGGAGGCCAGCTCTTCCTTTGTTGAAATGGATTCCCTCAAAGGGAAAATCTATCAATTCAAGGTATTCAACCAACAGATTTGGTCTGTAGTCAATGACCTTAGTGGTACTGGATATCTAGACCATCTTTAACTTCAGTAGCTTTCACTGAGATGGTAGTGAAGTCCGTGGGAGTGCTTTAGGCAGGGACCACTTCATAAATCCCGTGGAAGATTCAGAGGCGATAACCTGGGCTGACAAGCTGGAATGTGACAAGCTGGGATAATGGGACAGGACATGAATATCTGTTTAGCTGGGTTGATATATTTATCTCCCACTGCCATAATAGCTGAGCGTCTATGTCAAGTTGCATTCTGGAACCTCTCTTCTCTTGTCCCAGTTTCAGTGTTTTGCCTTGATCTGATAAAAGTAAATAGTGTCTGAGAGTAGGTGGAGTGTCACGGGATAACTGAGACCTTTAGGAAAAGTAGGCTTAGTCCTTCTGTGCCTGAACTATTGTGCCCTTGTTAGATCTGATTTTGCAGGTTGTGTAGCACCTATATATTAACTAGCATAAGAAGTGTGGCTGGGTGACCAGAAAGAAGGCCAGGAGGCCAGAATTAGGGAGGCTTTAGTGGCACAGATTTTCCTGAGACAGCCCGAGGAGCTAATGGCTGTGAAACTTAAGGGGCCAGAGGCAGACTATCCTGAATCTGGAAGAGGCTGGAGGGAAGCCTAAGAGGTGATGAAGCCTAATAGCTCAGAAGCCTATGTATTTGGACTATAGTTTAGGTACCTCAGGTTTGGGTTTGAGTAACTTAAGTTAATAAAATCAATCCCAAGAGGGGCCACAACGTTCATGGCGTAGTTCATGAGGGATCAAGAGAATCGGAGGTGGGAGAGACTGAGTTGTGACCACTGTTGTGTGGCCAGCCTTCTGCCAAGGGATGCCTCTAGTGGAGCTGAACTATTACATGGGCCCATCGCTTCCCCAGCCATGCATCAGCTAGTGGAAGTGTCTGGTCACGCGGGGGAAGGGAGGAGGAGTATGTTACACTCTTTAAAGGGATATAGTGAAGTACTTCCCTTGCCGTATTACTGGGGAGTCCTGAAGGGACTGTGCTTCTCAGTCACAAAACCTTACAGGGCCTCCTTACCCCTGTTCCACATTGCCCTTTTGTATGGACTCTGGGCTAAAAGCCCAATCTAGTCCTAAATAAATGGCTGATGGTGCTACAATTCAACACTATACTTCAGTTAAACTTGGCAGTGATCCTTCACATATGTTGATATGTACAGCTTGCCTTGAGCAATCACTTTTGCAGCTGGAACCATTCCAACTGTGGGACTTAGTACACATTTGAATATTTATTAATTTCCATTTCAACCCAGGCGAGGAAGAAAAGAAGAGAAGGAGCTTTATATGTGTTACTCGGGATGTTAGTGGCAAGATCAGAGGAGTCTCAGTTGAATTCAGAGAGCAATGACTATCCTAGAAACTGCCCAGAGAGGGCCTGGACCCAATCAGACTCTTGAAATATCAACTTGTTTCTTTCTATGACAAAAGTGGTAACATTATACATGAATTGTGATTAAGGTACATTTCTAAAGCTTTTTAAACCACGTATTTCTTACTAAAGTAAATGGGAACCATAGAAAACACTTGTTCCTAAAAGCTTGTGCACTTCTTGAAAACTTTGCCCATAGAAGGTATAGAAAAAGTTTACAAGCCATGAATACATAGTGGTTTGCTAGTGCCGTGATGTCCACAGCCAAGCAGCATGTTCACATTCTGGACAGTACATCCATCTCACTCTCCAAGCCAGCAGAGGCAATGCTCTTTGCTCCTAGGGAATTCAACATACTTCAGTCAATAGTACTGCTGCTGGCTATGTGGAGTGGCCTTGTGATGAAGCTGAGAAACCTCATACCAGCATGAAAAGGATCAAAGAGAGCCTATGGGCCCAGCTAGCCCTGCCCTGATCTACCTGCAGCCAATTCCAGGCCTGAAAGGGGAAGAAAAGGAGAGAACCTGGCTTGTTCCGGACTGACAGGTAAAGGGGCAAGAGTTAATTCTGCTTCTCTGTACATTAGGGGAGCATCTCTAGGCACCTGGCAGATGGGACTGCTGCTGGAGAAGAAGCACTGTGTCTCTGACCAGGAGAGACTGTTGAGGAGACCAAAGAGTACCCATCTGTGAGTGAACTGTGTGATTGAAGTACAGAGACATTGTAGGGCTAGGCCCCCTCAGTCTTATGTCTGCCCCACCCAAAGAGACTTGAGGTCACAGCAGAATGCTGCAAAAAGGTCCACAAGGGGATGTTACTTTAGTTGAGTCACTACAAACTGTTTGGACCATAGCGGCCATGCCCCAAATTGAAGGGGCAGAGGTCGGAAGTAGTCCAGGTTACTGGACTTAAAACTCTCTGCTAGGAAGACCCTGCAGGTTCTGCTTCACACAAGACCCTGGGATGGTACCTAGTGGAGATGGAGTGCCTGAGCCCTCTACCACACAGCTCTTTAAAGGCTGAGGCACCTCTGCCAGGGATGGAAGGGGCCAGAAGTCAGCCATGCTGTCAAAGTTCCTACCCCACTCTGAACTCTAGGGTACAGATGTGTGAACCTGCATGAAAAACCCTCTAAGGTTATTTTTACCAGCTTAGGTTAAAACTTCCCCGAGGTACAAACTATTTTACCTTTTGCCCCTGGACTTTATTGCTGCCACCACCAAGCATCTAACAAATATATAACAGGGAAAGAGCCCGCTAGGAAACATCTTTCCCCCCCCCCAAATCCTCCCAAACCCTACACCCCCTTTCCTGGGGAAGGCTTGATAAAAATCCTCACAATTTGCAGAGGTGAACACAGACCCAAACCCTTGGATCTTAAGAACAATGAAAAAGCAATCAGGTTCTTAAAAGAAGAATTTTAATTGAAGAAAAAGTAAAAGAATCACCTCTGTAAAAATCAGGATGGTAAATACCTTACACGGTAATCAGATTCAAAACAGAGAATCCCTCTAGGCAAAACCTTAAATTACAAAAAGACAAAAAACAGGAATATACATTCCATTCAGCACAACTTATTTTATCAGCCATTTAAACAAAACAGAAGCTAATGCATATCTAACTAGATTACTTATTAGCCCTTTACAGGAGTTCTGACCTGCATTCCTGCTCTGGTCCCGGCAAAAGCAACACACAAACCGAGAGAACCTTTGTTTCTCCCCCACTCCAGCTTTGAAAGTATCTTGTCTCCTCATTGGTCATTTTGGTCAGGTGCCAGCGAGGTTATCCTAGCTTCTTAACCCTTTACAGGTGAAAGGGTTTTTCCTCTGTCCAGGAGGGATTTCAAGGTGTTTACCCTTCCCTTTATATTTATGACATATGCCAACCTGGCTGCCTGGCCCTCTGAGCCCCCTCTTACAGGCCTTAAGGAAGAAGAAATGGGAGTTCATTTCAGCCCTCAGAAGAAAGCCCCGCTAATAGAAAAGCTGCATGCAAAGCATGGTGAAGTTATATAAAAGGAGAAAAAAATACAAGGCTTTGTCAGGGTTGTGCAGATCCTCAACTGCCATTTTTAATAACACTGGCTAAACCACTGGCATCAACTTTAGATGTAAGTGCTACATTGCTCTTTCACTGACTCTTGTCCTGAGTGTACTTTAAGGTTCCCCTTTGGCACCATTTCTGTTTTTCTTTCAAAAATTGTCCTTTTAAGAGAAAAAAACAACAAATTTCCACCCTTTTGAAAAAGTATTATGTGGAATCACACAGTGTCTGGAAACTTTGGGACCGAACTTACAAGAGAAATGTAATAGCATCCAGGCATACATCTGTGGAACAGGAGGGAAATAACTATTGCTTTTTCATGAATATTATATTTACCTGCTTGAAATTATTCTGACTGACTGCATGAAGGACTGCAAAGGGATGTAAGGCACTGGTGCCTTATAACCATGACAGGATGTTGGCAGTAGGGGGTGTTGCAGCCTGTGATTTAGTCTGAAGTGGGGTGAATCATAGAGGTCCCTTCTAGGTAGGAGAATGTAGGTAGAGCCTTTCACTTGGAAAGAGTTCCAGTGGAGATATTGGGGAAGAGATCACAGGTGCAGCTCACCACAGACCCATCACAACATCCAACTAAATTAATTAGGGCCCAAACAAAATGAAATATTTATATAGAATCTGAAATTCATACACTGCCATTTGTGGGACCTCCTGATGAACTTGGACTGAATCTGTTTACAGTGGATGCATATATATATTGGCCCATTGAAAGCTCAGCAAAAATATATTTGGCAGCAAGTGAGGATCTCTGAGTTTTGCAAAGATTTGTATGGTTAATCTATTTCATTCAAATGAATTTTTTTGAGAATGTTATATTTTATTTAATAGAACTTCAAATTCTATTAAAGTCTGTGGCATCTCTAATATAAAAAAGGAGCATACACTTAAGGCACACTCCTGTTGAACAGAATTAGATAATGACTGAACAGCAATAAGCTAAAAACATGTTAACATAAAATGCTGTATGTTGTGCAAATCCATCTAAAAACAATCTGGGAAAAATCCTGGCCTCATCAACATCAATGGCAAAACTTCCATTGACTTCAATGGGGCCAAAATTTCACCCTCTGCTCTTAAATTTTTGATGCTGTTTCCATCAGCTTTTAATATAAGCTTGAAGGTAAAAGTTTATTACTGGAGCTATATTTGTAAGATATATGAAATTAATGATGAATGCACATGTAAAATTCAAGAAACTTTTTAATGAATATTCATAGATGCGTATGCAATTCAAGGAACCTTTCGATGATCCCAGTCTTAAGGGGTCTCAATACAATAACTTTATGAAATCGTACATCTCAAGAAGTGAATCCTGGAGACAGCGACCCATTGACTTCAGTGCAGCAATCCCAGTTTACATAGGCTGAGAATCTGACCTGGCATATGGAAATGAATGAATACATTTCCATATGTATGAAGGAATAAATATACAGGATAATATGTTCAAATCACACATTGTTGAATTCATAATTCTTGTGCTTATGGCATCAGCTTTTTTAAATTTAGAGTCAGGATGATTTTCTCATGAATTTAAAGCAATAATTTACTATTACTATTAATTCAAGGGCCATCTAATATGAGGGAATTTCTTGTGCGTCTGCTGCTGAGAAGACTTAATATATCCCAACTTAGTCATAAAACAAATCCTTCAATCTTGAACCTTTGGGGCTGAGTAAGCAAAATGGCAAACCTAACATTCCTGGGTCAACTGCAGGTTAAATGAAGATATTAAAAACGACAGGAGTGACTCAAGTGGTCCCCAAAATCATATAACTTGATTCCTATCTTGTAAAGTCTGGAAGAAATCAAGAAGAGCAAATAGAAGAGGAAAATAATGTAACCTTTTTAAGGTAAATAATAAAGGGGCAAGTTCTGCACTCTGTGCTGCCTGTTTTGTGTTTGGTTTAATTCAATCAAGAATAAGGGGGACAAGGCGGATTGTTACGCTCATTTAGCCTTATCTACATCACTTCCTCTAGGGGGCTTCACCACTTGTGTGTAATATAAGTCCATCTAGAATTCATGCCAATAAGCCCTTCATGCCGCCACACATCATCATTTGCTTTGTTTATGCCACATTTTCAAGAACCGTTATTTTTATGTTTTAAGACGTTGATTGATACCAAATTTCATATCCCTTTTATTCAAAAGGCAGATTAGTTGTGCAGTGATAGAAAAATGAGAACTAATATATTATTAAAACCTTTAAAAAATTTCCTTTAAATAGCTTTTCTCTAAATCGGAGCATTATATTTTCAAGGTCCAGTACCTTAATGGTGCCAGGGCTAGAAAGGGATACTCTATATATCCAGTGTGGACTCCCAGCTCTACAATGGCATACTGCAAGATACTGAACCTTAATTTCCAGCCTGGACTAGTGTCATTTTCATCCCTCACTGTTGCCTGATCCACAGGTATATTTAAAAAATAAAGTCTGTTTGAAGCTGCCCAGAGGATTGGTGTTCTGGGCCAAGGTGCTCGAAGCACCACAGGCCTGGCAGGAGTACTCTGAGAAAAACAAGGCTTACACACAGCTGTGAGTTATTGGCTTTATTGAAGGTTAGTGACCCACCCGCAACGGGGATTCCAAGTGTTGCAGTCATGGAGGCGGGGAACCCAGCACACTGGAGCTTTGCCTGGGACGGAGTCCGACGGAGGGGCAGACAGTCAGCATTAATAAGCATTACACAAAAACATGAATATAAATCTAGGTGTTCTTAAAGGGGGGCTTTCTACTACCTGGCAAAGGGCTATGCAAAGCAGCTGTGTCCTTCAAGAACTATCTCTATCCCACAATAACGAAGCAGCTATCTATGTCCCACAGTTACCTCTCGGCTCGAGAAAGTAGAAGTTCCCTGGCTAAGCCATAACAAAGTCTTCCGCAGTCCCTTAGAATCGGAGTGCTAGTAGTCTGGGCAGAGATGGTTTGGTGAGGTCAAAGGTGCACAAAAATTCAGGTTATCAAGTTTTAATCCAGGGTTACAGAAACACATAGATTTATTACTTATCATCCTGCCCACTTCTGTAGTTTAAATGTATAAAGGAAGTATCTGCAATCTCTGAAAATTTCCATACTGAGGTGTTTTGGTTTGTTTTTTCTCTCTCTTGGTAGTGAGTTTAGTGCTCACAAAAGCTACCAGGTTGAGATCTGAGCCTTCTCTCTATGTAATAAATTAATTACAACACAGAATTCCCCAAATGCCTGCTAATGCACCTCCACTATCAGACGGCTACTTATAGGGATGAAAGTGTAGTTGGGACCTGATCATTTTTGCTGGAAATGTGTGTTAATTGTCATAGTGGCCTTTGGAAGGAACTGGATTAAGACTGCCAATTTATTTCACATAGGCCAGGTAATTAAAGTGTAAGATGGTAATAGTAAAGTGGGGACAGGTTCTTTATCCCATTTCCAATCATCTAAGCTAGAGGTTCCCAAACTTTTCTTATTGCATACCTCCTTCCAGATTTACCAGCTGCCTGCATACCCCTACCAGAATATAGGTTTTGTTAGAACTCAGTCTTGAGTCCGCCATCAGTTGAGATGTCCAGGAGATTCTCTTGTTCTTGTATTGACAAGTCTTGCGGCATGGATACTGCAGAAAAATTACTGAAAGGATAGCAGAGCCATCTGTTTGCGTTTCCCATTGAGGGAAAATACTCACGTAATTGCTTTGCCAGTTCAGTGAGATGTTGCTTGATTTCACCTTTAACGCCGTCCTGCAACTGTAGTTCATTCGTTGTCAGGAATTTATGCATGTTTAGGAAAATTTCACTGTTGTTTTCCTCCACACAGTGTGCCCAGCAGTATTCCAGCTTTCTTATGACTCAGTTTTGTCCTTTACATTGTAGATGGTTGCATTCAGCCCTTGAAGTCCTAGATTTAGCTCATTCAGGTGAGAGAATATATCTGACAAGTAGCCCAGCCACAAGAGCCAGGGCATGTCATGCAGAGAGTGAGAATGGGTCTGTAAAGAATACCTTAATCTCCGAGTGAAGTTCAAAGATACATGTCAAGACCTTGCCCAGTGACAGCTATCGAACCTCTATGTGGAGCAATAGGTTGATGTGCTCACTTACCAACCCTTTACATAAAGCAGAAAAGATTTTGGAATTCAAGGATCAAGCTTTTATAAAGTTTATCATCTTCACAGCATTGTCCAGTACCTCCTTCAATTTGGGAGGTATGCCTTGGGAAGCAAGTGCTTCCCTATGCACACTGCAATGCACCTGCATCACATTGGGAGCAACTGCTCTGATATATATCACTACTCAACTATGCCTACCAGTCATTGGCTTTGCTTCATCGGTACAATGCCAATACATCATGATCAGATGATATCATGTTGATTTATGAAGCTGTCAAGCTACGGGAAAACCTCTTCAGCTGCAGTGTTTGGGAAAACAAAATGTCCTCCTGTATTGCACCTTTATAAATGTACCACACATACACCAGAAGTTGAGCTAAGTCTGCCTTACCCGGGGATTCATCCAGGTGCAGAGCGAAGTACTGGGTGCTAGTGACATGGTTATCATTGGCCGTGTCATCAATTCAATGTGACGCTCTTGTTTGATAATGGCACTAATTTTGGTTCCTTCTCTCCAAGCATAGTGCTTGCCATGTCTGCAGTCACAGGTAGTATTAGTTCCTCTACTATGGTGTGAGGTTTTCCTGACTTTGCAACTCTGTAATGCACTAAATAGGATGCTTCAAGGGCCTTAATATTATTTCAGCAGCAGCAAAGGGCAAAACTTTCTTGCTTACCATTACCTGTGCCCATATCCACTTGAAAAATTCTGGTGGTTTACCTGGTGTTGTTCATGTTTTATTTCCAAGCACCTGTGTAGAAGAGATCGTTAGGCTGTTTAACAGGTTTTCACCATATAACATACACTGCATCTGAGGGTATTCACTGTCTCCAGTCCAAGTAAATCCCATTTCAATGTGCTTTTCATCAGATTTACATCTGTTTGATATAGATTCTGTTTTGTCCCTGGTGTCAACGTTTCACTTCACAGGCTGAGATCTGCATGTTGAGTCAGTAGTCATTGTCTCACCAGTGATTTCAGCAAGTGCACTGGTACTGGCAAGACAAATTTCATCACTTTGCTTCTCATCACTGATACTTTGTGTGTTCTTCTTAACACTATCTGTCTTTAGCCATCTGTCCATATATCACTGTTACGTACAGATATAGTTATATGGCAACATATAACAGCTGAAAAAAATCCCTAAGTTCTGAGCTCAGTTAGAGTGGACAATTGCTGGGCAACTGAACCTGAGCTGTCCAGTGATTGGAAATGAGAGTTCTGTACATCAGCGTCTCTGTGTATCTGTGTTCTCAATGGTACATCTTGAAATAAATTAACTACCATATTCTATATAACAAATTCCCACAAAGTTTTAAAGCTTTGTCTGAGTAGCCTATTATGAATATGCAATAAATAAAATAATTAATAAATAAAATCCGCCATTACACAATTTCTCCCACGTACCCACCCCCCTGAGATGTCTCACATACCCCCAGGGGTACGTGTACCACAGTTTGAAAACCCCTGAAAAGCCATCCAGTCCCTCACTATTTTGGGGGGTTTTGTTTTGTTTTTTTGGCTTTGCTAATGTGTACACATTTCTTTTTTTTTTTCTGTATGTTCTGACACTTCAAATTGAAACTTCCTTCAGTTTTTTTTTTTTTTTTACTTGTTTGTCTGCTTGTGCTGGTTTAAGTAACATCTGTGTATGATCCTTTCTCTGTGGTTCCATGCGCCCCCTCTCATGGAAGTACTTGACTTTCATTTTTTGGGTGAGTGCTACACCCCACTCTGCCGCAAGGCCCTGCCCCCACTCCGCCACTTCCCCCAAGGTCCCAAAGTCACTCCACCTCTTCCTGCTCCCACCCCGCCTCCTCTAGCACACCACGCCCTCGCTCTGCCTCGTCCCGCCCCTGTTCCGCCCCCTCCCCCAATGCCTCCCACCCACTACCAAACAGCTCATTGGCGGGCTGCCAAATAGCTAATCGGTGGGTAGCTGGTGGGTGCTGAGCACCCACTATTTTTTTCCTCTGGGTGCTCCAGCCCCGTAGCACCCACTGAATTGGCACCTATGCAGGTGGCAGGAGGCTCATGGAGGAGGAACATTCCACTGAAGGAACAGCAGTTTCAGTCTTAAAATCTGTGGGAACTTCTGTGCATACAGATTCCACAAAGGCTCTATGCAACCAGAATGGGCCTCTGCTCCCCTGTCCACTCCCTTCATCGTCCTGATAGCCATGTTTCCCTTTGATACAGTTGCCTGTGGGAACCCTTCAAGGAAGTTTCCCCAGCACTCACAAGGGGGCATGGAAGAAATAATACAAGAAGAGTGCATTAATTTTTCACCACTTCTACTGATACAGTAGGATACAGAAGGCTCATTCACAGTTGTTGGTTGCAGTGAGAGAAGACAAAAGGATTGAGTGGGTGTTGTTTCCCCTTCTCAGTAGCTGAGCTGGCAAAGGACAATGAGCTATTCTTGTGTCAGTTCGCTCCCATTTCTTCAAATGGCCTTGTGTGAAATCGTCTTTTCTGGATGTGATTCTGGAGAAGATTTATTTCTCCCCCATTTTGTGTCAACACAAATCTCCTGGTCATCATGAGACATACTGAGGGAGAAGCAGAACATTTTGTTCAGTGGGTTTCTTTGTTGGACAATATGAAAGCTTTTTATTCATATTTCAGATTTTCTCTTTTCTCTGACTCTAGGTTTGGCAGCCTCAGAGTCAAATACGCAAGAGCGTATTTCCTTCTATATCAGATTCTCACCCTGTCTTGGTTCTAGGCATGAGCTATTTTAACTTCATGGCTGTCTCTAGTCAAAACAAGAAGAAACACAAAATATACACAAACAACCCTCACATTTATCAATATACATATGGAGAGAGAGATTTAAGATGTACATGGAGCTTCTGGCAAACATACACTGATTTGGAAGATCAATCTCAAAACTGAAAATCTTCTTTTAAAAAAGAACAAAGAGAAACAAATGCAAATATAAAGCAAAGATAAGAAGATATACGGTATAGAAGATAAACAGAGCTTCCGAGATCTGCCTCTTCCTTTCCCAAGTGCTGAGTGAAGCTGATCTTTCTTTTAAGAAAAGCTGGGGTTTATTGCCTGGTTCTCAGCATACTTCATTTTTAATTATCTCTTCTTCTTTCTTTCCACGTCTTTCATTTCCTCTCCAGCACTCTAAGGGCCACTATTGCAGATGAAGAGCAGGGTCAGGGGCTGGCTGCTTGCATCTGGATAACTTCCAGGGGTGAAAGTAAGATAAAATACTTACCGCCCTCAGAAGGGTCGGGGCCTTGGGCATAAGGGGCAGAGCTGGAGGGTCAGCCTCCCCCAGCCAGCCCTCCACGCTGGCTGGCCTGGGGCTCCAGCAGCTACTTAAAGGGCTCAGGTAGCAGCCTTTTTAAATTGCTGGGCCCCGGAGCAGCTGCCCCTTTTGTTCAAAATAGGCAACTGTAAGCAAGTTCTCAGAGCACAGATTTAAAACCATGGGAGAGCAAGCAACATTCTTTGTCTACCAGTGTGCAGCATTTCTTTTCTGGGTAAGTGCTGATTCACTGTGACCTCAAACCAGATTATTAACAATATCTATGTTTCATCTTCTATGGATAACGTGACTATAAATATAACAAAGCTGCCATTTGATGCCCCTTTATCTGGAACTTACCCTGTTCTAATGCAGATTGAACCCAACCCTTCCATGGAGCAAATCCAGCACAAGTAGATGAAGAACCGCTGGAGAAAGGAAAAGGGGGATGGCAGTAAAGACGTATGATAGCCAATGTTTTCAAAATGTGAGAGGAAGATTTAAAAAATACCCAGAGGAAGAGGAGGCGATCTCTCAAACTCCACTTCATGGCAAGAGTCTTGATGTGGTAAAATGAAATTAGTAATAAGCTGACCCTCCAGCCCCGCCCGTTCTGCCCAAGGCCCCGCCCCTTCTGGGGCTGGTAAGTATTTTATCTTACTTTCACCCCTGGAAGTTATCCAGGTGCAAGCAACTTCATCTTCTCAGTCAAAACTAGGGATGGACCTGAGAGGCAAAGTTCAGATCAAGACCAAGATCTGAATTTCTACCAGGTTTGGGGATGTTAGGATTTGGAGATTTGGTTCAGTCCACCTCTCATCAAAAGGCACGGTTTAAATGATGAACATACATTAACTAATCTTAACATTTTACTTTTCTTTAAAAACACCATACCTGCCTATAAACAGTGAGCCTTTTCTCTAACCACACCTATGTGTAAAACCGGGTAGCAGAAATTGTAGGCCACATCTCTGTTAAATCAGGTAATGACTATTCACCACACAGTTTTTGGCAAGTAGATTCAGGGCAACTGTTCAAGAAAAACAAGCAATTTCCTGTTGTATATGAACTGCTCATAAACACTTGAGCTCTGGTGCTTCTTATTGAAACCCTTCTGGTCTCAAATGCCTAGTATTAATACAAACGGTTAATTACAAGCTGTGGGGTTAAAGTGACTGCTGAGCATTACAGAAAGGTAATTGTCATTGTTAATGGGGAAAATGAAGGATGGGGCATGTGCTTGGGGTGCTTTCATCCTAAGAACTAGAAAGCCTAAATTGGAGACTCTAAGCAATTAGACTTTTGCCAGTTTATGCAATTTTATTCATGAACTCATATTTTCACAATGTAGGGCTAGATTTAGAATTTATTCTCTGTCCATAGCAAGGAAGGACCAAGACCACATGAGGGACTCATGATGCTGACTCTGTGAATCACAATTCCTTCTTGGTTTCCCACCACCACCACCACCATGCTCCAAACGGGAGGTAATCTGCTACTGGTTGATATCCGATCATGTTAGCTCCGCCATGCTGCCCAACACATTGAGAAGGGGTGGAATCAAGGCTCTGCCCATTCCCTACCCACACCTGACCACTGTCTGCCCACCTGTGTCCCTCTTACAGCAGTAAGAAAGCACATGCCATTCTCTTACTCTCATATATGAGTGCATAGAGAAGCCATGATCTTATTTTTAGGGAATAAATTTCAATCAAGCATGTTCAGTGTCAAAGAGAAAAATTAAACAGGGCAAATGAAAGTGGGTTTTTTAATTTTTTGAGGGGGCTCTATTGGGGATGGCTTAATTTTAAAATGTTATGCTTCTGGGGCTCACTCAGAAGTACAGATGCCATCTTTGGAATACACGCCAGAGCAGTTTGCTCTGAATGCATCTCAACTTAGGGGATGCCATTTAAAAAAAAAATACTTGAAGACCTGTGCTGCCAAACCAACAGATTTCAGAATGGAATGAAGGACTTCATGGAACATGTGGAGCCAAATTAGCCCTTTGGATACAGTCCATCATGGGTTGATTGAAAAGGAGGCATAAATGTTTGAATCATTAACACAACTGTGATACCCAACATGTCTCCACACAGAGGAAAGAGGGGGCTGCAAAGCTGACCCCTGGGAATCCCTGCGTGTGAGAGGGCTTCCTCAGCTGGCATGGAGTTGATGTAACAGCTCAATACCACCGCACAGGTACTCCTAGAACAAAGGGCATTTCAGGAGTATTCCTGAGGAATGGATGTTTGACCAGAGCACTCCAACTAAGCCTGGCTGCTAGAACAGCCACTTGGTGTCACAGGCAGCCATGCACAATTCTGGGAAGCCTTTAGGCTTCTCTAACGTGTGTCAGGGGCTGAATTAGCCCCCCACTCCTCCAGGATATAGAGGCACAAAGGGGATGTAAAGCCACCTTTGCCTGTACACCCTGCTTGGGCCCTGGTACCCAGCTCAGCTCTGGTGAAGGGATGATTTAGGCCCATCATATATCTGAGCTTCAGTTCCCCAACTGTATAATGGAGGATCTACTAAGATATTAATACAGTGGTGCTTTCCTTACGGTGGTTTAAACCGGATAAGACCACAGTTATTAAAAAAACAAACAAACAAACAAAGGACTTGTTATTTGAGCAAAAGATCTTGCAGATGATTGCTACCTCCTTAGGCAAATAACTGCACTGATTAACCCTACATTAAGAATTATCTAACCGTACTTGAACCAGGGGTTCTGGTGTCCACACTGCAGCACTCATATCTGAGTTAAATCAACCATATCCCAGCTGCTCAATGCCCTCCCAAGATGTAACCACTTTAGCCCTTTGACTGTACTGCACTGTGGGAAAACTGGACTATCCACCCTGAACATTACAGGAAGTTTGAATAGCGTGCTAAGCAGTCATTTTGGTCTCCAGCTTCTGGAGCCAGCATCATGGAGAAGGCACCTTTTGAAGAACTTCTCTTGCTTGCGCTTTCACTCCTGTATCAGGAAACGGGCAAAGCATCAGAGATGCATCACTCATGGAGGAGTTACCCTTCACCCAAAACCAAAGAAGAATTGTCCATATTCATTACTTATGTTGATGAATTTCAAGATTCCTTTGAATAAACTATTCATGAATATTGTTTTCATTAACCCAGTTTATATAGCGGGGCAAATAATGCCTGAATAATCACAAGTATCTATGCATATTGTGAATTTTTAACATAAAATATTCATAAATAATATTCTTATTACACACCCAGCATGGCACTTGATGGTGAATGGAATCAAAAGTTGCTGAAAGATCTAGCCAATGCACAATGTACAGTTCTAGATGGTACTGGTACATTTTATTGATGGTCCAGTGGTTAGGGCAGTAGCTTGGGACCTGGGATACCTGGGTTCAAGTCCCTTTTCTACCACAGACTTCTTGTGTGACCTTGAGTATGTCAGATAGTCTCTCTGTGACTCTGTTCCCTATCTGTAAATGTGCATAATAGCATTCCCCTACCACCTAGGTGTATTGAGAGAAGAAATTCATTGAAGACGGTGAGATGCTCAGACTACAGTGATGGGGGCCAGATAAGTACCTTAAACAGAGTGTTCACAGTAAGAGGATGACTACAGCAACAAGGATGAGTGTTTCAGAACAGGTCTGGAGTTTCCTGAATTGTTATCTTCTGACTAACCTTCTGCAAAAGAAAGGATGTTAGAAACTTGTAGGTATTTCTCTCATTTGCAGATAGCCCTGAATGTGCACACCAAATCTAAAACCAATCAGAGCCAGACTAGCTTCAGAGCTGCGTTTCCAGCTCCGACATGGCCTTAAAGTGTCTGTCAATTAGAAATTACAAAGAAATGGCAAACACTAACAGGATTTGTACAATACACAGACTTTAAAGATGTGCAATAGGAAAGAAACAGAAAATTTGTTTGTTGAACAAATCCTTTTCAAACTTTGCCATTTCTTTATAATCTCTAACTGATCACTAATTCTCTGTAAGTGGTATTGATCTGTAAAAACATGAAAAGATTAAAAATAATCTTCATTGGCAACAAATGCTGTCCATCTGTCAGACTGTTAATGTTTTCCACGCGCTGGGATAAGAGAGTATGCTAAATGATAGGCACCATTTGTAAAGGATCCTCAAATAATTCATTGGTTTTATACGTGTTCCTGTTCACCAAACACGTTTTTTTTAATCCCATATCTCAAAAAATAAATAGAAGCTCAATTTAAAGATTTTCAGAAAGAACAAAAGACTATCATAGTCAGTGGTAGCCACATTCCTGTTTCCCTACATTATTTGGAAAGAGATGTGGAAATAATCCCAACAAATGCAAATTCTTGACTGAATGCAGCTGAGAGAATATCACCAACCACAAGGTCTTGGCATGCACTCTGTTTCAACTGTAGCTGCACCACTCTGCCAAACATTACTATAGATCTCAGATGACTTCCCAGTAAAAAAAGTTTACCTGTCTGGAGTAACTTAAATGAGAAAAAACACTTATCATGGAAGGTTCACATTGTTGGACAGCTCCAGCTACCACAGCTTATTATTATTTTTGCTTGATGGCTCAGGAAGGATTAGAAGATTAATGTCACAACAATGCAGTTTTGCTGTTTTCTAACTCTGATTGATTAATCAATGGCAATAAGAACACATTTTCCCTCTGGAAGAAAGGGGGCAAATCCAGTCCCCAACTCTGTGGCCGTTGCAGTTTCCCTGGGCAATAGGTAGGGGGACTGGGTTTAGTGAGTGCACTTCTTTACACAGAACCAAATTTGATCATGACTCCATGCATAATAGTGTGTAAAGGGTGAGTCAGGGCCAAGGAAGGAGCAGTAGGGGAATCTGCTAATGTGCAGATCGCCCAGTCTCTCATCCCATCTGCAGCGGAGCCAGGTAGGACCTCTGGGGCTATTTCAACCTTTGGGCTAAAGTAGCCATCACAGACCATCTCTGCAATCTTCAGAGGAGGATTTCTTCTCACCTGGCCCACTTTAAGAGATACCAAATATCCAGTCAAAGTTCTGGGTTCCTGGATTTGGCCTTGTGATGGAGCAGAGAACCTCACACGAGCAGAAGGGTTAAAGAGAGCCTATGGGACTAGCTAGCCCCACCCCACTCCACCTCCAGCCAATGCCAGGACTGGAGGGGGTAGAAAAGGAGAGAACTTGGCTCATTTCAGGGTTGACTGGTGAAGAGGCAGGAGGTAATTCTAATTCTCTATGTGAGGGGAGCTTCACTACAAGCCTGACCGCCACCAGGGGAGAAACACCACATCCCTGACTAAGAGAGACTTTTGAGGAGACTGAGGAACATCCAGCAGTCAGTGAACTTTACAGTTTGATTGTAAGGACTCTGTAGGGCTAGCTCCTCCAACCATACATCTGCCCCTGCCAAAGGGCCCTGAGGCTACAGCAGGATGCTGCAAAAAGTCTTCCAAGGGATGCTACTCCTGGTGAGCCACTATTAACTGTTTGGACTATAGGGGCCATGCCCCAAACTGAAGGTACATAGGTAGGAAGTAGCACTGGGCAGTGGACTTAGACTCTCTGCTGGGAGGACCCTGGTAGTGTTGCCCTTGGGCAGGGACTTAGTGGAGAGGGAGGGTCCAACTACTGCACCTCTTTAAGGGCTGAGGCCAAGATGCAAGTGGAGGCCAGAAGTTTCCTGACATAAGGTCAGCTACCAGGCACCTCTGCCTCCAGATTAAGGGAACAAGGGGCCGGACATCAGGTGTGCAAACTATTAGGCTGTCTGAACTTCCAAGCACCCTATCATGGGCCCTAAATGAAAATATTGAGGGTTTCTGTTTTTTTTCCAAGATAACTTTAAAAGCATTATACTGTAGAGCCGTTCCTGTTAATAATGAATGTGGTAAAACTACCGCCATTCCCCTCTCTATTAACTCTGGTTAGAGGACAGAGATGTCTTTTATCAACCTCTTTCATCATCACATAGTAAGTAAACTAATCTACCATGTGATCATAACGTCTGAAATATTGTAACGGATGCAGCTCTCTCTTTGTGCAAGAGAGGGCAGCCTAATCCTGTTAATGCGGACTCAAAGCTCCAGACATCTGGAAAATCTGTTACATTATTTGTTATGCTTAACTGTAAAAATTATTGCATAAATTGAAAATTAACCTTTGTTATTCATTTTATGAGAGACAGGAGAATACGCTGAGATTTGTGATGTCTGCAGGAAAGTTTCAGAATAAAAAAACATTGGGTTTTTTCCATGGGAAATTTCTTCTAATGCAATACAAATGTGTGGGGTTTCTTCAGTGAATAAATTACTTTACAACTTGTGGCATGAAAAGAGATCAGACTTAGAGCCCTTGTGTCTGGCCTGATCTCATAGGGTTTATTCCTGAACAATGTTGGATTGGATCACATCTTTCTTACCAGATCCAAATATATTATATCTAGACAATACTGCTGTTTTTCATTTACTCTCTCTACTCCTTAGGTCTGTCCCCTTTCTCTTGCTGTGATTTGGGTCCAAGCTCTGGCATTTTGCAGTGTGGATGCAGCTAAAATTATAGACCCAGTCAGAAGGCCTGTATCTTCCAGAACAGACATATTAGCATGTCGGTGAGACCTGGGTCCAGCAATTGTAAGCCCAGGTTTACAATGCAGTGTGGATGCTCGAGTGCAGGCTTAGAAACATCAATTCCACAGACCTGGGTTTACAATACAGTGTAGACACCCTCTCTCTACTCTCTGGGCTTAATTCTATCCTTAGGGTAACCAGATGTCTGATTTTTATAGGGACAATGCCGATTTTGGGGTCTTTTTCTTATCTAGGCTCCTATTACCCCTGTCCCAATTTTTCACATTTGCTGTCTGGTTACCCTATCTATCGTCATAGGATACCAATTATTCACTGCAATCAATAGAAATTATTTGTGTCTTGGGAGCAAGAGGGCGATCTTTATTTTCCTTGTCTGTTTTTAAGGCCTCTTTTTCTATACTAGACCTTTACTTTTTCCGTGAAGCTTATTTTCCTTCAATGTCTCCTTTTTCCCCTCCGGTTCTTTGCCTTATTTAGCCTGTTTTTTCTTTGTGTTTTTCCAGTCTCTTCTCTGCCTAGATCAATTCTTGACTCAAGCCCCAGGTTCTGACATGGCCCCAGGCTAACAAGCTAAAACTGAGATTTTGTCCTAGTTTCATTTCAATCAGCTGACCCTTCATCCTACAACCACCTTTCATAAAATCCTCTTCACTGCAATTGCTGCCTATGCCCCCAAGTGTGTTCTCCCCACCTTGAAATACCTCCCTACTGAGTGTTTCCTCCATACTTGAAAGAAACCACTGGCCTGGAGTGAAACCTCCACTAAAGAAGGCAACTTGATGTATTTGGGATTTGGATTTGGAGCACTCCTGAGAAATACCATGTCAGAGACAGAGTTGCTTTAAAGTGCAACAGGAAAAGATTGCTTCATGGGTGAAGGACAAGAAGCTAATAGAGATGAAAGAAAACAGAATTTTTCACCTACCATCCTTAGACACAGACACCCTCAAATATCCTGCTACTATCTCAAAAAACTGCCACTATCCAAACATTGTGTAAGTGTCTCTAGTTTTCATCACAGAGCTCTCTACCTAGAGACAGAGTTCTGGCATCCTTTGCCACTACATTTTTGCCAATTAATGTAGTGAGAAGGTATGATCCTTCTG
This sequence comes from Dermochelys coriacea, assembly GCF_009764565.3. Lineage (NCBI taxonomy): Eukaryota > Metazoa > Chordata > Testudines > Dermochelyidae > Dermochelys > Dermochelys coriacea. Next base: position 59,319,948 of record NC_050069.1, read on the forward strand.
CATTTTTCTGTATTAAGGCCACTGTCATAAGTGATAGGAGCTTGGTAGCCTGAGTACTTCTTAGTATACTCACTGTAGTGTAACTATGATTCACGGAACAGCTAAATCACAGAATCTTGCTGAGAATGCCCTGTTTAACTGGGAAGGTGATGCATTCCTGGAAAGCAAAGATTTGGTTCTGAGAGTAAGTTGCAAACCCACAAAGTTCAACGGGGTTCAAACTTTACTCAAACACAGTCTCGCATTCCTGTATTTTACAGACAAGGGTAATGATCCTAAGAGCAACTGCCCCACAGCGTCAGTGGAGTGAAAAATTGGAGGGTTGTTTTCCAAGTAATTTGACTCCATACAGCTGGATCAATAGTCAATATTGCCAGGGCTTTGCTGCAGGTTAAGCTTTGCTTCTACCTAATTTTTACCATTGCATGTCACAATGAGGCCCAAGGTAGAGAAACCTTTGGTATATGAAAAGGAAAAGAGGACAAGAAATCCTATCTGTTCTTGGTTTTCTTGATTCTTAGCATGCTGAAAATAGCACATACATTGAGAATTCAGGGACTTGTGCAGATCTATAAACTGGACTGACTTGTGCAAACAAGTCCCTGTAGAGCTATGAGTTGATCACATCCTTATTTCTGGAGCGTAGGTTCTTACACTCTGCAAAATTATCCTGGAGCCTAAATTCAAGGTCCCAAACACACCAAGGACTGTGCTTCCCTAATTGCTTGTGTCTGAGTACTGCACAGTCATTAAGACTGAGTTCCAAATTACAGTCTAACCTATATTTGCTAATTGCTCATAATTTGCCCAAACAAATTGAGTTGGGGGCTGGTATTTTCCATGTTTGGTCCAAAGAAAAAAGGTTCTAGAAAGCTTGACCCAAATTGATGCAGCCACTCAAGCATGAAAAATTGTTTCCCTTTTACATCCTGCTTTGAAAATTGTCCTCTGATCCTTTAAAAACGATGAAGCCAACCACGACTGGACTGGCACCTTGCAAACTGCCTGTGAGTCAGAGAGGACTGAAACACAGTGGAGCAGATTCTTTTCTCATCTCATCAGAGCCCTGCTTGGTGCAGGAAAGAGGGGCTCCAGGTTTCTGAGGGTCAGCCCTACTTCCAACACTTCTTGGAGATGCAGCCAGGCAGCACTAAGGGTATGTCTACCTTGCAATATAAGCTCAGGCTCAAGCTTGAGCCAAACCTCCCCTTCCATCTACAGACAAATCTCAGACTTGGGTGTGGATCTAGGGTCCTAGGGGTGAGTGGGTTTGAGTCCAAGCTGGGACTCGAGCCCTATTGCTTTGCAGTGTAGACACAACCCCCCCTCAACCTGGGTGCTAGGAGTCTGCCAAAAGTATCCCACAATCCTGTGGGCCAACTTCTTTCTTTGTCTCTAGGGCAAGAATATCCAATTGACTCCAGGGAAATGGAAGCAACCCCTATGGAGTAGTGCAGCCGCTCAGTGAATTAGCATTTAACTCTTCCAATGTCTTCTCACCACTGAGCTGCAAACACACCATCAGAGTGCCCTCTGTGTTTTGCAATGGAGACTGAACAGAAGAAGTCTCTTGCAAAGCACGCTGCCTCCTGGTTACAGGAGCACAGCCAGATTTTGGTAAATCTCGGTATGAGGCCAGCAAAACGGTGGACTTCAGCAAATGTACCAGGAAGGATCATGCATAGTAGCAAGTCACAAAGAAACTGGCAGTGTGGAAATTTATCAGACTGGTGACCAGTGCAGGGAGTGCATGAAGAGGCTCAGGACTGAGTACAGGAAAACCAGGGATCAGAACTGAACCTCAGGCAACTCACCAACATCATCCCTGTTTTCTGAGGAGTTTGACCCAGGTACTGGGCACAGCGCCAAGCCCAGAGCCAACGGGGGTGTGTCATGACCTGGGCAGCTGGGATGGCACCCTGGCAGCTAGGACAGTGCCCTACTGGCCCCAGAATCCAGGATGGGGACTGATAGGAGCCAGCAGAGGCCACCAAGTGAGGACAGTGAAGAGACTTTGTTTCTGAAACTGGTCCCAGAGGAGGCTTTGCAACAGGACCAGCAGCAGTATATCATGGGGCTGAACTCAGAGGAGCTGTTTGACACCTGCCCCTGAGAAACACCATGCTGCAGAGCCTGCAGCAGACAGAAAAGGTACAGAAGGCACAACGGAGCCTGGTAAGGTTCCGGTTCCATAGTAACATTTTTAATACAGTAATGGAGGGATTTCTGTCCTGTGAATCGAAACAAAAGTTATCAAAGCCCCAGCTAGCAGCATGAATCTAATGGTGGATTGTGTGCCAGAAGTGTGGTTCCTCCTCTCACCACATGCAGTTCTAAATGGTGATTGGGAAATGCAAATGGCGTAAATGCCTTGAAAATGAATTTTGACTGGAAATGCACACATCATCGCTAGGACATTCCTGTTTCTTAAAAATAATAACCTTACATTGCCATGCCTGTAAGTATGCCGCTCTGTGGAGCGGTGTAATGAGCTACCTGGAAACAATGAACTGTGGGAAGGGGGACGTGTGTTCCATTTACAAATCTAGTCGACTTCAGTTAGAGAGAGCCCATCCAGTCCATAGGTAACAAAATCATTTGTGCCAACTTTGACTGGGATTTGAAATTTTATCCAGAAATAGGGGGAGGGGGCATTAAGGAGGATGGCTGTGGAGTTCTGTGTGTGTGTTTGCCTGCAGCCCTAACAGGTTAAACAATGTGGAAGTTAACAGTTATAGCAGCCTGCTTCTGGATAGGCAAGGGTGCCCTCATGTATGTATCTTTATGCTAGAGAGTGAGGGCAAGCTGCTCACAAAGCTCCAGAAATGTAGCTTTCTTCATGCGAAAGTTCTGGACCCACTGCTAGTCATCCCAGGTGATCCCACCAGTTTGTTTGTGGCCTGCTCCAGAAGTGCTGGTCTACACAGGGGGCATCAGCAGCTATGCCAAGTGTCATGAGCAATATCAGGCAGTTTCAGTCTGCTATATCTGTGTCTTCCTCCCCTGACTCCACCATAAGCTCTTTCACGTGCCTTTGATGGGTCAGAAAATGCCACCAAAATGTCCACAAGCATCTCTGATGCTTTGCCCGTTTCCTGATACAGGAGTGAAAGCGCAAGCAAGAGAAGTTCTTCAAAAGGTGCCTTCTCCATGATGCTGGCTCCAGAAGCTGGAGACCAAAATGACTGCTTAGCACGCTATTCAAACTTCCTGTAATGTTCAGGGTGGATAGTCCAGTTTTCCCACAGTGCAGTACAGTCAAAGGGCTAAAGTGGTTACATCTTGGGAGGGCATTGAGCAGCTGGGATATGGTTGATTTAACTCAGATATGAGTGCTGCAGTGTGGACACCAGAACCCCTGGTTCAAGTACGGTTAGATAATTCTTAACGTAGGGTTAATCAGTGCAGTTATTTGCCTAAGGAGGTAGCAATCATCTGCAAGATCTTTTGCTCAAATAACAAGTCCTTTGTTTGTTTGTTTTTTTTTAATAACTATGGTCTTATCTGGTTTAAACCACCTTAAGGAAAGCACCACTGTATTAATATCTTAGTAGATCAGTTTTCTGTTTTGAAAGGGTACGTCTTTTTGTCCCCCCACCACCACCCTCAATTCTTTTTTTTTTCCCCAAAAAAGGAAAGAGAAATATAAGGACAGCTCAATAATGGCTGCGCTCCTAGGAGAAAATCCAAATGTGACACCTAGAGTGAGAAGGATCAATAAGAAAATAATTCTTGGTCACTTATAACTCATCATGGATGCCTTTGGCCATCACTTTGTGAGAAGCAGTGAGGACCGCTGATAAATCATCTGCTTTTCAGGAAGTAGCTGTAATCGGGAAATCTCAAGTGTCATCACAATATTTTTTTCTGTGATCAACTAGTTTCATTTCCAAATTGGAATCTGGTATGCTGAAATTGCAAATTTAGAGGAAAAGTGGAATTCAATTTAATAACAGTAAGAAAATTTCTTAATTATAGATTGGGGGGAGTGCTAATTCATTGAGTGGTGTACAGATTTAAAAGATTATTCTTTTATTCATCATAAAAGGAGGATTTTGAAAATCTAGCTCAAGCTAATATTAATGGAAATTTAGTTTTTGCAGAATCAGTTACTAAAATGGATTTGGATCAATCTGATTCAGTGAGATCTACAAAACAGAGCATCATTTCACAAGAATTTGAAGTTTTGAATACCTGAACTTTGTACAAATGTCCTGAGCTTGAAAATTTCAGGTTTGGTCAGAATTTGAGATGACAGACAGTTAAAAGTGGCTGGGTTTAGGAGATCTCAATCCCAATAAATAGGGCAGGTCAGAAATTTTGGGGAATTGCTGAATGAGCATGGAGAGATGAGAATCACTCAATTTTCTGACAACAAAATGTTCAATCAGGACTTCTTTTCCCCCATCTAAAATTTATGACCAGCTCTACCAGATCATCAGGTTGTTTACAGGCTCCACAAATCTAGTAGCTCATTTTTTTTCCCCTTTTCATTATAAAACCAAGGGGAAAATGCAAAAACTAGCATTAGTGCAACAGGGTTGAGAAATCAAACACTTGAAAGTCAGGCAATTCCAAAAATTAATGTTGAAAGCTCACCCCTAACTCTTCTCCCTCGGGCAGCGGTTCTCAAACTGTAGGTTGGGACCCCAAAGTGGGCTGCAACCCCAAAGTGAGTTGCAACCCCATTTTAATGGGGTCACCAGGGTTGGTGTAGACTTGCTTGGGCACAGGGCCGAAGTCAAAGCCCAAGCCCCACCACCCAAGGCCAAAGCCAAAGTCTGAGGGCTTCAGCTCTGGGTGGCAGGGTTCAGGTTACAGGCCCCTTGCCTGGAACTGAAACCCTTGGGCTTTGGCTTTGTGCCCCCCACCTGGGACAGCAGCGCTTGGGCAGGCTTAGGCTTCAGTTCCCCTCCTGGGGTCATGTAGTAATTTTTGTTGTCAGAAGGGGGCTGCGGTGCAATGAAGTTTGAGAACCCCTGCCCTAGGGCATATGACTTAAATATAGTCTTTCTTCCCACATATTTTTCAAGTCCCTTCTCTCATTTCTTCCTTTTTTTTTTTTTTTTGCAACTATTTTTGATGAATCCTTAAGTATCCATTAACTAACTCACTGATAGCAATTCAAAACATCATGAGAGGCAACTGTGTCACACATAAGAACTTTGTTTATTATATCAGACCCTTGGGGTTCTCAAACTGTGGGTTGGGAACCCAAAGTGGGTCACAACCCTGTTTTAATGGGGTCGTCAGGGCTCATGTTAGACTTGCTGGGACCTGGGACCAGAGTCGAAGCCCCACCGCTTGGGGCCGAAGTCAAGCCAAGGGCTTCAGACTTGGGCTGCGGGGCCTAGGCTTCCGCTTTAGCCCTGGGCACTGGGGCTCAGATTACAGGCCCCCTACCCTGGGGCTGAAGCCCTAGGGTTTGGCTTTGCCTCCACCCTGCATGGTGTGGTGAGGCTTGAGTTTTGGCTTTGGCCCCCCCACCTGGCGTGGCGATGCTCAGGCGGGCTGAGGTTTTGGTCCCATCTCCTGAGGTCGTGTAGTAATTTTTTTTGTCAGAAGGGGGTTGTGGTGCAATGAAGTTTGAGAACCCCTGCCTTATTTGATTTTATCTGATTATACATAACATTTTCATCCTTTTGAAATGTTAAACATGAATTTCTCATTATTCACAACTAACTTATTAATCTACTTGTACTCATTTTCTTTCTCAAGGAATTTTTGAGGGGAAAAATAAGATTTGGATAAACAACTAACCCAGTTAGTAAATCATGAAATTATTTAACACCAGTTTTCATGCTCTTCCTGCATAGTAATGGATCATTAATTTTGCCAATATATCTCAACTGTAGAGCTGGCTTTATGGAACAGAAAACACTTCATGTTATTTAGTAGAAATCTGGCTGTGAAATTCCCTCTTCATGCCTTTTTTTTTTTTTTTAATTGTTATTTGTTCTCCCTTGCTGCCAGCTTAGTTCTGGAAAACAAAAGGATCACTACTAGGAGCCTGATATTTCATGGGTCTCTCTCTATTATATTGTGCCTACATTTTAAAAATCAACTTCGCCTTCTTGACAAGCATCTACAGGATCTCAGCTTCAGGTTGACTCCTTCCTTAAAAATTCATTAGAGTTTTCTGTTGACTCTTCTGTACTACTTAGGTTTACTCACAGTATTGATTCTATGCTTTGTACCACACTTAAGTTATATGGCCATAATTTGGTTAAGCAGTTAAGCCCATGCTTAACTTTAAGCAATTAAACTTTAAATATTTGCTTAAGTGCTTTGATGAACAGGGACAGACTTAAACATATGCTTAAGTTAAACATATATTTTGATTGGTAGAATTGGGCCCTATAATAACTTTTGGCACCCTAGTCAGAACATCTTCCTTCTAATAAGCTAATAATAGAGGTAGAACTTATTTTGTCAGGATTTAAAAGTGAGCTTGAACAGTTGTCTTCTGTGTTGATGTGCCACTGTGAAATCTACCTACCATCTCAGAATAGCAAAGTGGTCAATAAATACTCTGACCTAATTTTAAAGAAAGCAGGTGACCTTTGATATGTAAAGCATTACAGACATATGCAAATTGCACTTAAGGAAAACTTTTTTTCCTCAGTGTGGTCCAACAACATGACAACTGATGCAAGAAAGGCAGGTAATCTATAAATCTGTGATATATATATGGTAACAGTATTTAAAAGTATTTGCAATTAAATAAGGGCTTCTAACAATATTTTCATGTCTCTAACTAATCAGGCCTAGGGCCAGATTATGCTTGTAAAACTGCATTGGGAGCAGTGGGAAAACCATATAGAATACAGGGAGGGTGTGGCTGCCCCTGCATGGAACTAGGTCTACTATTTGGTAGCTTGGGTGGGTGTGGGAGAAGGAGAGCCTGGCCTGGCCCTACCCTTGCAACTTTCAGTAGGCTAAGCAGCTATGCTAACCTGGTTGAGTCCTTGCACTCCCTGATGGCAAAAATTGGGATTGTGTGCAACCCTTGCATGAAGGCATGATGGGGTGGAAAGGATAGAAGTCTGGCACCACTTGCACAGGGCTAACAAGTCCTTCCCAATGACTGGTCAAATGAGTTGGCACTCAGGGCTTCATGGCAAAAGGTATAACTTTTGGAAGTTAGCAACTCATCTTCTGTTTATGAACATATATATTGCATGCAAAAAACCTTCCCTACATTAAAAGAACATTAGGGTTGCAAAGTCAAGCATTCCCAAAATTTGGAAATATCAGAATTAATATTGCCTGTGCAACAATCTGGTTCTAGAGGGGAGTATTCCCTAGTGGTTCTAAAACCCTTCTGCTCCCTCTTCCCACCAGCCTGTCTCTGCCCCCCTCTGCTTCTAACCCCCATTCATCCTGCCAGTTGCTCTCTCTTTGCTGCCTCTACTTCCCACCCACCTTTTTGCATGAGTCAAGCTGCTGCTTCCGTCTCTTCCTCACTGCCTGGGTGCCAGCAACAGAGCACTTACAGCACAGCGAGGCAATCTCCCTGCTTTGACTTCTGGTGCTCAGCAGCACAGCTGCCCCCAGTTGCTGGGAGAAGCAATTGCAGGTAAAGTCCTGCTCAGCCTCTCCAGCCCCAGGATGGAGCATACTGAATCACATGTGCATGTGCATTCTGGCCACCGCATAGGACTGGAATCCAACCTGGGTCACCAATATAATTGTCAGGGCTGCTCACTGTTGGAGTACACCAAACCCCTAAGCTACCACTAGCATGCCAGGCGTACCATGACTCAGACGCAAGCACTGCAGCAGCTTCAGAAGCTAGGTGTCTGCCATGGTGGGTACCAATAACCACTCAGATACCTTGCTAAGTGAAAGGGTATCAAAGACTGTTAGGAAAGGGATAGATTGTAAATACCCTAGATGCAGAGGCTTAAACAGTTACAGTTCAAAGTGAGCAATAGCAGGTCTTGTTTGGGCCCCTGGGGCAGTCCGACCGAGATTTGGGAGGAGTAAAATATAAATAAAAGAGTCACGAAGATAACAAGTTTTGCTTTCAGGGGCCTGGGAGGATGAAGAAAACTACAGCTAACTTCTTCTGGCTAATTTAATTAGCTTTTCTTGTTATACTCTCTTGTAATAAAAATACCCACAATAAGACTGAAACCTCTTCCGTGAGAGAATGGATTTTAATCCCCTTTTGTGGCATCTTTCCACCTTTATCATTGCTGAGAGGAGGGATGGGTCCTTACAAACACCCTAGATCCAGACACCCTGAACTTTGAGAAAGTTGACTCTTTATCCAAACATCACAGCCTGACTCTGACTGAAGGACAGTTTGTCTCCTTCTGGTTTGTTGTGGACAGTTTATTCTGCTACTGTATTTTTATGCTGAAATTTTGGAAATAATTAACAGGTCAAGGAACCAGCTGGGATGTAAAGTTAAAATCCTTGGGAGATCATCATACTTATGTGCTGTGTGTACAAGTTACAGGGGCTAGTATGTGGTATACGGTTAAAGATTCCCATAAAACAGCCTGTAGTTTCTTTTTTCAGAAACAGGTTTCTTCTTCTTCTTCTTCTATTTAACTTTCCAAACAGTGTGCACGGGTTTGATTTTTTTTTTTTTTAAAGGAGCCATGGCCAGTGGATAGCTTCAATTAGTGTTCTTTTAAAATGTTTAGCCTGGAGTTGGCCTGGCCCTTGCTAGCTGGTTAATAGCTACTAATAGTCAGAACCTCCCCACCTGTGATAATGGTCTGACCTGCAGAACTGCTGGAAACAATCTGGACTTTCTGTGTTGGCCCCAGTCAGATGATTTGGGTCATCATGACAAGGAGTCAGTCAGATGGTAGGGGCCAGTAATACTAATCACTGACTGCAGTGGCTACTTCCATGTATCACCATATAACACATTGTGTGGTTACCACCCTGCCTAAGCTGAATGAGTGCAGTTACATCATTCTCTGTACTGAGAACTTAGGTAAATGATGCATGCTGGGGACAAGAATTGGAGAGAGGGAGGTCATTTGCTCAGAGCTGAAGTGGGAACTAGGTCTAAGGGAGTGGAGCCAACTTTACCTCAGCCATATCTCTCCCCCATCCCTGCAGTAGGCTGTTGATCTGAGAGTGAACTGTGAAGCAGACAAGTAAGGGAGAACTCTTTGTAAAAGTTTCCCCTTAGGTTTTCTCCCAGACAGTGGGAGACCCTGGCCACATCCAGTTATCTACATTGGCCCCAGTTTTAGTCCTTGCAAGAGGGACACACACCTTTGAGAGCCTTCATATGTTTCTGATAATGGGGGATCAAAAGGAAGATAAATGTTCCAATCCATCTGAGAATAACGTCTTCAGGGAGCCAACTCAAAGGGGAAGAGGCCAGTAGTACCCTCTGACTTTGGGACTGTCTGTGTAGTGGTTTTCTGAGACCTTCTGGCTGGGTAGCTGAATTGGACTCACTCTTTCAGGCTTGCCCTGGTTGTTTGCTGCACTCCCTGTAGGGCCGGGAGTAGAGATCTCCTGGATGGGAGTTGCCCCTATGGCTTCAGGAGTTGCGCCAGCCATTTCTTGCTCAGGATGATCTCCCCCCTCCCCCCCCGATGACTAGTTTCCTCCTTTTTAAAGGCCTCAACCCTTCTATACATGGTTGACAGGGTCAGAGAGGTGGGCTATCCCCACACACAGAACCTGTCTAGTGCCTTCTTCATGACTGTGGGGTTGATACACCCTGTCACACCTTTGTGCTTGAAAGGGCAGCTCATCCTAGAGATTCAGCAGGGGAGAGAAGATCCACTCTCCCTCTGAGACAGAGTACTCGTGCGAGGGGAAGAAACATCCCTTGAACTCCACTCTGAAGGTTGTGAAAAGGCCAAGAAAGGGCCATAGAGGGGCATTCTGGTCTTCAAAGGGAAGGAGAACCCTGTGAGACTGAGATGGCAAGAAAGGGGAAAACACTATTCCCTGGTCTAGACTCTGCGATGTGACCAGCAGGAGATGCTTAATCCCTAAAGGGTAACATCTGCCTTTCAGTAAAGGTGGTGAGTGTGGGGGGGCCCTTCAGCCTCATAAGAGAGGGACTGAGAGGTCTGTTAGCTGTGAAAAGTAAATGGTGGTGGCACCGTCACAATGATTCCCTGCAGCATCCTCCAACCTCAAGTGACTTCACATTGAACAAAGCACTGAATGAGGATTTGATGGTGTGACAGGGTCTTCAGTGGCTGGGCAGCTTAGTGGCTAGACCGTTGGTTAGGGGGCTGTAGGGGAACCTAACCCCTCCTTCTCCCTCAGGTCCTGGCCCAGGGTTCTGTGTTGCTCAACCCCTAAACAGGGGAGATGGATCTTTCTCTCAGCCATAGGGGAGGGAGCCGGGGTATGTGTGGGGAGGGGGGTTAGGGCCTGTTTTCCTAGCCTGCTCCCTATGCAAGCCCTTTTAGTTTGGGGCATGGCCCCATTAGTCCAGTTGCCCCACAGTTGGGGCTTCTCTGTAGGTTCCCCTTGGCCGGGGAGCAGCGCTGGCGGGGGCTTCACTTTGTGTCAGGGGAGCAGCTGCGAAGCACAGTCACTGCCAGCAGTGCCAGCCTTTTCCCAGTGACCCTGCCCCTGCTCCTCCTCTTCTCCGGAGGCCCTGCCCCCTGGCCAGGCCAGAGCCAGCCATGGTAAGGGCCGCCTAGGGAGCCCAGGCCCCAGTGGGCAACCCAAGACCCTCCACCTGGCCATGGCGGCATGCCCCAGGGGGCAGGGACATGGGCTGAGGGCTGCTCTCAGGCACCCCGGCTGCCTGCCCAGGGCAGTTGGAGGGTCTATGGCTCCCCTCAGCACCCCAGGCTCCCTTGGAGGCTTTGACCATTGCCCAGCTCCAGCTTCTGGTCTGGCTGGGGGCAGGGCCTCAAGGAGAAGAGCAGGGGTGGGGCCACAGAGAGGGGTGGGGCCTCGTGCCCCCCTTCTACTGTGGTTCCGGTGCTTCTTTCCTGAGCCAGGAAGTGACTGGGCACCTTTGAGGAAGCAGCAGAAGCCTGGTGAGCCAGGAGCTGCAGTGAAGCCAGATGCAGAGAGGAACCCCCAGGAACTTTATGCAGTGCCACATGCGGAACAGACGGTGACTGCCAGACCGTATAGCTGGGTGAAGATCTATGTGGGATTTATGGGGGAGCAGTAGTGACTGGGCAGTAAACCAGTGCAGAGGGACCCCAAGGAGAGACATGAACTCAGCTTGGCCTGAAAAACATGCAAGCTCCTACTTGCTTGAATAGAGACTGGACTGGAGAGGGCACCCCAGGCAGCAAGGTTCTGTAGTGCTACTCACTCCAGACTCCCAGTGTTTTTACTTTTTGATGAGTAACAGCCATACATTTCTCCGTAAACCTGCCTCAATACAGCTGAAGAAGCTCTCCCTTACCATTGTTATACCCTGCATGGATCTTTGTGAGAAAAGCACAGGTTGCCAGAGGGAAGAGTGAGGAGGAGGCACCAACAAATCTGTGTGCACATGGCTAGCTGTAGTTGCAGCATTTCTGTAAATGGTTATATAAAAGAGCCAGCTTGTTTTTAGAAACATGGAGTCATGTTATTACATACCACGTGGTACAGGAAACACCATGTGACCTGCCCCTGTGTCTGTCCATCCACACTCCATACATCATTTCACTATGGATAGCCTCTCATCATTTCACAGAGATGAGCATTTGGTGCCCAGATCTCTGGAGAACAACTTTTCAAAGTATCACCTAATTTTTAAAAATACAAGAAGCAGGCAGCCCCAGCACCTCCTGCTCCCCTTGCACTGAGCAGTTCAGCTGGTTTCAGCTGCAGAATGCTCACCAACTGGACATCACAAAGGGGATGAGGTTTTCCCAGCTAGGCCCAGGAACTAGCTTTGTACCTGACAGGAGGAAGAAGACTAAGGCTTATATATATTTTCTCAAACCATGAAAGACTTGTGAAGCTCTTCTGATGGACTTGTGGCTGGCAAGCCCTGAGCTAGGACCTCAGATAGTTGCTCGCTCAGAACCTGGGCCCATGCTGTTGAATGAGGCTGTTGCACCAGATCAGAAGATCCAATTGGTGCAAATGAGCAGAGACTTCTCCACAAGCTCAGAAAGAACACATGTGATGCAACATCATCTAGAAACAGCACCAGAGTAACTTGTTAGGGAGAATCCTGGCCTGTCCCAAAAAGGGTATGGGTTATGATATGAGAAGAGGTGCAGATAATGCTGAAAATAGGAGTCATTGAAGAGCCTAAGAGTGACTGGAAAAGCCCTGTATTTCTGGTCCTCAAAGCCGATGGCACGGTCCGATTTTGTGTAGACTTTCACAAGGTCAATTCCATCACAAAGTTTAACACCTATCAGATGCCAGTGATGGACAAGCTGTTAGAGCTGTTGGGCCCATCATAATACCTCAGTACAGTTGTCCTTACAAAAGACTATTGGAAGATTTCCCTGTCTCCGTTCCCTCAAAAGAAGACTGCACTCTTGACCGCCTTTGGCCATTTCCCTTTTAAAACTATGCTGTTTGGTCTGCAGTGACTTTCCAGTGCCTTATGAACCAGATCCTCAGACCTCACCAGCAATACATTGGGGGCACACCTTGATGATATTGCCATCTATAGCTATATGTGGGAAGACCACCTACAACACCTAAAGGCAGTATTGATCTCTCTACAGCTAACCCTGTGAAGTGTAAGTTGGTCGTGACAGAAATGACTTATTTGGGGTTTAGAGTAGGAGGAGTCTTTGTGAAGCCTGTGCTAGATAAAGTTCATGCATTAAACTCATGCCCCACATGATACAGACAGACATGCTGCTTCCTCTAAGATTGTCATATTATCACCAGTTCATCCCCAGTTTTGCACTGATTGCAGCTTTGCTGGTTGATGTGCTAAAAGACAAAGACACTGGGAAGTTATGGTGGGACAACTGGTAAAATAAGGCTTTTAATACCCTAACAGCATGGCTGGGCTGGACACCTGTCCTTGCCAACCCAGACTTCACTTGGGAGTTTATTCACTACACGGTTGCATCTGACATCAGCTCAGGAAAGGCGCCCTTTGAGGGATGGAAACACTTGATTCTTTATTTAAGCAGGAAGTTGTTGCTCCCCAGGGAAAGAATGTATCCAATTATTGAGAAGGATGCTCTGGCTATTGAGTGGGCAGTGGACTCCCTCAGGTATTACCTGTTGGGCAGCCCCTTTTCCCTAGTCACAGACCATGCATGCTTGCAGAGGCTCCACAAAGGCCTCAAATCCCCACATTATGCACTGGTATCTATGGCTTCAGCCCTATAGCTTCCAGATGCAACACTGAGCAGGGAACGGAGATGCAACTGTGGATTTTTTTTCTGGGAGATTGAGATCAGGGAGATGCTCAAGCAAGAAACTCTTCTTGGCATGGGTGGGTGAGAGGGAGGTATATGATGGGCCACGCCCCCCATCCCACTGGTGGAAAGGCTAACTAGCTTTCCTGCAATCAGATGGGCACAATTAGATGCACCTGCAGAACATTCTCCTGCTAGAGAAGCAAGAACTTAAAAGAGGGAGACTGGACACAAAGTGGGAGGGAGGTTGCTAGGGGCAGCTAGTAAGTGCCAGTAGCAAGGGGAGTGCAGCCTGAGGTAGTTGCAAAAGTTTTTTCCTTCACCCCTTGTTTAGGGCAGACTGATGCTACAAGCTTGATATGAGCAAAGGTCCTGAAGTCTGTTTCCAGTCAGTGATCTGCAGTAGGACCTGGGAAGCACCACTAGGGACAAAGGACTGTAAACTGGGCTCTGAAAAGAACCTAGGAGTGAGCTGAATGCCTGTTGGGGACAGGAAGATTGCCTAGGGGTGGAGGTTTCTGTAGGGGCCCCAGGGGCAAAAGACTCAAAGAACTATGGCCAAGCCCATGCTGAAGGTCAGTCAACTATAGTACCTGAATGTGGATTTAGGATATTAACTTAAATCACCCAGGTCTGAATGTTTTGGCTATTATATTTTTTCAGGGCAGAGGAAGAGAGGGAGGATAGTAGTGCTGCCTGTGTAGTCCTGGTTTATTAAAACATCTAATTATTTCTTCCTCTGTCAGGTAGACAGAGTACCAGTCCTCTAGATCCTTCTGGTTATCACACAATAAATCATGCGAAAGAATTTTAAACCCTTTACTTAAGGTGATATGTATTGGCAGTAACAATTTTTGACCCCTTTACCATGTGTTGAACACTAAACGCATAGTGATGGACTAACTATATGTAGTGCATACTTGAAAGCACTAGATGGAGCTTGGGAAGCAATCTGAGAAGAAAGGAGATAAAATGGATAGTCCTTCAATTTTTTTTTTTTTTATGCACTGCATAGGGCTGGGAAGTTTAGTTTCAAAAAGGGTTTTGGTTCTGAATTGGAGTGAAAACCAAACATTCTGAGATTCTTTGCAAAGGAAAATTTGAAAGCTTTGTTTTTTTGGGTCATTCAAATGTTTTGTTTCAAGTTGACTTTTTAAAATTGTGTGTATATAGATATATTGATCAGACCCAATTTTATGGAACACTTCAGTTTTGATGGAACCATCTATTAATAGACTATAGTTCTGTTGAAGTTTCTCTGACCAGCTCTATTTTTTTGTAAATGTGCTTGAATAAAGAATGTCTAATCCTACTGACTTGTTGCTTGGTTCAGTGAAAATGCAGCACAATGTTTCATGTGGGCCTTGGACTTTCCCATTATAACATCACCTAGGTACAGAAAATGAAATTGTTGTATGTATTGTAGATGTATTAACTGTGGTACACACATAGCTGTGCAGATCTGATTCCAGGCTGGAATTTACCTATAAGTGTCACACATGAAAAGTGTTGACAGACCAGATCAAACAGCTGCAGGACTCCCTCAGCCTATTAATCACTTGGAATAATTCATTAGCTAATGTCCTTTACTCTGTAAGAGTTGCCTGTAATTCCTAGCCAGGAGATTCAGTGTCTGCCCTAACAGCACCCTGATCATCATCCTGTGCAATAGGAAATATTGTGGGTATGCTACCTTGCTGGTGTTTTCCAAGCAATTTATGATCTCATGCTATTACAGAGGTGTTGCTAATAACTCCATTGTTTGTTTTTTTTTCACTTAAAACAGGGGAATCTTTTTAGGTGTGACATGTTAATTATAGCCAAAATAACAACCTTTACCCGAAGAGTAGGGGTAAGACCTTTGGATAGTTAACATTACGTTTGTTCAGTAATTTAGGAGTTAAATACTCCTTTTAAAAAAAATTGTGTTGCTTTTTGCACCCCTCCAACTTTTATAGTTTTAGTCTTTTTGGAGTGGGGGGGGACAAAAGCTTTGGGGTTTTTTTTAAAAAGTAATGTTGTAGTTCTGATGTATGTTTGTATAAAGGTTATTCTAGAAGGCACTAGCAGCACTACTTTAACTTAAGGTTGCCTCATGCTTTCCATTGTAAGACCCTGTTTTCTGCTGCTTATAAATTTGCCAAACTTTAATTGTTTGGGCTGAGATTTTTCCATGTCTGTATCAAGCTGAATTGCTTTGGAAAGAATTAACAAAAATGGTTCAGTTGTTTGCTTCTAACCTTTTGTCTTTGAATGTTTTACAACTATTTCACTGAGAAGCTGCTGTACCTCTCTACTGCTGAGTAGGAACTTGAAATGTGGTAATGGGGGTTCCCCTGGTGTCAATGATGTGCCTCTTGACAGACTTGTAAAAATCTGCCCAAATATGGCCAAGTTATGAGCCTCTGAAAATCACAGCTTGTATATGCTTAGTGGAGGCCGGCAGCCGTCTGCACACAGCATGCTTCATTCCCACACAGTTCCTACATGCTGACTGGACTGAACATGTTATGGCCTCACAGTGACTGACCATGCTCCTTGAAAATTAAGGGAAGCAGAGATCCCTGCAGCTCTTTCAACTCAGTGAGGCATTCCATTATCTGGTAATATACAGATATTCAAAAGTATAAAAAAAAAAAAAGTGATAGCTGTCACTCTTCCCTCTGAATCCTTGGTGTTCCAGTGGGGTATTGGTGATGCTGTCCTGCTTGAAGGGCTTTCAACAAACAGCTAACTGAGTTCCTGACCACCTTTGGTTATTAAACAGCCCATTGCACTTTGTGCAGAAGTAGTGACGTTAATCATGCCCCGGGGATACTACCTTTGATACCCTTTGCGTCTCATTCCTTCACAAATGTTTCTTTTGGCAATCGCCTACCAAAAAAAAAAATCGGTATCAAAACCAACCAAAGGGAAAACCTATGAACTATCAAAACACAGGTACATGCTTTAGGCCCTGACTGCTGGGTTACCCCTATATTTTATTTTATTTTTTGTTCATTCAGTTGCCTTACCTTTTACTGGTCTAGGGCAACCCACGCCAGTGCTTGTCACAATTGCAGACCCTATCACTAAGGGGATTCAGAAGCTTCCTTTGGTGTGTCCTTGGGAGGACAGTTCTCCTCACAGCCATGGCCTCCTTTGCACTGTGCTGATTGTGAGACAGTCATTCCTGGAGCAACCTCAGGAGCGGGGTAGCTGTACTGCACCCCTGCACAGGGCTGTGTATACCATGTCATCTAGCCCTCAATATAAAGCAATGTTAAAATTGGCTTGGAGACACATCCATCTCTTTTCTATTTTGAAAACTGGTGGCAACAGCAATATCTGAGGAGTCTACAACAGCTGTTTCTGAAGCTCTAAAGCATTTTGATTTAATTATACAACCAGGCACTGCAGGGTACATAAAGTTTCCATATTTGTGCCTTTGCCATGACATGTACATACAAGCGCTGCAGAAAGTTTTTTAAGAAAATCTTTTTCACCTTGTCAGAGATGGAAATATCAAAACAATAGAGGTAAATCTAAAAGTGTAGATTCTGAGCTAGTATGTAGTTTAAATGACTTATTTAAGAGGGAAAGTAATAAACAACCGGGAACCTCATTTGTGAAAATCCTATTAGGTTTTCAGGTCTACTGAAAGTAGAGCTGGGTGAATACTGTGAGGAATATTCAATCAAGGTTTTAAATGGATTGACTTTATATAATAACACTTTTGGGGAGTTTGTTTTCCTGAAATGAGTGAATGAGTACAATGCAGAAAAAATTTAAGTTAAATGGTGTAGGATGTTTGGACAAAGTATATATTAAATTCATAATCACTAGTTTTCACACCAGATTTCTAAGTGAATATAAATCTTAAAATCAGTTAACAGCAACAGGCCATTCTGTACACTCTAGATTTATATACTGTGTCCGTTGCTACAGACTCTAACCTCAATGTGAAGTTAATACTATGAATATCAAATTGAAGCCATACTTGCAAAGAACAATTTAAAAACAGTCCATAAGCTGAAATGTGAATAAAAAATTCCTTGAGGAAGTTAGATCAAACTAACTTTTAGAAACAGATTGCTGTAGACAATCTGAACAGATAAGAGGGCTAAATGTATAAATAGATGATTCATAGATCTACTTGAAATATATATAATATTATATTTCAAATGTATCAGGTTCTCCATTTACATCTAAGCAATACAAATCAGATTCTATCTAACAATTGGCTAGTTGAATTATCTGGTCAGAATTGCTGCATATTTGCCCTACTGCTCCTCTTTTTAAGTCCTTACCTCCCCTTCTCTAATTACTCCATAAGAATATTTTAAAACACTATTTAAAGTATTACAGAAGAAATTAAGTTATAATTGTACTGTTTGAAAACTTACACTTTGTGGTACTTTCCTCCCCCTGACCCCTTATGAAACAGTAATTTAGGTGTGTGACAGTGCTGGAAGATAACTCATTGCTTAGGCACCAGCCTGTTCCCCTGGAGGAGGCTGATTTGGGGATATGCAGCTAATTAGCTGATCAGGCTGGGAGGGACATCAGCTGAGTGGTATAAAAGAAGGGGGAGGATCTGAGTCCAGTATTGTCTGAGATCTCTGCTCCTCCCAGGCCCTGTGAAGAAGGGCTAAAGGACAAGAGACACTTCAAATACTTTGCTGAATGAGACTGTATTGGTGTGGGTGATGGAAATGTAAACACACTCACACAAAGTTGCCACATATGGGAGAATCTGAGAGGTTTCTGGGGCAGCAGAGAACAGGGAGGGGGGTTGGCCTGGGATTTGGACTATCCCAGGTCGTAGTGATTGAGAGAGGAAGGAGAAGCTGCTGTGAGGATTCGGTGTCCAGTCAATGGCATAGATTCTGCGGTGGCTGGTGGAGAAGCAGAAAGAGCTGCTATGGGCTATACGGTCCTTCCAATGGTCAAACCTGTGCTGTTGCACTCCATATGATTCTGTGAAGACATGATAATGAGTATGAATATAATGTAACTGGAATATGCTTCATGCAAAAGGTCTCTTGTAAGATATCATTACAAAGCTTATAATCTACTGAGTGTGGTCATCCTATTTGTATGTATGTATCATTCTTGAATCTGAAACTAGAAATATAACTCTGAGGGCCTAGTGTAATTATGCAAAGCTTGGGCCATTAACAGTGGTTTGGAATTTTGATGGCTCCCATTAACCAGGACAATTGACTGTAGATGGTTCTGTTTACTTGTAAGTCTTCCTCTGTGCTGGCAAGTGGATAATGATGTCTTTCAATGACATGTGATCATGTCACCTGAACTGGAATCTATCTTTAACCTGATGCTTTTCCATTTAGAAGGAGGGGTAGGAACCCAAAGAAGGACACAGGATTCCCGCCTTGTGCAAAAGATATATGTAAATAAGGGAGTGGAACAGAACAAAGGGGGCTGCAATCATGAGAAATCCCCTAGCTACCACCTGAGCTAGAACAAGGACTGTACCAGGCGAAAAGATGGGGCCCAGACTAGGAAGGCATCCAGGCTGTGAAAGAAGCTTATTGAAACATTTCTGAGGGTGAGATTTTTATCTGTATTCAGTTTCTTACTGTATTAGGCTTAGACTTGCGTGTTTTATTTTATTTTGCTTGGTAATTCACTTTGTTCTGTCATTACTTGGAACCAGTTAAATCCTACTTTTTGTATTTAATAAAATCACTTTTTCTTATTAATTAACGCAGAATATGTATTAATACCTGGGGGGGGGGGGGGCAAACAGCTGTGCATATCTCTCTATTAGTGTTATAGAGGGCGAACAATTTGAGTTTACCCTTTATAAGCTTTATTCAGGGTAAAATGGATTTATGTAGGGTTTGGATCCCATTGGGAGTTGGGTATCTGAGTGCTGGAGACAGGAGTACTACTTAAACTGTTTTCAGTTAATCCTGCATCTGATAGGGGATGTGGTTCAGACTTGGATCTGTGTTTGCAACAGGCAAGCGTGTCTGGCTCAAACCAGGCAAGGTACTGAAGTCCCAAGCTGGCAGGGAAAACGGGCTCAGAGGCAGTCTAGGCACATCAGGTGGCAGTCCCAAAGGGATTTCTGTGATCCAACCCATCACAACATCAACTGAAGAGACAATCCCTGCTGGTATGCCAGGCAGAGCAACAGAAGAGCCTGCAGGAATTTATCAGGGAACAAGCCCAAGTGCAGCAGCAGTTGCTTCAGAAAGTGGTGAGTCTCATTATGGGGAACAGCAATTGGGAACAGCTTGGCCTGTGTAAAATGGGGCCTGCAGATGACCCCAATGCATTTGTAGTGACATTTGTAAGGGTAGTGATGGAAGTCAGTTGGGACAAAGGAATGTGAACCCTCTGCTTAGCACCCTATTTGATAGAGGAGGCTCAAGTGACCTAAATAGCCTTTGGTGATAAACAGCCCATATTAGATAAAATGGGCCTGCCTATGAAGAAGTGTTGGACCATTAGATGGGCTGGAGGTGCATGACCCAGGGCACTTGCCCAAAGATTAATGGACTGGGCTACCCACTGGCTAAAGCCAGATAAGCAAGGTGTGAAAGTATGGACTCCATAATTCTGGAACAGTTAATACAAGGCCTCCCTGCGAACACATGTGTCTGTGTTAGGAGGCATCAACCCACAAATCTGGATGCAGTGGTCAAACTCGGAGAAAATCTGCTTCCTTAAACTCTGAAAGGTGGTGTGTCCATTTAATAGACCTGAGCTAGGAAAAAAGTTGGAGAATTGGCAGAGGAAAACCCTGCAGAGAAGAAAAAAGAGGAGAGCATAGGAACTCTCTCAGGAAGGCAGGAAATTACCTGCTACCAATGTAGGAGACAGGGACACGGAAGAGATTGAGCCAGCCCATAGAGGGGCAATTTTGTGGTTGGACTGGGACCTTGGGGGAGTAGCAGAGAAAAATGCCAACCATCTTGGTGAAGGTACGGAGGATAGGGGAGAGCAGCCTCATGGCCACCTCATCAGGGTGTTTGTGGGCAAGGAAAGGTGTGGTAAAGCCACACTGGATCCTGCCAGGGGAAAAGCTGAGTGTGTTCATGGGGAGAGAAGATTTTGCCCAATGGCTGAGTTGCCTCTGGGAGGGGGATGGGCTGTCCAAAGAGTGCCTCAAAAGGAAGAATCCCAAAATACATTGGTAGAATTAGGAGAATGAGTCCTTTAAGGAACAAGATAATGAAGTGTTAGGACACGTCCTGTCTCAAAAATAAAGAGGAGGAGGAGATTTGATTTTCCAATTGCCCCTGGTGTAAAGACAAATGGACTGAAACACAATTATGAGGATATCACCCACCCATGAAATGTTCCTTCTCTGGGTGGACAAGGAATAACCATCTTGGGGACAAGTACAGGTGAACAAGGTACGGGGAGGTTCCTCTCAAGAAGGGAGGGTGTGAGGAAAAAGGAACTTTGGCATTCGACAAGGGAGGGTGGGGTATGACAGAGTGCTGGAAGATAACAAGTGAGCCTGCACTCTGATTGCTTAGGCACCAATCAATTTCTCTGGAGAAGGCACTTAACTAGCTGATCAGGCTGGGAGGGCTGATGAACCCATCAGCTGAGAGGTATTAAAAAACATAAGAACGGCCATACTGGGTCAGATCAAAGGTCAATCTAGCCCAGTATCCTGTCTTCTGACAGTGGCCAATACCAGGTGCCCCAGAGGGAATGAACAGATCCAGTAATCATCAAGTGATCCATTCCTTGTCACCCATTCCCAGCTTCTGGCAAACAGAGGCGAGGGACACCATCCCTGCCCATTCTGGCTAATAGCCAGTGATGGACTTATCCTCCATGAAGGAAGAAAACATAGGAAGGGAGCAAAGTGAGAAGACCTGAGCCCAGTATGCTCTGAGATATCAAGGAAGGGAGAACTCTGTGGGAAAGGGCTAAAGGGCGAGAAACACTGTACACATTTTGCTGCATGAGACTGTACTGGTGTTGGTGATGGGAATATAAATCAATTCACACAAAGTTGTCATTTACTGGAGAATCTAAGAGTTTCTGGGGCATTCGAGGATGGGGATGGAGCAGGCTCAGTTACAGCATCGCAGACACTCTTGTCATCTTTGAGCTACTTATTGGGTCACACTTTTCCTTTGAAAGCCAAATGTAATTTGAAAGACTTCATGTGGAGGAAAAGAACCATGCAAGAGGTTTGGGTGATTATTCTGATAAAGGCTGCGGGGAACCAGTTTACTTTAAAATGTTCAAATATCATGCACACCTCTGTTGCTGTATGAACAATAATAATGTGAGTTTCAGATCAGTTATTCTCAAACCAAAACCTAGGATTCAAACTATCAGAAAATTGGACAATTTTTAATCCAGATCAACTTTGTAGTTCAAGCCCATTGCTAACGGTACTAGATAAAACAGCAAAATATTCATTTAAAAACAGGTTGTACTGACAGTACAAATATAGGATTTTTCAGTGTAAATATCATTAAATTTTAGTTAAAATCTGATTACACCAGTAAATTGGCAACACAGGGAAGTACTAGGAATTTTTTTTTAAAGAATTAAGGTTATGTTTTAAGCTCCCTTTGAATTGTGTTGAATTTCACTTCATCTCTAACAGTTTTGTTTAAAATCTATGGAATGGTATATAATACTAGGTTTTGTCATGTGTTTAGTCATGGACACTGACTTAAAGTGAATTCTGATTCCAAAATCAAAATTTGAAGATTGCACCTCTGCTAGTTAATACTGTCTCTGAATTTCACTAGAGGCAGCAGTTTGTTGAATTTTTGGCTTTTGTTTCTTTTAGAGATTTTTCAAAGAGCATAAGTGGAGTTGGGATACAAAGAGCCCCTTTTTGTAGATCCACTGAGAAAATCCCCCATATTCAATAAAATCAAAATACGTTTTTCCCATTCAGAAATAATGTAAAGAAGTTTAGGAGATGCTTATTTACAGGTAGGATCATTAATATCTGGAATACAATGTCAACAACAGCAGTTCAAACTATGAAACATAATTCCAACCATGTTTAAAAAGAGAGCATAAAGAAATCTGCAGGGTACCATACCAAATTACTTATTTGATACGTTTCCTGCATCTCTTCCAAGAAAGACAATACATTTTTACTAGTCAGTTTTACTTTTATAGTCCATTTCTAGTCAATTTCACTTGCAGGTTCTCATGCAGCAGGACAATAAATGTTGCAAAGTTTGCATTGAAAATAGGAAGAGATATTTATTTATTACAAAAGCTCTCCTCGTTGGAATTTTTTGTAAATGGAAAAGTTATATAGTGCCTTTATAAAAGCTAGGTTTTATAAAAGCTGATTTTTATTATATTTTTCCATGTGCTTACTTTAGCTGACGAAAAAGAGCAAAGATAAAATCTTCACGAGAGTACAATGTTTTCTTCTTTGTAACAAGCTGCATCAACTCTGCCTCACAAAGTGGCAGCTCACTGCAGACAGTAC
This sequence comes from Dermochelys coriacea, assembly GCF_009764565.3. Classification (NCBI taxonomy): domain Eukaryota; kingdom Metazoa; phylum Chordata; order Testudines; family Dermochelyidae; genus Dermochelys; species Dermochelys coriacea. The sequence goes on from NC_050069.1 coordinate 59,342,679, forward strand.
ACTCCTAGGCATTTGAAGCTGCATTACATAAAAGAAAAATAAAACCCCAACAACATAAAAATAACATAGACCACAGTTTTATAAAACCTAATGTCCCAATTGTGCAATTGGATCAACTAATATGGTCCGTGTGTCCATGCAGAACCTGGTTGAAGCAAGGAGCCCTGATGAGCCCAGTGCTATTTCTCATGCAGATTAGAAGAACCAGCAGTGGAGAAAGTGAGGAAAAACCGGGTATCTATCATTGTTATTCTAATTACCAGTCCTTCTAATTGACTGAAAAAAACCTAGAGGGCACTGGGCTCATTAGGAGTTCTTGCTCACTCAGCTTCATTTTTATTTTAACTGGCATGAAGCAATAAAACCTGTGTGAGCTATTACTGTCTCATGTCTTGGTACACCATTTTTTTTCCCATCCCAAATTGCCAGGGGTTGGTTTTCATCTAAACTTTTCAAAAAGACTACTTTTCATTCTCTTCTATATCATGAATGTTAGGAGTATTTTAGATTTATTTTTAAATCTTAGTTGGTGAACTCTAACATCCAGATCACTTGTAAGTGGGGGTGACTTATTAAAGAACTGTTACTTTTAAATAGGCAGGAAATACATCACAGGATTATTTCCTAGTTAAATGTTATTAGATATTTATTTCACCTCTTGCACATTCCTCCCAGGTTGGGGTAAACTGATAAATTCATGTCCAGTAGTTACTTCTTGGAAACTTCCTATTAAATGTCAATATTTGACATTAAACTAATCTTTAGAAACTACCTTTGAAGTTGTGCTATTTTGAATAATGCTCTGGGCTTTTAATATACTGGCCCAAAGGCCTTAGCTTTATAAATATGACTATACCTGATTTACCTGAAATTTTATTTTGTCTACACAGTGCAACATCTGGCTTTGCTTTGAAAATTCATAAATGGTCACTTGTGGTTGAGGCCACCACATAATGCCATTGCATAGCACAAAGAAGGAAATCTAAGAAAGTGCTTTCATTAAGCTTGCACAGCTCCAGCTTTCATTTACAGTACAAGCCTTTAATAGAGGCTGCACAATGTAGACCCTTTTCAAGTTCAGCCAGAAAAAAGAGGGTAGAAATTTAGACAGGAATCACATAAACCCCAGAATTCAGGTACTTTAATGACCCAAGCTATCCACTTGGTCTGTGAACAGGACTGGTATTTTACATTTTTTGCTTCCATGTAGTGGTTACTGTTGCTATGGAAACCACCACTCTGGTATTCAATGTTTAGCACATCTGACTCACTTTGTAGCTGGAGCTTCTTGGAAAGGTATAACAACATTATGGCGTGATTTCAGGAACAAGCATGGAAAGTAAAGAGCATGGAACATGTGTAACTGCTTTGCAGCAAAAGAAGGAAAGCATCTCACTTATTCAAAAGCAGGTTAATTATGGTGACTTTTTGGAGGACATCATTGTTCTTATGGTGCCCTGTTGATAAAGGGAGATGTTATTCCAAGCTGCTGGAGGGAAACCTGTAGTGTATGCAGCTGAAGTATTCAAATGTACAGTGACCGAACAGCATATTTGTGAGTGCAGTGGATTAGTCGGCTATAGAGGGGGGCCTGGAAAATCCACCCTTGCCTGCAATGTGACTAACTATTTGGAGTTCCCACTTCAGGAAGAGGTTTGCAGCTATCAGTAACCAGGATTGGGTCAGAATCCATGAGAAAATTAACATGATGCTGCATTAGCTCACACGTGGTTTGCCCTGGTGTGGCACGCCAACATGCTGCAATCTGCAGCTTTACTGCACCCTGTACCTCAGTCATACTCTGGAGATTGCTTTTGTGACCCACAGGCTGCATGAACTACATCTAACTGAAATGGACTAGATCTGGAAATATAACACTGCTTTCTAAACACACACATTCAGTTCACTGTTCACAGGGAGCTCCACAGACACAGAAGGAGTAATTACAGAGTGGCAAATTTCTTATTACTGAAAGGAAAATCTGAATGACCCTAGCAAATATCTGTGGCGTAACAGTTAAAATCACCTTTCCAGATGTTTATGAATGTTTGAAATTCCAAGTTGCCATTTTGAACTCAACGTAGTGGGTGGGAGGGTAAGGGGGGGATGCCAAGTGGTTGTGGTACAATCCTCCATTGGTGACCACACTCTGGTAGGTGAGGCTTATCATTTTTGCATTGCGTCTTACAACAGACACCGCTCCCATTACTGTAATAATAAACTGTAAATATGAGCCTGACACTTACCAGGCTCTGAGGCAGCTTCTGTCTCCAGTGGAGTTGTTGCAGCCTCAGCAGCGGGCTGTTCCTCAGGGATGGGATCAAACAGCTTCTCCAAGTAGAGTCAGAGAATTCACTGTTGATCCTGATCCACAGCCTGCTCTGGCACTGGCTTCCTTGAGAGTCACTTCATGGTTCACACTGGGAGCCTGCTGCAGGCTTCTAACAGTCCCAAGGCTGGATTCAGAGGCCACTAGGGGGGCATCATCGAGGTTGGTGCAGTGTCCAGAACCTGGTCAAAGTTATCATAGAATGGGCATGTGATTTGCAAATTGCCTGAGGTGCAGTTCTTGGTCTTGGTCTTCCAGTGCTCACTCTTCAGCCTCTTAATATGCTCCCTGCACCAATCACCTGTCTGGAAAATCTGCAGAGCTGCCAGCTTTTTAGCTATCTGCTGGTACGCATGGTTGTTCCTGATGCTTTTGCTGAAGTCCACAGTTTTACTGGCCTTGCACCAGAGATTCACCAAAATTTGGCTGTACTCCCGTGACCATGAAGTAGCATCTTTGCAAAAGGTTTGTTCAGTTTGCAGTTCAGTCTCCATTGCAAATCCAGTAGGCTCTCAAATAGCATGCTTCCAGCTCAGTGATCAGAAGAGAATGGAAAAGGAGTACTTGTGGCACTTTAGAGACTAACAAATTTATTTGAGCATAAGCTTTCGTGGGCTACAGCTCACTTCAGTACTCCTTTTCTTTTTGCGAATACAGACTAACACGGCTGCTACTCTGAAAGAAGAGAATGGGTTAATGCTGAGCTGAGCTGCTGCCGTATGCCAAGTGGGGTTGGCTTCCTTTTTCAAGAGAGTGGATTAGAGATTGTTGGGATAGAGAAGACTAAGGAAGTTGTCCCATGGAATTGTGGGATACTTCTGGCAAACTACTGGCACTCAAGTCAAGCAGAACTGCATCTACGCTGAAAGCAACAGGGTTCGAACCCTAAGTCCTAGCTTGACTCATGCTCAGACCCTGGGTCCAAGCACTAGGTTAGCTCAATTGCAATGTAGATGCAAGGCGTGTTAGGCTTGAGGCCAAGCTCAAGCATTGGCATATGTTTCAGTATAGACATATCCTGAAATACAGCTCTCCCCACTCTCCTTCCTAAAAGACTTTGTTTTAAAATTGCCAGGTTCTTATAGAGCTTTTCTACATGGAAATGCAGAACAAACTGTGGCAACCATCCAAATCAAACTCATATTTGAACTGCCCCCACAGTGATTGGTCTAATATCTACCACCAGACTGAGGCTCTGTACATTCATTAATGAAAATGTATTAACCATTTTGTTTGTTTCTTTGGAGACTCCAGGTGAGGGCAGGTGAGTGATGTGGGAAGTATTGCCATAAATTCTGCATTTCCTGATTTTTTTTCCAACTTTTTTGTTTTGAAAATTAAACTCTTACTTTTGGGAGAAAAATGGAGCATAGGACACTGAGTTTTGGCAACCTTAACACCACTTCAACTTTTTTGTGTTTGAATGTTATCAAATCTATTTAGGTATTAATAAGGAATAACGAAATGAAAGGTGAAGTTCTGCCTTGGACGAGAAACTAGCTAAGAGATATAAAAGAGAGAGTACTATGAAATGCTAAATTTTCAACATTGCAAAAGATTGATAATAGTGTACCCTAAAGATCCATAACAGGTTGAGTGGCTTTTAAATATATTTATTAGTGAACTGTTAAAGGAGAGAACACTAATGTGGAAAAATTTACAGATGATACAAAATTACTTAGGTTAATTGGTCAAGACAAGAGAAGACTGTGGGGCATTCCAGCAGGACCTAACCAAGTTGGGTGGATGGGCAGCACTGTGACAGATGAAATTCAGTGTTGGCTGGGCCAGCAAGGGAAAGAAGCCTCTGGGGCCCCTTAAGAATTTCTCACCTCATCCCCCCCCCTATGGGGGTTTGGCTCATGACTTGACCAATTGACCCTGTAGATTAAAGTGACTGAAGTTCACGGTGGAGTCTGGTGGCACCTTAAAGACTTACAGATTTATTTGGGCATAAGCTTTTGTGGGTAAAAAAACCACTTCTTTACATGCATCTTTAAGTCTTTAAGGTGCCACCAGACTCCTCGTTGTTTTTGTGGATACAGACTAACACGGCTACCCTTCTGATACTTGAAGCTCACTGGCTTCTGTGCACCTGAGGAGAGTGATTATCAGCCCTTTCCCCCTCTTGTTGTAGCATTCTGTGCCTGACAGAAATGGCTCTCAGGATTGGAGAAGAACCAGGTTTGTGGGCCTAGCTGTAGGCAGGACAGCTGTCACTTTTTGGCACTGGGAAGGAATTTTTCCTTCGCTGCCAGAATGGCCTGGGTGGTGGGAATTTCACCTTCCTCTTAGCAGCCTAGAGACCAGGGCTGGGGTTGGGGGTAAAACTGGTTGTTCAGGGGTTCATGTTATTGAAACTTGGAAGGCATCTAGTACTAATTTCATAGGTCTGGTTCCCTGATAATCTGGAAGTGAGAGGACATCTCCTAAAAAAGTTGAGGGCAGAGAGTGGGGCTCCAAATGTCTGATACTGTGAAAGGCTTCCTCAACCCCCTTTTTCCTGTATTCTTAACCCTTGTACAAGGGTTGACCCAGTGGGGTCTCAGCAGTGGCTCTGGGACCAGGTCAAGGGTTTCTAGAACAGATTAGGAGAGAAAGGAAGAAGGCTGACCTGCTCTGGATGAGTTATTGTTGAATAGCCTGCCAGATATGTTAAATTAATGAAGTTGCTGCCTGATTAAACCACATTTGTGGTGTCCGTCTTCATGTAGTTATCATAACAATTTAATGTTTGTGAAAAGGGGCAATCCAAAATTCAAGCATTGGACTTTGTTGGAGCTAATCAATCTACATTTTTATAAACCAAAGACTATAACTATAGGATTTACTTCTGCACCTTATTGTCTTGTTGTTGCTTAACTGAAAATAAGAGTGTTACTGGTTACTTAAATGCTGCTCATATTGCACTGTATTTAGTGAATGTTTAATTATGTGCTAGGGCTTCTACCTCTTTCTGTAAATTTATTTTAGATTTAAAACAAACAACACTGTAGATTAGTAAATTTGCTCATAATCCCAACAGAACCAGTCTCACTAAAACAGACGCAGTGGTTGTTCTGCTTCCTCTATCAAACATACTGGCGGACACATCAGTCAACATATAAATGGATCTTCAGTCTGTCTAGAATAGCTAAACAAATCCATACTTTCAAGACTGGCCTCCACAAGTCTGAGGGTAGGAAATAATCTGTAGTTTGTAAGTGACAATATTTAATCTGATCCTCAAGGTCAATATGAAAATATTGCCATGTTTTGATCTGTTGGGTTTTAAAGACTTCCTGGCAAGTCACAAATGTGACATAGATGTCATTCATGAAGCTGATACTGTTACCTGCCTAGAGATACAGCAGCCGCTCTGACAGCATAGTCTCTTTGTTATTCAGCTGATGTTAAAAGAAGGTCAGGCTAAGGGCTGCAGACTGACATGTCAGTTTATAGCCTAGGATAGTGCCCAAGGTGCTTTTTTTCATTTCATTTGGAATCCAACAACTTGTAAACTTGCTAATATTTTGTCCCCTCACTATAGGCTCTTTCTTGTGATGGGTATTTAGTGATTTTTCTCAGTAAAACAGCTGTCTTAATTGGAAAACCAAAAAAAAAGAGAGGAATAAACATACAGAAATGGTTTGAATTGTATCTAAACAAATTTTCAAGCTGGTATTGTCTGGCTCATCCCATCTTGATGACAGATTTTTGACATGAAAAACCTATTAATAAATACAGACAACTTGAGGATTATACAGGGTAAATGTTCTGTGGGGTAAATGCATAACTCCCACATAGAGTAACTGGACAATGAAATCTATGCTCTCTGTAATTAATGTACCTGAATGTGGCTGTAAAGATCTTAGAGAGGAAGCAAATATCACAGCATCCCTAATGTAGTGCCAACAGTATTAGTTGTGATGTATTTACTGTATCTAGTTGTAAATTAGGCATGGCTATCTCCTGCAGTTTTTAATCCTTTGGTGCTGGGAGTTGGATTTCCACAGTGAAATGGCAGTTGCCAGCAATGAAATAAAATGAACTTCTATCACCAGCCTAATTGCACTGGCACCACAATAATTAAGGCTTTGGTAGTTCCTGCATTGTAAACTCCTAATTTCAGGAATTTATCACTTGGGTGTAAAAATTCACCAATGCTGAAACTCAGTATGTAAGATCTCATTCTGGCCATGCTTTTTGACTTCAAGTTTCGTTGCACCGTGTTTAGCCATTTTAAAGTAATAGATATGAAAACCCCAACACAGGGTATGGTATCTGACTTTAAGATAACCTCTACTCTAGCAGACAAAGATATAACAAGACCTAGTGACTGAAGGTTAAAGTTAGACAAATTCAGATTTGGAAAAAAGAAGCAACGTTTTAAGTGAGAGTAATTAGCCATTGGACCAAATTAAGCATGTTGGAAATCCATCAACACTTAGCATCTTTAAATCAAGACTGGATGACTTTCTAAAATACGTGCTTCACTTCAACGACAAGTTATTGGGCTCAATTATATAATCGGGAAGAATAATTCCCTCCAGTGTGGGAATGACTAGATGAAATTCTATGGCCTGTGTTATGCACTAGATCAGATTAGATCAGGGGTTTCCAAACTTGGTTCGCAGCTTGTTCAGGGTAAACCCCTGGTGGACCACAAGATGCTTTGTTTATCTAGTGTCCAAAGGTACGGCCGCTCGCATCTCCCAGTGGCCGTGGTTTGCCATTCCCAGCCAATGGGAGCTGTGGGAAGTGGTGGCCTGGGTTACGCTGCTTCCTGCAGCTCCCATTGGCTGGGAACGGCGAACCACGGCCACTGGGAGCTGTGAGTGGCCGTACCTGCGGACGCTCAGGTAAACAAATCATCTCGCGGCCCGCCCAGGGCTTACCCTGAACAAGCTGCGAATCAGGTTTGGGAACCCCTGGACTAGATGATTATAGTGATTCCTTTTGGCCTTAAAACCTATGAATATTATATAGAAAATATGTAGCTAATGTTATTGCAAGGGTTAATTGTACTATTCCCTCCCTGCTTCCTGGGACCCATCTTCCCCATGCTCAGTGGTCCATGCAGTGTGCCTACTGTACCTGGGGGAGCATGTCTCCCCCAACCCCCATGTACTGGGGGGGGACAAAATCCCAGTCACTTCTTGCTGCACTTTTTACTCATAAATGACTTCCTGTGTTAAAATAAAATATTCCTAGTAACTGAATCATGTTGTGTAAAGATTGTTTTTGTTTGGAGAAAAACGAAATATTATAGTTATTTTGTGTATCAAACTGGCTGATGCTTATTTTCAGTTTAATTGTAAATTTCATTATGTAGGTTCATAACACATAAGTGTGTACTATGAGTGCGATGGTCATATTGATATGATAGATCCCAAAGACTCTGGAAGAGCCATTATGATCAATTTGTCAGAAGAGACCATAACTGTCTTTACTGTGCCATTTTTATTATTATTATTATTAATAATAACTATTGATTTATAAGTGCATATGCACTTCACAAACACATTAGAGACAAGGCCTCTCCCCCAAATTATTTACAATCTAAATTTAGACAGATATGACATAACCAAAGTTGATCTTATCATGTTTTGGCTGGCTAATTTTTGTGGGGTAGCCAATTGTATAACAATTCTTCAGTTCTAGTGGTGAGGGCAGGCATAGTACTTATCTCTCCTCAAATCAGGCATTTGTTGGAAAATATTTGTAACAGGAAATCTGCCTTAAATGTCCCACCCAATTAGTGGGTGTTGATTCTCTTGGGAAAGATTAAGTGGGCTCCACAGAATCATTATGGCAAAGTCATTAACCCACCTGGATATATGAGAGGTGGGAGAAGCTCTCTGGGGAGTGAGATAGAATCACTAGGTGCAGCCAAGCTTAGTGTGACATTTCAAACTATTATTTTACTGTTTACTTTGTTCATTAAGCCAAACCCCAAGAAGATGGTGAGTTTGAATTCTACCTGATGTGTGGACTGTATTTATAGAGCAGGATGGGAAAGGCGCCTGCTAACACTACAGGCAAATAAACACCCTTCCCGCAGAATCTAAATATCCACTGTTCAATTCACTCAGTTTCCCCCAATCAAACCGTAGGGTTCCCATCTGATTTATATTGCTTGACCCACTTCTCCACCCACTCAGTTCTGTCAATGGCAATTTGCTCTGAGTGAGGACCTCAAGGTTTGGCCCATAGATAACAGGTTTTATTTGTAAGAACTGCTTTTCCCTTAAGAAGAAGGAAACAAAACTGCACTGAATGAAAAGTGATGACTTTTATGTTTTCATCCAAGAATGAGCTGAAATGTGTTTGTTTTCTCTCTGTCTAGGAATACCAATAAAGTACTAACACTTTAATTTAAATTTGCTGAATTAACTTTTTCTTTGAAATTTAAACATATTTCTTATCTTGTGCTTTAAAAAAACGTGTATGAACTGGAAAATTGTGGGGCAAGTATTCACTGTGGGTGTGGACAGGGCTTTCTCCTGTTAGCCTCATGACTTCTAATGCTAACTTCTGTGCTTTGTGTTGGGCATTTGTTATTCTTGCAATGAAATACTTATAATAAACTCTGTATGTCTCTCTCTAGGATTTTTATTTAATCCCAAATATTTGATGACACATGTCAGACCTCATCAGGTTTTACACCTTTTCTTCCAGATTTACCTTTCATTTACTGATTTGAATCTCATTATTCCTGGTCTCCCATTTCCTTAGGCTTTGTAAATCTGTTCCTCCAATATTGTTGTTAGTGACTGTTAGAAAACCTCTATAAATAGATTTAAAAATTAATACTGGTAGACATTATATAGCAAATCAGTGTATTCAGTATGGGAACTTCCAATGCTAGGAAGCATCTGAGCACCAACTCCATTGCAGGGTGAGTTGAAAGGCTGCCTCTCTGCATCTGGAAGTAAGATTCAGCTCAACTAGGTTTTCACTCATCATTAAATTCTTCGTTTGTATACTGCATTTGACAACTCATTAAAGGTGACAATTGGCATTTGACTGAAACTACAGTCAAATATGTATTCAAAGCTTATGTGGAATTTAAAAAAAAGTTGATCCAGAGTGAGAGCATGGCCATAAAACAACAGAGATTATAAATTCTATATAATATTACCAATCAATGTAAAGGTATACATGTACAATATCAAACAACTACAGCCCTATGGCAATCAAAATGTTGTGAAGTGTAACATATTCATATGTGAAGGCAGCCAGGGTGTTCAAGTGGACTGGGAAAAAAGGTTAGGGCAGCAAAAATTCCTGAGTTATAGTCCTGGATTTGCTGCTGACTCAATGTGTTGCTTTAGGCAAGTTTAGGGATTGATTTTTGGTAAGTTTGTTGGTGCAAATTTGTATGTCTATTCTGTGTGTGCACAATTGGATATGCATATACTAGTCACATATTTGTGCATGCACATCCCTGACAAAGCCTCCTCCGGAGATTGGCGTATGTATATCAGGTAAGAAAATGGATGACATTTGCATATAGTCTTCAATGTTTTACTTTTTAATTTTCGGAGAATACTGGACTGAACTCTCAGCCACATTTTGTTTTAAAACGCCTTCAGTGATTATGTACATTTAAGCCAATTGTCCCTGATTTTAATACATAAGAACAGCCATACTGAGTCAGAGATCTGTCTAGCCCAGGATCGTGTCTCTGACGCTGGCCAGTGACAGATGATTCAGAGGGGATGAACGGAACAATTTCTGGTGATACATTCCCTGTCATCCAGTCTCAGCTTCTGGCAGTTGAAGGTTTAGAGACACCTAGAGCATGGACACCATGATCATCTTAGCTAATAGCCACTGAAGAACCTATCCTCTATGAATTTAGCTAATTCTTTTTGTAAACTCAGTTATACTTTTGGCCTTCACAACATTCCCTAGCAATGAGTTCCACAAATTGATTGTGCATTTGTGTAAAGAAGTATTTCCTTTTGTTTGTTTTAACTCTGCTGCCTATTAATTTCTTTGGGTGACCCCTAGTTCTTGTGTTATGTGAAGGGGTAGATAACACTTCCCTATTCACTTTCTCCACACCAGTCATGATTTGATAGACCATTATCATATCCCCCTTAATTGTCTCTTTTCTAAGATGAACAGTCCTAGTCTTTTTAGTCCCCCTTTTCAGGAAGGACTGAATCATAGAATCATAGAATCATAGAATATCAGGGTTGGAAGGGACCCCAGAAGGTCATCTAGTCCAACCCCCTGCTCAAAGCAGGACCAAGTCCCAGTTAAATCATCCTAGCCAGGGCTTTGTCAAGCCTGACCTTAAAAACCTCTAAGGAAGGAGATTCTACCACCTCCCTAGGTAACGCATTCCAGTGTTTCACCACCCTCTTAGTGAAAAAGTTTTTCCTAATATCCAATCTAAACCTCCCCCATTGCAACTTGAGACCATTACTCCTCGTTCTGTCATCTGCTACCATTGAGAACAGTCTAGAGCCATCCTCTTTGAAACCCCCTTTCAGGTAGTTGAAAGCAGCTATCAAATCCCCCCTCATTCTTCTCTTCTGCAGACTAAACAATCCCAGCTCCCTCAGCCTCTCCTCGTAAGTCATGTGCTCTAGACCCCTAATCATTTTTGTTGCCCTTCGCTGTACTCTTTCCAATTTATCCACATCCTTCTTGTAGTGTGGGGCCCAAAACTGGACACAGTACTCCAGATGAGGCCTCACCAGTGTCGAATAGAGGGGAACGATCACGTCCCTCGATCTGCTCGCTATGCCCCTACTTATACATCCCAAAATGCCATTGGCCTTCTTGGCAACAAGGGCACACTGCTGACTCATATCCAGCTTCTCGTCCACTGTCACCCCTAGGTCCTTTTCCGCAGAACTGCTGCCGAGCCACTCGGTCCCTAGTCTGTAGCGGTGCATTGGATTCTTCCATCCTAAGTGCAGGACCCTGCACTTATCCTTATTGAACCTCATTAGATTTCTTTTGGCCCAATCTTCCAATTTGTCTAGGTCCTTCTGTATCCTATCCCTCCCCTCCAGCGTATCTACCACTCCTCCCAGTTTAGTATCATCCGCAAATTTGCTGAGAGTGCAATCCACACCATCCTCCAGATCATTTATGAAGATATTGAACAAAACGGGCCCCAGGACCGACCCCTGGGGCACTCCACTTGACACCGGCTGCCAACTAGACATGGAGCCATTGATCACTACCCGTTGAGCCCGACAATCTAGCCAGCTTTCTACCCACCTTATAGTGCATTCATCCAGCCCATACTTCCTTAACTTGCTGACAAGAATGCTGTGGGAGACCGTGTCAAAAGCTTTGCTAAAGTCAAGAAACAATACATCCACTGCTTTCCCTTCATCCACAGAACCAGTAATCTCATCATAAAAGGCGATTAGATTAGTCAGGCATGACCTTCCCTTGGTGAATCCATGCTGACTGTTCCTGATCACTTTCCTCTCCTCTAAGTGCTTCAGGATTGATTCTTTGAGGACCTGCTCCATGATTTTTCCAGGGACTGAGGTGAGGCTGACCGGCCTGTAGTTCCCAGGATCCTCCTTCTTCCCTTTTTTAAAGATGGGCACTACATTAGCCTTTTTCCAGTCATCCGGGACTTCCCCCGTTCGCCACGAGTTTTCAAAGATAATGGCCAAGGGCTCTGCAATCACAGCCGCCAATTCCCTCAGCACTCTCGGATGCAATTCGTCCGGCCCCATGGACTTGTGCACGTCCAGCTTTTCTAAATAGTCCCTAACCACCTCTATCTCTACAGAGGGCTGGCCATCTCTTCCCCATTTTGTGATGCCCAGCACAGCAGTCTGGGAGCTGACCTTGTTAGTGAAAACAGAGGCAAAAAAAGCATTGAGTACATTAGCTTTTTCCACATCCTCTGTCACTAGCTTGCCTCCCTCATTCAGTAAGGGGCCCACACTTTCCTTGGCTTTCTTCTTGTTGCCAACATACCTGAAGAAACCCTTCTTGTTACTCTTGACATCTCTTGCTAGCTGCAGCTCCAGGTGCGATTTGGCCCTCCTGATATCTTTCCTACATGCCCGAGCAATATTTTTATACTCTTCCCTGGTCATATGTCCAACCTTCCACTTCTTGTAAGCTTCTTTTTTATGTTTAAGATCCGCTAGGATTTCACCACTAAGCCAAGCTGGTCGCCTGCCATATTTACTATTCTTTCGACTCATCGGGATGGTTTGTCCCTGTAACCTCAACAGGGATTCCTTGAAATACAGCCAGCTCTCCTGGACTCCCTTCCCTTTCATGTTAGTCCCCCAGGGGATCCTGGCCATCTGTTCCCTGAGGGAGTCAAAGTCTGCTTTCCTGAAGTCCAGGGTCCGTATCCTGCTGCTTACCTTTCTTCCCTGCATCAGGATCCTGAACTCAACCAACTCATGGTCACTGCCTCCCAGATTCCCATCCACTTTTGCTTCCCCCACTAATTCTACCCGGTTTGTGAGCAGCAGGTCAAGAAAAGCGCTCCCCCTAGTTGGCTCCCCTAGCACTTGCACCAGGAAATTGTCCCCTACGCTTTCCAAAAACTTCCTGGATTGTCTATGCACCGCTGTATTGCTCTCCCAGCAGATATCAGGAAAATTAAAGTCACCCATGAGAATCAGGGCATGCGATCTAGTAGCTTCCGTGAGTTGCTGGAAGAAAGCCTCATCCACCTCATCCCCCTGGTCCGGTGGTCTATAGCAGACTCCCACCATGACATCACTCTTGTTGCACACACTTCTAAACTTAATCCAGAGACACTCAGGTTTTTCCACAGTTTCGTACCGGAGCTCTGAGCAGTCATACTGCTCCCTTACATATAGTGCTACTCCCCCACCTTTTCTGCCCTGCCTGTCCTTCCTGAACAGTTTATAACCATCCATGACTGTACTCCAGTCATGTGAGTTATCCCACCAAGTCTCTGTTATTCCAATCACGTCATAATTCCTTGACATCACCAGGACCTCCAGTTCTCCCTGCTTGTTTCCAAGGCTTTGTGCATTTGTATATAAGCACTTGAGATAACCTGTTGATCGCCCCTCATTCCCAGTATGAGGCAGGAGCCCTCCCCTCACAGACATTCCTGCCTGTGCTTCCTCCCGGTATCCCGCTTTCCCACTTACCTCAGGGCTTTGGTCTCCTTCCCCCGGTGAACCTAGTTTAAAGCCCTCCTCACTAGGTTAGCCAGCCTGCTGGCAAAGATGTTCTTCCCTCTCTTCGTAAGATGGAGCCCGTCTCTGCCCAGCACTCCTCCTTCATGGAACACCATCCCATGGTCAAAGAATCCAAAGCCTTCTCTCCGACACCACCTGCGTAGCCATTCGTTGACCTCCACGATTCGACGGTCCCTACCCAGGCCTTTTCCTTCCACGGGGAGGATGGACGAGAACACCACTTGCGCCTCCAACTCCTTTATCCTTCTTCCCAGAGCCACGTAGTCCGCAGTGATCTGCTCAAGGTCATTCTTGGCAGTATCATTGGTGCCCACGTGGAGAAGCAGGAAGGGGTAGCGATCCGAGGGCTTGATGAGTCTCGGCAGTCTCTCCGTCACATCACGAATCTTAGCCCCTGGCAAGCAGCAGACTTCTCGGTTTTCCCGGTCAGGGCGGCAGATAGATGACTCAGTCCCCCGGAGGAGAGAGTCCCCGACCACCACCACCCGCCTTCTCCTCTTGGGAGTGGTGGTCGTGGAACCCCCAACCTCAGGACATCGCATCTCATGACTCCCAACCAGCGGAGTCTCCTTCTGCTTTCTCCCCCCAGACATATCATCTGGTCCACTCTCCGCAATGGTACCTGTGGAGAGAACATGAAAGCGGTTAGTTACCTGTGTCTGTGTTACTGGAACCCGGACATTCCGCTTACCTCTTCTGGAGGTCACATGTTGCCAAGCTTCTTCACTGGCCTCTTGGCTCCTCTGTGCAACCTGCTCTATATCTTTAGAGCTTTGTGCCCCTAGAAGGCTATCCTGAGTTTGGTCCAGAAAATCCTCAGTCTCTCGTATACAACGCAGGGTCGTTACCTGTTGCTCCAGACCTTCAATCTTTTCTTCCAATATGGAGACCAGCTTGCACTTTGTACAGACAAAGTCGATTCTGTCCTGTGGAAGAAAGACAAACATGGCACATCCAGTGCAGGTCACAACAGCTGAACCCCCCCCTTCCATATCACCTACCTACTATGAGCTTCCTCAGAGACGTTGGCAAGATGTAAGCCTCACTGGGCTCACTCCAGGCGAACTCCCAGGCAAACTCCTGCTGTGAGCTGCTCTGCTGTCCCCGCTGCTCAGCTGCCGCTCAGCTGGTTCGCGAGGCTCTGGCTATTTTTAAACAGCCAGGCTTCCCTGACGCAAACACACAGACACCCTAATGCCCGCCCCCTGCAGGCTAGCAGCCAATCAGACACTCACTCAGGCTCTCTCCCTGCCCTCCCAGCAAACACACGCTCGGATACTTCCTCAGCAAGCAAACACACACACTCGGATACTTACCAGTCCCAGGCAAACTCCTGTTGTGAGCTGCTCTGCTGTCCCCGCTGCTCCGCTGGTTCGCTGCCGCTCCGCTGCTGTATCATTTTTAGTCCTTCCATAAAACTGTACCCCTAATAATTTTCATTGCCCTTCTCTGGGCCTTTTCCAATTCTAATATATCTTTTTTGAGATGGGATGACCAGAACTACACACAGTATTACAGGTGTGGGCATACCATGGATTTATAGAATATAGTATGAGACCATCTGCTTTATTATCCATTCCTTTCCTAATGGTTCTTAACATTCTGTTAGCTTTCTTGATTGCTGCTGCACATTGAGTGGATGTTTTCAGGGAACTATCCATGATGACTCCAAGAGCTCTGTCTTGAGTCAAACAGCTAATTTAGACCATTTTATATGTATAGTTGGGATTATGTTTTCCAATGTGCATTATTTTGCATTTATCCAGAATGAATTTCATTTGCCATTTTGTTGTCCAGTCACCCAGTTTAATGAAATCCCTTTATAATTCTTTGCAGTCGCCTTTGAACTTTTAACTATCTAGAATAATTTTGTGTCATCTCCAAACTTTGCCACCTCCCTGTCAACTCTTTTTTCCAGTTCATTTATGAATCTGTGGAACAGCACAAGTCCCAATACATTGGAGACCCTGCTATTTACCTCTCTCTTTAATGTGAAAACTGACCATTTATTCCTACATTTTGTCTCCTATCTTTTAACCAGTTACTGATCCATGATAGGATCGTTTTTTATCTCATGACTGCATACTTTGCTTAAAAGGCTTCGGTGTGAGTCCTTGTCAAAGGCTTTTTTAATACTGTATTGACTGGATCACCTTTGACCACATGCTTGTTGACCCCCTGAAAGAATTCTAATAGATTGGTGAGAAATGATTTCCCTTTACAAAAGCCATGTTCGCAAAAAGAAAAGGAGTACCCGTGGCACCTTAGAGACTAACAAATTTATTAGAGCATAAGCTTTCGTGAGCTACAGCTCACTTCATCGGATGCATTTTGACTCTTCCCCAAAAAATCGTGTTCATCTATGTGTCTGATAATTTTGTTCTTTACTAAAGTTTCAACCAATATTCCCAGTACTGAAGGTAGGCATACAAGCCTGTAATTGCCAGGATCACCTTCACGAGTGCAGGAAGACCACAAGAAACTTTTTTCTGTTCTGCATCCCATATAAAGACTGGAGAGGATCACAGTCTGTGGGGTCCATGGGTTGCTGAGGAGGACAAAATGGCTCCACAACTCCCCCTGCAGTGATGCAGCTCAGCACCTCCCCTGATTCAACCACTGCTTTAAATGGTACAATCTATCCATCCTTTATATATTTATAATCACAAGTGCTGGCTTTGAATTTTCCTCAGGGGTCAGGGGTGAAAGTGGGCCGGTATGGCGTACCGGTAAGAAGCCGGTACCGGCCCATGTGCAGCCCATATTAAAGCGCTGTCATGGCAGTGCTTTAACATCCCTGCCCCTTTTGCCTCCCCCATCGGCAGCCCTGCCGGTAGGGTCCGTACCAGCAGGGCCGCCAATGGACGGAAGGGGCAACGACGTTAAAGCGCTGCCACAGCAAAGGACCCTCCTTTTGCCCCCCTCCAGGCCACCAACGCAGGGGACAAAAGGGGCAGCTACTCTGGCGCCAGTGATTTAAAAGGGCCCGGGGCTCCTGGCCACCGCTGCTGCTACTGCGGCAGCAGCCGGAGCCCTGGGCCCGTTTAAATCGCCACCAGAGCCCTGGGTGGCAGGGGCCAAGCAGTGCGGAGAGGATGGCTGGGGGAGGCTGACCCCCAACCCCACCCCTTCCACCTGAAGCCCCGCTCCTTCTGGCCCCTGTACCGGTAAGAATTTAATATTACTTTCACCCCTGCCCGGGGCGCTCAAATCCCGCTCAGCCCCGGCCCTGCCCCAACTCCATCCCTTCCTCCACACCACCCCGCCTCTTCCTGCCCCTGCTCCACCCCTGCCCCACCTCTTCCCGCCCCCACCCTGCCTCTTCCCAGCGTCTTTCTGTCCCCTCCCCCAAGTGTGCCCCATCCCTGCTCCTTCTCCTTCCTCCCAGCACCTCCTGCACGCCACTGAACAGCTGTTCCATGGCATGCAGGAGGTACTGGGAGGGAGGGGAAGGAGTTGATCAGTGGGGGAGACGAGCTTGGCTGCCGGTGGGTGCTAAGCACTCGCAAATATTTTTCCATGGGTGCTGCAGCTCTGGACCACCCACAGTGTTGGTGCCTATGTTTATAATACTTAGTCCTTACAGCGTTTTTCATCTTCAAAGGACTTTACAAAACTTTACCAGTTAAATATACCAGATATCTGGTATTACATTTACCATGTAAATAGGCACATGTGCACAATTTACATTCCTCTTTTCAGAACTCTTTTAAGAAATTTGACTATATATGAGTTATGTGTCCTTAACTGTTAAGGGCCACGGCAAAATTTTTCTAGGTCTGTGAGTTTGAAAGATACCATTGGTCAATATATTTTGTGTGTTTTTAATACTTTAAGAAGAAAAAGCTCCTTTGAACCATTGAGATGTATGTCTGCCTAAAGGTCGTATGTGCAAAACACAACTCCTTGCCCCTCTCCTCCCTAATATTTTAGTTATCCTTACTTGTCTGTCATATGCATCAAGACTGTAAGATTTTAAGGACAGGGATTTATGTCTCTTCTGTGAAGCACCTAATGTATTTAATGGGAAAATAATACTAATAACTAAGACATCAATAGAAATACTGAGGAAGCTTATATAAGAACAGAGAGAAAGTTTCAGGACCCTCTTGCATTCCACAAAATAGGCCAAATTCACACCTGGTGGAACTTTATTAAAGTTACTATATGCCTTACTCTAAGGACTCAGTGGTAAGCATCAACTGCAGCCCAATCAATCAATCAATCAATCAATGGAATTCTACCGGGGAACAATTTGGCCCATTAACTTTATAGCAGGTTTATTATTCCATTTAACGTCCCTTGATTTATTTTTACCCTGCAGTGAAAATCTCCAATCTATCATTTCCCATGAAGGTGGCTGTTATGAAAGGTGAGATTATTAAGAAAAATCACTAACAGAAACAAGTTCCTTAAAAATCCTTAATGTAGCTCTTAATGAAAATACTTATTAATCTTCCCTGAAGCAAAGCAATATGTAGTTACGGTCCACAAAAGATTTTCCTTTCACTCATACTCTGTATGCATTGTCAATGTCAAAGTTGTTACTTGAAGATATGCCCAGCAGCGTTGCTTGAGGCCTTAGCTGTCAAACAAGCTGAAGGGATTATGCGCAGGTAACAGCAACAATATTGTTTCCACTGGTCAAATGAATCAGGGAAGTGGTCCTCTGCCTTGGATTCTGGTGTGAACCTGCATACAGGCTGTAAGATCTGACACCTGCAAACTAAGGAAAAGAGTTTCTCTAAATCCTTGGGCCATGCTAATGCTATCTAATAGATCACTCATCCCTGTAAGGCTAAACCTTCTACTTTTTTCCCTGATGTGTAATAATTATTATTAGAAGTTATGGACTTTCATGGAGAAGAGTGCTTCCTATCTGTCATTTGTATAACATACATTCAAAACTCTTGACTTAAAATACTGCCGGGCTTATTGCTAATGTTGATGTAAATGTTTTTTTCTTGCTTCTACTGGGGGTGGGTGGGAGGTGAATCTTAGCAATTAGTTAAACTATGAGGTATTTGGTTTTTGTTTTGTTTTTCATGTTACTTGCCTATAAATGGAAGACTCAATAGATTGTTTAAATTATTCCGGTGAGTCTGGAGCCATTTTCAAATGCTATTTCATTTGGAAGGAACCACACCAGTGCTCGTTAACAGTTTGCTGTATTACACTGAAAAAACCCTGTATTTCTGAATCTTGGGTGAGTCCTGCTTTCCAATGTACTTTAATAGGACATCTGTAGTCTGCACTTGATCATTCAGATCAGTACTTGATGTAGCTGTGAAAATATGTATCCAATTGCAAATTTGGCATTCAAAGGCAGGATTTGAATGTTCTATTAAGATACTATGTTCAAAAATTAGTCTCCCAGTATCCATTCAGGTGTTTCAAAGTATTTTAAGTTTCCATTATGAGTAAATAGTGTATGATCATAAACAATAAGATAATAAAATATATGGGAAGGGGCAAATTACCCAGGAATAATTATTCCAATTCTCTCATTTTTAAAAGATATTATACTGTGCCAAGGTTCTACAACTGCCATAATGTTAACTTTCCACTTTGTCCCTCTGGAGAGTAGCACTGATCATGGCCCTTGCACACTTAGGACTGTTAAAACATGAATCAATACTTGAATAGAACAATATTTTTAAACATAAATCTAACCTCTTCCTTAAGCAGTCACATACACACATTTATAATGCACACATGGCTAGCTGCTGTGATGACTTGTGCCCAGAACTGATGGGAAAATTAAATTTAAAAGATACTAATCACAATCTACAGTTATCATGGTGAAAAGTAGGTTTTAAAATGCATCTGTTCTAATGCCCCATAAGATCTATGAATCTGCACTCCAGTAAGCTGTATCAAGTTATCTCCATCTGATAGACAATCAGTATACCTGAGAGCTGGCCTTTTCTGACAGGGCTATTTCATCTGATAGAGTATCAAATGGCTTGTTGATTATTCTGACTTCAAAGGCCACTGGTGCAGATATCTTCAAGGTGGTCTGTAATGCCCTGAGTGATGAGGCCACCTGTCAATGTGACTGCAAAATTAAAGAGAATCTGTTGGGAAATGAAGGGTAAACTTCCTCTCTTTCAGATGAGCCTGATTAGCCTTGAACAATTTAACGTCTACAATTCAGGTTTGTTGCCATGGGAAAAATATTACTAGCAGGTTCCTTTTTTTTGGTTTGGTTTTTATGGTACATAGTTCTGTAGGTTGCACTTTCTTACTTGAAAACCAGTTTTCCATGCACAGCATTACAAAATCTCTAGCCAAAAATCTTTCCAGGCTTTAATATCTGGAATTATTATTTAAGTTATGAATGGAAAAAAATACAAATCCACCCACTGAACATTATCAGTCTCTCTGCTTGTTTTGATTATACTGTTCTGGTGCAGACAGGGTTTCAGTTACCACTAACATCAGGTTTACTGATGATTTTGAAATATGCGCTTATGACTAACAAGGAGTCAGTTAATTTTATTATATATGATTCATTTGAATTTGGTAGTTGTTAGCAGAGATGATGGGGGCAAAGAAGTGAACTTTCCCTCTTTAATTTAAATAGCATTTATTAGAATAGTAGTACAAAAGGAATTAGCAAAAACCTTGTGGTCAAGTACTGAAAGTATCATATGTAATTCCAATTATTTGTTTTTATGTAGCAAATTTACCAGCACCAAATTTACCATAGTTTTCCATGTTTTACGGCATAAACTATTAAAAATAATAAACACAGTCCTGGGGATGGGAATTGTAATCCTAACAGCAAGTTTTCATACAAACTAGAGTTCTTCAAAGTCTGTGCATCAGGCACATTGGCTAAACAAAAAATGTACAGGAACAGTACTCAGGGATCCATCACAATGGAATAGCAGCCTTACCTGTTGACTGTGGTTGGTAGAGAACCGGGAAGTGAGTTTAGTCAACAGTTCCACCTTTGTCACAGTGGTTCTGGAACAATGTATATAGTGGGCATGCTAAGAGCCATTCAACCAAACTGTAAGCCCTGTATATGATGGAAACCACTTCAAGCCAAGGGGTGCAGCAGCACCCTCAACACCCCAATTCCAGCACCTATGCGCTGATGTGGGAGCCCCATTCACATTCAGATCTCTTCATTACTCCAGGGATATTATTGCAGAGCGATTGCATACCTATAGGACTTTATTGATTGATGTACATCTGGCAAAATGGCACTAACCAGAACTTAAACCTGTCAACAGCCCTTTTCTGTTTGTAACATCCCTGTACAAATCAATAAAAACTCTTCAGTCCATGGAAATTTCAGTTCTCCGTGGAGAAGACTCGGTCCAATGGCAGCCTAAGTTCAGTACAAGGATAGTGAATTTTAGAACACTGAGAAAAATCAGCTGTTAAAGAGTGAGCTAGGCTATGTCTATGCTACAGAGCCTATGTCGGCCTAGCTATGTCAGCACAGCCCCCTACCGTAGATACAGCATACTCTGACAGAAGGAGTTTGTCTGCCGCGGTAAGAATGCTACCACCCCGAACAACATGATTTATGTCTTCTTCTGTCAGCATAGTTGTGTCTACACAGGGGGCTTTGTTGGCATAGCTATGTCTGTCAGGGATGTGGGTTTTTCACACCCTTGACTGACATAGCTATGCCAGTATATATTTTAAGTGTAGACTAAGCCCTAATCTCAACCTTAACTATAGTAGTACTACCACCACACCAGGATAAGACATCCTTTCTTATTAGAAAGTTCTTCAGTAAATCACAGTTCTCTCCTTGCTCCTGACTGTAACAGAATATCTTCTACCACCAAGGCCTGAGTGCAGAGCTGGCTGGAAATTTTCCAATAAAACAAAGTTTTGAGTTCCACAAATTTTACTGAATTGCAGGCAGGGTTCCATTCAGGGTGGATTTGATTTAAAGGAAGGCTCAATTTAATCATAGTTTTCTACATAAAAGTGCATTGTTGTTGGTTGTTATAACCTTAATACATATTCTTCACAACTCAGAGATAGATGTAGGTTTCATTTTTAGAAGGTACACACTATACATTTTTAAACAGTGATTTATTTTGAAACCTTTTCAGACGAGTTTTACAGCTATATCAGAAAATGAATGATTTGTTTGGTTATTTCGTTTACCAAAGGTAATTGAAGCAGATATTTATGAAGTCATTGGAAGGTGAACTATCTCCAATTCAACAGGTTAATTATTATTTGGAGGATTTTCTTGCCATGTTGTATTACGAGAACATCATCAGACAGACATTTAAATTGTTTTATTTAACTAAAACAACAACGTTAAGTATTCTGGATTATTTTCTTCAACAGCAAACATAATATTTTAACAAAAAAGCATATGTCTCTCACTTCTCACATTTATCTCCAGACTTCTTCTCCTTGTTCAGATTTATTCCACCCCCAACAATCTTCTATTCATTGAACTTTTTGAAACTTTGCACTTTTAGAGAGAGGTAAGGGATTAACTCTGTGTACACAAATTTGCAGAGGGACAAAAGAGTTGAGGTCTGTTATTTCTCACCTCTATGTATTATTTATTTAAAAACATTTTTGCTGTTAACAAGCATGTTGCCTCTGGAGACACACATCCACAGTTTGATAACTGCAAAACTAAGCATCTCTGATGGTATCTTCTAGACTAAGCACTGAGTCCCATTGGGTAGATAGAAAGATTAACCTAAATAATCTATACAGAAGCCTGTGGAACCCCATAAATTTGGGTCCCTAATCCATGAACTATCAGAACTCATTTACAAAACTTATCTTAAATATTACATGAATATATTGTCTCATAGTACAGCATTAGAATTTATAATTCCTATTCCATGATGAGATATCTTTGAGCTATAATGTACCTTAATTAAAACTATCTCTAGATAAGATTTTTGAGGGAATAAAAACCAACTTAAATAAAAAAAATCTGATTTTTTTTAAATAATTGATTTTTATCCACCCTGGTTCCATCAGATACCTGCCTGGTTCCCTGCCAGCTCACCTGGAGAGCTGCTAGGGAGCTGGACTTCCAGCTTCCAAGGCTCTGGGGCAGCTAGGTGGTCTGCCTCAGGACCAGAGATCCCAGGCTTCCAGAGTCTGCAGCTCCAGGGAAGCCTGCCATGCCAGGCCTTCCAGGCTTCCTGCTGTGGAGCAGAGAATCTGAAAGCTCTGGGAGCCCCAGCTCTAAGTGGGGCTCAGCTCCCATATTTCTTGCCATATTTCTTGCTCCATTATAATCTGTTTCCATGACAGCAACATCTTTTTCAATGATTTTCTTATGTCATCTGTTGTCCTCCTCTTTTCCGTCTTCCACCAGGTGGTATTCAGTCAAGGGCTTGTCTAGGAGTACAGCTTTTTGACATATGTACAACATGTCTAAACCACTCCAGCCTTTTTTTTTTCCCAAATCATTGTCGCTACAGTCTTTGGCCAGTCCTTTGTGACACATCAGCTTTGGTTAATTTACCCCACCAGCAGACAACAAGTATTCTCTGCAAGCATCCGGGAGCCTAAAAGTTCTGGAATGGGCTCCCTCAGTGTAGACTTGGCCTGACTATAAAGGAAAAGCAGGCCGCCTTCTTTCCCACCAAACACTGGAGTTGATGGGAATTGATTTAGGAATTGCCAAAAGGTATAGCAGTCAGCCTTTAGTGATGACTGGGAAACCCCAGTCACAGGTTGAAAACTGCCCAACAATGGGGAAGGGCAGTAAGGAGAAAAGAACTAAAGAATTAGGCAAGCATAAACTATGCTTTCTACCTGATCCTGTTCATTTTGATATCTCATCCACCCACCTGCACTCATTTACCTGTTTCATGTATCTGGTATTCTGTTTTACACCTAGATTGTAAGCTCTCTGGGGCAGGGACCACTTTATTTGTTACTTGTCTGTACAGTGCTTAGCACAATGGGGCCCTGATTCTTGACTGGGCTTGCTAGGCACCATGTAGTGCAAATAATGAATTATTTAAAGAGCTGGATAGGTGGATTCATGAGTTATCAGTATAGAAATGGCAACAATAGCCATGTGAACGAGAGAGGTTGCCCAGAGAGAGAGAGAGAGAGAGAGAGCTTAAAATGAAAGGAGGACATCAAAGCCCTAAAGTTCTTCCATAGAGAATGAAAGCAATGAAGAAGAGAACCAGCTAAAAAAGCGGTAAAGGAATGGCTGTGAGGTAATAGGAGAACCAAGAGGTAACAATATTGTAACGACCCAGCAAGGATAAAATATTGAAGAGAGGATGATTGATTGCGACAAAAGCAGCAGAGACAAATGTAGGATAAAGATGGAGCAGAATACCCTGCAATGTTGTTAGAGACCTTAGTGAAATCAGTGGAAGGGAGAAGGCAGAAGCCACATTGCAGAAGATTCAGGTTGAAATTTGAGGAGAAGAACAGACTTATGCGGTATGCAGTTTCCAAAAGACTCCATCATGCATTAGATACTGCAGTACAGCACTCCTAGCATGACCTGCCTACATTACTTAAAGCTGTGTCATCCTAAAGTTATCTTCAGTTGTGCCCTTTGGGCTTGCAAAGTTTTGAATACTTTATTGGGAATTCATTTAGCTTTTTGGGATACATTTTTATTGTAAACCTTTATTCCTGGCAATGATTTTATTTTTCAATAGTCTTGAAGGTTTATTTAGATTCTTATTAGATTCACTTGTGACAGAATTCCCTCTCAGAAAGGACTCAGATCCTGCAGTAGAGCATGTTAGGAAGGTCCTGTTGCTAGGATTACGATGACTTCTTTAAATGTGAGTATGCTGTCTGCTCTTCCTCTCTCGGCTCTGTCCAGTGACAACTCTGTAGAGTGACTTTCAAGATCTGTGAATAAAAGTACAATTTACTATTCTCACAGAAAAACTCTGTGTGTGTTGCATTGAGGGGCTGCCCTTAATTGAAGGAGCAACTAGAAAAAAGGGACCCTGGGAGGCTGGAAAATGGGACATGGTCTGTGTGGAGTTATGAGGTGATTTCTCTTGGAACCTCAGATCTCAGCACAACTCATAAGCGAATGCAATATTTATATTGATTACACGGTATGAATTTTAAGTGGCTTAGTATACATTTCTGACTTACACAAAATCCAAGTTACGCAAGGCGTTCCGGAACGGAGAGTGCTGGGGTATGTCTAATGCTCTGTTTAATCCCACTAAGCTATTTGTCACAATAATACTTTGCAGAAGTGAGTTTCTTACGTTAATTATACAGTATGTGTATAAATAAAATTTCCTTATATCTGTTGGCTTTTAATTTCACTGAGTACCTTTTCATTCTTGTATTTTTGGAAAGACTTTCTAATGACTTTCTAATTATTATTTATTATTCCATTATTTTTAATACTGACATCCTGTCTCCTTTTACTTTCCAAACAAAATAGATGTAATATGTTTAACCTCCCCACATATTGAGTTCCAACCCGTCCCCCATCCCATGTCTGTAATTATTTTTGATATACTGTTCTGGACTTTCTTAAACTGAAGGCTTAAGCTCTTCAACCTACGATCAGAGACTCACTATACATCTGATCAATTTAGTAGCTCTTCTGTGGACTTTCTCCAGAACTTTTACAGCCTAAGCCTGGATAATGTACTGGAAATGAAGTGGCATGAAGCATAATTGGTTTCGTTTTATTTTTTTAGGGAGGTTTTATGCATTTGAACAATGTGTTTCATCTTCACATTTCTGCTGTTGCAATCTCTTCAGTCTGTTCTTTTATCAGTACATTCCACTCTTTACTCAGCAATGTACAAGCTGTTTTTCTATTTTTACATCGTAAATGCATCACTTAACATTTGCTCACATTGAAATTCAGTAGCTATTTCTTATGCCACTCCCCTAATGTTTTTAAATATCCTGAAGATGATCTATGTCACTTAAAGTATTGATGCTATTTTGGATTGTAGTTTCATCAGCCAGTTTTGTCACTGGTCAGACGCACATGATTAGGGCCCCAGATTCTGCCCCTGACACAGAGCAGGATGTTACTCCACAAGTAGTGCCTTCAGCTGTATATGGACTAACTAGTTAACAAAAGACCTATGATGTAAGTTAGAGAAATAGCAATTGGGTTCATGAAGAGAAATTAGTTCATCTGAATATAACTGCAACTGCACAAGCAAATGAGATCATTCCAGTTCTGTTTGGTTCTACAGTAATTTTGTGCAACAAAGCTCCTCAGCAAATTATTAAATTAAAAGCAGAAGTAACTTTCATTGGCCGATTTACCCAGAGGACACTATGCTGTGGCCAGCTGCTTGTAAAAGCAATAGCTTCATACAAAGTAACTGTTTGGTAGGGAAAGTCACAAGTGGGTGTGGGTGTGTGAATGTATATATCTCTAAACTAGGATTTTGTTTTCTTGGTAATGCCTCTTTATATTTTTGCAGAGCCTGTTGCCTGGGGAGGCAGATGCAATTTTGTTGAAATCGTTATTCAGGTTCTTTCAGAGAACATGCAAACGGAGCTCTCACATGGCAACTTCACTTTAGTTCTGTCTTGTCTTATTGCTCTCTTAATTTGAAATGAAAGTCATTGTAACTAAAAGAATATGGTTGTTTTTTGTGTATGGAAAAGATAATAAGAACATTTACTTTTATCTAATATTTTCTTTAACAAACGCTCTTAAACTATTTGTCATTTGACTGTTCGCCTATCGTTCAAAGCTGAGTTGGCTTTTTTAAATTTGTGAATTCAGTGATATGTTTCTGATGGAACCCCCTTTTTTCCCCCACCCTACAAACCCGCAACCGCAATGTAACAGCTGGCTGACCTGATGAGAAGATGCTGTGTAATGAGAAATACAAATTCTATGTTACAAAAACAAATCAAATTACCATACTTTCCAATGCAGCTCACCCAGTCTGCCCCCAGTGCTGAGTATTGCAAATTGATTAGTGGAGCCTTAATGGCCATTTAGTTATCAACAACACAAGTAGTGATTTAGAAAGTGGCTATAACTTTTGTAGGCCAGTGTGCTTTGAGCGCATAAAACAAATACATTATGCCATAACGTAGAAATTCAGAGCAATTAATAACGTGGCCTAAAAGGAGTAAAATCTACCTTGAAGTAGTCAAAGACATAAATTGTTATTAAATCAAGGCTTTTATTTTTCCTGCCTTTGTCCTTCGAATGTTTGGTTTCACAGTAAATGAAAGGGGCCATTTGAAGTGAGGGAGAGGAGAAGACAGGCCTCTGACCTCTAGATGGTCCACGGAGATCAAAGGCAGACCCCATGTGTGTTAGATATTATCTTTCCGAGGCAAGTGGGCATGATGTTTTGTGATGCAGCAGTGTGGAAAAACACAAATAACCAGGTTAGTGACCGCTGAGAGAAGAATGATTGACACTGTGACTGAGAAGTAGCAGGAAAATCAGGCAGAATAAAAGATTTGGTTTTGGTTTACATGAGAGCCCTTCAGTGCTCTGAAATGATCAAATGCTGGTTTTATTACTAAAATCAAGTAAATATTGTGACTTAAGTATACAAAAGAATTTGTCATTGCAATTGACAATATTAAAAAGTCAACATTTCCTTCAGATGAACAATCTGTTACTTTACTATTATTTATAATAGTCGGTTTGAATGCAAATTAGGATTTGTGTTTGGACAATATATTGATATGAGCACAGATATTTTTTATGTGTGCAGCACTTAGAATGTCCTAATTCCCTACATAATCATCACTCGTTCCAGTAAAAAAACAAGCATTATTCATGGTATTATTTTACTAGGAAAAAATAATTATTGAGGAAAAGTGTGATCCTGTGGCTGAAACACTTGACTGGGACTCCTAGTCCAGTCTCAGCTCTGCCATTGTTTTAGGCCTCAGTCTAGCATAGCACTGAAGTATGTGTGTAGCTTTAGGCAGAGAGTAGTCCTGTGGCTTAAAGATATGTATATACTAAAGTGCTTTGCCTGGATCAGGACCTCAGGCTGTGACATTAAGCAAGACACTTAACCTCTCTGCCCCTTGGTTTACCTATCTGTGGAATAAATATAATATTACGTTCGTCTCTTCAAGGAGGGATTGTGAGATTCATTAATGCATACATGTAAAAAGCACTCTGAAATCTGGGTTGAAAAGCACTCTATGTAAGTGAAAAGGATTATTGTTCATGCAAACAAATGCAATCTATATGTGGGGTAGATACAGATTATTCCATTAAAAACTTCCACAGTTGCCCAAGAAACTGTCTTGTGGGATAACCTGCTGTGTTATTCCTCTGGCTGCAGGGCATGTTGACAGGAGGATGTTGTCAAATTCCTGCACATCATCAAAACCAGCTTAAGAAGACTTAATGCATCTCTGTCTACATAAAGTCAGTCATCAAACTGATCTTTTAAAGTTCCCCAATTCAGGAACAAAACACAACAAAAAATGAGTTAAATTTCAGTTCCTGTAGTTGAACTTGACCTTTTAAATATTTTTTTTCTGCTTCCCTCTCACCCAACTCCCCATCTCCAATTTAATAATTCACTTGAAAAAGCTGAAGACCTATTTGGTCCATATTTCCTTTGTTACTTTGTTACTTTTCCTTTTAACATTGTTCTAATCTAGCTTGTCACAATTTTGGATTTATTTCAATCTAGTTTATAGATTGTTCTTTCCCCTAAAGCTGCATACACAATACAGTGTTGTTTGTTGTTAATATACTCATCAGTGATACCAAAATTCATAGAATCATAGAATCATAGAATATCAGGGTTGGAAGGGACCCCAGAAGGTCATCTAGTCCAACCCCCTGCTCAAAGCAGGACCAAGTCCCAGTTAAATCATCCCAGCCAGGGCTTTGTCAAGCCTGACCTTAAAAACCTCTAAGGAAGGAGATTCTACCACCTCCCTAGGTAACGCATTCCAGTGTTTCACCACCCTCTTAGTGAAAAAGTTTTTCCTAATATCCAATCTAAACCTCCCCCATTGCAACTTGAGACCATTACTCCTCGTTCTGTCATCTGCTACCATTGAGAACAGTCTAGAGCCATCCTCTTTGAAACCCCCTTTCAGGTAGTTGAAAGCAGCTATCAAATCCCCCCTCATTCTTCTCTTCTGCAGACTAAACAATCCCAGCTCCCTCAGCCTCTCCTCATAAGTCATGTGCTCTAGACCCCTAATCATTTTTGTTGCCCTTCGTTGTACTCTTTCCAATTTATCCACATCCTTCCTGTAGTGTGGGGCCCAAAACTGGACACAGTACTCCAGATGAGGCCTCACCAGTGTCGAATAGAGGGGAACGATCATGTAATTCATGTAAAGCCTTTTCTTAGCACCAGAACATATTCAGTTCATTATCCAGCTTGCACTGGATAATGCTCTCTTGGATGCATTCAGGTTGCCAGAACACTTTCAAACTCATAGATAACTGCAAGATATTTTCATATTGCACTGTGATATCTGGAATACATTTCTCTTATTTGTGTGAAAAATAATGTTAAGGTTCCTCTTCAATAGTTAAAATTTAGGAAAACAATAAAATCAAGAATTCTCTGGAAATGCAGCCAAACCATAATCTTTAGTACACTCCAAATATAACATAACACAGTGATTGGAGGTTTTTGGGGGGTACAACCAGATAGTACAATGAAGAGATGGGTATGGGTTAGTAAGAATGGCCCAAGAAGTAAAATGTATCACATAGAGTTAAATTTTGTTAACAAAACAATAACACAGTAAATATTCACTATGAGCAAAGTAGGATACTTTCGTTCTACATTCTATATACTTATGTTGAAGGACCATGACATAATGAACAAACAAGCCCCAAAGTTTTATTTAAATAAAAGGATTACCATTAATAAATTCTCATCTATTTTGGATTAAATATTTTGCACAAAGCTATTGCAGATGCATTATCACCATTTTTAAAAAGAGGGAGATTCTGGCTTACTGTTAGCACCATGGTATCTGTCAGAGTAACTGAAATCTAATTTACCTTTGATTGTGTTTTGTTCTTGAACTGGGGAACTTTAAAACCTTAGACAAAAGGAGTTCATCTGCTCTTGGCAGTGATGAATGAGAAGCCATTTAAGGAGAGCTCAGATGTAGTGTCCAGGATCTGGGATGAAAATCCAGGACCTATGGTCACCAACATTCAATGATAATTTGTAAGTGCTTTGTCTAAACAGTGGAAAAATACATGAGTATAAGGGCCAGTTGTCCATCTCCTGTGGTAGGTGGCCAAAGGAGTAGAAAAACTCTGTGACCTTCCCTTCCTGGAGCTCCTGCAAACTGTCTCCTCAAGTGGAGACAGAGGACTGGGGGCCCTTCAGATTTCTGGGGGAAGGCCTCCCAGCTTCATAGATCTTGGAGATCTATGGAGATGGGGCATCCCAGGTCTGCAGATATAGGAGCATCTGGAAAGATAACTCCTGTGTCCTCTGTCCCTCCCTTCCCCCACACATGGCTGGCAGCAAAGTTCTGGGTATATTGATGCAAACTTTATTTCATATGAAGGTATTGCTAGTGTAATTCATGCTTTTGTCTCCTTCAGATTAGAATATTGCAATGCACTCTACATGGGGCTGTGCATTCAGCTATTCAGAATTAAGGCCTGAATGTTAAGTGGACTATCTTTTTGTGAACATGTGATGCTAGTGATCCATGATATACACTAGCTGCCTGTTGGCCTTTTAAGTCCTAACTGCACCTGCCGACCTTCCTGAGAGACTGCCTGTCTCCCCATAAAATAGTACCACAAATGCCAATTTTGTTCAACATCTTCATTAATGATCTGGATGACAGGATGGATTGCACCCTCAGCAAGTTTGCAGATGACACTAAGCTGGGGGAACAAGTAGATACACTGGAGGGTAGCCATAGGGTCCAGAGTGACCTAGACAAAATTGGAGGATTGGGCCAAAAGAAATCTGATGAGGTTCAACAAGGACAAGTGCAGAGTCCTGCACTTAGGGCGGAAGAATCCAATGCACTGTCACAGGCTGGGGACTGACTGGCTAAGTGGCAGTTCTGCAGAAAAGGACCTGGTGATTATAGTGGACAAGAAGCTGGATATCAGTCAACAATGTGTCCTTGCTGCCAAGAAGGCTAATAGCATATTGAGTTGCATTATAGGAGCATTGCCAGCAGATCAAGGGAAGGGATTATTCCTCTCTAGTCGGCACTGATGAGGCCACATCTGGAGTATTGCGTCCAGTTTTGGGCCCCCCGCTATGGAAAGGATGTGGACAAATTGGAGAGAGTCCAGCGGAGAGCAAGAAAAATGATTAGGTGGTTGGGGCACATGATTTATGAGGAGAGGCTGAGGAAACTGGGCTTATTTAGTCTGTAGAAGAGACGAGTGAGTGGGGATTTGATAGCAGCCTTCAACTTCCTGAAGGGGGGTTCCAAAGAGGATGGAGCTAGGCTGTTCTCAGTGGTGGCAGATGACAGAACAAGGAGCAATGGTCTCAAGTTGCAGTGGGAGAGGTCTAGGTTGGATATTAGGAAAAACTGTTTCACTAGGAGGGTGGTGAAGCACTGGAATGGGTTACCTAGGGAGGTGGTAGAATCTCCATCCTTAGAGATTTTTAAGGCCTGGCTTGACAAAACTCTGGTTGAGATGATTTAGTTGGTGTTGGTCCTGCTTTGAGCAGGGGGTTGGACAAGATGAACTCCTGAGGTCTCTTCCAACCCTAATCTTCTATGATTCTATGAATATTGTAAGTGGCCGAACTGGAATTCCCTCCATTTATCATAGAAGAAGTCATTGACTTTGGAATTTGCTTTCCCCCTGGATTAGCAATAGTTGTTTCAGGGCATGCAGGTAAGCCTATATTTGGCACAGTCATTTTGGAAGGAAAACTGAGGAGGTTGTGAGTGGGTACCGTCCCTCTGTGGAATCTGAGAGGTAGGGTGGGTTGTTCTACTAACTGCTTTTGCGTTACGGGATCTGCTACTGTTGCTGTTTTTATTGTTATGAATGTCAGCTGAGAGCTAGGGATGTGAATGTTTTGCTATGTTAAATCAAAATAAATGTGTAGTGGTCATCTTCACCAAGAAGATACTGGATGAGGAGGAGGAAATCCCTGTATCCACTCTGTCTCAAAATGGCTCTATGCATACATAACGATGATTTTACCATATGTTTTGCAACAAAATGGGTATTGAAACCATACACAGCTTGTATTGATCAACAGTATTCTAGAATCATAGAAGTGTAGGATGGGAAGGGACTCCAAGAGGTCATCTACTCCAACCCCCTTCACTTAAGGCAGGAATGCACAATAACTAGACCATTCCTAACAGAGGTTTGTCTAACCTATTCTTAAAAACCTCCAATGAGGGAGATTTCACAACCTTCCTAGCCAATTTGTTCCAGTGCTTTACTACCCTGATAGTTAGGATGTTTTTCCTAATGTCCAGCCTGAACCTCCCTTGCTCCAATTTAAGTTCATTGTTTCTTGTCCTATCCTCAGAGGTTAAGAAGAACAATTTTTCTTCCTCCTCCTTGCAACAACCTTTTATGTTTAGAAAACTGTTATCATGTGCCCCCTCAGTCTTCTCTTCTCCAGACGAAACAAACCCAATTTTTTTAATCTTTCCACATAGGTCATGTTTTCTAGACCTTTAATCATTTTTATTGCTCTCCTCTGGACTTTCTCCACTTTGTCCACATCTTTCCTGAAATATGGCGCCCAGAACTGGACACAATACTCCATTTGAGGCCTTATCAGCACAGAGTAGAGTGGAAAAATTAAGTCTTAGGTCTTGCTTACAACTCTCCTGCTAATACATCCCAGAATGATGTTCGCTTTTTTTGCAACAGTGTTACACTGTTCACTCATATTTAGTTTGTGATCCACTATGACCCCCAAATCCCTTTCCACAGTACTCCTTTCTAAGTAGTCATTTCCATTTTGTATGTGTGCAATTGGTTGTTCCTTCTTAAGTGGAGTACTTTGTATTTGTCCTTATTGAATTTCATACTATTTACTTCAGACCATTTCTCCAGTTTGTCCAGATCATTTTGAATTTTAATCTTATCCTCCAAAGCACTTGCAACCCCTCCCAGCTTGGTATCATTGCAAACTTTTTATAAGTGTACTCTATATGCCATTATCTAAATCATTGATGAAAATATTGAACAGAACTAGACCCAGGACCGATCCCCACAGGATCTCACTCAATATTCCCTTCCAGATTGACTGTGAACCACTGGGAATAGTTTTCCAACCATTTATGCACTCACCTTATAGTAGCTCCATCTAGGCTGTATTTCCCTAGTTTGTTTATGAGATGGTCATGTGAGACAGTATCAACAGCCTTATTAAAGTCAAGATATACCACATCTACCATCCCCCCTCACCCTCCCCCACCCAGCCACAAGGCTTGTTATCCTGTCAAATTACGATATTAGGTTGGTTTCAGAGTAGCAGCCATGTTAGTCTGTATTCGCAAAAAGAAAAGGAGTACTTGTGGCATCTTAGAGACTAACAAATTTATTAGAGCATAAGCTTTCGTGAGCTACAGCTCACTTCATCGGATGCATCCGATGAAGTGAGCTGTAGCTCACGAAAGCTTATGCTCTAATAAATTTTAGTCTCTAAGATGCCACAAGTACTCCTTTTCTTTTAACTTATCTAAGTTATTTTTACTTGTTCTGTCCCTATTTTAGCCTCTGCTCCTACCTCATTTTCACTGGCATTCACTATGTTAGACGTCTGATCTCTACTAAACTTTTTGATGAAAACTGAAACAAAAACGTCATTCAGCACTTCTGCCATTTCCACATTTTCTGTTATTGTCTTTCCCACCTCATTGAGTAACGGGCCTACCCTGTCCTTGGTCCTCTTGCTTCTAATGTATTTGTAGAATGTTTTCTTATTACCCTTTATGTCTCTAGTTAGTTTAATCTAATTTTGTGCCTTGGCCTTTCTAATTTGTCCGTACATGTTTGTGGTGTTTGTTTATATTCGTCCTCTGTAATTTGACCTAGTTTCCACATTTTGTAGGACTCTTTTTGAGTTTTAGTTCATTGAAGATTTCCTGGTTAAGCCAAGGTGGTCTCTTGCTATACTTCCTATCTTTCCTATGCAGTGGGATAATTTGCTCTTGTGCCCTTAATAATGTCTCTTTGAAAAACTACCAACCATTTTTATGTCCAGCTGATTAACAAAATGAATCGATGAGTTCACCGGAGAAAGTGTCATCCAGTTCTTCATTGCCAGAAAGATGGCTGCTGCAATATGCTGCAATACAGGGCATCGAATAGGTGAGGGCTGAAAAAGTGGGGCAATGGGAAAATAGTGTTTATGCAATGTACCCTTTTCAGTGCAGAAGATTAGTCTATGTAGATTCTCAAGATGGTAAAAAAGCAAATTCTTTGTAACTATACTGAAGTTTATGGATCAAAAAGCATGAACAAATAGATAAAATCTTTTTTAAATTTCCACTGTTTTGAAGTTTGGCCACAATTAATGAATATCTTCATTTTGATGGCATCTCATAAAATTAAAGACAGTGTTTTTCATGGATAGAAGAATTACTAAACCAGCACTGAGTCAACAGCAGTGGTTGTTGCTGGTCTTTTTGCATAAGACAAAAAAAGGAGTATTTTTCTATTTTCACCCTTTGTGCAAATGTCTGTATACCTGTTTAATGCATTCCCATATTTTACATGCTAGCCGCAAACAATATCTCATATAATAAAGTGAAAGAACAAACAAAATGATTGCTCTAAGAGCTCCTGGAGGGGTAGACTCTTCAGTCTTATGCAATTCCTTTATATACATCTGGCTAAATTAAAAACAGCTCATGGATGTTGCACAGTCTCTTATTTCAGCAATAGCTGCTGATGAGTTTTCTGACTAACCAGGCACATAATGTTTAAACGGAATATTGGAGTCAGCCTTGCACAAACCACATGTAGGTGACATTTGCTTTATCAATAAAACTGATATACAGCCTACCGGAGAGTTGCTCAACAAACAATTTCCAGATATCACCTTTACTACAGTGTATGAAACAGCTCTACTCCCTTTCCTGCATGTCAGAATGTTAAAGACCAGCAGCCGTGCTCTGACAGCTGCTTGTCATGAAAAGGGCACTGCATCAGGCAGATATATGTTGTTCATTTCTGCATTCCCAGGACCAAACATGCTCCATCATATCAGTGTAAATCTAGAATAACTCCCCTGAAATCAATGGGTTACTCCAAATTTATGCTGGTATAAATAAGAATAAAATCTGGTCTCTGTTATCTATGGAAAAAATGTTTTTGGTGGATGGATTGATCAGCACAATGTATGTTTGTAGCAGGGCCCACTTCAGAGGCGAGAGAGATAACCAACTTGTCTACCTTTTCTCCCTTAATAAATATAAATATAAAATAGTCTCTGCTAAGCAAACATAAATATAAAATAGTCTCTGCTAAGCAAAATAATGTAGTTGTGTTAGAAATAAGGAAAATACCAAACAATGGAGACAAGCTACTTATCAACAGGCTACAGAAGCTATTGTTTTAACCACCTGCTATTGAGAAAAAGCCAAATTAATTTGAAGAGCATCTTTCAGACTTCAGCTTGAATCTTAAAACTAGAACTTGTTTGAAAAAAAATTAATTTTTCATTTCAACAAATGAAAAAGTCCATGAAATTTTACTTAGAACTTTTCATTTTCCATCCAGTTTTATATACCTGACTATCATTAATAATTAAATGTCATTGCCCTGAGACTATGCTATTCAGTTTCTGTCCCCCCCCCCCCCCTTCAGTACCTTGCACCCAGGGCTACATAATCAGGCAGCTAGGGATTGCCTGAGTGTAGGGGAATGCCCTGGTACCAGAGAGCTGGTATTGCTGCATCTAAGGCTCTATATTTTGTCCCCACTACTCACGCCCCACCTATGGTGCTGGGGACATGACCAGAGCACTGCTATGCTCCCATCATTCTTTGAGTGCTGTTACCAGCTGACATAAATTAGAGCAGCCTCAGCATTATAACCAGCCCATCCCCACACTGAGCCAGACTCAATAATCAGGACAAAACAAAAGCATCATACATATGGTCACTAGCAATTGTTACTTGTTCCGTATCAAGGAGATAAGGCACATGCTCCCATTCGAGATTAAAGGAACAAAATTGTTATTAATGTTCCTGTTGTAAAGAATCCCATTAAAACAAAATTTTAAAAGACTTGGCTGGGCATTCTCTGTGGAAGCCCTGTGGGACTGGAATTTGCTTCACCACCCGCCCCACCCAACACTGCTCCTCTGGAGCCTGAATTTGCTATCCTTTTGGGAATACTGTAAAACCCATCTTTTTTCCCCACGTCCTTTGGGGTGGATCAAACATTGGAGTGGTTTTATTAATATGCTTTCAAAGCAGGATGGATAGTCCATGATGTGGAGCTAGAATATTTTGGTAGAGTAAAATGTATGCAAAAAGCATCTGGGACATCAAATTAGGCACTTCAGATTTTATAAATGAATAAATAAATTTGTTCTAGTTCAAATCTACTAAACTACTAGATTTGAATAGATTCTCTTTCTGTACTGTGCATCTTCTTTTGCAAATACTACAATATGAAAGCACTGCACATTAGCAAACCTAAACACTTGGAGATGTCCTTAATTAATGAAGAGTTTGGCATGTCCTTTCCCAAAGCTTGGAATGCACTGTTATGGGTCAGCTGCACAGAGTCTCCACATAACTTAAAAAGTCATTGGCACTTTAACTTTATAGCACACTTCGCCAATTAAGCTTTCTAGGCCCCAGTCTTTAACAGCTGTCCACAGCTGCTGAAAAGTGGTTTATCATTGTCAGAATTCATGACCAAAACATTCAAAGGTGCAGGTTTTTAACAGTTTGGCAGACTAACACTTTTCTGCTCTCACCCATTTTAATAGCTGTTTCAATAAAGCTACAATTTATATATGTACACTTGAACACAGCCTACCATTTAATATATATTTATATAAAAATATATTAAATGGTAGATGCCGTACCATGAAAACTGAATGTTCAGATTTGGAGTCTATTTGAGTGTGCTTGATTGGAGGTGGTACTCTCTGGGGATTTGTATTTACATATTTGTACTTACTGTAGGTCTATCCTAACATATCATATGTTTGTGTATGGTGATATATGCATGTATTTCAAACCTTTTTTTCTTCACTGAGAACAATACAAAAATGACTGACAAAAAAACTGCCAAGCTTTGCATGTGACTGGTCACACTGAAGAAAAAACTCTTAAATTTTTTTGGAGGGAAAGGCTGAGAAACAAAACTTTTATAAGCAATTGAAACATCACTTAGGAGCTTATTAGATAGGCATCTTTTCTTGCAAACCTATTGCCATATGAGACCATTAACCATTTTGTTACAGACATACATAATAAAGCTAAGTCACATCAAAATGAACAGACAACAATTGGTTCTAATTAAAGATCAGCTGCTTTGTATAACTGAAAACCAGGTCAAAGCAATGTTATTGCAAGAAATGGACTAGACTTTGCAAACAATAGTAGATATTTTTAGGGCTAATGAAAACTGTGCTTCCAAATAAAAGGATAAGCAAGCAGCAGGGGGAAAAAGGTGTTTCTAATTAAAAATGCATACCAAGGTATAAAGACTGAATAAAAGGGTAAACAGAACAGAAAATCTCAACAAGTTACTTTGCCTTTCATCTCTGTTGTTTCTGCAGGAGTTAATATTTTTGTAAAACTCCCTCCCCCAGCCCCAAACTCTATTAGATTGCTTTTCCACTCCGACACACAGGTACCTGTCCAACAGCATAATGTGTTAAGAAACAATCTGAATCACAGCAGGCAAATTAAACATAAAAGTGCAGAGTCCAATTTCATTATTAGCTTAAGTGAGTGCAACGAATGGAGCTGTCCTCTCTTAGGGCCAAATTCACTTTTGACCTAGGTGTGCTAGCCTCAATTTAATCACCTGAGGGCCAGATTTGTGAGACGCTTATTCACATTGAGAAGTTCCTTACTGTGCAAGGAACCTCACTGACTTCACTGGAACTACTTGAGGTGTAAGACCAGGGGCGGGCAAACTTTTTGGCCTGAGGGCCGCATCAGGTTTCTAAAATTGTATGGAGGGCCGGTTAGGGGAGGCTGTGCCTCCCCGAACAGCCAGGCATGGCCCCTTACCATGCTGCCTGGAACACCGGTGGCTGGCAGCGCGGCTGCACCAGGACAGGCAGCCGCACTGCACCGCACAGAGCACCAGGTCAGGCCAGGCTCTGCAGCCCTACCGCCCAGAGCATTGCACCGCACAGCGGCATGGCTGTGGGGGAGGGAGGACAGCAGGGGAGGAGCTCAGGGACTGGGCTGGATGTGGCCCATGGGCCATAGTTTGCCTACCTCTGTGTAAGATACTATTCAATGTAAGGGTATCCCAATCAGGACCTGAGAAATTAAGAAAATTGGAAAATGCACATTTGCCCTGATCCAAAGCCAAATGAAGTCAGTGGAAAGACTCCCATTGACTGTAGTGGTGTTTGCATCAGACCCATACTTAGTTACCATAAAAGAAGAGGTAACTTCATTGGGAACAATGCTACCTATGAATTAACTTGAATTACCTCTTCTCATAATAACATCAATAACTTTACTGTATAAGGAGAGGGAAATATGTTTTTACTGCTTTCTGCTTATGCAGCATGTCTTGGTTTTCCTGTCTCATACTTAGTACCGACTCCCTGGAAGAAGTGAGAGTTGGCCTTTTCCTTCTTTTGGCTATAGATCTGTTTTTCTTAGGGTAATAAATTGCGTGAGCAGCTTCCTGTTTGAAAGAAATTCCCTGGGGTTATTTAGTGACACTGAATACAAAAACAGCAAAATGTGTGTATTTGTAAAAGGAGTAGCTCGAGCCTGACACTCAGCATCAGCAATAATGTTGAAAGTATTAGCCAAAATGGAATGAATCTGGCAAAAAGCAATACTTGCTATTCTTTCTTCTTCTCTTTTGGAGCTTGCACCACAACAGTGAAAAGCATACAGACAATTGGATGTGTAGAGGGATTTGTAAAAGGAACTGGAGACATTGACTTTGAAGTCTCTATTTTCTATCAGTCATTCAATGATCTGTATGGAATTAGCTGATGGTCTCAGTACAGTTTCTCGTGGTCAACTTACTAATTATCAGGACAAAAGGAGTCCCAATAAATGAATAGCTGTTATTCTAACTCACTTACAATAGATGTATTTTTTTAAAAAAACTTAGTTTCAGAGAGAGAGCACTTGCTCTATTGATATTCCCCATTTTAAGGAGAAGAGCATGTACAGCCTTTCAAAATGGAAGAAACATTTAGTGCCCATTTATTCAGGGTAGGTGGGGTTAAAGAGTAATCTTTACATACCATAACAAAAACATAGCCAAACAAAACAATGGAAAGGGAAAAAATTATCACAAGAATATTTTTTCCCTGAACAGCAAAAAATTGTTACAACAAAAACAGACCTATTGACCCTTCAGATTCCATGAATCAGGATTGCCCTGAATGGACTACTTTCCTGTGGAGGGTCATCTCTCACACTTTCCTTGGTCTGTTAAGGACAAAGACTTCATAAATGCACAGGCCTCTGCTCTGCTCCGCTCAAGCACACTGGTAATGTTCCTTTTTAGGCTCTCTCTCATGCAATGATGAACAAGTATTGAAGTGAATTTTACCAGGTACTTTCTGTTCTTGGGGTGAAAGATGCTCTTCCTCCCAGTTGAAGCCCTAATTATCTTAGCATAACGAGAGGTTTTCATCACAGCTTTATTCCCTATCACCATGACAGACCAGATGAGGTTTTTGTTTTTTTGCAGAGTCCATCAATGCTACTCCTTAAATTGATCACTATACAAAACAAGCTTCTTTCCCACACCAGTGCACACCCTCCATGGTTACTTGTGCTTCTCCCTGCCATCATCTGTTACTATGTAGATGCATACCAAGGATTATGGGAGTAAGTGCTCTATTTGAAAGCTATCATTAGTGTCATAACCTCAGATCCTCTGGCGTGGCAGCTGCTTAGGAAACTCCAACTAGTACAGTACTCTGCAGCATGTCTTCTTATCAACACAGGCCACTGTGAATACATCAGACCTGTCCTTTCCTTTCTACAGTGGCTTCCACAGAGCACTGAGTCAAGTTCAAGGTGTTGGTCCTTATCTTCAGGGTGCTCACAGGCTTGGGCTAAAAGATCTCTGTAAGTTCTGGGATAAAGACCAGAGTTGACAGCTCTCCTCCTCATGTACAATGGAACGCTCTAATATGAGTAAAGCTTGTCTGTCCAGGAAACAGAGCTTTGTCAGGAGCCAGTCCAAAACTGTGTAATGAACTCTCTTCGGAATTAAGGACCATCACAAACCTTACCACCTTCTGCTGCATTTGCAAGGCACATTCCTTTGATCTTGCCTTCTCTAACATAAACACAGAGCCGTCTGCACATTACAAAACCCCCCAAAATCAAAAAAAGCCCTTCCAAAACAAAATGCTTCATTGCACAAACAGTTCTCCCGCTGCAGAGAGGAGGAGAAAACAAATTACATGTGACAGATGTTAGTCATGGTGCTTAGTGCACAACTGGAAGGTGCTCATACACTAAGGTGATGAGAGCAATACAAAAACCTTAGTAGAATAGAACCCTGATACCACACTGAGTTGGCTGGATTCAGAGTGGACAGAAAGCACTTTGACGTCATCTTCTTTCTCCAGAGAACTTACTGCTGCATCTACCCAAGCCATTTAAGTGCACATGTACATTTCAGTGTACACCTGTGGGACCAGCACTCTCAGACAGAAAGGAGACTTGTAGTAGAGAAAAGGTATATGAGACAACACAGATTGGGGTCAGAGAGGTGGTAAAATCAGAGGAGATGAGACAATGGAGTAAGGGAAAGGTGGGACGTGAAATAATGTGGTGCTGCCAATCCCATGATAGCACTGGCACTACTGTAGTACATTGTGAAAATGGATGCTGCTCAACTATCCTTCAAGCTCAATAGAAATGCACTGTCTGATAGTAAGGAACAGATTCAGTAGCACTGTGTTGGCCTTGTCTTGTGAAGATGGTGCCTTTTTAATTTGGTTGATTGCAAGTTACTCTAAAATGTACAGATCTTAGTGGGCATAATTAAACATAAATAAATCAGTTATATTTTATCACAGTTTAAAATCCAGATTTTTTTAAAAGGTTTGCTCTGCTGTAATATTATGAGGAGTCATAGCAATGTTCTACTGTACCCAGACACCCATATGGGTAATTGCTATTTAATCTAATCCTCTGATAGTGATGGAATCATTTAATGCTCTATCAATTCCACACTTTTACATTTCATAGAGTGGTGTTCTCCTATTTGTTAGCCAGCTGGCTTCTCTGAACAACATTTTCTCACTGAACTGTTTTCAGCTGAAGCTAAAATCAATATTAGTTTCAAAATCAAAGATTGCTAAAGAAAAAAAAGTTGAGCACTTTTTCATTGTTCTGGTTAACAGAGAAGGGGTGGGGGAAGAGAAAGTGTCCTGTGTATGAAAAGGTTTCTCCTGATTCTTCTCAAATATGAACAATGGTATAATAGTACTATGACACTTTGCACTTATTATAGCCTGTTCCAGCTCAGGAACTTAAAATATCTTACAAGAATTAATTAATGCAAACAAAATTTGGTAGGGGTAGATTTGATTCTACCTAAGAGTACGTCTACATTTTAGCTGTAGCTGTAGCTCAGATAGATGTATCCATACTACCGTTGATTGAGCTAGTGCACTAAAAGTAGCCTTGTAGCCATTGCACAATGGATGGCAGGGTCAGATCACCACACAAGTACAATCCTGCCTAGCACACTAGGTATTTACGCCAGCAGCTAGCCCACCCTGCTGCCTGTGACACCACAGCTACTCCATTTTTATCGCTTTAGTTCAGTCAAAGCTCTCGTGCATATGCCTACCCAACCTGGAAATTACCACCCACAGCTCAACTGTAGATGGACCCTAAATCACATATGACTAAAGTGAGGGACCAAAAGGTTAAGGGCTAAATTGTGACTCATCCTCACATGACAAAGCTGGAGACTAAGGCTGCACCTAGCCCTGCACATGGCTGTATTCAGGCTCTCCAGATCTTGGGCCCAGGTCCTGTGTGGAATGAAGGGTCTGAGCTCCAGCTGCTCATCTCAGAAAGTCAGTGGGAAAGGAAGAGGTAAAGAGGGGCAGAAAAAGTAGAGCCAATGCTCAGCTCATCCCTTCTATTGATTGATTGATGGATCACTTTGTCATACTTTTATGACCCTTATCACTGTAGTATCTGAGCACCTCAAAATCTTTAACATATCGCTAACACTTTTGACCCAAGTAGCTGACCAATATTCAGGGGCCTATAGGTTTTTTCCTTTAGGAGGAGAAATTGTTGTTTGAGTCAGGTATTTCTTTGATGGAATGCTGTTTATTTACAAAGAACATACATAAAGTCCTGTTTCTCTGATCACAAGAGGAATCAAACAGCAAGAGTGAGTTTCTTTGCTCACAGTTCTAAGGCTCTTTCACCCAGCCCTCAACCTGAAAACACTCTTGCTAGGCTTTTTCTCCAGGCCATGTTCCAGTACTTGTTCTGGCTTTTTCCTTGGCTTTCTGTGGTTTCTCTGGCATTTCTGCCACTTCTCTCCACGTGCACATACAGCTCCAGCAAAAACAATACCCAGCCCTCCCTGCATTTGCTGTCAGCCCCCAGTGAAACCCCTCTGCCCACATTGCTTTGATTCCTGACTTGTGTCGTATGTGACCCGTGTTTAAGGTGGGGATTCACATTGTTTTACTATCTCATCACATACAGAAGCTTGATGGCTTTTCACGTTTCTGCTGAATGAAGGGTAGCTGTTAGTGCCCATCAGCTTGAAGGAGATATCACCCAGCCCCCAGCATAACAGTATTTATCCTTACAACACCCCTGTGAGTTATGTCAGCACTATTATCCCCATGTTCCAGATGGGGATCTGAAGCACAGAGAGGCTAGTTGACATGCCCAAGGTCACACAGGAAATATCTGGAAGAACAGAGAATTGAATCTGTCTCTCCCAAGTTCTAGACCATTGCCCTAATCTTGGGACTGTCCTTCCAGAATGAGCTAGGCCCATGGGGTGGAGCAAAAAGGGAGTACGGAAGGAAATGTGAATGTGAACCACAATATCTCCTGGCACTCCTCCTGGGGTTATGCAGCTATACACTGATGGTTATTCATAACTAAGTGCAAAAAGGACAATCTATCCCTGACTATCCAAAATCACTTGTGCTCATGGACCCTTAAACTCCCACCCCTTCTGCAGAGGATTTCTCTTTTAAGCCTGTGAATGATAATATCACTTCATCTTCCTAGTGACCTGCATTAACAAAAAAATAATTAATAGGTATTTTAATTAGTGTGAAAACAACTCTTAATATTATCCTTTTTATTATCAATCTTAATATGAATTATGGAGTGGCAATGGTTTGGGGATTTGTACAGGTGGGTGTGGGGTGATGAGCCAGTCTGCTGTTGCCATTTAAGATCCTAAAACAAGAGTTTAATGAACTAATCTTTGTTCCTGTACACTAGAGCTAGACTACAGGAGTCCGGTAAACCTTTTACTCTCTCTGGTGCAAAGAAGCAAAAGTCAACATTAGACTTTCTGAATTTAATTAAATGTCCCTAATTTTAGGGTGTCATAACTCAGGCAGCTTTCATCCAATTTGTTTCAGATGTAGAAGGAAAAAAATCGACATTGGTGCATGACTAAATATTCCAGTTTTGAGGCTTGTGCTCGTTTCTGGAATTCAGAGGGGGCCACACATGAATAACTATACGCATGTGATTCAATAAGACTATTCATATGCATAAAGCTACTCACTTTTGTAGTGTTTGCAGTATTGGAGCCTTTGCCTGTGGATTTTGGCCCCCCATCTAAAATCCACAAACAGAACCTTCAATACTGCAAATGTTCATGTGCATGAGTAACTTTATGCA
The DNA here is from genome assembly GCF_009764565.3 of Dermochelys coriacea. Lineage (NCBI taxonomy): Eukaryota > Metazoa > Chordata > Testudines > Dermochelyidae > Dermochelys > Dermochelys coriacea. Next base: position 59,386,128 of record NC_050069.1, read on the forward strand.
TATGAATAGTCTTATTGAATCACATGCGTATAGTTATTCATGTGTGTTTGCAGGATCAGGGCCAAAGGAACATTGATTATTGTATATTGGTATTCATTTAATTTAATTTAGAGATGAGCCTGAGCCACAAAGTTTAGGCCTAGATCTGAAATTTCCCAAAGTGTGGGGGTTGGTTTCTGTCCATCTGGTTTCAGTCCATCTGGTGTTTTGGTTGCAGTCCATTTCTAGAACAATTAAAATATTATACATTTCCTTTGATTGTCTATCCTTATTTCATTTATTTGAATGACATGTATGACTCTAATCACTGAACAATACCTGGCTTATTCATCTCATCCCTCTATAGTTTAAGAAAACATGAGTTTAAATACCCGAGTATAATAGGAAGCTCAATTTAGTAACTTACTACCTTAATGTAATGACCCTTTTCCTTTGAGAACTAATTTTGAATCCAACCCAAACTAAGGCAAAGGAAACACATTTTGACTGTAATGACTACAAGTGTAATGAGATTAGGCTGACAGAATCCTGTTCATTCTTTATAGCCTAAACATGTATCTGATTCAAAAACTCTCTACTTTGAGAGGAAAATAAAGGTGCTAACTTGGAGCCCACGTGTAGCTGACCAGTTTATGCAATATATCATTTTATTTTGCCCATATAAAGACAGGCTTTTATAATGAATGGGACTGCATAGTTTGGGGGTATCAATTCTAGTTCTAAATCCCCAGGCAAAGTTGTTTCCTAACTCAGTAAGCCTAACTAAGCACTCTAATAAACCACACACAGTAAAGTGCTGTTGCATAGTATATTAACCTAGGGCCATCATCTTTTTCATTTCCTAGTGTTCGCATGTTCTTAGTTAATTAATCAATTCAGTAGCTTCTGTAGATTCAAAGCTGCCCTAGGTAGGTCACAGCAACAGTAGGAGGGGTGGAGAACACATTGGCAGGAGACAGGTTACTTTGATTTGGTAAGAGTACTGAGGTTTTTTGAATGCCTTACATTTCATCCCCCAAAGTTTTCTGTAAAATAACTAAAATGGTTGGCTATATCTATGACCTCTGTCCCCACTGTTTATTTACACAAATCCTCACAATCTCACTGTTACATGGTGCTTCCCCATCATCTGTTTGCTGCATCCACCTATTGCCTCTGATTTTGTTCTTCAATGGCAAAGTATGAGCAATTGGAGCAGTGATGGTCTTTTCCCTGTGTGTGTGTGTGTGTGTGTGTGTGTACAGTGTCTAGCAGAAAGAGGCCCTAATACCTGATTGGAGCCTGTTGTCAGTACTGCAATGTCAATTATAAACAATACAAACATAGGTATAGCAGCCTTTCAGAACAAGGCATTAGGGATATGGTCTATTTGTCTTAGTTCATCAACTAACATTTAGAAGTGTAAGAAAACATGGCTAAGAAATATGAAGAAATATATCACAGACCCTTCATCCTTCCTAGCCTGTATGTGTATATAATTTTTTTTTCTTTTTGGAGGAACAACTCAAAATAGAGTCCCACCCCAAGGACACTTCTTAAAGAACTGGACCCATTCCAAAGGAACAGAGCAAAGACTCTTCTAAGACTGGTTGTGTCCATCATTACAAGTGATGAATACTACTTAATGCTCTGAATCTGGGATCAGTCTGAAGAAGCATCTAAAAAGTCTGATGCTTATTTGAATTTTCTGCACCTCTCCCGTCGGCTTCAAATCTTGTGAAAATGCACTTTCCAAGGAGATTCTGACACGTCAGCTCCTAAAGCCACCTGGCAGCTAGCAGTTTTAAAAAGAGTGACCAGACATTGCAGAACCTCACAAAAGATTTGGCTCTAGATCCTTGTTACACTCTGATGTGCCCAAGAACAGCAATTCCAACACACAACATCCTGTCAGATGGGTTTGGGAGCTGACATGTCAGAATCTCACTGGAGCAGGAACCAGAAAACAAACAGGAACAGAGAACAGAAAGCAACAAGCAGGAAGGCAACATACATACACCAGTCATCACAATCCACAATGGTTTATAGACTCATAATTTCCATTGATTTCAGTGGAAGTCAGGAGCCTAAACATCTTTAAGGCCTTGATTCCTATCTAGCAACTACGTTAAGTGTGGGAGCAAGATAAGGTCTTAATTTTCTGCTTTTGTTCACCCATCCCTAATTAGCATCATTGGCTATGAGGACCTTTGGTTTGAGTTTTACATGACACACTGAGTCAAAAACTTTTGCACTGGAATTGACTACTGATTTTATTCATTTATAGCTTTCATTATCATTATCTATATCAAGGAAAAGGTCTTGTCCTGTTTTAAAGATTCATAGGCCTTAAGGGACCATTTCTTCATCAAGCCCATAACTTCTGTTTGAGCTACAACATAGCTTTTGGAAAAGACATCCAGTCTTTAAATCAAGACTTCAAGTCATAGAGAATTTACCACATCCTTAGGTAAGTGGTTTCAATGGTTAATTATCCTCTCTGTGAAAAACTGTCACTTTATTTCTAGTCTTTTTGTCATCTAGTTTCAGCTTCTAACCAGTGGATCTCATTACGCCCGGGCTGATATAAATATTCCATCCGGAGCAGTGATACATATAGACATCAGCCTTTTCTTTACACTGTGTCCTCATGCCCATTTTATGACCTGTTCGTTCCCTCGCTACTTCCTCTTCCATCTTTTTTCAACTCTTTCAAAGATAATCAGCACAAAAAGCATCTACTCTGCTTGAATCAGAAGCCAAAGAAATAACTTCTTTCTACACACTTTATATCTTTCTGTGCTGGAGGAATGAACAGTCCCTTGACCAGTCAGTCACTGCCTGTGTGTGTCTGTCCTGTGTAATCTATCTTTTTATTTATTTTATATCATCCATTTCCATCGCATCCAGTGAGTGCCTCACAAATATTAGATGTTGATAAAGTTGTCACTAGCTCTCAGAGTAAATAAATAACCTTTTAATATCTGGGGAGAAAAACAATGCAACAAATTGAAGGATCGAAAACTTATATCACTTCTTCATAGAAATAAACATCTGAAGAGCTTGTTTGATCAGTTACTCCATGAAACAAACAGAAGGGGTGCTGTGCATAGAAATCTCCCAAGCACTAAATATATTAGAAATAAAGCTTACTATTCACAGGTTCAGATTTAACATGTCATGAATCTCCCTAAACTTCCTAACATTCTTGTTTCTGATCTCCTGTGATCAGTGCTGCTTATTAACATGGCCTGTGGTGCACCACAGACACCATTATAAACCTGCTGTTAAATCAATCACTGGGTGGCACCCAAGAGCCAGCTAAGAGTTGTATTGAATTGCAGACACTCTCTAATACACATATTTTAACAATTTCCTCCGTCTTCAGTGAAATTATGCTAATATTTTAGTTGAGTTTCCTTAAGTCTGGAACTCAAATTAAGTCTGTCTGTTTCATTTTTATGATAGTGCTTGAAATCACTTGCAGACAAGGGGTTGTTGGACTATGAGATTTATAGTGGCAATGCCACAAAGGTGAAACACATCCTGAGGAAGAGGAAAGCAATCTGTATAGCCAGTGTTTTCACTGCAGTAAAGTTTATAGCAGTATTAAGGGAATAGTTACAAATCAGTTTGATGGTGTTGATTTCATTGAGAATAAGTATATTTACACTTGCAACCTTTCTCTTAATAATATCCAGTATGTTTTACACAATGGGGTTAGTGAAGGTTGAATCTGAACATATTTTGAGAGTGACAAAATCTGTTATTCTTTTTCCCACCCAACATTCTACTTTACTTTCACAAAATGGTTTTATAATAACCCCTCAGGGATTGAGTCAAGGTTCATCTATTTTACAGAGGCTTTCTGATGATTCTGAAGATGCTACAGAATCTTTAATATTCACATGTTTTTGGTTATGGTTTAGAGATGTGTTGGAAGTAAAATATTCACTACCCATGAGTACCAAAATATGTCCACTTCCTCCACTGACTCTGTACCACCAATTAATGACCTGGAAAGGCTGAGGTTGGATGTTTGATTCTCAAATCTAAAAAAAGGAGCTTTATAAACAATCTCCTGGTTGACAAGCGCACTGTTTAGACATCATTGTGCCTCATAAGCCTTCTATAGCACGTGAACTTGTCACCAGCAGAAATCTCTCTAAACAGAAACAACTAAATATGTAACAGATATCCAAGCGTATTTGTGGATGAGTATATTAGTTAAGGATTGTCAAATACGCCAGTCTTCTTTAGATGATATTCCTATTCAGAGATCATATTCTACAGGAAGGATTTGGATTTGGAAAACAATTTTCAGTAGGGGATTGAGGGCAGAATTGTATAACTAGAGCAAGCAAAGAAGGGAAGAAAAATAAAGGGTTTTGTTGTTGGGGGATTTTTTGGATGTTCATCACAATAATGAGAGAGACAGGCTGACAGCTGTGAGTGAACATGGAACAGCAGCTGCATCAAATGGAAATGGCCAAATGCTAGGCAGCAGTGTGTCAGTGGGTGGTCAAGCAGCAAGTCAGCATGCCACAAGAGTGGCAAATGGGAACAACTAAAAGACATACAGCACAAAGGTGTGTTAGGTAGAAGGCAGAACAGGTTCAGAGTGTATGTGTGTGTGCATGCACCCACCCCCAACTCCCTCACCTCCTCTCCCTTCCGTGACTACTGTCAGCTGTTTCTCTGTATCTGATTGCTAGACTTACAGCCCACCAAGATGAATTCTGGGCCGCAGGGCCTATGCCATCTCGGGGGAATAGGGGGCCGCGAGGCGGAAGTGACAAATGCATCACTTCCGGGACCGACTGCATCGGCCCGTGGGCCCCCTTTTGACTACCCTTTTAAATTGCCCAGGCCCCTGGGCAATTGCCCCCGTTGCTCCCTCCCCGAGCCCGTCGGCAGGCCTGTAGACCCAAGCAAACTTTTGGACAAAACTTTTTTCATCAAAAAATACAGATTCAGCAACACTAACTTTGTGCTAATTTCACCAAATTGTTTCAGTTAAAATACACGTACACACATCAATAAATTGAAATGTTTCCTTTTGATGTTTTCTAAAGGAAACATTTTGATGTTTTGAAATTTCCGTTCATTATTTTTTTTTGTTTTAAAATATTCATTTATATTTCAAGCACTTCTGACATGTTTTATTTCAGGTCAGACAAAATCTTTACGTTCAACTCAAAACTATTTTTTTTGGTCAACTTTTCAGAATTGCCAGTGAATCAAAACCCGTTGTTCATGCAGTTCTGCTCATTTCTTCTCCCTGCCATCTCTCCAAAATTATAGAGCAGTCAAGATCATCATTCTTTATCTTCAACATTTAAAAAATGTGCTAAGTGTTTCTATTCTCCTTCCACATCAAATTCAAACTTTGTCTTCATCTCATCCCCTCATAATACCCCCATTACATGCATCTCTTCCTTCACATCATCCTTTTCTCTTCACTTCTACCTTTGCCTCCTTCATCCACTTCTAACTTTGTGTCTTCTTTCATATCACCTTTTAGGCTTAAAACAGCCTTCCAATTCATGTTTTCCTTCCAAATGGTGTATCCTCCACACTGCTCCCTCGCTCCACAGGCCAATGCAGAGCGTGGCAGGGTCATGGGTCCACCCCTTCCTTAAACTCAGGACCTACACTTGTGCAGCAGACACAAAGAGGGGGCTTCTTATATTTTCCTTTTTCAGAAAAAAAACATTTAAGATTCTATCACAATCTGGCATGAAAAACTTGAAAATAATGTTACCCCAGAGCTAAAATTGTGACAGCCCATTTTTATCTCAAGTGAATTCTGCTTTAAGATATTGACACTGTTATACGCCCTGGGTTTGTGGGCATTATTTTACACACACACACGATACATGTATAATGTCAACACACACACACACTACATAGAGCCCAGATCTTAAAAAAACCCACAGAACTCTCTAGAGACAAAAATGGATTTTTGTGGTCTGAATTACATAACTGTAACAAAATAACACCCCCGTTTGATTATTTTTCAAAGGTGAATTTCATTCTTTTTTTTTTTTAAATGGCAGATCAGATTTTAATATTTAAAATATTCAGGTGCAAGTTCTGCAGCGGCTTTATGTATTTTGACTTTGTTTTCTCTATAAACCTAACACTCCACCCAATTTTAAGTGTTAACTGAAAACATTTTAACTTCTATTAAAACAATCTCATTCTGATAGCTACTTTTTCTTTAAAAAGAAGAACAATCAAGCTATTCAAGCCATCACTTTTTACTGCATTAACCAGTTCAAAATGTCTAGTTTCCTCAATATAATGTATGTCCGTTCTTATAGATAGGAAATTAACATAAATCACTTGCTCCATGGTATAGTTTTTTTCTCAGATAATCACTTAACAGTATAACATGTGATAAAAATCTAACTTCTTTATATTCAGGTTTTCCCAATTTCTGCACCCAATCATTTACAAATTTGTCATTCATAATGGTGTGAGGTGTAATATAACTCTCTGTCCTTTAGATCTCTTGTTGTGAAAATGGAGTGACTGAAAAGAGAGAAATAATATGTGATAGCTGCATTTTGTGGCAGTAGCAGTTAAAAACCACATGAACACACATCACTGCCCCAAGCCTGTTCAAAGAAAAAAAGTTTGCTAGGCCAGATTTTGCTCTCACACCCAAGTAACTGCACTGACTTCCCTGAATTTTCTTCCGATTTACACCAGTGAAAGTGAGATCAGAATCAAGCCACTAGATTCCATTTCCCCATATAGGTATGTAATACTGTTCTTAGCTAAAACAGGGTGACATTTTTCAAACAAACAGTTTATTCTACAAAAAAAATGTAGCTTTGGGGGATCCAAAAGTATTCACGAATTTGGCATGAATAGTTTTGGCCATTCATTAAACAGCCAGAAGAAGAGAAAGTGTGGGGGAGGCTGTGCTGTTGCTGTGTGCTGACCCTCTCCACTTAACCTTGAGTGGTTAAGGCACTCAGCTGGAACGTGGGAGACCCCAGTTAAATTTCCTCTCTGGAACAGACACAAAATGGACTTTGATTCACCAGAAATTCCTAAAAAATTCAGAATCAGTTTGACCCAAACCAATATTCAGTTTTTCAGAACTGCCCCACCAAACTGAAAAATCAGCTTTGTGCCCAGTTCTATTCCCAGCTAAGACTATCCAAAGGTTTTTAATCTCACTAACTGAAGCTGTTACTAGCCTGGCCCATATATTTATTCAGGGGTGCTTCTCCAATCTAGATGGTGGCATATCTTGAAATACAAAAGATTCTTTTTCCGCATACACCTGGATTCCCCTCTCATAGACAAATTGGGAGTTATATTGCTGAAGTCAGTGGAGTTGCACCAGTATAAAACTAAAATGAATGAATGGAGAATTAGGGCATTGGCCTTCTGAGAGTCTTCCAATAAGCTTACACAGTGTTTGAGTGAGGCCTATTGGAACTAGCTGCCGAGGGAGAAGAGGAGCCAAATTTTAAAGTAAAGCATGCACAAATATTTGCTTGACTCATGCATGCAAATAACACTTTCAAAATAGCATTGCCTAACCAGCCAAGTAGATACAAAAATACTTGGTTTGCATGTACACATTTGGCATTTGTAGGTATGAATTAGGCATGTGTAAATATTTGTACATGGCTGACTTTGAAATCTGGTCCAAGGTTTGAACTATTAGAACTATGCAATCAAATCACCAAGGGCCACATCTCCAGCCAGTGAAAAATCAATGTACCAATTGACAACAGCTGAGGAACTAGCCCCTTGTCTTTGCATGGTAATGGCTGGAAAATTGGGTGTGACCATAAGCAAGAGCTGAATAACACCTAAGTGACACAAAAAGAATATTTTTAAATTAAAGTTTCATTAGCAATGGTTTCTATTCCAACTTCTTCACTTGAAATTAATTTTGTGATTCTTTTTTGTAAAACTCTGAGGGTTATTATTGCCTTGAAAATCTGACAAAGTTGTGACTTTAGTATTTATTCTTTATAAATGATTCTACTCTCCCTACCCCACCCCACCCCAGAGATGTGGCTGCAGCCCTCTCCCTTTTCTCTTCAGGGTTATGGTCATGGGCTCACCTATAAGGTCACCTGATGCCTCCATCCAAGGAAACCCCTATTAGTGCAAAGAACACAGAGGACTTGTTCCTTGGGAAAATATTTAGCACATAGTCTGCTACAGAGGTATTGCAGTCAGAGCGCAAGAAATACAATAACTAACATAATTTCCAGAATAATGAAATAATAACCCAGGCTTTATTAGGTTTGGGGAACTCGGGATAGGGAACAATGAAAAAAGGAATCAGGATACTAAAAGACAAAAAAATACATAAATTCCACCTCTCCCTAATGTAGAGCCAATACAAACCACCTTGTGCTCCTTCCCAACACGTGATGAGGCAAACAGTGAGCGTAGGCTCAGTCTTTGATGGATAGTGCAGCGCTGAAGTCAGTGGCCAGCTTACCACAAAATAGCAAAATAAACAAGGGTGTTCTTACAAACGATGGTAAAATGGCTCTCTGGTCTGGATTACAATGTGCAGTTAGGCTGGCTCTGGGCAGCCTGACTGTGACTCTCCTCAGCCTCCTGGATTTCTGGTCTCTGCTGAGATGACACTTTTCAGTGTCCCAGAAATCCAAAAGGACTCAAAATCTTTCCCTTGGGTAGGAATGTGGAGAGTGGATGGGTCTTCCCGGGCAGTGATGCAGTGGTCCCCAAACTTTTTACCTCGTGCTCCCCCTTGCCCCTCTTTGTGCTTCTGCCCACAGAGCCAGGGCTGGGAGAAAGGCCACAGCTCCAGGAGTGGAGGACACAGACAGAGGCTGGTGCCACATCTGGGAGCGGGGACGGCAGCCGGGACCAACAGCCAGGCTAGGGCCAGGAGCGGATCTGGGTGGTACTCCCTTCCCCACCCCACCACCCCTGTAGGGGTGGCCCCAGCCACGCTCCACAAATGTTCCTCCGTGCCCTTCTAGGGGACCTCTGCTCTAAACACAGCCAAAACTGAAAGTAAAATCAAACTTTTTGTCTCTGAGTTCCGGCTTATTATTGGTTCTGCCAGTGTTGCTGGCTAGTTCTATCTCTGGCCAGGATCCTATCTAATCTGGGAAATGGAGTCCTGAACCTCTGCTACCACTGCTGCTGTATTCCAGGGGCAAGTCCCCTAGATGCTTAGTGTGGTATTTCAGGAGCACCCCCTCCAACGGAAGTGTTAATTTTGGCACTTTTGCGCAGTGTTCCAAACCTTTACACACCATGTCTTATTAATGTCTTCCTTTGTAACTGCATTGGATTACTGAAGTCTGCTCTGCATGGGCTAGACCAGGGATAGGCAACTTATGGCACGCAAGCTGATTTTCAGTGGCACTCACACTGCCTGGGTCCTGGCCACCGGTTCGGGGGGGGGCTCTGCATTTTAATTTAATTTTAAATGAAGCTTCTTAAACATTTTAAAAACCTTATTTACTTTACATACAACAATAGTTTAGTTATATATTATAGACTTATAGAAAGAGACCTTCTAAAAATGTTAAAATGTATTACTGGCACACAAAACTTTAAATTTCATCCTGCTTGCATCTCCAACTATTGCCCCATATCTCCCTTCTCCCTTGCATCTCTAAGCTCACTGAAAGCACTGTCTAAAATGATTGGCTAGCATTCCTTTCCTCCAATTCCATTCTAAAACTGCTCCAACCCAGCTTCTGAGTCTTATACTCCATGGAAATCGCTCTTGCCAAAATCTCTAATGACCTGTTGCTAACCAAAGCTCAGAATCAGTGCTCCCTCCTCATCCTCCTTGACCTGTCAGCTGCTTTCGACATTGGCCATGCTCTTCTTCTTGAAATTTGTCCTCCCTTGGGCTTCTGTGATTCTGCCTCGGCTAAATCTGCTGTCTCTCAAAATCATTCCTTCAGTGTATCCTTCGGTACATCCTCTTCATTGCCTACCCCTCCAGCTCTGTGGGGGGAGGGTTCCACTGGACTCTCCTTGGTCCCCTTCTCTTCACTCTCTACACCCTTTTTCTTGGTAATCTTATCTGTAAACACAAATGCAGTTACAATCTAACTCTGGTCCAAGCTCTCATCATCTCACATCTCTCTCTGGCCTTCACAAATGCAACCTTGCCCTGTTCATATCCATTCAGATGCTTCTGCAAATCTTATATTCCTCATCTGCTTCTTTGATCATCTCACTTCTCTCTTGGAAAGCCTTCACTAACTCCCCCTTCCCTATCATATCAAACATGAACTATTTGCCTTCACTTTCAAGGCCCTTCATGGTCTGACCTCAGCCTACCTATTATCTCCTGCATTCAACTGACCGTGATGCCAGACTCCATTTGTTGAATTTTTAAACATGCACTTTGTGCTTTCTCTCATGTTGTCCTATACATTTGAACACCTTCAAATCCCTTCTTAAAACTCTCCTTTTCCATGATGCTTATCATGTTGACCAATATTATTTTGTTGTTTTCTTGTTCTCCCCCCATCTGCCTATCTGTATCCATTTGTTATAACTTGCTTTATACTTATATTGTCAGCTGTATGGGTCAGGGACTATCTTTTTGTTCTGTGTTTGTATGACACCTAGCACAATGGGATCTTGGTCCACTGGGGCTCCTAAGCATTATGGTAATATAAATAGTAAATAATGTTAAATTATGAGCTAACAGCCCCTTGGTGATTCCTTCTGAGTGAGAGGGATGAATTGCTGATAAGGTCCGTAAGTGTTTGTAGGGTATTTGGCAGGATTTGGAAAGTCACTTTTGTTTTAGCGGATTTTGTTTTAAATATGTGCATTGTAACATTTGGAAATGCCCCCGGAGCTTGGTATAGGCACCTTTATATTTTAAAACAAAAAGGAAAGTGTTGAAATCAGAGTGTGCAGGGGAACATTCAGAGGGACATGGCAGAGCCCTGGCCAGCCCCCATAGAGAGCAGGGGGGAGGGAGCACCACCCAGCCTTGCTCTCCTCCCCAACCCCCGTCCACTCCAGCCCCACCCTCAGCCCCAGCCTCAGGTCCAGCCTCGGCCACCAGCTCCTGGCCCCACACCTGTCCACAGCTCTGCTCCCAACCGTGCCCCCCAGTCCCAACTGCAGCCCCCCTCCCAGCCCCAGCTCAGGCTCCTGACCAGGGCTCCCAGGGAGGGCCCCTAACCAGGTAAAGGGGGGAGTGGACAAAAAAGTTTGGGGACCACTGGTATAGATCAAAGTGTTAAATGTATGTGTGTATTCAGATGTTTCAATTTCATGAAAACTAGTGTAATGTTACTTGTATTGTTTTCACTTTTCTGTTCTTGTTATATGTAATAGCAAAGATCTACATTGTAAATACCTCTGTAACTAAATAATTCATCAGGCATCAAAGAAGCCTAGGGAAATGCTAATGAAGGACTTAATCAGAAAAGGTGCTAATTCCAAAACTAATGGCCATTGTGGTGATGACCTGAGGTCAAAAGACTACGTTCATTCCTCAAACACCACCATCAGAGGAAAAGCCCACATGGATAATGACATTGTCAGCTTCTGTGAGAAGAAGATATAAATATGGATTTGGGGAAAGATCCTTCATCTCTAGATTGTTTGAATTTTTACAGGGTAGAATAAATGAATGAGAAGACAGAGATCTCCAGAGTTATTCTGGGTAACCCTGGAAGACTTTTGGGAAATTGTCAGTTTATTACATCACTGCCACCATTTGGAATTACAGACTGTGATTCACCTGTTATTATACTTTACCTGCTTTAATCTCTCAATAACTCTTTATTTTTTTAAACTAATAAATCTTTAGTCAGTTTATTATAGAACTGGCTGTCAGCGTTGTTTTTGGTGTAAGATCTGGAATACCTATCGATCTGGAATAAGTGACTGGTCTCTTGGGGTTGGGAGCAACCTGATGTGATGTGATTTTTGGTTTAAGTGACCTTGTATCACAAAGTTCAGTTTGTCTGGGTGGTAAGATAGACCGGAGAGGCTAAGGGGACTATCTATGACTCTATGGTAGGATTGGTATAGTGGACCAGGATTTCACATTTGTTACTGGCTTGGTGAAAACTATATAACTTGCCACCAGTTTGGGGTGTCTGCCCTCGTTTTCTGACAATCTGCCCTGAAGTAGGCACTCTCAGTTGTGAGCCACTCCAGACAGTGTGACAGGCACACTGAGGAAAATACCTCCAGTTTTTTAAACTGTGGCTTAGACTCACTAATGAGTTTTCTGTTAGTAGCACAGACTTCTTAAAAATTATTGGGTGCTACTTTAAGGATTATGATGTATGTGGGGGTAGGACTTCAGAAAGAAAGTTTTACGTAAGAAAATAAGTCATTATATGGTATAGAATGCTATATTTGAAATGATTCCTACATCTACACTCTCAGGATAGTCACTGTTTTGTTAAATTTTCCCCACCACAGAGCCATGTTACATTTTCCACTATTATTAAAACAAAAATAAAAGATTTTTGCAATATTGTTAGTCTATGGTAGTTGTGAGGGACCTTTTAAACAAAAAGCTAAATGTTATGTATTCTGCTGGCCGTGAACTTCAGGAAAAGTAAAAAGTGTATGCATGTGTGTGTGTGTGTGTACACACTATATTTATATAAACAATGCTAGCAGGGTTTTATTTTTGCTCTGTATGAAAAATTATTTATGTGTACTTTATTTCTCCTGATACTGCATATTATCTATATGATTTATAATACATATCATACACAATACAAGTATAGCAATAGGAATATACTGCTGACTGCCTGATGAAGCCCTGGCTGGGATGATTTAGTTGGGGTTGCTCCTGCTTTGAGCAGGGGGTTGAACTAGATGATCTCCTGAGGTCTTTTCCAACCCTAATCTTCTTTGGTTCTATGACAGAGGTGGGCAAACTACAGCCTGCGAGCCACATCCAACTTGCAGAATCATCCTGCATGGCCCCTGAGCACCCAGCCAGGGAGGCTAGCTGCCGGCCCCTCCACCGATGTTCCCCTTCCCCTCGCAGCCTCAGTGCAACATATTGCTGATGTAGTATATGAAACTGCTCTATGTAGGAATGTGCTACTGGTAGCAGTTACAGAGAGCAATTTACTACACTACACCTGCTCAATGCTATAGGCAGCCAGGCAACGCTCTGGGTGGTGCAGCTATAGCACCACCGGCCACCGGTGCTCTGTGCTATGCGGTAAGGGGGAAGGGAGCGGGGGGGGGGGTTGGATAGAGGGCAGGGGAGTTCAGGGTGGTGGTCAGGGAGCGGGGGTGTGGATGGGGTTGGGACAGTCAGAAGGTGGGGAATGGGGGGTTGAATGGGGGCAGGGGACCCGGGGGGGCAGTCAAGAAGGAGGGGGGTTGGATGGGGCAGTGGGGGGACAGTCAGGGGCAGGAGTTCCGGGGGCGGTCAGGGGACAGGGTACGGGAGGGGGGTTGATGGGGCAGGGGTTCTGGGGGGGCCATCAGGGAACAGGGGGGGTTGGAGTCCTGGGGGGGCATCAGAGGGCAAGAAGCAAGAGGGGGGCGGATAGGGCGCGGAGGCACTGCCTCCTCAACCGGCCCTCCATACAATTTCTGAAACTCTATGTTGCTCTTAGGCCAAAAAATTTGCCCGCCCCTGTTCTATGACGATGGTGATGGCAATTGTAAAATGCTCAAATTGGAGAGGCTTTGAAAAAAGAAAATCTAATAATGATGGGGAATTTCAACTATTCCCAGATTGACTGGGTACATGGGGACGCAGAGATAAAATTTTTAGATAGCATTAATGACTGCTTTTTGAAGCAGCTAGTCCTAGAACCCACAAGAAAAGAGGCAATCCTATGAATTATTCCTAAGTGGAGCAGAGAATCTGGTCCAAGAAGTGAATATAGCTGAACTGAACCACACCACACCACAGAAACACTAACCCAAGAACCAATCCCTGTAACAAACCCTGTTGCCTACTCTGTGCCCATATCTACTCTAGCGACATCATCATAGGACCCAACCATATCAGCCACACCATCAGAGGCTCATTCAGCTGCAAATCTACTAATGTGATATATGCCAGCATGTTTCAGCAATGCCCCTCTGCCACATACATTGGCCAAACCAGACAGTCTCTACGTCAAAGAATAAATGGACACAAATCAGACATCAGGAATGGTAACGCACAAAAGCCAGTAGGAGAACACTTCAATCTCCCTGGACATTCAATAACAGGTTTGAAAGTAGCCATATTTCAACAAAAAAACTTCAGAAACGGACTTCAAAGAGAAACTGCAGAGCTACAATTCATTTGCAAACTTAACACCATCAATTTGGGCTTGAATTGGGACTGGGAGTGGCTGGCTCACTAACAAAGCAATTTTTCCTCTCTTGGTATTGACACCTCCTCCTCAGTTATTCGGAGTGGACCACATCCATTCTGACTGAATTGACCTGGTCATCACTGGTTCTCCACTTGTAAGGTAACTCCCTTCTCTTCATGTGCCAGTGTATATATATGCTTGTATCTCCATGCATCTGAAGAAGTGGGTTTTTACCCACGAAAGCTTATGTCCAAATAAATCTGTTAGTCTTTAACCCTAACCCTACCTCCTGATATTTGATACCATACAAGGCACTGAATTTAGCCATATGAAGTGGAAATCCATCAACTTCATGAAAAAACTCAGTCATAGTGACCATAATGTAATTAAATTTAATATAATTGTAGGGTAGAAATACCAAAGAAACCCATCAGTAGCATTTAACTTCATAAAGAGAAACTACACAGAAATGAAAAAGCTACGCAAACTGAAATTAAAAGGATCAGTCACAAGAGTGAAATGTCTGCAAGCTGCATGGAAAATATTTTAAAACACCATCACAGAGGGTCAAATTAAATACATACCCCAAATTAAAAAAAAAACAGTAAGAGGACACAAAAAAATGCCACTAGAGCTAAACAACAGAGTAAAAGAGGCAGGCAGAGGTAAAAAGGCATCCTTTAAAAATTGGAAGTCAAATCCTACTGAGGAACATAGAAAGCGACATAAACTCTGGCAAGCCAAATGTAAAAATATAATTAGGCAGCCCAAACAAGAATTTGCAGAACAACTAGCAAAATGCACAAAAACTAGAATTATTTTTAAAGTATTTCAGGAGCAGGAAGCCAGCCAAATAATCAATAAGGCCACTGGATGATGGAGGCACTAAATGAGCGCTCAAAGAAGACAAAGCCATTGCAGAGTGTCATGTTGTCTGGAGTGGCTCATAACTGTGAGTGCCTACCTCAGGGCAAACTGCCAGAAAACAGGACAGATGCCCCCAAACTGGTGGTGTGTTCTATAATTAGATTTCACCAAGCCAGTAACAAGTGTGGATAGAATCATTGAATATTAGGGTTGGAAGAGACCTCAGGAGGTCATCTAGTCCAATACCCTGTTCAAAGCAGGACCAACACCAATTAAATCATCCCAGCCAAGGCTTTGCCAAGCCAGGCCTTAAAAAGTCTAAGGAAGGGGATTCCATCACCTCCCTAGGTAACGCATTCCAGTGTTTCACCACCCTCCTAGTGACATGGTGTTTCCTAATATCCAACCTATGCCTCCCCCACTGCAACTTGAGACCATTGCTTGTTCTGTCACTATACGAGTCTTACCATGAAATCACAGTCAGTCCCCTTAGACTCTCCATTCTATCTTACCACCCTGACAAACTGAACTTTGTGATAAAAGGTCACTTAAACAAAAATCATATCACATCAGGTTGATCCCAGTTCCAAGAGACCAATCTCTTACTCCAGATCAACTGGTTCTCTAGATCAGCAGTTCTCAAACTGTGGGTCAGGACCCCAAAGTGAGTCACAACCACTTTGAATGTGGTCGCCAGGGCTGGCTTAGATTTGCTGGGGCCTGTGGCTGAAGCCCAAGCCCCACTGCCTAGGGCTGAAGCCCTGGATGGTGGGGCTCAGGTTGCAGGCCTTCTGCCTGAGCTGAAGCCTTGAGCTTCAGCTTTGGCCCCCCTGCCCAGAGCAGTGGGGCTCAGGTTTGGCCCCCCACCCGGGGAAGTGGAGTTTGGGCAGGGTCCGGCTTCGGTCCCCCTTCCTGGGACCGTGAAGTAATTTTTGTTGTCAAGAGGTGGTCACGGTGCAATGAAGTTTGAGAACCCCTGCTCTAGATCATATGTCAAAGAACTCTGGTAGACAATTCTATAGTAAACTAACTAAAGATTTATTCACTAAGAAAAGGAAGTGAGAGTTATTGAAAGGTTAAAGCAGGTAAGATATATGAACAGGTGAGTCACAGTCTAGCATTCCAAATGATAGCAGAGATGCAGTAATCTGCCAGTTTCCCAAAAGTCTCAGGGCTAACCAGAATAACTCAGGGGATCTCTGTCTTCTCATTCAGTTATTCTGCCCTGTTAGAATCCAACCAGTCCAGAGGTGAAGAATCTTTCCTTGAATCCATATTAATAGCTTCTTCTCATGGAAAACAAGCTAACAATGTCACTACCCATGTGGGCTTTTCCTTTGATGATGGAGAGCAAGGAATGCATTTGAGTCTTTGACCTCCAATCATTACATACAACGACCACTTGCTTTGAAATTAGCACTTTTCTGTTAAAGTTCTTCATTTGCATTTCACAAGACTTCTTTTTTGTTTGATGGGTTATTTAGTTACAGAGGCATAACAGTATAAATGTTTTCTATTACATCATAACAGGATACAGATAAGTGAAAACAATGCACGTAACATCCCATTAATTTTCATGAAGTTTAAACATCAAATACACTCTTATACATTTAACAATTACTTTCATCTGTACTAATATACAAGGGAATTGACCTGGAGCTTCAGCATGAGCTGGCACGTAGTCTGCCAGTGTCACACAGAGATGTTAATTGATTTCTTTATACAGGTCTTCACTGCAGGGCATGTGGGAGAGATCCCCACACCATTCTTTTTAGGTGACAAATCTGAGGAACTGTCCCAGATTGAGGTGTCTATAGAGGAGGTTTTGGAACAAATTGATAAATTAAACAGTGATATTTCTGGGGTTGGGCTTAGATATTCATTCAAGAACTCAAATGTGAAATTGCAGAACTACTAACTGTGGTATGTAATCTATCCATAAAATCAGCTTCTGTACCAGATAACTGGAGGGTAGCTAAAGTAATGCCAATTTTTTAAAAGGCTCGAGGCAATCCTGGCAACTACAGGCCAGTAAGCCTAACTTCAAATTGGTTGAAACTATAGTAAAGAATTATCAGACACATAGAGAAACATGATATGTTTGGGAAGAGTCAACACAGCTTTTGTAAAGGGAAATCATGCCACCCAGGTGCCCATCAGAGTCATGAAGGGTTGTTGACTTGTTCTTGTTCTTCATCGACGTCACTTTTGCTATATGATTTTTTTTCCTATCAGGAAAAAAATTATTCATATAACTAGACATTTGTAAGATTGGTGTTCATAAAAGTTTTGAGTTTCTACCAGGGCCAGCTCCGGGCACCAGCTTTCCAAGCAGGTGCTTGGGGCGGCAATTAGAATGGGGCGGCAGTCTGTGTCCCACGGCGGCAATTCAGTGGCAGCTCCGCCGCTTTTTCCGCCGCGGCAGCAATTCGGCAGCTGCTCTGCTGCTGTTGTGGTGGTGGCAATTCGGTGGTGGCGGCTGCTTGGGGTGGTAAAATTGCTACAGCTGTCCCTGGGTTCTACTATCCATTGTCATTTGTGAGCCCAATCTTTTGCTTCTGATTCTAGCACCCAAATCCCATTAGCTCATACTGAACTTGTATGTACTAGGCTGGGCACAAAATTTGGCCCTATGTTGTTATACTCCATTTAATTTTTTCAAAATTGGAAGTAGAAAAGTTTATTATATCTTAGGTGTAAGATGGTTGCCTAGCTGCCTTAATTCTGTAAGTTAAATTCTATATTACATTTCTGCCTGTGTTTGAAACTAAGAGGAGCCTGAAAAGTTACAATTGTAGCAGCAACACGATTAAAAATATTATCCACTTTAGATCTACTTAAAGCTGTCATATTCAGTAAACATAGTAGAAAAAGAACAGCTAAGAAATGTAAACGGTTCTGCAGTAAATTTATGGTAGTCCAAACAGCTACTTTGGATGAGGTCAGGTCAGTAGTGTGCAGTTTCCATTTAAGAGAGTCATCTAGACTTAACAGGAGATATTATACGCATATTGGATCCTTCAAAGAAGGCTAAAATGTAGTTGGCAGGCATTTTAAACAAATAGTAGATTGTCAGTTAATCCTTATAACTGCATGCTACATATTTATTGTAAACTAGGGATCACTCTAGTCATATTGTTTAAACTTTTTTGATATTAGTGTTTTTAAGAGCAGTAACACTGAAACTTATACTGTACAGTACATGTATTACTTATCTGAATAAACATCTGTGTCAATTTTTTGACAATGAAATATTCCACCACTTCAATTCCACTCTGAATAGTGGGTGGTCAAGGAAGCAACTTGATGGTATTAATGCATTTGAAATTAAACTGTGGATAACAAATAGCATTAAACATGCTGAGCCAAATTCTGCCCTTCTGAATGTAAATCTGGAGTAGCTTCACTGATTAAATGGGGTTACTCTGGATTTACACCAGTGCTATGAGAGTATAAAGTAATCATGGGCTTCACATCAATAAATGAAGATTTTGTTATTTACTTTCTCCCTTTCTAATAATTTCCACCACAAGGCATTCCTGAAAGATACCTCCCTCACTCTTATAAAATGAAAGAATGTGCTGTATATTCTCTTTTCACAAATGGACGATATGCATCTTCTATTCTCTCCTCAGAGAAGGCAGAAGGTGTCCGGGCGGTGGAAATGATGTGGTTATGCTATGCAAAGTGGAACAAGAATTAGGGAACAGTGCAGAGATGAGCACCCCCCAGTTGGTGTGGTTCAGGGGTCACAGAAGCATTAGGGTGGGATGGGGCAGGGAATGCAGTGTGTGAGTTTGTGGCACTGTAAGCCTTCCCTCCCTAATCTCCATGAAGAAGAAGATGTGTTTTAGCAGTCTCTGGAGCCTCAGGGCTGCAGAAGAGGTCATGGAACAGCTATTCCACACCCTTGGCCTCAGAAGTCAGAATTCCCAGCTTTCAGAAACACTGGCAGTTTGGCTTTGTTTTGTTTTTTTTAAAATGGACGCTAAGAACATCTTGGTGTATTCATGGGCTTTGATTATAAGGAGTTTTACTGTAGTCCACAGGGTTAAACTGTCCAGAGAGGGTTTCACAAAGTTGTCTTCCTTTAGAGTACTGAACAGGGTCCATCTATTAGACTCAGTTGAGAGGATCTATCAGATCCCTTTTCTGCAGTTGCAAGAGGTCAGCAGACTTTGGTCTCTCCCATCTCTTTCTCTGATGTCCTATAAGGACCATTGCTGTCTTTAAAATGCTTGATAATTCTAAGGATTTTCTAGCCATGTAAACTTCATCTTGCATTATCCTCATGAGTGAAAAGTGTGTGCTTTGAATTGTTTCCACATGAATTCCCTCCATGAGCGGGTGATTAGTTGCCTCAGTTACTGAGTAGTTGTCTTTTCATGCTTTGTTAACAAATATTTATACTCAGTAAATACCAACTCAGACTCTGTCCCAGTCCTTCAGTGACACTAGTGTAGTGGGAAACCTAAACCCCATCAGTACTTGAACTCTTTCTTTCCTCTGAATCCAAAGTAAATAGAATGGCATTGAAAGAGATTGTTTGAAAGATTAGGTTACTCAATTAGAGGGATTTATTCTACCTTACTAGCTTCCCCATAAACATTTTCATTTGAATTTTTAAGGACAAGTTTCCATTATCATGGGGGCCAGCTCCACATACCACCACACATTTCTTTCTATGGTTAAGTGTTGTATGTATATACCATACCTTAACAATTAAAATAGAAACCATTTTTGTTAAATTAATTGTTAATGGGGGCTTTAGACTTATGCAATCTGATAAGGCCCTGAACATCTGAGGGTTCTCTACTCACATTATACACCAGCCAAGTCTTGGCTAATAACATAGTCATGTGGTAGTCAAATGAATGGGTGGGTGCTGCTATCTGGAGAGGTGGTAGCTGGATGAGCTCTTGAATATACACAGAGACTCACAAAACATAGGGCAGTCCCAGACCCATGTACATTGTACTGTTTGCGTAGCTGGGTCCAAACCCCAGATCAAAACGCCCTTGATTTTGGGGGAATGTGGACTCTAGACCTGACCTTTGTAGCTGACTCTTACCATTTTAATAGTCCAAAGCAATGCCTGGAACCAAAAATCCTTGATCTTTTGGAGAGTTTGACTCTGAACATCACTGCACAGACGGATTAAGAGACATGTTCTGAAAAGGACAGGTCACTGATTCAGAGAGATCTAGATAACTTGGTAATCTTGGTGCAAGCAAACAATATCATTTTCATATGGCGAAACATACATGTATATAGATAAAACAAAGAATGTAGGCTATACTTAAACAAGAGTTGGAACTCTATCTTGGGAATCAGTGAGTCTGAAAATCATTTGGGGATCATGGTGGATAATCATCTTAGTGAGACAGTGTGTCCAAAACAGCTAATGTGATCCTGGAATGCATAAACAGGGGAATCTGTATTAGGAGTAGAGAGGTTATTTGACCTCTATACTTGCTCCGGTACAATGGATGCTAGAATACCTAATCCAGTTCTGGTGCCAACAATTCAAGAAGGATATTGATAAATTGGTGAGGATTCAGAGAAGAGCCATGAGAATGGTTAAAGGAATAGAAAATATGCCTTATAATGATAGAGTCAAGGAACTTAATCTATTTAGTTTAGCAAAGAGAAGGTTAAGAGGAGACGTGATTGCAGTCTGTAAGTGCCTACATGGGGAACAAATATTTAACAATGGGCTCTTCAATTTAGCAGCAAAAGATATAACATGATCCAATGGCTGGAAGTTGAAGACCAATTCAGACTGGAAATAAGGTGTCTATTTTAACAGTAAGAATAATTAACAACTATTGGACATTTTACCAAGGATAGTGGGGGATTCTCTATCACTGACAATGTTTAAATCAAGATTGGGTGTTTTTCTAAAAGAGCTGCTCTAGGAATTATTTTGGGGTAAGTTTTGTGGCCTGCGCTATACAGGAGGCCAGACTAGATCAGGGGTTCTCAAACTGGGGGTTAGGACCCCTCAGGGGGTCATGAGGTTATTACATGGGGGGTCACAATATGTCAGCCTCCACCCCAAACCCCGCTTTGCCTCCAGCATTTATAATGATGTTAAATATATAAAAAAGGTGTTTTTAATTTATAAGGGGATCACACTCAGAGACTTGCTATATGAAAGGGGTCACCAGTATAAAAGTTTGAGAACCACTGGACTAAATGATTACAGTGGTCCCTTCTGGCCTTAGAATCTATGAAATCTCCTGCATCAGCTAAAACTCATATTGGCACTTGGATGTTTTTGTCTACAACTATAGCAGAGAGAAACCTACTGCAGCAGTAACTGTATCTCCTTTTGTGTGTACAGTATCAAGTATACTGTTAACACTCAATAAATCATAGAATAATAATATGCATTTTATGTGGGAAGGAAAGATAGTTTTATGGTTAAGACATAGAACCAGGAGCCAGGAAACCTGATTCCTATTTCCAGTCCTACCACTGACTTCCTGCATGAACTTGGCCAAATCATCTAACTTCTCTCTGCCTCCATTTCCCTATTTGTCAGAAGTGCATAATAATATTTTCCCATATCACATGAATGTTGCATGGATAAGTTAATGTTTGTAAAGTGCTTTGAGAACTTCAAATAGAATGTGCCATTGACACAGAAAGTATTTATTATAACTATTATTTATGCCATTCTTTATAAACTATCCCCATCCAACAGTCTTCCAATTGGGGAAAAAAGTCTCAAAAAATCATGGACTCAAATAAAATGATAATCTCAGTTTATTTCCATCTCATTTAGATTGCTTTGCATTGTTAAAAATTGCATAGCACTGCATAAAATTCAGAGTGTATAGTTCCTTAATATATTATAATAAATGAATCTGTTAATAGTGTACTTTCATGTTTAGAACATAAAACTAAAATTCTAAGAACCTGGCCTGTTAGTAAATGTTTTATAGAGCAGGAATGATAAACCCTTTAGCTTCTAGGAGTCATGAAAAAAAAATTCTCATTTGTCAAGGTCTCAAGCGTAGACTTGTTTGTGTGATTTCCAATGTTGAACTTGCCCCAAAAGTTTTCATCGACATAAGTACTAACCATACAAGTACTGTATTTACATATAAAAATAAATATATTTCTCCTATCATACTGTGATGAAGGAGCCAATCCACATGCCAGTAGGGAAATACCCCAAATAGCCAAACGTCTCTGCACTCGATTGACAGGGCTGGGGGCATCTTCAGATGCTCCCCGAGGGTGCTAATCATCTGCAATAAGCTTCTTCCCAGAGGGATGAGTCATGTAGAACTGAATGACTGGTGGTGAGGGAGGGAGGAGTTGAGAATCAGAGGAAGATCAGGCACTCAGCCCATACTGTAGCTGAAACAAGGGTTTGTTTCAGGTACTTTGAAAACTACAAATGGAGAACACCTTAAGTATTGGTCTTAAAGTGGCAGTACTTTTTTGTGTTTAAATTGCTTTTAAAATACACTGTATCACACAGGTGCTTAAATTCAGCCTGGGCCTACAGTATCTTTGCTCCAATATTGCAATGTACTGAAGATACTGCTACAATTTGCTCTTGAGGCTTTGATGAGACACATTTTTAATAGTTTTTAAGTCACACAGAGAACATTGTCACCTATGCACATGTCCATTTTTACATGTAATTAAACTCTGAAAAGGAAACTAAATAGGCGTTATAACAATACAACACTGAAACACAGAAATATGGCCAGCACGGGACTACTCACAGGCTTAAAGTTAAGCATGAGTATAATTGTTTGCATGAGTAGGACCATAGAAATGGAAAATATTTTATAGCTACAATAGGAGTCTATGATAGTCCAGCTATCCAATGGCCTTGTAGGGAAGGGCAAACTTGGCAAATTATGTTTTGTGTTTGCAGAGTTTCACAAAGTAGCATGACCATCTTTTCCTATCCGTTAAACCCATTTAAAAAGGCAATTCAGGTTTTGTTTTGTATTCACCAAGTTCAAATCCTGTCCATGACCCTCCCCCTTTTTCTTGCCTCTTCCCTCTTTCCCCTCATAAAATAAAAGCTGTGATGTTACAAGTGGATGACTGTGTATGGAAATATACTTTCTGTAGTGTTTCATTGGGGGTTTTTCTCCCTTCTCTTCTGATTCCTTTGCTGTAGGTGTTTTTCCATTCTGTCCACTCTGCTCCATTGTACGCCCTTTTTTTCTTGTGTATTTAATCTCTTTTGCCCTTTTCCTTCCCCATCCTCCTCCCTGCAAGTTTCTCTTAAGGAGAACTCAAAACCAATAACATCTGAGTTCAAGTCAAACTCGGACCAAGAAGGAGAAGATTTGCAATTAGATCAATCTACTGTAACCATCTCCTTTCCCCTGAAGTATATTCTACAATGTTTTGCCCAATGCAGTTTAAAAGAATTTCAACTATGCATCTACCACCAGTTCCCTTGCATAGCTTCATAGATCTTGCTGCTCATTTCCTATTATTCAGCCTTTTTTTATACTCCTTTACTTAATTTCATTTCATTATTACTAGTTGTACTCCCTAGGACCACCCTAAACTACCCAGGCAAAAAGCATGGCTGCTAAGACAAATTTTATGAACCTTGCTACAAGTTCAGAGGAGAAGACAGCTGCAAGTGGAGGATGGTCATAGAAGAACCAGTCTTTTTAGAAGCTAATCACCTGGCTGTCAAGTGAAGATCCATTATTTGCCCCACTTCCATGGCATCTGTAACTTCTAGGATGGGCAAGCCATGGCCTCGAAGCTTTATACCTGAGGGCATGCCTCTCTTCCCATGTGGCTGCTCCCTAGTTGCAGCCAGTGAAAGCACCTGATCTGGCATTCCCTTCATTTAAAAAGGGTGGAGGCTGCTCTTTGGACTTTTTCTGCCAAGGACCCACAGATTTTTATTTCATTCCTCTTCCTCCTGGATCTTTCAGACACACTACAGGACCCTCTTCCTTTCTTAGGCATTTGAGGTCAGATTAAGAGGTAGAGAGTGACTGGAATTGTTGGAGCAAGGGAGTTAGTGGATTGTCAGCTGGCTGCTTGATTTTGTTACATAGGTGGTAGTGGCTTTAAGATGCATTCTTATTATTTTTCAGTTATTAGTATGAAATTGTATGTTAAAATGTATGACTTGCCTAGAGTTTTGCATAGGCAATTCTATCAATCTAAAGGAATAAGAAAAAATACATACATACAGCCTTGCCTGCTGCTTTCTTTTCTTCTTTGACATTTATGGTTCCAATCAGCAGGCATCACATTAAGTGCTCGGTCACATCGACCGCCCCGGCCTCCACCATAGTCAGGAAGTTGATTCAGGGCATATGCCAGCAGAATTGGCATCATGCATCATTTACCATCTCTGCTGTAGAGTGTCCCACAGGGACCTTTGGCAGAGGCCAAAAGTAAGGCACTGTAGAAGTAGACCACAGTGTGGCAATGACTGTTAAGTCTTTCTTCACTTGAACACTTATTCTACTATGAAAAGCTCAATGTTAAAAAAGAGATGTTTATTTGGAGCAAGGGAAAAACATATTCTGGTTCCTCATCTGTTTTCACAAATGCGTACATACTCTGGCAAAGATATCCCCTGTCAGTTTAAATGAAAACTGACTGAATGTTACATCGGTTTAAAATTAACTCCTACTGTCATTAGAATTTATTGTAAAGCAGCTGGTTTTTATTCTTATTTTTGAGGAGAACATATGGATTATGACAGATCCTGTTAAATATCTTTTGGGGTGTATCTGGAAAGCTGTGTTGCTTAATTCTTTTTGAGTTTTACCACTGAATTTCTTTCTGAACCTCCTGATCTCCTGTTGTCTTCCATTAAGGAACTCAGAGACAAATAATAGAAAACAACTTCATGATGCTAAATGGGGAGTGCTTTTTGTGTGTACACTTCCAAATTTGAATCACTTAAATGTGTGATTTTCTTATTTCCCTAGGACATACCTGCTTTTAGTGTTTGTTGTTCTGACCTTTTTGAATGTTAGTCCTGCATTGATTAATATAGTTGAGAGATACAGTATATGTGAACCATAGGCTATCAATATCTCTACTCCCTTTGGCTATATGCAGCGCCATGGTTAGCCATCATACCCTTTTATAAAAGTTAATGGGGCCTAGTTTACAAAATACTTTTGCTTGATTGTTTGCTATTTCTTAAGTTTATGGCAAATCTATTTCTGACACGTATTCATTTTATTATGCTATGATAGCAAAGACTTCATATTTAGTGAAGTAAAGAGCATTCAGGTCAAACACAGCTGTCATTCTATGCTAATGACACTTGATAACAGTTTCAGTACAAGGGTGAGAGAAAATAATATCTCCAGTTGAAACTAAATGGGAGATTTCTAGGCAGGCAGAATTACCTGACTTGGAAATTGTTCAGGAACCCATGGTTAATGCCCCGCCTCTTCCGAAAAGTGCATGGGATCTTTAGTGACCAAATTGCTCAAAGCCTCAGATGTTAGTCTAATTGGGAGATACACAGTATTTTTAGCTTATACGTGAGGGGGAGAAGAGAAGTAATGTTCACTTTGTGTGTTTAAAAAAAAATACCCAAAACAATAGCTGCCAAATTGGAAGTAGGCTTTGGAAGTTCCATACTGCGGTAGCCCAGATGCTTTTTGGTTTTGAAGGGAAGGGAGCAGAGTCTCAGCTGAAAAGAGCTTTTAGATCTTCTATTTGCTGACAGTGGAGAGTATGAGAGTTAATAATTCTTTGCACAGAAGAACATTTAATTATCTGTTGCTAAATTGCAGAATGACTTTTAAATTAAATAATGCTGTTTCAAAATTCCAAAAGATTTTTGCTTCATGCTTTACTACTTCATAGGAGATGATGATTTGTTCCAGTATTTGGTACCTAAGGTCCCAACCCTGCAAACACTTATGCACATGCTTAACATAATGCATAGTCCTTGCCTTGTGTAACATAACATGCTTAACATGACTCATAATCCTTACTCACATGTGTAAACTCACATGCACAAAGTTAGACATGTGTGTAAGTGTTTGCCTGATCAGAACCTAAAATTGTGTTCAAATTATAGTTGAAGACACATGAGAAGGAATAGAATTCAGTTCACTAGCCCATGGGCTGTGCTCGCTCTTTAGAATTGGCAGGAGCAAAAGTTAATATTTATTTATATATTATTTCTCTCTAACGTAACCAGAGACAGAGAACAGATCAGTTAAGAAAGAATTTAATTAGTAAAGGACCTCCACACACAGGGATAGGGCTCCACACACATGGAATCCCTAACAGAATCTGGCCCTCAGTTCTCACTTTCCATTCTTCACAAGGTTGACTGAGGGCAACAACGAGGACAGAATTTGGCACCACAATTGAAACTTAGAGTTTTTCTACACTTAAAAAATTCTGCAGCAGCACAGCTGCACCATAATAGTGCTTCAGTGAAGACTCTATCTTACACTGACAGAAGGGGCGTAGAAACTCCGCCTCCCCAAGAGGCAGTAGCTAAGTTGAAGGAGAATTCTCCCACCACCTAATGCTATCTATACTGGAGGTTAGGTCAGTTTAATTGCGTTGATCAGGGGTGTGGATTTTTCACACCCGTGAGTGAAGTAGTCATACCAGACTCATTTCCTAGTGTAGACGAGGCCCTGTAAGCAGTTTTTTCCACCAGATTCCATTTACAATGGAGTTGCACAGGTATATGTAAGTGAAAACTAAATCTATGAAAGTAACTGATTTTTTCAGTTCACTGGCAGTTCCAAAAAATCAGAGGGGAAAATTGTTTGGGGATGAACCAAAGGATTTTTTTAATTCATTTTGGGTCAGTTGAAACATTTTGTTTGGTGCAACATGAAACATTTCATTTTTATTTTGAGCTGTTTTTTTAAGGTTTAAAAAAATACCATTTAAGGAAATTTCCAAACAAAAATTTGTTTTGAATCAAAAAATCAAAAGGATTTGTTTTATTTTGACATTTTTGAGACACTTCATTTTTTCTGGGGGGGGAAGAGGGGTTTCAATCAAAACAATTTGGCAATCTCAGCATGAATTAGCAAAAAGTTTCGGTCAACCCAAATCTGCATTTTTGGCCAAAAAAGTTTTGGTCAATAAATGTTGCCTAGCTCTAATCAGAACCTAATTTGAAGACAATGGATGTACTTCAGAACAGGCAACACAAGTCTAATAGAGGGCAGAATTTGGCCCACAGAATCTTTGTCACTGACAGAGATGCACAAGCCAGAAAGAACACAAATAGACTTCCAAGTCCCAGACTGAAAAATTGGCAGTTAAAAAACATCTTTGTACTTGTAAACTGAGCACTCTTACTCTGGAAATTACCAAGAGATAATAAACATGCCATTTTCAGAGCAGAATGCCACTTTCTGTTTCTGATTGTTAGGGTACCAGTAATTTGTAAATATCACAAAGCCATCCTTGAAAGAAGAGAGGTAATGATCAGAGATGTCTGAAATATTCAGAATGTCATTAGAACTTGGCTGTTGTTGAGTTTGTGAAGCTTTCTCAAACATACGGCATTAACAAAAGATTTAATCACATTGACTTATCAACCACTACTCATAATACTGACTACATGTTCATGACTTGAACTGAAGGCACCTTTAGCTGACAAATGCAATTAATTTTACGGTCACATGAAAAGCAGCATGCTTTTCAGGCACAATTAGAACTTGCAAACAGGAAGTCCAAGTCTCAGCATTTCTGGAAATGTATCCCTTAATGTCTGACTATGATTATGTGCATCTTATAATCTTGCAGCTGGAAAAGGTTCATTTATGTTCATGGAGGAGTACTAAGAAGGACCTGCGTCCTGGCTGAACACAGCAGTTGATGATAGACACTCCAGACTACCAGGTTCCTGAAAAGTATAAAAATGAACCCTATGTCTTCTTGAAGGGGGCAGGGGTCTGAGTTTGCGCTAATGTTACAAACTGAAACACCGAAAGGTTAAGTGAGTTACTCAAAATCACACATTGAGCCAATGGCAGAGCCCAGAAGAGAAGCTGCTTCCCCTTGACCGCAGTTGCTGCTTCCCTTCTTCCTACTGGAACGCAGTTGCAGTGGAATGCAACATTTTACCCAGCAGAAGAAATGAAAGGCTTTTAAAAAAATACATCCACAGGTGCCCAAATATTTTTTTTAAGAAAGCCATCAACTCTTTTGGGAGCATACTCATACTCAACTCAGAATCACCTAGTACTTGTTCCAATGCAATCACAATAATACACCACAACTTCACATTGTCCTTCCACCCAGATCTCCTGCTCCTAAAAAACAGGCATGGCACAATATCTGTGCTCTCCACAGCCACATTCAAACCAGCGAGAGATGAAAGGGATGTAAAATGCTCCTTTATTCCCCTGCCTGGCTGCATAAGGCAAGTCAAAATCTTTCCCTGTATTTTAATACTTTAATTCAATTTCTTTAGTATACACAGAGTGTAAAAGATATAAGAAATAGCGAACGTAAGAGGAAAAGGACTTATGGTATGGATGGACCTTTTTTTTCTGTTAGTAAAATAACATATTGCAGTTCTCTGTAATAATGGTTTAAAATACTTTATCTTACAATAGTTGTACTGTAGCATTTGGCCAATTAGTACAGAATTCTCCAATATTTTTGTAGTTTTGCTGCTCTGTATTAAAATCAATTGTTCCTATAATTCATGCTAACAGTTTCTGAAGTTGCTTTTAAATGCAAGTCTCCTCCTTCTTAAAACTATACTTCAGAAAGCTGTTGAACCAAACTCATCCTTGGGGTAATCCTTTGGAGTTACATCAGTGAGACATTTGGCCCCTTGAGATGTTTGAATGGTAGAAATATTGACAGTTCTCTGAATGGCTTGTCCTATTACAAAAAGATGCCCATGCTGAGATGTGAGAGTAGGTGATGCGGTGGATCAGAGGACACTACAAATTCCACTCCTTCCTCAACGAAATGGTGGGTTTGATCTGCATTCTCTGTGCACCCTAAACTGCTATTGAATTCAGTAAACCCTTTTCCACTGTAGCTTTAAGGGTTTACTATTTTCCTAATTAAATAAAGTTCTCATTAGATGCAGGGACAGTCTGTCTCTTTCCTACACTTACGTAGCTGTGGCTTCCAGGAATTGCATTGTGAAGATTTCATAGAGTGGTATGTGGATGGAGAAAACAGACATTTTGCTCTTTGACTGAATTACACAAATTCTCTCATTTCGGAATACAGAGGGTGTGTAAAAGTTGTAGCAATAGGCCTCTTAGGAGTTTTTGTCTCAATCCAATGTTAAGCCTAACTGTTGTACTTGCTAATTCACAGGGCAAAATCTCATTTGTTCCACAAGACTCTTATTCTTGTTTGACATGTGTTCTCCAGTGGGAATTCCACCACCCTTTGATTTAATTCTTCCAGATGTTTCATGCATCCTATTATGAGCCTCTTCAAAGAAAGGGCAGTCACCAGTCTAGAAAGCAGTTGTTCCATTTTCATTGTTCCATGGAAGGTAATAACTTTATGCTAGGAAACAGGAGCAAAAAAATGCATGGCCAGTTGAACATATATGTGTGTGCTGTGTGTGTATATATTATATATATACATCAGTAATAAAAAAACTCCCTAAAATCTTGTCAGTTATACCCTTATTTAAACATACTATATTCAAGTGGTAAATACATACATTAAAAGTACATTCTAACTGAATGTAACAATATCCTTGGGAGTCAAAGATTTAGGGCTTTTAACTTCTCCCCTTTCCACATAATGATTTGCTTTGTACTTATAAAGGGGTGTTGTTACAGAGAGGGTAGTTTAATGTATGTAGAAGCCATAATGCCTGCATGAAAGACTATATCAAAAAAGACGTTGGTGGAAAGATATTATGGTAAGACTAAGTATTTAAAACAGCAAATAGGGAAAGTCAAGACAAGAGTGCAGCTGAGCCACAGCCCCTCACTCAGTCCCTAAAACAAATCGTGTTGTGCTTAACTATGACTGTTTTGTTGTTGACTAAATTCTGTACCACTCATCTTCAGCAAATTTGCTACCGCAATTACTGTGCCACCTGCCATATAGCGACTTTTTTGGATCTTTACCCTTAATTCATTCATGAGCTCTTCTTTTGAACTAGTTACTTTCTCAAACAATTTGACATCAATTTGTGCCTTTTCTATTCTCTCAGGAGTCAGTATCACTCTGAGATCACAGTTTAATTTTTTCTCCTAAGCTTTCTAAGCCACATCTAGCTAATCCCCCTTCATAATTCATATACCCCTAAAGTCCTGAGCCAGTTGGGTTATTTATTAATTATTTTACAAGAGCCTCTTGAGATTAAGCTTCTCATCCTCTATGGAATCCTGGAAAGGCAAGTATGTCAGCAGCAAATACCAAAATTACATCTCAGATTACATATAATTACAAACAGGCTGAAAATCATCTAACAATTTTTACTTAAGAGAAGCCAAGGAGAGTAGACATTTGATATCATATGAACTAGTACCCGCTGCTGTACCTTTCCAGTTTCATCAACAGATTTCCTATAATACTGTTATCAGACGTACACAATGGGCCGAATGTTGCTCTTTTACACTGGTGTAAATCTGGAGAAACCCAATTGACTTCAGTGGAGTTAATCCAGATTTACACCAGTATAACTGACAGTAGCATTTGGTTCAACATTCCTAAAGTGATTTTAATATAGTACAGCAAGGAGTAGTTCATTCTTTTTACTGGGTATTGTGGGAAGAAAGAAGTAGGAGGGAACTATGGGAAGGAAACATTAGAACAGTGGTTCTCAACCTTTCCCATGTGTGCATCCCCCAATTGCCCTGCTCCATCTACCTGGGATTTAGCCAGAACCCACCTCCCAGTTAGCAACATGAGATAGGCAGGATGGTTTAGAACTCCTGCCCTGGATAGCCGGTGTTAGAATAAATAACAACACTAAAGAAAGCTAGGTAGAATAACATTATTCCCTAGGTCTAATGCCATTATTATATTAGTCATTCTACTTAACCGTTTTGCTGGAGGTGGTTTTTCATTTTAGCTGCAGTGGTGTAGTGGTGAATGATTGACCTTCCTGAAATAAGGTGTAGCAGTAAAGAGCCTTGTTTGTGAGTCCAACCTTTTCCCCCTATGAAAACTTATCAGAAAGCAGAATCCTCTGTATTTAATAGACTCTTGTGAGACTACTGCAGCAACAGAGTCCATGTATCCCTCCTCTTCTAGCCATTTCACTGGTAATGAGCCGCAAAGGGTGACCAGCATTCTACTCTATGGATATCTCAGTTACTGAAAGTGAGAAGGATGCTGAAGAAGATTTGGCCTTACAAACATCTTTCTTTGCATTGCAGTAGCACAAGAAATAGATGTCCTTTTAAAAGTTCAGTGAACCAATACTGGGTCATAGTAATTTGAGTAATTAAGTCAGGCTTCTGTTATGGCAACTGTTGACAAAAGATACAAGAGGAGGAGATTTAACTCTGGCACATGTAGTTCAGATGCTGGTAGCAGAGATGTGGCAACTGCATTGTTACAGATAATCAGTCTCACCCACAGAAGTCTGAGACAATTTGATCACAGTCTATAATTACCTACACATGGCTCTTTCATCTTGATGACATAAGCATAACCTGATCCAATAACTAGAAGATGAAGTTAGAAACATTCATGTTGGAAAGAGATTATCAAGGGATGTGATAAATTCACAGGATTCAGAGTAGCAGCTGTGTTAGTGTGTGGATTCTTTTAAAGCTGGATGTTTTTCTAATTCAGCCACAAATCATTGGGTTTGATAGTGTTTACTTACTTAGGGCCTGGTCCAAAGCCCTTTGAAGTTAATGGAAATCTTCCCATAGGCTTTGAATCAGGCCTATAATAGGGAAGAATAATTCCCTCAACCACAGGAATGATTTGGTGAAGTTTTATGACTTGTGTTATGCTGAAGGTCAGACTAGAGAAGGGCTTCCCAAACTTGGTTTGCTTCTTGTTCAGGGTAAGCCCCTAACAGGCCTCAAGATGCTTTGTTTACCTGAGCGTCAGCAGGTACAGCCGCTCGCAGCTCCCAGTGGCCGCAGTTTGCCGTTCCTGGCCAATGGGAGCTGCAAGAAGTGGCACGGGCCAGTCCACCGCTTCCCACAGCTCCCATTGGCCGGGAACGGAGAACCGTGGCCACTGCGAGCTGCGAGCAGCTGTACCTGCTGACGCTCAGCTAAACAAAGCATCTCGCGACCCGCCAGGGCTTACCCTGAACAAGCCACGAACCAAGTTTGGGAACCCCTGGACTAGAGGATCCCAGTGGTCATTCTTGGCCTTAAAATCCATGGGTGCAAGCCTTGCTCTATTGAAATTAATAGCAAAATGAATGTATACAAATATCTATCTTAATAAACCATTCTCTGCTATTAAGCTTTTTAGAAAGCATTTCATACATAGAAGCAATGTTGAAACCTCCTCCTCCTCTTGTTTTAAGCTTACATTTCCTAGCTTTTCATCAAATATCCCATCTTTCTAGCGATGCCAAATATTGTTTATTTTCATTGTTACTTTTCTCTTTATTGAACTGTATGACCTACTTAGGATAGATTAGGTTTCTGGGCTAAGTGATCTTGAACTACCTAGCTCAATTTCTTGACTTTGCTACTGACATTTTGTATGATCAACAAATGCCTTCTCCAAAACCACTTATAATTCACACCACCAAAATCTTCGCTGGTTTAGAATCAAGGTTGCTTAAGGATTAAACCCACCTAACACAATGCTTGAAAAGCAATGAAATAAGATAATAAGCCTCAATTTAACATAAATTAACACAAACATAGGGAAAATTAAGTAGAAATATTAATATTCCCCTGAGGAGTTACTGACCCAATTTCTGTCCTCTGCATGGGGACATAGCGGACAGGGGTGACTGCAAAAAACCATTTGCAACTCTCTGATCCTCAGCTGCCCAGACCCACTGGAAATTAAATAGGAAGGAGCCTATTCTAACTTCTTCCTGTGACATAAGTGTATGCTAGCAGAGGATCATATGTACGGAAGTGCCACAAGGTGGTCCCCTGAGGGTCCTTTCCAACCTCAATCACTGACCACAACCACTCCAGGTCTCTTTAACCAACCCCAGCTTTATTATATACACTTAGTAGCCAACTTCCCCACTTGCTTCTGTGGAAAAGAGCAGGGAAGCAATATAGAGCAACAATCTGCTGCCCTTCACAGTCCTTACTCTCTTCCCACGAATGCCGTTCTGTTTGCTGATATAGTCCTAGTTGCTGGGGATACTTCCATCCAATTAGCCCCTCAGTTGTATCTCTACTCACTTAATTGGCCTCCTCCGCCAACTGCCTGTCTTTCAGTCAGAGCTCAGTTAACATAAACTAGTATGGCGTTAGCTCCTGAGTCAGCACATCCTGGGCATGAAGGGGCAGCTGGCATAGGAGACAGCTGTGCTATTGGAAATTCCTCTATACAGAAGGAATTCTGCTGTAGGAATTTCTGGTTGGTTGAAGTTCCCTTTGTAGCACACAAGCAGTGCAACTTGTGGGGGGGACTGGAGAATCTCACCACTTGTATTACATTTGAAGAAGAGATTAACTCACTAAAGGATTTATGGAGGGATTTTTAGTCCTAGTCTATTTGCATATCTTGCTGCAGCTTTAACTATGGTGCCACTACCTTTCTGTCTATGAAAAAAAATGCGGGCTAAAAGCAATCCATGTGCCAACTCCCTTGACACAATTACCAGGGTGGCTTGTCACACGATCTAGCTAATCACAGTGTTTGTTGTAGCTAATCAGTGTTCAATGTGATCAAGAGAATATGTATCAGAGATTGCTGGCCTCTCTGAACATTGATTTATTGATTTATTGGGCTTCATGAATGACCATGGATTATGTTTTATTATGAAAGGCATGACTTTTGAGATTGACTAGTTAATAATCTGTAATTACTGATTGAAAGCAACACTTGATCCCATAAATGTGCCTGGTGATTGTGTATTCATTGCACCAGAGCAGTGATGCAACTTTCAGCATATTATTATTATTTGTATAGCGGTAGCGCCGAGCAACCCCAGTCATGGAGAAAGACCCCATTGTGCTAGGTATGGTACAAACACAGAACGAAAAGACTGTCCCTGGCAAAAGACCTTACAATCTTCTGTCATTTTTTGAAGAAGCTGTCTCTTGTACTATTGTTCTCCACAAATATGCCCATCCACCGGTGCTGTTAGAGAAAGGATGTTCTTCTCATCCTTTTGTCTTAGAATGTGAGTATCAATGCAGTGTATGGTTATATGGCAATACCTGGTTACTTACTATACATAGTTAGTTAAGCAAAATTTTTAACATTACCACTCATTGTGTCATTCACAGTCCTCCACTACATTAAATTAAATTATCTCTAAGCACCCTGGAGACTCAAATCTTAAAGGATTTAATTGGATTTTATTCCTTATTTTTAAACTACTAATTGGGAATACATAAACCAAAGATAAAGAGCTAAGGATGCTTGAATTTCAGCATTGTTTAGACTGATTTGTTTTTCGTAGCTTCTGCATGAGAGAATGCACCGGACTCTTGCATAATGCTAGCTCCACTTTTCTACCTATACTGGCTAGGTTAGAATTCTAGATATTCAGAGCCAAGGCTGGGTCTTTATAGTTAAGTCAGCTGTTCCCAGGAATTGTGGGGCATTGAACCATAATGCCTTTAGTTATTTATAATGCAGTAGTGCCTTCAGGCCCAATCAGACTGGAGTTCCATTATGCTAGGTACCGTACAAACAAATAGTAGGAATCAGTCTCTTCTTCAAAGAGCTGATAGGCTAACTTTAAGACCAGATGTCTTACAAAGCATGTGAGGTGGTAGCCAGGAGGAAGGAGGAGTAATATCAGTCTATCTTCACTGGAAATAAAACACATTGAAAATAAACTTTTGGGTCCCTAGCTTGCTTATTTGTTTTGAGATAAACATCTCAGGAGCAGGGGTAGCTGTGTTAGTCTGTATCAGCAAAAAGAAAGAGGAGTACTTGTGGCACCTTAGAGACTAACAAATTTATTTGAGCATAAGCTTTCATGGGCTAAAGCCCACTTCATCAGAGGCATGCAGTGGAAAATACAGTAGGAAGATAGTCTTTATGTAGAGATATATACAGAGAACATGAAAAAATGGGTGTTGCCCAGCCTCCCAACTGTCTAGCCATTATCAGCCAACAAACACCAGGTAGCCTCACTCATCATATGCCACGAAGGGCTCAGTCTTGTTCCCATGGAAATTAATGAGGGTTATACATTGACTTCAGTAAGAAAAGAAGCAGGCCTTATATGAATAAAATACGGTGTAATGATTGACAGAGAGATTCCTCAATAAGTCTGAATTTCCTTGATTTTGTCAGTTTAAAGTTGACCTCTAACATGAATGGAGATTTTGTCATTTATTTTTGACACCTAATGTATCTACTTCAATACCTGGACAGCAGTTCATACTGAGTGCTTTATACATAATTTATATCTAATACCAAAACCCTTTGTATTGTTTTGAGGGGTTATAAATTCACTCCAGTCTAGCAGATATGTTAATGGAAAACTCCTGGCCTGAACATTCTTCTTGACTTGAATTGCCTATGGTTTTCCACCCTAGACATTTTGATGGTAATTGGAGGCAGGGGAAGAACTACAAAAATAAACCATCCATGAGCATAATAGAAGGCTCCTTCATGGAAATATTCACATCACTAATAGTAATTATCCACCAAAGTTTGTATTGGATATTCATTGTTCATTTTTTTTTATTATCCATGAAGCCATCCTGTTTCCCAGGGTTATGTGATATCCAAAGCTGGGGTTGTAGAGACATGTAACAACACTGTACCAAATCTGATAGCATTCTATCATATCATGTTAACAACATGCCATTATATTTTATCCTATTTATTTAAATTTTGGCTAAAATGATACAAAACTGCTATTATAATACAAAAAATGTCATAATGGTAATATTCCCTTGGATTCTGTGAAAATAGCAAAAAGAAAAGGAGTACTTGTGGCACCTTAGAGACTAACAAATTTATTAGAGCATAAGCTTTCGTGAGCTACAGCTCACTTCATCGGATGCATTTGGTGGAAAAAACAGAGGAGAGATTTATATACACACACAGAGAACATGAAACAATGGGTTTATCATACACACTGTAAGGAGAGTGATCACTTAAGATAAGCCATCACCAGCAGCAGGGGGGGGGAAAGGAGGAAAACCTTTCATGGTGACAAGCAAGGTAGGCTAATTCCAGCAGTTAACAAGAATATCAGAGGAACAGTGGGGGGTGGGGTGGGAGGGAGAAATACCATGGGGAAATAGTTTTACTTTGTGTAATGACTCATCCATTCCCAGTCTCTATTCAAGCCTAAGTTAATTGTATCCAGTTTGCAAATTAATTCCAATTCAGCAGTCTCTCGTTGGAGTCTGTTTTTGAAGCTTTTTTGTTGAAGTATAGCCACTCTTAGATCTGTGATCGAGTGACCAGAGAGATTGAAGTGTTCTCCAACTGGTTTTTGAATGTTATAATTCTTGATGTCTGATTTGTGTCCATTCATTCTTTTATGTAGAGACTGTCCAGTTTGGCCAATGTACATGGCAGAGGGGCATTGCTGGCACATGATGGCATATATCACATTGGTAGATGCGCAGGTGAACGAGCCTCTGATAGTGTGGCTGATGTGATTAGGCCCTATGATGGTATCCGCTGAATAGATATGTGGACAGAGTTGGCAACGGGCTTTGTTGCAAGGATAGGTTCCTGGGTTAGTGGTTCTGTTGTGTGGTGTGTGGTTGCTGGTGAGTATTTGCTTCAGATTGGGGGGCTGTCTGTAAGCAAGGACTGGTCTGTCTCCCAAGATCTGTGAGAGTGATGGGTCGTCCTTCAGGATAGGTTGTAGATCCTTGATGATGCGTTGGAGAGGTTTTAGTTGGGGGCTGAAGGTGATGGCTAGTGGTGTTCTGTTGTTTTCTTTGTTGGGCCTGTCCTGTAGTAGGTGACTTCTGGGTACTCTTCTGGCTCTGTCAATCTGTTTCTTCACTTCAGCAGGTGAGTATTGTAGTTGTAGGAATGCATGATAGAGATCTTGTAGGTGTTTGTGTCTGTCTGAAGGGTTGGAGCAAATGCGTTATATCGTAGCGCTTGGCTGTAGACAATGGATCGAGAGGTATGATCTGGATGAAAGCTAGAGGCATGTAGGTAGGAATAGCGGTCAGTAGGTTTCCAATATAGGGTGGTGTTTATGTGACCATCGCTTATTAGCACCATAGTGTCCAGGAAGTGGATCTCTTGTGTGGACTGGTCCAGGCTGAGGTTGATGGTGGGATGGAAATTGTTGAAATCATGGTGGAATTCCTCAAGAGCTTCTTTTCCATGGGTCCAGATGATGAAGATGTCATCAATGTAGCGCAAGTAGAGTAGGGGCATTAGGGGACGAGAGCTGAGGAAGCGTTGTTCTAAGTCAGCCATAAAATTGTTGGCATACTGTGGGGCCATGCGGGTACCCATCGCAGTGCCGCTGATTTGAAGGTATACATTGTAACCAAATTTGAAATAGTTATGGGTCAGGACAAAGTCACAAAATTCAGCCACCAGGTTAGCCGTGACAGTATCGGGGATACTGTTCCTGACGGCTTGTAGGCCATCTTTGTGTGGAATGTTGGTGTAGAGGGCTTCTACATCCATAGTGGCTAGGATGGTGTTTTTAGGAAGATCACCAACGGACTGTAGTTTCCTCAGGAAGTCAGTGGTGTCTCGAAGATAGCTGGGAGTGCTGGTAACGAAGGGCCTGAGGAGGGAGTCTACATAGCCAGACAATCCTGCTGTCAGGGTGCCAATGCCTGAGATGATGGGGCGTCCAGCATTTCCAGGTTTATGGATCTTGGGTAGCAGATAGAATACCCCAGGTCGGGGCTCTGGGGTGTGTCTGTGCGGATTTGTTCTTGTGCTTTTCAGGGAGTTTCTTGAGCAAATGCTGTAGTTTCTTTGGTAACTCTCAGTGGGATCAGAGGGTAATGGCTTGTAGAAAGTGGCTTGTCCTGACCCATAACTATTTCACATTTGGTGACAATGTATACCTTCAAATCAGCGGCACTGCGATGGGTACCCGCATGGCCCCACAATATGCCAACATTTTATGGCTGACTTAGAACAACGCTTCCTCAGCTCTCGTCCCCTAATGCCCCTACTCTACTTGCGCTACATTGATGACATCTTCATCATCTGGACCCATGGAAAAGAAGCTCTTGAGGAATTCCACCATGATTTCAACAATTTCCATCCCACCATCAACCTCAGCCTGGACCAGTCCACACAAGAGATCCACTTCCTGGACACTACGGTGCTAATAAGCGATGGTCACATAAACACCACCCTATATCGGAAACCTACTGACCGCTATTCCTACCTACATGCCTCTAGCTTTCATCCAGATCATACCCCTCTCGATCCATTGTCTACAGCCAAGCGCTACGATATAACCGCATTTGCTCCAACCCCTCAGACAGAGACAAACACCTACAAGATCTCTATCATGCATTCCTACAACTACAATACCCACCTGCTGAAGTGAAGAAACAGATTGACAGAGCCAGAAGAGTACCCAGAAGTCACCTACTACAGGACAGGCCCAACAAAGAAAACAACAGAACACCACTAGCCATCACCTTCAGCCCCCAACTAAAACCTCTCCAACGCATCATCAAGGATCTACAACCTATCCTGAA
The DNA here is from genome assembly GCF_009764565.3 of Dermochelys coriacea. Classification (NCBI taxonomy): domain Eukaryota; kingdom Metazoa; phylum Chordata; order Testudines; family Dermochelyidae; genus Dermochelys; species Dermochelys coriacea. The sequence goes on from NC_050069.1 coordinate 59,425,003, forward strand.
GGACGACCCATCACTCTCACAGATCTTGGGAGACAGGACCAGTCCTTGCTTACAGACAGCCTCCCAATCTGAAGCAAATACTCACCAGCAACCACACACCACACAACAGAACCACTAACCCAGGAACCTATCCTTGCAACAAAGCCCGTTGCCAACTCTGTCCACATATCTATTCAGCGGATACCATCATAGGGCCTAATCACATCAGCCACACTATCAGAGGCTCGTTCACCTGCGCATCTACCAATGTGATATATGCCATCATGTGCCAGCAATGCCCCTCTGCCATGTACATTGGCCAAACTGGACAGTCTCTACATAAAAGAATGAATGGACACAAATCAGACGTCAAGAATTATATCATTCAAAAACAGTTGGAGAACACTTCAATCTTTCTGGTCACTCGATCACAGACCTAAGAGTGGCTATACTTCAACAAAAAAGCTTCAAAAACAGACTCCAACGAGAGACTGCTGAATTGGAATTAATTTGCAAACTGGATACAATTAACTTAGGCTTGAATAGAGACTGGGAATGGATGAGTCATTACACAAAGTAAAACTATTTCCCCATGGTATTTCTCCCTCCCACCCCACCCCCCACTGTTCCTCTGATATTCTTGTTAACTGCTGGAATTAGCCTACTTGCTTGTCACCATGAAAGGTTTTCCTCCTTTCCCCCCCCCCCCCCGCTGCTGGTGATGGCTTATCTTAAGTGATCACTCTCCTTACAGTGCGTATGATAAACCCATTGTTTCATGTTCTCTGTGTGTGTATATAAATTTATATATAAATATATAAATCCTCTGTTTTTTCCACCAAATGCATCCGATGAAGTGAGCTGTAGCTCACGAAAGCTTATGCTCTAATAAATTTGTTAGTCTCTAAGGTGCCACAAGTACTCCTTTTTCTTTTTGCGAATACAGACTAACACGGCTGCTACTCTGAAACCTGTGAAAATAGCCTATACCACCTCTTTATTCTTCAACATTTATCATTATTGTTTATATCTTTGTACAGTGCCACATAAAAGTGTGCTGCTTTGTAGGCAAACGAAGCATGGTCCCTTCCCCAAGGAGCTTACAATTCTACAAAGTGCTCCATCCCCTTGATTTCCTTTGATTTGACTTGAGGGCATTCAGCAGCTTGCTGAACTGAACTCTAAATTATGGCATGAATCGCAAAAGGAGAAAAATAAACAACGTGTGGGGTTAGGCTAAGGCAGAACAATAGTTACAATCCTTAAGTCTGGGAGTTATGTCTTGGAAGTTCCTCAGTGGTGTGCATAGGGGAGCGAGCCGGCTGGTTAAAATACTGTTTCTTTGATGAGTTTCATGAAGGAAATGTGTTTTAAGAAGGAGAGGAGGTGAATATGGAGTTTTGGATTGGACCGATCTGTAATATATTATGGAAGGTGCAGAGTGTGTGTGTGTGTGCGCACATACCTATAATAGCTTTCATCTAGAAAGATCCCAAAATCCTTTCCTAGGGCAGGATCCTCCAGTCCACTAAGGACACTTTGTGCTCGCTGCACATAACTAAGTGGCATTAAACTTGCTGGAGATTCCCACAGGAGAATTCCCCTGGGCTCCACTGGCATGGAGCTTGTAGAGGGAGCATAGCCTTGTACCCCACAGTAAGGGTTGGGAGGAGGCATAACAAGGGCAGGCTAGGGGTGAGTTAGGGCAGTAGGGGATGTGGTGGAGCTGAGGTCAACTATGCTGATCCTCTGTTATGTTGTGTGACCGAAGTTAAGGTAGACCTCAGCTCCTCTAACTTCTGCTGGGCCAGGCAGCTGAGGATCAGAAAGCCAGAACTGGCTCCCTGTGGCTGTCACTGTCCACCGCCTCCAAAAGGAGCTCAGAGATTGAGGGAGAATCATGGACCACTTACCCATCACTAAAAAGCATCCAATGCAAGGATGTAACATGGCATTAGTTCTGTACCACAGCAGATTATTTTTTAAGGCTAGAAAGTGAAAACCAATGTGTCCATAAAAACTTCAGGGGGTATTTAGTTGTTCGAACATCAATAACCTTGTTAGAATTTGACAAGGACACTTGTATTCTTGTGAAAGGTTCTGTAGGGTCTTTAATGATCATAAGTAGCCAGAACCTCACTCTCCCCTTTCAACAGAAAATGGAATTTTTGTACAGCTCTTAGCACTGTATTGGAGCCTTGGTCAAATACTGATTCAAACTATAATCTACTGTATCACCTGCTTCATTTGCTATAGCTCTGCATCTTCCTCGGAGGTCTTCCACTCAGGTTCTGATCACACTAAAAACTTGCTTAGATAGTAGCATCTAGCAACATATCAGCCCACAGAACTAAGGATAGACACCAGCATAACTATATATAGCCACTGGGTAAGTAGTGCACAATGTGGAAGTAGTAAAATTTATGTTAAAATGCAGGTGTAAAAAGTATCATGACACTTTTTTGTTAAAATCATTCTGCAGGGTGTTCATTGTTGAAGGAAGGCACATTTGCTAAGAAGATTATTGTAACTTGAGTCAAAGTAGGGATCAGCAAAGGGCAGCTTTTATTAAATTATTTTGATTGCATTTGATTCATCACAGATGTGCTAATCTGATTTCTTTAAATCTCTTATTAACTACAGTATTTTTTTTCTAAAAGATAGGATTTTTCTTTTTTTTTACCAGTAGTAATGCAAACCTGACATGCAGGCTGGTTTCCTTCCAGTCCTGCCTTTGGCTTTTTGTTTGTTTCACATTTCTGTGATAACTGTGATGTGGCAATAAAGGGCCATATTCTGATCTCACTTACACTGGTAAGATCTGAGTTACCTCATGAGTAATTTCATGGAAGCCCTTGAAGTTACTCCCATTATACACCAATGTCACTAAGATCAGAATCTGGCTCACAAGTTTAGAAAACATCCCTCCCTGCCCCCAAATTAATTTAAAATCAAGGGTTTTTAAATGTCATCAATTGCACATATTTAGAAAAGGAAAGGAAAAATGACCAGGGTTATAAACCACATTTAAGTTTGTTTACATCAATGGATTCTGTTTGTTTTACTCACAGGCTGTGAGTTGTATCAGATGTCAACACACTACACCCCTGCATCTTCAAGGTTTGCTTACTTCCAACCCATGGCTACATTCAATAAATAAGAGGCAAAGTCAATAACACCATGTTTTTCTCATCTAAAATGACGTGAAAATCCATATTCCATTTTTCTAGAATTAAATGGACACGAGAGGCCACCAGGGTAATTTGGTATGTTCCAAACAAGCCCAGGTTAAAAGTCCTCAGGTTGCCCATAAGTCACATTAATTAACACTGAGACATAGTCAGACTGTGCAGATGTAAATTACCCCAGAATTATCTCCTTTAGACCTTAGGAAAATGGACCCAATTTGTGAGGACTAGTTTTAGGTATTTCTCTTTAACATGGAATTAATGGATACTTCAAAAGAGATACAGTACACAGAAAATGTTAACAAAATGCATTTCCATACACAGTTCAATATTTTAATAGGAATGATATTCATACAAATAAAAACACTAGAGCTCTTTCTAGGTTTGGTTTCCTTCTTGTCTTCCTCCTTTGGCTTGTGCTGCCTTTGCAGTAGGGGCCTGATCCACTGGTTTCAGGGAACTTTGGATTGGATGCTAGAAGCTCACGTAAGCATGAGGGCTCCTGTACATGAACTGTGGTTGCTATCTTCACCAGTACTGCCCAACCCAAGTCTGCAGAAATCATGAGTCAAGTGATCATGAGATTGGCTTAAAAATAATGATATTGAAAATTAATACATTTGGGGCTCTTCCGATTTGACTTTGATGTTGGATCATTTAAGGACCATATTTTCATGCTTCTCTCCTCAACCATCGGGTACCCAAATGATTTTGTTTAAATTAAAGATGAGATTCTCATTATTTATTGTTTATATTATAGAGCCTAGGAGCCCTAGTCATCGACCCGAATCCCATTGTGCGAGGTGCTGTACAATCACAGAACAAAGAGATAGTCACTGCCCCAAAGAGCTGACAATCTAAGCATAAGACAAGAGACAACAGATGGGACCCTGACAGGGGAGTACAAGGAAACAATAGGGCATTATTGGTCAGCATGTTAGGCTATGGTCTCAGCACACCAGCAGCCAAACTGTTAGCAAGTTTTTGTAGGCATCACAGCAAAGGAGAGTTTTAAGCAGAGGTTTGAAGGAGGATAATGAGGTAGTTGGGTGGATGTTTATGGGGAGCTTTTCACAGGCATGAGGAAGGAAAAAAGGTTCTAGTTTGAAATTTAACAAGTGGTCAATGGAGGCTGGACTCATGGGCTGATCAGAGGCAGGAATCAACCTTTCGATATAGAATGAGAGATGAAGATCGCTGAAGGGCCTTGAAAGTGAGGACAAGTATTGATACTGTAATGACTTGACCTCAGCATCTGGAACTTTAAGAAGGATGCCAATATCATGAGACTTGTGATAAAATCACAAGAGTTGTCAACACTTCTTTCCACTATTTGTAAGGGCCTGAGGCCTGTGGGGGAAAAACAGCAAGACTAATCTCCCGTTATTTTCTTTTTCAGCTGGGGAGGTTTAGAACTTAATAAATCCCTCACTCTGCATTCCCTCTCACCCTCCAATAAATATCCTGGATAGAGTGAACCTCATCACTGAGATTTAGTGGCATGAAACTGGAGGGGAACTTGTTCTTTGGTGCATGACTATAGCATGCTAAAAGTGCTTAATAAAGTGACCTGTACGTGAATTCTGTTTTTCTGTGTCTTTGTTTTAACATGTGAAAAACAAATAGAGGTAAGACAAAAAACAAATTCTTTAAAGATGATTAATATAAAATCATTAAGAGCTCCCACAGGCATTGGGAAGCCCATCAGAAAGACATGGCAGGAACCTTGCTGCGTGAGGTCTTTTTTTTTTTTTAAGCTGAGGTTTTTATGAGTTTCTCTTTGTGGGGGAGAAAGTCTTGTTTCCTGGTGAAAAGGGCTGGGGGCATGACCCCTAAACCCCATAAAGCTCATGGATCAGTAGGTTAAAGAAGCTCTAAACTTGCAGGTCCCAGGACCTCAGCATGATAAGCCTATCCTACTCTCTGCTATCATGGCTTTCTCAGGTGCTAGCACTGTTTGTAGGCAGTTGATGATACAGAATGGAAGTTAATGATGCTCCCAATAGCAGTAATGTCTGCTGATTTTTTTTCCTAGTAGAAATAACACCATTGGGCGAGAAAGCTTGCCACTTTCAAGCAGTACAGCTTAACCTGCAGGAGAGAACCTTTTCATGTGTGCCAGCAGGGTCATATTGGACACTTTAGTGCATGACACACTGGGGCGAACAACATTAACACCTCTCTGGTGTGAATAAAGGACCATGTAGACAGGCCCCAGAAATTCTGCTCTGAGTCCCCTCAGCCTCCCACCCTACATATTCCTTCTCCTCTATAGCTTAGGCTCCTGACTTTGTAAAGTTGCCATGAAAAGTCTTCTGCAGGCTCCAATAAAGAGGGTTTATACTGCAGAGCAGTTCCATTCCTATTCTTCTAACTCTCATATTCTTGTCTCTCTATGGTAGGGAGCATATAAGGCCCTATGAGAGAATAGGAACAGACTTGAAATTACATGTAAATACAGTGCAAAGGCAGAATAGTTTTAATTTAAATCTCCTTTATGGATTTGCCAAGACTTTAGTACAGGATTTTTTGTTTCCCTGAGATGCCCATAAGGTGGTATCAGGGGTGGTTGCAATGGAAACATTTTGGTTCACTCAATTAATTTCTGCTGATATAAATACGTAGAGGTTAAGTGCATAGTATCTAGGATATATTAACTTCTCAATCTCAAACCACAGCCACGATCTTTCGTATTATTCTTTGATATGGGGAGGGAGTCTTTTTAAAGAGATGGACCCAAATTTAGATCCAGAACTGAACTTTCCAAAAGTTCAGGTATGTTCTGATCTGAGGTTTTATTGCATCCATTATAGAGATGAAGGAAGCCTATGATTTTGGATCTGGACTGATTTTTCTACAAAGTTGAAGGATGTTGGACTGAGGTGCTGGAATTGCTCATCTCTAGTCTTTTGCTGTCTATCTTTTGCTCTTTTTTTAAAGCTAGAAACCAACATTTCTTTCCCTAAAGACTTTTTTCCCTTTGTCTTTTATAGCAAGCGTGCTTTTGTTTCCCCCCTTCATTGTTGTGAAACATCAGTTAACCTTGATCTGTCTTGTCTACGTATTTGTCTGTAACACTGTCAATGATATTCTAGTGTTAGCATGGAATAAGACTGGTTAGTTACCCCAGAGAACTGGCCATTTTCCATGAGGGAGATGGTTGGCTTTTACGAGTTTTATTGTACGTATTGGCTCAAGGTACAGAATTCACCTTCTGATACAGCTATTGGAAACCTTGGTGGTGGTGCTCACAATCAGGGTTTCAATTTGGACCATTTATTAAAATACAGACTAGTTAAAACACTCAGATCCACATCTGGATTTCAAACATCCATATTTGGAATTACCTTGGATTTACATTGTTGTAACTGCGAGGAGAACTTGGCCGTTTTTGTGAGGCTAGTAAAGGCTGAGACTTTCATCCTTGGCCGAAGGAAGAGAAGTTTTAATTTTTCTTTTTCACCCTCCATCATTTCACAATGATTCAAATACCCACTTGAGAGAAAGTTAGCTGAGGATATATTTATAGTGTTCATGTAGAGTAAATGCAGAGAGAAAAGAAGGTAAACACATAGGTCCAGGATAATGTGGTAAGCTAAAAAAAGATTCAGATGCATATAAAAAGGTCACATCGACATTGCCACTAAAACTGTTTAATTACTTACATGATTATTAGTCATCAATTACTCTTCCTAGATTACCTGAATGTTTTAGTACCATCAATGATGGATGGTATTTTTCTGAATCTCCTTTACTTCTGCTGTGCAGTGAAGTTCAACCACTCTGTACAAAGGTTATACCCAGTTAAAACAGCCTGTTAATTATTTATGAGACAGCAAGAAGACCGATGGGACTTTCACTTGTCCTGCTGGAGAAATAATGAGACCATTACGGTCTATTTAACACCATGAAAAACAATATCCACAGGTGACCTTTTGGAATCGTTGCCAAGGCAAGTAAGAATATCAAAGATGTGTTCAACATTAAACAGTCACTTAAAATGGGAAGTTTCCCAAGGTTTGAGAATGAAATAATCACTCTTCTTTTTTTCTTTTTAAGTGAACAAATGTCTCTCTCAGATCTGATCCAGTAGCTAGCTTTTTTTCTGTTCTGGGAGCCCACTGAATACTTTGAATATGTGCTGAAATATGACAGAAAGATAATGGCTGAGATATTGCAGTGTGTGTTAAAATGTTCAAAACATCTGTACTTCGAGACAGACTTTGGCATTCCATTCCTTCTGCAGCAGAGTCTATTAAATCACTAACTAAATTAAATGTTAGAATCTTTAAAGGTTAACAGGAAAAGCCTTTTCTAGCCATACCTGTATCAATTGTGTAAAAACAAACAAACAAGAGACACTACCACTGTCTTCAACATTCATTCTCAGGGTGGGAAACAGGAACAAAATATTTTAAACTGGTTTTAAATGGTAATAGTTCAATGAAAATAACTTTGATTGTGCTTGCAGATAGATGATTGTAATGAGGTATAGACATCTTAAATCCGGTTGCCTGATTGGACTTAAAAAGAAATAATAATGCAAATTAATAATCCCTTATATCTATGCCATAAATGCTACCACTAATACCAAACAGGAGTATTTTGGGCAAATCATTTCTTCAACTAAAACTACATGAAGAATAATAAAGAGATAGAATGTAATTGCACATCTTTAACTAGAGATGGAAGTAGGGGAGTGGACAGGAAGCTGATATTTTTATTATTATTATTGAAATGACTTAAATGAAAGTAATTATTTGCTGTCTTCCCAGGAGGACATTAATGGTGATGTACACCACCCCAAAGGTGTTTGAGTCCAGGTAGAAGATCTCGACTAGCATTCTGAAGGCTCCATTTTCAGTGGTAAGGCCCCAATCCTGAAAGTATTTATGCATGTGCTTAATTTTGCACACATGCTTATGGTATGCAGGATCAGGACCTAAATGTGGCATTACTGAGAAGATCTCACACTTTGTTACATCTGAAGGCTGAGGGCATTACACACATTGCGAGCTCCTTGCATTCCTCCATCCCCTCCCAAGCCACTGTCTGATCTCCTTCTATTTCAAGGATTCCCTTCAATTGCCCTTACCCTGTCCCTCATGCCAGGACTCTGTGCATCCCTCATTCCCCACATACCCCCATTCTCCTGTATATCTGGGGCTCTCATGTCTCTCCTCCCATACCACTGTCCCCCATTCTCTCACCCATGCCAAAGGCTCTGTGTGCCCCAGTGTCCCTATCCCCCAATACCATGGTCTCCCATTCTTCTCCACAAGCCAGGGGCTCTTTGTGACTTCCTCCCACCATTCTCATTTCTTTTTGTCTGGGAGAGAAGTCTTTCAGGGTGTCAACATCATAAAGTCTTTTGGGAGCAGAGCTGAGCTAGAGGTGGTGTTATGCTGGAGGAGCCGTTAAGGCTGCCTACAAAAACCACACCCCGCCCTCCGAAAACTTTAATTAGTATAATTTAAAGATGTGTGCTCCTTTAATGTTATAAATTAAATGTTTACACCTCATTTTCAGGCATGGCATTGGCCACGCTAACGTGTGAAATCAAGGTTTACAAGATATAAATATTATCTGGGAAATGCACAAGTGACTAAATGGGATTTTCACAATAAATGCTTGCAGTATGTCCAGTTAGGAACAGAAAAAGGCCACATGACTTACCTAATCATAGCTAACCAACACAGGTTGGGTATCAAATACTCAGAGGGAAATGTTCACCATCAAGCCATACCAATAAAAAAATGCTAAATAAATGAAAAATGGTAAAATACTTTCAAATTATGAATGTTCTGGAAATTGCAATCTGCTCATAGATATTCTGCAAGCAGCTAAATTTGTCAGATAAAGTTTTTTTGTTGGGTCCGTCTAGTATGAAAAATAGGCTCAACTCCAAGGAAAAAGACTTTAAAAGAAAAGACTCTCTTGTTGTAAGAGGTATTTTTCCTTCGCTTTTTAAGCTTCTGGGTACAAGAAGCATTTCCTTTGCGTTGTCTCAGGCTCTGGCTGGGGAAACGTTAACCTTTCTGTTGGAGCAAGGCTCAGGAAAGCCTTATCCTTTGTTACATTTGGATATCAAATAAACCATGGCTGATCAGACTTGAGCTGAAACACCATCTGTACCATTCCAGCTGCCACTGCTGGCCTTTGTCGCCTGTGCTTTCAGCAAAAGGGAGTTGTTTTGGGGGAGGGGGTTAAATTATTTGTAATGAAGTGAAATGGGGAGCTCTTCTCTTCTTGATGCAAACTTCCAAAATCCATCTACCCACCAGTGTCCTCACAACTTTGCAGGCTAAATGGACATTTCAGTTTTTCACTGTCTTTTTTCTGTTGAATGGTTTCCAAAAGTCAGCAGTTCTAAAAAGCAACTCTTTATCAAACTGAGTCAGAATGTGCTACAGACACCATTGGGTGTTGCAGCACTGATTGATGTAACAGTGTGCTCTTGGCCCTTAAGCACCAGGGAGAGAAGTGGGAGCAAGAAGCAGCTAGCCCTGTTCTGGAGAGGAACTTGGCCAGCAGGTGCTGGGAATAACCCAGCTGGGCCACATCAAGTGATTGGTTACCAGCTAGGGCATAGAGATGAGGGCCCAGGTCCATAAAGAAGCCTAGGACCAGAAACATGCAGGGAGAATACTTTCCAGTAACCGTAGTAGAGGATTCTGAGGGGATGAGAGGCCCTGTAGGCCCCTCTCAACTGCCTATTAAGCTTCTGAGGGCCCTGGGAACAGGGCTATTATTTTATGTTGTCATTCCACATTTCCTATTTTTGTGTTGGACAATAACGGAGCCCTGGGGTAAAGGCTATGAACTGATCTGATTTCCCTCTCCTCCCCACAAGCTGGTGATTGAGTCTCCCAGCTATAGTCAGCAAGCCAACCTTATGGGCTACCTTCATACCCATGTTGACCCCATTATATTCAATGCAGTCACATCTCTGTGAGAGCAGAATTTGACCTTATATGTTCATTGCAACAGAATCTATATTCTTGTTACCTCTTCACAGTTCAGATTAGTGTAAGTACAGTATGTGTCCTCCCTAATTCCTTGACAACAAAGGAAAGGGCCACCTTAAGCAAGTTACACATCATCTCCCTTTTAAAAAAATCTTGCAACTCATTATTCCAATTTCTTTTAAAAAAAAATCTTGCCTGTAACTATACATTGTAAATCCAGTCTATTGTCAGTCCAGTCTATTGAGACCCTGGGTACAATGCTGGCCATTCTCCAGTTCAACAGCATACTGTCTGTAAACTTATTTAGTAGTTCACCTTCAGAGCCCTGTTAGGTGCAGGTTCTATGATCTGTGAAATTTAATTCCTCAGCTGGTTCTTCACCTTTTTAAAACAACACAAATGAATCAAAAATAGTTTATATATTGTCTGTGACAAGCACCATGCTCATGGACTGCTGTATAATACTACATACATTCTTTTTCCTCCACTCATTTGAGGAATAGTGGCTGATACCACATGTGTAAGGCAAAGCTAAAATTTGAGGACTATATCAGTAACATCTGGGTTCATCTGGGTTCTGTGCTGTGGTGTGCAGAGTAGAGAGGGAGCAGATTCTTCATTTCCTGCTGTTTGATGCAAGGTTGCCATCCAGGATCATGGATGAATGAGATTCTGGACTTTGCTTGTAAAATCTGGCTGCCCCCCACCTCTCAAGTGAGACCTTCCTCAAATCACAACTTACCTTGTGCAGTGAAATTCCATGACCTTGCTTCTATTCAAAATCAGGTTTTAAGGGAGTGACAGGTTGCATACACGCTGGGACAGGACTATTGTGGAAGAAAGGACTGACCAACTCCCCTATTAGAATAATACTTTGAGGAGCAGTGTATGGCCTTTTCCCCCCACCAACATAGGTGGGCTTTGTGGAAGAACTTTCATGTTAGACCTCTGATCATAGACTGCCAAGATCCACCAGCCATGATGTGAAGACACAGGCGTAGACCAATCCAGTTCAAAGAGACCCAAGTTATGGTGGTGGTTGAGTTTTTGTTGAATATGTGTTGTGTTTGTGGCAAGGCCCAGCTCAAGAGTCCTTCTCTCAAGCTACAGGAGATGCTTTTGAAGGAGAAACTCTTGTGAAAAGGAGGTTTGCTTGTTTATCTCAAGAGAGCCAATACAAATAGTCTCTTCAAAAGACCCTCAGCCTCTGGGCTTTCTCATTCAAACTCAGGTTCACACCAAAAAGCAGAACTGAAGTACGTACTATTTTAAATACCCTTTCAAATAGGTGGGATCTTTTCTCTTCTCAGCAGAAGCAGCCACCTTTTTTTTACCAGACTAGCCACTTTATACATGTTTGGTAACTACATACAACTGTCTTCCATTCTTCCCCTTGAGCTCCTGAGGGAACTCCTCTGGAGCTGACCTTCTGCTTCATAGGCAGTCATTTCCTTCTGCTGTCAGGGAAACAGGACATGGGGTGGGAGCCATAACCATGAAGGAGCCCTTATGGGCCCCAGAGGATCTGTACTACCTGATACACTGTTAAATCATCACAGACCGCTTCAATATGACATTAAAATAATATGTTTTAATTTCCTAAATTTGGAGCTTATACAGATTGTGTTCTTTAAAAAGGAGTCTCCCAAAAAGAAGCAACCTGGTTCAGATGGCGATACAAAGCCCATATGACTAGGGATTTAATATTATAGAACACGGAATTTTCAATATTGCTCTATATAATTTAGGTTCTGGCTGCCTGAAAACTCTTTTTTTCCCAGTATGTTGCCATGTCATTGAGGTCTGTCGTTGACTAGATGTGAATACTATTCTAGTATTTATCACTGGCTTCTAAAAAAGCCACCTAAGGCAGACTTAAAGAAAGGAATGTATTTAAAAACCAATTATTTACTAAGGGTAAAGTTACTAGCAAATGTTGTAGTTGTTTGTTTTTATCATTGAAAGTTATATGTAGTTCAGATATGGACCTGGTAATATACTAATACAGACCTCAATATTGCAATTTTGAGAATCCCTGCTTTTAAAACTTATAGCCAGATAGTTTTACAGTGGAGATGAATATATATGATTTCCTAGCCAAGTCAGATGTAACTTCTACTCAGAAAAAGTCTAGATGTTAGGAAAGATGGCAGCATGAGAACGTCAGTATAATAGTATTGCACCCAAATGTGCAACTCTCTGGATTTTTTTTTCTAAAACACCCATGAATGACATATATGGTAGAGATTCTACAACTTTTCAAAACTGGCCTTAAATTTAAGCAAATTTTAACATATTGCAGAGAGGAAAGTTACTTCAGACTCATGGGGGCAAATTCTTCCCTCAAGTAGATCTCTGCAGATGCAGAGGGTTGAAATCAGTGAGGATGTACAGATGTAAATGATGGCAGAATTTGGCCCTCCGATTCTGAAAGCCATGGTGCCTCTTAATTAAAAGCTGATAAAAGTAAGGCCAGCTTGTGAATCTTCCACAACACTAGCTTACTGAGTTGAGTGGTACTGCACATCTATAAGTGACGATGCAACTTGGTTTTTTCCCTAATTGCTTACTTATTAGAATTTTTCCAACAGAAGCGTTTGGCTTTTACTGCAGTAAATGCTCTCAATGGCTAAGAATGATGCCAAATGGCAGACATCAAAATTTCTTGAGGGGAATTTTTCCACTGTCTTTTTTTTTTTTTTTTTTTTTTTAAAGAAAGTGGGGCCCGGGGGGAGGGGAGGTGGGTGAGAGAGAGAACCATTGTGAATCTCTTGGCAGTAGTGACAAAGCTGTCTATAGAAAAATTTACTAATGCCTTCAGTTTACACTCTGGCACAAACTTTTTAAAACTTGACTGTCTCCATTTCATCATGAACTAAAACTTCTTGCTGAATGTAGTGATTTATTTATATTTTTGTTGTTTCTTCTGGCATTTAATGTTCAGAATTTTTTTAGAGTACTTAATATAAAATAAACTCACATGCAGATAAGTTTGGAGCAGTGCAGTATTTTAAAACCCATGTTTACAATAAAACAGTGAAAGCTTTGAAATACTCAAATCCAAGTTAAGCTCAGGATGAAACTAGAAAGTTTTAGAAATCTCTCTGATTGTGATTTTGGTTCTTCCCAGATCGGGCCAAATTCTGCTCCTACTTATAATGGTTTAAACTGGAAGTTGCTCCATTAAGATAGTGGAGTTATTTCAGATTTATACTGCTCTTATAGAAAGCAGAATCAGGTCCATTGTATTTTTTTATATGATGAAAAATCCCCAAAGCTGAAGAAATTGTGTCACATGGCTAAAAGACAGCCATCTAATGCTGCAGGTTTCCATCCCTTCAGTCCAAATGTTTTCCCTGCATTTACTACTGCTTCCTGTACCCTTTGCAAGTGTTTTTGTAAATGAATCCTGCATTTCAGTGTCTTTAAGCGCTGACCTATCTTTTGGGGAAGAAAAGTCTCCTCCTGATTACATAGAAAATAGCAGTTTGTAGCCCATCATGAATGTGTCACATAACTATTCTGTTCAGCTACAACATTTTACTTCCCTACACATTTCACAGATTTCTATTGTCCTGTGGAAATGGGAAGGCTAGTATAGTGAGATAAAGACAAAAGGCATCATTTGTTTGGAGTAAAATGTTCTACAGAACTTTGCAGGGAAATATCAACCAGACTAATGTTTTCTGAAGGTTTCATTTTGCCTTGATCATATCTTAACTATAGGTTAGTGATTATAGTTTAAAGAGATGTAGGAAAAGTTATGTAGGAGCCTGATTTCTTAAAGATGCTACATTACTTTATTTTTTAATTTTCATTTAATAACTAAGAAATTTGCTACCTGATTCTCCTCATTTTATATTACTATTATCTATTTCATATCTATTAGTTTTAAATTACTGGAACTTTGGACTGTTTTTTCCATTCTGGCCACTTGAGGGAATCAAACTGCAGCTGTGGTCCTCAATTTGTGTCCTTACACACTAGAGCAGTAAGAAAAAATATTTGTTGTCGAAAGTTTTCCAACTTTACCTCAACATTACGGACACCACAAGACACCGGCTCAGAAATAAATTACTCTCTATATACGAAACATCCAGGAAGGAAAAAAATGATTGATAAATGAGAGTCCTGGGAGTTGCTAAGTGAGGTCCCTGCACACAATTTATGATCATGCACTCTTGGACTTCAAAATGATTAATACAGCTAATTCTCCATAGAATAAGAGCTGTTTTAGCCCAAGAGGGGACTGTACGTTATTGTTTATAGAAGCAGATAACATCAAAGTGGCCCACTGCTTGTGTTAAGCAAATACAGAATTCTGGGTCAGTGCAAATTAATCCTAAAGGAGTAAGAAAAAGTTCTTAATGACTGTTAGACGTGTGCATTATCACTTTTTATACAATTGAAAATGGTAGAACTGTTAATGAGAATTACAAATTCTCACTGCTGGCTGCCGAGGTCTATTAGTTGCTTATTAGCACGTGAGCCATTAATGTGTCTAACTATCTATATATTTGCAATTTTTTAATAAAAATGTAGAAGATTAGGCAACTTCTGGAGGTATTGGAACAGTTTCAAAATTATGTTTCACAACAAAATATGCAGCAAGTGGCAGAGTGCTTTGTACTATGAATAGCTGTAGAATGATAGTTTAAAAAGTGTTGTCTTCTCTCTGTGTAGAAGAGATGTTTACAATAAGAAACTGATTGTAACACATGAAGGCCTGTAAAAAATGTGTTTGTTTTTTTTTTACTAACAAGTGCCTATTGTGTGGTCTTCTCCAGTTAAACAAATTGGCAACTAAAGTATACAATTTTAGTTTGACTTGAAAGGAGTATGTTACACTCTATTGCCTCATATTCTCACAGCCTTAACTAGGAGTTTACTTAAAAATAGACTCATGCAAATACTCCATTTTGAGTTCACTGGCCAAACCAAAAAAAAAAAATCTTTTCGGATAAACCCAAAACAAAAAACTTTTTTTCTTTCAGATTTCTTGGCAAAACAAACAAAAAATTCATTTCATTTGACCCAAATTAAACATTGTTTCAATTTCAGACATTTTAACTGCTTTTATTATTAAAACAAAGAAAATGCCCCTTCCTTGGGTTTAGAGCACTTACTTGCATAACTACTTAAGTATGCATTGGGCAAGAGAAACAGAATGAGAGTGATTCTATAGCCCGCTGAGTAGAACACTCACCTGAGAGGGGAGATATATTGTTTCCAGTCCCTGATCCAATGAATATTTAGTTGTTTAGACAAATTAGAGTAGCTTCAACAAGAGAGGTTGAACGTGTCCCACCCCAGAATATATTATGGCCCAGTGGTTAAGTATTCAACTGCACCATAGGAAAACACTCAAGTTTAAATCCCTAGTCCATACCAAGCAGAGTGGGGACTTGAACTTGACTCTCCCAGGTCAGTACTCCAACTACAATGCTATAGGCACCATTCACAACCAGACCAAAGGCTTACGTCCCCTTGTGACTAACTTTGGAAAAAAATGGACCAGACTACTTGGCGAATTTGAGAATATATATGGCTGACCTGAAACTACATTTTTTTTTCAACAAACTATTTGTCTGAAAAACTTTACCCAGCTCTATATAAGAATGGGGTTTTATTATTTCTGTCTATGTATAATTTAGCTGCTGTACTAAATGTTGGTCTAGAATATAAACTAACCTTTTCTCTTTTTAAAAAATTTTTTTTTTCAGTTTTCTGTGAGGAACGTTAAACATTTCAACCTCAGTACCTAGACATTATAAAACTGCTGCTGTTCTACTACATCATGTGTGATCTATAAGGAAGTATTAAATAAGCTGAACACATATTCTGAGGCGGTGTTAATTGGACACCCTGAATTCACTGTACAATTATTCCTTTGGAACAATTAGTTTTTGCTTTTCATAAAGCGAGTTTCACCTACATGCACAGACTTTTTAATGCAGTTATCATGCCCTGCCACATTAGTGGTCATTTAGCCAAGTTGTTTCCTGAGCTAAACCATCACCGGTGGACCCATGCACATGCATGTATTTGAATCTTTCCTCTGCACAAGGGAAGGCATGCTACCTACACAACACCATCCCTATTCCCTTCTTGCTGGGTGCAGATGCTCCTAGACTGGAGATTTTTAGTGTTCTTGGGGTAGAACAGTGGAAGTGCTGTTTTTTGTGTCACAGTTCTCTGCAGAGCTTGAGGACTTTTGTGCCCAAATCCACGTAGGATGTGGTACAGTTCATATCTGTATTTCCTCCATCTGGGCCCCTGATCAGAGGGGCCAGCCAATGGCAGTGGATCGAGGAGGCCAGTGAAGCCTTGTCATCTCAGCAGGGTGGCTGTGCCTCCAGAAAGAAGGGGGCTCCTTTTCCCACAGTTTGCAAGGATCAATGTAGGTGGACCCATTGGATGTGGCTTCCAATATTAACATCCTCTCAAGGGACAATCTAGTTCCATGACAAATCAACAAAGTAAACTTCAACCTGGAATACTGGAAGCAAATGTATACACTGTCAAATGCTTCCTACTCACAAAGCATAACCAGGAACCCATGGAATATAGTTCCATGAAAAATCAACAATGTAAACAAAGCAACGTTTCTTCACTCTATGCCTCCTCCCACCTATTTTTGCTTGGATGTCCCTCAGTTACACCAGAGTAAATCCAGAGCAACTCCTCTGACTGAAGTGGAGTTAGCCTGGATTTGCACTGTGTAGCCAATTGCAGAATGTGCCCCTTTCATTCTTTAGAAACACTTTGTGTAAGCTATCTTGCCCTCTGCCCTGTCATCACTTAGCCAAAGTATTCATATTTAGTTCTTTTAATCTTTTCATGTAAGTCAGTCCCTCCTGCCCTTTAATTACTGTTGATGTTTTTCTCTGAACTCTCTTCAGTTTGTCTACATTTTCTGGCAATGATGTGCTCAGAACTGAACACAATAAATAGGTACATAGAGTAAACCTATAGCTTTAGATATTTAATACATATTATATAGTGGAGCTATTTTTCTAAACCTATATAAAAAGGATATGCCTTCCCAATTTTTCATTTGTAGATAAAACTTTGAAAGTCTTCACCATCTACTCCAATTCCTAGGACGAGCTAGCATAAGAAACAGTCTGTAGAGAAATGCAAAGTGTTTTACATGTTATATGTGCAAAAGTGCTTCTTTAAATATAGCGCTGGTACAGTGCACCATATTTATTAAAATATAATACAGAATTTTAGTGCACAGTTTCGAACCAGTCACCCTCTCCAGCTTCATATTGGTCATTTTCAATCCAGCTGGCCACTTTGATAGCTTTCACAATTCAGAAGTTTATAGTGACTGAAATCTATTAAGCCACAATTTGCACATAATAAAATGAAACAGCAAGTAGTTAAACGAAAGCTCATTTCTAAAGCTGGGAGAACATTTTCCAGGAAAAGTCACTGAGACTGCCATTTTCTACTGCTTGCCATCCTTTGAGAAATTCAATCATGCTGATTGAAGGAAACCTGGATAGAGTTGGCTGTTCCTTCCTCCAGTCATAATTGCCCTGTAGACCATTAATCATCTGTAGATGAAACAAAGCCTGTGCTGTAGAGTACCGGAAGCAAAGGTATGCCACTTATCAAATGCTTCCTACCCATGAAGCATAACCAGGAACCCACTTTGTGTTTAAGAACAGCCCTGCTATCAAAACTATGCAGCTGAAAGCAGACTTGCTCTTCCTATGTCACTAAGGTGCCTTCCTGAATTCTTTTATTTTATTACAATAAAATATGCACAGACAGTTTTTCAGGAACAAAGTTCAGGACAGAGATGAAGGTCTTTCTGCCAGTGAATGCAGACAGGGCAACGAGGACACTGCCAAGAAAGAGCTGTTTGATGCTGACTTGACAAGCAGAGATAAGCACTGAAAGTTAATAAGAAGAACAAGGGTTTACTGGCTATTGCAAAACAAATTTCTCTGTCATTTTTAAGATGATACTTTTTATTACCCCTTGCTTTGTGATTAGCAATGTGCTTTGTATCCCTATATGCGGATGAACCAACTGGCTACCCCGGCCTAGTAGATCAATGGTCTGGTCAGAAACCACATGCCCAGTTTCATTTATTGGGAAAGAAAGACAGCCTGGCAAGTGAAGGCACGGAGAACTAGAAAACCTGATCCATCATACTAATTGCTTTGGAATATTAGCCTTTAGTTGAGATTTTGAAATCCTTTTCCTCCTGAATATAGGCAATTTGCCTAACAGCTTAGGCACTATACATAACCATGTAAAGCTTGACATGGTGCCCTCAACATCCTAGCTCATATTTTCTGGGACACTTTGGCAGAATGCAGTATTTAAAATAGAATCACAATAATGGCTACTATTGTTAGGAGATTTAACATTTTTTTTCCCCCTTAAAGCTTTTGTCAGTCAGAATTTTTATACAGAATTTTAATTTCACAAAAACACTGCTGACTAATGTGTGCCAATTAAGTTCAATTCATTGAATCAACAGTTTCCTGTTACCTGTTCCTTCAGGTAGAACAGTGGCTGATACCCCTGCCCTTTCCCAGGCTTCTGTGCAAGGACCTTTCCTGCCTGAAAACAGTAGGGACACCTGTTTTCTGAGCAGGGAAGGCTAGCACCTGAAATCTTAGGAATGGGCCTGCTATTGAAAAAAGGGTGCTCGATAAGGCAGTCACTGTGATAGGCAGCGGAAATTTGATAATGAAAGGAGATGCTTAATAGATTAATCTGGTGCGATTTGCCAAAACACAGGGTTTTCTGGAAGATTATCCACACTCGCATAGGAAGCTCTTTGTTTTGTAAAAATCCCCACTTATCATTGTATTCTTTATCTCAATAAGAAACATAATGGTTTACTGTTTACATGCATGGCAGATATATTCAGAGCTGGGCTTAGGAACTGTGAACTCCCTTTCATTTGAAAGGTTTCCAGCATGCAGGTTATTAGCTGAGGGGGAACAAGCAGTTGGACACACACAAAATTTAAATCTGCCTTGCTTAGATTGGCAAAAACGAATGTTATTTCATCCACTGGGAAAATGTTTTAGTTCCTGCTCAAATACTTCTGGAAGAAAATCACAAGCTCATTTGTAGCCATCATATATGTATATAGAGTTAGTGGTATGTCTACAGAAACGTATTTGTTACAATATACCAGTTATTTTCCACTCATAATAATTATTTTATTAGCTTGTATTACTTTTTTTTTGGTGACTGATGGCTTTACATTATTTATACTGAATATGTGACTGGAATATAGCCCTGAGGTACCCTGCTAGAAACTACTTTGGTTTTCTGGAATTGATGTTTAAATACCTTACACATCCGGGACTGCAGAACTACCAAAGCACTGTGCTTTCCTGAATTCAGAAAATAAACAAAAATTACCATGTTAGAAAACAGTTTTATTAAAGCTCTTTTTAGCAATCAGCATTTTAAATATCATGTACTGTTAAACTTAGTATATACACAGTATACACACAGTACTAATGTGCAATGTTCAGCGAATACATACTATTAAAGATAGTAAGGCACTGAGGGTTTCTTAGCTCAGTCAATGTAGTGTGTAACTTTCTCAGCTCTCAGCCAGTTGTGCATCCTTTAGTACTGTGTGTGCGATAGGCTTTAAAGTTACCATGAAAGCAGTTAGTTACCAGCTCTGAATAAATAAAGGATGGGGTCATTTGAAACAAGACAAAAAGGAGAGAGAACACTAGTAAACAATCTGCTGTCACTATTGCCACAGTAGTGCTGTTGATCTACCTCAGCAGCTCAGGCATTACATAGCAGCAGCAAGCACTATAGAAAGGAAGGAATTGAAATACAATGGGGATGCAAATCTGATAACCCATCAAAAAGAATGGATCTCAAAAAGAATTGTCTGTCTAGACCAGTGGTCTGCTAAAGACAAAAGTCAGTGGCTTATGCAACTGGATTCAGTGTAATGAAAAATCACCATCAAGTAACACTTGGCACCATAAGAGGGATTTTATTTTACTTCATAAACCATAAAATATGTCTAAAGACATTAGAAATCTTACTTTGTTTTTCTTCTGACACGTTTGTAGTTTACATTTCTGATTTTACAATGTCTCAGATACATATTGGACTTTTTTTTTTGGTCCACTCCAAAACTTCATACAATACCGAACAATCCTACATAGTCAATACTCAGCAGAAACTCCCACGCTCTTCCAGTGACCTTAGGATTTGGTACGTGATTTGTGCAAAATCATAATGACTCTTGCAAAATATGACTAAATGCCTTGATTCTGCAATTAAATTAAGTGGAGCTACACACAGGGCAAGTGTTTGTCCATGCAATTCAGATTGCAGGATCTGCACCTAAGGTACATTCCCAACTTCTAATGGAGGTTTTTCCCAGGATGATGAATTATCATGGTGCTCTTTGTTATATGGTTTACTTAATGCCTAATTCTGCCACTCTTCTTACAATGATTAGTACCTTGTGCCACAAGCAGACTGACTGCAATCAATGGGACTACTTGCTGAGTATGAAACTAATCAATGTAAGAGTGGAAGAACTGAGCCCTTAACTGAGGCCCTAAGAGGCAATGAAGCTTCTTAACACATTTGCAAATATGTCTTTCCTTAACACATTTATTGAAACTATTATATTTCAAGTGCTTTTCCTATGTTTATCTAATTTATGCTAATGATTAAAACACTTTCAGCAAAGCCGAGATAATGAAGCATTTCAGCATCTTGCTTCTATTACAAAAACGAAACCCATTTCTAATTAGAGTATATTTGATCAGCCTCCTGGTTCAAAGTACTGTCACTCTTATCTCTTATCTGAATGTAGCAGCATAGATTTCCAACAGGTTGAAATATTTCTTTAAGTAACACATCACACTCCTTTATGTTGCCAATGGAAATGTATGGCTGCAGCACTAGACTTAAAAACATGGTGTTTTTGATGTTAAGGCACCATGAACAAGCAGGATTCCTCACTATAAAGCACCTTCATGGTTAATTAAGTTTCTGAACACACACTCGTAGAAGATCTTGTGTCTCTGTAGTGCAGTAAACTCAGTGCCAGGGATAAACTCTGTAATTAAATTTGAATGTTGGACTTGGAATGTTTTCTCTTGTCATAATAACTCTTTTTCTTAAAGTCCTGTATGTTACTAGGGGAGTAGATTGATAGTTTATTGCTTCTGGAAAAAAAAACTACTATCAAAAAGAAAAATGAATTTATGTACAGTCACATGACTGATACTTCATGGAAAACTCAAAAAAAAAAAAAAGTGACCCTGAATGAGGACTAGACTGAAACCCAGGGAGCTTACTGTATGGAAGAAGAGTTACTCCTGATTCAAGCAGCAGTAAATGTATGAGCAGATTTCTAATTCAAAATCCTCCTTGCCAACTGAGGAGCATTTCAGGTTCAGTAACTGCTCCTCCTTTACTAAGGCTTTGTCTACACTAGCACTTTTGTCAGAAAAACTTGTCAAGGGTGTGAAAAAAACCACACACCCCTGATTGACATAAGTTTCACCGCCAAAAGTGCCGCTGTGGACAACGCTCTCCCACCAACATAGCTATTGCTGCTAGTTCAGGGTGGTTTAATTATGCCTGCGGGAGAGCTCTCTCCCACTGGCATAGAGTGGCTACACAGTGGCTGTAGTGCAGACATAACGTAAGACAAGGGGCTTCTGCTATGTCTGTCAGTCATGGGAAACATGCAGCACAGCCACTGTCCTCCTCACTCTGTACATGTGACTCATTGTACAAGTGGAGGATTATGAGATCAGCTGAGCAGGACTCTAAGAAACCAAGATTCTGTTTTTTATAAATGTCCCTAGCAGCAGTAAAAAAAAGAGTTCCATTTAACTACAACTCATAAAGGCAAGCACCTGAATAGTGACACAATATACAAGTGCTTATATACAAATGCTAGATGTCAAAATACTAAGTTGGGTGAACTACAGTGCCTGGCATTAAATGAGAATATTGATGTAATAGGCTTTGCAGAAAATTGGTGGAATGAGAATAATCAATGGGACACGGTAATACCAGGGTACAAAATATATAGGAAAGACAGAGTAGGTCATGCTGATGGGGGAGTAGCACTATATGTGAAAGAAAGCATCAAGTCAAATAAGTAATCTTAAGTGAATCAAATTCACCATAAAATCCCTATGGATAGAAATTCCACGCTTGAACAATGAGAGTACGGCAGTAGGAATATACTGCCGACCACCTGAGCAAGCTGGTGATGGTGATTGTGAAATGCTCAGGGAAATTAGAGAGGTGACAAAGGCAGAAAATGAAATAATAATGGGGGACTGGAGCTATGCTCATATTGACTGGGTATATGTCACCTCAGAAACGTATGCAGAGATAAAGTTTCTAGACACCACTAATTATGGCTTCTTGGAGCAGCTAGTCCTGGAACCACAAAGCAAGTGTCCGAGGCCATCGTCAGAGGACAGGATACTGGGCTTGATAGCTCCTTTAGTCTGACTAATATGACCATTCTTATGTTCTTATGAGAGGCAATTCTTGGTTTAGTCCTAAGTGGTGCTCAGGATCTGGTCAAAGAGGTGACTACAGCTGAACCGCTTAGTAATAGAGACCATAATGCAATTAAATGTAACATCCTTGTAGGGGGGGAAATGCCAAAGAAACCCACCACTGTAGCATTTAACTTCAAAAAGGGGAATTACACAAAAATGAGGGAAGCTGGTAAACAGAAATAAGGCACAACCACGAAGGTTGAAACTGCCTACTGCATGAAGACTATTTAAAACACCCATCCCAGAGGCTCAAACTAATGTATACCCCAAATAGAAAAAAGCAGTAGGAGGCCGAAAATGCCAACTGGGGGGTTGGCTGGAGGGTAGTAAATGTTAATGCTGATTTTTTAAAAAGTCTCCAGTGGTGATCCTGGCAATTATATGCCAATAAACCTAATTTCAGTAGCAGGCAAATTAGTTGAAACTAGGGCTGTCAAGCGATTAAAAATATGAATCATGATTAATCACACAATTAAAAAAATTAATGATTAAATTGCACTGTTAAACAATAATAGAATACCATATATTTAAATATTTTGGATGTTTTCTACATTTTCAAATATATTGATTTCAATTATAAAACAGAATACAAAAAGTGTACAGTGCTCATAATATATTTATTTCTATTAAAAGTATTTGCACTGTAAAAAACTAGAATAGTATTTTCAATTACTAATACAGTACTGTAGTGCAATCTCTTTATCATGAAAGCTGAACTTACAGTGTATAATTATGTACAAAAAAACTGCATTCAAAAATAAAACAATGTAAATTTTAGGAGTCTGCAAGTCCACTCAGTCCTACTTCTTGTTCAGCCAATTGCTCAAACAAACAAGTTTGTTTCATTTACAGGAGATAATGGTGTCCGCTCTTGTTTACAATGTTATCTGAAAGTTAGAACAGGCATTCTTATGCACTGTTGTAGCCGCCGTTGCAAGATATTTACATGCCAGATGCACTAAAGATTCATATGTCCCTTCATGCTTCAACCACTATTCCAGATTCTTAAACCTTGGATTGAGTGCTGTGGCTATCTTTAGAAATCTCACATTGGTACCTTCTTTGCATTTTGTGAAATCTGCAGTGAAAGTGTTTCTTAAATGAACAACCTGTGCTGGGTCATCATTCTGAGACTGCTCTAAACATGAAATATATGGCAGAACGTGGGTAAAATGGAGCAGGGGACATACAAATTTTCCCCCAAGGAGTTCAGTCACAAATTTAATTAACGCATTTTTTTTAAAAAAAAGCGTTATCAACATGGAAGCATGTCCTCTGGAATGGTGGCCGAAGCATGAAGGGGCATACGAATGTTTAACATATCTGGCACATAAATACCTTGAAATTCCAGCTACAAAAGTGCCATGCAAATGCCTGTTTTCACTTTCTGGTGACACTGTAAACAAGAAGCGGGCAGCATTATCTCCTGTAAATGTAAACAAACTTGTTTGTCTTAGCGTTTGGCCGAATAAAAAAATAGGACTGAGTGGACTAGAAAGCTCTGAAGTTTCACATTGCCATAAACGTTCAACTTACAAATGTAGATTTTTTTTTGTGACATAACTGCAAGGAAAAACAAACAAAGATTGCATTACATTACTTATATATGAGGTGAATTGAAAAGACTATTTCTTTGTTTATCATTTTTACAGTGCAAATATTTGTAATCCAAAATAATATATACTTTGATTTCAATTACAACGCAAAATAGAATATATATATGAAAATGTAGAAAAACATCCAAAATATTTAATACATTTCAATTGGTATTCCATTGTTTAACAGTGTGAATAAAACTGTGATTAATTTTTTTAATCGCTATTCATGGTTTTGAGTTAATTGCATGAGTTAACTGTGATTAATCAACAGCCCTAGTTGAAACTATAGTAAAGAACAGACAGACACTTTGATTAACATGATTTGTTGGTGAAGAATCAACAGATTTTGTTAAAGGAAATCATACCTCATCAATCTATTAGAATTCTTTGAGGGACTCAGCAAGCATGTGGACAAGCATGATCCAGTGGATATAATGTACTTGGACTTTCAGAAATCCTTTGACAAGGTCCCTCAACAAAAGCCCTTAAGCAAAGTAAGTAATCATGGGATAAGAGGGAAGGTCAGTCATGAACTGGTTAAAAGATAGGGAACAAAGGGTAGAAATAAATGGTCAGTTTTCACACTGGACAGAGGTAAACAGTGAGGTCCCCAAAAAAATCTGTACTGGGACGTGTGCTGATCAACATATTCATAAGTGAACTGTTAAAGGGGGTGAAGAGTGAGGTGGCAAAATTTGCAAACAATACAAGATTACACAAGATAGTGGTTCACAGCTGACTGTGAAGAGTTACAAAGGGATATTACTATCCCGCGTGGCTGGACAACAAATTGACGTATGAAATTCAGTGCTGATAAATACAGGGTACTGCATGTTCAAAATAAATAATCCCAACAATACATACAAAATGATGGGGGTCTAAATTAGCTGTTACCACTCAAGAAAGAGAACTTGGAGTCATTGTGGATACTACTCTGAAAATATCCATTCACTGTGTAGCATCACTCAAAAAAGAAACTAGCAGAACATTAGGAATCATTAGGAAAGGGATAGATAATAAGACAGAAAATATCATAATGCCACTATATAAATCTGTGGTACACCCACACCTGGAATACTGCAAGCACTTCTGGTTGCCCCATCTCAAAAAAAAGATATATATTAGAATTGGAAAAGGTACAGAGAAGGGCAACAAAAATGACTAGGGGGTATGATACAACTTCCATACAAGGAGAGATTAAAAAGACTCGGACTGTTCAGTTTAGAAAAGAGACAACTAAGGGGGACTGTGATACAGATTATTAGTCCTTCACATAACTAAGGCTCCATGTTTGTCACAGAGGTCACGGATTCTGTGACGTTCCATGACCTCTGCAGCAGCTGTTGTGGCTGGCCCAGGGGTTGCCTGAGTAGCTCAGGCAGCCCCTGGACCAGTTGTACTGGCTGCTGCTGGGGCAGTCTTGCTCCTCTCTCCCCCCCCATTCCCCCCCTCCGCCCCGCAGCCACCAGCAGCAAGAGCTGGGGCTCAGAGCTGGGGTTTGGGGTGCGGGGTGGTGCTTACCTGGGGGGGGGTCTCCCCAGGAGGGTGACAGGAACTGCCCTCCCTCAGCTCCCAGATCCACATGCTGCCTCTGCCTGCAGGCACTGCCCCTGCAGCTCCCATTGGCCGCAGTTCCCAGCCAATGGAAGCTGCAGAACTTGGGCTTGGGGCAGAGCGGAGGCAGCATGTGGAGCTCAGGAACTAGATAGGTAGTCTGCCCCAGCCCTGCCAACCCACCCCCATCAGAATCTGTGGCACCCCGCCCAGGCCATGCCCTCCCCCGAACACCCACAGCACCCCCCTGGGCCAAACTCCCAAGGCCACACCCACCCTGAGCACCCACAGTGCTCCCTGGGCCACACCCATCCCAAGCACCCACAGCATCCCCAGCACCCACAGCATTCCCTAAGCTGTCCCCCCGAGCTGCCTCCCCCAAGTTTTAGTCAGGGGTATATAGTAAAATTCAGGACAGTTCACAGGCCGTGAATTTTTATTTACTGCCTGTGACTTTTACTAAAAATACCTATGAATAAAATGTAGCCTTACACATAACACAAGAACTAGAGGTCACTCGATGAAATTAATAGGCAGCAGATTTTAAACAAACAAAAGGAAGTACTTCTTCACATGATACAGTCAACCTGTGGAACTCATTGCCAGGGGATGTTGTGAAGACCAAAAGGTATCTAAAAAAAGAACGAGATACGTTCATGGAGGATAAGTCCATCATTGACTATTAACCAAGATGGTCAGGGATGCAACACCCTGGTCCAGGTATCCCTAATACTGCCAACTGCCAGAAGCTGGAACTTGATAAGGGATGAATCATTTGCAATTGCCTTATTTTGTTCATTCCCTCTGATGCATCTAGCACTGGCCACTCTCAGAAGGCAGGATACTGCTCTAGATGGTCTATTAGTCTGACCCTGTATGGCTGTTCTTAATTTTTCTTTAAAATGAAGATAATTACTGGAAAACATGGTACATGTATTGACAAAGCTACTCAAGTTCTGCATATCTATAGATATTGACATGTACCTTCTATTCCCAATCCACTCCTACACAGACACATGTAAGTAGGAAAGTGATTCTGTATTCTGACTGAAAAGGATCCCTGTGAAAAGTCCATCTGCACAGTGTGTCAAAACCTCAGAAGTACTGCTAAAAATCTGCAATACCCAGTGAAGTTTGTAGGAGTTGAGAGCACTCTTCATGCATGCTAAAAATGCATAGAGATGTGCTCAGGGACCATGACTTGGGGCAGGTGTCAATGTATGCATAGCACCGCAAACCACCACCCTGATGGCTTGCAGATCTTCAGTTATATTTTCCCATGTTACATTCTGGTTAATGGAGTCTGTGAAAAGCTCTGTTTTCAGCTTTTCAGAGGGGACACAATAGATTCAGCTTCTCCCATTGTATATAACAGCTGTAGAGTGGATTTTTGTGCTGTTTTTTATGGTGTGCACGTATTACATAGCTAGCCAGAATTTAGCCCATAATGTGTTTTTAAAAGCTTTCCATTAGACGTCAGATACTCTAAGTTCATTCTTTGAAATAAGAATGTTATCATTTTACTAAGAAGAAAAAGAGGCAAATACTATTATGGACATTTATTATAGTTTTATACACAGAAAATAAGGACCACTTTAGCTTATAAACTCCCTGTGTCCTGCCATAGGCTCCACCATAAACTTTAAAGCAAATCAGAACATTTACTGTTTTCAGTGCTTTGGGTATTTTTAAAAGAAAGGCACAGATTTTTGGCAGCTGAAAATAGCAGCCTTTCCAGTCAAACAAAAGAATTATTGTTTCTGGTAATGGCCCAAAGGATTAAATACTATGTAAAAAGCAACATACTTTTGTGTACCTTAATCACAGCAAAACTAAAGGCTCTATTCCAGTTTTGCCCTCCTTTTTTCATCCATGGTCTCTTCTTTTTCTGCTTCCTCTTTCCTCTCCCTAACACCAGAAGAGGGCACTTTACACAACATACTGTCCCTCTCATCTTGTCCATATGTACCTAGCAAATGCAATTGGAGCAAATGTTGGCAGACATATGCATTAGTGTGGTTTTCAGACAGAGATTCACAGATTCTACAGTCAGAAGAGACTACTCTAATAATCTAGTCTGATTTTCTGGCCAATTTCATTGTTATTCAGGGAGACTGGGGTGCTGTATTTGCAGAAAAGTAATGCATTGGCCACATTATTCTGTCCTTCCCTGCTTTCTTCCAGCTGTTTGTTATTTACTGTGGGTCCCCCTGCCCACTACTCAGGCTCCCCTATACAGCATGAATGGTATTCATATTTTGAAAGCTCCCCTATCAGTGAAGTTATTCAATTCCACCCCCACAAATCTCCTGACTAAGATTGCTATTAAAAATGGATCACACACACTCAGACACGCAGATAGCAGAAGGATCCCAAGTGTCTTCTCTCCTGCCAGTTCAAATAAAGGATCCATTCCAATGCATGAGTGGATATTCTTGACTTTATCCCCACCACCCACTCAAAACATAATTAAAAGTGATTTAAAATAATATGGTTTTGAAAAACATATGTTAGAGGCCAAACTGTTTAAGAACTACATTTTATTTTCCATTTAAAAAATAAGAAAAGCACTGGTAAATTTTAGGATTAAGAGTATTTATTTTAAAGCCATGTGTATTTGTCAGCTTGTTGCACTTAAATGATATGTTTTAGTATAAATGTGGCTGGGTAAATAAGAGTATCATAATGATAGAGTATGTGTATCTGAATATACAGAGTCTAGTTTAGGGGAATTTCATGGTATTGCTAAATGACTGAACGATTTCTCTGTTATTCTCAACATTTTTGCAAGCAGTTTAAGGATAGGTTTATCTCCGTTATCTGGTAAATATCCAGAAATAAAAATATCTCCTTCATATGATTGTGATAGGAGAACCACATTTTGTCACTTTCTCATTTAAATAATGAGAAAATCATAATTAGAGCTGATCAGAAAATTTTGGCAACTGCATGTTGGTTAGAGTTGAGGGATGTAATATGAGAATCCAGGAGGCCAGAGAGAAGGATGTTGTCAGGGATGGATATGTAGACCTAGTAGTCATCAGGAAAACGTGGTCTAGATGAAATTACTGTTAGGTGGGTGCACAACTGGTTGAAAGACCATACTCAAAAAGTAGATATCAGTGGTTTGCTGTCAAACTGGGAGGGCATATCTAGTGGGGTTCCACAGACGTCAGTCCTGGTTCAGAACTATTCAAAATGTTTATTAATGACTTAGATTATGGAGTGGAGAGTATATTTATTAAATTTCTAGATGACACAAACTAGGAGGGGTTTCAAGCACTTTGGAGGACAGGATTAGAATTCAAAACAACTGTGACAAATTAGATATCAACAAGATGAAATTCAATAAATACAAGTGCAAAGTACTACACTTAGGATGGAAAAAAATCAGGTTCACAGCTACAAATTGGGAAATAATTGACTAAGTGGTAGTAATACTCAAAAGGGATTTAGAGTGGATCACAAACTGAATGAGTCAATAATGTCATGCCATTGTGAAAAAGGCTAATATCATTCTGGGGTGTATTAACAGGAGTGTAGTACGTAAGACATGGGAGGTAATTGTCCCACTCAACTCAGCACTGGTGAGGCCTCAGCAAAACTTTAGGAAATATGTGGATAAATTGGAAAGAGTCTAGAGGAGAGCAGCAAAACTGATAAAAGGTTTAGAAAACCTGATCTATGAGGAAAAGTTAAAAAAACCCTCAGCCTATTTAGTCTTGAGAAAAGATTTTATAACAAATATGATAAGGGCTGTTCAAATATATTAAGGGCTATTATAAAGAGGATGGTGATCACTTGTTCTCCATGTCCACTGATAGTAGGACAAAAAGTAATGGGCTTAATCTGTAGCAAGAGAGATTTAGGTTAGATATTAGGAAAAACTTTCTAATTGTAAGGGTAGTTAAAGTCTGAAATAGGCTTCTAAAGGAGGCTGTGGAATTCCGGTCATTGGAGGTTTTTGAGAACAGGTGGGACAAACAGCCATCAAAGATAGTCTAAGTATACTTGGTCCTGCCTCAGAGTAGGGGGCTTGACTTGATGCCTGCTTGAGATTCCTTCCAGCCCTACATTTCTCTGGTTCTGTGATCAACATAGATATGATCAATGAAGCCAAGAGAATGAATCAGGTTGCCAAGAAAGAAGATGGAAAGGGAGAGAAAAGAGCCCTGAGAGACACTGAAAGAAAGCAGCAGAGAAACTTCTAAAGAAGAGGAGAGTGTAAGAAAAGAACTAACTGAACATAGCCCCCAAAACAGTCATAACTGGAAAAGCCAAGGAGGAAGCAATCAATAGTGTCAAAAGTAGCAGATAAATTGAGAAGGACATTGATGGAGAAGAAGCAGGAAATCATTCAAAGGCAGGTCATTACTGCATTCAATGAAAGCAGTCATGGTGGACTCATGCAGGAGGGAGCCGGAGTTCAGAGAAGAGGAAGCTGAGTCAGCAGGGATGGTCTGCATATTCAAGGAGCCTGGAAGTGAAATGAAGAGGAGTAGGGAGAAAAAATATTAGATGGAGATGCAGGAGGAGTCCCTTCACAAATTCTGCACATGACCAATTCTACTCCCACCCCCTAGATTTAATCTCTTCCCCATAACAAGTATAGTATATGTCTGGGGATGGTTATGGAGAGAAAACTGAACATTGCTTCTTAGGTCATACAACAAAGGGCACCAACCCCAAGACATCACAGAGAGCCCTAGTTCATTTGAACCTACCCCAGGTAAAGAAGAAATCCACCATAAGTGTACAGTAGGCAAGGGGCCATTGTGATATGCTCAGTCCGAGTTCCCTGTGATGCGTGTTCCTGGCCCTTCAAGGCCCACTGCTGGTGGCTCTATGGTCCTCCTACACCCCACTCCAGGAAGGAGAAGCAAAGGTGGGTCCTCCAGGACTGCCTAGAGAGAGGCCTCATGGAAGCAGCCTATCAGACTCAGCTAAAAGGAGCTGCACAGTGTTAGCAGGTCAGCTCCTTGCTGGAGTCAGAGGTCCAAAGAAGGGAGTTCTGCTCTGGCTGAAGGAGCTTGGTGTGCTGCATTTGCCAAAACTGGGATCAAGAGGACCTGAGAGCTCTAGCCTTAAGGTAATGGGCAGAGGTAAAGAGACCAAGTGGGAAGAGGCCCAGGGAATGTCGCAGCAACCAGTTAAAGGAAGGGATATGTGGCTGCTGTTTATAGGTCCCTGGGTGGGCCTGGGTTCTCCCACCTGGCAAAACGGCCTAAGCTCAAAGATGGGTACAAGGCACCTTTAGAAGTCTGAGTGATGGGTAGGATTTAAATGGCTCAGAGACAAGGCTGAAAACCCTGGTGAGGTCTGACAGCCTGTTAAACTCTTTGCTAATCCAGAAGGGGTTCATTTTGAGTGTGTGACTTAGCCAGAGCACTGAGCCACTGAAAACCCCCCAAGAGAGGCTGATAACCTACAGGGGGTGCCAGGGCAATAGAAGGCCTGTAGTACCAGGCAGAGAAGCAGGAAACACTCAAGAGGTAAGAGTCCCCCATCACAGTCCCCAAATAGTAGGGAGCATAGCCAGGCTCCTAGCCCTCCTGCATATAGGCCACTTTGAGGAAGATGCCCTGAAGCTCTAGGACTTTTAACACTCCATCCCATGTAAATGCTTCCTAAGTGTTGTGAAAGGAGAATGGGGAGCTGCTGCATCCACTGCCCTGGACAGGTCTCTCTCTGTGCCCAGTGGGAGGGGGAGATGTTAACCCTTGTGTCTTCAGCTGCAGCTAAACATGGCTGCTTTCAGAAAGAAATTGGGGAAATCTCTGTAGCTTGCCCCCTTCAAGCTCCTTCTGGCAGCGGTTACTGTTCTCATGAAAGGGGAGGCCAGTGGGAAAAATGCCCCATGCCAGTTGTGCATTCCTTGCACACCTGAAATGCCCACTCAAAACAATAGGAGCTATAGGAATAAAGAAATGTGAAGTCAAGTGCTCAGTGAACATTTCTAATACCACCAAATTATTTTTTTTTAGTTTACCTGAGACATTGCGTTATAATGTATTGTTTTAATTTAGAGTGATGGATATACCAAGAGCTGGTCAACTTTATGACCCCACACTGCTTAAAATACATGTATAAAACTAGAGACATTTTTACAAGTAGTGCACACATTCTGCACCGAAAAGCATGAATGGCATGATCCAATGACCCTATAAAGTAACTAATGTTAGATACATTGGTGTGGAAATACCACAGTACTTATTTCAATTCAATGCCTTTAAGGAAAGAACCATAACTAGAATATCAAATATTACTATTTGCTGAGAAATGATAAATCATCTAAGTACTGAAGTACATAAACATGGGACTCAATTTCCTGAAAAAAAAATGTTATTTAAAGACCCGCATATTGGTTTTTTTTCATGTTTGGATTTTTCCATGCCTTTACCTTATAGGTCACGTAATTCTTAATCATATTCTTGTAAAGCCACTAACAGCCATACACTTAATTATTCTTATATATATATTTATCCCATAGTAAGTGTTGGCATACTGTATGGTTTCCTTTGACAACTAAATGGTGTTGAACTCGGAATGTGTGCATGTACAGAGCTTCATCTTGACAGTGTTTATGATGTCAAAAAAGGATAAACACCAGGCAAGTGAAAGTCACATGTGGGGTTAAAAAACTTCCTACTGTGTAGATTATTATGATCAGCCAGATCCTGAGCTAGTGTGGATGGGGACAGCTCCAGAGAATTTTAAAGATGTTACCTGGTGTAAGTGGATGTGAGAATCTTGTCCTATATCTTTACTGGCACATTATCCCAAGACTTTAATTGATTTTTATTTATTACTTGATGTCGATTGCAATCTTAAGATCGTCACACTTACCTGTAATAGAAATTCTCAACTAAGTATTTTTGTCAGGCTAACATTTAAAGTAACTCTGTGAATGCTTGAGTGAAATCCTGCCCCTTTTGAACTTAATGGGAGTTTTGCCACTAATTTTTGTGGCATCAGGATTTCACTCAAGCATTCTGTGTTCACAGAGTTGCTTTAAATGTTAGCCCAACACAGGTATAATTAATTGAAAATTTCTACTACAGTATGACAGGAAGGGGAGTGCCCATCCAGTGTACCCCAGCCTTCAAACTGTCCTCTGTCTCAAGACACTGAGGCCTAGTGGATAAAATCAATAGAGTTCCCCTTGTCAGCAAGGTGGTGAGGCTCAGTGGCCTGAGCCAATAGGATTGCCCTTCGCTGCAGGGCAACAAGGCCTAGGGGCCAAAATCAATAAGTTAATCCAGATCCACATGGCGGGAAGGCCTAGTGACTGAAGTCCATAGGTTTGCCGTGATCCACGGGGCAGGAAGGCCTAGTAGCCAGAATCAATAGGTTCACCCTGATCTGCAGGGCGGTATGGCCTATTGGCCAGAGTGGGGCTTGGGTCACATCCCATGGGTAGGTAGTGGTCAGGATAGGGGAACCCAGGCTCTCCCTGCTTCACCGAGTCCCAGCCTAGGGCCCTGGTAGTGGCGATTGGGCTCTCCACTTAGTCTGAGGGGATCCACCTAAAACATGCTGACTGCTCTAGGGACAATGGCTAGTCTGTCCCTGGGCTACTTCCTACCGCGATGCCTGCCGTCTTGATCTAGATGTCTTCTGGGTCTCTGGTCTCCTGGGGGTTGTGCTGCTTCACGGGGCTCTGACCTCCAAGTTTCCTAAGGTACCTGGGCTTCTGCCTGGGTCTTAGCACCTCCAGCTCCTGCAGTCTGGGGTTTCGGCAGCTCCTGAGCTGAAGCCTGCAACATACATCCCTCTTCTGCAGACTGAGCTGGTCTGCTCCCTTTTATAGTAGCACTACACTTGGTGCATGCCCAGTAGGGCCATCGGGGCATAACCTCTTCAGCCCACAGTGAGGAATTAACCCTTCCCCATCCAGTGCATGGTGAGTGCACCCCGTCACATACAGTTCAATGTGAAGATATTAAGATTGCTATGGACATCAAGTAACAAATACATATCCCATAGACTGATTCTAGTATTGAACTCTTATTATCTTTGAGAGTATTTTCTTCCCCAATGTTAATATTCTGCCACTGAATTTTAATCAAAATGCAATGAGCCAAATTTAGATCTGAGCTGTTCTATTTAGGTTCTTATATTGTGCCCATCACTATGGAATCTGAGTTAATGTAACTGGGCTGCAAATCACCAAGCCAATGAATGGTGGCTGAGACATAAAATGCATCTGCAAAGGACGCTGAGATAGTTTTAGTGGATGTAACCTGAGGTGGAAGGAAGCAGAGCTGCATGGCAAGAAGTGAAGGGAATTGGCCTACATGAAAGGGTTCATGTTAAGTGTAGAATGGAGATATATCAATGTAGTGCTACTGGAAAAGTGTCTGATAGCATGCATAAAATAAAGCTGTCCCAGGTTCATATTATTCAGAAAGAGATTACGCCAGACACTCAAATTTACTATACATCCCACAGAGAAGTAGGGAGATTTACAAAAATGTCTAATGATCTAGTGTCTTCCTTTGACAAACTGTTACACTCTAATGAACAACAACTACTACTCAGATTAGCTATGTATCTTAATTATAACTAAGATCTCATAGTAATTACTGACAGAAAACTGAAGAAGAGCTTTGTGTAGCTTGAAAGCTTGTCTCTTCCACAAACAGAAGTTTTGGTCCAATGAAAGATATTACCACACCCATCTTCTCTCTGATGGAAAACTGACATTTTGTAAAATGTTAATTTGTGCTATTTTCTTCAGTGTGTGTCACTGAAAGATATTTACAATGTTTAGAATTATAAAACCATTTTCCTCTTTGACTCAAATAACTTTATTGCTCAGATTGGTGTTATGCTGGGGTCCCTGGGTAAAATCTGGACTGGGGGACCGCAGAGCCCTCTGATCCACCATCTTGAGGTATCCCTTTCACACCGTGATGCTGTGTCAAGTCACAAACCTTTTGTAAGCACTGCATTTACACAGACATCCACAGGCAGGGCACACCCAACTGAGTTACAGGAATGATCTCTCAGCCACTCATGAAACATCAATAGGAAGGCTCCAGCCAATTTCTCCCCCCCCCAGCTCCCCAGCCTTGCACCCCAGAACTGTACCATCTTGCACTGGTCAGAAGCCTGGCCAATGTAAGTTCATTATCCAGTCCTCCCCTCCCTTGATGTGGAGAGGACACATACTAGCCTTTGTAAACTGAGCTGAGATTTCCTAAGCACTTCAACAAAAACCCACTGTTTTAGGTAAATTATAAAATGGGGTTATTAACTACAGAAAAATAGATTTTAAGTGATTATAAGTAGAGTGGAGATAAAAGTTGGTTACTAAAGTAATAAAAATAAATTTGCAATCTGAGTTCTACAAACTAAACAGGATTTGTATCAAAGAGCATCTCACCCTGACAGATAGTACAAGCAGATTACAGATCCTCAATACGCAGGTTGGGACTCTTTCCCAGCCTGGGACCACCCTCCCCAGTTCAAAGTCTTTGTCCTCCAGATGTGTTTCCAGGTGTTGAGTTGTGTGGGGGAGTGAGGCCAAATGATGATGTCACTTCCCTTCTTTAATAGTTTCTTCCAGCTTGCTGGAAAGATCTATGCTTGTGATATGGGGAACCGCCCCCATTGGTCAAGCAGCCTCCATTATCTACGTGCTCTCTCTGAGAAGTCTTCTGGGATGGCTGATGGGAGAGTGGATTCCTTTAATGGGCCATCAGCATGTCTGGCTACTCCATTGTGGTACCTGAAAGGCTGGTTGTGGGTGTTTCCAACCTCACAACATATTTCAGTAACATATACAGTAATACTTCAAAACCTCTCATATAATGACAGCACATACAATCCAACAGGATATTCATATTCAACAGATCAAGACTTTTATAATGGTACTTCAAAAGGCATACTTTGTACAAAACAGCATAATTATGACAGTGGTGAATATGGGGGTTCCAGGGTGCTACTCTGAGGTACGGAATGTCACGGGTATCTAAGTATAGCTGAACAGAACTCTGCTTCACTGAAGTCACTGAGATTTTTACAGACATATGGCAAGCAGGATTTGACCCAGAAGTTATGTTCCCAAAATATACTCACACACATGTTCTTGAGGTAATTTATTATACATATTCACAGCCACTGCAGTGAGAATGGAAATGATTTTTTCCCTTGAAATTTTGGCATAATCAGGATAAATGATCAAAAAACAATGCTAACAAACCCCAGTTTATACTAATGTAAATTCAGTAAGAGGGCAGTAGCCCGGATACAACAGGCAATAAATCTGGTACATAAAGAAAAATTAAACAAACTACAGCAGAGATCTCAAATTTATTGGGTGGATATGGCTAAATTCCATGTTTAATTATGGTCTGTGGACTGGAGTAAAAATTCTGGGCTACAAATTGACCTCCATCCACAGCAGAACGCTCACTGATGTCAATGGGAGGTAGATAATGGTCTTTATGTAGTAATTAAATGTTAAGATAACATTATTTATTATTTTGTCCAGGATGTAATTGGCACATTCTGCATCACTCGGGGGAATATCCTCACCTGTAGGACTACATCTGTTTCCAGTTTGTGTTTCTCCTCCTCCTCCTCAAATCCACTGTATCTTTTTCTCTCCTCCTGGCCTTTGCATATCACCTCTGGTTTTCCCCTGGATTGCCTTCAAAACAGTATCATTTTTGTGTGTACAGAATTACTTTTTACAACCTCTGTATTGCAAAAATCTAATGCAAACTGATAAGTGGAAACATGGTCTTCCCTAAAAAGTTTAAAATGGGTGATGGCATCTGATGTTTATCTGAAAAAGCCATTGAACTTCACCTCCTTTATCACAAAGATCAGCCTATTGTGTATATTAATGAGAGAAACACAAATGCTTTAAAAAGCTAATTCTATTGTACCCTGGCCTAAGGGATGATTTTTACTCATTGTCACTTCAAAGTTAGTAATATGGAAGTAAACAACATAAAGGTAATACCCAGAATGCTTTGATCTTTTTTTAATGAATTACAATGTATCTGTTACTTAGTCAATTGTCAATAGTCCGAGACTCTTTTTATTTTTCCTTTCATTTACTTTATTCTGACAAAAATGGGGCTGAAAAAAGGTTTCTAACATGTACACAACAACTTTTTACAGTATATATACACATGCACACACTATATTGCATTGAATAAGTTCTAGGAATCATATCTATGGAGGGTGGACAGCTTACCATAGTTGAAGAGAAATAAAATGTTCTGTATCTTCTTTATTATATATTTGTTTTTTTCCTGCATATATTATATGCATTACGATATTCTAAATGCACTTTGAAAAAAGAAAAGGAGTACTTGTGCCACCTTAGAGACTAACAAATGTATTTGAGCATAAGCTTTCGTGAGCTACAGCTCACTTCATCAGATGCATTCAGTGGAAAATACAGTGGGGAGATTTATATACACAGAGAACATGAAACAATGGGTGTTACCATACACACTGTAATGAGAGTGATCACTTAAGGTGAGCTATTACCAACAGGAGAGCAGGGAGGAAAAAACCTTTTGTAGTGATAATCAAGGTGGGCCATTTCCAGCAGTTGACAAGAACGTCTGACAAACAGTGCGAGGTGGAAGGGGGGAATAAACATGGGGAAATAGTTTACTTTGTGTAATAACCCATCCACTCCCAGTCTCTATTCAAGCCTAAGTTAATTGTATCCAGTTTGCAAATCAATTCCAATTCAGCAGTCTCTCATTGGAGTCTGTTTTTGAAGCTTTTTTGTTGAATAATTGCAACTTTTAGGTCTGTAATCGAGTGACCAAAGAGATTGAAGTGTTCTCCAACTAGTTTTTGAATGTTATAATTCTTGACATCTGATTTGTGTCCATTTATTCTTTTATGTAGAGACTGTCCAGTTTGACCAATGTACATGGCAGAGGGGCATTGCTAGCACATGATGGCATATATCACATTGGTAGATGCGCAGGTGAACGAGCCTCTGATAGTGTGGCTGATGTGATGAGGCCCTATGATGGTGTCCCCTGAGTAGACATGTGGACACAGTTGGCAACGGGCTTTGTTGCAAGGATAGGTTCCTGGGTTAGTGGTTCTGTTGTGTGCTGTGTGGTTGCTGGTGAGTGTTTGCTTCAGGTTGGGGGCTGTCTGTAAGCAAGGACTGGCCTGTCTCCCAAGACCTGTGAGAGTGATGGGTCGTGCTTCAGGATAGGTTGTAGATCCTTGATGATGAGTTGGAGAGGTTTTAGTTGGGGGCTGAAGGTGATGGCTAGTGGTGTTCTGTTATTTTCTTTGTTGGGCCTGTCCTGTAGTAGGTGACTTCTGGGTACTCTTCTGGCTCTGTCAATCTGTTTCTTCACTTCAGCACAGGTGAATTGTAGTTGTAAGAATGCTTGATAGAGATCTTGTAGGTGTTTGTCTCTGTCTGAGGGGTTGGAGCAAATGTGGTTGTATCGTAGAGCTTGGCTGTAGACAATGGATCGTATGGTGAGATCTGGATGAAAGCTGGAGGCATGTAGGTAGGAATAGCAGTCAGTAGGTTTCCGGTATAGGGTGGTGTTTATGTGACCATCGCTTATAAGCACCATAGTGTCCAGGAAGTAGATCTCTTCTGTGGACTGCTCCAGGCCGAGGTTGATGGTGGGATGGAAATTGTTGAAATCATGGTGGAATTCCTCAAGAGCTTCTTTTCCATGGGTCCAGATGATGAAGATGTCATCAATGTAGCACAAGTAGAGGAGGGGCATTAGGGGATGAGAGCTGAGGAAGTGTTGTTCTAAGTCAGCCATATAAATGTTGGCATACTGTGGGGCCATGCGGGTACCCATCGCAGTGCCACTGATTTGAAGGTATACATAGTCCCCAAATGTGAAATAGTTATGGGTGAGGACAAAGTCACAAAGTTCAGCCACCAGGTTTGCCGTGACATTATCGGGGATACTGTTCCTGATGGCTTGTAGGCCATCTTTGTGTGGAGTGTTGGTGTAGAGTGCTTCTACATCCATAGTGGCCAGGATGGTGTTTTCAGGAAGATCACTGATGGATTGTAGTTTCCTCAGGAAGTCAGTGGTGTCTCGAAGATAGCTGGGAGTGCTGGTAGGGTAGGACTTGAGGAGGGAGTCTACATAGCCAGACAATCCTGCTGTCAGGGTGCCAATGCCTGAGGATGATGGGGCATCCAGGATTTCCAGGTTTATGGATCTTGGGTAGCAGATAGAATACCTCAGGTCAGGATTCCAGGGGTGTGTCTGTGTGGATTTGTTCTTGTGCTTTTTCAGGGAGTTTCTTGAGCAAATGCTGTAGTTTCTTTTGGTAACCCTCAGTGGGATCAGAGAGTAATGGCTTGTAGAAAGTGGTGTTGGAGAGCTGCCTAGCAGCCTCTTTTTCATATTCCGACCTATTCATGATGATGACAGTACCTCCTTTGTCAGCCTTTTTGATTATGATGTCAGAGTTGTTTCTGAGGCTGTAGACGGCATTGTGTTCTGCACGGCTGAGGTTATGGGGCAAGTGATGCTGCTTTTCCACAATTTCAGCCCATGCACGTTGGCCGAAGCACTCTATCTAGAAGTCCAGTCCATTGTTTCGACCTTCAGGAGGAGTCCACCCAGAATCCTTCTTTTTGTAGTCTTGTTAGGAAGGTCTCTGTGGGTTAGTATGTTGTTCAGTGATGTGTTGGAAATATTCCTTGAGTTGGAGACGTCGAAAATAGGATTCTAGGTCTCCACAGAACTGTATCATGTTCGTGGGGGTTGAGGGGCAGAAGGAGAGGCCCCGAGATAGGACAGATTCTTCTGCTGGGATAAAAGTATAGTTGGATAGATTAACAATATTGCTGGGTGGTTTAAGGGAACCACTGTTATGGTCCCTTGTGGCATGTAGTAATTTAGATAGTTTAGTGTCCTGTTTCTTTTGTAGAGAAGCAAAGTGTGTGTTGTAAATGGCTTGTCTAGTTTTTGTAAAGTCCAGCTACAAGAAAATTTGTGTGGAAGGTCCAGTTTTGAGAGCTCATTCTTAATCTTTCCCTGTTCGCTGTAGAGGATGTTGATCAGGTGGTTCTGCAGTTTCTTTGAGAGCGTGTGGCACAAGCTGTCAGCATTGTCTGTGTGGTATGTAGATTGTAATGGATTTTTTACCTTCAGTCTTTTTGGTATGATGTCCATCTGCTTTGCCCCCTTTTCTATTAAAACAATAATTGTTGTCTACTCTTACAATCCGAGTTGAGTAATGTTTGCAACAAGTCATCATATCTGACATAATTACACATAAACCTTGCTAAAAGAGCAGTACTAAGATTGTAAAGTCAAGCACTCAAAAGTTATGAAATGTCAAAATTAAGGTCACCACTTGAATTAATAGAGTAACTGATAGCAGTAGTAGGTTGTGATCCTCTTCTACCTCGTCCCTTTAAACCTGTCCTTGTCTCAGTCCTGTCTCTTCCCCAACCACTGGCTCCTTGTCCCAGTCCTATTCTTCTCAAATAGCTAGTCCTAGTCTCCATTCCACTGGTATTTCATCCCAGTCCCCTCCCTGTCCCAGTTTCCCCTGCCCCAGCCTCCTGTCCCAATCTCCTCCCACTGCCTGGTCCTGTCCTGCATCCAGCTCTTGTCCCCTCTGTATTCTTCCTTCATGCTGCCAGGGCTGAGCAGAGAGGTCACTGAGTACACAGGCGATACTGGCTCCCTGCTCTCACTTCTGGTATCCAGACCTGCCATGGCTTGGAGCAGTTAGGCACTTCAATTGCAAAGAAAGTCCTGCTCAGCTCCAGACTGCAGATGGATTCTTTGGGGGAATTAAGTTAACTTTAGCAAGTCTCTACTGAGCATGTGCAAACTGCAATTTTTCAAAGGTTTATAATCTGGCCAGAGTTAGGAAGATGCAAAAAAAACCACAGCCTTGACACAAAGGCCATCCCTCAAGGTTTGCCAGGCATCTGGTTTTTGACCAAAATACCCGGTCAAAAAGGTACCATGGCAGCTCCAGTCAGCACCGCTGACCGGGCCATTAAAAGTCCAGTCGGCAGCGCAGCAGGGCTAAGGCAGGCTCCCTGCCTGCCCTAGCTCCATGTGGCTCCCGGAAACAGCCAGCATGTCCAATCCTAGGCACAGGGGCCAGGGCGGCTCCATGTGCTGGCACCACCCCAAGTGCCAACTCCACAGCTCCCATTGGCCAGGAACCGTGCATGGCCAATGGGAGCTGTGGGGGCGGTGCCTGGAAGCAGCTCACAGAGCCCCCTGGTCCCTGTATCTAGGAGTCAGACATGCTGGCCGCCTCCAGGAGCCATGCGGAGCCTGCCTTAGCCCTGCTGTGTCACTGACTGGGAGCTGCCTGAGGTAAGAGCCGTCAAACTGGAGCCAGCACCCTGAACCCCCTCCTGCATCAGCTCAGGGTGGGGATGCTGACTCATCTCCCTTCCCCCCTACCAGGAGACCAGAAGAGATTGGGGGCGGGGGGACTACATAGGTCAATGCTAGTGCAGGAAAAGCCCTCCTGGACCAGATGGCGCCACTCCACATCCACCCTCCCACCCATGGAAGTGGTGAAATACTGGGGTTTTGTCAGGGTCCACTATCAGCAGTGTCCTAGTCATTCCTTTCTTGGGGGGCTGGGCACCAATTTTTCCCTCACCTCCAGATTGACCAAGGAGAATGGGGTAGGGGGGTTGCCTTCACCACAGCAGGTTCAGGGGGGCTTAGATGTGACAAACACAAAACGGGAGTTAGGCTATGATGTCACAACTCATTAAGTAAATGCAGGGCAGATGTCCCGTGCCGGTACTCCATAGGGAAGGGATACAGTGATCAGATAAAATGGATTGGAAAAGAATTTAAAGGAGGTATTGTTTAAAGGAGTGGAAACATGGGGGTGGAGTTGGGGCTCCTATAACAGGTATGGCAGGAAGCCAGCCCTACCTCTTTATAGCGCCTCTCCTTTAACCCTCATACAAGGGCGGGGGTGGGTGGGAGGGGATGGTGAGGTCCTAGTAGCAGGTTGGCTGGGGACCAGGATGGATAATGGTAAGGGTGAGGGTTGATGGAAGTCCCCCAGATAGATATTGAAATGACCATAGAATTACCTGTATTGTACACTTTGATCTACTGGGTACTCTCAGACATTTAAGAATAAAGTTGCAGCCTAATTAAACCACATCCAGTGTCTCTTGTCCTTCTTCCAGCATCGCTGGATGATGTACTTCAAGCACCCTTTCTCTCCTATGGGACATCCTACCTGGAGGGCCACATCTCCCACAGTGGTCAGAGATGTGTTGTGCATCATGGGAGTCATATGATTCTGGATGCCTTATGGGACTTGGCCTACTGGGGAGAATGGGGGCATTACAGCTCTCACAAGGTAACACACGACTATGGGAAAATGCAGTTTAATATTGGACTGCCATGAAACAAAGCAGTTCTGGAAGTTCAATAAACCAAAACATTTTGCGTTCAGGAATGTCAAAATCTTTGAATAGAAAATGTCAAAAGGAAATGTTTTGAACCCTTTGGGAATTTTTGTTTGATGAAATATTTTTAAATGTCAATTTTTCATCCCAATGTGGGACAAAAAAAATATTGAAATATCAGAAGTTCCTGTGGGATGGAATTTCCAAATTTTGCTCAGCTCTGACTGTGATTGAATAGAGGCAGTTTCACCGTTTATCCTGATAGGCAAAGTGTAGTCAAATATACAAAGTAAACTGCTGAAGACTGAACTATTTTTTCCTCTCTCTAATCTCTTTGTTATAGAAATCTTAAGTGTTACAGTA
Source organism: Dermochelys coriacea (assembly GCF_009764565.3). Classification (NCBI taxonomy): domain Eukaryota; kingdom Metazoa; phylum Chordata; order Testudines; family Dermochelyidae; genus Dermochelys; species Dermochelys coriacea. The sequence goes on from NC_050069.1 coordinate 59,467,603, forward strand.
TAGTAACTGATAGGTTGTAACAATAGAAGGTACAACATTATTCAAACAGAAAGGTGGGTTTAAATTGAGGATGTCACATTAAAATTATCTTTGTTTTTGAAATTGAAGAAATGGTGAACTAGTATAGAAATCACCCATAACAATGAAGAGGGTTTTTTTAAACCAAAACTATGCAGAGACAAAACAACATCTATGACCACGAAGTTGATATAAATTCAGTGTTGTCATACCATCAAATAGGAGAAAGGCATCCAGCTTTTGTAATTAACTTTTCTCAATAAGCTTGACAAAAAAATCTGATACATTTAAATGCCTTTGAAACTCTTTATATTGATCAAATATGGCATACTCCATCTATAAAGTGATGAGAACAGAAAACAAACTGGATACAGATTTTTAGATCACAGCACATTAGAAATCAGTGAAGATTACCTAAAGATTGAATTTGTTAGTCTCTAAGGTGCCACAAGTACTCCTTTTCTTTTTGCGAATACAGACTAACATGGCTGCTACTCTGAAACCTGAAGATTGAATTTGATGTCAGTTGTCAGCTCTAATAATGTATTACTATGCTACAAATCCAAATGCAATGATACAATGGAATGAAGGGAGAAAAAGGCATAATTGAAAGGAATTATCTAGCATGGAAATACCAAAATGTACACTTTTCCAAAGTTTTGTTAGCAAGGTCGAATGCTGTTGGGTTGGTAATTTTTTTTTAATTAAAGTTTATAAAATGAGTTGGAAAAGTTCACTCTACTTCCATTATTTCAAATTGTTTTTTAAATATTGCCTTTATGAAACATGCCATGAATTTTGTTGATTATCATTTTAAATTTGCAAAGTTTTGGGTTTTCTTCTACTCTGAAGTAGTGCCAGAGTATACTCAGTGAATTTTGCGTATGTTGGAAATATTTTAGATTAAAAGCAAATATATAAAGTTAAGGAACACAAACACACTTCCAAATGATCATTAATCTAGGCAAATGCATAATAAAAGTTTTATATCATAACATTTTAATTCACTATAAGTACAGCTTTTTTTACTTTTATTAGTAAATCCACTGTAAAAGTATTATCTTTTTCTATATACTTTGAAGGTTCTGATTTAAAATCTAAAATGCTTTCCCATGTCAATGACAATCTTAATAGAGTCCAATTAGTTCCACAAGGCACTTTCTGATGCACAGGCCTCTGGCTTGATTGCGGTGAATGGTGGGTATTTCCTGTGTTTAAGTCCACATATGGATTGAGTAAGGCAGTGGCAGAGAGACTACTGTTTTCCTTCACTACATTTTCATTTCTTTTTCACAGGCTTAGCCTTTTTTGTTTTTCCTGGCTCTGTTGTCAAAATAGTGACCAAAGTTTTGGATCACGGTATTGGAACACTAGGCCAAAACAATCCTCTAGAAACCAGTGTGGTAAAATGAATTTTACTCTATACATTCACCATTCAGCCATGTGAATAACCACACCCGTTGACCCACTCTGGTTTAGAAACAACATGGGTTTGCCCCCAGAATTGTTTGATTTATTTGACAAGCTTTTCCAAGCAGCGTTTATCAACACTGAAAATGTTCTGAGGCTTGGTTTCTTGTATCACATGCACAGCAAGTATTAAAATGCACTCTAATCATTTTCTGCAACTATTGAATTAGACAAGGTGAATACATTTTGCACACTGAAGGATTTCTTTGAAAAAACACCAGTTTTTCCTAATATAGGCAGACAGGATACTTTGAAACATTTTCCCCCAAACCTCAAAATAAGTGTGTTTTTTATTATTATTTTTAGCATATCTTCTGGAAAAACATAATTCTGCATAGTTCTATTAATGTTAACATAAAATCCTAAGAGTTACCTCTTATTGCTTATAACTGTACTTGTGTAACAGTTTTTAACAGCTTCTTACTAAAGAAGATACAATATACAGCACACCATCCCATGTGTATAAATATTAAGTGATATATTAAAAATGTATTTCTGCTTTGTCAGATTCATTGCGCAGTCTTAGAGACTAACAAATTTATTTGAGCATAAGCTTTCGAGAGCTACAGCTCACTTCATTGGATGCATAAGGTGCCACAAGTACTCCTTTTCTTTTTTGTGAATACAGACTAACACGGCTGCTACTCTGAAACCTGTTATTGAGCAGTCTGGCTTTATAGATGCCGTATTTTTTTCAAAAGTGTGTATGTGTAATATATATACAACCAGACTCCTCAATTAACCTGACATAAAGAAGAACATTTTTAATATATCCCTTAATCTATAAGAATGGCCATGCTAGACCAATGATCCATGTAGACTTGTCCAGTATCTTGTCTTCCAACAGTGGCCAGTGCCAGATGCTTCAGATGGAATTAACAGAACAGGGCAATTATCAAGTGATCTATCCCCTGTTGTCCAGTCCCAGCTTCTGACAGTTGGAAGCTTAGGGACACACAGACCATGATGTTGTGTCTCTGATCATCTTGGCAATTAGTCACTGATGAACCTATCCTTCATGAACTTATCTAATTCTTTTTAGATTAGTTTTTGAACCCCCTATACATTTGGCCTTCACAACATCCCCTGGCAATGAGTTCCACAGGTTGACTGTGCATCATGTGAAGAAGTACTTCCTCAAGTTTGTTTTAAGCATGCTGCCTATTAATTTTATTGGGTGACCTCTGGTTCTTGTGCTACGTGAAGCGGTAAATTACACTTCCCTATTTGCTTTCTCCACACCATTCATGTTTTTATAGATCTCTATCAAATCCCCCCTAACCTGAATAGTCAGAGGGTTGGGGTTTTTTTAATCTTCCCTCATATGGAAGCTGTTCCATACACCTAATCATTTTGTTTTCCTTCTCTGTACCTTTTCCAATTCTAATATATAGAAGATGGGGCAACCAGAACTGCACTCAGTATTCAAGGTGTGGGCATACCATGGATTTATATACAGTGGTATTATATTATCAATTTGTTATCTATCCTAATGGTTCCTAACATTCACTTAGCTTTTTTGACTGCCATTGCATATTGAGCAGGTGTTTTCATGGAATTATCCACAATGACTCCAAGATCTTTCTTAAATGGTGACAGCTAATTTAGACCCCATCATTTTGTATATATAGTTGGGATTTTTTGTTGTTGTTGCTTATTTAGGGATTATGTGCATTATTTTACACTTATCAACATCGAATTTCATCTGCCATTTTGTTACTCTTATCATATAGTATCTTTATATTTGCATTTTCCATGCAAATATATATATCAGGAAAATGTAAAAAATAAAGTTACTAGATTATCCTAGTAGTAACAATATGAACAATTTAAGCACTAGAGACCACGTTTCTTGGTTCTATGGAATAATGTATAATTTCCAATTCTCTTATTCCTATTTTGCACTGTGTGGCCATAGGATTGAGTCAGATCTCTCTATCTTAGGCCACATTGACAGAATATATGAAAATAAATATATATTTGTTTAGAGAAAGTGTCTGCTTCTGCCATTATCTATATTAGGTTAGGAGCAAATTTAAATATCCCACCTGGGTTTTTTCCCAAACTGCAAAACATGAACCAGAAAGTAGTCCAGAAAAATCTTTCACCATTCAATAAAACAAAAACTTTCAGCCAAAACTGTTTTGAAGTACTTGCAAAAAGCTTTAAAGAAAAAATGTTTGTAAATAAAGGGACACTCTCTTTATAATTTCTGTTATCTTCCATAGCATTAGGCTCCCCTTCATAATTTTAATTCTTCAGTAAAACTGCCAGCTGAGGATTTGAGAAAGCCCTTGTGTCCTAACTGAAAGTAAAGTACAATCCTCAATGGGGGCAGGAGTGAGAGTTTTTGTTTGGCTTCCTAGTTTCCTCACAAAAGAGTATTGGGCAGTGACTTTTGCTTGGAGGTTTTGTCATCCTTAAAGGATTTAATATTAGGTTGTGTCAATTGCCGACATGGGCTTTTTGACTGTAATAATTCTTCCTTTCCTCCCAAAACACAACTCTTAGTAAAATGACACAATTATGGAAGAATAGTTGACTTTTTGACTGTGCATTGAAATGGTCCACTATTTCATCCCAGCTAATGGCATCTGCTCATTTGTCCTGGTGATTCCAATTCATATTTGTCTTTGACTCAATCTCTTCTAGTGCCTGCTTTTGTCATCAAGATAATTATTCCCCCCTCCACCCTTCCTTCCTTTCATAAAACCCTCCTGTACTCTGAAATAACACCTACGCTCTATTGTAACTTTGCATTTGATATATAGGAAGTATCTATCTGAGATATATCATCTTGCTAATTAATCTTATTTTTGTAGTTAGCAGAAATATAAAACTGTGAAAAGTTGTCCAAGGTCTCACTCATACAGGACTGAAGAATTTCAAATTAAAAAAACCTCCACGAAATAATAACCCTAGGCTTTTACTTGTTGTATCCCTTTCAGTTTATTCACATCGACATTCATAACAAAAACTATAAAGCCCCAATATTGTTTTTATGGTGGTTAAATAAAGAATATTACATACAGGGAGCTGTAAAAGTAAGATGAGGCAGTATTTCAACAATCAGACTTTTTACAAAGCCTATAAACCTTAGATCTAAGAGCTAGGAAGTGAGGGTAAAAACCTGAAAAATAGCAATGCAAATAGATTATTTTTACTCACAGGCAGCATAACTTGTTTTACCGTTAGTGATCTGCTTAAAGATTTGTCCTGGAAGTACTTAAAATTAGGTTGCAAAAGGTTACATTAATTATGTATCCTATAATGATCCATGAAGGACTGCAAAGAATTAGAGAAAAATACAGTACATTATTATGATTTTAGGGCTGAATTTTAATAGGATTGATAGTTTTAATTATTACCTGCTCATAATTTGTTTGCTACCGTTAACTGGCATTTGATTTTAATAAATTGCGAACTAATAATATTTGCCTAAAACGTCAATTTCTTAGAATCATCGTGGATAATAAGTATCCATGAAGGACAAATAACGAATACAATAGAAACATATGTGTCTTAGCTATGCACATGCACTTTATATGTCCAGAATTAGTGCGCCTATATCACACAATATCACGTTTGTTTCGGACCGGATACATGATTTTGCGGAATTAAGTGTGTCTACTAATAATCTATGGTCCGGTTTGCAAAAACACAGCAAACAAAATTGTCATTCCAAATGAAAAGAAAACACGATGTCTTAAAAGTGTTAAGGAGGGTGCACAGCGGGGCATATTTTCTTTCTTACTGGCAAGAGGGCAAGAGTTTGTAACTGGATCCCTTAACGTTACTGAGAACATGAAAACATGAAACAAAAGTATTGATCCAAGAACTCACGGAAGAAAAGAATTCAAATACTCACTGGTTTGTCTGATTTTTTTTTTTTTACAATGTTACATCACTTGTTTATTAGAAAAAGCTGAAGCTTGCGATTTATCTCTGGCTCGCTCTATTTAAACATACATAAAGGAAAGTGTTATTTGTGTTGTTAAATTTACATTACGTTCACTTTAATTGCATCAGCTGCTAAACAGAGCTCGGAATAATGGCATTTAAAAGGAAAATTGCAATCATCTTCAGAAGACTGCAGCATAATGGAAGAACTTAATTAATTTAACCTTGCAGTCTTCTATAATGGCTGCACTTTATCATTTCCACAGATGGAGCTTGAAGGAATTAACATTGTTGTTTACCCCAGCAGACATCTCTGACTGTGGTTAGCCAGTGGCAGATTTCCCTTTAAAGATGCATTGCTTCACTTGAGGGAAAGCAACTCAAGTATTGGCAATGGCTGTCGAAATTTACTAGTACTATATGTGTGTGGCATTTGAAAAGCACGGACTAAACATACAATAGTTGGTCTCATCTGGTAACGATGAAAAGAGTTAAACTGTTTCCTTGATTACTGGAGCCAAGACTCTTTCAATGCCTCTTAAGATTTCTCTTCCTTTATTTTTTTCCGTTCAGATAGGTATGTATATCTATATCTGTGTGACCGTGCCCTGCTACTGTAAGAGGGTGGTATGTGTCAATTTCTAGTTTCGTATAATTAAACTAAATACTTTTCCTAGATAATTTGTAATGTTTACAATCTTTTTATACATAGTAAACGTAAGTAGATTTGATGTCATAAACACACAACACAGTAAAACAGATTATTTGAACCAGCTGGCATTATTTCAGGAAATAATGTATTTTCCAAGTACTGTACTTCTAGTTCTGTGATTTCTGTGCTACAGGGCACACTCGCGCGCACAAACCCAGAAGACACACACAGGAGCTAAAACTACAGATCATAAATATACAGTGTGATATTCCTCAGATTTGCCATTCTGCTTTTCAAAGATACATTGTGCTTCTTGATTCTAAAGTGATCCGGAGAATTAGAGCCATTTAACGTATTCAGACGTTTAAAAAAAAAATCAGCATCGTCCACTATATTAATTTGTGATTTGACTATTGTCAGATTGTCTGTTTATTATCTCGAGCTGAGACCATCCGGTGAAATTAAGGGTTATGCACGAACGGAATAAAAACATATCGGGACACTAATACTCTGAAGAAACGCAAATCGATATTTGCTGATATCTTTAAGAAACGTGTTTGTGTACAGATGAAAGGGTGGGACAGTTATGCTTCATCCTCCCCAGAGCAGTGTACATCTCCTTCTGGATAATATTTTAAACTCTATAACTATATTCCTCTCTTCTAGGTTATAGTTTACAACGTTCCCAAAACACAAACAAACAAAAAACCCATCCTTGACCATTTGCACAGTTTCTGACAGAAAAGATAACTGATACCCATCAATGTACGTTGTTGACACAGAAAGCATCTTTTGTATTCCTCCCTTGGGTGGGGCACAATGTGATATCAAAACTTGGCTTTAAATCCCGGCGGGTTGCAATTAGAATATTTTTTGCTAAACACGTTCGTAAAGGTGTGTCGCAGTCAATTGAATGACTTTTCATTGTAAAGCTTGGTCCCGGGAGAGTAGGTTTGGACAAATCCCTCTCGCTGGTTATCCAGAAGCTACCCCTATTTGTTCCAGAAGTGAATCATAGACATATGCTTAATACGCTCATTTGCAAAAGATTTGGCTCTCGGGATAAGAAATTCACGAATACCCAGGAGGATGGGAGAAAATTATTTGCTTACCTTTTTGTGAGATCAGAGCTGCGCAAATGATTCTAATTGAATTGATCGTTCAGGAAATCTTTAGTGTTAATGAACGTTTTCTGATTTCTCTTTATTGCGTGGCAAGCTGAAGCTCAACAAGTTAATATGTATCCAAGTATTTCGTTTTGTTAATCAAATGAGGACCCTATCTGACTTTTAAAGGCAAGTGACTATGTGAAAATAAAAAATACACATGACAATGGAGTATAAGCATATGCAGGTGGTATAAGTAACAGCTCTGAATAGAGCGAATGAATGGCGAATAGTTGCAATCTCGCTATAAGAAGAAGTCTAATGTATGTGCTGCTTACCAATTTTAATGGCACTTCAGGTGACTTTGAATGGCTAAAACAGGAACAAATATGTTACCTGATTTAAATAACAACAACAAAATAACAACAAAATAACAATTACAAGAACCTGAGAACACCTGCTAATGGGATCTATCGTTGCTGTTTACTGTTTCGTCCCTGACGTTCACTTTATAGAAATAGGACCAAATCCTGGGGTCCTAATTTTCACTCAGGCGAACTCCCACTGAGTTTGCTTGAATAAGAGCCACAGAATTTGGCCCTAGGTTAAAAGGAGAAAAACAAAAACAACGGTGATGTCTTTGTAAATAAATACTATGGGTGTTACCCTGACTCTCATTAAAGTCAAGGAGAGCTTTGCCATTATCTTCACGGGGGGCCAGAATTTCACCCTACGACACTATTTCCGAATGTTGATTTCTAACTTATGCTAACAACATTAATGCTGATTTGTAACTCATGCTAACAATACAAAAGTGCCCAACTGCAAACATTCAAGCGAGGTTTTCTTTCAGTTTATTATACTCTAGCATATGTGCACATTTCTAGTGCTTGTAGGTACTTCTCGCTGGTAAGGTGAAAGAAATTCCGGGAAGATCATATGTTCCGAAAACACCCCCTTCCAGATATTATATATGGGCACTGCATGGAACGAAGAGGCCCTGGTTCGGTGTGTTTCATATACCTAGTACTTGCTACCACGGAGATACAGTTAATTAATGTTTAGTGTGAACAGTACATACTGCACCCTAGGCCTGAGAGTCTTGTTTCATGTAGTGTTGCTTTTCCCCTAAAGGAAGTTGCAAATGGCCGGCGACTTCAATATTAGTTTTCACTTTTCAGTCTCCTCTTGCAGCCTCAAAGGCGGGCGCTTTAAACTTTTGAAAGGAAGGAAGTGGCAAGAATACAGCCCTAACATTTAGAGAGTCCAACAGGTCACACATGCTAATGTGCATTGTATTTCTCTCTCCCGCCCTCTCCGCCCTCCAAACCCGCCTGCTTTCAGTGTATTCAAAATCTGCCTGGAGATCGAGTGGGACCCGGGTAATGTATAATGCATTGATTGTGTCTGTGAGATGCTACTGCTGGTGTGGGGCAAAGAGAAGTGGTGGTGAACTGGGCCAACCAATATTGAAAAGCTAAGGAGAAGCAGCTGTTGTGTAATTAGGTACTGGTCTGAACTTGCTTTTCCACTTACCCAGGTACAGGGGGGGCGCTGACGGATGCAGCCGCTAGCTGCGGCAGCAGCATCCGGGTAATGCCGAGGGAGACTGACCCGAGGAGGAAGCCAAACCTCCCTGGCTTCTAACATTTGTCCCACAGAGATGGCTTGAGTCCAAAGACTCCGGGGGCCTTAACAAAGATTTTTTATGCGCTCTTCTGTCCATCCCGTGGTTAAAGCTTCACTGGGATTCATTCCGATTAAAATATTTTTATACAAATGGGCAGGGACAATGTTCCTCCCCCCTTCCCCCCCCCCGCTTAAACTGCCCCTCCCCATGGTACGCAATTTTGATTCAGTGCCAGGTAAGCATTATTTAAACCGTGATAAGGCGCTGTAAATCAGATGCCGCGGAGAAAAGCTGCAGATATTTCCAGTTCCGATGTTTGTTACTGTCTCCTGCGATCCTGGAACCGGGACTATTGATATTTGCAGGCGCAGCTATTCTGACCTATTCAGAAAGCAGGAGAAATGGGGAAAAATACAAATGCAAAAAGCGGGTTGTTTGTTTTAGAGAGTAAATTTACTGGGAAAGGGCGTGTTTCTAAATGAGAAGGATCATGTACATCTATAAAAATTAGTACAAACATTCTCGAGAAGCCGTAACAACCGATTTTTATCTACCGTTTTATATTCTTCATTATCCACCTACATATAAAACCCCACTCTTTTCTGAAGTTTACAGAAACGGAAACCACAGGCATTCTGGCATTCCTTGTTCTTTTTATTCCAATACATTCATGAACTGGCAATAGACTGACTTCGAACTGCTTTCAATATAGAATTGAATACATACGGAGGAGAAGGGGAAAGCAGAATCCATCACGTTATTTGTTTTAATGTCGTTTTTGAAAACTTGGGGAAACCCACTAAGCTACAGATTTGCGCCACTTCAAATCCCCATGTTTCTTTGTATCTCGCTAGGTTCTTATATGATCCCCTGAGTCCCTAAAGTAACTTTCTCTGAAAAGTACAATTTTCTCCAATGGTTGAGACTGTTATACATTTAAATGTATATATCGTCATAGAAACAAAATCAGGCGGGGATTTGTTTCATGCGATGTTTACATCAATCAGTATTTTCATTACAACATTGTCAACACGTTTAATTCAAAATGTATGTCAAAGGAGGAAAAAGAAGCGCTACTATGGAACGCTTAATGGTCCTAAAAATATAATCGAACTGTTGCTATTGCTAAACTAGTATGGTTAATACATGGCGAGAGAACTTTTTTTTTTCTTTATCAAAAACGTAAGGGTTTCAAATTCTGTGTGGGTACCGGTTTTACAATATAGGAAAATAAATGATCTCCTCTTGGATCGTTTCCTGGAAGTATGTCTGTCTCTCTGTCTAAGTTATATGCAAATATAACTTTCCATTTTCATCTTGCATTTCTAGTGTCTGACATCTCACTTAGCGAGTAAAACTGAGAGCGTGTTTTCAATGCGCACCTAATGTACGGTATCTGGGCAAAGCCCGTGAACACTCCCAAGGCTCGGAGTCGTGCAGATATTCTGCGATAGGTTTGATAAACCGGCCAACGCAACCCCTTCCGGCACGTCCCTCTGCCTCCGCGCGAACACACGCCTCACAGAACGGGAACTGGGTCTAGGCACATTTCTATGCTCAGGTCATCTTCTCTCTTCCGCTTTTGTTGGGTCGGAGTAACTGCAATCGAAGGACAAAGACCATGGGGACGTTAATGGCACATTTTAAAGTGACACAATACACTAACATCAGGCGTTTTCCCTTATGCAAACGCCACATGTATTTGTGGTGCATGATCGGTGACTAAAAATCGAAACAAACAGAGCCCCCTCCGCTTGCCCAGGGACAAACAGCAACTGAAAGCTCCCGCCGGCCAGAGGCACCGGAGCAATCAGAGCTCCCGAGCGCTGGAGAAATGCAGCTGACGTACGGGATCAAGTTATACTTACGTCCCCGCCACCAGTAACTGGCTGCTCGGCTGCTATGGTAAGAAGCTAGATTTCCACCAGATTAAAGGCTAAACCAACACAGAAACGCGCCTACCTGCGCTCTATTTTTGCTTAACTATCTGAACATGGCTCGAGCCATTTCATGGCACTGTGCAAGGCAGGACCTAAGGCAGCATTCGCCCTCTATGCAGCGCTGGGTTTGCGGCGCCCTGCGCGCCTGCCTCTCTCTCTCTCTCTCCCCCCCCTCCTCCCCTCCGCGCTCTTTCAACCTTCCCCAAGCTCACTTTTCACATCAAATAAGCCATTCACTTTTGATCCTTGCTGTTACATTCCAGGTTTCCCAATGATGTTTCCTGAGCACTGAAAACTTCATTTAAAAACGAACGGATTGATCTGGGTTTCTGTCTAAAATGTAATTTTAAACATATGCATTCAGCAGTCCCCTCTGCACTTGGCCTCATTGAAGTATGCTTCTAGGAGGAGGGACCTAGCGTTTTAGATAACTGTGAAGGGTGGTGAGTTTGTTGGCTTCCTTGCATCTTATTGCATGTAAGCGTCCATAGCGCTGCCAGGAGTGAGGAGACCTATTGAAATACTCACTGGAGCCTGGGAAGCCAATTTACATAACTTCAAAGGTCTAACACTGCTATTGGGCAATGGGTGTATACAAGCCCTACAGTAGCCAAAGGGGCCAGATACAGATATGTATTAAGGAAGAGTGACTCCTTCCTCAGCTGATTTATTAGAGCATAAGCTTTCCTGAGCTACAGCTCACTTCAAGCTCACAAAAGCTTATGCTCTAATAAATTTGTTAGTCTCTAAGGTGCCACAAGTCCTCCTTTTCTTTTTGCAAATACAGACTAACACGGCTGCTACTCTGAAACCTTCCTCAGCTGGACAGCGATTGTTGCACCATTTGGATCTTCATGGGTTTCTTTCTTGTACGTAAACCCTGCATGATTTAGGGTTTAGGTTCACGCATCTAATCAGATTCAGGTGCAATCAGTAGACTCTCCAAAGAAATTCAAGAAACGCCAGCAAATTTTAAAATGAGTCGCCGCCTCAACAAACTCCTCCGCCGTGCCAGGGCTTGTAGGCTAACACGAGCGGCGAATTGTGAACACATATTATCTGACTTTCAACAGATACGGTTTTTGAAAATGTTGCTGTCACAACCAACGGGCCACAGGCATCCTAGGGCCACTCCTCTTTCTCGGAAACGACAGGTTCAATTTACCCCCGGAGATGGTTTCGGCTGGGGTAGTGCAACTCAGGACTAGTATTTTAGAGCCAGCTAGCGACGGGCCGTGCACACTAACTTGGGGCGCTCCCTTAGGCTGTTAAAGCGCACCGCAGTTTGCAGGGAATAGGCAGCTGCGCAGAGCCGCAATGTCGCCCCTTGTCTCTGGCTCAAGCGCCGAAGAAGAGTCTGTGAGTTTGGGTAGAGCCTTGGCTCCGCCCCTTAACCCTCTCCGCCCGCAGTGTAACCAGAATACCCGCATCAGGGTCCATAAACCGGATCTACGCGCGGCGTAGTTTGCTCCCAACCCGGAGCAGCTGGGAGGCCAGGGGGAAAACCGCGGCCCTCCGGGCTCCTTCCAGGGCATCCCCTGAGCGTGTTGCCCCTTAATCTGGGAAGATCCGCAAATTAGCCCATAATGATTTAAAAGCTGCTGATGGTACACTTTGATCTTTCAATGCCTTGCACAGAATCTACTGTGAAAGCAGTTAGTAATAAGAAAACAATTGTTCAAATAAAGTCGAAGGGATCCTTCCTGTAAGAGGATGCCGTCTGGGAGAGTATAGACTACAAGGACCATTTTTAACATCTCCTTGCCAAGAAGCATGAGAGGAGAACAGAAACCTCGTGTCTACAGCTGGGCAAATAATTTGCAGTGAACAATTCATGCGATTTATTTAGCTTATTTTTCTCTTTGTGAATGGCCCATGATTTAAACAACATGTATTCTTTTAGTTGCTGAACAATTTCTGCAAATAATTCTTGGGGTAGAGGATTTGTGATTAGTTGGTTGCAAACATTTATAATCCAACAGAGATGGTTAAATCTGATTGGATGTATAAATCACATTGGCACGTTTCTGTTTCCTGATTTGTTTTTAGTGCCAAATCTTGCTTTTATGAGTTTGAATTTGTTTTCCATTACTATTCTATAATGTTTACTTAAAATTCACTGTTTACATGAACATTCTTGCCAATAAACTCATTCCCTGGAATATTTGCAAAAGGGTGCACAAAAGGGGCCTGAACACAGGCACAGAGAATTCAGTTTTTATTCAAGCAGATATTTACAGAAATCTTTTGGAAGTATTTGTGTAACTCTGCTTTTACAAAAAGAAAAGGAGTACTTGTGGCACCTTAGAGACTAACAAATTTATTTGAGCAGAAGCTTTCGTGAGCTACAGCTCACTTCATTGGATGATTCCACTGAATGCATCCGATGAAGTGAGCTGTAGCTCATGAAAGCTTATGCTCAAATAAATTTGTTAGTCTCTAAGGTGCCACAAGTACTCCTTTTCTTTTTGCGAATACAGGCTAACACGGCTGCTACTCTGAAATCTGCTTTTACAATATCATACATGAATTGCCACAGCAGATCTTTAACATTATTTTGTTAGTGGGATTAAAACAATGTTAATGATATGATTAACACAGTATATTATTTTATCTTCTGCCTTATTATATTTAAAGAAAAATAGTTAACTGACCAGTTAGGTCATACTTTAAGGCACTTTGAAGGTGAAAAAGATCAAAGTACTATCAGTTCTTTATTATAAATGTGATTTTTCTTTGATATAGGAGGCAGTTTCCTTTTATGCTAACCTTTGCTTGCTAAGTATATAATAATGTCAAGTAGTGAGATGAATGGAAAACCCAACGGCAAGTTATAATTGTGAATAAAAAATAATAAAAATTACACTAATTAGTTAATAAAACAGAAAAGTGGATAATTATAGACAACATACTCTAAGAAAAATCAGTGAAAACATTAGAATATATTTAAGATTCAAAATAGGTACCTAAAATTAGGCTTCTAAATTGACATTTAGGAACTTAATCCCCAATCTTGCAAATACCTCAGTACACACTTTACTACTGTGCATAGTCACACAGAAATCAAGTTACACCGTGTTTGCAGGAGTGAGGTCTTAAATATGTGGCTTGAGCCCCAGTAGCTCCAGACAGGACCGGATTAACCTTTTGTGGGCCCAGCACCAAACATATTTGTGGGCCCCCCTGGGGGCAATGGAGCATGGTGCAGGGAGGTCGGTCCCTGGAGCGAGGGGCTGGCCAGTGGCAATGGGGCAACAGCCCAGTCTGCCAGTGTGCCCCTTTCCCTCGGGGCAGGCCCATGCTGCACCAAACAGCTCTTCCACCCAACACTGGGCCCCCAATTCCCTACGGCCAGCAGTGCAGCCAGGGCTGGTATCAGGGCAGGGAATCGTTCTGGCCCCTCAGGAGTGGCAAGATCAGCCAGGCCATGGCCTGCCCTGGCTGGGCTCCCTTGTCAGCACCCACTTGCCTGGAGGGGCTGGACAAGCACCCCCGCACTGGACTGTCCCCTCCCCACAACTAGCTGAGACTGCCAGGCTTCTGCACCAGACCCAGGCGGCACAGCTCCGGGGAGACAGACGGGGCCCCACAGGTGGTGGGAAGCAGAGACTGCCCGGAGTCGGTGGTGCGCTGGGGTCTGGCCAGGGGGCAGAGAGGAGCCCTTGGCTGGCTGGCCAGCCAGACAGCAGGCTGAGAGAAGCAAGTGATGGGTGGGGTGGGGTGGGGGTTGAGCCAGCAGGCTGGTGGGGTCTCGGGGCGCAGTGCAAGTGGAGCAAGCTGGAGCCTCTTCTGAGCAAGGGCCTGGCTCCATGGCGCCACTGGCGCCATTGTAAACCCAGTACTGCTCAGGATCTTAATATGGATTTAAGATCCTAGTTCTAGGCCCCTATTTATGAAAAAATTGGCTTAAACTCATACTAATCAGAGAGACCGAAGTTTAATTCATTACTTCAATTTACAGATAGTACTAAATTGGGAGATGTGAATGAGAGTAAGTATAAAGCAGCAAAAATATGGGGAGTTTAGAAATATGGAAAGGATACAATAAGATTTTAATCTGAGGACTAATAATCTAAAAGATAAGGAGTACTTGTGGCACCTTAGAGACTAACAAATGCATCCGATGAAGTGAGCTGTAGCTCACGAAAGCTTATGCTCAAATAAATTTGTTAGTCTCTAAGGTGCCACAAGTCCTCCTTTTCTTTTTGCGAATACAGACTAACACAACTGCTACTCTGAAACCTGTTTCAGAAAAGATGTTTCATTTAGGGAGATATTTAGGGTCAAGTCCTGTAAACACTTATATATGTGACTAGTCTTACTTACATGAGTACCCCATTAACAAAGCAAGGGTAAATGTTTGCAAGACTGGGTCCTTAGAAAATAATAATGATGAACAATGTGGTTGGTGTCTGGATGGATCTAAGGACTATTCATCCACAAAGAGATTAACAGAGGATCGTACATAATAGACTATCATGTTAGCAAAACTCCAGTAATCATAAGAAAAATCCAGGAATAAATGTTGAAAGACCACATCCTGCTTCCATTGGAGTCTGCCATTCATTTCAATCAGAACAGATGGAGTCCTTAATTTCCAGTAGGTTAAAGTCATGGAACTGGAAGATGACAGTTCCTTTTTTTCCAAACACATTGGGAATCCCACCTGAAGAATAGTGGGTTCAGTTCTGGGTACCTCACAACCAGAAAGATGTTAACAAACTGAAGGGATTTCAGAAAAAGAAGTTAGATTGGAAAGATTACCAATCAAATATATTTATTTAGGAAGAAATCGTAAGAACCAGATTTTCTTGACCACTTTATAATGTGGAGAAAATAATAATCTAACCAAGGATTTAAACAATGTAAACTCCAAGGTGTGAGATGAATTGTTTAGAGCAGTAGCTAAGAGCAATAGGATGAAATTGCATCATTTTGTGGAAACCATTTCTATTCTGCTGTGTTGTCTTATGTTGATTTTCTGAAACAGTTCAAGTGAAGTTCTGTTGCGAAAAGTCATTTTATAAATGTGGCATCATGGGGTGCTAGCTTTATGGGGTCTCAGTGTCATATGGCTTAGATGTTTCCAAGTTAAAAAATACTTGTGTTTTTCTCCTCAGAAATGTGAGCCCTGAAAATTCCCCTTAGGAGTCTGCAAGTCAAGCTGCACTTTCTTTCTTTCTTTCTTTCTTTCTTTCTTTCTTTCTTTCTTTCTTTCTTTCTTTCTTTCTTTCTTTCTTTCTTTCTTTCTTTCTTTCTTTCAGCAATACAGATGCTGCAGACCAACTTCTTCCCTCAGTTAGGTATAACTGAGGGCAGATTTTGACTATGAAACTGGAATTTAAGGGTCCAGTCCAGCAAACTTTTATTTTCATGAATAAGGGAGGATCATGTCTATAGTTAACACTTCTGTCTATCATGCATGTGGTAGAGCACAATCTGGCTCGCTCTACCATAGCTGTATGGGCTATGCAGTAGAATGGGAATAAAAATGGCCGGGGGGGGGGGAGGGCAGGAAGGGGGAAGGGAACTATAGAGAGGAGCCAGCTGGAGACTCCAGCTGGTGGGAGCAAAAGCAGGCAAAACAGGGAGCTGAGCTCTGGCCATTGAGAACTTTCCTCCCTATTTACTGGATTTATCTGTCCTGTGCTGATTGGCTGTTTGCCCCAAACCTCTCTCTCAGGTTTCTTCACTTCAGCATCACTCTACACCTGCCCCCATTTCCTTTCCATTTAAGCCTCTCTCTTCCTAAGTAAATGCCACCCCATCCCTCCCACCCTCTTTCCTCGCTCTGTGACTATCTCGTCCATTTAGATTGGCCCAGCCCCAAGAGCTTACAATCTGCTACTTTGTACAGTGCCTAGCACAATGGAGCCCAGTTCTTGGTTGTACCTTTGGCACTATTGTAATAATAAATTACTCCATAAATTAAGAGATCTATATTACAGACCAAGCATTGTTCAATTTATTCCCAGGAATAAGAGTAGGATTTAGCTCTAGATCTGACCAAAAGGGAAAACAGAAACACTATGCATAGAAGAGTATAATCCACTCATTAGTCAATGAACTCAAATTTTTGAGATTGTAAAAATTCCAAATTATGAGCAATGAATCTTATATTTGGATCACTGACTTAACTGAAAGATGTGTAAAGGAAGATCCTACCAGCAATATATCGGAGGTGGCTAGAAAGCATTGTTTATTTCAGCAAGTGTCTGGAAGAAATTTGTGTTCAAGAAACTGGCTCCTGAAATGCTTATTTCAGATGAGAAATTGTACACTGCTAAATCTCTTACTACTTTTAGCCAAACCATACTCTTTATTAGGATCTGACGTTCATCACAAATGCCAGAAACAGTTCTGGAGACCTCCTTGTTTTGGAGGGGGCAGAATATGAGGAAAAACAACAGTTTAGCTAGGAATGGCTGTCAGTCCCTCAAATGCACTGATGTCTTCCAAATACTAGAGCTCTGAATATGTACATTTGTTGTTGAATAGGATCCACTACTAATAGTAATTAATAAGATAAAAATACATAAAAATGCCTCAAAATATTTTGAAGTAATATTAAGATCCATAGACCACTTAAAATCAGTGGGAATTCCAGTGCAGATAAACGGTCTGCTCCAACAAGGAGCTCAGCAACTCGTCATGCCTTGAGCATTCACAACTTCCATTAATTTCAGTGGACATTGAGGGTGTTGATCAACATCTCATAGGATTAGGCTTCATAAGGAACATATGGTTTCGATTTTAAATAGAAAGTATCAAGAACATTTAGGACTACATGTGTGTGGAACTGAACTCAACACCAGTAGCAGTTATGATGTATGTATAGATCAGGGACAATAGGCCTTATTTCATCCTTCTTACTGCATGGACACAAGTCCTCCCCTTTCTGAAAAAAGCTGTAGTAAGGGAAGTCAGTAGAAACACTGCAAGATCAGATCTGTAGAATTTCTGAATCATGGTATTGGTGTTCTGGATAACATTTAAAGATTGACATTCTATACCAGGGATTGGCAACCTTTGGCATGCGGCCTGCCAGGGTAAGCCCTCTGGTGGACCGGGCCGGTTTGTTTATCTGCCGCGTCCACAGGTTCAGCTGCTCGCGGCTCCCACTGGCCATGGTTCACCACTCAAGGCCAATGGGAGCTGCAGGAAGCTGCGGCCAGTACATTCCTCAGCCCATGTCACTTCCCGCATCCCCCATTGGCCTGGAGTGGCAAACCACAGCCAGTGGGAGCTGCGATTGGCCAAACCTATGGACATGGCAGGTAAACAAAGTGGCCTGGCTCACCACAGGGCTTACCCTGGCAGGCCACGTGCCAGAGGTTGCTGAGTCCTGTTCTATGCTATGTTCTAGGGCTGTCAAACAATTTTTAAAATTGATCTGAGATTATTTTTGTAATTGGTTGTAATTACACTGTTAAACAATAGAATACCATTTATTTAAATATTTTCTACATTTTCAAATATATTGATTTCAATTACAACACAGCATACAAAGAGTAGAGTACCCACTTTATATTATTTGTTATTACAAATATTTGTAGTGTAAAGATAAATAGTATTTTTCAATTCACCTCATACAAGTACTGTAGTGCAATCTCTTTATTGTGAAAGTGCAACTTACAATTGTAGAATTATTTTTCTCATAACTGCACTGAAAAACAAAACAATGTAAAATTTCAGAGCCTGCAAGTCCACTCAATCCTACTTCTTGTTCAGCCAATCAGTCTGACAAGCAAGTTTGTTTTTTATGGAAGATAATGGTGCCTGCTTATTTACAATGTCAGCTGAAAGGGAGAACAGGTGTTTGCATGGCACTGTTGTAGCCAGCATTGCAAGGTATTCACATGCCAGATGTGTTAAATATTTGTATGACCCTTCATGCTTTAACCACCATTCCAGAGATCATGCTTCCATGCTGTTGACTGGTACTGCTTGATAATGATCCAAAGCAGTGCAAATTGACTCACTTTCATTTTCATCATCTGAGTCAGATGCCAATTCTGCAAATATTTATGTGCATTCTTAACCCTAAGCATGTGAGTAGCCCCATTGACTTTACAGGGATAAGTGTAAATTGTAGGATGTGGGCCTTTATTTGTCAAAAGTTAAAGATATGGTTTGTATATTTGGGGAATGGAAAATTCTTATAATCAACAAAAAAGAAGGGGAGAGTATAGCTCTGGAAGAGGTTTGTTGGAGAGAAGAATGTGTTCGAAATTACTTAAGTGGGGAAATATAAAGGGAGAAAATTAGGTTGTGATGACTCCCCATCCCATCAGTTTGTGTGTATATGTGTGGGTAAAAAAGGATAAAATTTGGACCTTAATCCTGCAGACACTTAGTCACATGCATAAGATTTTAACATAGGGAAAGCAAGCAAAATTGGATGTTTGCTTTTACATTAGACAAACTATCTGACTTTAGACTCAAAGGTTCTGATTAACCTTGTACAAGTGTAATGTTCTACCTCCCGTGTAAGTGAGCAGAGAATTCTGATTTGACCGTGGTTTATATCCACTTTGCACAGATGTCATGACTATACAATGGGCAAGACAGTAAGGAATATGGCCCATAGAGTTTCCTCTCTATTAGATTTGGAAGGGATGATGTTTACTAGCAGGCGATTGGCTCTCTGAATGAGAAGATAGTTTGAGGTCCACATGGAGGCTTGGTGCCTCTGCATAGCTTCCTGGATTTATGCCATGCTCCCACAGGAACATGGTTCCCTATGTGGTACTGCTCCCGGTTACCCTTGCTGCTCCCTCCCTCCAACACAAAAAATGGACATCACTGAGTGGACAGGTAGGGTTGTCAGGTGTCTGTTTTTTTTTTTTTTTTACCAGAAAGCCTGGTTGAAAAGGGACCCTGGCATCTCTGGTCAACACAGCTGATCAGGCTGCTAAAAGTCCTGTTGGCCGCAGCAGCCGGCTCCACCTGGCTCCCCGAAGCAGCCGGCATGTCCCTCCGTCTCCTAGACACAGGCGGGCACCACGTGCTGCCCCTGCCTGTGGCGCAGGTGCCACCCCCAGTGCCAGCTCCGCTGCTCCCATTGGCCAGGAACTGCGGCCCGTGGGAACTATGGAGGCGCCCCCTGCAGCTGGGGAGAGTGCGTGGAGCCCCCTGGCAGCCCCTGCTCTGAGGAGACAGAGCAACATGTCATTGCTTCCTGGGAGCCATCTGAGGTAAGCGAACGGAGCCTGCACCCCAAATCTCCTTCCACACCCAAACTGCCTGCCCCAGCCCTGAATCCCTCGGCCCCCATCTCCAGCCCCCTCCTGCATCCCAAACCCCTCATCCCTAGCCCCACCCCAGAGCCTGCACCCCGAGCTGGAGCCCTCGCCCCCTCCTCATGAAAATGAGCGAGCGTGGGGGAGAGCAAGGCAGGGAGGGATGGGGGACGGAGTGAGCAGGGGCGGGGCCCCCAGGAAGGGGCAGCAAGGGTGTTCGGTTTTCTGCAATCCCAAAGTGGGCAACCCTCTGGCAGACCATTCATGTAAAATACTGCGGCTAGGGGCAGGGTTGATTTACGATGCCCCGTGCACACAGCTGAAGGGAGCGCTGGCGGGGCGCTGCCCACCCCTGCCCAGGGGTGGGTTTGGAGGGGCGGAAGCTCTGCTGGGGGATTCTGAGGACAGCCCAGGGGCGGAGGAGGGGACAGGTGGGCCTGGGATTTCCAACCCCATAACAAGACCATCCGCAGCGCTGCAGGACGCCGAGAGCCCTCGCGGCCCAGCCCTTGCCGTGTCGAACGGGCCAAGGGCAGCACTGCCTGACACCCCTGGGGTGTGGCTGAGACAGTGGGGCCCCGCCTGCTCCCACTGAAGGGCCGGGGGCGGGGGCGCGGGCGCGAGGGAACCTCGATCGTAATCTGGGGGCAGCAGGAGGGGCGCTGGCCAGCGCCGCTCCGGCTCCTGCCCGCGCCCCGCAGGCCGCGGCGTGGGCGGCCCGCTCCGGGCCCGGGCAGGCGCGCTGCGGCCGCGAGGCGGAGAGGGAGGCGGGAGGCTGGAGCTGGAGCTGGAGCGGGGGCTGCTCAGGTGGAGGGCGGCGCGCGGCCGCGGGCCGGGAAAGCCAGCGGCCAGCGCCTGCCTGGCACCCCCCACCCACGCCCCGCCCAGGCACCCCCGAGCGCTGCGGGCTCCGAGAACGCGCCGCTTCCCCGCGCCCTCCACTTCGAAGTGAGTCCGGCCAGCCGCGCTGCCCGCCCTGCGTCGCCGCGTGGCCCCGCTGGAGCAGGCGGGTGAGGGGCGCCGCGCGGGGCTGCGCGCGGCCCGGGGGCTCTAGGGGTTCGGGGGCCCCGGCCTGGCCCCGGGAGGACGTATGCGGGTGTGGATGTTGCCTGGCACGCAGAGGAGGGGGTGCTGCCATGAGGGGTCCATGTGGGGGTGAATGCTACGGCTCTGCGGGGCGCCGGCTTGTTGTACTTGCAGGGAAGATCAGATCTTGTGAAATTGTAACCTGCCGCTCAGCCCCAGAGAGCGCTGCAAATGTGAAGGGCCGACCACAGTACCTGCTCTTAGCTGGCTCCCCGTGTGCAGGATTTGCAGGAGGGTTTTGGGTGTGGGCTTAAATGCAGAATAGTCTCTCTCCCGTGGCTTAACTATAGAGCTAGAGGGCGTTCAAGGAAAGACAGCAAAGGTCATTTTGGGGGGGGGGGGGTGTGGGGGGAATGGAAGGCACTGTGGTGTATGAGCCCTGCAAGGTGCTGACACACTTGTGCTGCCTGTCCATAGTTGCTCCTAGGGGACTGCATCATGCACGTGGGTTAGATGACCAGTTCCTATTTCCAGGGCCAGACACCTGGGACTATGACTTCTTATTTCCCTCTATGAAGTATTTAAATGAGCTGAATGTCACTGTCTCATTGTAACTATCTTCATGCGTGTTTTTAGGAGTGGAAATGACGACGGTGCGGGGTGGGGGTGAGAAAGGTCCTTTTGGCCTTGGAATTGCTTGGAAGTGAGTTTAGTACATGGAGCAAATCATAAAATAATGTGCAGTAATGCACAGAAGCATTAGTATACCTTTCTTCAGCCCTTTTTTGAGTGGTCTCACTTTGAACATTTAAAGCATGGTATATGTTAAATAACGAAGCCTCACAACAGCCCACTGTGGAAAGCGGGTCTTATCCCTGTTTTACTATATAGGAGAAAACAGAGTAAAGTGATTTATCCAAGGTCGCATGATGAGACATCGTTAGTGCCAGGTTTAAATCTCAGGAGCACTTCATTTCTGTAGTCTTCTTATTTCTCTAAACGAGTGTTTCTCAACCCACGTGTGGCATGACTCAGAAATGGGTCACTTCCACTGGCAGTGAGGGGAAATAATACCCTGTGGTTGCCAGGAATTCTGGGTGGGGAGGGCAGGGCCGGAAAAGAAAGACTTGCTTCTCTGCCCTTTCCTGTCCTCCAGCTCCAGCCATTGACACTTCCTTGTCATCCTTGACAGTGCTCAGCTTCAGGCCTGGGGACACTTCATGCCTACAGGTTCCCCTTGCTGTCCCTATCCACAGCAGCTGCAGCATCCAAAATATTTCTGTTATGTCTTCCTATGACTCACATGCTACAACAGCATTATAATTGGTTACAGGATGATTATTTTTGGTTCATTTTGTTGATTGAGGATCCAAAAAAAGTTGAGAATCACTTCTTTTGGCTTAATGGCCTCTCCTTTTTAAAATTGTATTTGTGTAGACTGTACTTACGTGCGTGTGAAATTTGTAATAACAAAAACAAAGAGCAGAGTTTTCTTAAATAACATTAGGTTCAAATTTGTTTTCTTTCTACACTCTAAGGAACATACATTCTCTTCTGTTACATTGCATGGAGGAGGGCAATTTGTATTAACTTTGTTAAAACAGGTTTCAGAGTAGCAGCCGTGTTAGTCTGTATTCGCAAAAAGAAAAGGAGTACTTGTGGCACCTTAGAGACTAACAAATTTATTAGAGCATAAGCTTTCGTGAGCTACAGCTCACTTCATCGGATGCATTTGGTGGAAATGCATCCGATGAAGTGAGCTGTAGCTCACGAAAGCTTATGCTCTAATAAATTTGTTAGTCTCTAAGGTGCCACAAGTACTCCTTTTCTTTTTGTTAAAACACAGATAGAAAATCCCTTGCATGGTTACATATGCTTAAGCATGATGCTCAATGTAGGAGCAGCACTGTACAGTAGCAATAGTGCAAGACTTCCACAGTAGCCTAATACAGACCTTTGAAGAGTGTCCAGATTAGCCTTTACAAACATGTTAGCTATCTCAAGTTAATTGTTTTTTACCTTGAATTAAATGGTTGCCAGTGTAATGAAGCGGAAGCACAAAAGATGTGAATGTTTGGTCTGCTCTCTATATAGAGCAGGGGTTTTCACAACAAATTTTTTGATGGCCTCAGAGTGCGGCCACCAACTCTTGCTGGTGGCCACTTTTACAATTTTAACTAAAATTCCTAATTAAGTTTAGGAAAGACAAGTAAATATGTCCACATACAGGTCCAAATCATTGCAATTTATTTGTTAGGATTTTTTGCAGACTCTAATAAAAATAATGTACACTTGTCTCTATTCTGTACTGAACCTAAACAGAATAGAAACACAAATAAGATGCTTTGCATGTTCTTGTCTTTCTTGTTTTTTTTTTTTTTTAAGACTTGCTAGTTACTAAGTCTGCTGCTGTGGAAAGTAATAAACATACAAATGTCACTTTTCACAACAGCAGATATAGTCAGCCCTGGACAAATTAAGCCCCAGATGGGGAAGTGGGTAGGGAGGCAGTGGGGGCCAGAGATGATGGAGACAATGAATGGAGGGCTGGGAGAGGAGGAACGGATGGGGGTGAGCCCAGGGCCAGAGCCCGCTTTCCACCACCCAGGGAAAGTGGGGAACTCACGAGGAGCCTGCTCCTCCAGCATGCGTCTCCAGAGGGGGGCAGGACCCAACCCCTGCTGGGGGCCTCGGGGAGGGGCCACTGCTTTGACCCCATCACTGCCCAGGAGCCTACGGCCACAAGAAAAGCCCCTAGTGGCCACATGCGGTCATGGCTGCCGCATTTGAGAAATGCTGATGTAGAGCTGCCCTTAGTATTTTTGAGCAGAATCACAAAACCATTTAACTTCTCTCTAATTCCCAGTGATCAGACCAATACTCTGGGGCTGTCTGTTGGTCTTTGGAGTAAGTCATTTACAGTAGAATCTCAGAGTTATGAACACTTCGGGAATGGAGGTCGTTTATAACTCTGAACAAAACATTAGGGTTGTTCTTTCAAAAGTTTACAACTGAACATTGATTTAATATAGCTTTGAAACTACTATGCGAAGAAAAATGCTGCTTTCCCTTTATTCTTTTAGTAGTTTACATTTATCACAGTACTGTACTTATATTTGCTTTTTTAAATTTTTTGGTCTCTGCTGCCGCCTGATTGTGTATTTCCGGTTCCAAATGATGTGTGTGGTTGACTGGTCAGTTTGTAACTCTGAGGTTCTACTATACTTGATTCTTTGCCTCCTATCTTTACTCACTCATTTTAGATAAAGGAAGGATTTTCTGTCTCCTTGTGGGAGGTACAATTATCTTCATTTTATAAGAAAAGTAAGGCAGAAGGTTTAAGTGATTTGATGAAGGCTGTAGAGAGGATTGGTGACGGAGCCAAGATTCATCTACTGGTTAAACTGCACTTAATACATGGGGAAAAAAAGGCTTTTTAACTCAGATCTATAGTTATTATATCTGTTTGGTTTCATCCAGTACCAGAATGTAGGTTGTAAAGTCAATATATAAGTGTAAAATTGAAGGTTACTTCTAAGATAGCTTACACTTTCTTTCATTTATGGGTTAGGTAAATGTTCTGGTTACATTTTACGTTTTGTATTTTCAAACTTTCCGTTCATAAGTTTCATAACATTTATTAATGCTTTTTAACTGTGACACTTTGAGGGGTGCCCATGACTATGGGTGACCTTGTTACCCCCCTTGTCTCCAGTGTGAGGGAGTCTATGTCTCGTAGCTGGGCATCAGCTCCACTGCAACACCAGCCTTTCCAGCACTCTCCTCAGGACTCTGCCAGTCCTATCCTTGCCTTGCAGATTAACAGTAGGTGCACCCCAACCTTTGAGAAAAACCATGAAGAGGTCCCAGAGTCCCTGGATGCTCATAGAAATTACCAAGTCTGCTGACTCCAAAGACAGTACACACACCAGCTTCTTCGCTAAGCTGGGGACGCTTTACTTTAATATTACAGCTCTGAGATGAATTTATAGTAAAACCAAGAATACGTTTGTTAATAAAGAACAGATTTAATTTATATTAAGCAAAGATAATGGAAACAAAAATGGCTACAAATAAAACAAAAGTATAACATGCTTCTGAGATGCTGCATATAACCTTGGCAGGCTCCAGTCTTTGTCAAAAGCAGTTTTTCCTCACCTACAGCTGTTTCTCATGCTCAGCACCACCAAGCCATGTGGTTGGGGCTTCGCTGTTCATGGATGCAAAAAGCGCTGACCTATATGTTTCCTCAGTGATGGATAATCAAAGAATTCTTTCCCCTTCTTCTTGAAGTCCAGAAAAGCTTTGAAATGTATTCTTTTGATATGTACCGAGATAAAGTTCCTCTCTCTTGCTGTGTGTTCTTTGTGATGCAGACACCAGGTCCATTTTTCACATTTTCTTGTTAATTTGCATTTCCTGTTGACTCAAATATAGTCACCATTGTCTTTGGTTAACCCTGCTCAATTTAAATTTTAGACAGGGAGATAATTACTTTACTTTCCTTCCCCTCCTATCTGGAAGGAAACCCATTTCTCCCTTTGTTCGGTCACAGACTTTAAAGCATCATATCACTAAGTATCCATAGTTCTTCATATAGTGTTAATACACACATTTCACAATTATATTCCTGGCCAGTGTGTTATAAGTTTTCATTTGATACCTAATAGATATTCTTTTTAGATAGATGTCATTGCAGCAAGGTTAGGTGTATAATGAGTTTGTCAGGCCTGACATGTTGTTGACACAGAGCAGTAAACCAGCAAAGGGCCTCTCTGGGTATGTCTATACTACCTACCGGATCGGCGGGCACCAATCTATCCAGCGGGGGAAAGGGGGGCGTCAATTTATTGCATCTAGTCTAAACGCGATAAATCGACCACTGAGCGCTCTCCCGTCCACTCCAGTACTCCACCGCTGTGAGAGGTGCAGGCAGAGTCGACAGGGGAGTGGCAGCAGTTGACTCACCACAGCAAAGACACTGTGGTGAGTAGGTCTAAGTGCGTTGATTTCAGGTACATTATTCACGTAGCTGAAGTTGTGTAACTTAGATCGATTTCCCCCCAGTGTAGACCAGACCTCTGTCACAGTAACATTTTCTTAATTTATTAGTTCTAAATGTGTCTTGGAGCTATTCGTTCCAAACAGAAAAGAGGAAAAAAAAAAAAAGTACATATGTGATAGTGACATTTAAGAACAGTTTTAGCATTCAGAATTTAGTGCCACATAAAGATGTGTTTGGACACATGGGTTGAAACTATGTGCTTCTAAGCTCCCTTGTGACTCGTCGGGTTTCAGCCACAGACTCTGGCACCATTTCTAGAGAGTAGGACTCAGTGGTGTAGTTGACCTGCACCCCCCATGACCAGTGCTGATTCCCTGTCCTTCCTTCCCTCCCTCCCTCCAACACCCCAGTTGCTCAACAAACACATGCAACTCCCATTGATCTCAATGTAAGATGTTGTTTTTTCATGTGAACCAGGGGCAGTATATTGTCCTAAGTGATAATGTGCTTTTCAATTAACTTTTAAACTGACAGATGTCATTAGAGTGAGGTATTTTAGCCTTAGTAGTGGTTGACGGGTCTAGCAGGCTACAGTGTAGAGCGATGCTGAAAGAGCCAAATTTTGTCCATTACGAGTTATGTACATGTGCAGCAAATTTAGGCATATAGAGTGGGTTTTTTTTTTAAGGGTACCTATCCCCTTCCCATAAATGCTAATTGGATTTAAGTTGGCTATTCCTTACAATAGCAAGAGGCACCACCAGGTCAAATCCATGTTGGAAAGATTTATCTGTGGGCTCCTTTTGCTACAGAATCTACATAATATAGGGGCACAAATAAATACATTTTTTACCTTATGTGTTCTGGAGCAAGCTTCATAGATGCTTCTACCTGAGTGGTTAGTTTGCCTGTATGCAATATCCAGAGGGCCTCCATGCTTTGTACTTTTTTTTTTTTAAAGCCAGATGTTAGGTTTTGGTATGTCACCTTCTATCTCTCACATTTTGGGTAAGCAATTTGTATTCTGTTGTGTTGTCATACTTGGTATTGTAAAAAGTGAAAGGGAAACATTACTCATTTGGTCATTCCAGAAGTGTTAAAAATTAGGACAATAGGATTTGTAATAGATATTGGAACTTATCTCATGATGAGACATGTTACGTTTTATCAAATTACTCGGAAGAGAAATGGATACACATCTCTTTTGAATGGCAAGATCTTGCATTGGGAATTACAGGGATACTCTTTGCATGTCTTCTGTAGGAGCCTCTCTTTTTAGCCTGCTTTCACATTGGAAATGCTAATCACTACAGTAGTGATGACTTCATATTGCACTAGATTTTTGCAGGATCTCCTTATCCACTGTAAATTTTATTTATTTAGATCTATAGAGTTCCTGTCCAGGACTCTTGCCATATATTTAAAAATTCAAGCTAATCATTCAAACAAAAATAAATGCAGCGGCTTTCCTCCCAAAAAAACTTGCCCCAGCCACAGATCCAGACATTGTGGCACTGATGAGATGGAGAGAGGGTTGTTCTTTCTGAGTGAGGTGTCTGCTTTTGCACACACGCTATCTCACATGGTAGACTCCAAAACTGACTTGTTATGTGTGAAATTTCACTCTGACTACACTTACACAGGAACATCTGATGCAGACCCAAAATTTATGGATTCAGATTCATGTCACCGTCTCTGCTGGTGTGCATATGACACCTAAGAAATTTATACAGTATGTGAGTACACTACATTTTGCAGATCTGGGTCCCTGTCTAATCCATTAGATTGGGATCCCTAGGGCCACTTGAGAGAAGTTACCAAACCTGCAGCTGCAGAGTTCCTATGTTGGAACGGATGGGCTGTCCACCCCAATCAATGGCTTTAATTGTTTCCAAAGCTGCCAGTAGGTTTTTGTCTAAACTGATCTTTTTTTTTTTTTAAAAAAGCTGTTATGTTTGGCAAGTTTCTTTTTAGCGTTTGGTAATAATTCTTTACCAAATGCTAGAAAGCAAACTTCCTGACTATAACCCTAAAACCCAAACCACTGTCCTCCTTAAAATGTAGACATAGGACTCTGTGTATGTCGTTCACTAGTAGCACTAGAATAAAGCTTCATGACTGAGGCACAAAACACCTTTCCCCTTCCCTAACAAACCACCTCTAAGCTTTCAAGACCCAGATATGGAAAAGTGTCTCTGGTATTTTTCATTCCAGCATGTTGATTAAGGTTAGAGCTTATTGTTGTGTTTAAGATTTGACCTACACATAGCAGTCAGCTCTGGGACTTCACAAAAATGCAAATTAGGTTTAAAATAATATGCTAGTGGGATAATATTTGTCAAATTTTCAAAATTATCTTATTCTTGTGAAATAAAGGGACTATAGCAGCGGAACCAATCACCAGGGAATCTCCAACATTAAGTGGTTCTCCAGATGATGCAGTAGCAGAGAAAATGCTCCACGTCCCTTTTTTCCAACCATCCCTGGAGGTGGGGACATGTAGGGTACATAATCGGCAAAGGGGCATGGCTGAAGCACTGCTCTACTTCAGCTACTCTTGGCTATCAGAGGCATGCCTAGGGATCAACTGGAGCTGAATAGAAGCTATAGTAACCCAGAGACTGCTCTTAATGTATTCTGGGGGCAGGGCCTGGAATAAAGGAAACACAACACCCTTTCTTGTACCAAGAACAGCTCAGCTAGAGTGAAGAATCAGGTTAATTATTCTTAGGAACCAAAGTTTGCATTGAGATTGGATGATAAATGTTGCATAAGAACTTGTATAGAATATATTTTTCTACTATGCAAGGTTATGATTAGGTT
The DNA here is from genome assembly GCF_009764565.3 of Dermochelys coriacea. Taxonomy (NCBI): domain Eukaryota; kingdom Metazoa; phylum Chordata; order Testudines; family Dermochelyidae; genus Dermochelys; species Dermochelys coriacea. Next base: position 59,496,415 of record NC_050069.1, read on the forward strand.
GCACCTCCCATTTATGAGATAATCAATTGTGACATGTCCTATACTATGGTTTTTTTTGCTTGTCATCAAACCATATATATTACTGTTGCTCAGAGCATATATCAGTTAGGAGGATAATTTCTTTACATGTACATCAGATTATGTAGGCAGCTAAACTGCAGAGTCTGGATTTGCCAGCCAAACCATCAACCCTTGTTTGTAACTCATGTGAATCCTGAAATCTGTGCAAGAGATGATCCTTAATTGGCAACTTCCTGTTTTAAGAGACTACCCTAAATATATATGTGTGTGTATGTATATTGTGACAAAGCTCTGACCTTGCCTCCGTGGGTCCCGCATTTCCTGGCAGATTTTGCTAGCCTCAGAGGCTCATTGTGACCCTCCATGGAACCCTTCTTTCGCTAGAGACAAGGGTCACAGTCTACTGAGCCATTTCCATCATAAGCCAGCGAGGGAGGTGAGGAGAAGTTATCCTTCCTTGCACAGTCTCTGTTGTCTCCCAGTCTCAGTGATTAAACAGGGGACAAAGGTCCACCTTCTACTCCAGGCTCCAGCCCAGAGACCCTAATAGTATCAGCTATGGTAGCTGACCTTTTAGAAACATGACATGTACAATTCCCTGGGCTACTTCCCCCACAGCAGCCCTCACTTCCTCAGACTCCACTTCACCCTTACCTCAGGGTCTCCTTCCATGTGCCTGATATGGTGTGTACTACTCAGCCTCTCCAACAGCACAACTTCTTCCCACAGCTCCTGACATGCACACCCACCTGACTAACTGGGAGGCTTTTAACTAGTTTCAGCCAGCCCCTGATTGGCTTCAGGTGTCCCAATCAACCTAGCCTTCTCCCTGCCTTCTGGAAAGTTCTTAATTGGCCCCAGATGTCTTAATTGATCTGCAGCAGCTGCCACTTATCTTGGTAGCAGGGATTTGTTCAGCGTGGAGTGCCTCTCTCTCTCTCTCTCTCTCTCTCTCTCTCTCTCTCTCTCATTGCTCTCCCATAGCCTTCTAGCTTGGAGGAAGGTGGAAAGCTGCTACTCCTGTTGCTCCAGCTGCTCCCCTGGCTGGGCCAGACACCCCCCACCCTGTTCTCTGCTACCTGGTTGCTGGACCCCCCACTCTTGGGTGCTGCTACTGCTCCAACTGCAGCCCTGGGGGGGGCTGCTAGCCCACTCCCCACAGAGGAGGAGTGAGGGACCCCAGCCACTGCTGTTGTGGATACCACCACCAGCACCACCACCTGAGAGGGGTCCTCTCTGCCTGCCTGGACTACAACCTGGAGTTCCTGGAGCTGCTGCTGCTGTGGAGTCTGCTGCCTGGAGCTGCTAAAGCCTGAGGAGGAGAAGAAGAGGATCATCTGCTAGTGGGGCAGCACCTAGAGCCTTTGCAGACCACCGTGGAGGGGGCCCTAAGACTGAGTAATTTTCAAACTGTGCTCTTGTGGTGGGGGTTTTGACTGTGTTTCTAGGGACACGGGGTGTGGTGCGGAGCTGCCCCCCGATCCATCTGTGTGTCCCCCCAACCCCCACCACTATTACCACCACTGCTGCCCCCTCCACCACCCCCACTGGCTGTATACCATCTGCCTCAGCTCCTGCCTCTGGACTCCGCTGCTTGCTTGGCTTGCCATGCCCTATTTCCACCCTTTGGGCCAGAAGCAGCAGCCAGCTAAAAAAAGACTTGTGCAAGTGCACATGGGCACATGTGCCCCCCCCCCGGACTGCCTAACCCCCAGCTTTGCCCTTTACTACCTGCCCCATTTGCCACTTGCTTTGCCTCCTCTTTTGCCCCAGCCCCCCTTACTAGCTTCAGTTTGTTTGCCTGTCCCGCCCATTTCCTTCTGCAGCCTTTGTTTGTTTGCCCCGCCCCAGCCTCTGAAGCTAGCCCCTTGTTTTCCCTGTTTTACCTCCAGACCGCTTAACCCCTCGCTCCGTGTGCCCATGCCCCCTCCCATGTGCTTGTGCAATTCCCCATTTTAGTTGCAACCCTCTTCACTGCACCCCCAATGTTGTTGTATCCCCCATTACCCTAGTGCATCAAGAGGAGCCGGAAATCCACCTTGTGTCGGTGACTGACCCCAACCCCTGATTGCCCCCGTCCAGCCCACCCCTTTTGGCGCCCTCCTCCCCTACCTGCAGCCTAGCGGGGAGGAGTGGTCGACCTGCTTCCCCTCTCCCCTCCTCCTTTTGGTGTCCCCCCTTTCCTCGCTCATGATGGCGGGGGATGAGACGTGTGAGACCCCTCCAGTAGCCCGAGCTCACCCTCCCCCGCCTGCCCCTCTGTCACCCCCCCAAGCTTCTACCTCCGCTGCCAAACCATCTGCCATCGCCCCCGCTGGGGCACCAGCAGCGACGGGCACCAGGGTGACTTCCACTGCTGCCACGTCTCTCACCCCCTCAGATTTGGGGGGAGTCCCCCCAGCCGGCGGGAAGGGCCAGGGGAAGAAGAAGGGGAAGGGCCCCGCTAAAAAGACCAGGCCCTCCATGGCAGGGGCTGCCCCCAATGCCCCTGCCCCATCTCCAGCTGGGGCGCCCCTCCCCGCTGTTCCCTCCACCAGCTCTGCAGGTGTCCCTTCCCCGGCCCCCAGAGCATACGCCCAGGTGGCGGCAGCCGCCCCGCCTGCCGCTACGTCATTTCTCCAGCCCACCGCCTCCGCTACCATCTATAGCGGCCGGCGCCCCTTTCCCACCATGACCAGGAAGCATGGCGTCCGTTGCCTCCTGGTGCCCGCCTCGCCCCACGTGGAGACCTATGTGCGGGCGTTGTCGAGGGTGGTGGGGCCCACGGCCATTGTGGCGGCCTCCAAAATGTATGGCAAGGTCGTCGTCTTCTTAGCATCGGAGGCCGCCGACCAGGAGGCGGTGGAGAAGGGCCTGGCGGTGGGGGGCGTGTTCGTCCCTTTAGAGCCGCTAGAGGACCTGGGCGTCCGCCTGGTCCTGACCTCCGTCCCTCCCTTTCTCCCCAATGCTGCCCTGTTACCCGCCCTTTCTACCTTGGGAAAGCCCATCTCTGTCATCAGCCCTCTCCTGTTGGGCTGCAAAGACCCCGCCCTCCATCACGTCCTCTCGTTCCGCCGGCAAGTGCAGCTTCAACTGCCGCCGGCGGCGCGCGATGGAGAGGCGCTGGAGGGGTCCTTCCTAGTCCCCTACCAGGGGACCCATTACAGGGTGCATTATTCCACGGGGGAGGCCCGGTGCTACCTCTGCCGGGCGATGGGGCACGTCCGGAGGGACTGCCCCCTGGCCCAGGAAGGAGGGGCATCCAGGAGCCCCGGCAAGGCACCGGCCCCGTCATCGCCGATGCCCCTGGCTGCCCGGTGCCCGAAACCGCCCCTCCTCCTTCCCAGTCCACCATTGCTCCCGCTCAGGCCCAAGGGGCACCCCCCCACTATGCCCAGACGAGCGGGAGAACCCTGCCCCCGCTGTATGCAATCTGGTGGGGCCTGTGGAGGAGGGTGCGGCAGTGACACCGCCAAGCATGGGAGAGGGCCAGCCCCAAGGGGAATCTTCCCTCCCTTGAGCTGCCCCACCGTTACCCCCTCAAGTCCCTGAGCCATCGCCTCTGCCCCCTGACACAACCCCTGCTAGCCAGCCCCTGGATGATGCCATGGAGGGCTGGTCCCTAGTCCAGGGGAAGCGGGGCAAGCGGAAGGCTCGAGCTCCGCTCCTCCCATCTGACGCGGAGGCCCCCCGGAAGACCAGGAAGGGGGGCACCGATGCCGAGCCTTCCGCTCTACCCACGGGTGTGTTCCATCCACGAAAGCGGCTGGGGAAGACGTGGCAGCACTGGAAGGCGGTATCTCCCCTCCACGGGAGTCCCTTCCCTCCAAGACCCCCGAGGCACCATCTGAAACCCCAGTGTGCCCCGAAGTAACCGTCGCGTCAGGTGCCGGCGGGGAGAATCCGGGGTAGCGGAAAACAATTTCCCCTCTATATATGAGGAGATCGAGGCCCTGGGTCTGACCCCGGTCACCCAGGGGGAGGACGATCCTATGCAAGCGGGCCTCAATCTGGGCGACTTTACTCCAGCCCCCCTTTCCCCATGTTCCCTCCCCCTAACCGTTGCTTCTGCTCCCACCTCCGAGGAGCCCCTGGACTCCTCCATCAACCCGGCTGCAGAGGGCACCCCGCTGAGAGCCGCCGAGCCAGTTGAGGCGACGGCCAGTACCACGCGGCTGGAACCTGAGCCACCAGGGGCGTCCCTCGCTGGTGAGGAGCATTCGACCTCCTTTCCGGGAGAGGACCCTACAGAAGAAATTCCACCTCCTGATGCCGTGGCTGCCAAATCCACCAGAGAGCTTGCGCCCGGCATCAGTGAGAGCCCTCTCCCAACCCAGACTCTCATCTCTGCCCCTGCCCCTGCCCTTATCCCGCCCACCTCCCGAGATATTATTGCCACCCCTGGGACAGTCTCCTTCCCCTTTCCAACAGATGACTCCCAGGGAATGGCTTTTGTGTTTGCCCGTCCCGACCCACCAGGGGCTGCTATCCTCCATCCGCCGCCCCCTATCGCCCCAGCATTCAGGTCAACCCATCAGGAGCCCCGTCGGGGGTCCGCACCCTGTCTGCCCGTCTCGCTGGGCCAGGGGGCTGTACCAACGGCCCCATCGGGGAGCAACCAGACCATAACCCCAGCCCCCCATGCGCTGCGAGAGGAGTTGCGGGAGTTCCTAAAAGACGTCCGTGGCTCCCGCAACAAAGTCCAGCTTGCCCTTCAGCGATGGGGGGACTTTAATCAAATCCTCCGGGCCGCAAAGGCCCTCATGGGGGAGGGGAAAAGGACCGGGAGACAGGGTGCCGCGGCCTACCAGCGGGTCCGCCACTTCCATGACTCCTTACTCACCTACGGGGTGGGTCACGGACTGCTGTGAGGCCCGCCGGGAGCCACGAGCATCCCTGCCGGCGAGGATCCCCCCCCAGCCCTCCTCATGGCACCCTTTACCATCACAACATTGAACACCCGTGGCTGTAGGATGGGTCTCCGCAGGTCCCAGGTGCTCTCCTTCCTTCGAGAGGGGAGGTACTCTGTGGTTTTCCTGCAGGAGACCCATACGGATCCGATCGCCGAAGACAGCTGGCGGCTGGATTGGGGGGACAGGGTCTACTTTAGCCACCTCACAGTTCATACGGGTGGAGTGGCGACCCTGTTCTCCCCCGACCTACGGCCCGAGGTGCTGGGGGTCGCCGAGGCTGTGCCGGATCGCCTGCTGCACCTCCGGGTCCGCATGGAGGGGCTCGTAGTCAACCTCGTCAACATCTATGCCCCAGCAGCGAGCCCGGAGCGGCTGCAATTCTATCAGCAGGCATCCGCCTTCCTCGGCACCTTGGATCCTCAGGAGTGCCTGGTCCTGGGAGGGGACTTTAACATCACCCTTGAGGAACGGGACCGCTCGGGGACCGAGAAGAGCCCGGCCGCCGTGGCCGTCCTCCAGGAGATAGTGCAACACCACTCCCTGGTGGACGTCTGGCGTGACCACCACCCGGATGACACTTCCACGTTCACCTTTGTCTGGGTGGAGGCCCATCGGTCGCGCCACTCCCGGTTGGACCGCATTTATTTATCACGCTTTCATCTTTCACGAGCCCACTCCTCCAGCATCCGGCCGGCCCCATTTTCTGACCATCACATAGCCACCGTGACAGCCTCCCTCTGCGCAGAGAGGCCGGGGCTGGCCTATTGGCATTTTAACAACAACTTGCTGGAGGATGCGGGCTTCGTGGCGTCCTTCCGGGAGTTCTGGCTGGCCTGGCGAGGGCAGCGGCGTACCTCTCCCTCGGCGCGGCGGTGGTGGGACGTAGGGAAGGTGCGCGCCCGGCTCTTCAGCCGTGACTACACCCGGGGCGCCAGCCGACGGAGGGATGCAGTGATAGAGCAGTTGGAACGGGAGGTCTTAAAGCTGGAGAGGCGTCTGGCCGCCAGCCCCGAGGATCCACCCCTCTGCGGAGCGTGCCAGGAGAAGCGGGAGGAGCTCCGGACCCTCGAGGACCATCGGGCCCGGGGTGCCTTTGTTCGATCCCGCATCCGTCTCCTTCGGGAGATGGATTGCGGCTCCCGCTTCTTCTACGCCCTGGAAAAAAGAGGGGGGCTAAGAAACATATCATCTGCCTACTGGCAGAAGATGGCACCCCCCTCACGGATCCGGTGGAGATGTGCGAGAGGACGAGAGCCTTCTACGCAAGCCTATTCTCCCCGGATCCAACCGATCCTAACGCTTGCAGAGTGCTTTGGGAAGAGCTCCCGATGGTCAACGTGGGCGACCGAGACCGGCTAGAGCTGCCTCTCACTCTGGCCGAGTTCTCGGAAGCCCTCCGTCGCATGCCCACCAATAAATCTCCGGGCATGGACGGGCTGACCGTGGAGTTCTACTGCGTGTTCTGGGACGTCCTGGGCCCAGACCTAGTCACCGTCTGGGCTGAGTCTTTGCAGAGCGGGGTCCTCCCTCTTTCGTGCAGGCGAGCCGTGCTCGCCTTATTGCCGAAGAAGAGGGACCTCCGCGATTTACGAAATTGGCGTCCCGTCTCGCTTCTCAGCACGGACTACAAAATCGTGGCAAAAGCCATCTCCCTGAGGCTAGGGTCCGTGCTGGCAGACATGGTCCACCCAGACCAGACCTACACTGTCCCGGGCCGCAGCATCTTCGTCAACCTATATCTGGTCCGGGACCTATTGGAACTTGGGTGTAGGGATGGTCTGTTGTTTGTCCTCCTGTCCTTAGATCAGGAGAAGGCGTTCGACAGGATGGATCACGGGTATCTCCTGAGCATTTGGATTCAGACCCAGGTTTGTGAATTTTCTCCAGGTGCTGTACGCTTCCGCAGAGTGTCTGGTAAGGCTCAACTGGACCCTGATCGAACCGGTCAGCTTCGGGCGAGGAGTACGGCAGGGGTGCCCCCTCTCAGGCTAGCTGTATGCTCTGGCGATCGAGCCCTTCCTCTGTCTCCTCCGAAGGAGGGTTGGTGCTGCGGGAGCCGGAGCTGCGGCTGGTCCTGTCGGCCTACGCTGATGACGTGCTCCTCGTGGTCCAGGACCCGGGCGACTTGGAGCGGGTGGAGGCTTGCCAGGCCATCTATTCGGCAGCCTCCTCCGCGCGGGTCAACTGGGTCGAGCTCTGGCTTGGTGGTAGGGGACTGGCGGCAGGCGAGCTCCCTCCCACCTGCGCTTCAGGCCATCCGGTGGAGCACGGGTCTGCTGCTCTATCTGGGCGTTTACCTTTCTGCCACGCATCCCTCTCTGCCAGAGAACTGGCAGAATTTAGAGGGCGGGGTGATAGAGCGGCTCCGGAAATGGACAGGACTACTCTGGTGCCTCTCCCTTCGAGGGAGAGCGCTAGTGCTTAATCAACTAGTCCTGTCCATGCTCTGGTTCCGGCTCAACACCCTGGTCCCAGCCCCGGCTTTCCTGGCCCACCTCCGGACTTCGATTCTGGAGTTCTTTTGGTCAGGACTGCACTGGGTCCCTGCAGGGGTTCTTCATGTACCTCTGGAGGAGGGAGGGCAGGGCCTAAAATGTCTGCTCACTCAGGTCCATGTCTTCCGTCTCCAGACCCTGCAGAGGCTCCTTTATGGTGCAGGTAGTCCGGCATGGAGCATACTGGCGCACGCCTTCCTGCGCCGCTTCCGAGGGCTCCGATACGACCGGCAGCTCCTTTATCTCCATCCGAGAGGTCTTCCGTGAGACTTCTCCGGGCTGCTGGTCTTCTACCAGGACCTCCTCCGGACCTGGAAACTCTTTACAACGACCAGGTCCGTGGCGGTCACCGAGGGGGCAGATCTCCTTGCGGAGCCCCTGCTACACAACCCCCAGCTCCGTGTGCAGGTGGCGGAGTCCCGCTTGGTGCGCCAGAGTTTGGTCCTGGCAGAGGTCACAAGAGTCGGAGACCTCCTGGACTATGACCAGGGAGACTGGCTGGATCCCCTGATGCTCACTCAGCGCATGGGGCTTTCCAGACTTTGTACTCCCCGGCGCATACTTCAGGAGGTGAAGGCCGCTTTGCCGCCCGCTGCTCGGGTTCATCTCGACCAGGTCCTGCACGAGGGCACACCCCACCCACCCGTTACCCCAGGCCCACCGGACCTTTTAATTGGACCCCTGCCCCGTGGACCCAACCGCCCCCTTCACCCCTTTACTAGAACCCGGCTGCACGAGATGCAGCCGGTCTGCTTTCAAACCGCGCCAAGAAAACATCTCTATACGCTCGTGCTCCACACCCTTCAAGCCCGCACCCTCGTGTCTCGCCCCGATACAAAATGGCGGGACCTCCTGCCACCTTTGGAGGGTGAGGAGCCCCGGTGGGCCAGTCTATATTCCACCTTAGTCCCAAGGCCCACCGGGGATGTCAGTTGACAGCTCCTTCACGGAGCTGTGAGCACGGGTGGGTACTTGTCTGGAATTGAAGTGAACCACGCCACCTGCCCCTTTTGCGGCGTGAGGGATACCCTGGCACATGTCTACCTGGAGTGTGCCAGGCTGCAGCCCCTATTCCGTCTCCTCACCAATATTTTATTACGTTTTTGGTTGCACTTCTCCCATCTTCTCATTTATGCACTCCCTATTCGTGGCCCCACAAAGTCGCGGGATCTCCTGGTCAACCTCCTCCTGGCCCTAGCTAAAATGGCCATCTACAAAACCAGTCAGGAGGTTGGCCGATGGAGTCTCCTGTGACTGTGGGGCCTATTTCCGATCCTCGGTCCATTCACGTATCCGGGCAGAGTTCCTCTGGGCGGCGTCCTCTGACTCCCTTGACGCCTTTGAGGAGCCGTGGGCGTTGTCCGGGGTTCTCTGGTCGGTGTTCCGGTCCGGTTCCCTTTGTTTGACCCTTTGACCGCACTCCTGTCCCTGTTATTTTATTAGTTGTCCCCCGAAATTTTTTGGGTATCTAGGTCCTGTGGATCCCCCTTTTAGGCTGGGGGGGATCCTCTAGCGGTGGACGGGCTTTGCCCGCCCACTTCCCGGATCCCAATAAGACTACTTTTCTATTGCCATCTGGCCTTGTCCCATCACTATATATAATTCTGCTCAACGTTTAACAGATCTCCTGTATTGTTAGGGTTTGAGGTGGAGTTATTGACGTGCAGAAGGAGTGGAGATATGGTAAGCCCTTCCATAGTAACCAAACAGACTTGGTGTATTGAAGATACAGACTCATCGTCCCGTCCTTACTGGTGTGCGTTTGATGACTTTTAAGAAGTCTTTATGAGCCTTTCCCTTACGGGAGAAAGTCACCTTAAGTTAACTATGAAGATATGCATTGCTACCATTCCATATAAAGAGAAGAAACTGTCCACCTTTGGATATCATTGTAGAGTGAAGGGAATGAAATCCAACATGAAGTACTTTTTATAGAATCATAGGACTGGAAGGCAACCTGAGATCTATCTAGTCCAGTCCCTTGCACTCATGCCAGGACTAAGTATTATCTAGACCATCCTTAGGGGTGTTTGTCTAACCTCTTCTTAAAAAAAGTCCTATGATGGAGATTCCACAACCTCCCTACGCAAATTGTTCCAGTGCTTAACCACCCTGACAGCTAGGAAGTTTTTCCTAATGTCCAATCTGAACTTCCCTTGTTGCAATTTAAGCGCATTGCTTCTTGTCCTATTCTCAGGTGTTAATGAGAATTTTTTTTCTCCCTCCTCCTTGTAACATCCTTTTATGTACTTGAAACATGTCTCCCCCTCAGTCTTCTCTTCTCCAGACTAAACAAACCCATTTTTTTCAATCTTTCATTGTAAATCATTTTTTCTAGACCTTTAATCATCTTTGTTGCTCTCCTCTGGACTTTCTTCAATTTGTCCACATCTTTTCTAAAATTTGGCGCCCAATACTCCAGTTGAGGCCTAATCAGTGCAGAGTAGAGCGGAAGAATTACTTTTTGTGTCTTTCTTACAACACTCCTGCTAGTACATTCCAGAATGATGTTTGCTTGTTTTACAACAGTATTACACTATTCCTTCATATTTAGCTTGTGATCTGTTATGACGTCCAGATCCCTGTCTGTAGTACTGCTTCCTAGGCAGTCATTTCCATTTTGTATGTGTGCAACTGATTGTTCCTTCCTAGGTAAACTACTTTGCATTTGTCCTTATTGAATTTCATCCTATTTACTTCAGATCCTTTCTTCAGTTTGTCCAGATCATTTTGAATTTTAATCCTATCCTCCAAAGCACTTGCAACCCCTCCCAGATAGGTATCATCGGCAAAGTTTATAAGTGTACTCTCTATGCCATTATCTAAATCATTGATGAAGATATTGAACAGAACTGGACCCAGGACTGATATCTGCGGGACCCCACTCGATAAGCCCTACCAGCTTGATTGTGAACCACTCATGATTACCCTCTAGAAATGGGTTTTCCCATCAGTTATGCACCCGTTTTCTAATAGCTCTGTCTAGGTTGTATTTCCCTAGTTTGTTTATGAGTAGGGCATGCGAAACAGTATCAGAAGCCTTACTAAAGTCAACATATACCACATATACTGTTTCCCTCCTATCCACAAGGCTTGTTACCTTGTCAAAGAAAGCTATTAGGTTGGTTTGACATGATTTGTTCTTGACAAATCCATGCTGACTATTACTTATCACTTTCTTATCTTCTAGGTGTTTGCAAATTGATTACTTAATATTTTCTCCATTATCTTTCTGGGTACTGAAGTTAAGCTCCCTGCTCTGTAATTCCCCAGGTTGTCCTTATTTTCCTTTTTATGCTTGTTTACCTTTTGTAGTTTTATTACCTTTTAAAAATACGAATAACTCTTTGGGGCAGGGGCTGTCATTTATCTTACGTTTGTGCAGCTGCAATGATTCCTGGGGTACCCAGCATTGTGAAGCATCTCAGTACCACCTGCCCATAGCATGAGGAAGTCTAGTCTGTGCTTGCCAGGGGGCCAGCTCCCCAACTCCACCAGCTATGGGGCAACACAAGCACTCCCCTCTAGACCTCTACAGGCCTGGCTGTCTCCCTACATGTGTTTAAAAAAAAAAAAAAAAAAAAAAAAGACACACTCCAACCCTTGAACTATCCAAGTGACTCCCTGGAGTGTCCAGCCCCTGTTTCACTGGACACTCGTGGTAGTCTCAGATCTGCTTTTTCAAAAGAAGGAGTACACCCCAGCTTATCAGTTCTACCCCAAACCACTGCTCTGCTTAATACACAGTACTTAGATATCTTAATAATCAAGTATATGTCAATTTAACAAAGTAATTCAAAGTAGGAGCAAGCAGAAATATTTTAAACAAATGGTTATATTTAAATAAAGTTCTTACACACATTCTGGAGCCTAGACTTAATTAACAAGATACTCTCTTGTCTAATAAAGTATTGCTCACCAGCGCTTTACAGCCAGGATGGCTTTGATCCTCTTTTCATGAGACAAACAACGCTGTCAGCTTGTTTCCTCGGTGAAGAATTCCCTGTGTTTCTTTGGATTCCATGATATACCAGACTGTCCTTTGATCTTATTCATAAATGGGATTCTCCCCTGCTGATTGTTTTTTTCCTGTAGGTTTTCTCTCTTGTAGATTTTGCAGTCTTTCAACTAGTATCTTGCTCAGTGTGAAAATAGGCCTCCATTGTGAGACATAAAATACAGAATACTCTCATGGCGTCTGTAACCTGCTGTCTGAAAGGTCTGAGTTATGTCATCCCTTGGTGACCTGCCTTAATTCCCAGTCCTTAAGAACGTGAATTTTAGTATAGATGCATAAATCCTAAAGTATTATCCATACAGTGATTATGATAAGCGATGGGCTGCTGGCTCTCGGTAGAGACCTCACATGTCCCCGTTTGGTGAGCTGTTATGCAGATATCTGACCCAGAGGATCCCTGTAAAACCTTCTGCATTTTGTGCTCTCTGCCAATTGCACCAAGAGTCCCTGGATCACAGCAATGCCTAAAACGATGCTGTGACCTGGTTGGTCTTTAGGTGCTATCACCAAATACATATTGAATAATAATATTTAAATAAGCAAAGTGGTTAAATGATCTCAGAAGTAATATAGAAAGGAAAAAAAAGGGACATGTATTTTCATGATTTCCCCTCAATTAGGGTGTTGTCTTTCCCATAATTTGTGAGGTATCCCCCCCCCCATATCAGATGATCTATTTTGCATATAATAATCTCTGTGTAATAGATACTCTGAGTAATTCAGATATAATTTTTAATACAATGCAAGGGAATTTAATTTTTTTGTGTGCGAAATTTACTAAATGTTAAAATATTCTAAATGACATTTATAATAAAGATAACTCAATTGCCCTTGTTTAAGTTTAAAAGTTTAATTTTTTTAAATTAAAATTATAGTATTACATTGTAAATCAACTGCTGTATATTAAAAGCTAAACTCTAATGTCAGTGCTAATTCAGTGCTGCTGCCATCGGCCTATTACAGCTTTGTAGGCAGGCTGAATTTTTGCCCCTAACAGCAGGGTGGGTAGTCAGATTGTAGAGGACAAATTTCTAACCCCCTTAATTATGAGCATACAACTCCATTGACTTGAAGGTGTGTTTTGCCATAGCAAAGAATGCAATATTGGGCTCTTTCTGATAGTGATATATTACACAAAATGGCTTTATGGGAACTATATTATATAAACATCTGTAAGTGTGAGATAATGTTAGCTGCAGCTCCTGTGAGTCAGGTCATTTAGTCACTCCTGAGGAATTGTATAGACTAAAATCTATCTGTTTTATGCTTATTGGCATTATTACAAGAATGCATTTTAAGTGTACAACGTTACCAGTCTTGGTAAAGCTTTCATATTATATATTTGTAAAGGGTATACTGCTGACTTGGAAAGCTGCCAAATCACCCAAATGACATCAATTATCTGCTGGATATTTTCCATGAGAAAAGGCACCATTTTATTCCTGCAGTGAAGTTGCAGAGTCTCCGCTCATGTGGCTTTCCCTTTATGGAGTTTTGCAGGAAAAGACTTTTTAAACGGGCAGCAGTCATTGCTTAGGAGAACAGCATTCTGTACGTGACTTTGGCAGAGAAACATTTCACCCTGCTGTTTGTTGGTTTTTAATTAAAAAATAATTCCTTTTGTAACTTTTTAAAGTCTTTAATAATTTTCTAATTGCCTGATTAGGAATCTGGTGTCAGAACAAGTCCAAGGGCCCAGTCCTGCTCCCACAGAAGTATCTGAAGTTTGCCATTGTCCTCAACAGGAGAAGGATTGTATTGGATCTTTGTAACAGGGTGATCGCCACCAAGGTGCCCCCTCATAAAGTGGTGTCAATAGAGAGCATTGGGGTTTGTGTGAATGTGCCACTCCATTAGGTTTTAGCACTTGCTCATATTCCATAGGCTGCAGAGCCAGAGTACAGGGGTTGGACAGGTGGACCGTGGCCCAACCACCTTTCAGCAGTGGTCTTGTACTAAACTAGTATAGAAGCTGCTGGAGCAGTCCGGAGCATTGCTCCAGCTGCATGGTCACAACATCACTGAAATTTGACCTGGCAGCCCCACCATCCAGACAAAGGGGCAACCAGGCCAAATTTCAGTGGTGGTGTGACCTGGCGCATGAGAAGTCTGTTCCTGTCTGGTGGTGTGCAGGAGAGCATGCCAAGAACTTGACTCCAGGTGGCACTGGCTCATGCATTGTGCAGATAAGAGAGAGAGAGGGGATACTCCCTGGCTGAGGGAGACCTGGTGTCCCTAAGGGGGAGGGGAGACAAGTGTGGATTCTACAGATTTGTTGTCAGAGGGAGGCAGGGACTGTAATTTGCCCCTCTTCCCTCCCCCCCCGAAATGTTTGAATTGGTGCCACAGCTCTCATGGCCAGATGTTGCTGTGCAGGTCTCTTTGTCAGTTTTCTTTCCCAGATTCCTCAAAAACTCCAGATCAGAGTCCAAAGGTAATTAAAACACTCCCCTTTTGGTTCCAGATTATTTAATCCTGATACATGTTGGCCCTCCAGGCTGCTACCCCAGTTCAATGTCTCTCTTCCTAAGGTAGGAAGTCCCCAGCGCTCCTTCCTGGAGCTGGGTCACCATTTCTTAACTCTCTGCAGACCCTCCTTTTAAGAAGCCTAATTGGGTCACCTGATCTTCATCTTCCTCACCTGGGGGAGGTGAGTTAAGCTTGTCACAGGTGGGACTTGGGCCCATCTCCCCTTAAAGTGGCCAGCCCCACTGTGATCATCCCTTCCCTGTAAACCAGAAATGATGGGGAAGATGCACCAGGAAACATGTTACATATCAGTATCCTTCCTACTGTGTGGAGTTGACCTGTTAATGCTTTTTTCATGTTGCTTTTTTAAATAAATCTTATACAAGTAGAAGCATTTGTGCCTGAGTAGAATCCAACAGTATATATCTTGTACATGTAACATTCCCACTGAAATAAAGGATGACAGGATTAAGTCCTTAAATCTCAATCGTGAAATGCATATGCACATACTTATATTTATGAGTGCAAGTAGTCCCACTGAATTAGGGCTACTCACCCAAGTAAGTATTTGCAGGACCTTGGCCTTAATTTGTTACAGAAGGAAAAGCGCCATTTACCTAATTCTATGTGTGTGAGAGAGATTAAGGCTTGGTCTACACTAGGAGTTTGTTGGGATAACTGCATCACTCAGGTTTGTGGATTTTCCACACCCCTGAGCGATTTAGTTATACTAGCTTAACTCCAGGTGTACACAGCACTATGTAGACAGGAGAGCTTCTCCCTTCAATATAGCTACTGCCTCTTGGGAAGGTGGAGTATCTACACTGACAGGAGAAGTTCTCCTGCTGGCATAAGTATCATCTTCACTAAATGCTAGAGGCACATCTGTGCCACTGCTCTGCTGTAAGTATAGACAAGCCCTCAGATTTCATCAGTGATTTCCTTGGTTTACATTGTGTCTCCTGTTCATGCTGCATTTACCCCACACTTTTCATAAACAGATTCATCACAAATTTGGGGAGGGGGAACAACTTCAGGAGCTGGTGTTTGGAGTGATGACTGCTTGACTGGTATGAACAATTAATTTTAAATCTTAAATAATTGTCACAACACTTTATTCTGAAGATAGTTTCCTCTATAAGGAAATAATCTCTTGAAATGCTCCCTTTAAAAAAAAGGACTGAACCTTTTTAAATGTAACTCTATGTTTACTGTTACTTATAACGTCAAAGAACACTTTCTGAAGGTGAGAGAACACAACACATCTCATCTTTGACTTTATAGGCAGTGGGACTGTGACCTACTGTAAACTTGCAGAGATTTAGTATAATATCCTTAGCTTGAGGGCAACATTCTAAAAACGTTGTGGATTTTCTCTTTTATCCTGGCTCAGTCTACAATCATACTTCTTCATTATTATTTCCTTTTAGTATTACAGTACAATTGATGTTGATAGGTAGCATGCAGAAACTGAATTAAAAACAAACAAACCACCCTCTCCCCCCAAACAAAACCACAATTAAAACAATCTTTTGCCTTGTTGGCACAGAAATAGTGGCTGTAGAAAAGTTCCTGTCTGCCTTTCTTTCAGCTGCTGATAGCAAGCACAACAGAGCTATCATTTCCTGCATTTGGCTCATGTAGGTTGTCATAAATAGCAAGACCATATATTTATTTTAAAGATTAATTTAATTCATTGAAGATGAATGTTCCTGACTTGTGTGTACATGTTAGTTAATGGAAAGCTGCAGATGTAAAGATCAGCTCTTACTTTCATGCCAGCAATTTAATACAACTGTGTGGTGTGGTATTCTCCACAGGTGTGTGTGTGCGCGTGTGTTAGGACTGTTTGAAGCACACTTTAGCTAATAGCCTATATATAATTTGGAAGGAGAGATCTTCAGTGAAGACCCTCGGGGGATAAATGGAAAGTCTGTAAGTAAACAACATGTCAGCCCTAAGGAAAGAGTTATTGCTTTTAAAGTAGTAATTATTTTTGTCATAACTGAGTGGTTGGAAACTCCTTAAAGTGAAATACCCACTTTTAATGATTTGAGGCTATGAATTATAATAGGAGAGGTTAGAGGCCTAATCCAAAGATGCATTGCATAATATATGTATATTTTAAAAGATGATACTCTTGAAAATGTCTCATACTATAATACAGTATTTGTTGCTGTCTTCAAGTATTTTTCTTATCCGATTTGACTTGCTCATAACATTTTAATCCTATTAGCAAGTCTCCTAATCAATTTATTTCAGTTTACCTACTTTTTATATGTGATTGTGAGATTGCATGCCATATTCACCGCTGAAATAAATTGGTACAACGCCTGCTGTGAATTTAGGACAAAGTTTCATAAGTCAGCTTTATACACAATGACAAAATCTGTGACTCTGAAATTATGATATTTCAGTGATGCAGTTGTTTCCTGTAAATGCCTGTTTCACAAGCCACATTGGTAAGAAGCTTTGCACACTGATTGCTAATGTAATGAGGCTGTTAATAACACATTTGAATGCTATAAATAAGTCTATATACCTTGCATGATGATGCATTCATTAGCTTGTTTTGTTGTTCTCAATGAGCACTTAATGAACCCTCTAACTTGTAGCTTTTATCCTTGATTATAGAACACATAAATCAGGAAACAGCCTACATACAAATCCTACCTTTGTCTGACCAATTTTTACTTATCATAAAAAAATAGCTCCTAAGATTACTATTAACTTAATAGTAATATTAGAGACTTTTTCTATGTTTTTAAGTTTATTTACTTCGTGTGTTTAACAATACTTTCTAGGTAGTCAGTTTCCCTGTTTCCCTTGTATAGTCAGTTTCCCCTGCTTGTGTGATTTTTTTTCACATAGCAACAAAGTAGGAAGAAATGAGTCACCAAGAAAAAAAAGGTGGCAACCCAAAATTGGGTGATAGTGCTGGTCAGTGACCACTGATGTAGTCCATTCTCCTGACAATGGATGAATGTTTCCAGCAGTATTTGTCTTCTCATTCTCCAGTCTAGCTTTTACTGTCTAAAGCAATGTTGCTACTACCACTTGGCCTAGACATTTTATTTCACAATAGGAGTCTATGTCCACATTAGGATATTGTATCCATTGCTGATACAGCAATGTGTAGAAAGGACCAATCGATATTCAACACCGTTTCAGAAACTATGGTTGAACCTTGCCTCAAACAGGGCTCAGTTATGGTTTCTAAACTGGTGGTGAACATGAATTGGTCCTATTTGCACATGTCATTGAATAGTTTTCTGCACCACCACATGGGCACCACCACAGCTATATCCATGGCTGATGCCTGTTGAGCACTCCCCTGGAGCCCAAAGAGGAATTCTGCCTGACGCAACTAGAATTTTTCTTGTGTTTTCCACTATAATACTATCTCACCACACAACTGAACACAGGTTGCACTTTAAATATTGACATGTGTATTGATCAAGTGCACAATATTGATGGGCAGTGTGTACGTGATTATTACAGTTGTCATTAACAAGAAGTACTTGTTCATGTTTAGGAGCTGTCAGTCAGGGGAACTCTGTTGGGGCTGTGTGGCCCCCCCCATCCGTTCTTTCTACCACTCAACCCAGCCCACTTGACTGCAGAGTCTGGGATGCATTACGTGTGCTCAGGGCCTCCTTATGGTATCATTCCCGTTGCTGAAATAGGTTGCAGTCATGGATTGTACTGATGTGTAACACCTTGATAGCCACCGAGTGGAGTTTCTCTATCAAGATACATGTAGGTCACTGCAATTGTGGAGCTTGTCCTGGCCAAATATATATGGCAGGAGGCAGATTTACCTTTGTGGTTTATCAGTTTTATGCCAGTAGTGTAACTCCATTGATTTTTCATGCAGCTACATCACCATTAAACTGGAGTAATGCAGTGGTGAATCAGGCCCCGGAACTGGGTTTTCTGTTAATCTGTTAAATTGCTGTTTGGGCAGCCAAATTTGCCACAAATAACCAAACCAACACTGAGACTTCTTAAAACCAGTAGTTAGCAAGGCAAAGGAAAGAGTAAACCCAATGAGGTCTGGAGTGAGAAACTGGAGGAGAAAAGGTGTGTGAACCATGAAATGTGTGTGGGGAGGGAAAGGGGAGTTCCAGATTGTGAAATGACGGTGACACAAACCAATAACTTTTTGCAGTCCAGGATCCAGAGCACCTGCAGCCACTCCAGAGTTCTGGTAGTAAGCCACTGAGATAGGGAGATTTTGTGGGGAGGAAAATCCCATTAATGCAGAAAGTAAAAGACTTAAACACACGTAATGCAAACTGTTTTGGGGAAGGCATTTCAAGGCTGAGTGGGAAACACTGAGGTCCTATTCAGTAACTAAATTGAAGGGTGTGTTACATCCTAGGAAAGGAAAAAAGTAGATGGATACCCGAGGAAGTACCAGGAAAAAGAAAATATTTATCAGCCAGTACAATGCAAGTGAAAAAGTAACTACGGGAGACTTGCCACTCTCTAGGGCCAGAGCTTCTCTGCTGAATGAGAGAGACAGTGATATTTCAACTTGTATCTGGGATCAGTAGTCATCTTGTCAATGGTAACAGCCAGCAGGGGACACCAAAATAACTCCCGTGGCCAAATGCTGCTGTTACACTCAAGCAGCCAAACTAGGACTTAATTTACCTCTTGCATCTGAGCAATATTTTTATTTCTGAAGAAATTTTTAATATTTTTATCAAATGGACTTGAATGTCCAGTGATTACGGGTTTGAAATCACATACCATATAAACTGATTGGGGCAGCTCTTAGTTACACATGTGTGTATGTGGACTAACTCCATCTACTTCCTCCACGCTCCCACCTGATATCTGCGAAAGAAAACACAAATACAGTAGAACCTCAGAGTTATGAAAAACCTCCATTCCCAAGGTGTTTATAACTCTGAACAAGCCATTATGGGATGCTCCTCAGGGCAGACTGCTCAGAGCAGGGGCTGACAGCTCTGCAGTGGCTGCCTAGCCAGTGGGGGTGGGGATAGGCAGCTGGTTCTAGCCCCCTGACTACAAGGGTGATGAGTGACGCACCCTGGGGCACTGTAGTGTCAGTGGGTGGCTGGTGCAGGCTGTAACACTTTAAAACTGAGCTGCTACTCCAGAGCACAATGTGCAAGCAGGAGCTGGGGCTACGGCTCCAGCAGCTTACACTCCAGCCAGGTTTCAGGAGCAGCTCGGGAAGTTTCTTCAAGGGCTCTGAGCTTGCTGCTAGCTTGTCCTCTTCCCAGCTGGGGGCAGGGAGAAGGGAAAACAGAATTCACCATCTCCTACCTGTTAGTGGCTGCCCTGCACCGTGGCGGGGCATGAAGTGGAGACAGGCAGCCCAGATGTGCCTACCTTTAAGATTCAATGCAGGCTCAGTACAGTATAGTATTTGTTGTTGTCTTTTGTTTTGTCTCCATTGCTGACTGACAGCTTATTTCTTGTTCCTCATGTTGTCTGGTTGACCAGTTAGTCTGTACCTCTGGTGCTCATATCTTTGAGGTTCTACTGTATAACATTTAAGTCAGATATTATCTAGAGGATTGTGTGTATCTCTAAATACACCTGCCTCATTCTCTCCAGAGGTATTGCCCATAGAGAATTTTGGCCTGTCTACACTTCAAGCTGGAACTGATATTCTCAGCTCATGGAGACAAACTCGTACTACCTCTCGTTGAGCTAATATGCTAAAAACAGCGTGTACCTGTGGCAGTGTGAGTGGTGGGACAGGCTAGTTGCTTCGAGTATGTGCCTATCCTATACCCTAGGCATGTATGTGGGGGGTGGTTAGCCCATCCCACCATTCACGCTGCTGTGGCTACATTCTGTTTTTAGCACACTAGCTTAATAAGACCTAGTGCCAGTATGTCTCCCCAAGCAGGGGGCTCGCACCCCAAGGTAGAAGTGTAGATATGCTCTATATTTGAATCTTGTTTAATGAAAATAGTTATTATAATAAAAAGCTTTTAGTCTCTGTCATGGGCAAATAGAATTTCTTCTTCAAACTTCCTCTGCTTGGTGCAAAGCTGTGTCTGATGTTTGATTAAATCAGAGTCTGATTGTAAAAATTTTAAAAGCTAAAGTTAAATTATTTGTAGTTCATTGAGTACCACACATTGTGCAGGTACACAGCTATTTGGAGTATTTATCAAAATCTTGACTTCAATCTCAGTTTAGCTGTAACTTCTTTTTGATATCAAGTAATCACACAGGTTGCTTTTTCTTTCTCTCTAAGTTTGTATTAAAGCTACTTGGTAAGGTTCAGCATGTCCAATCCTTTGCATAAAGAACTTGAAAGCTGCTTCTGTTATATCAAAAGGACCCATCTCAGGGACTTCAATAAAGGATAACTATTTGTAGGGTTTGTGAATGATGTGCACACTTTTTAAAGACATTCTATTCATATTTTATAAGTGCATCTCCAAGTGGATCTTGACATGCATCAGGTAGTGCTATGCGCAGTCGAACGTCACACTACCTGGCAGAATTATGGCCCACTCCACGAGGGTGCAAGCGACCACCTCCACCTCCCTGGAGGATGTCCTTTTGCACGGTATATGCCAAGTGGTGACCTAGCGCTCCATATGTACCTTCACTGCCCACTTCTCCATTGACCAGTGAGCAGCTGCAGAGGTGACCGTGGTCTGTGTTGTCCTGCAAAAGGCGATACCTCTGGCATCCTGGCACCCACCTCCAAGCTGACTACTGCTTCATATTCACCCACGTTTGGAATACAAAGAGGGACCATCACTCAAAGAATAAGAGGAGGTTACATACCCATAACTGGTGGTCCCCATTTGTACCTTCCCACTGTCCCTTCTACTACGGATGGCCCTATTTACTTAGTGGTAAGAGGGTGACTGAGGGTGCCTCTTATAATCTTGCCTGGACCACAAGGCAATGTACGAAGTGCGTGTGGGTCAATGGGCATTGCTGCTGAAAACTTCTGGCTCCGGTGCCTGGCATGCATGCGCACCCACGTTTGGAATACAAATAGGGACCACACATCTCAAAGAACATCCAGTTTCAGGTAAGTAACCTCCTCATATGCTTAACTTTCTTCCCTATAGTCTCACTGAAATTAATGGAGCTACTTACACTGCACAATATTAAGTCTTTGTAGAATCAGGGGCTAAATGTAGTACTTGTGGTATCTCTCCATTTTTGTGAATTTTTGTAGTTTATTGCCTGTGATATGGGGGAAGTAATTGCATAAGGAAAGAGTAATTGCTAGAACAATTTTTCCCCACAAAACTATGCTAATGGAAAACCCCCGATTCCTCCAAATGAAATGGTGCTTTTGTGATGTGGACA
Organism: Dermochelys coriacea; assembly: GCF_009764565.3. Lineage (NCBI taxonomy): Eukaryota > Metazoa > Chordata > Testudines > Dermochelyidae > Dermochelys > Dermochelys coriacea. Next base: position 59,517,636 of record NC_050069.1, read on the forward strand.
AAAGCCCAGCAGAGATTTGGTTGAGATTATCCAACTCATTTCACCTTTGACTTAATTTAGATTTGACTATATTTCTTTAGAAGTGAATATTGGACTGTTTTAAGGTGTGGTTTTTCTTTAGCTAGCACATACTTAACTGCCCTTTGAAAGTGTGTTAAGTATAGTAAGACAGGGTTCTACAATTCACCATAAATTTTCAAGCAGCTGTGAGAATGTAGTGTGTGCATGAAGTCTCTTACCATCTTGATAAAGTTGTAGCTGAGCTTTTAACAGTAAAAAACAAACTGCCAGTGAAGTTTATTTTCTTTTTTACTGAGTTTTCTGGACCGTTGTTCCGCTTGAGGAGCCATGTTTGTTAGTTTTGGCTCACAGACTTCTCTTCCTTAAGGATAAACTATCCTTAGGCACTTGTACAACTATGCATTAAAAGGCTGCCTAGCAGTTTATTCACAGCCTCAGCTCAAGCAGAAGTCAACTGTGTGACTTCCTGGCTTAAGCGGGGGTGCATCCGTAATGTAAATACTGAGTTGATTTTGTGGAGAACTAGGACATTTTTTGTTTGTTCTTGTAAAAGATTCCTGCTGGAAGCTTTACTTTAAAGTTGGCATTTAGCCTTATCTGCTGTGACTTGGATGCTGATCTGATTTTGTGCTTTCATGGACGTTTTTTATATTTTTAACATTTTAATTCAACATTAGCTTTGCTTACAAGCTACATAGCAGAATAAAATTGCATTACAAACATTGTAGTATTAGATTTTATCACCATTTATTTCTTCTAGTCTGCCCAGGGATTTCTACATGTTCAGTAGAACTAATTTGCAGTCAGACACTGAGGTCTTCTAGAAGGCCAGCAGGCTCCACAAATTAATTTATCCAAATAACCAATCCCTCATAGGCCAACCATAGAAGGACACCAAAATGGCCTAAGTAGGCAAAGCCCCCTTTTGAAGTCTGGAATGTTTTGACTGACTTGAAGCAGGCGGCTGAAATGAAAGGATAATTTTCAGTGACCCATGGGATTTTTTGCCATTTTCAAATATTATGTAAAACAAAGAGAAATTGCTTGGTCTAATTTAGAAAGACTTAGCAATCCGGATGGTAACCAGACTAAGAATAAAGTGCTGAGGGGTATATCAGAAACTCATTCACTGGAATTCATAGTTTAGCGTTTATTTTTTATATATAAAATATAAGCTAAACTATGAAATAAAGGTTTTACAGTATTTCAGTTTACAGTATAATGTGCAGGTGATATCCATACAGTGTAAATAAGAAATGTGTGGCCCCACTACTGCTTAAAAAAATACAGTATTCATTTGTGATTTCAACTTCAAAGATTGTCATGAAATACCTTCTTCCATGCAGGGCCCAAATCCTGGTCCCATTAAACTGTATGCAAGATTTCCATTAATTTTCAATGGGAGCAAGAGTCTGACCCAGAGAAGGCTTTAGCTCATAAGAGGAAAGTATTTTAATGCCAAATATAAATATTCCTTGAAAATATTTTTGGACAGAGGATGTGAACAAAAAAAGACTTTTTTTTAAGGACCCCAATCAAGCACTTTTTTGTTTAATAAATTTAGAGCAGTATTCTGCAATTGGTCCACGTGCTGGACTGTGATTGAATTACATGGAGGGGGGCAAATCCATATTTAGGCAACTTAAAGTATTGAGCACCTACAGTTACCGTTGATTTCAGCACCTTTGGAAAGCAGTCTACTTTTATGTAAGAGCTTTCTTCTAGACACCTGTGATGGAAAAATTTTGCCAAATGTTCTATGCAGATACATGTTGGTGGGCTCAGTCCTGTGCCCACCAACATTAGTGATACAGACCTTACAGCAGCTGCAGAACCTACCAGATCTCCTCCGTTGCGAAGAGCCCTAAAATGGAGCTGAGTCTTGGAGAAAAGATGGGCCTCATTGGTGTGGTATGAAGAATCATGCATGGAGGGAGAAGTGCCAGAGTCCCAGTGACCTCTCTCCTCATGCTTCTGCAAAGCATGTTTCTTAAAAGAATGTTGTGACATGGAAGGAAATCTCTCTCTAACCCACCCCTTTCCTTCTAATACCCTTGGCTGCTCCTGGGAGCTGTACAGAGTAGAATACTTCTGCTTTAGGTCTGGTGCAACTCCCACTCCCTGTGTAGTCCTGCCTAGGATGTAGGATGAGAGAAAGGGTTGGGGATCTACAGTGTGCTGCTTTAGGGGTGGTGTGTGTGTTTGTGTATCTTATTTACTTACTTCCCTACCTTTGTCAGCCTTGTACCTCCTGTATGTGGAGGGGTCAGTTTGCCTAGGTCACAGTCATTCTTATGTGGCCTCATGAAGCTTAGAACCTTCTTCAACCTGAATTTTTCTTGCATCTTAACACATAATAGAGTATTAATGGGAAAGTAAGTTAGAATGATAGGGAAGTCATATTTAAATGAATTTAGAACAAAAGAAATACAAAAGATTGAGTTTTCAAATATAACTTTATATTTCTTGACTTTTGAGTGATTGATTTCTCTAATAGAACATTTAAGTTCATGATTTATTTTTTGCGCAGAATGTTTTTACATTCAGGTTATGTTCTAGCTTTTATTTGAGGAACATAATTTTGTTGTAATGTAAATGCCAACTTTGTCTTATGATTATTGAATTATATTGGCTGTGGGTGAAATTAATCATTTTAGGACCCTATTTAAAATAGGAGAAATTCAAATTCCATGGCTACAGGAGACGAACATCCCTCTGTTTCTTTCTGCCTTGCTTTAGCTACATTTTTCTAGACTCTCTGGGAAGATGAAGATTCACTCCCCTCTTTGTCTTTGTAGAGAATAACAAACTAAGATCTAAATTAAACGTACCTTTAAAAATCAGTGGAGGGATTTCATAGGGGCTTACCAACAATAATTGTGGGAACATAGGATTTGCCATTCTGGCTCAGATTCTTGACACCTGAAACCTGGTATCCTGCCTCCAGCATTCACAAGGATGTGAACCCCTCCTCTCTTGCCCCTAATAATGCATGTAAGCAATTGTGCAATGCTGTACATGGGGAGAAAATTCCTGCTTAACTCCTGTGGTGGTCAGCTCATTTTCTGAAGCCTAGGATTTGATTGTCCTTATCGTAGTTCACGTAGTTATAAATATTGTTATTCGTCATAGATCACTGGATGAGAGCTCTTAAAGGCAAACAAAACATGTTGATTCTGTGTGTCTGCAAGGACTAGATGAATAGACATTTCCAGGCATACACTCATTATGTTTTTACCCAGCTGAATCAAGACATTTAACTACATGCTGAGAGACATGGGCAAGAATATTAGTAAAAGTAGAAAAAACTTTTGAGAATGAACAATCTACAAGTACTTGCATATTCAGGCATCTGCCTCTTACTGAGACTGCTTTTAGTACTTTGTTTTCTTTAGGGAGTAGGTGTTTCCTGTGATATTTATTTATTTATACTTTGATCTCATCTTTGACTGGTTTGTAATTTTTTTTTTTTTTAAGCCTGGTGTTTCTCTTTGTCTTCAAATAGAGGTACAATTTTGCAAGTGCAACTGAGAGCATCTTGCCATCTAACAAACCGTGTGTCTGTGTGCTCAAATCAAGCAGCTAAATGTCTACACACCTCATTTTCACCTGCAATTATTTGTGGGTGCAAAACGGTATCCAAATTTAAGGCCCCTTTAAAAACAGGCCCTCTACAGCTTGGATTTTCATTCTTATTCCAAAAATATTGTAACATGATTAAAATAATATGCATTTTGTTACATTCTCGTGTTTTACTACAAATCAGAATTGTGAGGTTAACAGCAGCAATGGGATGGTGGGGAAGATCCTCTTTACTTTTTTCAATATTTGTTTCAGGCGGACAGTATAAAAGCTAAGCTGCAGATGAAGCAGGTTTATATGGAGCACCACGTACTGCATAAATCCCCTGCTTGGTCCTTGGAACTGATCTGTATTCTTGCTTTCACTGCTCCAACACCTTTTTTTTTTTTTTTAAACTCGCAGGTCAGTGCATCATCATATTTATGTACCTAGTTTGATCCTTAGTAACCAAGAACAGCTTGGGTTTCCAGGTACAAATTGGATCCTCCTCCTCCTCAGATTTCTCTCCCCAGCTAATAGGGGAGATAATTACTTCTGCTGAGCACAACCTCCAGTTTCTTTTGAGTGTGTTTTTTGTAGTCTGTGGGTATGTCTGCACTACAACTAAGAGCTGTGATTTCCAGCACGGGTAGATAGAGTTGTGCTAGCGCAGCTCAGGCTAGCGCACTAAAAATAGCAGTGTGAATGTTGTAGCACAGCTGGCGACTTGGGCTAGATAGCTACACGAGCTTGGACCCAAAGAATTGGGTGGACTTGGACTCAGGCAGCTAGCCACAATGTCCACACAGCTATTTTTAGTATACTAGTTGAAGTTGGTGTAGCACTATTCTGTCTCTTCCTGCTGGGAATCATACCTCCCAGGTACAGCGTAGGCATACCTAAAGCAGTGGTGGGCAACCTGCGGCCCGTCAGGGTAAATTGCTGACAGGCTGCGATACAGTTTGTTTACATTGACCTTCTGTAGGCACGGCTGCCCGCAGCTTCCAGTGGCCACGGGCCGGCCGCCCCTTCCTGCAGCTCCCATTGGCTGCGAACAGCGAACCGTGGACGGTCAATGTAAACAAACTGTTTCATGGCCCACCAGTGAATTACCCTGACGGGCCACAGGTTGCCCACCACCTCCCTAAAGGCAGCTAAAGGGAGTTGAGATGTCTCTGTGATGCTGGCAGGCCAGGTGCCAGCTTATGTCAAAGTCTCCATGTCTCAGTGGAACACTGACACGTACATAACTGGAATGAGTCTGGCTCACCTGTGTGTTAGTATCGTAAAAATAGATACTGGAATTATAGGAATGAGTTTAATATTTAGATTTTGTTGAATGCTTGTGAGTTGCTGCCTGCATTAATCTCACTTATAACCTCTGTATCCCATATTGTGAGGTAATATTTGAGTGGTTGTATTGTGAGAGTCTGTGAGTATGTAGATCACCAGAATGGAGACAGACATTAGTGTGAAGTGCTGATCTCCAAAAGAGGGTGTTACATCCTACCCAACAGCAAAGGTCCATCGACACGAGATGGACTATTGTGGGACACTTAAGAGGACAAAATACGTTGGTTCCTCTGCCCTCTCCCAATGAAGTGCAAGTGAATTCCTCATCAGCTGAGATTGCAGCTCAGAGCATATGGCAGGACCGGGATAAAAACCTCAGACAGAAAGACAGAAATAACTGATTATCAATCTGCTGCTTGGGTTCTGCGGGGCAAGGGTTTTCTAGGCATAAGCAAGAGATCCCCAGTTGCTTGGCATGGGTTAATCCTTAAGGACATACAGACCTTGTCTATTATAGAAGCTTCTATTACCTTTTGAAACTTAAGATTGTGACTCATTTGTGTATATATGTTTACCTTCTTTAACCTTGTAAATAACTCTTGTTTCTTCTTTGAGTGCTTGCTTATGTCCATTCCATGTTAGGTGTGTGTGCTCACCACAAGTACCAGTGCCGTATGTTTTTTCCCTCAGTGGTATCCATAGGGGACCAGCTCTGGCGCCCTCTGGAGTGGCACACATATGGACCGGTATAAGGAGCGCTGCTGGCTCCCCTTTCCCTCAATTCTGTCTTACCACCAGTGACGGTGCTGGAACATCTCCTTCCCTTGGCAAGCATTCTCTAACCAATGGGTTTTTTCCTATCACCTGTTGAATAAATAGTTCTTACATAAGTAGTTTTTATTGTTCTCTTGATAGTTAACTTAACAGTGATGGTAGATAAGTTAGATAGTCCCTGAGGGACTAAGCCTAGGGACAAGGCATGCCCCAATCACCAGGCTTCAAGCCTTGTGATCGCTGCAAAAAACCTATGCTGGTCAGGGACCCACATCAAAGCTGCTTGAAGTGTTTGGGGAAAACTCACCTTAGTGACAAGTCTCTGTGGCCAGTGTGAGAGCCAGGCAGTGACAACCCGGTTCAACTCCCAAGAACAAAGATGGAAAGAGGCTAGACTTATTTGTCTGAAAAGTTTATTCATCTGCCAGTCTCCAATTATGAGTAGCAAACCATCAGGCCTTACTTGGGAGATATGACTTTAATGTGTGGCAGTCTGTGGCCAAATTCACAGACTCGCTGCTGGAGGAGTCCAAGCAAGGGTTCCTGGCTATTTTAGAGGAAGGGAGAAATGTGGCAAGAGCCTCTCTTCAGGTAGTCTCTGAGTGGTGGACTCAGTGGTCAGGTCCATTGCTACGTCCATGTCAGTGGGACAAGCGTCATGGCTGCTATTTTTGGGGCTATCGACTGAGGCCCAGCAGGCAATTCTGGACCTCCCTCTCAATGGCCTAACCCTGTTTGCAGAACAGAATGAATTGCTGTTACATAGGTTTAAGGACTTTAGGGCTAGTCTGCATTCCCTAGGTCTCTATATGCTGGCCTCTGCTAGAAAGAGGTTTAAGCTACAGCAACTCAAAAAAGATCAAGTGGTCAGGCCTGACCGGAGCCCTACCATAAAAAGGGCAAGGGCTACAAGTGCCATCAAGGCCAACAACAAGCCCCTTCCTCCCACTCGGGCCCCTCCTGCTACCTTCCTGGAAACAATCAGGCGTTCTGAAGATGCGCCTGAGGGCGACCTCCCAGTCTGCAGCCAGGATCCTGCACCTCTTTTGTTTTCAACTTGCCTGTTTCCTTTCTTCCCTGCTTGGGCTGCTATAATATCAGACCGGTCAATCCTCAGCACAGTTTATTTTTATCCCCCCTAACACCCCTTTTTTCCGTCCCTTTTCAGGGACCCTTCTCACAAGCAACTTCTTGCCCAAGATGTGCAAGCCCTCCTGCAAATAGGTGCTGTGGAGAAAATTCCCATGCATCTAAGAGGGAAAGAATTCTACTTTCGGTGCTTCGTGATACAAAAGGCCAAGGGTCGGAAGAGCTGGCACTGCACATCAATGTCAGGGAGCTCAGGGCCATCCATTTGGCTTGCAGAGTATTACTTCCTCAACTGTCCCATCAGGTGGTACAGGTGTTGATGGACAATAGTCTCCATGTTCTATGTCAACCGACAAGGGGGAGCATGGTCTTCGGCCCTCTGTCAAGAAGCCCTCTGGCTGTGGGAATTCTGTATCTAGCACGCCATACATGTCAACGCTCTACATCTCCCCAGCGTCCGAAACATGCTGGAGGATTGCTTCAACAGGTCATTCTTTTCTCACCACAAGCGGATTGCTTTCCAACCCTTTTCCCCTGTCTTGGACAGGCATGTACTGATGTACTCCTTCCTGCCGATCCCACTTATCAGCAGGGCCCTCCTGAAAATCAAGAGGGACAAGGCCAGAGTTGTCATGATTGCCCCAGCATGATCTCACCAGCATTGGTTCAGCATGCTCATGGACTTGGCAACAGCACCCACATGGGCACTTCCCAACTGCCCAGACCTGCTCTCTCAAGATCACAGGAGGTTGCTGCACCCGAACCTAGTCTCTCTCCACCTCACAGGATGGATGCTGCATGGCTGAACCTGGAGGAGCAGGCCTACTCTAGTCAAGTCCAGTGAGTTCTGTTGGAGAGTAGAGAGCCCTCCATTAGAGCGACTTACCTGGTGAAATGGAAGTGCTTCTCCAGCTGGGCATAGGAGAGGAAGATCTCTTTGACCTAGTCTTCCCTGCAGTCCATTCTGGACTACCTGCTTCACTTACACATATCAGGGCCTGGCCTTCTCCTCAATCAAGGTACACCTGATGGCCATATTGGCCTTCCATCCCCAAGTCCAGGTCAGATCAGTTTTCTCGCATGAGATGACAATCAGGTTCCTAAAAGGCCTTGAAATACTTTTTCCGCCAGTCTGTGACCCCAACCTAGTCCTCTCTAAGCTCACTGGCTCTCCCTTTGAGCCTCTAGCCTCCTGTTCTTTTTCACATCTATCGTGGAAGGTTGCTTTCCTTGTGGCTATCACTTCAGTGATGTGAGTCTCTGAGATTAAAGCCTTTACATAGGAGCACCCATACACGGTGTTCTACAACGATAAGATTCAATTGCATCCCCCTCCTGCTTTCCTGCCAAAGGTGATGTCGCCCTTCCATGTTAACCAGGACATTTTCCTCCCAGTCATGTGCCCAATGCCTCATGCGTCCAATGAGGAGAGGCATCTGCACACTCTAGACGTCAGGTGGGCTTTGTCTTTCTACTTGGAGCGAAATAAACCCTTCCATAGGTCAACTCAACTCTTCGTCATGGTTGCTGACAGGATGAAAGGCCTTCCAGTGTCTTCTCAAAGGCTTTGTCTTGGATCACCACCTGCATCCATACTTGCTACGGGTTGGCACAGGTTGTACCCCCACTAATAGTGGCGACCCATTCGACCAGAGCTCAGTCATCAGCCTCTCTGGTGCAAGTCCCTATACAGGACATCTGCAGCGCTGTAACGTGGTCATCGGTGCACACCTTCACGACCCACTATGCAATCACCCAGCAGGCCAGAGATGACGCTGGCTTTGGCATAGCTGTGTTGCAATCGACATATCCATGAACTCCTACCTGCCTCTGGAGATACTTCTTGGGAGTCACTTAACATGGAATGGACATGAGCAAGTACTCGAAGTTACTAACCTTTTGTAACTGGTGTTCTTCAAGATGTGTTGCTCATGTTCATTCCATGACCTGCCCTCCTTCCTCTCTGTTGGAGTTCCAGCAAGAAGGAACTGAGGAAGTGGGGAGCTGGTAGCGCCCCTTATACCAGCGCATATGCACGCCACTCCAGAGGGTGCCAGAACTGGTCCCCTGTCGATACCACTGGGGGGGAAAACTTCTGGTACCGGTGCATGTAGTGAGCACACACAGCTAACATGGAATGGACATGAGCAACTCATCTTGAAGAACAACAGTTACGACAGGTTAGTAACCATTTTTTTCCTTTTCCTATTAAATCTTTATATAGTTTATATAAGCATTGGCTATGAACATTGTCTCTAGTGTGAAATCTAAGGTGCAATTGACCTGGGGTAAGTGATCGGTCCTTTGGGACTGGGAGTAACCTGAATATTTCTGTGATTCGTGGTGTAAGGGTCCATCCTGTAGGTAGATCGGAGTACCCGAGGGGACTGTCTGTGACTCCAGGCTCTTATAGTATCTGAAGAGTTTGATAATTGGTTGGTGAAATGTAAGTATAGAACTCTCAAACCAGTTTGGGGTTTGTGCTCTGTTTCCTCACAGTCTGCTCTGAGGTTGGTACACTCTCTCTCTCTCTTGAATCATTGCAGGTAGTGTAATAGACTACTTGCTCAGAATCAGGCTGTCTTGGGTTGGGTATGAGAGCTGATCTCTGTTCCTACAGGTAAAATAAAACTGCTTTGGATTGAAGCAGGAAAGCAGTAGGCACAGAGTGGAGGTACTGGTATAGACAAGTCATCTTTTACCTGCTTTGAACACTGTACACTTGGTTAAATTCTTGGGTGGTGGTGGTGAATAAATAGCAAGCATCTAGAGATCGGGTACGGTGATCAAAAAATAAATGACTAGATAAACAGAAAACAAGGAACATGGAGAATATACTGTATTCCAGGAAATCCATAGTTTCTTGGAAGAGGAAGTTGCACTTCATATTTCCACATCGTTGAAGTGTAAGGATAACGGCAATTCACAGCAGTCTGCATATATCTGCTGAACTGAACAACTGACTGCTTAGAGTTCCAGGACTACTTCTGAAAAATTGCTCTATTCATTAAGAACAATCAGTTATATCCTTCTCCTTTAGAATATAAAACAAGAATACCTGTTCATACAGCAACATCTACTATTGTAATTAATGGTCTGTTTCTTTCTGGTGGTTCTATTATACTGCAAGAAAATAAATAAAAATCCATGTTTGATGAATTCTTTGCAGTAAGGGTCCAGACTCCCTTCTAATTTGTCTAATATGCTTCTGCTGGAATTTGGGTGGCTATTGATTTCCTTAGGTATGGAATCATCGTTGCTGTCGTATCTAAAAAGAAGAGCAGAGTATATCAGTTTCTGGTCCCCAGCCAAATCATGCCATGGGAAGGCATTCTGAGTGCTGATGCTTTCTTTCTGATAAAGACATGAATACTGTTAAGGCACTTTTGAGGTCTGGCAATTCTAAAGAGAAACCTAAGCCACACAGGCAACTTGTTTCTTCTTTGTGCTGGGGCTAAAACAAAAAAGAAATACACAATATTCATAATGTATTTAAAAAAACAGGATAAATACTTTTTGAATTTCATCTTTTTGCTTTTCTGTTCAACATGAGCTCTCCCAGGGTGAATCAGACCATGAAACTCTGGAAAGATTGCTTTCAGGTTGTATGTTTGAGACTAATATCCTGACAGCATTATAAAGGCCTTGGAATTGCAATAGCAGCACAAGGGAAGGCCACAGTGACTCATGTTGAATTTTAATTGGGGAGACAATTAAGTATTTCATATAGATCACTGTATCCAAGTGAGATTTTTAAGCATTTTTCACAAAAATATCACGAGTGCAAGGGCAAAATAAGACGTTGAAGAGCCTTTTTGTACCACGTGCCAAGAAATGAAAAAAGAAGCATTCACCATATATATGGCAAATTTCAGAATTCTTATAGTCTTAGAGCCATAAATTCTGTACTTGTAGAACTAGGTAGTTCCTAATATCAGACATGATGAAATGTCATTGCTAGAAAACAGTTGGTCAAACAAATGAGTTGAACTGAATGTCATTGTCAAAGCTATGGTTATTTTTTTTTCATAAAAACAAAAAAATCAATAGCATCATAGTTTTTCATTTTCTTCCATCCTACCATACTCCATATTTTGCACCTGGAAACTGAGATCCACACACTTCATTTTCCAGACAGTACTTTCCATTCTTGATTCAATAATAATCTGAATAGTAGTTTATTTTGAACCTGTCAGAACTTAAAAAGCTGTCCTGAAAAGTCTTCCTAATTATACCTGAATATGATTTGTGCACTTCACCAATGTTGACAACATGGTCTGTGAAAGCAGCTGAATTTTCTAGTTGTTGCCTCAACAAAGGTTAATATTTAAACTTAGTTGTGTCCAAGTCTTTCTGGACTATTTTAGAACTTATGAAAAAAAGCTGGAAGTTTTCAAACATGGGTTGTGTCCACACTATTGAACTTTCAACAAAGAATCCTACCAGTATAATTGTGTCAATTGAAAGTGATAAAAATGATAGAAGCCATTAGAGCCACCTTCAGTAGTGCTTTCAGTGATGCTACTATTAGGGTAGGGAACTGATGATAGAACCAGTGGGAATTTCTGCTAAAGGTCCTTAATGTAGACAAGGCCCTGGTGTCTATCATCATTCCTCATATTTAAAGTTTTATGCTCTGTTGAAGTGCTGAGTGAAGTCAGAAAAAAGAGTCATTTAACCATTGCAAGTTTAATTAGTGCTGTTCCTTTTGAACTAAGAACAACCTGATTTCTTCCAGAACATTCCCCAAAGTCACCAAGAATACAACCTTTGTGTAGCTGACATTGTTGACATCTACAGTCCTGACTAAAACTCTTGAAAAAGGCAGCATCTCATTAAACTTTAAATTATTAAGAACTCTCACAACAGTGAAATTCACGACCCTCATTAAAAGTGCTACTATAATTGCTTTGGCGTAGAGTGCCTTGTGATGCAAGAGAATTCCACCAATTGGTGACCAACTTCATTAGCAAGATAATGAATTAAATCTGGATTACAATAGGTCATAGTAGGAGTTCCATCTGTTGTCACTTGTACAATGTTTGAGATTAATGTTTGGTTCCGAAACAACTTGAACCACTGCACTGGAAACTGCTGGTAGCTGTTCCTGGCAATGTCAACAGTTTTAATTATTTGAACTTGCACTTTGTTTCTTGTTACATACCTCATAAAATGATCCAGTCCTACCTGATGATTTTCATTAGTACGTTCATCTGATTTAAATCGAGACTATACTGACAGTTTTAAATTACTTATTTGTACCTTCATTCATAGGTTGGACTTTGTCTTTGACTGTATTTCTATTGCTTATAAGGTGGTGTGATTACTCTTTTTTTTTGTCTGATTTTTTTTAACAATATATCTGTACCAGAGAGCATTAAGTTCTGAAGAAGATGGTCACCAGAAAGTGTTTCACCATTTTGTGTGCTACAATATGGTGAAAACCGGTAGCAACAAATAATCTGAACTATAAACTAATTTTACAAGTGTGTCTCTCTCAATTTCTGGAATTTGTGTAGCACTGTTACAAAGTGACCCTTTTGGTCTTCTATAAGCAGGCAAAGATTATTATGGTTTGTATGCAGTGATGTTGACAACTGATTGTTTGAGTCCGTGCAATCTGAACAAAGAATGCCCAATGTTTTGAAACATTTCATTACTTATTATTTATATAATATTAGGGTAAATTTTTCAAAGTGCCTAAATGATTTAGCATCTCTGAAAATCTTCTCCTTAGTGACTGGAAGCTCCAGTCAGGGGTAAGGACCCCATTGTGCTAGGTAATAGAACAATATATATGGAGATATGAAATAGATATGGAGACAAGACTTGACAAACAAGACATGAGAGGAGGGAAAGCACCATACTTACAAGTCCACCTCTCCTGCAAGTTTCTGACATGACCCAGAGTACTTAATTTTGCTGCTTCTTTTTTTTTTTTGGTAAGAACATTCTTTTAATAACAGTAAATACAAACAAAACATTTAAGGTTCAAGCTGAATATTGAAAATATGGATTCTAAAAATACCACCATTTTTCTTCTCCCTTTAATTGAATTGAGCACTGGACAAAGGCTGACTCATGACTGAACTTTAGTCTTGTTGCTAAAAATCAGTAGCCAGTGATATCTAACCTTATTTAAGGGAGCCACCTGCACTGAGAACTTGCAGCCTGTTGAGCTTGTTTAGTTGTTTACTATGCCTATAGCATTCATAAGATTGAGTTAGGTGGTGGATGAGTGGATGGGATGTAAGTGAAAAGGCTCAGTGAGTAAATTAGCTGGGTTCCCCAAGGTTAAGGTGCAGTGAGAAGGAATCTGGAGAATGTGAGGAGATTCTGCGGAATACAACTGCAGCAGCAAGAGAGGAGGTGAGGTGTTGGAGCAAAAGAGAGAGGGCTTCTCCTTTCCCTTCTTATCCCCATCCCAAGGCAGAAGTCCCCACCTCTTCTTCCCAGGCAGGATTTCAACTCCATCCACTTGCTACTACTTTCGTCTTGGCAGGATTCTTTGCTTTTCTCATTTCTAAATGTTAATATGTCAGCCAAGTTACTTTTATCAACCAGATTTATCAATGACTGATAAAATGTTTGTTTGTTTTCAATTTTCCCCTGAACTATCGTGAGTGGTGTTAATTACATTTTTGTCCTTTCCTGATTGAGGAAATACCCATTATTTTGTCTGGGGTCAACGTCCGATTGATGGACCTATGATTACTTGTGTCCTCCTATGTTCTCTCCTTAAATATTATCACAATATTGACTTTCTTTCAGTCTCCTGGAATTTTCCCAGTTTCCAAAGATTTAATTATAATTTAGTCATTACTGGCAGATGTTGATGTTATCTGTGAACCTCAGTGGCTTTCTGGTCAAAGGGTCAATACATGTTTTCCAAACAGTTTCTCCTGCAGTAACCTGTTAAGCCATGGAGGCAGATTTGCCAACCGGTGCCTGGGTATGCTGCTCCTGCCATTTCTCATTGCCAGTGATTGTTAGGAACATGTTTCTTCCATCCACACAGACTGTGGATCTTCTCAAGAAACAAAGTTGGTGTCCTCCTTGGTTTTATTGGGATGTCTTCTGTTCCTCTTTTTGGACCGAAGCGTGATTATGACATATGAGCTTGATACAGATGGTGCTGTGAACTTGGTAGGTTGTCAGCTAACTTTTCTCTCCCACTTGTAATGGGGTTAACTGTTAGGCATTCTTGTCATATTATTTTTTTCTGTTTTAGTTTCCTAATGTATAGTTCTTTGGTAACTACTTCAAGGTTAATTGTCTTTAGTTTGTTAAATACTGGTTCTAAGGTTTTTATCCTTGTGCCCGTAAGTCTGGTACCCTTATAAAGCATTGAGGTGTTACAATATGCTAAATATGGATCTTTTGAATCTACAAGGTTTAACATAACAGGGTTCAAAAAAGAACTAGATAAGTTCATGGGGGATAGGTCCATCAATGACTATTAGCCAGGATAGGCAGGGATGTTGTCCCTAGCCTCTGTTTGCCAGAAGTTGGGAATGGGCGATGGGATAGATCACTTGATGATTACCTTTTCTGTTCATTCCCTCTGGGGCACCTGGCATTGGCCACTATCAGAAGACAGGATACTGGGCTAAATGGACCTTTGGTCTGACCCAGTATGGCCGATTGTATGTTTTGTTTTTTGTTTTGTTTTTGTCAAGGCTTCACTATTCATATTGCCTTTTGTGTTAACCCTCTAATTTATTACACACATTAAAGCTTGACATGTATTTTGAACTTTTATATATAAAAGAGAATTGCCAGAATGAGCCACTCTCTTGAATTGAATTATTTAATACTTGCTCATTTGGAATCTTATGACACAGAAAGCTAACACTGCAATAATACATTAAAGCTGTTGCACAGTACCTTATGATTTACAATGTAAAAATATGAGAAGTAGTCCACTAATTGAAGATAATCTTTTCTGTTTGTTTAATCTCTGGACCAAAGGTGATCAGAAATTGCAGGGGGTTTCAGGGTTTCTTTTGCATTCCACCTTCTGTATTCATTGCAGAGTTCACATTTGGTATTTCACTTTGAATGGCAGGATTCCTCCCTGGCCAGAATAGGACAAGTTGGCATTTCTTGATAAACAGATGGGCATTGTGGACTATTTTCAGAGTAGCAACCGTGTTAGTCTGTGTTCGCAAAAGGAAAAGGAGTACTTGTGGCACCTTAGACTAACAAATTTATTTGAGCATAAGCTTTTGTGAGCTACAGCTCACTTCATCGGATCCATTCAGTGGAAAATACAGTGGGGAGATTTATATACACAGAGAACATGAAACAATGGGTGTTACCATACACACTATAAGGAAAGTGATCACTTAAGATGAGCTATTACCAGCAGGAAGGAGGGGGGACAAAACCTTTTGTAATGATAATCAAGATGGGCCATTTCCAGTAGTTAACGAGAAGGTCTGAAGAACAGTGGGGGGGGGGGGAGGAAGGGGAGAAATAAACATGGGGAAATAGTTTCACTTTGTGTAATGACCCATCCACTCCCAGTCTCTATTCAAGCCCAAGTTAATTGTATCCAGTTTGCAAATTAATTCAAATTCCAATTCCGCAGTCTCTCTTTGGAGTCTGTTTTTGAAGTTTTTTTTGTTGAAGAATTGCCACTTTTAGGTCTGTAATCGAGTGACCATGTTGTGGACTACGTTTAACATTTTTTACTTCAGCCTGTGTGCTTATATAATGTCTGTTGTACAGAGTCCCATCACGTGAAGCATACCAGCTCTTGAGATATAATTCCTATGGAGGTGCCTAGCCTTTCTCTGTTGGTCATTCATCAAGAATTACTCTCAAGTGTGTGTGTTTTGTAGAATAAAATAGAACTTAATGTATTTATTTTGATGTGTTTGGAGTTTCATAGATTCATAGATACTAAGGTCAGAAGGGACCACTCTGATCATCTAGTCCGACCTCCTGCACAGCGCAGGCCACAGAATGTCACCCACCACTCCTATGAAAAACCTCACCCATGTCTGAGCTATTGAAGTCCTCAAATCATGGTTCAAAACTTCAAGGAGCAGAGAAGCCTCCCTCCAGTCAACCATGCCCCATGCTACAGAGGAAGGCAAAAAAACTTATAATATAATATTAAACTTCAAAGTCACTCAAAGCAGAGATTACAAATTTCTATATTTTATTATTTAAACATTTCTTCCTATTTTACAACTCATTTGTAGGTATAAAAGTTTGATCTGAGTGAATTAAGTGCTGGTAACTGTTCTGTTCTGCAGCAACTTGTGTAGGTCTGCCAACAAAAATAAATCACAGGTCTGCCTGTGATTAAGTATACGACAATGGGGTAAGTATAGCTATAGAGATTCATAGAGGCATGCTAAACAAGCACAATTAGAGTCACAGAAACTGGCTTACAATGAGGTGTGCAGGTGTTGGGTTTTATGTGAATTGGAGATTATCTAACTTGTCTTGGCACACATAAATATCTCTGTATAGTATTTTTATAAAACATTCACCAAGGAGTTTTCAGGGTTTTGTTTGTTTAAAAACAAACAGAGCCATACATCTATTGTAACCAGGGTAATTGGTTAATTGAACACAAAAATCCAGATTCTTGATCAGAAGGTGTCATATTACACCCGTACCTGAACCTTGATTATAAATTTCATCGTTTTTTCACTGCCATATTTTTGAGGGTCTTTTCTTAGATGGATAAAGTTCCTCAATAACCAAAACACTAAAGTTCATAACATTATCACATTTAGAAATGAAAAAGACCCATTCTGTCCTGTAGTCCATCCTCCTGCAAGATTGCTCACTACAGCATATAGTGCTTAGATAAGAAGGATGGCCTTGTTAGTAAGGTATTGGACTGGGACTCAGGAGGTCTGAGTTAACTTCCTAGCTGTGCCACAGATTTGGAGCCTGTGTGGATATGTCTACACACAGCATCTTGGAGCAAGCCTTCCAGCCTGGGTCAATAGACTTAAGGTAGTGGGGCTCACACTAGCACTCTAAAAATAGCTGTGTAGACAGCATTTTGAAGTTGTGGCTTGGGCTGAGTTCAGGCTCGGAAACCCATTCCCCTCTCTAGGCTTCTGAGCCTGAGCTCCAGCTCAAGCAGCAACTTCAAATTGCTGTCTATACAGTTCTTTAGAGCACTTGTGTAAGCCCCACTGTCTGTTGACCTGGATTGGAAGGCTTGGTCCTGATTGCTCCAAAATGCTGTGTAGACACACCCAGGGCTGAAGAGATGAGAGGAAAGCGGGGACAACTGTACCACGGCCCAAGCTTAGGAGGCCCCCCAAAACATCTAACTGCAGTGAAATGGGAGGGAATGAGGCCCCAGTGAACATGATGTACCAGGGCCCCAAATTTCTCTCAAAGGGCGTAGACATGCCTAGTGTATCTTGTGGCAGATGTAATCTCTCTGTGCTCTTTCTATAAAATGGGACAATAATACTTCCTTTCTTGCACTCTTACACTGTAAACAGATGAGACAGACTAAGGTTTTCAGGGGTACCACAAGTTCAGAGACAAGCAGTACAGATGCTCAAAGCATCTGGCTTTAAAGGCTCTAGACATTGGTGGATTCCCATACGCACTCATGCATTTAGAGTAACAGAGGAATCCTTTACTACGAGTGCCAGAAACTAAAAGCTGCAAATACACCAGGTATAATTTGCTTTTAAGTTACATTAACAATGAAGATCTAAACAGTTCCAAACCCAGTCTTTAGGGACAGTCCAGTACAGGGCTATAAGGATAAACAGTCCAATTTTGACCCTTCCACACCATCTTCCTACCTGCAGACCACTGTATCCTCCCGTTATGGTAACTGCTGGTGCCTAGCCAGTCGCAGGATTGTAGCCTATAGGTACAGGTATTTGTTAGGTAACACATAGCTATAAGTTAAGGCAGGAATACAGTGAGCCTACAATATCTTAGCTAAACTAATCAAGGCCTAAAAAGCCTTAGCATAAGCAGCTGATCAAGAGTAACCCTAGATCATAAGATGCCAGTTGAAATTAACTTGAGATATTTTAAGTAGGAACATCTGCTGATGTTCAACCACAAGAAAGCCATGGTAACTAACGGATGTATATGCTAATAAGCTTGAGGTAAAAGGCCTAGCAACCTATGGGAGAAGGGCACCCCAAAATGTGTAGGGTGAGGAAGTTCAAATAATGAAAAGGGGCCAAAACCCTTAGTGAATATGCATTTTGCATAGTGGGTGTCAGCGTAACACATTATAAATGCTATCTCCCGGCATGCATCTCTTGGGAGATACCAGGATGACAACCACTGGTTGTGGTGTGATGATGAGGCTAATGCTTAAAGTCTTTTTGCAAGGGATGGTGTGAGTATATGGATGCTCAGACACTCATTCTGTATTCTCTCTATCTACCTGTCTGGGTTGGAGTGTTTTTGTGATTTTGCTATGTTAATAAAACTATATTGAAAATTCAGAAGCTTTTCCTAAGTGTGAGCATTGCAACCGTGCATGTTGGGGTTCCCAACTTAATGGTAATTCTGATAACACTGGGCCTGATCTTGAAACTAGAACCTACCAAACCTCAGTGTGTTAATTTGTCAATTGGGGATCCTAAGGTAATCAATATAATTAATATAGAATCAGTAGTTTGGGCGTCTCTGCAGAGCTCTGAGCATTCCGCTCCTAGCTGGCTCTGCCTTTGCTTTGCGGTGAGCTACCTGGTTTTTGTCCACATGCTGCTGCTTCGGCTCCTATTCAGCAACCACTTCTGTCCCAAGCCTAGTCCCCTCTGACACTCGAGATATTACTGGCTTGCCTGTATGCTAATGATTATGGAGCCCATTGCTGGCTAAATTTGAATAGCTTAACACAGTTCCTTCCATTGGCTAGTTAGACCTTTCTCACCAGCTCAGCCAGAGTGGAGAAGAAGATACCCAGAAATGAGCCAGGAGCTTAGAATACAGTATTTTTGTTCTTTTCAACTTTCTAAACAAAAATGTATCTGATGCACAGGGGAGCTCCCATATGGGGAGCCAGTGACTACAGACACCAGCCAGCCTTGCAGTCCAGGAATAGATTTATATGTGCACAAATACTCTGAAGCATGGGAGATGGAGGATGCTAGTAGTAAGCTCTGAGCTGCCCTTCAGTTTAATGTATTGTTTTAATATCAACTCAAAACATGTGCAGCTGGAGCACAGGATCAGTTATGTGTAATTTAGGGTATGACTATACCTCGTGGGGATTTAATTCCTGCCTTGAGGAGACATACCCACACGAGTGCTCATCAAACTAGTGGGCTAAAAATAAAATATAGCTGGCCTGAGATGATAGGAGGGGCTCACTGCCCTGAGTACTTGCCCATTAGAGGCACTAGGTAAGTAGTTGGGCAGCTAGCCCCTCCTGTCACTTGCACTGTGGTAGCTACATTAGATTTTTAGTATGCTAGCTTGATCACAGCTAGCGTGAGTATGTCTTCTTGAGCTGGGAATCACTCCTCTATATCGAAGTGTAGACATACTCTTCAGGCATGTCTACACTTACCTTCGGAGCGATCGATCCAGCTGGGGTCGATTTATTGAGTCTAGTGAAGACGAGATAAATTGACTGCCGAGCGCACTCCTGTCAATTTTGGTACTCCATCAGAGTGAGAAGCGTAGGTGGAGTCGACGGGGGAGCGGCAGCAGTCGACCTACTGCAGTGAAGACACCGCCCAGTAAGTAGCTCTAAGTACATCAACTTCAGCTTCGCTATTTTCATAGCTGAAGTTGCGTAACTTAGACCGACTTAGCTCGCCCCCGCAGAAGGGCATGGCAGCTCTACACCATGCCAACTAAATTACATGTGGTGTAGAAACAGTGAACCCAAGGACTGACCAGGTGGCCTTGAATGTTGTATGTTCCACTCCTGTTAAATGAGAGTTATATGCATGTATCTAAGGCCAGAATTTGGACCCAAACTTTCAAACCACTCTCACCACACTCCCAAACTTTCCCCCCGCAAGTGTTGATTACAAGGAAAGAATTTTTAATTCAAAATATTCCACATTACTGAGAAGAAGGAAATACTACTTCGGACTGCAAATTTCAAACTGAATAGATATAAGAGCAATATAGTTTGTAAACAGTTTTGTTTTTATTATTGATTTGAACTATTTTATCTGGGGAAGTTTATTTTTGTGGAGCATAGCAATGAATTTGAGTTTCCTAGATACTATACACTTATTACTATACTATACATTATGCACTCTTTTATGTCTTATAGAAATGATTTTTTAAAATTTATATAATATGTTAATACAAGGTAAAACTAAGAGATGAATGAATAATAGCAAATGCTAGAATGAGTGATAGCAAATTTTAGAATTGTACTATATTTTTTAGCAACTTCTAAAAGTAGGACAGAGTTAATGATCTTACTTTTCAGAAATCTGCTATTCCTACTGTATGCAAGTGATGCTTCCATGAACAGATGGCTAAGTGACATAATTTTAGAACACACTTAAATTCTGAAAAATAAGAATGTATTGCCGTGTTGTCTTTTAAATACATGCAAATTTACTTAGTATAAATCTTTTAAAATAATAGCTGTCAAAGAATAATTGTAATAATATTTTATTTTTAGGTGTGCTTCCTCAATTATTATGCATTTCAAATCTTAACTGCCTGCCTTATGGCAGCTGTTTATTCACTTGTAGTGTAACCACGGGCATGTTAAGTTCAAATTGGAATGTCATGGAGAATGCAGCTAATATATTTAGTTCCTATAACCAGACAGCACAAGGCACCAGTGCGTCTCGCTGTTAGAGGAGAGGCCAACCACTTCCATTGCACTGTTCTCCTTCAGTTAATATTTGTTATTAGGGGGAGTTTTAGTTCACAGCATTATGCTGAGTTTTACTGTTACCTAAGGTGATTTGAGTAAAATAGGTAGCCCTTGAAAGAATGAGCTGTTTCAGGAAAATAAGTATTCCTAAATAAGCAATAGAGAGAATATTTACAAGATTGATTTTGTTTTTAAATATGCACAGTCTTGTATATATTTACATAGTGTAGCAAGAATAGATACAGAAGGGTTCTAGGACCAAATGATCAGAAACAAGCCATTGTAAAATCAACTATAGACAGGGGGGAACTTTCCCTTGTGGGTATTGCAAGGCTTCTTCATATTTCTAGAAAATGTGCAGCTGTCAGGCTTTCTTTTATTGCCCTGGCAAAATGCTGTGTCAGGCATTGTGGAGAAGTTCTGCAATGCATTTAGAAAATTAATAGCTTCCTTACATCAGAGATGAAAAATAAAAACAAATACAATTGTGTAGGTAGTATATTGATGTTTATATTGAATGTTATTTCTTTCAGTGTATAGTAATGTTCACTAATACTTAAACGAAGAAGAAACATAAAGATGTACTTTAATGGTCTTTCAAACAAACAAGTGCTCATGGGGTCAGGCCAATATTAGCAATGTCTACCTTACTAAAATAAGTAATGCACTCTCGAGACCAGTTGTCATTCAGTCACAGTGAATTCCAGTTGCAGAGCAAATTACTGCAGTACTTCCATACAGGGAAAATTTCATACTGCCAAATTCATTTCTGTCACTTGGTTTCATTGGTGCACGCGGATGGATTGAGTGAGTTGTCAGGCAGGCAAAGTGACAGCCATAGAAATGTCTTATTTTTCAAGCCCACCCTTTCCTGTGAGGTCTTACAGAGCTTTAATTTTAACATAATTAGTGCTCACATCAACAGCTTGAACAATCTGGAATTTACAGTGTTGGTGATTTCTTTAAAAAGAAAAGGAGTACTTGTGGCACCTTAGAGACAAACAAATTTATTTGAGCATAAGCTTTCGTGAGCTACAGCTGATGAAGTGATCCGATGAAGTGAGCTGTAGCTCACGAAAGCTTATGCTCAAATAAATTCGTTAGTCTCTAAGGTGCCACAAGTCCTCCTTTTCTTTTTGTGAATACAGACTAACACGGCTGCTACTCTAAAACCAGTGATTTCTTTGTGACTCAGTAGCTATCGCTGCAGATTGACAGGCCCAGCAGTCTTGGGAAACCTAGCAGGAAAGATGTGTTCTGCCAGAAAAATTGACTTCCCCCAGAGAAAAAGCATTGTGAAGAGACCTATACTGTTATCCCTTTTGACTCAAGGAGTTAGCCAATATTTGGGGTCTTGTAGGTTTTTTTCTCATGAGGAGGAGAAACCAGTGAAGGAGTCGGGTATTTCTTTGATAGTTTCTTTGTCCACTGTTCCAAGCATCTTTAAGCCAGCACTTTACCGCAGAAGTGCTCTCTAGGCTTTTCTTAAGGCCATGCTGCCAGTGCTTGTTTTAGTTTTTTCTTTGGTTTTCTGCTGCTTCTCCTCCCACCCACTATACCTCTCCACAGCCTCCCTGTGTTTGGATTCGGCCCACAGTGAAACTCCTCCACCTGCATTGCGCCAATTCCAGATCAGCCTTGCATGTGGCCTGTGTTTCGTGTGGTGGCTCCTATTGTTGCAGCTGTCTAATTCCATTAAGGACATCTGTTACACCCACTGGCTTCAAGGACATTTCTCCAACCCCCAGTGTAACAATACGCTAAAATGAAAAACAAGGGAGTCTAGCCCATAGCACAAGTGGCTGAGGAACATGGCTTGTGGGATCTGTTGGCTGAAGAAAGCACATACAGTCTGTAACACTTTGAAAAAGTGTGGTGGGAACTTTAGGAGGTAACTGTCAGCACAATACCTTTAGCCAAGGAGTCTCCCATTTCAGCTCAGAATCTGCAGTTGGTCATATTCTTCTGATAGGCATTGAATGAAATATCACATGAGGTGTATATAGCTCCTCAGCGTTTCACTATGAAAGGAGTGGAGCTTAGGGCTGTTGTTTTCTGCTCTGCACAAGGCAGAGGTATCAACATCTCTTCTTTCTCTTGTTGGCTGTATTGATTATAACTGAGGCTGCACAGAAATTGCAGAATTATTAAGAGTTGCTCCTGAAGACTCCTCTCATAAATCCAATGAATCCTTCTTCACTCCTACTGTTGGCTTCAGCACAAGAATTGTAACAATAGTGATGACCTAAATCCACCCAACCTTATAATCAGGAGTCTTGTAGAGCTGTGAGCAACAACAGCAATGTAAATAGCCGGATTCTAGGATGTCGGTGAGAAGCATTGTCAGGGAGGGATGTGGTGTTCCCCCATTGCTGATAACATTGGGCTCCCTGATGAGCCATAGTCACATCTCTGCACTGACTTGTCACAAACATTGCTCTTGGGGTCTCTTTGGGCTTGTCTTCTCTATGGTGGTGTGTCAACCTAAGTTATGCTACTCTAGCTGCGTGAATAACGTAGCTGGAGTTGACGTAGCTTAGGTCGACTTACCCTCGTATCTTCACGGCACTGAGTCAATGGGAGATGCTCTCCAGTTGACTACCCTTACTCTTCTCAGAGAGCTGGAGTACCATGGTCGACCAGAGAGCAGTCTGCCATTAATTTAGCGGGTCTTCACTAGACCTGCTGCATCGATTGCAACAGCTTCGATCTCTCAGGTAGTGGACACCAGCCCTTTGTTAGTGCCAATTAGTTACGTTCTCTTATAGCTCTTTTATTTCAAAGACTTCCTGATACTTCTGTATCATCAGAGACCTCAAGGTTTAGTATTATTTGAAGGCAGGATGTCATTTCAGAAACTACTCATTATGCCAGTTACAAATGCGATTTGGGTTCTTCTCTTTTACTTCATGGATTTTTCACAAATTTGGACCAGTGCAAAATTCTGCACTGACAGCAGGAGGCTTAGATCATTTTCAAACCAAATTCTAGAAAGGTAATAATTAGGGCTGTCAATTAATCATGATTAATGCATGCAATTAACGCAAAACAAATGAACTAGATTTAAAAAATAGTCGTGATTATTCTCAGTTTTAATAGCACTGTTAAACAATAACAGAATGCCAATTTAAATTTCTTATAAATATTTTTGGATGTTTTTCTACATTTTTCAAATTTGTGGATTTCAATTACAACACAGAATACAAAGTGTACAATGCTCACTTTATATTTTTATTACAATTATTTGCATTGTAATAAAGATAAACAAAAGAAATGGTATACAGCATTATCTCCTGTAAATGAAAACACATTTGTTTTTCATAGTGATTGGCTGAACAAGAAGTAGGACTGAGTGGACTTGTATGAGGTGAATTGAAAAATATGATTGCTTTTGTTCCTTTTTTACAGTGCAAATATTTGTAATAAAATAACAAAGTGAGCACTGTATACTTTGTATTCTGTGTTGTAATTGAAATCAATGTATTTTAAAATTAGAAAACATCAAAAATACTTAGAATATCAATTTAAATGTATTATATTATTGTTTAACAGTGTGTTTAAAATTGTGATTAATCATGACTTTTTAAAAATCTTGTGATTAATTGCAATTTTTAAAATTGTTTGACGGCCTTATTCATAATAGAAGGTGACTTACTCAGAAGCCTCTCTTATTTTTCAAAACATATATTAGAGTTTGAAGTTTTGCTCCACAAGAAAAATTGTATACACTTGTCACTTAGCTATTTAATCCATTTACAGATAAAGGAAGCTTAGGAGCAGGACATGTACTATGAATTTGATTTTAATTTTGTTAACAACTGATGCCTTGCTGTCGCCTCGTGTGACATTAATGTTCATAATTTCTTTGGTATGGAACTTAATATTTTAAAACAGGTTTGTAATGTTAAATAGCTTTTAGATTTTTGGAATCGTAACTGAAATCTAAATTTGCAAAAAAGAAAAGAAATACTTGTGGCACCTTAGAGACTAACAAATTTATTTGAGCATAAGCTTTTGTGAGCTACAGCTCACTTCATCCGAAAGCTCACGAAAGCTTACCCTCAAATAAATTTGTTAGTCTCTAAGGTGCCACAAGTACTCCTTTTCTTTTTTGCGAATACAGACTAACACGGCTGCTACTCTGAAACCTGAAATCTAAATTATACTTGTTCTGTTGACATTGCAGGCAAATCAGACTTGGATAACTTTCTTAGCTGTAAACCTGATGCTGCACCCATTAGGGCACATCACATACTCTTGTGTAGTATCATCACAGGATGTTAAGCTCAAGATCTTTACAAAAAAGAAAGAGGACCTCATGTGATTTTTTTAACTTGCTCTTGGAGGCACAAGAATTTGTAAGCCTTACAATTTAAATGAGTTGTTCAGACTCTAATCTTTATCTCCTTCAATCTTACGGGAAGGTATGTGTGTTTTAGTTTAAATTGGCCAGGACCATATCTGGATGAGGGACTTGATGATAAAAACAGAAAATAGCAGTATTTGTTTTCAGTTACTGCTACTCAGTTGTTGTATTAAGAGAAACAAAGGTACTTTGTAATCATTACTCACTCAGTTTTTGCATTATGATAATTCCCAATGTTCAAATTTACTTGTTTTTTTTAATGCTTAAACTTTTGATGCTTGTTTACAGCTTAATTCTGGAAACACTTCCTATCTGGGTGTCTTGCTAGCTATTATAAGTGGATGCACTGAAGTAAGTGCTACATCTGGTAGTAAGTGTTTGCAGGATCAGGCCCCTTGCATTGCCATGCGAAGAGACAGAGGAGGAAACACCGACAAGTTACACTTTTAATAAGGAGTTAAAAGCTGCCTGTGTATTAGCACAAATACAGATTTACTAGCATTGATACATTTAATTTGACAGTAAAGTAACTGAATAGCTTTATGAAGTGGAAAAATAAATCAGAACCGTTGTAGAAACCAGAATCAGAATTGATCCAGGGGCCCCCAGTGCAGGTGAAAATGGAAAGGAAGGGTGATGACGGGGTACAATTTATAGTTATGATACGAGGTGCATCAGCCAAGCAAGGATTCTTGGAGACAGGATAATTTTGTTAAAGTATATTGCCTCCTGGATGCTGGGAGAGCACATTTCTACAACTGTGTTACCATTGTAACTAGCACTTCTTCAAACCTGTAATACAGTCATGATTGTAGAGGTACACAAAGTCAGGGGAAGACTACTTGGGCCTTCTTCCTCTTCTGTACCCATCTAATTCTAAATGGTTTGGATCTGGGTATTTGTTGTTTTTAGTATTTTGGAACAATTATGGATACAGTAAAACCTGCCTTTGCGACCACCCCTGAAGAGACGCCACCTGTCATGAGTGACTACTTGCAGAGGCCACAGAACCTTTTTCCCCCTATAATTGAACTGTTGGGCACTCGGCCAGCAGCCGCTGCTCTCCGTTCTGCCTTCAGAGCTGGAGGACTGGAGAGTATTGCCACCCTTACTTCTGCGCTGCTGCTGGTGGCGGCATTGCCTTCAGAGCTGGGTGGCTAGCCAGCAGCCACCACTCTCCAGCCACCTAGCTCTGAAGGCAGAGCAGAGAGTGGCATCTGCTGGCTGGGCGTCCAGCTCTGAAGGTAGCGTAGAAGGATGGCAATACCCTTTTGAAGAGAGACCACCTCTTACAAATGACCACATTTGCTAACTCCCATGAGTGGTCGCTCTTGGCAGGTTTTATTGTAGTTGCTTTTATTCAAAGACTTTAAAAAATTACAATACATGAATGGACATTTGGCTAGAAATGGACAATATTTAAAGGTGGATGAGTGCCTTGGTTCAAGTGAAAAAACAAATTAGGCAATAGCTATTTGTATAGTTTGTGGATATAAAGCTAAGCCTCAGACAGAATAAAGGAATATTATGAAAATATTCCTTTTACAGAAGAAAACAAAGTAGTTATTAAATGTTGAATGAACATTCGTTTCCATTAATACTTATTATATAATCAGTGGTCTTGATTTCTAGGGAATAATGGTGGCCTCTATATAGAAGTGCATGGCTCTTGGGAGAAGTTTATACTTTAGAAGCTTTCCCAAGCACATGGCCAGTAATTTTATATCAATTTGTTTAACTGATACTGTTTATGGCAAAGCAATAAACAGCTTTTGTGGCAATTTTAAAAGCTGAAACAAAGCTGAAAGATCTGATAACCTCAAAAATTATTTAATGCAACTAATCTCCAGTGCTGTGAATGTTGTTCCCATTATATGAAAATACAAAACAAATTTAACAGACCACAACACTACTTTTTTCTTGCTTCTTGAGTTTGGAAATTATCATTGCTTTCTGAGATTTTCCACTGGTGTCACTTTCAGGACCCCTATATAACTAGTAAACCATTATAATTAATTGGGTAAATGCATTTGTATACAGATGGTAAGGCACCTTCCTACTAATTGTTGGTGCACAGTTGTACATGCATATTCTAAGGTAAACTCAGATGAGGAATAAATGTTAGAGTTTGTGGCTGAAACATGAAGAACCTATTGTTGAAGGCAGTGACTTGCATACAAAAAGGTATGACTTCCTTTACCTTTTTTCAGCCAATCAGGATTCATAACTGATATCGCAATTCATTTTGTAATAGCCACTTAGATTTCAAGAATGATTACCAAAGACTAGTTTTAACATTGGAGTCCCTCACATATCCACAGTCAGTTTTCATGCAAGCAAACTGTTATGAGTGTGCTCATACTGCCCCAGTGACCTTCATCCTGACCCCTTCCCAGGAGCCGGAGGTGAATCAGACTCCATGCTAACTGAGTTGTCGGGGTGTCTCTGCAATACAGAATTTCAGTTGTATTAAATTACGAAATCCTAGTTTTATAGTGTGGACTGTGTTCTCTAGGGACTGAGCTGGGACTGCCAAAGTTACTTCAGTTAAGGCCACACATTCACTGGAACCAAGAACTCAAGATGTTATTACAGTGAAGTACCACTGTGGTAGCTTCTATTTTTTTTTAAATGAGGGGAGGGGATTTAGATTTAAGGGTTAATCTCTCCATAATCCTTTGGCATGGGAATTTCCCAACATCATTTAGAGTAGTCCAAGTTTTAAAAGCTCCATTCAGCAATGCCAAATCAGACTTTTTTTAAAGATTGTTTTTTAGGCTTGTATGATCTTTATATTTAAACTCTGAGACATCCTTTCATCTAAACTACAGGGAATTTCTCAGCATGCATTAGTCACACTTAGTAAATTATTCAAAATGTAGAAGAGGAGTTCTTCAGTAAGACAGCATTGCTCTGATTTTTAACAAATGCATTCACAAGTTCAAGTGTAAATACCATGGTGATGTGCATGCAGACTGTAAGCTCCTCACATTGATTACTCTTATCTCTCTATAAAACACCGTACATGTTCATAAAATATATAAATGATAAAAAACTAGTTAAATAAATTTGGAAACCACTAGTGAGGCACCTCACTAATAACTGTGGGTGCATCCTGTACACACACATGTGACATCAGGCCTCCATAATTTAAAGAAATTTGCTATAATGGACTACATTTTACTTGTCCTAGTCAGATTATACAAATCATAGAATCATAGAATCATAGAATATCAGGGTTGGAAGGGACCCCAGAAGGTCATCTAGTCCAACCCCCTGCTCAAAGCAGGACCAAGTCCCAGTTAAATCATCCCAGCCAGGGCTTTGTCAAGCCTGACCTTAAAAACCTCTAAGGAAGGAGATTCTACCACCTCCCTAGGTAACGCATTCCAGTGTTTCACCACCCTCTTAGTGAAAAAGTTTTTCCTAATATCCAATCTAAACCTCCCCCATTGCAACTTGAGACCATTACTCCTCGTTCTGTCATCTGCTACCATTGAGAACAGTCTAGAGCCATCCTCTTTGAAACCCCCTTTCAGGTAGTTGAAAGCAGCTATCAAATCCCCCCTCATTCTTCTCTTCTGCAGACTAAACAATCCCAGCTCCCTCAGCCTCTCCTCATAAGTCATGTGCTCTAGACCCCTAATCATTTTCGTTGCCCTTCGTTGTACTCTTTCCAATTTATCCACATCCTTCCTGTAGTGTGGGGCCCAAAACTGGACACAGTACTCCAGATGAGGCCTCACCAGTGTCGAATAGAGGGGAACGATCACGTCCCTCGATCTGCTCGCTATGCCCCTACTTATACATCCCAAAATGCCATTGGCCTTCTTGGCAACAAGGGCACACTGCTGACTCATATCCAGTACTGAGTCTTTCACTCAGCCCTTTCCTTGTTTTATTTGTTCTGGTTGTATTTTTTCAAAACCTCAAAGAGCAACTTTACCAGGTCATAACTCAGTGAGGAAGGTGTGGTTCAAATTCAAAGTGCACTCATGGTGTGAGGGGGGGAAGAAAGTCACTTAACTTTTCTAGGTATTTGACTTTTCAAAAATTACTGAGAAAATTCTGTTAGTATACAGGCTTATTTTTAAGGTGTAGCTGTATTTCTGAAACATGAATAGTTTTGACACATAAGACTAGTTACTTGTCATGCTCTGATGATTTGCCATGTATTCCAAGTCTTTGGCAATTATTTTTTAAAAATCATGGTTTCTCAGTAGTCTCCTGCAGTGCACCTTTTAGCATTCAGTTAAAAAAACCCAAAAACCTGTTTCTATCCATTATGGTATGAAGATAATCTTCCTAACATGAACCAAGTGTAGCCAATGCATTGCTGTCTTACTACAGTAAGTCCTACCAGGAAATAGTACTTCTGCAGACCTTTCCTTTTATATTTATTTATTATCATTATTATTAGTATTTTTATTGTTTGTATTCCCATCGTGCCTAGCACCCGAGTCATGGACCAAGGACTGATTGTGCTTGGTGTCATACAAGAGATGTGTTTAGAGATGACTGGAGATGTAAAAACAATTTAATTAGCAATGTATAACTACATTGTCATGAATAGTGCGGGTGAAATTGTGCACATGCTGAAATCATGGGAGTTTTACCATTGACTTCAAAGAGGCCAGGATTTTACCTTTATGTGCGTTGAGGATTTTTCCTATTTTAAATAATTTAGTATGCTAGATTTGTGCTGATATAAATTGTCAGAGTTCCATTGTAGAGCTATGCCAGTTTACACCAGCTGAGGATCTGGCCTAATGCATTTTAAAGTATTTTTTAAAATAAAAATACTTCATATAATTATTGTAAAAATGTGTAATTTAATTTTTGCCATAGCAAAAAAGGTAGAAGGCACAACTTAAGTTGAAAAAAATGCTATCTGTGCTGTTTGAATTTGATGTGTTAGCTTCAGTGTCTATTTTAGAAAAAGCTCATAGAATTCTTTCACAAAGACCCCTACATCTCCTCCAGTTATTTCCTTAGATCCATAATATTTAATTGCCTTAATTCATAGATTCATAGATACTAAGGTCAGAAGGGACCATTCTGATCATCTAGTCCGACCTCCTGCACAGCGCAGGCCACAGAATCTCACCCACCCACTCCTATGAAAAACCTCACCCATGTCTGAGCTATTGAAGTCCTTAAATCATGGTTCAAAGACTTCAAGGAGCAGAGAAGCCTCCCTCAAGTCAACCATGCCCCATGCTACAGAAGAAGGCAAAAAACCTCCAGGGCCTCTCCAATCTGCCCTGGAGGAAAATTCCTTCCCGACCCCAAATATGACAATTCATAGGGACAAAGGTAAGCTGTTTAGAACCACCTTTTATTTAGGGTGTGCTACTGCAAAGATTTCACTATTCCCTGATTTCATCACTGAAGTTTAGAAATAGAACTTATAGCAGTAAACAAACAAACAAAAAAGCTGAGAGAAAAATAACATATTTAGTGATACTCATCCCAGCATGTTTAGGATTCAGGGTTGGTGAGAAGGATGTGGGGCTGATCTGTAATAATTTATGAATGTTATATGTTCTGTCTGTTTGACTTTTGTAAGGGAGGTACTGTATGAATAAAAACAGTTTATTTAAGCAGGGGTTGGCTGCACCTATGTGGGAAAGAGGACAATAGCTTCGGATAACCCACACAATTATGAGGGACAATACTAGACCCGCTAGCTTTGATGTCCTGAGTTCTGAAAAAGATCAACCACTCCTATCTACTTCCTGTGAAATTACTCCAAATCACTTTGGTGCAAGTTCCTTTTCTGTATTAGATTCCTTGTTTGTTACTGAAAGACTGGTGGTAGAGCCTCTGAGAAGTACGTGTTTGGATTTATTAATAATCTGTAGCTGCCTCTACTTTATAACATAAGTAAAATTGATTACACTTCACACCAGAGAGCTTTGTGGGCCTGACTATCCATTGTCTTGTTCATGTGTAACCATTTACACCTGTGAAAAGTCGATATAAAACATGACCATTTTGGTTCGGTAGCATTTTATACCCACTTTCCACTCACTCTTCACTGATGTAAATGTCTACACAAGTGCAGAGCAGTAGAGAATTAGGACCTATAAGTTCTCACTTAAAAGAAATCTCTCAAGCCACATTCTCCATAAGTAGGGGAAGCAGTATGGCCCAGACGATAGGGTATTGGACTTGGAGTCTTGAAAGCTGGGTTTTATACTCAGCTCTGCCAGTGACTTGCTGTGTGACCTTGGGTAAGTCACTTTACTACTGTGTATCAGTTCCCTCATCTGTAAAATGGGCATAATGATACTTTTTGCTCTCTTTTGTAAAGAATTCTTGAGATCTGTGAATGAAAAGATTCCCTAATTTGTTTGAGGCTGCTTAGGGACCGGAGGAGGCAGAAAAGAGATAACAGTGATAGACTAAGCATGTGCATAGTTTGTAAAAATCAGATGCTGGTGTTTCTTAATGACATGAGTAAATCAGGAGATAATTGCTTCTGGCCGTACCTGCCTAAATATTGTCAGTTGACAATTTGTCATAAGCATCATTGCAAAAGGCAGTCTTAAAGAGAGACCTGAAGGAGGACAGGAGTAGTAGTTTTATGGATGAGTTTGAGAATGGCATTCTTTGCAGAACGGTCAGGGTGGGAGAGAATGCATGGGTGCTTCTGTGAAAATCAGACAAATGAACAATCATTACTGATATCATTGGAGAGCAGAGGGCACCAGCAGAATTGTAAGATATGATATTGTCTGATCAGATAAGAAGGGAAGGACTAAATTGTGAAGGTCCTTAAAGGAAGTACAGGAAAATTTATTTGATATGATGAAGGAAAGGAAGTCAGAGAGATTCAGGGTTGGTGTGGTTGGAGCAATGGGATAGGAAGATTATTTTAGCGGCAGTGTTTCAAATGAACCCGAGGGGACAAGTTGGCTGTCTTGAAGACCAGAGGAAGTTGAAGTAGTCAGGTCTTCTAATTTTATGAATACAAATTCTTTTAGTGTTAATGGCTAAACTAAATGGCACTAGGCAAATGGACTTCAAAGCTGGTATAAGATAGCTAATGACTTGGACTAGTTGAAATTTGTAAACAAGAACCCTGTTCCAAGACTCTTCATTTTGTCATTGGCATGTAACTCACATTCTCATATGGTTTTTCTCTTTCTCCCTAAAAATTTCTTATTTCAAGTTTTTGAAACAAAATACCTATCCAGGGCTTCCCTCATTAGTTACCATATTGGCCCAACAACAAAATATCCTGATTACCAGGCACTAGTAAAGTATTCCACCTTTACTAACCCACAATGGTTTCCAGCTCTTTTTACTTTTCTGAAATTGATGACCATTTCTAAAATAACCCCAAAAATGCAACTGCATTACATATTAAATGGGAAGCTTTCAAAATCACAATTAAGGCACATGCTATATTCTATAGCACCTGGTTTTTAAAAGGAAATGACTAAAAAAATTAACACACACTGTAAGGCACAATCCAAGTTATAACAGCAATATGTATTAAATCATTCAGGAGAAACTGCAGCTGAACTAACATAGTCTGAACAAATAAACTCTCCATAACAGATTCTTCAGCCACTGAACACTTGTCATTTAAATCTAAACAGAGAGGCTATGAATGATTTGACAAAATGAGAAATTACTGGCATGGTTACTTGGAAAAGATGTATCATAGTTTCTCAATTGTACGTAACTGAATCATCTTTTCCTATGGCAGGAATAATTATGAAGATGTCTTGCATATCATTAAAAATCAATTCCAGTGTGGGTAAACAGCAAGCCAAATTGTTTCTTAATAAGCACATTCCATTGAACATTTTGGGCAAAGGTTCTGCAAACTGGTCAATTGTGCTTTCACCCAAAATAGATGATCTAACTCCAATGAGGGTAATATTACAGTCCTTGCTAAGCCTCATAAAAGTTCTTTGGAGGGTGCCCTTTACAGCCAATAGTGCTTCTGAGTTCAGATCTTAAAATATTATCTAAATTACTAGCTAAATAAGCTGAAACAGGTAATTTAATTTTATATTGCACTGAAACCAATCAGGATTCATACCATATTGTTCTACATCAGATAATCTCACAAGATTATTTCATACGTTTTATGTACAATCCGATTTCAAAGTACAGGAGCAATCTATTTTCGGTAGACCTGGAAAAGGCTTTTGATTCTTTAGACTAAGAACTATGCAAGGGCTGCCTATGAGCCTTAGGCAGCCCTTGCATACCACTGAAGAATAAAGCTCCTTATTTGTTGAGCATACTGACTCCTCCGGATCTCTGTCAACTTAGAGACTATTATTTATTCTAGTGTTGTGCTTTTCATTGCAATTAGATAATAAGTTTAATTTGTTAATTGAAGTGGCATAATATACAACTTTTAGGAAAGATTCTGTAAGGGCTGAGTATCCTTAACTCCCCAAAAAGGCAATGGGAATTAAGGATACTCAGCACCTTACAGGAACAGGCCTTTTATAAACACCTAAAAACATCATCATTCTTCTCCCTCCAGAAAGACCAATCTACAAACTGTGCAATCCAACTGCCAAAAAATATTTTAAGTGCTTTTTTAAATAAACAAAACTAAAATTTATTTTTAGAATTAGCCTATAGAAGGAACATGTACTGCCATAAACCAATATTTAATATCTGCTTTATGTGTGCTCCGTTTATAATGTGCCACTCTACTGCCTAAACACTGCCATTTACTACAAACAGAAGAATAATTTGTTTAGCTATATAATCAGCAGAGAGGCAGCACACAATAAAAGAAGGCATTCTGGTTTTAAAATGAATAAAAATTGATTGCGTCCCTATAAAAACTAAATTGGCAGAGTGTTAATTGCATTTCACATAAACATCTGTAGCAGTCGGTGACTCGTTACTGGGCTGTAATGCAATACAGGACACTTAGGAATAAATGCATCCTCCAGATGAGTTCACAGAGATTTTCTAAAAGCGCCTGATGAGATTGTAAAAATCTGATTAGTCAGAACTGCTAATGACACTTAAAACAAAGGGAAATCTTTAAATAAAATTATTTTGCTCTCCTTCTCTCTTGATAAATTATATGCAAATTAGCACTGATTGAAAAATGTTTGCCTTGAAGGTAAATTCATGCTAATGAAGAAAAGGTCATCAGCCTTCAACAAGAATATCTGATGATTAAATCTGTAGGTACTTTTAAATTTGGTTAGTTTATTCTCCTCTACGTATAGTGGTTTACTGGAGTGAACAAATTTATACACTATTTTTATTATTAATTTCTGTCCTGGTAGCACACACAATCCACTAGGCACTGTTCACACACACACACACACAAAAAAATCAGCCCAGTGCCTGCCCCAAAGAGCTTACAGACAAAAGCCTAATCCTCCAAAGTTGTAAGCACATGCTTAAATTCATAACCATTGTGAGCAGTCCTATTGACTTAAACCATATTACTTTCAGAGCACAAGGTTAAGACACATGTAAGTCTTTGCTGGTTCAGAGCCTAAAACAACAATGCTAAAAAAATAGGAAAGAAGAATGCAATCAAAATACGTACTTTATATACATCTATCCAGTAGTTAGCTTACAGTTATGGTCAATTTAATTTCCAACCAAAAGAACCCTCAAAAATACAGGAAAAGTTGATTGTATACTGTTTGTTAGTCAACTTTATTTAATGGTAACAGTACCAAACATTCCACTCCTTTAAATTACAAGTGGAATGACTTATGGGGTATGGGGGATTTCTTCTCTCTTGTTTAGCTCTCAAGGTAGTATATGTTGAGTAGACATTTCAAGCTCTAGCAAATTATAACTTTTGCAAGAAGTATAATAAATTTGAATTAAAGATGCAAACAGATAGATAGTATCTGCAAGATTCCCCCCTCTCATAGCCACATAAAATTGGGTTCCCAGATGCATATAATTAATTTTTAATAATAATTTTAAAATAAAATAAATGTATAAATTAAACTGTAACAAACCCATAAACATATTGCTCACTTTAAAATGAACACAATTCAAATACCTGTTGCAATAGTGCTTCAAAACTGTCATTATCCAAAGGTGCTCATCATTTTAAGGAACTTATTTTCCTCTCACTGATAATGATTCCAGTGAACTTGCTCACAATTTTCAATGGAGGAAAGACAATCAGGTTCCAAGTACCTAGATATAACTTGAATCGTATGAAATTATCTGGTGATAAATCAACCAGGGTAAGAGTTTGTTTATACCATTACTATTGTTAACCTCTTAGATTGTAAGTTCTATGGAGAAGGGACCGTGCCTTTCTTTGTGATTTTACACCCCTCTAGCACAATGGGGTCCCCATTCCTGATCAATGAAAAATACTATTTAATGTAACTAGTAAGTAAAAATCATAACTGTCACAGTTCAGGGGAACAGCACCCATATTTCCCCTCCACCATCCCTTGAGGACACTATGACAGAGTGCTAGCAGCAGCACCCTGATCACTGATGTTGTTGCAGCACAAAAAAAGCTGCAGGCTCAGAGGGAAGCAGTTAATCACTTTCTATTGTGGGACCATGAGCACTTGGGTTGTAATTACCAAACAATTGATACAACTGGCAGTAATTGGGAGGATATAAGTAGGAGGAACAGGAAGGGGAAGGCTCAGAGGGAAAACTATGTAAAAGAGACACAATATGCCTGTGTCTTGTTCTATTTGCCAAAGAACTGTGGAATAAATGGTATATGTGTGTAAGTGGGGGAATAGTCCTGCTCTTGTGGGAAACTTTCCTGGCTTCTGCACTACCCTGGTGAAGGGGGCTAGCAAAAGGATCTGAGTCCTCGCTCCCACTTCCTTTACCCAGTGGCCTCCCTGCCCTTGAGGACTCCCCTTCCATTCTCCTGTCTGGCAGAGTCCTCATAACCCCAACAAGGCTGAGCCCAGGATTCCTTGGGGGGCTCGACCCCCAACCCTGCTGTGGTGACCTAGGACGGGGCTAGGGTGTCCCCACTCCAGGGTATTCTCTCTGCACTGGGCACTTCTCTGATCCACTGACCATTACATACAAGTTAAAGCAAATGCAAGTTATTTAATCAACAATTAATTTTAAAAAGAATAAGGAAAAATGGGAAACGTTAAAGGAAACACATCAACCCGCTCTTTGGCAGGGAACATCACAAACAGTGTCTCTGGAATGTCAGGGCAGTTCAGTCTGTTCCTTATAAGTCCCCGGCCTTCTTCTCAGGCCCTGGCTGTGTAGGGATGCTGTGGGTTGGACGCTTGCTGTGGTGGTGGCCACATGCTCTCAGGCTCTAAGTGGTAAGACCCTTCTTCCCAGTATCGCCCCCGCCCTGTCGGGGTTATGATCCAAGCCTGGCATGCAGAGTCTCTTGGCTGAGGCGTCTCCCTGTGCTGGGCCCGCTGACCAGGGTCCCCTTGCTCTCACCAGCTGCTCACCGCACCCAGCTCCAGACTACTCCAGCCCCAGCTGCACCAATCTGTCTCTGCACTGCTGCTGCTACTGCTGCTCTGCCTCCAGTTCCCTGGGCTGATTCTTTGGCCCCTCTGGCTCTGATTGCTGCAGCTCTGCTCCCAGGACAGGTCTGCTTCTGTGACTCTGCTCTCAGCACTGACCTGCTTCCTGGGCTGCTTTTCTGGTCCCTCTGGATCTGGCACAGCTCTGCTCCCCAGCTTAGCTTGGGCCCCTGCTTTCTCCTTAGCTTGGCCCCACTCTGTCTGACCGAGGCAAATCCAGCTCACACGGAGGATGGGACCTCCCTGGCCTCCTGACTCTCTGATTAGCCTGCCCACCCTGTCATTCAGGCTGACCTGGAGCATTGGCCTCTCCCCATTGTTCCTGGGGGCTGTCAGTCTCAGGGTCCTGATTCCCCATTGACCCTTCCCCCTTTCTAGTACGGGGAGCTAGCCAACCAAAACACCCCCACTGAATGTTAGTAAGGGGGCAACAGTCCCCTTACATGTGATTAAGGGAAAACAGCCTGGGCATGCTTATGACCATGATGAAATTGGGTTTATGAAGTGACGGAATCAGATAATGCAATGTGGCACACCACATAGAGGAGGGAGTGCTCTGTGACAGACACCAATTCTAGGCTCCTGGCTTCTCAGCTATCACATCTCTTGTGGAGGGACATGGGTCTCTCTCCTTCCTGAGCAGGGGTTTCTCCAGGCTGCATAGATCCCTACCTAAACTGTGATATTCCCAGCAAGCCAGGTAGCTTAAACAGGCTAGCATCTGCATTTTGCTTTCTTTTTGAAGGATATAAACATAGTTGCCAACAATTGTAAGTTACCACATAGCTCTTTCTAAGTAAGCACATTTATTCTTATGATGAATAACATAAAACAAAAACAAGCAAAAACAATAAAAGAACCTACACACATGCTAAAAGGTTTATCAGAGATCACCCCCAACCCCAACAAGGGTTCTGGTCAGTGTCAATCCTTCTAACTTTCCACAAGGATTAGCTGCCCTCCCCACCCCACTCTACCTTCTGGTTGGACAGAAGGTTCTGTCCATTTGCTGGACCAGACAGAAGCCCTGTGTCATTGTGAACGTGGGGTATTTATCCAAGAGCCATTTCTTTGCCTGTTGGTCTCTGGAGAATCTAGTTTGAATTAGTATCTGTGAACGTCTTCAGGTGGTGGTCCTTCTCTGAAGGTAGTACAACCTGAGTGAATTTTCCTTATCACCCCCCACTGTTCTTAGTTCTGGAGGAGGTGTAGTCACCCTCCCCTGTGGAATTACGTACAATCCCTGGCCCACAATTGTACATAAACTTAATTCAGTAAAATCTCCTGAAGATATTGCAGGAAATTGCCATATCTGTCACAACAGCATCCAGTTTAAGCAAAAGCATTTTACTTGAGTCAAAAAAGAAGGAAGTTGGACCAGTGAAGTAGGTGTAGTTCTTGGAAGATGTATAAGGGAGTCCTAAATTAATTAAAATTCTTTCACTTTCCTCCATTATGAGTAGCTCTCTCCAAATGAAGAATTCCTTGTGTGTCCTTTATTACATAGAGGATGTTCCAATTTACAATGGATTGTTATATGCCTTATAAAAGGGCATTATGAATTTGGTCTGATATTTGTTCAGTGAAATATCTTTCAATAAATGAGAAAAAAGAAATCTGGAACCAGTGGACGCTTTCTGTTAATTCTAATAAAGGTCTCAAAGTAGGTGGATAATTTAAGCATGCGAGTAGTATCATTGACATCAGTGGGACCACTCATACACTTGAAGCTATGCATGTGCTTACCTTGCTGAATCGGGTTCATAAGGCCAATTTTTGACTGTCTTACCCACATCAGCAGTCCTACTGAAGATCAAAGCTTGCTATTTCATGGGGAATTCCTCATGCCATTTTCCCCAAACATTCTTCAGTGTGTGAAGTTTGCAACTCTGTAGAATGAAGGTGCAGTTCCACACCCAGAACTCAGTCAATCTCATAAAATTACACAGAAAAACTTTCAGGTGGAGGAGTTCAGGGCCTTTTGCTTCCATCTGCTCCTGACTACACTGCACCCTCGCTGCCAGAGCCTTCACTTTTTGCAACTGCCCCTGAGACCTCCATAAAGGTTGCGTACCCCACGAGAAGGTGCTTGGAGAAAATGTAACACACTGAAGCTTTTTTCATCAGGTTTCCAGCTGATTGTTGGTAAGATGGTACAAGCAGATGAGAGAAACTGTTGAAGCTCTCAAATGTAATAAAGCCCTGCTCCTGATATCTCATGATATTTCTGTCTACATTCCTCTTTTGTAAACAGTCATATGGGGATCATGCTAGAAGATCCAGAGATGTCTGTTTCCACAGGTTTATCCCAATTAATGATAACAAATGCTGTCGTACAATAATTATCTACTGAACATCTTGGGGGAAATCATTCTGTCCCTAGGATCAATGAGTGGAGGATCCCTTCTATGTGAATAGAGAGCCCCTGGTCAGCCATTTCCATGGCTCCATCCACATGGTGAATACTTTGGATATCCATACATAAGTAAATTGTATCCTCTGCATCTCTACCCCCTAACATCTAGCACTAAATCTCTCAAAAGTTAATGCAGTTTGAGGCATTTGTAAACTCTGGGTTTGATGACTAAATCAAAACATTGTCAATATATGACCACATTTTAACCTTTATTCCTTTCTTTATAATGACATAAAAAGCAAAGCTAATGACCTCTACTAAAGTGAGGTCAACAAAAGATAGCTCTGGTAAAGTGGGTGAGTACTATTGTTGTTTTATGGTAAAAGAAACAGGAGGGGAAAAAAAGATTGGTTTTTAGTGCACTACCTTATTAGGCATTTACTTTGACCTAGTATATAAAGGTGTTCCAAAGTTCATGGCTTTAAGAACTGAAAATAAATAGTGCCAGTCTAAAGAATCAAAAGCCTTTTCCAGGTCTACCGAAAATAGATTGCTCCTGTTCTTTGAAATCGGATTGTACATAAAACATGTGAAATAATCTTGTGAGATTATCTGATGTAGAACAATATGGTATGAATCCTGATTGGTTTCAGTGCATGTGGGGACACACACACTCAACAGTATAAAAACGCTTTCTACAAAACCGGCTTCTATAAATATGACCTAATTTCGTAGTGTAGACATACCCATACAGACTAAAGATGGATTGAATGTAGACTCATCATTGAACTCTCAGCTTGTCGACTGATGATATTGCTGTGGTGTTTAGGCATTTAAGATCAGATAAGCATTGAGTATGCAGGAAGGGAGTGCAGAGCCAAAAAGAGCATGGGCAAATTGGAAGGGGGTTTAAGACTCTTTTGCATAGAATACACTTTGCTGCAGTGGCCATCTGTGTTAGGAAAAGGCAGTTAACACTCCCATCTTAATATAGGCTCCCAGCTAACCTTAAATGTGTGCCATGTACCATTATGCAAAAAGATTGCTATGTGTTGGGTTTTCTTCTGTTTTGGAAGCATGCATGCACTGCTTCCTACATTTCCTGGCCTGTTTTTTCTCCTCTTGACTGCCCTTTTGGTCCACAAGTAGCCCAAGAATCTATAAAGCTATAGTTTATCTTTTGTTAGCAGTTCATCTCATGTCACCCCCTGCCTTTATGACAATTAAGGTAGTACACAGAAATTTATGGCTAAACCAGTTAGCTATCTGTTGTTCATATGGCAGCATAAATATTGCCAATATCCAACAAACACAATTTAAGACTGTATCATTATGAATATGTGGCGGGGGAGAGGGAGATTAAGATTGCACATGCAACCTTAATTCTGGCATTTCCTAACTTTTTAGTTCTTGACTTGGAAACCTTAATCATCTTTTAGCATACTATTTTGTGTGTTTAATTTCCTAGATTTCTAAAATCCAAATGGAAATAACAGAAATGCCATCATGTGGCATCATATTGATACCCACATGGGTCATCGGCAGGAGTGGAACCTTTAGATTTACCCCACCCCATTAGCTCAAGTGGTAGAGTTCTGTAACTGAGAGCAGTAGTATATTATTATCCTCTGTATGGGCCAGCACTAGAAGTTTGCCATTTGGTTTTACAGATGTTTGCTCGCAGCAGAGGATTGGTGAGACTCAAGAATCTTGGGTTCCATTCCAGACTCTGTTCTCTAGTTGGCATAGACTCTTTTGTCCTCGATCCCCCAAGTGTGACCCTTTCTGGCCTTACCCTTCCAACTTGTACTTGTCTTAGTCCTGTCTCTTCCTCACCCCAGACTCCTCATCCTAGTCCTGTTCTCCTCACCTAGACAGTGCTGTTCTCCATTCCTCAGACTATTCTTCCCACGTCCATTGTCCTTGCATAACAAGTCCTATTCTTACTCCTCCACAGTTCCTACCATTCCTAATCCCAGTCCAGCCACCCACAGGTCACTGCCCATTTGCAGCTCCTTGCCAAGCTAGTCCCATTCCCCATCTTCTGGCTCCCCATCCTATCTATCTCTCTGCCCCACCACCCATATTCACTATTCCCACCAACTCCCAGACTTAATCTGCCCTCCTTTCTTTTTGAGCTCCTTGTCCAATCTGTCCCTTCCCTCTGCTACTTGTCCCAGTCTTTTTGAACTATCTTTTTCCCCATTCTCCTCCCCTCAACTCTTCATCTGATCTGTCTTCCTGCTCCCCTTCCTAGCCTGCTCCCCTACGAGCCTCAACTGATCTAATTGCCCTCAATTATGTATTTTCCCTTGCCTCCATCTCAAAAATGGCCAAAAAGTTGAACCCGAGGTAGAAATCCAGCACAGAAAATTTCAGTCTGAATAGTTAAAGTTTGGGGAAATTATAAGCAATTGAAAACTGTGTTTTAAAATGGGACGCGTCGGGCAACCTTAATTGGCAATGCTATCAGCCCCCTCTATAATCTTTTGCTAACTAAGTGTTTGGCTATATTTTTTTTTTGAAGATCTGGTTGGAAAAATAACATGCAGTACCAAAGATTTTTCATTATAGACCTGTTTCACCATTTCTTTGACAAATCTTTGCTCAGCCTGTTTTGCGATGAGCAGTTCCTTGTTGGATCACTTAACTTTGGGCCTAAGCATGGCTGTGTTTTGGTTTGTATTTCTTTTTCCAAGTACCATAGCATTGATCTGTTTGGTTACTGTGTGATCATAACTCTTTCTAATACTAATGGAAGTTTTATATGCAGGCCTCTGTGCAGGATTACATTCTCAAAAGAAGAAACCGAATAAAAGGTGAGATTAGGCTGAGAAAAAAGAGTAATTATAGCTAGGAAATGAGAGTACTGCCAAGGAAGGAAGGAAGTGATATGGACCTAGTTCTCTTCATCTTTAAA
The DNA here is from genome assembly GCF_009764565.3 of Dermochelys coriacea. Classification (NCBI taxonomy): domain Eukaryota; kingdom Metazoa; phylum Chordata; order Testudines; family Dermochelyidae; genus Dermochelys; species Dermochelys coriacea. Next base: position 59,559,327 of record NC_050069.1, read on the forward strand.
ACTTTCATGTAGGGTATGTATTTGAGTCTTCTGGGCTCCACCAGCCAAGGGACCAGGAGCAGCAATGCCATCTCTGCCAGAACCGGAGGGTTCCATGACACAGTACTACTTCCAAGCTTCAAGGCCAACTGCCAGAATCCTTCTTGCTGCAAGACTCTTACTGGTTCATTAAGATGAAATGTAGCCACATACGGAACATCAGAACAACCTACGTTCATCTGTGGAACAATTCATATGTTCATTTGAACTAAAAATGTAAATAAAGGAAAAAATGCGAGAAATTCTACCCGGCCACCATCCTCTTGTTCACCATGGCTCTTCCCCACCATCTCACTATGTCTGCTGTGCTCTAATTGTTTTCAGTCTACCTTGACATTTATAAGCCCTTGAGGGCAGGGACTTTCTTGATATTTGCCTATAAAATACAATGTATATTTATGGTACTGTTCAAATAATTGGTTATAATGTTGGCTTATTTAGGGCTTGATTCAGCAAGGCACTGAACATTTTGGCTCTCATCGAGCCAAGCACTTAAGCATATGCTTAATTTTAAGCACTGTGCAACACAAAGCTGAGCATGTGTTTAAATGTGTGGCTGGATTAGAGTCAAAATGCTGAGCACCTTGCAGCTCTTAATCTTTAATTTTCCTTTTGAATTTTCCTTTTACAACGGAGTTGCACTGGCATAAATCATGGATCTGAGTTACACAGATATTTTTGTTTAATTAAAAAACTACTGAATTTTCCCTCACAAATCTAGCCATAAACCATTACATAGTTTTATGTATTTACAGAAGAGAAAAGTTGAAGTTCACGTATTTGTTCTTGGTAAAATACATTCCCTTCCTAATAACTTCATGAAGCATTGCAATTCAGATTTAAAGAGAACATTTATAAAGTTTAATGAAAAACAATTTTAAGTCTGACACCTAAAGACAAATCATTTATTCAGATTTATTCTGTAGAGATTTTGCTTTTCTTATTCAACTATTTTGACCTGATCTAGCTTGCTATGGAAAGTAACCACATACTACCACCAAAGGTGCTAATACTAATTATGCTCAACCAAGCTCGGAGTTATCCTAGGCCTCCCTGCAGACAGCATGCAGGCCTCTTGTTTCACTTCTAAAAATTTATTAGTATTCAAGTTCAGTGAAGCCTTGATGAATAATTGCAGAAAATAAACACCCATAGGAAGTATGAAAAAGGTGAACAGTAGGAATTGTTCTGACGCTTTGCCTAGAAATTAGATGAGAGACATATTTGACTTTCTTTCCTGTTTCTGCTGGCATTTTTCAAAGGAAATGCTAAAACGACTGTGATGTTTTAAAGTAGTATTAGAAAGATAAACCATTGTAAAACGGGGAGAGGGGAGCTGAGGGGGAGAGAAAAAAAATCCCAAAATGACCAGTTAGGACACTTTAATGAATGGTTGAATGCACCTCAAAATGAAAAACAGATGTTCTGTGTTAACTTTAATAGCAAGCCTTCTATTCAGATTGAGGTAACTGGACCATCTACTTGGATAGAGGACAGAAACAATATAGATATTGTGCAAGAAGAATTTATAGATGTTATATGTTCCATAGATAGTATTATACTGGTATGTTTCCATACTTTTTTTTGCTGTTCTCTTTAAGGCGTATTTAGCATGATGACTGTAAATAGAAAACCTTGTTGTACCATAAATGTTGCTTTGAACAGGGCTGTTCTTTTAGCAGGTATTTAAGAGGACTCTGCTTTTATATGAAATACAATTTGCATGATACACAGAAAAAAAAATGTGTAGTCTGACCTGTCAGTGGACCGAAAAAACAAATACAATATATAATTATACAATATACAAATAAAAGGAAATTGGGAGTTTATCTGAGATCTTCAGTGTAGTGCAGTACATATTTAGATTTGGTATTTGGATAATGCATTCTGTTAAGAGTTCTGTTCCTCTTGTCATTCATTTGAGTTGAGCAGCCTAGATGTAGTAGATTGGGTATGGAATGGAAAAAATGAACTCTTGATTTGTACTCCAGAATCGCCGAATGGCTCAGTCTTATTTTCTTCATCTGTAAAATGGGCATGATAATGCAATTGATACATACCTGCCTCGTGGAGATGTTATGAGGATTATGAAATTCAATAACTACTAGTGCAGAGTACTACACTTAGGTAAGAAAAATCAAATCCTCAACTACAAAATGAGTAATAATTTGCTACATGATAGTACTGCAGAAAAGGATTTGGCGGTTATTGTGGATCGCAAATTGAGCAGGAGCCAACTGTGTGATGCAGTTGTAAAAAAAAGACCAGTATTCTGGGGTGTTGTACATGAGATATAGGAGCTAACTGTCCCCCTCTACTCAGCGCTGTTCAGGCCTCAGATTGAATACTAGATCCAGTCCTGGTTGCCACACTTTAGGTGAGATGTGGACGAATTGAGGAAAACCAGAAGAGAGAAACAAAAATGATAAGATTTTGAAAACCTGACCTATGAGGAAAGGCTAAAAAAAAGGGTCTTAAGAAAAGAAAACTGAGGGGAGGCCTGATAAGTCTTCAAATACGTTAAGGGCTGATATACAGAGGGCAGTGATCAATTGTTCTCCATGTCCACTAAAGGTAGGACAAGAAGTAATGGGCTTCATCCACTCAAGGGAGATTTAGGTTAGATATTCGGAAGCTATAAGGGTAGTTAAGCACCGGAGTAAGCTTCCAAGGGAGGTTGCGGAATCCCCATTATTGGAGGCTTTTAAGAACAGGTTGGATAAACATCTCTCAGGGATGGACTAGGTATGCTTAGTTCTGCCTCGGTGCAGGGGTCTTGACTAGATGACTTGACTTGATTTCCATTTTAGCCCTAAATTTCTGTGAGTCCAAGTTTAATGAGTTAAAGTTTGAATAGCATATGTATAAAGTGCTATACATTTTTAGAACACATAGGTTCACATGCAAATAAATTGATTGACTGCTATTTGACTTTAGTTTTACAACGCAGTTGCACTGGCATAAAGCTGGAGTATTCCAGTGTTGAATCAAGCCTTTAGACTGCAGGGATAAGGATTTAATCAGGGTAGTTAAGATTTTAGATTGAAAATCTGTCTCTAACTCATAATTATGTGTTTAGCCACATTGGACTGGATACTGCAGTTCATGCGTTCTCTTTGCACAATCTGTGCAGTGCAAAGTGAACTTAATTTGATTGGACATTTGGTTTGCGGAATCTCTGGTGTGTAGGGGAAATTTCTGCAGACTTATAGCTGGTGGAGGCAGCATAGCTACTTCCTACATCAGCTGTTCTGTCTTCCCTTGCATAAGAGGGAGGCATAGGAACTGATTCCATGGGTGCACTGGAGCTGGAGCACCCATGGAAAAAAATAGTGGGTGCTCAGCACCCACTGGTGGGCCCCACCGATCAGCTCCTCTCCCTCCCTCTCTCTCTCCCAGTGCCTCCCACCCACCATAAATCAACTGTTCAGCGACAAGCAGGAGGTATTGGGGAGAGGGGGCAGGGCGTACTTGGAGAAAGGGGTGGGAAGAGGTAGGTTAGAGGCAGGAAGAGGTGAGATGGGGATGGCGGTTTGGGAGAAGGGGTGGAGTGGGGGGTTGGGCAACCCTGGGGAAATGAGAAAGTCAGCACATGTGGAGGGAGGTGTAGGAAAAGGAAAGCTCAGGAAGAACTGTTCCAATTTATCTTGTCAATAATCCACAAAGTAAACCATACCCAAGTATGACATGAAGGATTATGCTTTCCAGAAGTAGACCTTGATGTGGTAGATCATAATGGCACATATGGGGGGACAGGGTGTGGTGAAGTCAAGCTGCTCTGTACCTGATCTTCTCAAGATTGTGGCAGAAGTTAGAGTAGGCCCCCTGCTGCTTTAGCTTGACAGTTGAGTATCAGGGAGCCACAACTGGCTCTCTCTGGCTGCCCCTCTCCACTATATCTGAGCAGTGCTCAGGCATCATATGGAATGGAGGCCATTATTTTTGTTTAGTTCATGAATAATTTTTGTCATATGTGGCCTTATGATCTAATAAGGTCTACCATAAGGGCTAACATATAATGGCTAGTACTGTTATACATACCCTGTAGTGATAATTGTATCAGTTCTAACTCTATGTTAATTCTTCTCTCATGGTTGTTATGATGTTTAGATGTTTAGTTGCTGTTTTAGATGTTTAGTTGCTTGGCAAAATTGAACTGATTTAGCACTATGGTTTAACCTTCTTGTTATTCTGATGTCATAGGCCCAGATTACTCTCTTTCTATAGATCTCAGAGATGTCAGTTGAAATCTGTTAATTAGATCCCATAGGCTTGATTGTTCTCTCCTTTCTCTGATAGAGCAGAGGAGCACATTCTCTCTGCACCATTAAAGCATCAGTTAGTTTCCACTGAGTAACTTTGAACATTGTGCCCAGGGTTTCAGTGTTGGGGGAAGTAAAATATTATTTTTATTTTGCATAGCCACTGGATGTTTGTTGTTCTCGTTGGCTGCAGAAGGTTTTTTGGTTTTTATGTCTCTTCTCATATTTTAAATAGTCTGGTACTTTCCTTCGTCACTCAAGTTTTCTCCAGAGGTCAGTGGATCTTTCCTCACTTATATTGTTCTAACATCCTAATCTAGTCAGATGAACAAGACATGGCCCCTTTCCCCTAGTTACATTCTATGTCCTTTCTTCACCTCTTCAAGGTTATCAGCCCTGGGATGAGGACAGAAAAATGGGAATGAAAGAGTTAGTCCTTGTTGGTGGTTTTCTTCATTAAATTTTCATTTCTCCAAAAGTGATTTTTTTTATTTTATCATTTCACTTTTGGTCATTGGTTTCTTCTGGAACTTTTGTAATTACTTTCAGAGTAGCAGCCATGTTAGTCTGTATTCGCAAAAAGAAAAGGAGTACTTGTGGCTGTAGCTCATGAAAGCTTATGCTCAAATAAATTTGTTAGACTCTAAGGTGCCACAAGTACTCCTTTTCTTTTTGTAATTACTTTTTCACTTTTCCATCTGTAGCCATGATCCTGGCTTTCTGTCTTCACCAGCAGACTCAGAAGTCAAATATTGTCATTATCAATGAAATCCTCGATCCTAAATTTCCTCTAAATTTGCTTCTGAGAATTTCCTTTAATTTCTCTTTTTAGAACATCTTCATCAAATTAGATCACCTTTCCTATTTCTTAATGATTTTCATAAACATTTTGGAAGTTCTGCTCCCCTTCCTCTCCCCAAGATCCATATCTTGTCTCCTTATGTGAAATCTTAGTGAGTTCTTTAATAACACTTAATTTTCAGGTTAAGGAACAGTATATCAGAGTCAATTGGCCGAGGCTCGGAGACTCACTGCTGCGGGTGTTTTTGCAGTGAAGAAGTACCCATGGACACAGCACATGGTTTTACCAGCCACTTTGTATATGTCTACACTGCTTCCCATCCATGTAGACAGACTCTTGCTAGCATGCTGGGTGGACATTGCAACGCAGACTAGCGAACGGGCTCTCAAGCTCACCAGAGCCCATGCTCCAGCCCGAACCACAATCTCCACATGGCTATTTTTAGTGCACTAGCTTGAGCCCCACTAGCACAAGTTTGTCTATCCAGGCTGGGAGATTCACTCCCAGCTGCAGTGTAGACACACCCTAAAAGATCTGGCAAACTTGTACAAGTATTGGAATGGGTAGGGCATTGCTTTTAGCTGCCTCTTTGGTCACAGGCTTACAACAGTGTTGCAAAATAGACAGTCTTGGCTAGCTAGGTCAGATTTATTAAACAGAAGGCAAAAAGAGAGTGATGGGAAAGAAGAAAAAATAAGGTGGGGGGAGAAAAGGACTTGTTGGGAGGAGGAAGGTGTATGACAACAGGAACCCAAGTCTCTCATTCTAGGTGCTGTTCAGGGTTTAGCTCAAGTTGGTGGAGATGGTGATGTCATCTGGGTCCCACTCTCCAGTCTGGAGTAGTCAAGACAACTCTCAGGATCATGAGGATGAAGGCCAGTGGTGTCAAGGTGGATCTTGGGGAGGCAGCCATGATGATAAAATGGTAAAGTTTGCTCTTTTCAGTCCATCTATCCTTCATGCCGGCATCATAATTATTCCTCCCCCCCAAAATTTTTTTAAGGACCCCCAAAAGGGGTGATAAGCAGAATAGCTCACCTTCTCATTATTTTATTGACCATTTAGGCCTAATTTCTGATGGACCTATTTTGGTTTATTAATTTCTGGTTCCCCCCTCTTGTTTACATGAAGTGATGTTATATAGTCTTTGGATTGTATTAGTAGACCTTTTTGTTTGAATTAATTCAGCCTTTCTGTCTCCTTTTTGTCTATTTTCTATCAACGTTCATTGTTACAGATTCCTGTAACATTTTGTGAACCTCGATCCACATTTCAACAGTTGAGATCACAATAGGGTTAGACCGACTAGACCCCTGTTGTTACAACTCTTTAGGAAAACCTCAGAGAATTACTGAATTGAGAGTTACAGAATTGCTATTAGTTGCCTTAGTTAATTTCTAAACAAAAATTAATTATGTCCTGTTACTCTGACTGGATTAGGACATTGTCACAAAATGTAAGACGCACCTTGAGTCACTTTACTTTTGACACAAAAGCAGTTGCAGAGCTTCATCAAGCCCTCACTCTCCCGCTCCCCCTTTTTTTTAGCTGCTCCAAAAAATGGTTGTGATATGTCTGGAGTTACTCATTAAAACCTGTGACTTACAAATTCAAGGATGCAGAAATAATTGGTTCTGCTTTGTGAATTCAGAATTAGGGCTTTGCAGACTGCTTGGTTTCAGGTGAGCTCTGGGGAGTCTATGCAGAGTGTATTCTGTGTTGTTAGCCAACAGCCCAGGTTCATAAAGTTCTCAGCACTTCCTTTATCTACCCTATCTGTTTGCCCAGCCCTCTGTAGCTTTGGTGCCTTCAGAAGAAAACCAGTGGCCTGCTCCTGGGCTGCTTCTTGGGTCCTCTCACCTGGCCCCGACACCATCACAAAGATCTCATGGGAGTACATCCAGCAGAAAATTTGGGGGCAATTTGTTAATGTCAACAGGATTTCCAATTCCTGATTGACAATCTGAAGGATTTGGCAGGAAGGCTCCTTCTCGCACCTCCCCAAAGGCCAGAGTGAGCAGCATTAGTAAGATCAAAGGTAGAGATGTCTAATCCCTAACACAGTAACTGGAGAATACACTAGGGATTACAGGGCTTCTCTTCCACATGTGGTCACTAGCGATGATGGGGCATTTCTGGTCCAGAGCCCAGTATTCTGACTGGAAGTAGAAGCAGGAATGTTTTCCCTTTTCCTACTGCAGTATAAGAATGTGTGTGCTGGGGGTTTTGGTGCTTCCTGCCCACCCCTAGAAGGCCTCTGGGAAATCCACTACTCTTTAAGGCTGTAGGGAGGTGTAGTAGAGGGCCATTTGTCCCCAGGAGATTGGAAGAGGAAACCAATTATTGGGTCCCTCTGAAGGTGACAAAAGATAAGAAGGGGCAAAGGACGGATCTTTTAGTATTGAGTTGGTGGGGGAGGAGATTGGGGTCTCATGGAAATTAATGCTAGCCTGTTTTCAAGCAGTTTTGCTAAGGGTAGTTTGCCAACACCCTGGCAACAGACCATGAAGGTTAGTGTTCACAAAATACACACAAAAACTGCAGCTTTGAACAGTTCTGTACAGAATATCCCTCTCAGCCTCTAAGAAGGAAAAATATTACTGTTTTGGTTTCTTTTTATTTTAAGTAAACGTCTACTGTGTAACCAAAGTTTTGTTGTTCATTATGCTGACTAGTATGTCTCAGAGAGAACTGAGGTCGTGGAAATTATCTGGGGAAGGATTTCACAGCAGCAGGAAGAAATCCAGAAATGGCAGTACAAATTTTGCTTTTGATTGGTTTTGCAGTCTGTTAAATTGATGTGGAGGTGGGAACACTTATTACATATGAACTGGTGAATTGAGAAGCAGAAATTTTATTTTATTTTGGCCAATAGCAGTTTAAATTGTAATTTCTTGTGTTTCTGTTTACTATTTTTTGTAAAGGGCAGGCCAAAATCTTATTGTTCTAATTTGTTGAGAGGAGGCTCTAACTCCTCATCTGGGAAGCCATTTTTCAGCCCTGAATTCAGTTTGAATATCAGACCCAAAGTATGTCAGAGTTTCTCAAAGATACTTGTAGAAAATTGATGGATTTCTACATCTAAATGATGATTGGAGTGTGCTAGAGTTGCATTTACAGGACACTTCCTGTGAATCTCAACATTTCCTGTAAAAAAAAAAATACACATGTAAACAAAAAATCAGATCCCTAACGCAAATTATTTATGCACAGAAATAGGGTTTAAAATGAGTTTTGGCAAAATGGTGAGTTCACATAAATATACAAATATTTTTTCTACTGTTAATTCTCATTCCTTAGTATCCTCATCTGGGCGTATATCAGTGTAATGCATATCAGCAGAAAGCAGAACTTTCTATAAAACGCCTTGCTAATTGACTCACTATTGCTGGATACTCATTCACTGGCACAATGCATTGAATAAGCCGCTAGAACAAAATGGATTAACAAGCTTAGTTTGTTGCTGAAGTTATTATATTTTCATATTATGCAGTGATCATAATACATTTGAGGACGCATGGAAACCATTGTTCAGCCTCATGGCAGTGTTAAATTCTGGGCATTTAAATGAGCCCAACTGGCTGCCAAAGTTGGGAGTTTAAATTGCCTGTCAGGAATTAGTACAAAGTAAAAATGAGTACAAATATGTGAAGTAAAGAGGGAAAGGCAGTTATGTTGAGTAGATTTGTTTATGGTTTGATTCCCCACCAAATTTCATCTTTTTTTCTTATTTGAGCTCTCCACCCTCCCCCCCTTTGTGACTCATTTGATTGCTCTCTTACTATTTGGGGACTTATGGGTTGCAAAGGAAAATATAAGTTGTCAGTTGTAATTTTGATCTGTGTTGTGATATCTGTAGCAGTGCCAGATATGGTTTTCTGCTAAGCTTTTTTTATGCAAATACTAGTTCCGAGACACAAACTGAAATAAAGTTTGTAACGTTAGTGGAGGAAAATAAATAGAACATTCCAGCTTTTTTTTTTTTTTAAACAACCAATATTTGAAAGCCAAGAAATTCAAAATTAAGGTTACACTTCAAGCAAGTATGGAAAGGATAAGCTGAAGGCGACTTGCAAAAGGAGGGAAATAATTTGTGCCCTTTGTTTATTATATATAAAGAAGGCCCAAAAATTATTTTCACAGTGTTTTCATCTTGGTTTTTTTTAACCTTAGAAGTGTGATGAATATCGAGTATCATCATACTTACTTTTGCTGGATATCTCTTTGGAGGAGTGAAGAACTAGACTGGAAGCTTCCTTAGCTCTTAATTGAAGGGGTGGGTTATTAAATGTTCAGCAAAGAAATCCTTCCTCCCAACTGTTTCTATGGCATTTGTATTAAATAGACTTGAATAAAAACATACACAAAACTGAGAGTTTTTAACAGTTGACTGCCTTAGGAAGTGGAAGAATGGAAAGGACAATTAGTTTCAAACCTGGGTCCATGAGGCAAGGCATTATAGTAGAAATGATCTGGTTTGAGCACACTCAGCTCTCCCTAAAGTCAGTGGGAGATGAAAATCTCTGAAAATCAGGTCACTTATTTAATTGTTGAAATTCAAGCAGAAAATGTTGGTCTTGATATGTCTCGCAATACATGTAAATTGCTGATTGCCTTCAGAAGCATAAAACAAACAGACCACTTAAAATAATAATTTGTGGTCATTTCTCTAGGGAGTTTTTGCTAGTTCCCTTAACAAGAACCATCTCAATCATTCATTTTCAGAAAGTCAGTGGGTCCTCTGAACCAACAGGTAGTAAACAGAAAAATTAAGGGGGAAAAAGACCTTTTAGAGAAGCTAAATGATTCCTTTGCATCTATAATAAAGAAAATCTATATAAAGACCTACTCTTATCAGGTAACAAAGATGAGGTACTGCTGGAGTTTGTGGTTCCAAGAGGAGGTGCTGAACAGACTAATGAACAGTAACAGGTAACCAAGAATTTTGAAGGAACATGAGAAGAGCATGGCTGAACTGTTCATAAATAGAGCTAGTCCAAAATGTCAAAATTGGATTTTATTTTTTTTAAATGAAAGATGGTGAGAATTTCCCCAAAGTATTTACCCAGTTTTCAACCAGTTCTATTAATTAAAATATGAATTCTCTCATTAAAATCACTTGTGACACTGGAGGTCTGGAAAGCAGTAAATGTTTGATCTTCATAAAGGATGTGGGTGATCTTGGAAATTACAGGTAGGTAAGCTGTACTTCCAGGTAAATTGGTTGAAATGATTATAGAGTTATAAAACACTTAGATCAATATGGATATGACATGGACGAACCTGTGAGGCTTCTGAATTCTTTGTGTCATCAAGATAGTGGATAAAAAGAACTAGGATATAAAATGTATTTGAAATTTTAAAAAGCTTTTGGTAAACTCCCACACTATATGATATTCTGGAAACTAAGTAGTCATGAGGCTAGAGAGAAAGTTTTGTCTGGATTAAAAACTGGCTAAAAGACCAAAAACAGATTGGGAATAAATGGTCAATTTTCACCATGTCAAAACTTTAATTATGTAGTGTCCAAAGAATCTCTACTGGAATTCTATGTTTAATATTTTCACTTGCCAATCAGAATAAGGGTTAAGTGCTGAGGTGGCAAAATTTATTATTGAGACAATTATTTAAGATAGTAAGGACTAAAAACACTGAGGAACTTCAGCAGAACATAACAGGGCTGGGCAACTGGGCAGCACGACAGATTAAATTTAATTTTGACAAATATAAGGTAACACACATTGGAAGGGATAATATGAACTATTTGTGCACAACATGAGATTCCAAAGTAACTGAAACCATTGAGGAAAAAGACCTGGGCATTATTGTGGACATCTCACGGGAACTTCTCTTTAATTCAAAACAGCAACCAAAAAGGGAAATATTAGGACGTTGAGTGAACAACAAGGAATCAACAACAATCAAGGAAACTGAAAGGTAGTTAATTTAAATTGATAAATGAAAACACTTTTTTTACATAACACATAATTAGCCTATGAAACTCATCTTCAAAAGATATAATTGATGTCAAAAAATTCACTTGGATTAAAAAAGGATTAGACATTTATTTGGATGCAAACATCTACAGTTACATTAAATGGGATTGTTTAAAGAGTTATGTAATTATCATATTTCAAGGCAGATGTCTAATTGCTTGGAGTTAGTAAGAAACTTCACCTTATGGGCAGGTTGTTCTACAAGGGTTTCTTGCACCTTTCTTTAAAACCTCTAGTCCTAGCTAGCTTTGGAGAAAACCTTCAGGACTGATGTGGCATGGCAATTGCTATGTTGACAGCTTGTGAATGAACACAGCATTTTCTAATATAATGGTAGTTGGTATATCTCATTAGAAAAGAATATCTCCTTAGTAGTTTTAGATGACAAAGCCACTCTGTTCAGTTTTTAGGTCTTGTACTTTTACTGTTTACAAGATGACACCTTTCTTATCTGAAAAGATGTACCCTTCATCATTGATATTAATTCATAACTGATCACCTGTAAATGAGATAACTGCTTAGACTATATGGTTTTAGTATCCTAGTCTAGCTAAGTGCTTCTGGAGACTTGAAGCACAAAACTCTGCTAGCTCAAAAAGCTTGTTAATGGGTCCCAGATGACATAGCTATCAATTTTTTAGTATCAGATATACATGCTGTCTCCATTATAACTTTCACTTAGAGGCAGACTTGACCTAACTGTACAGTATCTTGTAAGATTTTTCTCTTATTTTCATTATGAGAGGGGGACAAAATGTAGCAATGTTAGTTGAGGTGAAAATACATATCTGAAAAGAAAACGTATGGTGTGTATAGTGACACTGAGACAACTGATGTCTTTCCAAGAGCTGCAAGTCTTTTCTTTTTTTTTTTTTTAAACATTTCCCAGGTTGTTTAAATGTGCTTTGTAAGCAATGATAAAATGACAAGTTATCATTGATCTGTCCTTTCTTCCATCTCAGAGGGATTCATTAAATAATGCATGTACCCATGTGAATTACCCTTCTTCACTATACTATCCCCAGACCATTAGCCAAATATAGCAATACTAGCATCTTTCAACCCCTAGAAACCCTTTGGCTTTCATTTAATTAAATTATCCCATTATGAAAACTCTTATAATGAGATTAAATTTAATTATTTATCAGACACTTATTTGCACTAGGGATCCTATCAATTATGTATGATAGTGCTAAACATTTTTCAATCCATCGCCTTTTCTTTTCATGGAAGGTGCAATTTATTAAGTGCATCTGAAGTACGGTAACGGTGGAGCTATTGTAGAAATATGCATGCCATCCTGGTTCAGTTAAAAGCAAATGAAATAGAAAAATAGAGAGGAAAATTCATTTCCCATTCATATTTAAATACAAAACACAGATACAGTATCCTGTGTTTTAATTATTTGGTGTAACAGTTTTTCAAGTGTTGTTTAATAAGACTTACAACCAGTCTCTTTGGATTTGGTTTATTTTTTCTGGTTGTATTATGCCATGCTGAGCAACTAACAGATACCCAAGTTATGCACAGAAGTTTTAATGTCCTATTAGAGCATTTAAAAGAAAATATATAAAACAGCTTAAACTGATATAACTATTAAGCATATAATTTAATTTCTTATGCTTTACTGGAAGAATATAACATTCTGAGAATATAAAGTAATTGTCCATAGACCTACATTTTAAGGATGCACTTAATGTATGTAGGAAATAAAATGTCAGTAGCCAAGTCTGCAGCCAGAAATACTGCATTATTTGATCTTTCAAAAAAAGATAGAAAGAAGAAAATATTTAGGTTTCCAAAAATTGTTTAAAATGGAATGATATTTTCTGGTGAATGTTATGAAGAAGACATAAATGTGAACACAGCTCAGAGCTCTTTTTGTCAGATCTCGTCAATATGTAATTAATTATTCATCTGGAGTTCTGTGTGGCTCAGGGCAGGATTTCAGAGAGCTTGTCATTTTCAAAATTGCATAGTCATCACAAGATTGCTTGTTTTTTGCTTTTACAAATAACATGGACATAACTGATCAGCGGCATCTGGTTAGATGACGCATACAACTGAATGGTAAAGTAACAACAATAGCCTTTAAATATAGCAAATGCTTTTAAAATGTTACAAAATTCTATCCATCTTCAAAATGCTCATGTTTCTTGTTCAAGTGAGACTGTACGAGGTGGAGGGGTGTAAGGATGTCAAACAAAGTGATTTATACCTTTATTTCCTTGTGTTAGTGCTGAAAGAGGATGTTTGCTTCATTAACTTAGTAATTCACTGCTACAATAAACTAAATATTTGAGAGAATTTAAGTGAGAATGGCCCCAAGTTTTGACAAATTACTATTGAATATTTTAATCCTTCTTATATTGAAAGAACTAGATATGATACATATAATTAATAGAAAAATAACACCTATCTGACAAAAGTCAATTGTATCCCCTGGCTATCATGTTTTCAAAGGCCATATAATGTTATACATGGCACTTTCCACCTGAGATAATAAATATTAACTGATTAACCTTCACTACACTCCTGTAAATTAGATAAAGGTAGGTAAGATATTTTGATAGCCATTTTCCAGATAGGGAGACTGGGACACAGCAAGCCAGTGTCAATGTCAGGACTAGTAATCAGGTCTCCTGGTTAGCAGCACCAAGCTATAAGAACAAGTCCAAACTCCTACTATAGCTATGAAATATAACTTTGCCAAAAAAAATGTACCACACTTTAACCGATGGGACTACCATATACAAACAACTGTATGGTGAAATTAGTGTTAGAATGCACAATCGAATCTACAACAAGGAATAATAAAAGACTGAGCAAAAAATAGGAGGTTAAATAAAAGTTATAGAATTTAATAGAAGTTGAGAGAAGAACTCTTGTCTCTTTTGCCATTGGTACAATGTTATTGTGAATGCTGACTGTGATCGGTTCTGTACAATTATATCTGAAGGTACAGATCTCCTTTCAAGGGCTTACATACTAGTATATGCTCAGTCAAAACAGTTAGGACACATTTAGGTAGATGCCAGCATTGGTTGGAAGTGGTGGTGATGGAAACCTGGAAGGACATTTTGAAGGCTTTGCAGAATAACTATGTTTGAAGGAGGGATTTGAAGGTGAGAGGTATTGCTGTTTAGTCTTTGAGAGAAGAGTAGGAGCCACCAGGGAAGAAAGTGTGAAAATGAGAGTGGAATAAGGATACAAGCGTTGTTGATAGGAGTAAGTGGAGAATAGGAGAAAACAGAGATGTCTACGGGCTGGAGTTGTTCAAAGCCTTGACTGTGCACATGAGATACTTCATTGTGATTTAGAAGGCAAGGAAAAGCCAGGTAAAGGGTGTGGATACTGAGAGTGGAATGCAGAGCAGCTGGAGAGGGTAAGAAGAGTGTTTAATAGCTTTTTGGATCGGCTGGAATGGAGTGAACTGAATAGCGGTGAGTCAAGAAAGGAGGCTACAGTAGCCACTATGAGAGATGATCAAGGATTTTTAGGACCCTTTGGGATACAGAGGGCAGGACAGATATTAAGGTACTGTAAAAGAAGTACTGACAATATTTGGTGGATGGAGTAGAGAAGAGTTGAATATGCCATTGAAGTTGTGCACTTGGGTGACAGGGAGGGTGGTGAAATTTTCTATTATAATTGAGAAGGGAAGGATGGCAAGGGTTTGGAGGGAAAGAATTAAATTTTCACCATGTTGAATATGACTTGCTGGTGAGATAAGCAGGATGAGAAAAGAGAGAGAGCATTAAAACAGCTTGACCACAGCTAGAGAAAATATGGATAAAAAAGTGGATTTGAGGGTCATTGGCATAGATATAATTTAAACTATGAGAGTAGATTGAATCACCTAGAGTAGAAAAAAGGAGATTCCTAAGGAACTTTTAGGGATACCAATAGAGAGCAAGAAGAGGGTGTAGTAGAAGCCATTGAAGGAGAAACTGATTGTTTTTTTTTCTGTACATTATGTAAGTAATTTTACGGTATGTATGTTTTGTTGATGACTCTTAATCAAAAGAGCACAATCCTCCTTTCCCCACTCCTCAAAAACTGTATATTTTTGCCCCTAGCTAACAGTTCCAAGCATTTAATTTTAGTATTCAGAGTAACTAGGATTCAGAACGCCATAAATCTTAGCAAATACTTGATTCTTCTCCCTGCTTTTTGCTTTTTGAATTTTGAAAGCTTTGTGGGATGACTGGCTGGCTGACCACAACTATATTTGAGATTGAGGGTTAGTAAATTGGCAGTTTTCTTGAACTGGCTTTTTTTTTTAAACATTACCTGCTTTCAATATGAACATGCAGATAGTGGGCAGTAATTTAGCAAATGAACTGGTGTGTGCATGTGTCTTTTATACCTTGAAAATATCTACACTCAGCCACCTGTTTAAATTATGACCAACCACGTGGAAATTGTTTACTGGTAAGTCTACTCTAGTTTTATGCGTATATTTCACAAAGATTTCAATATTTTAAGTCATCTGTGATTGTGGGTCCTTGTTTGTTTCTCTTTCTTTTTTCAGGTGATAGTGATTATTCTCCAAAGAGTTACTAAATCCATTTTGCTTCCTGCAAATTCAAATTCAAAATGAACATGTAAATAGATTTGATCCTCAGTAAGAGCTTTAGATGATGGAATGGTAAAGAATCTGCATATCCAGCTGGTATCATGAACAAGTCTTCCAGGAGTCTGTGGCTCCATAAAATTGCTCACAAAGGGAAAATTGCAAGACTGAAGATCCTAGTCAGCCAGAGAGGAGATCACTGGCAAGCTACTGCTTCTCCTTGATGTTTTCATCATTAATAAAGCAAGCTGATATCACAAACGTCCTACATAAGCTTTCCATTTACAATTCAAGGGTGTAACGCAAGAAAACTTTCAGAGTAACATTTTCTTATGATCCTAGAATGAGTTAAATTTTAATTAAATGCAAAAACTTGTTAACAGAATAATGTACAAAAGTCAAGACATCAAAGTGTTGTAGTTTTTAGACATTGCACATGTGTCAAGCTTGAAATCTTTACTTTGTTAAATGTATACTAATTATGTCTTCTAATTATATTAAGTGGACAAGTAAGATTACTATAACTTTTTTTATTCCTGATTGTTGTGCATTTTTCAAGCACTAAATTAACATAATTCTACATTTAATTTCTTTGTTTTAAAAATCATTTAAGGAAAAGGGAAATACAATTTGTGCATGCTTAATAATGATATCACTTAGAGCCTTTGAAGTTTCCACCTTGTTGAGCTGAATGGGGTGGGGAGTGGTTGTGGTCACAGCTTGTCTGCTGTTGCTTTTGTCCAGAAACAGTTTTCTACAATTTTGGGTTAACAGAGGAGTAACATATCAGTTTACGTTATGATATCTAGGTCTTCTCATTATAGGAAAATTTGATTTAAAAAACAGCCCTTCAAATTATAAAACACAGTATAATTTGTGAAGAAACCTTAAAACCAAGGAACCTTAATTTTTTTTTAGTTTTCTTGACATACTTTTATGTATGTGTGTCGGGGGAGGGTTGTTATGGGGAGTGCAGTTGTTGCTTCTGTTTCAATGGAACATCGACTGTTTTCCCACTGCAAATTATCATAGCTTGAAATTACCAGCCTCTGTGTCTAGCAGACTCCATGTGGAGAAGAATAGTGTTGCCAGGCATCCAGTTTTCAACCAGAATGCCTAGTCAAAAAGGGACCCTGGCAGCTCTAGTCATCACGACTGATTGGGCCATTAAAAGTCCAGTTGGCGGCGCAGCGGGGTTAATGCAGACTCCTTGCTGCCCTGGCTCTGCACAGCTCCTGGAAGCGGCCGACATGTCTGTGGCCCCTAGGCGCAGTAGTGGCTTCAGCGGTTCCGTGCACTGCCCGGGTCCCCAGCACTGGCTCCGCAGCTCCCATTTGGTAAGGGTGTTCAGTTTTCTGCTGTCAGGATGTTGGAAACCCTAGAGATGAAGGAGAGAGAATTTGTGGTTCTTCCAGCCACTGTGAAGCTATCTGTCCCCACTTTGGGGCCCAGGGTGCTGGAACTCTTCCTTACTTCCTTGAAATAGCCTGAGGGTCTCCAGGATTCCCAGGCTATTATACTAAGACCAGGTTTATATAAAATCAAGTCATTCTGTAGCTCATACACACAGTCATTCTTGTGGGGGAGAAGGGGGGATTATTGCTCTTTTGGGCGTTGCTAAGCCAAGAACAGCCCTCTTCCCTCAATACAGCCATAATGTGCTCTCTCATTTTATTTTCTTATACTCAGCCAAATAAACACCAGTATCATAAATATCTCTGCAGGTTCATGTCACTTCAATGGGAAAATCATCTCCCTTATTGATAGCCAGTTCACTCTTGATCATCTGCTAATGGTGAGAAGGAGGAATTGAACTTCTGATGAATACTGCAGAATGTTCATGAAGCAGTGTGTACTCCAGGTGAGAGAGGATAGCTACTTCCTTGGCCATAGCTGTGTACAACATCAGTTTGAGATGCCTTTCAATTCAGGACATTGAAATGACTCATAATATGGAAGAATGGACCTCTCAAGCTGCAACGCATGAGCTCTAGCAAGAAGAAAAACTCAGTCAAAAGGTGGAAGGTTTCTGCATCTGTAGTTTCCTTTCCTCTCCTCCATTGACTCTATGATGAACTTCTTTTCTTGAGATGCAGTTTTACTATTGTGGCTAGGTACATAAGAGATTTCCAGTGGCTGAGAATGTATTGCATTATTACTTCTCTCAATCCAAAGAAGTTGCTCTGTTAGCAAAAAATGGAATTGGCTGAGGTGGGAAAATCGGATTAAATAAAAACCCTCAATCATAATTTGGTTTGATAATTATATAGTTTTGTTTTATTTCTACAGTTTTACACTGTGTTACAATCTGAATGCAGTGTGTGCAGCAACCTTGCTTCTGTAGTTTGAGGACCATTAGGACCTACAGAGAGAGAGAGCTACTGATGAAGTGAAGAACTGAAAAATAATAGTATGTGGTTTTCTCTTGTCCTTACTCTTCTGGCTGATTTCTAGCAAGGGAGGCTAGACTTGGAAACAAAAAAGATGCATTGTTGTTGATATTTTCAAGTTATAGTCACCATTTATTCTGTAACAGAAGCTAAGTATTATTACTAATTACTAGATGCATAGTGTTTTGTTAAATGCAAGAGTAATTTTAAATATAATTTGTATTTTGTTGCTGTTTTATGCACATTAATTTATAGAATATTTAAAGACGTTAAACATTTGCATTTTTACACATCTACACATCTTTCATTGCTTGGCTCATTGATCAAAATACACAGGAGAATAACAACATAGACACGTGAATGGATATAACTTTATTAACTTAAATATTCAAATGTTGTGGAGAGGCTGATCCCTGCCTTAACTACTAGGCATTAATTGAGTCCAATAGAAGTATGAATAGCCTCACAGCCAAGGAATGAGGACTTTCTCCCTTAGCTAAATCCCTGGTAGCCCATTGCTGAGTATCACAACCTTCCTCTGGAAAGGTAACACAGCTAATTAAGGGCTGAGAACTGGCTCTTGTAATCAAACCCCCAGTACTCAATTCATAGTTCAGCCCAGTGATTAAATCCACCACTCTGTCTCCAGGAGGGGAAACAAACATTCAGGTGAGGCGCTCAGTCTGGGAGGATTTAAGACCTCCTCTCATTTCACAGGCTAAATGGGTCCACCAATCTCTCCTGGGGCCTGTGCTCAGGTTTACACCAGGTGCTGACCCCTTGAAGCCTCTGATCCTCACTGAGCACTTGCTGCAAGTTGTTTTCATTTATTACCTCCTTCTCTATTTTTTTTTAAATGTACTCTGTCTTATCCTTATTATGTACCAGTATGTTTCAGGATGTTATGAGTAAGGTGGAAAAAAACCCACTGGATACCTTGTCAGTCTTGCCCCAAGGGGAAAATTCTTTCCTGATCCCTAAAAGATTAGAGGCACAGCAAACCTGGAAACTCAGCTATGACAGCTACACTGCCTGTTGGGTAGGGTGGGTAGACAGGCAACTTTCAGCACCAAAATGCTTAAACACACAGGGAGGCGAGGTTTGCTGGAGCCAGTCTGCTTTCTCCCACTCCTGAATTGGCCAATGGACAGCTTGGGGATGTGGAGCTGTGCTCCACTCTCTCCGCCACACACATGAACTCTGCATGTGTTCTGGGTGTGGAGAGAGGACAAGGATGAGTCCACACCCATCCTCCAACCGGGACCCTATGGGTTGGCCATTCCCCTGTCAGTCAAATTAAACTCCCCCGGCTAACATGACGAGAGATTCTCAGTGGGCTTAGTTTTATGCCCATTGCTGTTTAGCATGTATCGCTACAAATACTAATTAAGGATCATGTTCTAACTGGACAGTTATGGGACCTTTGTGGGCCCATAAAACCAGCGGCCATGGGATCCCCAGTATTTTGGAGGTCCAAGTAATATAAAAGAATCTCAGCTTTCATTTTATTAAAAGCAAGTTTCTTGGCTTTTTCCTTGTGAAGTAGCCTTGAAAATAGAAACCAACAGCAAGGATTTTCTGAGGCGCACAAGTTACTCACCATTCCCTCACAGCCACCAAAGACTGGGTTTTGGGATTCAAGGGAATCCTAACCATAGGTCTCTTGCTATTTTTAGGAAGATCTCAGAATCAAGTTGATAGTTACAGGTGACAGTGCTGCCCAAACTGCTGTTAACTTACTGGGGTGCCTGGGGCTGAATCAGAACCTCTGCTGGGCACCCAGTGTGATCTCTAGCCAAACAATGGGAAGCTTAATAGCATGAAAAGTAGAATCAGGACTACACCAAGGTCTTGGGGGGCCCAGGGCAACATCTGAAACTGAGGCCTCCTGCGGTCCCAGACCTGTAAGTTTGCTGTTCTCCCCAAAGGCGTAAAGAGACTCTGCCTTGTGTGTCTGTGGGGGGGAGGAGTGTGCTACCATCTCTCCCTGAAGTCCAGTCTCGCTGCCGGTGGGAGAGCTATCTGTAATCCAGGCTCTCAGCATGGCAAGTAACCTCAGGCCTGGGCGATGATGCAAATGGCAGCAACAGTGGTTTCTGAGCCCAATTGGGCAGGGGAGTCTATCCAGGTTGCAATGCCTCCCACTCAAATTTGGCCCGACCACTCCTCTGTAGTTTTGGGGGTCCTCTCAAACAGGGAGTGTAGGGCAAACTGCCCCTTTTGCCCCTGCCTTTGTGCAGCCCTGAGCAGAATAGTCAAGGTCACTGAGCAAGGAACTATTCCCAGTTCTGACAGTAACTCCCTTTGTGGCTCTTGTTAAGACACAGAGATGAAAATTTTCATCAGGCACCTGTAGATGCTTAATTTATACACCCATGATTTAAAATGTTGGTCTCAACCTCGTTGTGCCTTAGTTTCTACATCTGTAAAATGGGGGTGATTATTCTTACCTACCTCACTGAGGAGTTTTGACAACTACGTAAAGTGATCTAAATCCTAAAACTTAGAGATTGCAGGCAGACCCCTCCAGAGCCTGTGCGCCTAATGAGAGTGGATAAGGAGAAAGGCACTGTTAAGAAGGGTCTGTTAAGTTTGGAATCATTTCATTAAACCTCTCCAAAATCATCAGGCTAACAATAGTGAGAAGTCATGGACAGGAATCCTTTTTCCAACAAACCAAATGTTTTGCAGGCCCTCCTGAAAATGCAAAAGTGAGACAACTTTGAGTATTGTCTGTGTTAGATCTTGATTCTTGTTAATCTGGTTACATATCTGGTTATGGGATGGAGTCTGCCTTAGTAGCAATTATAGATGATATCATCATGAATGAATATCAGATGTTCATGATGATATTGTTAGATCTATCAGTTGCCTTTGATCACGAGTGTGTTTGTTTGACTTGCCAGCATATCATAGTAGAAGTCAATGCTGCTGCCCTTAGGTGGGTTTGTTCATATCTCTGAGAGATTCCAGAGGGCAGTTTTGGTTACTCATTGTTTTGCTCCAAGTGCGCTCTTGTGTGGGATTCAGAAGGGTTTCATGTCCACCTCCCTCTTATGTAGTATAGCAGTGCTCTCTCTCTAGTCTGGCTTTGGGCTGCTGCTTCCACAGTTGCTCTCTCTCTCAGATTGGCACTCCTGAACTTCCAGCCTGCTTTGGATGCTGTGGAGATTTGCTGCAGTAACGTTGCCCTTGGGTTAAATAATAAAAGTTAGTCCATCCCTTCCAGGGTACCCATGTCCAAACAAGAGTCTTCCACCCTAGCCTGAAGCTGGGCAAACCCTTCCTGAGTGTCTGTCTTTTCTTCAGATTTCATTCTTCAGCCACCCCACCCTGGACTCATCTCTTAGCCCTCAGACTCTCCTGGGCTCCCTTCAATCTCTCCCTGATCTCTACCAAACACCAACTCTCAGGGCTTCCTACCTGGAGTGTCTCTTCTATTTTTGGTTTTCCATGGGCTTCTGTCTTGTGCATGGTTTAGTCATATGACCTGCCTGTCATTTTTTTCCATGTGTGGGGATGAGCAAAGTGTGTCACAGGTGGATCTGGACCCATCTCCCCTTCAAGGGCCAGTCACCTTGTGACATATAGAACTGTAGGAATTGCTTTACTAGATCAGACCTGTGGTCCATCTAAAACAGTATCCTGTTGCTGGCCAGTGCCTGATACTTTAGAAATAAGTGCAAGAAATACTGCAGTAAGCAGTTATGGCATAGCCTACATATATAGAAAATGGTTTGCTAAATCACATCTTTTGGAGGTTGGATTATGCTGTGAATGAGGATTTGCTTCCTTTCCAAAACTCTTGGGCTTTGGGGGTATATTTTTGTTTGTTTGGGTTTTTTTTTTTGTTCAATATGTATCTGAGGCCAATTTGGAAGTTTAGTCAGGAAGCGTGGGCCAATGTGCTCTTTAGTGTACTGCTGATACCCCAACTCTATTTCTGTCTCATCTGATCTAGTCAATATTATTGAATACTTTACCTAGTGTTTTTATAAAGAGAGAGCCTGGATGAGAACTAGCAGGTTGAAGCTCAGTCCAGATAAGACCAATGTGGTAGGCTGGGGAAAACATCTGGAAGATGTGGCAAGGCTTTAAGAAGGATATATACTCACCATTTATTGTTAGAGTTCATAATCTGGGGATACGTTTGCACCCGCAGCTGTTGTTGGACAAACATAGCAACAGTAAACCAGGAATACTATTTTCTTCTTTGATGGGCCTAGAAATAGTGATGATTTTTTGGGGGGGATGTAGACCTTGACCCTGTAATGCATGTCTTTGTCACCTCAAAGTTAGACTATTGCAATGCATTCCATAGGGAGTTATACCTTAAATGATTCAAGAAAATGAAGTTGGTGTAGTAGGCAGGCTACTGCATTCTAAGCAGCCTAGCTTCTCATCATGAGCACATGACACCAAACTGGCTGCATGGAATTTAAGGTAGTAGTTTTCTTTTTATATTTATAGAGCCCTAAATAGCTTTTATCCTGTCAGTTTGAAAGACCACCTCTCTGCCCATACCACACTGCTACATTTGCAATCCACAGAGCTCTAGCTAGAGCTCACTGGCTATATAAGATGGAGTTTTTGGCAGGGCATGAATCCTGGGAGGGGGTCTCAACTTTGGAATTCACTCCACCCATACCCAAGGCCCAAAATAGATTGGATCTGATCTTTAGGGCACCCTGAAAGACTCATCTCATTACCCAAGCTTTGGAGAAGGAAAGACTGATACAGTTGGGTGTGGTGAGGTATTTTTTGCCTTTGAAATACCTGGTTGGTTATTTCTTGTTCTGATTTTAGGGAAGCTGTTGGTTTTATCTTCATGTAACTATACTTTTATTTATGTCAGAAGCTCCCAGGATAGGCTTTTTTTAGCTTATATTTGTAAATAAATAAATAAGTTGACATAGGAATTGGTAGAAGTACCTTTGGAACCAGGATAACAGCAGTACTATAAGTTTTGTATGTGATTAAGTTGAGAGTCTTCCCTTTGTGGATGAAATGCTATAGGAGTATCCTGAAGTAGCTATATGGAGAGAGAGAGTGTGATGTCTCTTGCATATTTATAGATTGCAGAACAGTGAGATGCAAAGACTACATACTTAGAATAGTACACTTACTTTAAATGGTGAAAACAGAAGGCAAATTTTCAAATTAGAATGTGAGAATATAGCCATGTGACTCTCATTAACATTAATAGGAACTGCTTAGCTCAGTCTCTATGCACCACTTTGAAAATTTTCCGTAGGTGTCTCCCTATCAATATTTATGCAATCAGAGACAAAATGCACAATGAAGCAAAACCCCAAGATAGAGACATAACTACCACATTCACACAGAAGCAGAAAGCAAATTTGACTGGGAAAAGAGATACTTAAATACAAAAACCCGTAAAAGAACTCATTTTTCAAAAATATAAAAAGAGAAAAATAAATACTTTTCTTATTTATACTTCGAGTCACCTGAACCAGTCAACACTTGTAAAAATAGAAGTTATAGTTAAGGGTATGTAATGAATGGCAGATGACTATCTCAATAAGAGGGTAGATACAGGGTCAGATCTCCAAGTATAATAAGACTGCTTTGCATTGCACTGGTCATACAAATCAGTCCCAAAGCTGGTTTAACCTGCTCTGAAGCTGCTCCGTCTGGGGACTGGACCTATGATCAAATAGCCCAAAGATCCGGGGAGCACAAAGTTGGGCTTAGAGCCCACATCTGCAGTGTTCTCCAACACTGTTGTACATTAAAAAGTTGGGGTGCTAATGTTTAAACAAATCTTGAATGGGGTTAACTTCATTAGTCACCACCTTTGCATTCAATGGCATAAACTCTAAAGCAGATGACTGACATCTGATAGTCTAGTCACCAGAAGGGGAAAAATGCAAAATGAAGTCATAGTATACATCTGGAAATGATCATCATCTTTTGCCATCTTCTCCCTGCCCAACGTGATAGGACTTGAGAGAATGAAGCTCCCAGAAAGAATTTCCAGTCTCAAGAGCATTGTATTACCCTCTTGTACATCCTAAGATGGCCATCAAAGAGTGCTACAGCTGACTGGCAGAAGAATGACCTCTAAGGAGTATACAAAGGCTGTCTAGAAGCAATAGTACCTAAAACCTTTCAAGTCAACTAGCCACCCCTCTAGCTGCTCCCATATAGTGCTAAACAAATAGCTGTCTAAATATCTCCTACACCAAGAAACCTGGTCACACCAATAATCTCCCGTCAAAATAGTATCCCTGGATTGTAGTCCAACACCAATTAGTTCCTTACTCCCATAGTTAGGATCTTGTCAACTTATCTTAACCTCTGTACCACCACCATCAGAATTCAATGATAAAAGACAACTGTTCAAAGACACTAAAAAGAATAAAACAGCTCAACGTGTAACATACGTTCATAGCCCCAAACCTCCCACATTGGAAGGTCCAGCAGACTTCACATGTAACCTCCCCCTCAAACCGTATCCCTGAATAGCATGCCAGTAGATCTCCTGGGTCTCCTCCCCACATGACCAAGGCTGCTTCCATCCCCTTCCAAACTGTCTGCCACCAAGGTTAGGATACTGGAATAATTGTAGGAGGAACCTAAAAGAGATGAGGAGAAATGTATAGCAACCTAACCCTGGGGCAAGAAAAGTGATTTAAAAAAAAAAAACCCCTCACTGTCAAATACCAAGGTGTAGGCAATGCAGCCTCAGAGGGGAGAACTAGAGGTGTTGTTAGAGAACAAGTCAATGTTGGAGGCAGAACAGAACCGAAAGGCAGAACCAGAGCAGAAGTCAGGAGACAAGCCATGGACAGACTCAGGAGCCAGACTAGAACCCAAAGGCAGAACTGGAGTTGTAGTCAGGAGACAAGCCAATGGTCAGACTCAGGAGTCTGAAGTTCAGAGGAAGGTGGGGACTAGGGCCAGAGCAGGAGAAAGTATGGGTTGGAGCAAGGGCCAGTGTAGGAAGCAGGTCTGGTGCAGTCGGGGGGAGGGGGTGCAATGCATTGAGCAGCTGTTGTTGGCTTAAATGGTGATCTGTTGGCCCTTCTGTCCAATCAGGGAGCACAGTCACTGAGTGAGTGTTTATTGTGTCTAGCCAAGCATATTGAGTTGTGAGGTGACCACGACCGGAGTCAGCTGAGATTTTCTCTCCAGTGAAATTTAAATTAGACTTTTGTCTCTTTCATTACTCAAGCTTTACAGAACAATAGTCCTAGTTGTGTAGTGGTACTAGGTAAATATAGCAGCTCAGCATTAGCTCACATGCAGTTGGATTTGGAATATCTCTTTATTGACAGGGAGAGTTGGCCAGTTCAGTGATGTTATAACCCATGATTGCATTTATCTAGGCACTACGATTATAGGAATAAATCGTTCAGAATCTGTACTGATAGGCTTATTCCGCTCTGGATGTTGAGATATTACAATGTCTTTGGTGATTCAGAGCAGGAGAACTAAGACAGCCAACAAAAAGAACACGTTAATATGAACTGCCTTTACTTTCTTCCATCCCCTCCTCCCACCTTCATCGGTAAAGTTCACAGGAGGGAAATGAGCTTCTCATAGTCTGCTCCACAGGACAGTCACCAAGGGGTGTGGGAATTGGTTCTCGAGTAGATACCATAACTTGATTAGGGCCCAGACACAGTGGTGTTGAACAACACATTGACTTTTCAGTAGGCAGTATCTGAAAAGTAATTTCCTGAGCTAACAAGGAATTATGTAAATGGAGGAAAAATCAAATAAGATGATTGATCAAGATGGAATAAATTAAACACTCTTGCATGATGTAGATAACATGAAAAGATGATTTGGGTACAGTTAGCAGAGTTGCACTAAGAAAGCCAATTGTGTGATTACAGGCAGATGAGAGAGAATAAATTAATTCACCCAATAAATGTGTGTTTATTCTTCTGTATTTCCTCTTGGTTTGTATGTAGTCAAAATTGTATATGTTTCAGGATAGAGCTGGTTGTAAAATGGAAAAAGAAGTTTTGTGGGGAAAATTTGAAAAAAAAAACTGTTTTGGCATGTGTCCATTTTAAACAAAGTTTCCATGATTTTTTTATCAATACTTTATATTGAAATGTATATCAAAATCATACTCTATTTCAAAGATTATTTGATAAAAATGTGAAATCTTTTGCAAAAAATGGAAGATTTCAAAGAAGTCAATGATTTTGCACACAAAATTCAGTTTTCAAAAAAAAAAGGTCTGTTTTCTTCAGGGTTTTTTTTTTTTTTTTTTTTAACAATTTCTGTTTAAAAAAAAAAAAGGGTGCACTTCCAGGTTTCATAGAGAATAGATACAAATATTCTAAATGCTTAGACCACAGACAAAGGGACCGATTATGCCACTATTACTCGTATTAAGTAGAACTTTACTGCACAAGTAGTTCAGTTTAAATCATACACTCACTGTGAATGGAATGGTAGAATCAGGCCAAAAGAAAGAAGTCTAAAGTTGTATCTAATTGAAAGGAGATCATGTTATGTTGCTGCAGATGTGTCTGCAAGTGTGAGTGCTTTATAGTTGTGGCTGAAAAATACGCTAAGCACCCAAATATGGGCTAATTTCTGAACGTGAAATTGTGGGAAAATCTGCTGAAGTGGAAAGATAAGCATTCCCCAACTACAAATTAAGGAAGATCAGACAGTATCCTTGACATATACACTCTGGGTGAAATCGTGGCTCCACTGAAGCCAATGGCAAAACTCCCTTTGAGTTCAATGGGACCAGGATTTCACCCTCTATTTCTCCCCATCTTAAACATAATTAGTAAAAATGAGTGGCAATGAATATGCAGATTCATGACATGATTTGTTTTTGTGTAAAACAAATGTTAAGATGCCTCAGGCTTTAAAATCATTAAGATGGATTATTATCTATGGCTTATACAACGTACCTTTTTATTGCACTGAGCCTGGAGTTGTAATACCTGTTGTTTTCAGGTTTGCCCCAAATACCCCAATTGCTTGGGTTGAACCCAGTGTTTTCTCACCAGTCTTCTGCACACACTAAATAGCTATGGTTTGGAAGCAAATTAGACAGATCTAAGACTGAGGCCACTCCGTGCTGAAGCGTTTTGGGATGTTTGTTTTGTCCAGTGACTAAGAGAAAATCTGTTCCTTTCATTTTACATGTTTTGTTACCTGAAAAACTAGTTTGTAATTACCTAACACCATTAATCAAGTTATGAGTAGTTTGTTATAAAATTTTGTTTCTGATTATGACTGTCATCTAACAGTCAATAATATAAGATGGATAATAGAATAAACTTCATAAGTAATGTGTATTACTGTGGCCTCAACTCAGTATTTAGAGACCAGTTTTAATGTATGGACTACAAACTACACATTTAGAAGACCAAATGTGGTGGTGTTTTGGTTTTTTTTGGTTAAACAGTTTTAAAAAAAAGATATTCCAGACTTATTCATGTTTAAATTAGTTTTTGAAACTAGTTTTAAAATAGCTTGAATCCAGTTGAACATTTTACAGAGGAGAATAAAGACCCAAATAATACATTATTAATTGGGACTTATTTCCTTACCATGGACCTGATCCAAAGCTTGTTGAAGTGAATGAAGTGAGCTGTAGCTCACGAAAGCTTATGGTCTAATAAATTTGTTAGTCTCTAAGGTGCCACAAGTACTCCTTTTCTTGAAGTGAATGGGATTCCTTTCATGGAGTTTTCTCTGCCTTGAATCAGGTCCTATGTTAGTGGAAAAACAGGTTCTGCCTGTCCTCCACCCCCAACCATGGTCACCTTGGGTTTCAATAATAAAAGGTGGCTTATGGCTATTAAGTCCTACATTAGGGGGCACATCCTCGGTATCATACCTACTATGTGAAGAGAATACTTAACAAATTAAGCATCTCCTCAACTGAGCCACACTTATATGGTTATATTATACAGATATAGGCATTTATAAGGTCTGAATGTTGTCATATACATTATTATTATTTATTATTTTATACAAGTCCCCAGTGATCTCACCACATGTATTTTCCTGTTTGTTTACTGTTAAAATGATGCTCTGTTTATGTGCCATTTGAGTTTTCAACTATTTTGAGGGAAGACTTATTGGTATTACAGGCTTAATTAATTGACATGAGTAAAGTCATGCACATGCTTAAGTTTTGCAAGATCAGGGTCAGAGCTTGAAATTTTTGCTCACATCTTTAAATGATTCAATAAGATATTAAGGTTAAAGATTTAGCAAATCAAGACTTTGAAAATACTCTCTGAATTCAATATGATTCTTTTCCCCCAGTGGATTTCTGAACCAATACAAAACTCTGAATCAGGGCCTGTAAGGGTATGTCTACGTTGTAGCTGGGTGCGACCTCCCAATCCAAATAGCCAGACACAAGCTAACAGGGCTTGAATTAGCATGCTAAAAATAGCATTGTGCACGTTGTGGTTCAGGCTGCAGCTCAGGCTCTCAAGTCGAGGAGGTAGGGTGGGCTTGAGATTCCAACCTGCAATATCCACAGTGCTATTTTTGGCGCACTATCACGAATCTATCTGCCCCAACTAGGCAGCTCGCTCCTGACTGCAGTGTAGACATACTCTAAAACAGCAAGTCATTTTTTCTTAGTGAATTAATGGGACATGTTTTTACTGTGTAGTGACCTTTGGCTATTTTTTAATTTGCTGTTGTGCTTTTCAGGTAATTTTATGGTCTGTGACACCAGCTCAGATTTGAGGAAACCAGGGTATTGGCAGGCAGCAGCAAGTCCAAATGTCATGCAGAGATCCTGCAATCTGATCCATGCGGGTGGACCGTTATGCCTCCACACGTTCCCATTGAAGTCAATGGGGCTCTGCGAGGGTCTGCCCATGTGGGTCAGGTCGCAGGTTTGGGGCCTACCTCATGCAGCTTCTGAACTGCTATAACTATTCACAGCATTGCCTACAAGAGTGTCTGATATAGCTATAATATATGCACAATTAAAACGTACTGTGCAGTGCGTACATGTTTCAGCTGCTAAAGGAGAAAGAACGATTTTACCATTTGCAGGTGTCACAGATTATATTCAGAAATCTTTGATCAGCCCAGAATTATTTTATAACAGTGTAAGTACTTTATTTACTAGTGAAGACAATAAATAAACAAAAACTCCATAAGTCATCAGTTTTGGTGGCACATTTTTTACAAAGGCCCTGGTATATATGGAATACTATTTTGCATACAGTATTGTTAAGTACAGCAACTTTCTGTAAAAAATTGATTCCACAAAAGGAGGGTCCAGTACAAATTGGTGGTCTTTCAATACAGTGTCTAAGAGCTGTATTAATTATTTGATCTGTTTGTGGGATTTTGAATGTGAAGACATTTATAGCGTTCTCTTAATTAAATCTATGTGAAAAGTTTTAAATAAGAAAAATACCTGCAGATGTACATTATGGGCGGGGTAGAAGGGATCCTCTTACTGTTACTCAGGGTACTGTGATAGCATCTAGAGAGCACAGACCCCTCTCTGTTAGGCTTCAGACACACATAATAAAAAGATGGTCCAGGTTCGTTCTGATTTTCCCCTTTTTGTCTGAACTGGGATTATTTGCATGTGCTAAATAGTTCTTGAACCTCCTGTTGACTTCAAAATAATTTGTTATGCCTAAGAATCCTCATCAGATGTCTCCATTCTGGGTTTTTTTATTTGTTTTACCTTTCCCCACCCAGCAGGAGAAACAGTTCATCTCTGGCTGGCTGGGAAAGGAAGAAAAAGTGAACAGTCCTCCCATAAGGCCACAACAAATTGGAGCTCTATGGATCAGACAGCAAGGGCATCATGATCGCTGTACCATGAGTATCCTCTCCCTCAAACTGGCTGACATCTCTATTATTTGTTTTCCCAATAACAAGAGACAATTACTTGATTTGTAGTCAGTCTGTATCAGTACAGTTAGAGTTTTGGTTGGATATGTAAAAATATACCTTTTTTATTCATTATTTTTTGCTTGCCCTTCTTATTAGTCCAAAAACTATTGAAGAGAAAATAAACTAGTGTGTCAAATATGTTTTAACCACCTTCTACTGAATTGTACACAATATATCTAACTCCGGTTTTGCCACTTCTAAAGAATATTGGAAAATGTGAACGTAACAATCCTCACTGAATGAAAAACATTAGACCGAGAGTTTCTGTATCGACCACATTTAGAAAAAAAAAATAGACGCAAGTATCTTAAAATAATTATGAATAAAAGGACAATAATATGGGTCCACAAAGCCTGCCTCTAAATGTTGTATAAAAATTCTTATCACAGATGCACCCTATATACAAATATAGCTATCAAAATCTAGCATTTGCAAATCAAAATACTGTATAATAATTAAAATTTAGCAATGGAATTTGACTCTCTTTTCTCAGCCAAGCTGATTTGGATATCTAGCTTTCAAATTCTTCGTATGTATTGACCCACTGTGTTTATAGTCACATTTCTTGTTTCCCCTGACCATATTGACCCCCTGTAACAATTTTTCCATTATTAACTACTCTGTAAACAATGGGTTGTTTATGGTCAATTTTATACACCCAAAGACAGATCCTCAGCAGATGTAATTGGCATAGTTCTATTGACTTCAGTGGAGCTATAACAGTTTACATCAGCTGAGGATCAAGTCACCCATTTATTTTTTTTTCTTTTTTGCCCCTGAAACTCTGAAATAATAATTTAGCAACAGTGTTGGCCTATGTGATGCATTCTGTAAACATAAGAATTTTTATATCCAGGAGATACAAGACGAACTTAAGACAAATTTTCAAAAGGAAGGCCTACTTCTTTGGGTGAATTTCAGAAGTAAATCTGAGTATTTGGACCTCTGACTACTTGATTATGGGAACAAATTAAATAGTTGGAAGGGCAAGTACTCGGGGTAGTACCTGCAAAAAAAGGAAGCCGAACCTTGGCCTTTGAGAATTTAGCCCTATATTCTTTTGGGTCCATCCTGAAGTCTTCGGGCCTGTCTCCCCTGGAAGTCAGTGGGAATTTGGCCTGAGAGAGCAACTACAGAGTGCCCCCTATGATATTTGCTCTGCTGCTCCTAACTCTAAAAGAGTCCTGGCATCTTGTGTTCATGGAATGACAATATAGGTTTTCTTGATCTATAACTGAACTGATCACAGTGGCTCAGGAATTAGACATCTCTTAAAGGAGCTCTGTTTTCAGGTAGGAAGTGTAGATTGAAACACATCAATAATAATGTGCTTAATTATTTTTTTTGAAAAAAATTATTAGCACCCTGAAAGTATGCAAGGACTAAAAAGAGTTTAAGCTTTGTTTACATTTAGGCTGCAAGAGGTGCCTCTTGTAAGTATTAAGATAAACAAACTGAAGCTGTTGTTTTCATTAGCATGTAACACAGAGTCCAGTTTCCTTACCTCACATAACACTAAAGTAAAGTTCAGTGGCAGAAAGCAACTTGATCTCCTGCAAGTATAGTCTAGATAAACTACAGTACAGAAAAAAAAAATCCAGATTGTATACCTATTGACATTGCTTAATAAAAACATCTAGAATACTGGTGCTTCTGGGTGTGTTTCCAATAGCAATGTGATTACAGTGCTGTATGGATTAAGTTACAATCCTTTGAATTCTGACCTTCAGTCTAAAACAGCTTTAGAGGTTACTCTTTTTCCGATTTGTGAGATTGCAGCAAAAAAAGAGTTAGTGCTGCTGGAAGGAAGCAGGAGGAGGTGGGGGAGGGGACTTTGAAGCCATATGAAAGGTTTTCCTCTGCAGTTTCTTTGTAACAACAAATACAGCAGCCCGATTCTAAGTCATCATACAAAGTTCCACAATCTAGTATGCAGCAGTTGGGATTTCTGTGACTATAATTACAACTGAGACCCAATGGGAGAAAGATTGGACCCTTGGCAAACGAATGTGCATGATGTAATTACAGTAAAGATCAAAGCAAATCGCTAGGGTTGATTGCAATTAAACAATTCAATGGGGAAACAGTTGATAAAAGTGTGAAAATAGTTGTCCATGTAATGATTATTTTAATTTAGACTTGCACTTTTTCCTTTTCATTACAAGGCCCGAAGCATGGAATATTTATGAACTTCACTTTTAGAAGACACTTCACCATTCCTGTACATCAAAAGAAAAATACTTGTGGATGATTGAAGGTTGAGGACATATATATTTGTTATATTCAGCTAACCCAAGGTTTGTTATTTAGAAAGTTATGAACAAACTTACAGTGTGTGTTTTATGAATAACTGTAAGTCTTTTCTTAACTATTTTGTCAGATTTGAGCTTGGACATTTAATTCTCACTATTCCTCTTAGATGCTTAATTTTTTAAAATTCAGCAGCAAATTCACCTTTTATTAGTTTTAGTCTTGTGTGTCATTGGTCAAAAAAATTATGCAGACACTTACAAATAACCAAGATACAATAATTACCCACTACTCCATCTACTGTTGAACAGTGACTTTACCAATGCTAGGAGGAAAAGAATATATGGCACAAAGTTAGGAAATAATAACAAAACGGAATTTACAACAAATAAACTCATAATTTCTGTGGTTAGTTGACGTGCATATTGTTCTTGCAGAATTTAAAAATCATGAGCTGGTTTGTAATTCAGAACTGAAAAAAAACCAGTGATTTTCCAGCTTCTGTTTCGCCTTATGGGAGGTGCTCACAAAACTGGTTTTGTGCACGTTACCGGAAAAATGGTTAGAGAAAAGACAATCCAGTGTTGCTGAGATGGCGTATGTTATACAGCATACTGAATTTATGTAGCTGGCAAAGTTATTGCACTGAGCAAACTGGTAATGATATTGCTACTTCCATCTTATATGAGGTATCGATAAATCAAAGATGAGGAAAGTTTTAAAAAAGTAGTTCTTGGAGAACTAACGACCTAAAAGCTGGAAATTTGCAAAAGCATATTTTTATATTGTTTACAGTGGCCAATTAATCATAGTATCAGATAACAGCTGATTATTCTATAAGTTAAAACGCAGTCTCTAAATTATGTTTCATTCTTTTATATAACTAAACATTGTTAGGAACTGTTGAATATAACTTATATAAATAATAATAATAATAATCTACACAGTTCATCGTTAGTGTATTTGATGACTTGCTTGTTATAACAAATTATCTATAACTCTTTATAGTGACTGGTGATTATATTACTGTTTTTGAAAATATTCTGTTTTTTCATGCTGAGATAGCATAAAGACAATTATGTAAATCATTAAAAATAGTGTTAGCAGTTCCCAATTTGCTCTTTCCATTTGGGCCCCTATTCTACAAACACTGCATAGCTTTACCTAGGAGCAGTCCCATAGATTTCGGTGTGACTGCCCATATGAATAAAGTTACTCACGTGCTTAAGTGTTTGCCAGATTGAGGTTTTAATATTAAAGGGAAAGATTCTCAAAAGTACCTAAGTGGCTTAGGAGCACATATCCCATATAATTTCAATTGGATTTGTGCTCCCAAGTCACTTAGGCACTTCTGAAAATTGCACCTTAAAAGGTATAGAACTTTGAGGGACCTGCTTACCATTTAAATAATAATCAGAAATTCAATTAGCTAGATGTAATATCCT
The DNA here is from genome assembly GCF_009764565.3 of Dermochelys coriacea. NCBI lineage: Eukaryota > Metazoa > Chordata > Testudines > Dermochelyidae > Dermochelys > Dermochelys coriacea. The sequence continues at coordinate 59,592,976 of NC_050069.1, forward strand.
TAAAATAAAGGCTATTGTTCTTAGTGGAGGAGTTATAGCATCCTGCTGGGAATCTCTGAATCAGGAGTAAGGTCTTGATCCCGCAGCTTGGGCCAGTAGCATGTCATGGCAATAGCCTGCTCAACTGTCAGGGAAGTGGTGCCATTGCTGACTAGAGTATCCACTTCAGAACATTTGATGGATCACAACTATTAGTGGTTTCATATGAAAGCCAAAAATGTGTTTTCAGTGCAGAGACTGCTGAGAGAGGAGAGTGATAGATTTGGGGAAATGTGGAGTAAGAAAAAGTACAGGAAATCTCTCTATATATAGTATTACAGATATTTAAAATGTACTGTCACGTTTAAACAAACAAGACAAGACAAACCCCAAACAAACTTTTTTTGATTTTCTACTGGAATACCATATATATCTATATTCCTCAATATTATACTATTTATATATGTAATATACATATACTTCTATCTTACTTCTTACTGTACCTCTTGTTTAGTGAAACCCTTCAAACGTATATAGTCAGTGCATGACTAGAAGAGCAAATGATAGACATAATCTTCCATTATGAGGGTAAAAAAGAAAGTGCACATCACACAATTTTTTTGTTCATGTATTTTTAGATTGAAAAATAGTGAACCCTCAAGATAACTGCTATCAAATTAGATTTGGAATACAGATAGTATGCATTCCTTCTGCAGAAAGTCTGTGGATTACATGACTTTGTATTCATTTTACAATCTATAAGTATCTCAGAGTCACAGATATTAATGGATTATTTTAAAAAGTGGTATTTAATTTAATGTAGCCATTGCTATATCTTTTGACTAATAACTACAGTCAGCAGTTTGCATGTTTAATGATTATGCATTATACCTTAATTCATCATTACACATATTAGGTAGTTCTTGAAAGAACATAATTCAATATTAATAATTTATTAATCAAGCCCTGTCCTTCCTAAACTTAGTGATATTTTTCAGAAGTAATTGTTTGAATGGATGACTTCTGCCACTGTTTTTCTTTGCTTGTAATCACCAAAGACTTTCTATTTTTGATCTACTCAGTAGCATGAAGCACTAAGAGCTCCCATCAAACATTGCAAACTTCTACTACACCTAGGCATGTATCTAGGCCACAGCTGCTATGTGTAAAATAAAATTTGTTTGGAGACATAGGAAAGATATTGTCTATTTGAGGGGATTCAAATGTTATATTAATGTTATTGTAGGGAGTCCAAAAATGAACTTAATTCAGTAATATAATAATCTTAGAATGTATTTTATTTTTGTTTTCAAACTAAAAAATATACAGGTAGTCATCCTGTGAATCTGTTTAATGTTTATGTAGTACTTTTTATGTGGAGACAAATATTGAAATACTTAATACCACAGTTCTGCATCATGATTTTCTGTCTTTTTATCTAGTCAATTTTTGTAATATGCCTGTCACTGCAATATATGTAAATGCCCCCAAATTACTGTTCTAAGTTAGCCCAGTTTTACTTGTGTTAAAACCAGTGGGAGGACTTGTGGAGCAAGGAATTATTTAATGCAAGTAAGGGTGATGGAACTACTTCCTATGAGCTTATCTTACACTTAATATGGCATACGTATAAAGAGCCCAGTTTTCATTTCTTATAAATCCTTGGATCGCGATTGGGTATACAAGGAATACAGAATAAAGACAAATTCAGACCTGGTGTAAACATATGCAACTGTAATGAAAGTCTGTTCCAAATTCAGCAATAATGTAAACAATTATATAATTTACTGGTGGGGTGCAAGTGGTAAATAGCATAACCTGTGCTGATTGGGAATTCGGTGACATGAGTGTTCAAACCAAGGTGGTGAATCAAGGAACACAGCTAAGAGGCTGTAAGGTAAAGCAGAACCCTGCTTGATGTATGTGAAATGCATAATCTGGCCTTTTATAGCTATATAGGATGAGATCATCAGCTAGTATAAATCAGCATATTCTTACTGATGTCAATGAAGCTATGCTGATTTAAACCATCTGAGGATCTGGCCCATAGTATCAACTGTATAATAAGTTCATAGTTTAGATCATAAAATGAAATAATTATATTGACTATCTGATGTCTGAAGACTGGACTTCAGCATAAAGAACTTTAAATCACAGTTTAATGACTATATAAACAAAGAGAACCCTATTTTATCTACCAGCCTCCTCTTTGTTGCTTTATTATATATATTATTATATATTATATATTTATTATATATGAAACTGTTGTGTTTAAATAGGTCCAATTACCATATTATCTTCTGCCAACTTGAATGCTCCGGAACATGTTAAAAGATTCAGAATAGATTTTTTTCCTACAATGCTAAGGGCCCTTTTTCTGACCATCTTATACCTGACTATAGCTCACCTCATGTCTGCCACCACTGTATTAGGCTGTGTGTGTCTGGGTTTTTTGAATACAGATATAGAACACACTCCTGAAATTCTTATTCAGGCACTTCCATTAAGGACTGATCCCTTAGTCATACAAATAGAAAATTAAACTATAGAAGATATATCTGTTTCAGTAAGCAAAGGTTTCAAAATAGCAACATTTATTTCACATAATTGTGTATTTGATTTGAAAAAGTAAAATGACGTGTTTATATGGCAATAATCTACATTACTAGGAGTCTTGAGTGTTACTTATATGTTTAAACTATTTTTGTCTTTACATAGCAAGTTCTGGATTTTTAAAGGGTTGTTTGTTTGTTTGTTTGTTTATTAAAAAGGGATATTGAGTAACGTTTTAAAATGTTAGATAACATGTTTCAGTTTTGAAATTTCTCCAAAATAACTCCGGCCTTCAGTCTGCAAAAGCATGTATATAATTTTGCTCAGGTAAGTAGATGGAACTCCTGAAGGGAGTAAAGTTGAGCATTTTTTTTTAAAGTGTTAGGATTGGCTAGAGTTGTTTTTTTTTAACGATTAATTAACACTTATATATGCCACACTAGTATGGACTTCAAACTAAACACTTTTTGAAATAGGCTGAGATTCCACAGAACAATTACTGTTTATTTGTATTTCATTCTCTTATTTAATTTTACCTGACAAAACTGGATATCTCTATGATAATGTATTTGTATTTCTTTTACAGCTTAATATAAAACATCATAAACAGTATTTTTAGCATGCAAAACATTATATGCGTATAAAGAAGTAAACTAATTCAGTTTATGCAGGCTACATGGACAGGCCCAATAGAAATCTGCTTATTTTGACCTGAGCTCCCATATATGGTATGTGACTATCCCGAGATTGCTTTTCTGCACTAAACAAAATGCAACCCTAGGTGTGTTTGCAGCTTGAGGTCGTCTTGTAGCTTTGGCAAAACGGTTTGCTTTCCTGAGGTGCTTTCTTCAGAAAATGTCACTCACTTGGATATGATAGCCAGAAGATTTTTTTTCATCTAGAAGTATTGCTTTCATTAGTTAAATTAAGGTAAGGCTATGTTATATAACAACAAATTTTGTCAACGAAAAACATTTTAAATCTGTTTATTCCAGATAAGGCTAAATTTTATTTAATACATTAGAATTGGGCATAGTCTCAAGTATTTCTATTGCAAATAATCAGACTGGTTTTCTCATCATACTTTGATTATTTTTGCTCTAAAAGTATGGAAAATATAAGAGTTAAGCTAACTGAAAAATATTTTATAGAAGAATAGAATCATCCAAAGAAAACTTGTCAAAATTTAGTTACTATATATTATATATTCAATGCTTTACCCTTAATTTATATATTTTTAATTTTTAATAGGCCGTTTTCAATGGTGAATAAACAAAAATGCAATAATATTAACTTAGATATCTGAAATGAGTTTATATTAAAATACATTTTACATTAAAAAAATTATTTAAATACAAGATTGGTGAGATCTAAACTTTATATATTTCAGTGTTTAATTGATGTGACATCTAACTTTTTAACTATATAGGTGTACATTTCCTCTCGTTTCATTGGAAATGGCCATTCCACATTTTTGAAAAAACATTAATACTGATAATTGAGTACTAATACTTTAAAATACAAGTCAAACACCTTGTAAACTCAGTTCTGATTGTTTTGAGACATACAGGTATTTCAGGTGTATCTGCATGTTATACACTGTTAGGAGGTTCCAGATATTGTGTTATATAGCTTAAAATTGCATTGGGCAGACTTCAGTGTGAAAAAGGTTGTACAGGATGAGCAGACATTTTCTTTACCAGGTAATCTTTGAATTTGTAACACTTATTGTCAAATATCTATCAGAACTGCATGTCTCCTCTTATATTTTGTGGGCTTTGGGTGTTTCTGTGAATATCCTTGTTTAGCTTCACTTTTTGAGGAAATGTTAATTCCAGCTTTTCTATTTGTTGTGGCTTTTCTTTAAGCCTAGCTTAATGAAAACGGGCACATTTAAACCGAGTTACATTTTTAAAAATATATTACTGAACAAAAAAAAAAAAAAAAACACAGAACTCACTTCTTTTTCTAGTGAGAAGCAGAACAAGATGAAGAAGAAATCTTGTGTAATTGCCACCAGAAGATAGGAATGGCTAGCTGGGGGAGAAAGAGACACTGCTTGTTGACAGAGCGCTTGAGCTCTGTTCTTCACCCACAGCAGCTGTTTGTTCAGATATCATAGGCTCCTTCATTTACATACTAAATTTTTCTTTAGCAGCAAGGTTGAGTCAGACAGCACAGGGCTCATTTCAATTGTTACATTTAAACCAATAAGGTTAGGACAGGAGAATAGCTGTGGTTTGCATTACAAAAACAAAACAAAAAGCCCCGAGGCTACATGGGCAGACCTACAAGACTGAGCAAACAAATAGAAGGCATGAAGATTCTGCTGTTTCTTTGTCTCCGGCTCTCAGATATTATCTGCTGCTGTTCAGTGGGGGGAACAGCCCATTCCTCAAAGCTCTTACTAAACAGAACAGTGGGAGCTGATGGTTCAGAGTTTGGTGCTAGACACAAACTCCCCAGTGCCACTTCCGACTCTAAGTCTTCCTGTGAAAGTCCACTTGGTGGTTTTTCTTTCTGGAAAACTTGCTCCCCACCCCACCCCCGACGCTTTTGCAGGCAGAGCCTGCAGCAGCAATCACACAAGATTTTGCTCTGAGCTCGGGTTTGCCCTCCAGAGACGCTTCACTTCTGTTCTCGTGTTCGAGTGAGAGCTACTAAAAACCAGGGCAGTCGGCATCAGAGCTGCGCACAATACTCTACCCAGGAATAAAGCTATGTGAGGAATGGTGGTTTAAGTCAGAGAACGTGAAGGGAGCACATAAAACTGGTGGATACAGCAGATCCAATCACTGTAAGTACAAACCGGCTGTGTTTAAAAATTGCATGGAGTGACAACAGCTGTCCTGTGATGCAAAGAAGGAAGATAACACTAGATCTTTTCTGTTGAAGCTAAAAACAAAAACACCCAACCTCATGAAATGGCCTAATTGCAAAATAGTGTGTACTTTCCCAAGTACTTCAGCAACTTTGCATGAGATCTCATCCATAAGTACGTTCTTCATTTCATGATTAGGTTAATACCTAATTGTAAATCAACAGTTTTAACAGTTAATTTTCGCTATGTTTTAGGCTTGGGTTTGTAGGCTTCCCTCAAAGCAGATGTTACATGGCTCTATTTATTGTATTCAGTCAGAGTTTTGTTCCTTCTATTTGATTTCCTGCAGTATTAATGGTTCATTGAAAATAAATAACACAATGATGAGTTGTTAGGGGAAAAAAGGGGGGGGGGGGAGAGGGTATATAAAATCTATGGACCTGTGAAGAAGAGGTGCAAGAGCATGAGAAAAATTATGAAGAAATTTGGAGGAAGAATTCATGACAGAGATCTTGACAGTACCTTCTGAAGCAGGAAATCCTTTTGCTTAATATGTTTAAATTTTCCGAACACCAGGCACAAGATCCAGTTCCGCAAAGGAGAACTTTTTGAGAAGACAGAATAAACATCTATACAGCTAAAATATGTGACCTTTATTGACATTTTATGTGGCTCATTTAGAACTAAGAACTTAGAATCCGGAAGTTAAAGCTCTTTAAAGTATCAATAAATTTTACATCTTGCTTTTGAGCAATCAAGACTCACAAAAGATTCAGAAGTATGTATTTCTTAAGGTGTTTTTTACAAACATCAATAAAATGGATGGCTGCTGTAGTAAAAGACTTATTCTATAAAAGTAGAGGTGTCACTGACTTAAAAATCATTCCTTAGATGCAGATATATTTCAATCAAGAGATAAGCAGGAAAACTAACAAAATTTAAGAACTGATAAAACTTGTATGGAACTTTTTAATGCTGTTTGTCTCTTAAATAATTAAAAAGACAATGTTGACAGGAAGTTTTTTAAAATATTGTTTTCTGTGTAGTCAGAATTTCTTTTTGCCCCAGTCATACTTTTCAGAATAAGTATTATTTACAGTTCCTTACTGAAATTGCTTGTCCAGAGTATTTGAGATAATTAAGGGTGTATAAATGTGTATATATGTACACACATACACACTCACAAGTCATGGAGTTTCTTATGGTTTTATTACTAAAGCCCACTATTGAGCAGCCGTAGTCTTTTAAACCTGAAAAGTCTATGTGGTGACAGACACAGAAACCTAACTGAGTCACTCTTCACTTTCTGGAGCACACAGCATAAGAATGCACAACTCCAAAAGCAAGGCTATCATTTGCTAAGTTTTGATAGATACAAAATATTTTGTAAGAGCCAAAAAATGCTTTGAAGATCAGAAAGCTAATGGTTCATTTTAAAATTTCTGTATGTATTAGAAGTATTGACACGAAGTGGTACTTGTTTCCTAAAGAGAATAATACTGTTCACATTTCAGTCAGATGTCAAAATACTTTATTTGTAAGTGTTGAAAATAGGTGAATGAAAGGTAGTATTTTTTTAAAAAATAAACTAGTATTTAAAAATTAGAGAGCTGTGATCATCTGCTTCTGTTCTGAAAATTATTCTTTTTAATCTCATCTTTGAACTAAGTACTTGAATTAAAAAGAAACATGACTTCCTCATATAATCTGCATTTCTGTATATTGGTAGGATTACAAGAAGAGTGAAAGTGTAATGAAAGAGTTTGCCAGTTTCTGAGGTGACTTTTTTTTCTAGTATGTTTTTCCTTTAATTTCTTCACATTTACCTTTGAAATCATTACATTTATTTCTGAATGGAAAATGTTTTCAAAGAGAAAAAGAATGCTGTTTTGAAAAATATGTATAGTTTATGCTGTTAAAACAAACAGTATTTTCCTATGAAGAAATATTCTGATTAGAAAATTGCCATTGTCTTTGAAATTTTTGGGTAGAGTAGAACTGTGGTTGAAAAAAACTAGCTCATATGCCAGCTATATTTATTTGGATAAGCTTAGGTTTTTTCACTTTGAAAATTTATTTTCAGCTGGAAAAAATGTTTTAAATTATAGTCATTTAATAAAAATTGCTTCTAGCAAGCAAAAAAAGTCTGTGGAAAACCCATAATTTAGACAAGTACCTACACTTTATTTGCTCTGTGCTGCCGAGATTTAGAATCCCTTCCCATTTACAGTTTACTTTTCACAGAACATTATTAACTTTTTGGCTTCATACATGATCTTCTGTCAGATGCTTTTGATTTGTAATTTAGCGAAGTATAATAAACAGTGCAAAAGTCATGAATTTTCCTCCGCATTCTGAGCTCTGTGGTAGGGAAAATGTGATAAAATGTGTACCTTAAGTCTTGTTTGGTGATCTCTCAAAGCAAGTTTGCCTTCTGGAAATAATTTCTGGGGTTGAAGAGCATGGTATTAACAGATTTAATGTGGCTATTCAGTGGATTGGTGGAGTACTATGTGAGGTTTAACAAAATGAGAGAGACAAATTGAACATCAACAAAACCTACATCTGTGAAGAATTATAAATTTAATTAGTAAAAAAGGCAAACTTAAAATACCTCATTAAGTAATCAGAATTTGATGTTACTGGTTTAAGATTCTTAAATGGGTGAATTTTAAGTAGCTGTGATATCATTGTCCTTTCTTTTCCTTGTCATATATAATACAGTCCCAGAATCTGTGGTCCATGTTAAAGATGAAGAGGTGAAAGTTACTTAAAATAATTAAATTATAAATAGTAATAACTTGTGATGCATTTTGAAGAATCTATATGTCATTTATCATTTTAGGCAATTTTAGTCTAATCAGGATGCAGAGTATAAGTGAGCGACAGCAAAAAAACTTCCATGGTGTATTTTTTATGTGCCCCCTTGAATGGACTCTTAAGGCCAAAACAATTTTTTCCCTTTGCTTAAAGGAGAAATTTGTTTAATTATTGAGCTACTAGAATGTATTTTAGAACTTCATTTATCTAGAAGCCTCATGGCAAAGGTGGGCAATCATATAAGAGTGAGCCAGCGCCACCCAGAAATGTCTTTTTCTCCCTCATCATCATGTTTGTTTCTTTACTACATTGTAATTTTGTACCACACATAAAAAACTGAAAGCATGTGAAGTGTAGCATTTTGTAAACTGTAACTAATTTCACTCACATCTGTGTCTAATTGTTGTCTGCATTCGCATTCTTGAGAGTAGATTTATTTTTCCTGGACCACTATGTGGATTCAGCTGACCAGCCTAAGTGAGGATTAGTTGTTTTAAAGTTATTTTGATTAAAGAGTCATTTTTAAATATGGTAACGAACAACACATGGTTTAAATAATCCTTGAGACACAAAGGAATATATCTGAAGTATGCCTAATGAAAATGAAGATCCTGGATATGAACTTTATGATTTGTGAGAGTGTAAAAGGACATATAAGGTATATATTTAATTTTCTAGGCTACATCTAGTTGAAAAACATACAGGCAAGTTGTTCTTTCCCCCACACTAAATGAATCAAAGTTTTTTGTTTTTGTTTTTTGTTTTTTTAAATAAAAACTATTATTTTGTGAGTAACTACATTTTTGTTAATTTTTATTTTGGAATTAAAATTGTTAGGATTAAATGCATTTCAGAAGTTGAAAAAGTAATAATAATATTAAAAATATACTTTGGAGACTATGCCATTTAGTTTTTATATATATCTTTTAAAAAGAAAATATTTTTTCTTTTGTTCATCTGAGTCGTATTTTAAATGACCTTCCACATTACTAAGCAGAGATAGCTCTTAAAACAAAGTTAGTTCTCACCTATAATTTATTCCAGGTGTATAAAAGTACCAGTAGAGGAACATATCCTTAAGGCATTCTGCTGCAGTTTCTGGGGTTAAGAGTAAAAAAGTTTCCATCTTACATCTGACTATTTTTCTTTTTCTTACTTAAAAAAAAAAAGTATGTTATAGCTGCTGCAAACACACATCTGATATTTCAGTTTGATTTGGCTTGGTAAAATGCATTGAAAAGCACACTCTGCAATACTTTAAATACACAGTTATAAAAAGATTGAAGTTTTTCTGTATGCATTATTGCATGCTTCTTGACATCACTTGTAAAGTTATACATTGCCTGGCTATCTCTAGCAGTGGTTTACTCTTGCTAAAGTATGCATCCGATGAAGTGAGCTGTAATTCACGAAAGTTTATCCTCTAATAAATTTGTTAGTCTCTAAGGTGCCACAAGTACTCCTTTTCTTCTTGCTAAAGTAGTAATTCTGTCTGTGATTAAAAATAACAAAAACTACACACACATAAAGTGAGATTTGCTTGGATGATTTTTATGGCACTTAAAATGCCTCATCTCTCTTGTCTTTGTTCTGCGATCATCTAAGAGATGTCAGTTCAGGTTGAATGGAAATGCACATGAAAGATTCTGAATGGAGACATTTAGACGTTGTATACCTTTGCTGGAGAAGTTTGTTTGTGCGTTCAAGCCAACAGCCTATCTTCACCTGCGAGTTATCACCTGCTGGCAATTGTGACTGGCTTTAGAGAAAAGTTTACTGTCTAAGGCAATCCATTAAGTGATGTCCAGCAGAATCCACATAAAGTTTTCATAAAGTTTTTCTAATCACATCAGATGAAAATATACTAGTCAGCTGGAGTTTGGAAATGATTGTTTTTACTAAACTGGGAAGACTGCTAATTGGTTTCCACTGTAAAATCCAAGCTCCCTTCTGAATCTCAGGATGACCAAAAGCAAATAGTGGGAGGTTCACGCCAGTTACATTTTTAACAAGAGAACTATAGAGTCTTTTAAAGTTTGGTATTTGAAATTCTTACAGATAGTTAGAAACCTTACAAATAGAACTCTGTCATGCAGAAGTGTGTTTTCTTCTGCATTTTAATCTGTTTTATTTTGCAATATGGTGACATCTTTTAGAAAACTAATTGGCACTGTTTAGAGATGGACATGGTTTTCAGATAGTTGCACAAAGTCATAAATGATTTTCAGCTCTACGTAGCAGATGTACTTCCTATTTTAAGAAAATATCTGATCTAGTGAATGTTAATGACAGACAGATGAGAAAGAAAACCAACATGATAAGGTTAAGAAACTGTTGAGTTAAAGAGTGGGAGGGAGATATATTTCAACCAGTGATAACAAAAGATGAAAGATCTTCTGAGGATGCTGAGCTTTTACTGCTTGAGCTACTTCTGTACAACATGTTCCCTGCATTAACACCTACCTTTTTCCAGACACCTCTTTCTAGCTACCTTAGCAAGGCTGCTTTGCACGTTGATTGGGGGAGGGGTAATCCAGTTTGCAGCTGTCATAGGCCGGTGATGAATCACTATCCCGTCATTTGGCTGCCTTCCCTCTGACATGGGGAGGAGGGGGATAGACCTGCAGGAGGAAACAACAGTTGAGACTTCAATTTAAAGACAATATGCCTTTCACTGTTGCAGTATTCTCCTTTTCTTTTGATTTAAAGGACAGTATTGTCATCCGCAGTAATATTCTTGTTTAGATTAAGGTTTGACATTAAAGCAGAATAATAGAGGCTTCTATTTGTTTCCCAGGGTTGCAGGTGCAAAAATCCCAAACCAGTTCAGATGTTGCTGTTTTCTCAAGTTGCAGGTAAGGATATGATTGATATTTGGCCTCTCTATGGAAAGTACTGCTTAAAAGAACAGTTTTTACTTCAGGTAAAAGTAAATGTTTATTACTATTTTCCACTTTAAACTGAATAATAGTACATCAATGCTTGGAGATTTCTGATGTGAATAAATACAATAGAGTCTGTAAACTATGAATAAATTCAGTTCTGCACTAAATCTCTTGCTTAAAAACAAAACAAAAACACTGTAGAACTGTAGTTGGGCTTTCAAAATGTGTGGTTGGGCTTTACTAGTGAGAGTTAAGATGAAATAATGTATTAAAGACTGCTACAATAAAATCTTATTATAAACGTGAAAATCATACGGTTAAAACAACATTTGTGTTTAAGAATATTTACTCTTCCACTATGGAAGGAAAAAGAAGTTTTTTGTTTTTTAAATAAATATTAAAAAGTGCCTTCACTATAATTTTTTAAAGTGGAAACAGTCCAGGTTCAAAAGCATGCGTAGAAAAGTAAACGATACAAATTTTCTATCAGGAGAGACTATTTAGAAAAAGTAAGTCATTACCATTATTATAAAATTTTGAAACAATGGAAACTAAAGCAATATATATTTTGTTTACAAACTTAACAAATGCAAGCTGAGAAAATTGTAACTGTGATCATGGCCAGAGGCCTGTTTTCATTTTTATGAAACTGTTAATTGTTGAATTGAAGATATTTCTGTGGAATTTAGCTGTTTGCTTACTGCATAAATGTTGATGTTTGTTTGTTTGTTTGTTTTTGCATTGAATCTGAATTGGTTTTGTTTCATTTTGACTGACAGCTGCGGTACTGCAGAGTATTAAGGCATACTAACGCCTGTATGGATTCACTGTACGTTGCCTTATCCCTTTTCAATTGGGCACACTTTATGTAATCCACAGAGCAAACAAGGGAGCAGACATAATAGTGTTTTAATGCTGCATTTGTTTCAACGGAAACAGAGGAACAATTAAGTAGTTTGCCAGAGTAAACACATACATCAAGAATATCTCATTCCCTGTCACTAGACTATAGGTTTCAACAATTGCTTCAAGTGTTTTATTTGGTTTGGAGGCCCATTAAATTCCAATTGGGTGGTAAATTTTGAGAAAGCACAGTGTTATCTTATTGCTAAGGGAATGTGTTGTTTTATACATTGATGAAACTGCCCATTACACATAATTTAAAAAGTGTAAGGTGATAGGAATCTCCTCGGCATAGTTTCTTATATTTATGTTTTATTCTGTTAAGGGTTACAATATTAGAGATGACTCTTTCTCATGAGTTGAATATATGGAGTGACAATGCAAGAGTTAACACTTTGATGATGAGAAAAAAAGATCATGATATGGAAAACTATTGATTAATTACAAAGTATTTTATAATTGAGTAGAAATAATGGATTAGATGTATGGACAAATCCTCCATAATTAAAGCTGAACGTATAAGTAAAATTATCTGCTTCTTGATTTTAGGTCTATGGAAATGCAGGATCTAGCCAGCCCGCATAGCCGACTGAGTGGTAGTAGTGAATCCCCCAATGGTCCAAAACTTGATAACGCTCATATAAATAATAATTCCATGACACCCAATGGCACAGAAGGTGAGCTTCCATTTTCTCTGAATATGCTTCGTATGTTATTCTTTTTCAAGAGATTGTTCCATCAATCTTTAAGTCAGTAAATTATAGATAGATAGATATAGAAAATTGTACTATTTTAGGTGTTCTATCTTTGTGTAATATGATGTATAAAGGCTATGGTCAATATTTGTCAGTAATTAATATTATTGGCTTTCAGCAATAGCTCTCAAGCCATGTTTATATTCCCTTTACATATTTTCAATACATTTGAGTGGTATTATGTTGCTTAAATTAAAATAGTTGAAATCCATCAACAAAATAATTTGCGTTTTAGTGATGAGAAGAACTGGAAATATCTACAGTTAGTTGCTATAAACGGTAAATTATAAGCAGGCATTGCCATTTCTCTATTTTAATTTTGGATTTGCATTTTGTGCAAGTTACTAAGTTTATGAAAACTTTGCCATGTAGGCTAATACAAAACTGTCCTTAAAAATTATGTGTTGATATTTCCTAAAGATAATTTGATAGGCTGTATTCAGCTTCCGCTCTTATGATGGATTGTCCAAAATTCAAATAGTTATAATAATTCTGTGAAGGTAAAATATGATACATATTTTTCATGTTTTGATGAAAGAGGAGAAATAGCAGAAACAAAAAGCAATTGACTTATCAACTGGCTATATTTGTTCACAGTATAATACTAAGAGTACCTCAACACATTTCCCCTACAAATAATGCCTCTGTAAAAATGTAGATCTTTCAAGTAATTGTGGAAAGCAGTCTTTACTACAACCCTGCAGCAAAAGAAAATAAAAGATCATGAGTTTCTAATGTATTCACAAATCTGAAAATTAGAATCACATTTTTTTATAAAACAGATTTTTATAGCGTACATTTGAATATTACATGTAGTAAAGACGTACTGTGTGTTAAAAGTCAACATATAAATAATGAGCCAAACTGTTTTAGATACAGTATGCATTGCGTTCTTCCAGGAAAGACATCTGTCAATCAGATAAATGTTTCCCCCCCTGAGCTCCGTAGACATCTCTGTTATCCACTCTAATTGGAGTCGACTTTTGTTTGGGATGGCTTATCAAAAGCTGACAGTCAATTGTGCTGGAGTTGCGTATAATTTACTTTATGCTATTGCTACAAAATAAGTTTTGTAAGATTAAACTTTAAGCCATTTTTAATTCTAATAGCCTATAGTATTAACCTTTGGGGTTCTTTTTGTTTGCTATTCTTTTTAAATAAAGACTTACGTATGATTGTGGTTTTCCCATTATTTTAATTAAAGTAGAAAAAATTAAATATTCTATGCTCACAAAAGTCTCTTCTGTCATTTATATGTTATCAGATATACTTTCGGGACAAGGTAAACATCCCATTTTCAAAAGTTGCTTGGGCACCTGAGAGCCTAAATTCCATTGACTTTTAGTGGGTCTTAAGTTCCTAAGTGACTTTTGAAAGTGGGACTTAGGCACTTTTGAAAATTTCACCCATAGCTTAATTTCATTAAACCAACACATAGCTATTACTAGTGTGAGTTCAAAGCCCTGATGATCACTAAGTGCTTTATTATAAATGTTCCCAGTTTTTGTCCCTTCTGTTCAATCTGGAGGCACTTCAGCAACACAGAAGTTGAGCATGTTTCCTTGAACCACAAGATCCTTCCCTTGATCTGGCCACCGAACTCCTAATTGACCTAAATCGAAGGTGTGCACGCACACAGAGCAAAGGGAAGCAAGGGCCCTAAATATTTTGTTTTTAAGGTATAATTTCCAATTATGCCCCAACTTCAGCCAAATACCATTCAACAAATAAATTTGCAAATAATGTCTGTATTTCAGTGAGTGCAATGTTGAGTTTTATTGAGAAATGTAAACTAAACCACTGTAATTTGTTTTTAACATAGTTCATTTCTGACTTCAGAACGTGTAAGTTCATTTAGGTTAAATTTTACCAAGAAAAATGTAGCCTTTCAAAGAAAACTTTACAAACTGACATGAAGCCCAACAGTTTTCTTTTGTTTGCAATTTCCCTTCAGGTGACATGACTCTGCTCAACACTGCAGACTGGTTGCTAAGTACTAGTACACAGACCACTGCAGGTTTGTGTAGCCATGGTGAACACAGCAAAAATGTTAGCATGCATTTTAAGATGATGTAAAAAAAAAAATTTCTGAAAAGTATCTCATGCCCACTGTTTCCAGTCTAAGTTTTAGTTCGTAAAAGCTGCAGTAGTAATTTGTGGTTACCCTCAGTGACAAATAATTAATTTAAGTCTGTGAAAGAAATATCAGATAATTCATTCTAGATCAGATATGCATTCAGGGTCAAATTCTGTTCTCAGATATAGGAATAATTTCAACTGAATTTAGTGGGAGTAGCATAAAAGTCCAAGGGCAGAATTTTCCCCTGAATCTGCCTGTGTATATTTCTTGCTCTGGGGAAAACTTTTTTTTTTTTTTAAACTGATGATCAAGCTTTAGAAAAACAATATTAATGTAGCTTTTGTTTGTTTTTAAATTAAGCATAAACTAAAATAATATTTTATTGCACACTCTGCTGAAGTAGGGCCTGGTTTAAAATGAAATTACAGATTCTAGGGATGTACATTGTATATGGCTGCCAAATATTTCCCTTAAAATGCTACAGTATGACAAATGTGTGGTTTGCTTGTTTGTTGCATGTGGACTGGAAATGTATTGCTGAACATTCACGTGTTAAATATAATATGCGAAACTGACTGTTCAGGATGACTGTGGGCCTCATTCTCATTTAAACAAAGGACCCCTTTACATCACTCTGCTGCTTTAAAGGGGCCTTAATGTAAATGAGAATCATGGCCTCAGGTGTGTACATTTTTGCATGTTATAAGTTTGTTATAAAGATATGTTAAGTTTCATTTCACTATGGGTGTGAGCTGGGCAGAATTCCATACCCCAGAGTGCAAAATGTGTTCTGTAAATTAGGGGGGGAAAATCTGTCCCAAAGTGAAATGGCCCTGTTTCAAACAAATGTTTTTTAATTCCTCTCAGACACGTTTTCAGACATGCCTCCTTTTGATGTTGTACTACAAGAGGATGTGGTTGCTAGATAGATGACTGTTATTAGCTAATATTTTTAGCTTCACACTTAGTAGTAAACTTTCAAAGCACTGAATGGGGATTTAGTTGTGTGATTGAAGCATACAGTTTAATCCTTGCATACTGCTTTGATAATACACCCTTTAGCTTGCTTAATGACACTTGGTATGGCACCCACCTTTGTTGCAAAGCAAAATGTGCCCTGGTACAAAGGTGCGCCGGACAATCATAGACCATTATGAACATCTTGTAATCATGGTTGCCCGTGCAGAAATTCCACTTTATTAGCCATTTACCTGTTCTGAATAGGTTGGGTAAATTTTTCTACCCATCCAAAATAATTTCAAAAGAATTTTGATAAGTCTGACGTATTCTTGCTTCAGATGCCAATTTCTCTATGAGAGCTCTTAAATTATGGCAGTTTCCATAAATCAAAGCAATATTCATTTAAATTCATGTCAGATCATGAGACAGTCATTATGGCCTGTGTTGGTGTGTGGTGAAGAGGAAATAAAATTTATTCATCATTTTAGGAAAAGCCAGAAATAATACAGTAATTTCTTACTGGTTCATTTGGTTTCTCCTATCCTAATATGCCAGCCCAGAGTGTAAATCCTCCTACCAGCAGATGGAGAGGGAACAGGGAAAAGGAGAGCTCTTGTCATATACTACTTTTATAAAAGGGGCTGGCTGTCTGGCTGATCCCGCTTAGTTGGAGACTTCCCAAGCAATAAATTTGATAATAACACTAAAAGATTTGTTTGAAAATGTTCAGGAAAAAGTAAACTCAGATACCAAAACAGGAGAGGATATTTGTAATATTTGTACTTTACCCCATTACTGTAGTATCTGAGCGCCTCACAATCTCTTAATGTAATGATCTTTACCTCACCCGTGTGAGGTGGGGAAGTACTATTATCACCGTTTAACTGAGGTACAGAGTGACTAAATGATTTGACCAAGGTCACACAGGAAGTCTGTGGCAGATCAGGGAATTTAATCTGGGTCTGGGTCCACTGCTGTTACTGCTCTAGTCCCTTCGCTATTTTTCCTCTCACAGAAGGGCTGCCATGTCAGGACTGACACAAAGGGACTGGGAAATTTCAAATTAGCAGGTAAGAGATTACCATTCTTCAACTTTACTTTTTGCCAGCCAGCCAGTGGCAGTTTCAGCAAGTGTCCAGCTTCTGAATACAAAGGATGGGTACAGAGAAAAGGCTTAGTTTAGCAAGCCGTCCTGCACAGAAGCCACCTTCTGAAGGAGCTTCCAAAAGTGGCTGCTACATTAGATTGCTAATTCTACCAAGGGATAATCACTTCTAAACTAAGAATTAGAAATGACTCTCAGGGAATTAACCTAGGCAGAAACTGGAACCTCTACCCACTTAAAGTGTCTTTATGCAGTATTAAACCCACCAAAAATAAACAGGGGATCTGTTTTTTCTAATTTACAGCATTCTCTTTATGTTGAGAGTCATAGAAGTGCTTCTGTCTCATTTTGAGGGGCCAGATAGGAAGGAAGAGAGATTTCTAGTCCCAAATAGATGGGGGAAAACAGATAACAAAAAATTAGGTTGAGATTTTCAAAGATTTCTAGTGGCACATTTAATTTCAAAGGCAATTGGATGTCAAAATCCCTTAACTGGCTTTGAAAATCTCAGCCTTAATCTGTAAAGTATCTGACTTGATGGAGAACCAGGATGAGATGCCTCCACAAAGGCAATAAAAGCTCCCCACTGTCCTGGTCAGGCAGGTGACCATTAGGTAGTGTTAAAACTGTTGAATCTGAATCCTCCTTCACGGATTCAAAAGTAAGCACTGGGGCTGTTTGGCATGATCTTAAAATACCATAGGGTGCAAGATGCTAGATAGTAGACTGGTTGTATATTTAAAATAAAAATAAAAAACACCTTATCCCTTCTGGATGGCAATTTGCAGAGGAGAGCTGTACCTTGTATTACAAGATACAATAGCTACTTCTATGAAAGTTGACTTTCTTGCTTTAACCAGCTCATACTGAGGGAAGGCAAGATTGTTAACTATGGTGCATGTTCTCCAGACTCTGTAACACACATACAAGCAAAAGTCTGTATTAAAAAGGATTACATTTAAATGCATGTTTCATGACGCAAAAGTATTACATTTTCTTTACAAATATTCTCTAATTTAAAAACAAAAACACTTAGTCTGGAAATAAATAGTTAAGAGATCTAGATGCTTCCCACTCTAGAATTCTACTTTATTCACTTATCACTCCACCTGACTTACACTGTCCAATCAGCCTTTAGTTTACCTCTTTGTTTTGTTCTGTAATAGAAATATATGTTTGGATGCATACTGTTGATATTATATATTATTTATTAAATGTGTAGCTCTGCAAGGTGTCAGTGTGATGTGTTGGTGGAGTAGAGGAATATTTTAATCTACAGAAATGGAATAATTGATTTGTTTTGTATTATGAAATATGTTGAGCATATGGTGGGGCAGGTTTCTAGTAGCATACAATATGTTGAGCTTGCGGGTTTGTGTTTTTAATAATATAGCATCTAGAGCAGCTTTTTTGCAGTTGCTAATGTTGTAGTCTAATTTTATAATATTTAGGAAATGGATCACTTTAATAGGAAGTAGGATTTTTTAAATTTTAGTAATTTGGTATGTTAACCATTATACATAATCTTCTGTATTATAGGGAGCAAAATTAAGGTTTAGTGGATGATGATAGTCAGAGAGATGAATGGTCAGTGATGAAGAATTCTTTGGCAGTGGGGGAGTGTCTGGTTCCATTCTTGGATCATTTCCAGCTTCTACCGCTTGGGTATTTTGAAGTTTCTAGATCTCATGATTGTGAAAAAAAGCTTGTAAAGGTTAAACAAGTCCAATTGATTCAAAGACATCTGCCTGTGCAATATAGTGCTCCTGTGGGAATTCTGCACCACTGCACATGTGCAGAATTTATGTCCTCCGCAGATTTCTTTGCTTCCCTGCAGAAAAACAACTTTTTGATGGGGAAGCAAAGGGAAGCCACAAGAGTGGTCATGTGATCCTCCCCAGCAGCATGTGTCAGGTGCCCAGGGCAGCCAGCAGACAGGTAAATCACTGTGGGGCAGGGGATGAGACTGGAAAAGATCTAGCTCTCTATCCTGTGCCACGCTCAGCTGCTAGTCCTGGCTGGGCTGGGAGAACAGGACTTCCTCTTTCCCTACACGGCATCTGGGGCTGGGTCAGACCCACCCCAACGAGCCACCCAGATCCCACCCCACCGAGCCCCAATCAGCTGCATCTGGATCCCCCCACTGAACCCTCCACACCCAGACCACCCTAATGAGCTCTATCCCCTCCACATCCAGATCCCCCCTGCTGAGCCCCAACCACCTTCACCTGGACCCCCCTGCAGAGTCCCATTACCGTTTTACCCAAAAAACTCCAGTAAGCCCCTGTGCATCCAGCTCCTTCCCACACCCAGATCCCCCCACTGAACCACCCACACCCAGATTGCCCCACACAGAACCCTCTCAACCCACATGTGGATCCCCCCACTCTAAGCCCCTCCACACTTGGATCCTGTCTTTCTGAACCTGCTCTCCCACACCTGGTGCACCTACCAAGGGGGGGGTGCTTCTAGGGCAGGCCTAGTCCTTGTGCTGTGTCAGGGTTGGGAGCAGCCTCACCGTTGAGTCTGTGTCCCGCGGTGGGAGGAGCTGCACAATGATCTCCCACCTCTGTGCAGCCAGTGGCCTGTGCTCCCCAATGTCATGCTGGAGCTTCCACATTTATTTGACAAATAAAATTTGCAGAATTTTAAAATATAGTGTGCAGATTTTTAATTTTTTTGGCAAAGAATGTCCTCAGGAGTAATATAGCCTAAAACAATAGCTCTGAGAAGGGGAACTACCCATGCATCTTTATGGGGTGTGAATTCCAAGACCCACTGCCTTTGGGGCTCCACCTCAGCAGAGGACTTTGTGTGTGTGACAGGAGAAGAAAATTATAGAGGCCCCAGTCTAGCTACCCAGGCAAATACACCCTGGCTGCGGGGGTGTGCACTGGGTCCCCCCTCCAGCTACCACATCTGGGAGGAATAAGGGAGATGCATGCAACTGCCACTGCTTCTCTTGGAGGAAAGGTAGAGCTGCCCCTGCCATAACCACTCTAAGGAAACCCCCTGTCACGGTGTTCCTAGGGCTCTGGGCAGGCTTAATCTGGCCCTCCCTCCCCAGCTGTCTGCCTCCTTCCATGGCCCTCCTCTTTTCCTGCTTCCATCACCTACCAGTCTCCTATTCCATACATGCTCTTGTTCTTCTACCTCCCCAAGAGCTCGCCCTCCATCCTGAGGCCAGGTAGCACTGCTCTGTGTCACTCCTCCATATGACCCCAGACCCTTACCTCCCAATCCAACTCTGCTCCTCCTCTTAGCTTGCCTGGCCTCCTGTCCCAGTATATTTCCTGGCTCTCCAGCCTTGTAACCTTTTCCCCCTCCCAACCACCCCTCCCTCATACACACACTTGTGGCTCAGCCCAGCAGCTCCTATAGCAAAGTTTAATCAGGTGGAATCAAGAACAGGACAGTTTAGACATGTTTTTAAATATAAACATATTTAATATTATATTTTAAACAATTCTCTGTATATATGTGAAAACAGGATCTTTGTAATTCCTCCAAACCCTCCTTCAAACATAAAAGGGCTCTTCATTTAAACATAGGCCAAGAGCATAACTAAGTTGGAGTTTCTAGGCCAAGCCATTTCAGTGAAAGATGATGATCAAAAAAAGAATTATGGAAAATTTAAAGTGGATGAAAGTGACATTTCTGAAATACTCTAACTTCAATAAAACTCCTGTTTCTAAACTTCCCAGTAAATCTCTAGCCTGTAGCATGTGACATTTCAGAGAGATTAGAGGTTTTTAAGGGAATTTTAGTGGAGAGTAGGGATGTTTAAAATCAGACTTACAATGGGAAGTGAATTCAACCATAAGTATGGAGCAGCTACCACCATTCCATAGTGAAAGATGGAGATCTCTTAAGCACATGAAATAGCATGGAAATCAACTTCCTTCTGTGAGGGGCTGCTCAAGGTCCAGGAAACAGACGTTGGTAATCAGGATGATCCTTAATATATTGGGCTCTAGGTTAGAAGTTCCTGCTTTAGCAGCAGAAGAAGGTGATGTAGAGAGAGATTTAGCGGCTTCAGCGAAAAAGGATGGTTTGGAGCTATCAAGACGACACATTTTGGATGTTGCAATTTTCTGAAAAGCTCTGCTTATCATGGGGAGAGAGAAAAGATGTATGCCTCAAAGAGTAAGAGAGTATCTGATTCCAATCCCAATGAGTCCTGGAAACTAGAAGAAACTATATGTACCTTGTTTGATTAGGAGGCGCTTGTTGGATACTCACCGCCTAGAACTTCAGATTCTGCTTGAAGGTCAAACCTCTCTGACTTCTAGCTGGCCGATTCTCTGCAATTGGCTGATGGTCTTGTGACCACCATCAGGTGGCCAATTGCATTAACATCTAAGCACTATTTACAGAAGTTAAAGAAAACGGACAGTTTAGTCACAGACTAACAAGGGTAACACACAAGCCATTGTCCGTGCTCAGGAAGATCTCTGCAGCCAGATTACCTATGGTGGGTTTAGTTAGAAAAAAATTAAGTGGGATCTCCATCCCAAAAAACAGCTCTACTGTCTGAATGAAGGAGAGATTAACCTAGAAGCACCCCGATAGATATGCTAATTTTCTAACCACCAGCAAAGAGAATATTTCAGCTCTGGAGCAATGATAAATGGGTCAATCTGGGTCAGATTAAGGTGGCCAGTAGTAGAAAAGCCAAAGTTGCATGTTCAAATGTTAGCAGAAACTTCTTGACGGTGGAATTGGTCAGTTGTGGAAATCCCATTGCTCGGGTTTTGAAAACTAGACCAGAAAAATCCCAAGTAACATTCCTGCATTGGTAGAGAGATGCACTAGGTGAGGGTCAACTTAATTCTAGTAACCACTGTGCCTAAAGCAGGATAGGTGCCCTGTTGATGTGCTGAGCTCAAAAGGCAGTTTTGGCTGTCAGGCAAGCATTAGGGGTTCAAACTCAATAAAGCTGGCCCATGCTGACTTTTGCTGAACAACAAGGTTCCTTGGATCAACCCAACACTCAAAAATTATTCCTGGGGGAATTCTGCAAGACTGCACGCCTGCAGAAAACGTCCCGCCTTCCCCTCCCATGCCCCCGAATTCCTGTGCTTCCTTTCAGAAAACGCCAGGGAAGCGAAGGGAAGCTGCAGGGTGGAGTGGGGGGAATAAGGGGGACCACCATGGATGCAGTTTTTGGGGGGGATTGCCTCCCAAACAGAGGTGAGGCATGAGGGGGCACATGGGTTATGTGCCACTGCCCCTCCCCCCCATTTCTGCAGGGGCAGAGCTAACTAGTTGAAGGCGGCTGCGGCTGCTCCACTGACTCTGCAGCTGAATGCTGCCTCCTGGGTCTTAATGCCAGTTGTGCTCCCCTTCTGTGTTTTCTGTGCAACAGTGAGTGGGGCTGGGAATGAGAGATGGGGGGAAGAGGCAGTGGGGAAGGAAAGGGGTGGAATAGGCAAGGGAAGGGGAATATGGGAGTGAGGGGAGGGGATGGGGCATGGTGCAGTGGAAGAGGCGGAATGAGATGGGAAAGAAAAGGGGATAGGAGAATCATG
This sequence comes from Dermochelys coriacea, assembly GCF_009764565.3. Lineage (NCBI taxonomy): Eukaryota > Metazoa > Chordata > Testudines > Dermochelyidae > Dermochelys > Dermochelys coriacea. The sequence goes on from NC_050069.1 coordinate 59,615,368, forward strand.
GGGGGAAGCAAGAGCCCGGCATGTGGCTACCCCTCGGCAGCAGCTGGCTCCCCTTTTAAGCAGGCCCATCAATCCTCATGCTCACAAGTTCTACTCCCCTACACCTGGACCTGCCCCCAACGAACCCCCCACAACCAGAGCCTCACCCCACTGAGCCCCAGCCAGCTGCACCTGGACCCCCACCCCATCAAGCCCCACTCCCCCAGCAACTGGACCCCTCCCCACCGAGTCCCATCTCCCCACAGCCAACCCCCGCGCCCTCCGTGAGCCCCAACCACCTTCACCTGGATCCCCTGAAGTGTCCCATTGCCTCTGCACCTGTAGCCCCACAATGAGCCCCTGTGCATCCAGATCTCCCACTGAGTTGCCCGCACTCAGATTGCCCTGTACAGAAACCTCTCACCCTACACCTGGATCCCTCCACACTAAGCCCCTCCATACTTGGATCCTGCTGGGCTGAGCCTGCCCGGCCACCCACCCTGGTGCACCTGGCGCAGAGGGGCAGGATAGGCCCAGCCCTTGCACTGTGTTAGGATTGCGTGCAGCCTCAATGCCAAGGTGATTTCCCACCCTAATGCAGCCAGTGGCCTGTGCTTCTCACTGCCATGCTGGAGCCACATTTATTTATTGACGTATAAAATTTGCAGAATTTTGCAGAATTTTAAAATATGCACATAATTTTTTTTTTGGGTGCAGAATTCCCCCAGGAGAAAGGAATATAGTGATTCATGGCTGCCACATCATAACTTCAAATGGAAATCTGTGTATCTCCACAGATATTTTGTTAAGAAAGAGGTGGGGTTTTGTAACAATATCTATTGTTGCATCTTTGACTTTTGCTTTTTAGTCAAAAAACTTAATGTGGTGTTTCTATAGCTATGCTTTTCAAATGATCATTAAGAACATAAGAACGGCTATGCTGGATCAGACCAATGGTCCAACTAGTCCAGTATCGTGTCTCCAACTGTGGCCAGTGACACGTTCTTCAGAGGGAATGAGCAGAACAGGGCAATTATTGAGTACTCCATGCTCTGTTGTCCTATCCCAGCTTCTGGCAGTCAGAGGCTTAGGAACACCAGGAGCATGGGGTCATGTCCCTGACCATCTTGGTTAATAGTGAGAAGTTACAATAGTGTCCAAAGTTGTGATCAACATTTCAGTCTTAATTAATAGGTAGCAGGTTTAAAACAAACCTAAGGAAGTACTTCTTCAGACAATGCACACTCAACCTTTGGAACTCGTCATGGAATGTTGTAAAGGCCAAAAGTAATAAGTGTTCAAAAAAGAATTAGATAAGTACATGGAGGATAGGTTCATGAATATAACTGTTGGTATTATTGTAACTTATCACTGCCTAAATGCTTTTATTTAAAGTATTGCTTTTGGACATACCTTACAGTGACTATGCCATAACTTTTTAATATTAAAGAATTTTTTGTACTAGATGGCTGTGTGCTTGGGGGTATGTCTGTTATAATGTATTATATACAGTCAAGAAGAAGAAAAGACAAATGCAGCCAACTGTTGTCTCCGGGGAAAAATAATAATTCTGTTGCAGTAAGAGCTAGGTGCAGGTGGTATTATTTTTATTTATTTATTTGTTTATTAGTGCCTTATATATGATTACTTGTGACTTCCTATCGTGAACATGATTTTCTATGCTGAGACTATAGCTGCTGTAGGACACCTGAGAAGACAGCAAGGTCCCTGATCCTGCATATACCTATACACATGCTTAACTTTGCTCACTGTAAGTGGTCCCAAGCAGGTAAAATTACGTATGTATATAGGTGTATGCAGGACCCAGGGTCAGTAAGTTTTCATTTTGCGAGGAAACTAAAAGAGAACACCTATCTTTCTTGACAGGGGCCAAAATTAATGCCATTTGGGAATCTGTTTATTTACACAAATGTTAATGGGAAACAAGTTTTGGAATCTAGTTCAGATGATAGTTTGGAAATAAAACTGCATCAGATTAGAGACTACCAGGCAGGCAGAATGTTGAATTACCATAAGTGACCAAGTTCTCCGAATTTTCAAATGAACTTTAGACTTGAATAAAGGATGTTGGACTAAACAAATGTTGTTGTTTGATTAGTGGTAGATATATGAAATGATATTTCAGAAAAATGCTCCATCACTGAAAGCCTGTATCTCTACTAGCATAGCATTTAACTGCTGATATAGTGTGGCATATTGGGAATCTGATGATTTATATGTGAAAATTGTCTACATATGTATAATGTTAATGTATACATTTTAATACCTACAGAAGCCTATTACCAGAGCCAAATAATATATAGCAAAGAAGGAAATTAAGAAATATAAGCAAAGAAGAAAAGATATTTTCAGATGAAATTTGGAATGAGATTGAGAGTTGATGAGGTAGAGAGAGAGGTTATTCCAGATAGTAGAAACTGCAGAATAGAAGGCTCTTTTAATATGTATATTGCAAGTATAATTTTAAAAGTAGGTACAGATAGATGGTTATGCTAACTTTACTACAGAAATTGGCACTGGAATGTCAAAGAAATCCAAGGGAAAATATAAAATAAACACATTTTCTTAGTTTTTGCTGGTGCTTTAGAAGATTCTTTAACTTCTAGGCTTATTAATTCTAATATTTTCATTAAATTTCATCATTAGAAAAGTCACATCCTTAAGTGACCTGGCACTTCCTAAGAGAGGAAAGCTTATTTTGCTGAAGCTGTTCAGAAGTTTGATTTTTAGTTCTAGGTATAACTTGAGATCAAATAAAGAAGATAAAATTGGACCCCGATCCTGCAATTTGATTTGTCTGAGTCGATGCTTGTACCTGCATAGAGCCCGAATGATTTTAATGGTGCTCTGTGTGCCACATGGATGCAGACAGCTGCCTGCCAGGATCGAATTCATGATTGAGGTCTTAGGGTGTAGGTGTTGTATGTTTTTATGAGTGTAGGGTATGTGTATTTTAGGATTCACTCAAAGTGAACATTATAAGTAAGGTGGGGATATAGGTTCCATTCTTTTCAAATGAAAAAAGTAGCATTAATTCAGTATCAAAGGTGAGAAATCATGCACTCACAAGTGAGAAGTTCCAAAAATTAAGGTTTGTGCTACTGCAGTAATTCATATATATCTGAGCCTACCTCTCATTTTGAATACATCTCATATATATTTTCTGCCCTTGTTTAAATGTTAAGTAACTGAGAGACAAGATGGATGAGGTAATATCTTTTACTGGACCAACTTCTGTTGGTGAGAGAGACAAGCTTTCGTGCCACACAGAGCTTTTCTTCAGATCTGGAAAAGGTACTCCGAGCATCACAACTAAGGCCATGTCTACACTCCAAAATTATGTCAACCTAACTTATATCGGCATACAGCCACTGAAGTTATTAAATAGCTTGTGTGTGCATGGTTGGCTCCTTGTGTTGGCGATGCATGTCCTCACTTGTATCAATTGTATAGTCAATGTGGGGCATTGTGGGATAGCTCCAGAAAGCCAGTAACACTCAATGTAAGCAACACAGTGTCCACTCTAACACTGTGTCAACCTAATTACATCTACTGTTACTCTACGCCACTTGTGCTGATGGTGTTCCTAAATTGGCATAGAGAGGCATTTATGTCTGTTGGAGCCAAATTTAAGTGACGACCTTCCACTGCTTGGTCGACCCAAGGCATCTTACATTGATCTATCCATGTCGTATAAACTGTGCCTAGTACAAGGTGGAGCAGAAGTCCTCTTTTTGTCCTATGACTGCAGAAGTCTTAACAGGCCTTTGAATGGACCTTTGCAGTATGCACTAACTACTTATGCTAAACAATCTATTCCACTTTGCATTTAGCTATGACTCTCAGGGCTTGTCTACACTATGCAGCTTTTAGCAACAAGGCTGTGTCAACACATCCTTGTCGCTAAAAGTCAGCGTGTGTGAACGCTGTCTGTTGGTATTTTGTCAGCACTTTTGCCGACAAAATACTTCCAGTCCTGTGAGCGGCATTAGCTTTGTTGGCAGGAGCGTGCTCCTGCCGACAAAGCCATGTTCATGCTGCCACTTGCATCGGCAAAACTTTTGTCTTTCGCAGGGGGACTTTTTTAAGTACCCATGAAAGACAAAAGTTTTGTCGACATGCCCTCGAAGTACCTTTCCCAGACCTGAAGAAGAGCTCTGTGTGGCTCAAAAGCTTGTCTCTTTCACCAACAGAAGTTGGTCCAATAAAAGATATTACCTCACCCATCTTGTCTTTCTAATATCCTAGGACCGACAGCTAAAACTACTTTGCAATTAACTAACAGTAATACAATCACCATTAAGTGTACAAGATGTGCGACATGTTCAAGTTCATATTGCAGTAGGAATCTTATCTTCTGGAACTTCTGACTTCAGCATGCTTGAATTTGCAGTCTTACTGTTGCATTAATGCTAATTTTTATATTTTTTATCAAGATTTTTAAACATAGCTTGAAAGTAGCTTCCCAAATCTATAGTTAAAGATAGGCTTTCAAAAAGTGCTCATTACCTGGCAGCTTCTATTGTGTAATATTTTTGCATTTGCGAATTGTGTGGCGGGTGAGACAGATAATCTTGTTGGTTGTGTTTTATAGCTACTTCCTTTAGTGGTGTTCAAAAACTAATATATGAGTAATTCTAGATAAACTTTTAAAATAGCTATACACAAATAGGATCCATTTAATTTATATTAAATAACAAGTCTTCAACAAAAGTAGCTCAACATGCAATGAATCTAATGCTGCCTCAACAGCTTTGCTAACTCCAGTTTTTGCCTGTTATATTTTCGTATGTGTGTGTGTTTCATGCAGCTTTCTGAACTCTTATCTGCTAGCCTGAATAGTCTGGTTTTTGTTTTCTTGGTTCTGTTTTTTCTTTTTAAATCTGATTAAAATGTCAGAAATAATGGGGAAAGGAACAATTATACAAAAGAACAGTTGGCACAGACATTCCACTTGCACAGATTGTATAGATTCCTTTGATTTGCAAACCAAATCTAAATGAGTTGTGCATGATGATGATACTATTCCTTAGCAAGGGATCTTTGCAGCAAAGAAGCCATCTGTTCCTGGAACTCCTACGAACAGCCTGGGCATGATTCACTTCTGTTTTAGTGCAGCTTTGTGTCACTGGTGTTTCAGCAGCATAGAAACTCAGCAGCACAGTGATGAATCGTGCGCTCTCTGTGAAGAAGAAGGGATAATATGTCACTTCTGAAAATACCTTGAAGCTGTGCCATTGAAAGTGATATAAGCCCAGAGTTATTAGAACTCGATTTAGTAGTCCCTGGGATTGTTAACCAAGGGCTTGAGCATCTACACTCATTTGTAATCCCAGGTTAGGAATTGTTGAACTCAGTCCCAACCTGGAGTTCCAGCATCTATGCTGCATTATGCAGGTTCGAGTCCAACCACCCATATCCCAGACTTCCTAGCTCCCTCCCAGAATGTGGCTGTTCTAGCCCTTTGTTCATGGTACAGTGTGGGAAAACTTGACGGTCCCCCAAACTTGACTGGCCAGAGCACAAAGAAAGTCCGCCCGTGGGATTGGGGGTACTTTTGGCAGACTCCCGGAGCATGAGTCCAGTGGGGTTTTGACTACACTGCAGTAAGGCTTGAACCCTGGGTCCCAGCTTTATGCAGGCTCTCCATCCCTTAAGGGTCCTGGGACCTTGGGTCTGAGTCCTTGGTTAGGGCAATTTGTGTGTAGACAGAAGGGGGGCTAGGCTGGAGCCTGAGTTCGAACCCTGGGCTTACATTGCAATGTAGACATACCCTAAGTGATGGAGTTGATTCAAGTGATAGTAATCAAAACATCTCTTAATTAATAATAGTGCCACCTCCATTTACTAGCTTAACATTCAGTTTCAGCTACTGAGCAGCATCAGTGGGAACTTTCAGCCAGTCCTTCTTTCTTCCCTCTCTCACAATTGAATACACTGTTAAAAAATTATCCAGAAAAACTTGCAATATGTGTTCTGCATCGTGTGGTACCAGTCCCACTAGTAGCTCAGAGACGTACTGTGAAGGCTTAGAGCAGCTTGCAAATACTTTAATGTAGGGGAGAGAAGTAGAGAAGCTAGAGTCCGCAGCACATTTAGGAAACATTTACTAGGCAACCAGGAAAAAACAGCACATGTGGTAAGGAAGGATGATACCTTACTTGCTATGAACAGAATAATGTACCATGACTTTCCAGAGTTTTGCTTCTTTGGACTGCTCCATATCCACTTGATACACATAGATCAGTGAAACAATGTTCTGATAGGATTGCACTTCTTGTTTTTATTCCCAGCTCATCTCTTCTCACTGTCCTCTTTTAGCTTCTCTCCTCGGGGGGAGCATTTACCATACAGGAGGTCAGTTTGTCTTTCGCATGGGTTGGACAGCCCTCTCTGCAGTCAGAATCCATGGCTGGTTGTAAGTGATTTTTGTGGGAGAGAATGCTATGCTATCATTTCTGAATTTATTTCTTTGCATAACAAACTACGAGTGTCCAACATTGCTTTCTTGGGTCCCAGGCACATCAAAGCATGCAATTGCTTGCTGACATTTTGATAAAACTGTGGCTGCTTATGGGAGGAAGGCTCTTCAGTTCCTATTAATCGTTATTAAATTACTGATTAACTGCAGCATGAAGCTCTATGAGGGTCATGATTCTTCATCATGAAGGTCTAGTAAAGCTTATTTGTAAATTACACTTACAAATGAGAATCCAGATCAGGAACTCTGTTGCACCCTCGCTTTCTTGCTCTAATTTTCATATATGCAAGAAACGTAACAGTTGAGATGCGATGTATTGTGGAGGAATTTGGGGTAAATGGTGTCAAATTTAAATTGTGTCAGTCACCGGTTAGTGTTACATTTCTTGCTTTGACCATGCAGCTCCCAGTATATTTTATGTATTTGTTTCCTCTTTATTTTAGGAATCATTATATGGTTTAGAAACAGTTTAGAAGTTTTCAACTCTAAAAATTATTGCAGTAAAATATTGCTGATAAGTCATAGAGGATGAAGCTAGACTTTGATCAGTTTTTTTCCGTTAATGGCTCTGTAACAAAAATATGAAATCCAGATGAAATGTAAGCAGCAGATATGAACCAGGTTTTTATTTCAACTATGGTATTTTCTTCCAGTTAGAAAATTAATATTCCTCGAAAAAAGGCGCTCCCTAGAAGAAAAGATATGTTAGATCTCTGGACCGTGAGAGCACCTGAATTGCTACAGATGCCAGCAATGCAGTGGCCCTGCATCTCTGGGAAGGAGGTTATTCTATTCCACAAAAGCCAAATAGAGGCATAGAATGGGCTCCACAATACTGAACAGTGGAGAAGCTTGGGGGAAACAGTGCTAGTGTAAATTAGCTTCCGTCTATCACAGCTCCCAAGCTAGGTTCAGCTTTTTCTTTTCTTTTTACATTTATTTTTCTTTCTTTTCCCCCCATCCCATTTGTTAACCAGAGAACAAATCCCACAGCATCATTCCCATGAGAATACCTGCCTTATGAAAATTGGGCTAGAAAGAATCACAAAGTGTTGGGCGAGGGGTAGAGTGACACTTAGTCACAGTTAATAGAGGGACGCATGCATACTATGCAGAGAGGCAGCTGGTCTAGTGTATAGGGTACTGGACTGGAATGTGTACCAGGAGACCTGGGTTCTAGTCCTGGTTCTGCCCTTGATCTGCTATGTTACCGTGGGCTAGTCATTGGGCTCTTTCTGCCTTTGTTTCCCTTCCCTTTCTCTATTAATGGGGATTTTTTTAGTGGAATTAGTTATTAGAAGTAGTGCGGGAGTAGTTCAATGAGTGCACTAGAGTTTATAAACTCTGCCTGGGCCTGATCTGGATCTCCATGAGGTAGGGATTACAGGCAGAAAACCCTGTATGGGAGTGAAAAGAGAGTAGCCAGGGAGGAGGAGAAATTTGAGGGGTTAGGGATAGATCTTTTGGCTGAGGTCAAGTAAAAGGGGAAAAGGCATGCATGGAAAGCTAGGGGAAGACGGGCCCTTTCGGTCAATCTAATGACTCCCCCTGAATAAATTATATTACCTCACACCGTCATGCTAACATGCACACACACAGAGCCATATATCACTTTCCTCATGCTGGGGAAATGGGAGATAAGGCATCACAAGGGGATTTGATCTAAGGACAGAGGAAAAAAAGATATCTGGGGAGAGTCCTGCACATTTTGCAAGGTCCACATGGATTCCTGTCAATGATAGTTCCAATTCCCAGGCAAAATAATTGGCAAGCTAGATTCAAGGCTGTAGATATGCATTTAGTTGCTTAAAACATGATGTACTTGGAAAGACTGGTATGATAAAATGGCATTGGAGGGTAGCTTATGTTGTCTTAATGATTTCTTTTGCAAAGCCATTGCCTTTACATTTTGCCCATAGTTACATCCAAGCTAAATTAGGGCCAGATCTGTGCCCTGCTTGCCCTACTTGAGGATCTAGGCACTAAGTAAGAGTACTGTGTATATATGTACTGGAATAACTGAGAATAGAACTAATAATTTTGTTGTTGAAGCATGAGCCAGAAGAGAGTCTAGCTCTCTTGTTCTTAAAACTCTGTGTTGGCTCTGCCATGTAAACCAGAGTAAAAAGTTGTAATAACTTTTCTGTCAATAAAGTAACTAGCTACATAGCTGAATATGGGCAGAGTTGCTGAGTAAGAAGTCGTTCTTATACCATCACTTTTCAGAGCAGAATTCTTAAAAGAGGGCATTGGAAGATGTCTGGGAACCCGACTGGCTTTGGGGAGGAGGCAGCCAAGCAATTTGCTGGCACCTCCTTGTGGCGGATGTCCAGTGCAGGTACTCCATAGGGAAGGGACATAGTGACCAGGTAAATGGCTTGGTAAAAGATTTAAAAAGGAGATGTTAGTTAAAAAAACAGAATGGGTGGGGGTGGTTGGGACTCCTATGAATGGTACGGCAGGGAGCCAAACTTCCATTATTACAGCCCACCTTAACCCTCCTCTACAGAGGAGGGGTGGATGGCAAGGTCCCAGCAATGGGTTGGCTGGGGGACCTGGATGGAAAAAGAGGGGGAGCTGGCAGAAACCCTTTGGGTACTTATTGAATGAACATGGAGTTACCTGCACTGTACACTTTTATCTTCTGTGTAGACCCAGACATCTAATAATAAAGTTATGGCCTGATTAAAACCATGTCAAATGTCTCCCATCCTTCTTTCGGTATAGCTGGACCATCACTTTTCGGAGCAGAATTTTACTTTGAGAAAGAAATTAGAGGTGGTTGGAAAATAGGGGTTTTTTTCCATGGAAAATTTCAGTGAAAATTGAAGAAAAAGTTTGTCTAAATTTCCCATTGAAAATTCTGATTTTTTTTCAAGGGAAAAAATGAATACAGAAAATAATGTGGATTTTGGCTGAAAAAAAGATCATTTGTCAGGTGTTCAGTTCTTCAAAATACTGAAATTTTCAGCTGAAAGCAGACACTTTTCATGAAAAATTTTGTTTGGTTGAAAACCCAAATTTCCGTCACAAATATTTTGGACAAAAAAATTTCAACCAACCCTAGAAGAAATCCATTAAGAGAATGCTTCAGTTTTTGCCTCATTCAGATCGTTCTGAAAACTTACTTCTGCAACCAACAAAGAATGACTCTCTGAATTGTTCTTATAGATATGTTGCTTTTAAAGGATTAAGAATCAAAGGAGTGCACAAAGTAGCATGGGGACTCATTGGTTGATCTGTCCATGACAATATCTTCTAGTTTGTTACAGTGGCTTTTATTCCTTGGGGACAGAAACAGATCTTTGTGTGTGTGTTTATATTTACAAAAAAATACAGGTAGCAAATATTTGTTAGAAGATTGTGTTTTAGTGGTATTTTGTGAATAATGTGTGTGCATGTGTATGTGTGCATGAATATTAGGAGCATTTAGATTATTTATAATTTATACTTCTAGTTAAAACAGAACCAATGAGCAGCAGTGAGATTGCTACGACTACAGCAGACGAGTCTTTAGACAATTTCTCAGGTTCAGGTAAGAAAGAAATAAATAAAGATATTTTTCACTTACTGTTTTCTTCCTCTCTTACAGTCTAAATACTGTATGCAGAAGTTAAAAATAAAAGGTTTTATACAGTCTGTAGCTTGCACATTCTATCGGGCCTGATCTTACATATCTTACTCAGGCAAAAGTCAGTGGGAATTTTCCATGAGTAAGAAATGCGAGATCAACTCATTGATATCCCTGGATAACTTCACTGGGAGCTCCACTCAGGATTGGGACAGTATTATGGCTCAAACTGTTTTTTTGTTTTTGTTTTCTGATGGCTAGCAGATCCACATCTGCATGCTCTAGTTGTGAATGGGATGAAAGTCTAAAATCCTCCTCCTTGCTTGCTTACCATTATGATGCCTTCTGAATTCTGGCTGTTCCCAAAAAGTGCAGATATTTACATTTGCCATTTGTGCCAATAGGTCTCTAAAAGGTGGCAAAAGGGTGCATATTAATCCAAAATGTGTGAATTAACAGTTATTTCTATATTACTGTTTTTATCGTGCAGAATTTGGACCTAATTCTGAACTCATAAGTTACAATCATGATTGCAGAGAGATGCAATAGAGCTATGTTATTTGTAGTGAGTTATTTGAGAGTGTTATTTGCAGACTCATGTTGACTTTAGAGATTCACTTTAAAAATTGACCAGCTGATGTGTCTTGATTGATATAGGCCACATATGTGTGTGCTGATTATGCTAAAGATTGGCCAACAACTGTTGGTAATATATTCAAGCACATTCAGAGATCTAAACTCAAAATTTTGAACTTAAGAGGAACATGGATCGGTTGTACATTACACTCCATCCTCTTTGAGCCTCTCATACAAGGCAAAGAGGATAGATTCTGGCTGTAGCTGGCCAGCAAACAGTTCCCTAGTGGGGGGTAACTGACATAAACTCACCAGAGGCAACTCCTCTACTAGACCACACATTGGAGGTAAGATGAGGGGTGTGACAGAGCCTTGTTTTGTTGAACCTCTAGTGATATAAGGTATGTAGGTGTAAGTTCCAGCAGATCCTAGACAATTCAGATGCTAGGTCTGCACCAAATTGGGTAGATATAACTGGTTCCATGATGGACTCTACTGTACAAAACAGAGCTTGGATGAGGGAAATATTGAGCCCATCAAATTGACTTTAACAATCCTTGGAATACTTGGGTGCCAATACACTAACTACTCTGAAAGACACTGTCTTAATTTTATGTCTCCATTTTTTCACAGCTGTTTGAAAGCACAGTGTGTGAGAACACTCTTAGACTGTAAATTATTTACAGAGATTCTTGTAATATATATATAATATATATATATATATATATGTCATGTAGATTATACAGCTGGGGTATATTTACTTTGGGCTTGACACAAACGAGATAAAGATAAGGGAAAACAGGAAAAAAATTCTTTGCTGTCTTTCTTGATAATGGGCACTCAGAAATAATTCTATAGTACTGAGAACAAATCTGCATGCTTCACAGGGACAAAATCAGAGTCTGCCCAGCTTGACTGTTTTCAGAAATTCTATCAGGTGGTACATTGCACATGCTCTGTTTGATTCCAGATGCCTGACAATAGGCATGTAATTTTCTGGTTGATACCAGGAAAGGTATTTTACAGTGATCTCACACCCTGAAATTGACCTCCTCCCTGTGAGGGACTAAAAAGAGATCTTGGGCGTAGAGAGGAAGTGGGACCCAAATAGTCATAAGAGAGAAGGCAGATTTCTTCATGGAACCTCTAAAAATAATAGGGGCATAGAACTGGAAGGAACTGTGACACTAAGCCCCATATTCTTCAGAGAGACATTATTGTGATTTGATTATAGCATAACCATGATGTATTTTGTGCAAGATAAGGCTTGTGAGATATCGCTGAAAAGGTTATGATTTACTGAATATGATTAGCCCATTTGGATGCATGTATCATTTTGGTATCTGAAGTTAGGAATATTGTCTATGCATCAGTTACAAACGTGTTTACACCCGGGGAACGTTCACTAAGCAGAATGCAATCAGTCTAGATGGTTGGCTGGGAAGGGCCATTAGGGAGAACAATAGGTCTTAGAAGATGCTAATCTCCCACTGGGGAGCCTTCCTGAGGAGTTACAAACAGCCTCCGAGTCATGGCTGCTGTGTCCCTAAAGGGGCATGTGACTAAGTCATCTGGTACTGGACTCCATCATAGAATACTAGTGTATTTCCACTGACCGGGCGTGGCAATCAAACTGTGAGACAAAGGGTTTCTATCATATGCAAAAGTGATTTAAGGCAGGGGAGTGACATCATTGTGGTTCTTCACTGATTCCCCGCCCAAAGGAGACACTTGGAAACACCTAAGAAATGAGGACTGAGCTGGGGGAGAAGGGCTGAACCCAGGCTAGAGGGATTTCTAGCTTGTGAAATCTGGGGTTTTAAGCTGCAAGCAAGTGCAGTTTGCCCTTGAGAATCTTTGCAAACTGCCTAAACCAACAATTAGAGTGAGAATTTGCTACTCATATCCAATTTCTTAGTATATTAAGCTTAAATAGCATTTTTGTTTTATTTGCTAGGTAATCTGCTTTGATCTGTTTGCTATCCTTTTATAATCACTTAACAGCTATCTTTTGTAGTTAATAAACTTTTTTTTTTGTCTAAAACCAGTGGGTGGAAATCATAACTGGGGGCGGAAATCTGTTGAATATCTTCCATTGAGGGAGCAGGTGAATTTCATGAGCTTACGCTGAACAGTTCCCTGTGTAGCGCAACACGATATAATTTTGGGTTTGCAATCCAGAGGGGAGTACGTGCCTTAGGAACTGGGAGGTGCCTTAGCTGGGCCTTCCCATGCAGAACTGATCTCAGCATCTGTGTGCAGCTGTAGCCGGGTGTGTCCCTACCTGTATGTGTGCTGGATAGGGCTTGAGGGCCTGTCACAGCAGTACAGAGTAAAGAGAGCCCAGGCTAGTGTGTCAGGCGGGTTCAGGGATACCCCAGTTCCAGGTGACATCCCGCGGGGAACTCAACACAGAAACCTTCTGGATCCTTGAGTCCAGTCCTCTGCTATCTTTATAATTTGTCATATAATCCCATTCATAAATTTATCCAGTCCCGTTTTAAAGCTAGTTAGATTGCTTGCCCTCTCTATTGCTATCGGGAGGCTATTCCAGAACCTCACTCTTCTGATGGTTAGAAACTTTCTTCTAATTTCCAGCCTAAGTTTACTCATAGCCAGTTTATACCCATTTGTTCTTGAGCCACCCTTGTCTTTTAGTTAGATAGCTCTTCTCCTTCCCTTATATTTATTTCTCTGATGTATTACATCTCCTCTCAGCATTCGTTTTGCTAGACTAAACAAGCCAAGATCTTTTAGTATCCTCTTGTAAGACAGGCTGTCCAGTCTCCTAATTATCCTAGTACCCCTTCTCTACACGTGTCTCAGTTTGAATTCCTTTCTTGAATATTGTATGCAGTATTCCAGATCAAGTCTTACCAGTGCCTTGTACAATGGCATTAATATGTCCCTACCTTTAACAGAAATACCTTGCCTGATGCCATTTAGGATCACATTTGCCTTTTTCATGGCAACATCACATTTGTAGTTCATAGTCATCCTGTGATCAGCTAATATACTCCCAAAGTGTATGGTCTTTCACTTTATACTATAATGATGAGCAGAAGGCCCAGCATACAATGCATAGCTGACCTCCTTTCTCTTTAGTGCCCTGAAAGGTCACAAAGAATTCAGTTAAAGATCTTATATGAATTTTAAATTTCTGTGTTAACAGGGATTGATTTTGGGGTTACAAATAGCTACTTGGAGCTCTTAATCTGAAGCTTCAGAAAAAACACCTGTTAGGTTAATTTCTTGATCTTACACACTTAACAGTTTTTCATTAAGACAATATGTTATTTCATTATGACATCTTTATGAAATACTGAAAGTTATCAAAGTCTGAAAACGGATTAGAAATAAGTAGAGTGCAAGGAAAGAAGCTGAAAGTGGAAGATGTAGTATAGCCTTTGTACTACAGAATTATTTTAAAAAGAGATACGTGCTATGAAGTTACCTGTATGTTTTCAATAGGAAACGTACTTAGAATTTTGTTACGATATACAGATCTTTGAATACAAAAAGTAGAAACTTGGACAAATTGCTAAAATGGAGTACAAAAGAATAGCCAAAAGTATGGAGGGACAAAATGAGTTACACCTAGCAAGGGACGTAAAAGGCAATAAGAAGAAGTTATATAAACACATTAGGAACAAGAAAAAGACAAAAGAAAGTGTGGGTCTTCTACTTAGTGGGGAAGCAGAGCTAATAATGGATGACATCAAGAAGATTAGGTGTTTAATGCCTGGTTTGCTTTGGTCTTCACTAAAAGGTGAATTGTGATTACATACTTGACACAATTAATATTAACAAAGGGGGAGGAACAAAAGCCAAAATAGGGAGAGAACAGGTTATAGAGTAGTTAGATATATTCAGGTGAGTAGGGCCTGATGAAATGCATTCTAGGGTATATAAGGAATCAGCTAAAGAATTCTCAGAGGTGTTGGTGATTATCTTTGAGAACTCCTGGAGGACATGCGAGGTCTGAGAGGGCTGGAGAAGGGCACACAACGTACCTATATTTAAAAAGGGGAACAATGAGGACAAGAATTATAGACCAGTCAGCCCAACTTTGATACTTGGTAAGATACTCAAACAAATTATTAAACAATCAATTTGTAAGCATTTAGAGAATAATAAAGTTATAATAGCTAACCTGTATTTGTCAAGAACAAATCATGCCTTACCAAGTATCCTTACCTTGGTATCCTGCTGTCAGTTGAATTGTCTCGTTAGACTAACCTCACACTTGGTAAGGCAACTCACATCTTTTCATGTATTTATACCTGCTCCTGTAGTTTCGACTCCATGTATCTGATGAAGTGGGTTCTAGCCCACGAAAGCTTATGCCCAAATAAATTTGTTAGTCTCCAAGGTGCCACAAGGACTCCTCATTGTTTTTGCTGATACAGACTAACACGGCTACCACTCTGAAACCTATGTGGAAGAGTTACACAAACTGGGTTTACTTAGTCTTGAGACAAATAGACTGAGGGAAATAATGGGCTTAATCCACAGTAAGAAAAATTTAGATTGAATATTAGGAGGAACTTTCTACTATAATGGTAGTTAAGGTCTGGAATGGGCTTTCAAGGTTGTGGAATCCCCAGCATTGGAGGATTTTAAGAACAGATTAAGCAAACACCTGTCAGGGATGGTCTAGGTCAGTGGCTCTCAACTTTTCCAGACTGCTGTATCCCTTTCAGGAATCTGGTTAATCTCAGTATCCCAAGGTTCACCTCACTTAAAAACTACTTGCTTACAAAATCAGACCTAAAAATACAGAAGTGTCACAGCACACTATTACTGAAAAATTGCTTATTCTCATTTTTACCATATAATTATGAAATAAATAAATTGAAATGTAAATATTGTACTTACAGTTCAGTGTATAGTATATAGAGCAGTATAAACAAGTTATTGTCTGTATGCAAAATATTTAGATTGTACTGATTTCACTAATGCTTTTTATGTAGCCTGTTGTGAAACTAGGCAAGTATCTAGATGAGTTGATGTACCTCCTGAAAGACCTCTGCTTACTCCCAGGGGTACATGTACCCCTGGTTGAGAATTACTGATTTAGGTATACTTGATCCTGCCTCAGTGCAGGGAACTGGACTAAATGACCTCTTGAGATCCCTTCCAGCCCTACATTTCTATGAATTTAATATTCTAAACATTAATAAAGCATTGTGCTGGAGTATCGTAAACCTTTGAAAATATGGAAGGAAATGATTTCCAGTGTGCAATCATTTGAGAATAATTTGTTTCCCTTGAAAATGTTGTCTGCCTGCAAGCAAAAATAAATTATTGCTCTGGAGTTGTACAAAGAAGGGCAATTTAATGAAGCATTTAATTTTAATATTGAGCATTCCTATACTGGCACCTGTCCGTATTAAAACATTACTTTGTAGGTCAGAATATTAATGATATTTGGACTTATTTAAAACCTTGTTAAAATTCTGAAATTCTGTTAGCAAAAAGTAATACTTAGATCAGATGTGTGTGTTTACATTTTGATGTGCTTTCCTTTCTCCTTGGGGCAGTAATTGGAAGCAGTGGCTTCAGCCCAAGACAAACTCATCAGTTCTCCCCACCACAGATTTATCCTTCCAAGTAAGTTATCTTCTCTAAATAATAATAACTGAAATAAATAAGCAGGTTTTAGCCTCATTTAGAATCATCATTGGGTTCTTCTGTTATCAAAGTTTAACCCAAAGCTTGTTCTTGAGAAAGAATGTGATTTGATTTTATTTTATCTGTTTTTATTTTAAAGATTTTTTAAGAACTTCTGTTCTCTCATGCAGTCTATGACCATGTGCTAATCAAGCTAATATAATAAGGCTGTCAGTTACCACAAGTACTCGTATATCTCTGTCTAATACAAATTCTATTTTCTGTCATTTATGATCAATAGCAGACCATACCCACATATTCTTCCTACCCCTTCCTCACAAACTATGGCTGCATATGGGCAGACGCAGTTTACAACAGGAATGCAGCAAGCTACAGCTTATGCCACATACCCACAGCCAGGCCAGCCCTATGGAATCCCTTCATATGGTGAGTAAGAGTCAGTATCAATGTTATTTAATTCTGGGGTAATCGTTTTTACCCAGAAAGGCTGTATGACCCAGAGAAACATATTTTCTCTGTGTTTAATATGACAACTGTTCATGTGCATGTTTGTAGTCAAAAACCTACATTCAGTTCCCTTTCGGTGAAATGGGGAAAGCTTAGTGTATGTATTTACTGGAGTCTAATTAAGAATGTACCTGACAAATGTGGCTTATACAAATCCATAACAACTCTCATAACCTCCTGTGGAATAGTTGCTTTTACCTTTTATTTCTGTTTTTTTAATGCTACCTTTAATAGAAACCATGGAAACAGATAGGTTATAAAGATGCATTCATCAAATGTTTTGTTAGAAATGGACAAAGGGGAAATGTAAAATTTAAAGAGCTAGTACTGCTCTCTCTTATGCCTGTTGACTTCAGTAAGAATTGTGCAATCCAAGTGCATACAAGGGTAAATTGATAAATACAGGGCTCGATCCTCAACTGGTGTAAACCAATCAAGCTCTTCTGATTTATATAGGCTGAGGATCTGACTCAAGAAGTCTAATTTTAAGTAGTTTTGGAAATCTGCTGTGGTGGAAATTGAAGTAAATGCCATTAAGGCTCTAAAATGCTGACAATATGATGATATATAATCCAATTACATTTTTCACATTATCCCTATATGTATTTTGTATATTGATCTATATTATAAAATAAATAGCTATAAACACAGTTCATATATTTCAACTCTTTTCTGCATATTTTAAACATCTAAAACATTTTATTTGAATATTTAAAATATATTTTCAGTGATGATACTGTATTTTTCTTACATATATCGTAAATGTATGTTTTTCTTGTTTGAGACATCTATTGGTCCTTGGCTATCTGTGGTGGGTTGGGCAGCCCAGACGGTGGCTTATCTTGTTTCCTTCATCTTTCTGTGTGAAATCCTAGACCCATTAAAGTCCGTGGTAAAACTTCCATTGACTTCAGTGGGGCCTGGATTTCACCCTCTCAGTTTAGCTGCCTCCCTGTCACCAATGCTCTAGTTGCTCTATTTGGACTCTGCTTGCTGATTTGCCTAGCATGCTTATCTAAATGCATCTGATGAAGTGAGCTGTAGCTCACGAAAGCTTATGCTCAAATAAATTTGTTAGTCTCTAAGGTGCCACAAGTACTTCTTTTCTTTTTGCGAATACAGACTAACGCGGCTGCTACTCTGAAACCATGCTTATCTAGTCTCTTGCTTTTTTTTCTCCCCCTGCCCCATCCATCCACTGTGCTGAGGACTTTGGTCAGTTTCGTCTTGCACATTTTGCATTACAGAACTCCTTTTTACAACTGAAAAACTGGCTAAGTGATATGTCTTGTTGCATTTTTTGTTTTCCCACATGTCCACCTCAGGGCTCAGCCAAGCTATGTATCTTTTAGCTATGTATCTTATTGTTTAACAGTAGCATTAAAAAGCAATCGTACTGTGGGAGTTGACATAAGAGTATTTCCTTGTGTACAGATATATTTAAGTACATCTTTAGGCCCCAGTCGTGCAGTCTGTGCTCATGTGAGCAGTCAGACTGAAGTCAATGGGACTGTTCATCCTGCTTGCTTTGTGCAGGTGGGCACCATGTTAGAGTCAAAATTCTCCTCCCAGGTCTGCAGTGAATCCCATTTTCTGCGTCATGTACTTGGTCTTTCTCTCTTTCCATGCCTACGGGTTCCAACACTTGTGGAATGAGCAAAATAGCAGCGTTAGGATATGTCCTGCTCATCTGAAAGGAGAAAATTTGCTTTTTAGGTCTCTCTCTCTCTTTTTTAAGTCTGGCCGGTCTACACTTAAAACTCTGCAACAGTGTAGCAGCACTATGTGAAATGCTACTGTGCTGACAGGAGAGCATCTCCCATTGGCTTAGTTAATCACCTCCATGAGAGTTGGTAACTATGTTGATGGGAGAAGCCCTTGGGGATTTTTCACACCCCTGAGCGATGTATTTATGTAAGTTTATAATGTAGACTTGGCATGGACTTACTGAAAATGCACTTTTCAAAATTTGAAAGACCATGTTCTCTAAAATCTAGTTGAGATTTATTAATTTTTATGTCACTTTAAATTGAGGTTGAAAATTAAAATCCCAGCCCTTTCTCAGCTTCCTTGATTGGGAAGGTGCTGCTCTGAAGGCATAGGGAGCACCACTTAGAGCAGTACTTAAGTATCTGCCAGGAAGAGGCCCAGTCTCTATTTCTCACCTCCTACATCTCCACCATGCTGAACTCATGGAAGCAGGAAGTGGGGTGGAAGGAAATACCACTGACAAGTAGCTCCTAGGGAGCTGCTGGCTCTGGTACATCTGCAAAGCTACTGAGGAAGCTGGAGAAGTATAGCTATTCATTTCCTGAGGCACTCCACTGCTGTCTGCCTGTGTGTTTTCTTAGTGGCATATTGTAAAGGCTTCATTTACCAGCTTCTTCTCCCCCTGGATCCTGATAGTACTTTCGTGCTCTCTCCCCTTACCTCTCTTTGCATGCCTGGACTAGTGAAGAGAAAAGGAGAGGGTAAAGGAGCATGAAGAGCTGGTAAGTGAAGCCACTGGAGGAAAGCAGACAAGGAGTTGTGGGGTGTCAGGAGGTGAAAAGATCCTCCGCCTGCTTCTTAGAAATTTGCAGAAGGGCCAGAACTGGAAGCTGTCAGTGGCACATTATCTTCCAGTTGGCATCCACCTCCCACTTCCTACCCGCTACGTCCCTTGTTTGCCTCATGTTGGAAGGAGGCACGAACTAGGAGAAATACTCTCTGCACACACACTCAAAGGCTGGGAGTTGAAGCAGGGGCTAAAATTTCTTAACTTGATCTCAGTTTAAACTAATTTAAAAAAAATTCACATGAGCATTTCAAGGGTCTTTCGAATTATGAAAGATGAGGATAACGTTCCTAGGAATTATTGATACCAACACTATAAAGTTGAAGTTTCACAGTGAGCCCATATATCAGATTCATCATTTATGATTTAATTGCAGGGTGAAATATAAGCGGAAAGGGAACAGCAAGGGGAACCAACCCTTATTTAAACATAACTTACTTTGGCAGTTATGCAGAAGGAATTAGAAAAAAGTGAAGGGCCATAATTTCAAAATGGGTATCTCAGGAGCACATGAGAAATATGCAGTCATGCATATTGGACTGTTTGGGGCATGTAACTGCATATTATACAAGTGTAATGACTTTTTGCACCTCCCTCCTTCATACATCATAGGACTTGAGTTTTTAAGACTTGAACCAAAAGGTAAATGGATTTATAGTTTGTCATTTACAAAACACTACTACTCATCCACACTTTATGATTCACCCCAAATAATAGTGACCTCTGAGTATAGAGGTAATCAACAGACTGCTGCAATAAGATCTGAGACTAGTCTTACATTACTCATATTACTACTATATTGCTAAGACTATTATTTTTGTAAAATATGCATTATGAAATATCACTAATAGCTAAAATTAAACTCCAGTGTCCATATAATGTACTTGTTGTGATGTCTGTTCCTGATATTTATTGTTTATTCATTTAGGTCTTGATCCAAAGCCCATTGAAGTCAGTGCGAGCCTTTCTATTTCAGTAGGCATTGGATCAGGTTGAGTTTTGTTAGAGCATAATTTTTAATGGATTTCCTTGTCATTAGTGCAGATTAGCTTTGCTGTATCCTCCCTGTTTGAGAGCTCCTCTCTAAGTCATATTTAGCATCCTGTATGTCTATCTTGGTCATTGGTTAAAAATAGTATATGTTTTACAATACATACCATTTTTGAAAAGGCATATTATGTGCTAATGGGCCTAATTTAATCACTTTTTAAAGAGGATTTTCTTTTTATAATACTGTAAAAGCCTCTTTGGAGCTCTGTAAGATAAATGTAGGATTGTTGATCCTTTATCCATAAATATTGCACAATGCAAATCTCAATTGTTACGTTATGAAAAAGAGTGGGTTATGTTACACTTCATTGAAACTATATGAAATTGGTATTCTGCCATCTATGAAATTCATGAACTTATGGAAATGTTAGCTTCTGACTGAGTTGGCAGGAAATGAGTAAAAAATTATGCAACTTTCTGGAAAGGGCAACTTGCCATATATTCATTTCTCTTGCAACTCTTGATTTTTAAAAAACACAGTTTTGAGCTGAAACTGTCCCTGGTGAACTTACATTTACATTCAGCCTCTCCCTTACCTCTACTGCACATACCACTAGCATCATTACAAAAATGCATGCAGTGATTACTAACTAGGTGTATGTTTAAAGTACTGCTAGTTATGTGATTTTATTGTCTGTCGGTGTTTGAATATGAACAAATAGATTTGCTATCACTAACTGATTTAGGTGCATTGTGGGCAGGCATCAAGACAGAAGGTGGATTATCACAATCACAGTCACCTGGACAGACAGGATTTCTAAGCTATGGGACAAGCTTTAGCACGCCTCAGCCAGGACAGGCACCATATAGCTACCAAATGCAAGGTCTGTATACATATGTATTGTCATTTATAGTATATTTCATTGCTCTATTCATTTTTCCATTTAGAATAAAACAAATATCAATTTAGGGTAGGATTTTCAAAAGTGTTCAGCATTGGCCTAACTCCGTTCTCATTGCTGTCAGTGATAAAAGTCCCACTAACTATAATAGGAGTAGAGTTAGGCTAACCCTCGGTGCTTTTGAAAATTCCACCTTTAATGATTAAACTAGCATTTTAATGTAAATATTCTATTCTATTATTCCAACAAATAATTTTGTCTTCATAAATAGTGAACTAATGTGCTTCAGAGCATAGTACTGGAAAAAATTGGCATAATTATGAATATAGGAAGTGACCAGATTTAATTTAACACCTGAGACTGTTTTCTCTATCTTTAAAACAGGTAAATATTTTTGGTCCCTTTCAGAGCCTTTGTCAGAGTTAATTAACATTTTTATAGTATTTTGAAGGTGTAGAGTTTTATAAGTGCTAGCTAATATTGTCAATTACATTTTTTTCTAGATGCACTTATTTGTTTCTTTTAAATATGACATTAAAATATTTTTTTTCTGTGTTATAAATGTAGCATGCATATTCCTACCTCTCTTGTTCACTAACTGGGTGTGACTAGTTCTGGAATCTGACCATCCATCTAGGCCTCTGTTTGATAAGTGGCCTCTCCTTTTGGGGTGCCCAACTTGGGACATCTTTGACCTGATTTTCAGAGATGCAGAGTACACGCTTCTCTAGTTGCAGTTAGTGGGAGTTGTTGGGGATAAGCATCTCTGAAAAGAAGGGGCAGGGTGTCTCAGACACCCAAAATTGAAGATCGTTTCTGAAAATGTTGGCACCAGTTTTTATGATACCTGTTACAGTTTCTAGATGTAATTAACTCTCTATCAGATGTTCTGAAGCAGACATGCATTACTGGATTAACTAGACAAGGCTTCACTTATGTTTGATGGCTTTTAGGAAGTACTGATCCAACCGTTAGTTCAGATACAGCAGAGCAACTGCAGTATTGAAAAGGTAATCATTTGACATGTAGCTTCTTAAATATAGATCTAGGTACGCTGCATCCCAGCAGGCAGGAGACAAGACAGTACCAAATAAGTATGTTTACTTTTATCTATTTGGTAATTAAAAGTTTTCTGTTCTGAACGGGAATAATCATAACCAGGTCATTCGTTTCACTGTCTGCTGATAGTCACATCATCAGAATTGAAGGAAACTAGCCTGCTGGAGTAAGAGTTCAAAATACTTATCAGTGATTATACAAGCAACTCCCAGAAGGCAGATTCTATCAAGAAATCTTATAATCTATTCTCACTAGGAAATACTTGTGCTGAAGAGCATGTTGTTATTGTTAACAATTTGTATTTCAGTAGTGCCTTGGTGCCACAGTCATGCATCAGGACCTTTTTGTGCTAGGCAGTGTATCAATACCTAACAAAAAGACAAGCTTAGGGCCAGATTTTTATAGGTATTTAGGCATCTAACACCCATAGAAGCTAGACATATAGATACATTTAAAAATTAGGTGTTTATAATTTAAGATGAGATGAAACAGGCTGGGGGGAAACAATAAGATGATGCTAGTTAGCATGATAAACAGTGGGTGCAGCACACCAGCTACCTAACCATCACTGAGTTTTTGTAGGCATCATGGCAGAGGAAAACTTTAAGGAGGGATTTGAGGGCGGGCAATAAGGGTGGTTTTGCAGTTGTTTATGGGAAGCTTCTTCTAAAGTGAGAAGGTACTTGTTGGAAAATTTACAAATGGGTGATGGAAACTGGCATCATTGGCAAAGCGCAGGCAGGAGTCAACATTGCAGTAGTGTATGGGAGATGATAGCTAGAGTGGGCATAGGCTCTGAAAGACCTTGAAAGTCATGCAGTGAATAGGGAGCCAGTGGAAGAATGAAAAGAAAGTGATGACATGTTTGAAGTGATCTATATGGATAAAGAAGAAAGGCCAGATCCTGAAGAAATTATCTAAGAAACAGCAGCAAGATTTAAAAACTGCCTAGATGTAAAGATCTAGAAAGCTGGATCAAAGACCAGGCCCAGATTATGAGGGTGAGTGACAGGAAGGATCATGGTAGTGTCCAGTGTGACTCAGAGAAGAGAGGGTTTGAAGGAAAAGATTAAAAGTTCTGTTTTGGCATGGTTAAACTTAAGATGATGGCTAGACATCCACAAAGAGATGTCAGAGAGATAGGCCATAATTTTATTTTGACCAAAAGGAGAAAAGTAAGAGTGCAGAGAGCGAACTATAAGTCATCAGTTAAATCATGTTTGAATGAAATGACCCAGAAACCAGGTAGAGAGGGAGAAGAGGATGCCAACATTGGAACCCTGTGGGATACCTACAGAAAGTTGGGGTGGAGATGATGGTCATCATCCAAATGAAATGCTGGAGTAGTTTTTAGGGAGGTAGAGGAAAACCACAACCTTTCTAGTCTTTTTGTTCTTACAGTTAGGACATGTCTAAATGAACCCTTAGTTCATGATAGGCTGGGGTGTAAACCTACCTTACTAGCCTGGCGTGCACAAAGCGTTTGTATGGACCTTGCTACCATGCATTAATGGTTCCTTAATATGCTTTGGTTTACCCCACTTTGAAAGCAGAGTAGATAAAAGTATACTAGGAATTGTTAGTGCATGTCAGCAGGACCCATGCAGACACTTAGTGTAGCAGGCTTGTGTTGGATAGAGTTACATCCCAATTTGTTGAAAACTAAATGTTCATCTGGACAAACCCGTCACAAGAATAATATTTTACAGGATTTTTCTACACCATGTTTTCCTTGCCATTATCTTTTTAGTGTGTCTTTTAATTGGGTTAATTCTATATTTTTAAAAACTTGGTACTAGCTTAATTTTGGGGATATAACTGCATTGGTGGGGTGGGGGGTGTAGATATGCAGGAGCAGAGAGGCTATTTTACTTCTGTATTTGACGTGTATTTGCTTCTGTATTCTGACTTGACTGCTGCTGGAATAGTGTATCCTGTTCTGGTATCCACAATTCAAGAAGGATATTGATAGATTGGAGGGTTCAGAGAAGAACCAATAAGAATGATTAAAAGATTAGAAAAGATGCCTTATAGTAATAAACTCAAAGAGCTCAATCTATGTATCTTAGCAAAGAGAAGGTTAAGGAGTGACTTGATTACAATCTCCAAGTACTAGACAGGGAACAGATATTTCATAATGGGTTTGAGTCAAGCAGGCAAAGGTATAACAGGATCCTATGGCTGGAAGTTGAAGCTAGACAAACTCAGACTGGGGAAAAAGGTGTACATTTTTAACAGTGAGGATAATTAACCACTGGAACAATTTACAAAGGATCATGGTGAATTCACCATCACTGGCAATTTTAAAATCAAGATTGGACGGTTTTTTAAAAAAAAATTTCCCATAGGAATTATTTTTGGGAAGTTCGATGGCCTGTGCTACACAGGAGGCCAGACTAGATGATCACGATCCATTCTGGTCTTAGAGTCTCTGAATCTATGAATTTTTCATTCAGACTTGATAGGTGCTAGGAATAAACAGGAATGTTTATTTCCCCTTCACAATTTTAGTTCTGGCAATTCAACAGCTTCAAGGTTTAAATTATTCTTCAAGGTTGGAATTAAGCTTCCCCACACAAAACCACGAGTCATTGTTATTTGTTCAGAGACCTCCAGAGAGGGAATGGATTTGTTCCCCTTCCCCCTGTATGAATGCATGGGCAGGCTGCAGGTTCTCAATGCAGCCTTTTCATGGAGGCTGAAATAGCAGTTGCTATTGCTCCTCATCTCTTTAGTGTGGTTTCTGAACCACTGGATCAAAACTATAGACCCTTGGTCTGCTCCATTAACAACCCACCAGGCTGGTGCCTCTGGTGGCATCTCTATCTGTTGCAGGGAGGGCTGCAAGATAACCCTGAACCTCTGGTGTGCCTGCACTGCCACCAAACCTCCTCTCCCTCTTTGTATCTGGATTGCCACCCGCACCTGCAGCACATAAATTGTGTGGAGGCCACTATGCTAGCCCTTCCCATTAGGAGCAAATATCACCTGAAATGTAGATCTGCTGTAATGCATGTGCAGGCAATTACACAATGCCTTGCCTGTCCATACTAAAATTCTGGCATGGTGATTAGCTGAACAATAGCTAAAGGAAAAGCTGCCAACTTTGAAAATCATGAGGCATATCCACACAGACATTATCTTGGCACTTGGGCTTCTGTTTGTTTTGAATTTTTCATCTTTACATTCGGGGGAGGGGGGATTATTTCTTCCTAACTACTATGCTTCTCACTCCCCTTTTGGTAAGTGTTCTGAAGTATGACCCTTGCTTGAGTTCTTGACTAAAGGACCACTTAGCTAAAGGCTGTAGCCCTGAGCCCATAGTTTCTGAATTGATGGTACATGTGGGGAATGCTCAGTCAGATTAAATGGAGTAGGGAGAAGGCTGGGGGTGGTGGGGTTAGAAAAGTGTAATGGAATCAAAAGCAGAGAGAAAGACCACACTTGCAGCTGTGCAGTTCTGTTTAAAAATCAAAGAAATTTAAGCCCTTGTCTATATTTAATTGTGTATATTACTTTGTATCAGTGTATCATTCAGCTGTAGTGGCGTTAAATTTATGAGTGCTGCTATGCTTTTAGTTACACAGGTTGTTATGATTCAGACTATACTAACCAGTGGGTTTGGGAATTCATCCATAAAAAAGTAAATGTTAAGGTATTTAGTTATTATTATGGAGTTTAAAAATATTGTGTTGGATGGCCAAGCAGTTACTAGGAAAAATAGGGAGAGTTTGCCAAGGATTTTTAAACAGCATAAGGAAGAGAAAGAAACCTTGGGTCTAAATAGCCCATCTGGCCTTCATAGTGCAGCCCTCCAGGGAAAAGCCCAACTTCTGCCACATATATTGTGCCCTGATGATAGACATAGCCCATGGCAAGGAAGCTGATCAAGGAAAGCAAATGGACTTCTGTAGAAAATACACAGGGGAGGACAGCATCCTGCCTCTTGTAGAAGTACTGGAGAAAAGTTCTACACATAGGAGCTGCATACTAGTCCCAGCAGGTTCCAGCATTCTTCATATGCTGACTGAGATTCCTCACTTTAATGTGGGTCCTTGTTCTTTGCAAACTAGACCTTTGACCTGCAATTTACAGCTTTTATCACATTAGAAATCCTGTAGTTGGCCAGTTTGTTTCAGTAAGCCTATATATTTCATAAATATTCACAGTTCTTTGTTCATCTAATACAGGAACAGTATGCTCTGTGCCATGACACACAGCTGATTAAAAAATGTGGCAAAAATTGAAGTATTTTAAAAACAACTTTAGGCCAGTGACCCTGGGTGGCCCACACAGCAGTTTTCTGAGAAACCTGTTTCATGTTTGTTACGGTCTGTGAGGCCCCCCCCCCCCCTTCCATAGGAGCCAATGCTGACCATAAGATGAAAGAGATTTTTTTTTTTGGTGATATGTTGACCAGGGTGCAATTACTTTTTTCTTTTGCTCATGTAAATTATCTGCCAACACACATTGTGAAAAGATAATGCAGTAACTAAAGAAGAACTTTTAAAATCTGAGAGGCCTTGTACTTCTTTTTTAGAATAATTCAAATGACAAACCTATAATGCTTGTACATGTGTTTCTGCATCAGTGAATTAAAAAAAAAACTTATTTCCCCTAACCATGACATTCATGGAAGTAAAAAAAAGCTTGAAGACTTTTGCATTTTAAAAGATTTTGCATCTTCATTCTGGCTTATGAAAACGTAAAAAAAATAGTGTTGATCCTCAACTTTAAATTAAATTTAAATTCCTGTATTTTTTCATGAGTAGTATTTCTCTGAGGATGCAAACTCCTCTGCTGAAGCACTCTGATTTAGCTCACAGGTTTATGAGCATCAATCAACCACTGTGCAGCCCCACCAGTAATAGTGGAAAGTAATAAAGATTTATAGGAAAAAATCTAAATGTTTCTTATGGTTAGTGTCTCTTGCATTACATTCAGATTGTATTTTTACTCAGAACGCTGTTGGACATCCCCCACACCCACCGCGTACAAGATCTTCGGTGGCCATGGAGTGTGCACGTTTTTATTAACTTTCACAATTGAATTGTTTTAATATTTTTGCCCCATGACTTTTAGGACGTACATTGTTCCTGACATGGCTTATTTAAAAAAAAAAAAAAAAAAAAAAAGGAAGAGCAAGCACCCAGACCTGCACTCCTTGCTGTTAATGTTCATTTAGATGCGAAGCCTGGAATTAGTTCAGAGTATGTTTTTATTTTTTTATCTCATCATTATCTTTTTAACCCAAACCTTCAACAGCATCAGAGGCATCTAACTTGTTAGGTTTCTCTGTTGTTAAATCACAGGATTATGTCAGTGTCTCAGTCAATTGCTCCACAAACTGTCTCACCAATTTGGAGGTTACTATGATCTTGACCCATTTCAGCCAATAATGTAATGTGTTGCAGTGCCAGGGAGCAGTGAATTTATACACCTCACTTTCTATCTGTTTTCATTTTTCAACTTATTTCCTTATCACTTATTTGCTTGCCCTAGGTTCTTCTCCCTAGATTGCAGAATATCTTTGTTTACATAGTGTTTCAAAACTGATTTGAAGGAGGGGAGGCTATAAACAAATAATGCAGATTAATGTGAGGCTTTTCTGCATTCTCATTTACTCCCTGTCAGCACAACTTCAGCAGTTCTGCCATATAGCAGGCTTTCTGCAGCCTCTATAATTTCTCCCTATGTATCCATATGTCTCACCTCATAGCAGTGTTGCTGCTGGGTGCATAATCAGTAAAGACAATCCATTTGGAATGGGGTTGCTGACCTTTTAGAGCCATGGCTCCTCAGATTAAACATTCAACATCTGTCTATGTTTGGTGGCTAGTGGTGAGGGAGTAGTTCGGTCTCTGTGTTCATTCAGTCTTCGGCATCTATGTTGATAGTCCATGAATTTATTTTTCCTTGTGTTATGGCCAATAACCTCTTTTAAAAAAAGTTTACTGCCCAAGGCTATCTATGATCAATTAGTGAACCATAATGACTTTCTCAACTGGACAAGCTTGTAAACTGCTTAGAGCAGGGACTGAGTCTTCCTCTGCGTTTGTAAAGCATTGAGAACAATGTCAGTTCTCAATCAGTGACAATGTTTGGACTGATTCTGTGATGTGCTAAGGACCCACAACTCCTATGGACCTCATTGGGATTTGTACATGCACAGCACCTTTCAGAATCAAGCTTATGGGTACTGCAATATTATTTTTAAAAGAACTTTAAAAGCTCATTACTTTAAGTAAGACCATAACTGGATCGGATCAATTGTCCATGTACCTCAGTATTTTGTCTCCCACAGTGACCGATGCCAGAACTTCAGGGGCAGTGTACAGAACAAGGCAATTGGAGTGATCTACCCCTGTCTTCCCCCTCCCTGCTTTTGGAAGTCAGAGGTTGAGGGTGATGCCAGGCAGCATCCCTGACCATCTTGACTACTAGTTATCCATGGACCTATCCTCCAAGAACTTAACTAGTTCCTTTTTTAACCCAGTTATACTTTTGGCCATCACAATATCCCATGGCAATGAATTCCATAGGTTAATTGTGCATTGTGTGAAAAAATATTTCCTCTTGTCTGTATTAGAAACCATCTGCCTATTAATTTAGTCAGGTGCCACCTGGTTTTGGTATTGTGGAGAGGGTAAATAACCCTTCTATATTCACTCTTTCCACAGTATCCATGACCTCTACCATATCTCCCCTTAATTGCCTCTTTTCTAAACTGAACAGCCCTAGTCTTTTTAGTCTCTCCTTCTGTGGAATCCATTCCATATTCTTGATCATGTTTGTTGCTCTTCTCTGAACTTTTTCCAGTTCCATTATATCTTTTTTAGAGATGGGACAACAAGAACTGGACACAGTAATCAAGGTGTGAGCATATCATGGATTTATATAGTGGCATTATGATATTTTCTGTCTTATTGTTTAACCCCTTTCCTAATAGTTCCTAACATACTGGTAGCCTTTTTGACTCCTGATGCGGATTGTGCTGAAGTTTTCAGACAACTATCCACAGTGATTCCAAGGTCGCTTTCTTGAGTGGTAGTAAATAATTTAAAACTCGTCATTGTATGTGTGTAGTTGGGATTATTTTTTCCAATGTGCATTACTTTGCACTTGTCAGTGTTTAGTACATTAAGTCTGACGGGCATTATATGAAACCAAACCAAAGATATTTTTAAATTCCATTCTGTGAATTACAGGTGTTCCATCAAACTCATTTTTCCTCTTACACAATAACTACATAATGAAATATAGGGGTCAGAAATAATGAGTTATCACTTTACCTGTTTGTGCATGTTTAGTATTGATGACAATCAAAGTGGTCAACATATGGGAAGTATTACAAGTTTGCTGTGGTGGAGTTATTTTCAGATAAAGTGTTTTAGTAATTAACATCATCTTTCATTTCATTTCATTTCATTTCAGGGAGCAGCTTTACAACATCATCAGGAATATATACAGGAAATAATTCACTCACAAACTCTACTGGATTTAATAGTTCACAGCAGGTAAATTTCTAAATAAAATTAAATGGAAGTTTGACAAAACTGTATTTCAAACTAGCAAATCACACAATGCTTTCCCCTTCAAAAATATTGAGCTTGGTAGATTTTTCTAAGAAAAAGATATTGTTATTTCAAGGGAATATTTTCCTCCTTTTTATCTCATAAAAGAACTCGCTGCATGGTTATTTTTCACATTTGTTTACATAACTGCAATAATATATCTAATAATATTCTGTTTGTGAAAAAATTTACTAAAAGTATGTGAAATTTAGGTTTACTTTTACAATCTCATGTTTGTCAGCTCTACTGTGTACAGTCCAGTGAAGACAGTGGAACTCAGACATGTGTTTTTACTTATATTTTTGAATGTATACTAAAAAGTAGCAAATCCTTGAAAGAAAACTCTGATGTTGCTTTTTGTCTGGTAGGAATATCCATCTTATCCTAGTTTTGGCCAGGGTCAATATGCACAGTATTATAATAGTTCACCCTACCCGTCACATTATATGACAAGCAGCAACACCAGCCCAACACCACCTTCCACTAATGCAACATACCAGCTTCAAGAACCACCATCTGGCGTCACCAGTCAAGCAGTTACAGATCCTGCAGCAGGTAATTACATGAATTTTATTATCCCTATGGGTCACATTTCTGTTAGTTGAAAGGTTTGGGGGGTTTGTTTTGATTTTGTTTTTTTTTTTGTTTGGGGGGAGCTGTTTTAGGGTTTTTTTTTTCAAAATCTTTAATGTATGGTAACTCTTGCACATATTTTGATAGAGCAACGGCTAAGAAAATTTAAGATGAATATTTAAATAAAGTTTTCAAGAGAAATGCACAGTAATTTTTAATTATTTGCAATATTACTAATACTTTTTTTAAATTATGGGTTATGGGAAAGCCTTTATACTGGGCCAAGTTCTGAATCCCTTATACTCAGTATTTACTTAGGCAAATCCCATTAATTTTGTCTGAATAAATAAATAAGTAATGAGTAAAACCAAAGAGGCCTTCAAGATTTAGCACACTGTACACTTAGAACGATTGTCTTTATATTGCACATATTATAACCAAACTCATAATAATCTTTATAATGGGTAGTTACATTGGAAGTATTTGTGCAATCTTAATAAAACACTTTCAGTGACTTGCAACTTCCCCCACCTTTTTGGCTGAAATTTAGCAGTCTTAATTTAGTCAAGGAGGTTGTTGGGTTTTTTTCTTTTTGCAAGCTTGAGTCAAAATGGGCCAGCTGTTTTTAAAAATGAAGAGTGAAAAAATATGCCTTTTTCATTATTATGAAAAAAGGTGGTTTTTCCCCCAATATCTCAAGCATATCAATAGTATATGGCAGAAGTTTGAAATTTCTCAGGGAAAAGTTCCTAGGTTCCAGATGTGCTTCTCAGTGGTGTGGTAAAAATCCCGTTGTGATTTGGCAAAGTTATAAGAGTTCTTAAAAAACATACTTTGCACATGCACAATGGATTTGGTAATGTGATCTCTTAATGTGATCTGCCAGCATTCTGTCGGTTTTTGTGCATGAATACATAGCTGAAGAAAATGTAGGCAGTTCTGTGTCTTTCTATACAGTTAGTGAAGGTGAGTTGGGAAGGAAGCAGGATACAGAAGGAGACAGGACTCTTTCTGTACAGTATAAATGAATGTCTATGGAAGGCAGCAGGATTCACCGATTTTCTTTTTTTTTTACTTGTGCTTTGGTTTGGTTTGTTGTTTAATACTCTGTGACTCACTGACGTATAATGACTTCAGATGTTACTAAAAAAAATTCCCTTTACTACAAACAAACAATTAACTTTTATCAAAATATATTTACCATATAATTCTAATTCAGCAAAGAGTTTGTTTTTTTTAAATTGCACTGGGAGAGTATAGACTATTTGTTGCTTTTCTTTTTAAAAGTGATGTTCCCATTTAAAACAGGGGACCTATCCTGCCTTACTTAAAATTAGTGGCACAATCAATGCTTGACTTAATATTTAATTATACCTTTTTCAAACAGTACCTCCACAAGTCTTGGCAAGGTCTTTGTGTCAGCTGCTTTTTTAAAGACCCATGTCTGGCTAAAGTCTCGCTGAGAAATGGTGAATTGTCTGAGGTACCATAAGGCAGCGGTTCTCAACAGGGGGTCTGCGAACCCTTTCAGAGGGTCCATGGGGCCCTGCAGCTAAAATCCAGAGCCCCAGCCCGAGCACCTCTTGCGGGGATGAAGCCAGGAGCCGTGGGGTTGAAGCCCTGATTCCTGGCGCTACCCGCGGAGTTGAAGCTGGGAGCAGCAGGGCTGAATTCTGGAGCCCTGAGCCCCGGTGCTCTCCATGGGGCAGGAGCCCTGGACAGAGTTGGGGAGACATGGAGATGTTGCACCACCCCAAATTACAGTGCAAGAGCAGGGCAATCCTGGGGCACTCCACCCCCACCCTCCACCTCCTTCTCTCCCCGCCCCCTGGCCAGAAGCCAGAGCTGGGCAGTGCAGAACAGCTGCTGCTCTGGCTGGTGCCATGGAGCAGGCAGCCATGGTGCTCCTTCATCTCCTGCTGCTGCAGGAGGTTGAAGCTGCTCCTCAGCCCCCTTTGCTCATGTAGCTAGTATGAGATGCTTGGGCGGGGGGACCCAGCTCTGTGGCTGGCAGAGCCCTTGGGGAGCATCTACCACAGGGAGAACCCTCCCAGCACCCTGAGCTACCCTCCCGCACATGTACAGCCCCTAGCTACCCCCCATTCCCTCACTCAACCCCTAACTTCTTCTTCTTGCACCCTGAGCTGTTTTCAAACTTTTTGAGCTGAGCCTCCCACCTATGAGTTATAATTTTTGGTTGTCCCTCCCTCCTCCCAACCCAGACAGGTGGGTTGCCTGCTGAAGTGAGTCAGGGGGTGGAGGTAGTGTTCCATCCCCCAGGCTTTGCTGAGCAGAGCCTGTTTGACGCCTGCTGGCTCCTGCCCACCCAAAATAGAAGTCAAACTACACCTATGCCTGAGGCCCCCACTCCTTACCTGGCCCAGAGCCCCGAGTCCCCTCTTCCCCCCCCCCCCCCCCCCCCGCTCCCTACCCTGGGCCCTGGAGTTTTTGTAGCATGTTCTGGGGGGGCCTCAGAAAGAAAAAGGTTGAAAACCCCTGCCATAAGGTGTGGTCAATAAACTTGTGTGGAAACTTAATTCTTGGTGTAGCTTTCTTAACGGAGATGATCTGTGTCCTCTATCCGGCCCTCTTTCTGCTTCTCTTTCAATCTCCAACAATGGAATCCGTACATGTGGTTGCATTTGTTACCAGCCCTGCCATTGCTCTACAGTATATCCTTTGTTCCGCTTGCTATTCTTCCCTCTTGGGTGTGATAAGTTGTCAGGGATAGCTTTGCAATTGAAATATTTATGTTATGTATTTAATGACTATAAGCAAATTTGTAACTCATGCTAATCCCCTACGCAGGGGAATAAGGGGGCTGTGTCACAGGTAGCAATGAAGGAAGAAGAGAAGCCTCTGCAGGGTAGGGTGACTAGATGTCCTGATATTATCGGGACCATCACAATATTAGGGGCTTTGTCTTATATACATAACTATACCCCCTGGAAAAAAAAGTCCTGATTTTTCACACTTGCTATCTGGTCACCCCACTATAAGGCCTCTAACCCCTTCTTGTGGAGGGCAGGACATGAATGGAGCCGTGTCTCTGAGCTGGCCAGGACAACTGAGCTGGTATGGCAATAGAACAAGCTATAGGGCTAGTACAGGTTGTTTTCCTTCCTGCTCCATCTTGAAATAAGGAGGGAATCAGGAACCAAGCAGTGACTCTGAGTCACAATCTAGTTCCTGGCCTAAGGCAGTGCAACTTTGTACTGCCCCTTAATTGGGGCTTATGGCATGCCTCAGTTGAACCCCCATAGTATTTTAAAGACACATTCATGTGTGTATATAGTGACCAAATGTGCTAGGCCCTTCAGAGAATGTAGAAAAGACATGGTCCCAGTTCTGAAATGCTTATAGTCTAAGCTCGCAGTTGTACAGCATGTGCATGTGCTTAATTTTATTCAGATGAGTAGTTCTTTTAAAGTCAGTGGGACTATTTACATGGATAAACACTTGCAAAAGAGTTGCAATTAAGATTATGAGGTGGCTTATTCATGTACATACTCATCTTTTGGGTTCTACTGCCTTTTAAAAATGAAATTTTGGGAGTTGGAGCAGGGATGGAGTACACAGCTGCAGCATTGGAACTGCACTGCTGTAGCACTTCGGTGTAGACACTTCTTGCGCCAACAGAAACACTCTTTTATCGACCTAGTGCTGTCTACACCAGGGGTGAGGTTGTCTTAACTATATTGCTCAAGGGTGTGGATTTTTGAGGTAGCTGGATCGAACTAATTTTTTATGTACACCGAGCCTCATTCTAGAGCCACTGAAGTGTGAACAGCATGTTCCTGTCCTGTATGCAATCCTTGGAGTATTTAGGCAAGTCATTACTAGAGCAACTGTGTAACAGGAGTATTAATTAATTATAAAAAGTTTAAAATCTCTTGAGGAAAAAACATAATTTTAAAGCAGCTACAGTTTAGAAAAATGACTAATTTCTGTAGAGTTTTGATATTTAAGTTTACTATGGAAACATTTTCTCTCCCATATCCATCTATCATCATAGTTTTAGACATAGATAGCCTTGGTTTGTGCAGTTCTCGATTAACTTTTCTATATTTTATACTGTGTTAAATAATTCAGTTTAAAATAGTGAGTAACTCAGAGTTACTCTTACATGAAACCACAATCATATTTTATTAAGTTACATTTCCAGGAAGAAAGAGTTGCTTTATTCTTGAGATTGGCCCCTATGAGGTTTTCCTGGTTTCCATAATATAGTGTGTTTAAAAGATAAAGAAGGTTGTTTTTATATTGCTCACACACTGCAGCATCAAACAATAATAATAACAACTCTATTAGCCTACTAAAATTATTCTGAACCACAGGTTACTGTTTTATCAACATAGGCTAAATATTTTTTTCTTTAATTCCATGCCATGCTCAGTGCTGCAAAATAAAAAGCCACTATGACTCCTTCTTCTCCTTATCAGATTTCATAACAGTAAATCAGAAGTAGTTGAGTGAACCAGAGCTGAGAGGCAAAGCCTTTCCATAATAACTGAACAGAAAAATATGCTGTAGTGTGAAGTTATATGCTACATTTATAGCACATTAGTAATGTTTTAATCTTATTTACTGATTTTTTTCCATAAATGTAGAAGATTAAATATATAGTATATAGATGTAGGAGGGAAGTACAGTGTATATACATAGAACAAAAAATATTTATAATATGACTATGGTAAGGGAAGAAATGGTATTACGTACAATAATGAGGGGCATAGAGAAGGTGCATTTGGTGCTCCTATTTACCTTTTCTGATGAACAAGAAGGCATTCAACTAAACTGAAGGCAACATATTTAAAACCCAATTAAAGGAAATATTTCTCACAACACATAGTTAACTCAAGGAACTCATGGTCACAAGATAGCTTGAGGACAAATATAAAATATAGATAGATAGAACAGCCATGGTTATTTTCAGTAGGATTTTAAAAAAATAATTTAGAAGAGAAAAACATTGACTGATTGGAGGGAAGAAGAAACTTCTTCAGTAAGTAGTACCTTTCCATTACAAGGTTTCTTGCACCTTCTTTTGAAACTGCTGAAAGAGACAAGATTCTGAGATAAATGGACCACTGTGCTGATTGTTTGGGCAATTCCTGTACTTTTATTAAAACAATAAATGTAAAATTATGACAAAATGATATGCTAAGTCAAAGACTAGCTGGACACTTAAAATAAGCAGGAGATAACACTAACCAGATGATACTAGTGTAATTTAGTCAAACACCCATGCTATAAGCAAATAGACAAATATTTTAAATTTAGATGACCCCCAAATTAATGGTTACCCAAAAAAATTTACACTACAGTTTAAAAAAAAAACCCAAGTTCTCTAGTCTGACCACCTGTATAACACAGGTCATAGTGTTTCCCTGTATTGATTTGTCCCCCATTGTGCCCCATTCCTCCACACAGATCACCATCCATCCGGGATTTGGGCCATAGTTTTTAGTATTTTCTACCCAATAAGCTTGACTGAACTTGTCTGTTGTGAAAGTAGAAACACATCTTTATTACACTGATACATACACACCCATGCACATTCCTTTAGGTATGTTTACGCTTATCATTTACTAAATCTTTATTTACAATTTCCCCATGTTATTGTTCCACATATATTTGTCATCTTATTTAGGACAATCAGTATGTACCCAGACAACAATAATTTACCATCTTGGGCAGCTAGGCTCTATGGTCAGAATTTTCAAAAATTAGGTACCTGAAATTAAATGACTATATACATTTTCAGAGGTTCGATTCCAGTTGAAGTCTATAGAAAATGCAAATGTTCATCATCTCTGAAACTCAGGCCCCACCTCTAGAAAGATTTGGTTCTGTTTGTGTTATTGAACAAATGTCTGTTGTTGGGTCAGAACACTTTTAACACAGATTTACTATATTTTTCCTTTTTTAAAAAAAAGGTTCTTCAGTTAAAATTTACAGCTATTAAAAATTAACAGTGAATGTCAGTTTAAAAGTAGCGAAGTATTATTTGAAAGCCTGTATTTGAATTAATATATTATAATGTACTACTAATTATGTCGTATCCCAGGAAGAAGATGGTTTTCAGTCAAAATATTAATTTGAATATTATGTTGGAATGTACTATATAATGGAGTTTATATTGGAATGCCAGCTATTGTTTAGGAAATGACATTTTTAAAGTTTAAATTAAATAACTGTATCCAACAATGACTTCTGTGTTTTGTTCAAAGATTACATATCTGCTTTTCTTTTTAATGATGTAGCTTTATACAGTTGAATTATTTTTATAGTTCAATATGAAAATAATCAGATTGTAGACTTGAGTTCCTTTTGGAGATTGTCTCATATGGTTTAACACTGTACATTTTATTCTGGTTTGTTGTTTTTTCTTCTAGAATATTTCAGATTAATTTAGTTGTTTAAGTGAAGTGCAAATTTGAGGAACACATCTTTATTTATCTTTAAACACATGGCTTAGAGAATATCAGCCTTGTTCATTCAATACGCAGAATCCTTACTTGTTTGAGTAATTCTGAGTCATATGAGTAGTTGCATTGACTTTTAAAGCTTTTTGGACCTTTAACTTAATCTAACCCTTTCTTTAGGAGAAAGGGTTTCTCATGTGAGAAAGGATAGCCATCCATCCATCCAAACTGCAGCACTTTGTTTATATACAGATAGACTGTTGCATATATTAAATTAATATTGATATGAGCCTCAGGACTTACTGAACTTGAGAGAATGGTTAATCTTGATGTCCAATGAAATAAGAAATCAGTATATGTGTTGTTGCATGATGGAAATTCTCACTGCCGTCACGAGAAATGACTGGAAATCTTTTCATTTTGGCCATGGAAGAGAAATATGAGAGGTTATTCTTTTGAAACTAAAATTCTAAAGAGAGGAATTAAAAAGAGATCCCAAAAAAACCACCCAGCAACCCAACCCTTCTACTTATCTCATGAAAAGTAAATTTTCACATCTCCCTGCAACCAGTCATAAAGAATAATTTGCACAGGATATAGGGGTGCTGGAAGAATTTTTATTGTGGGAGTACTGAGATCCATTGAACCAAACTGTAAATCCTGTATATAACAGAAACCACTTCAAGCCAGGGGGTGTGGCAGCACCCCCAGTCCCGTAGTTCCAGCAACTATGACATGATATCTGTTTGGTTAACATTGTTCAAGACCTCAGTATTGTTAAAGCTAAGGATGTTAAGAATAGTGTAACTCTTCTGCCAAGTGGTGCCAGCAGCAACAAGGGCCAGGTTCAGTATCTAGGGGTTCCTTTTCAACAATACAACACAAAACCTGCTCAAGCCCCCACCCAGTGACCTGGGACAATTATACACCACCCCTTGGGTGCCTCTAAGAGGCAATACTTCCCCTCTCACAAGCACAGAGTCTGAGTATAGCAAAAACTTTTAATAAAAGGAGGGAAGTAACTGAGCATTAATTTGGGAAAACACTGCAACTAGGGCTCATAAACCATGAGCAAAAGACTCAGCCCCAAGTAAGTTGGGCAGTGTCCTTTTCCCCTCAGGTTCAGCAACCCAAAAGTCTGTTTTGCCCATCCCTTCTCTGCACCCTACTCACAGTTGCTGTCTTTGTCCAGTGCATTCACAGAGTTCACCTCCCCCCCGGGTGGAAGGAGGGGGTAAGGGGGCCTTACACGATCCATTGCTCAGGCACTCGCTTGTCACCCCAATAGTCGATTGCCGCGCCTCTCTGTGTGGCCCTGCTGGACGTGCCTTTTCACCAGCCACCTGGCTACTCGACAAGATGTCTTCAAGGTCCCCCACTTAACATAGCTCTTTGTGATTTCAGCTGTTAGTGGTGGAAGCCTCACTGCTGGTGCACACTGGGCAGTCTCTTGCAATAGAGACACTATACCAAAATAGGTCTAATACTTAGACCTAGGTATGAGTGATTTCAGCTGTGCAGCATGTAACAAGACTCTCAATTGAGTCTAAATAAGCTCTTTTATTATACCATGGAGAAAGGAAGGGTAAAATGGTGTCTAGGACCCTTAAATAGGGCCCACATCGCAAGGTACAAATATCTGTCTCCACCCTCTCTCCCCACTCATTGGGCTTTGACACCCATGTCCCCTGCCTAGCGAGTGCTGTTCAGTTGAGGGTGAATCCCTCCATCGGGGTATGCCAGGTACAGTTCTGCTGCCCTCGGCTTGCACAACAAGGATAACAGACCTTTATTACTGCTGCCCTAATAACAAGGAGACTGGGGATCCAACACCAGCCACAAGTGATCATTTGGGCAGTCAATCCCATCATGCTGAGCACCTAGGCAGGGTGGGAGTATCCATGCAAATGAGATCAGCTCCTGAAGTCCTTTTCTACAGCTCACCACTAGAGCTCATTCAGATTCTCCTTACATCAGAAACATCTTGTCTTGCCACAGGAATGTTTTCAGCAAAACATTTCAGGCTTTTTTTTACATGTGTAACAATAGTAAATATTTTTGTATATACATTTTGCTGAAACATAATATATCATGCATTAGTTAGGAAAGATTCTGTGTCCTATTTTGAAATTACTCATCCAGTAATCTCAGTGTTGAGGAGGTCTTTAAAGAATACCTTCAAAAATATAAGGAGCAGAAAAATAGGGCCAATTTAAAAACATGAATCCTTATCTTGAGCAATCGAGCACTCTTTGGCTCTTTCATTTTATGAAAATGATTATTTCATCTTAGAAATAATTCCTTTGAACAAAAAAATGTGACATCTGAAAATATAGTCTTATTAACTTTCCAATTCTTAAAAGTTTTGAAGGTTAATATTAGAATTCTAATTTATATCATTTGCACTGTGACTTTGCATTCACTAGTCATTGTGGAGATAATGGTAGAGAGATGTTATGAAAATTTGGCCAAAATGAGATTAACAAAGGTGAAAAAATTATTCCAAATTACAACAAACTTAAAAATTTTTATAGGAATTTTGGAGAATGATAAGAGGTATGTTCTTGTATATGATTTGGAGTTGTGAAGATTTTCTTGAGTTTTTCCATTTTTATTGTTGGTTAGCTGAGGTAAATTGTTACTTCTGTCTGATTAATTAAGGCTGCTGATGGGTGGAGTTAGCTGATTTGTATATCCGTAGTATTGCTGCTTGGTGGTTATTGTAGGCCTAATTATCGTCAATGCAGACCTAATTATTGTCAGTGCAGTCAGCTTTTGTACAGACGTTATATTTTTTAACGTCAAATCTAAAGAAATAAATAAAACAAAGTAAAATTGACCCCTGGATTTTAAACTGAAAGGTGAAAGTAATTTCTTCATTACAGCAGAGTATAGTACAATCCACAGTCCATCAACGCCCATTAAAGATTCTGATTCAGATAGATTGCGTCGCAGTTCCGATGGAAAATCACGTGGGCGAGGCAGAAGAAACAATAACCCTTCACCACTGCCTGACTCTGACCTGGAGGTATGTTATATACCCTGTATTTACTACAGACTCTATCTTTACAATTGCTTTGAAGAGAGGGACTTATTTACAGATCAGCAATACAATGACAATATGGCTGGTGGAACATTTTCCACTTAAACTCTATTTCAATGGAAATTGGGTTTTCAGTTAAACACTTTTTTTTTTAATGAAAAAATCTGCTTTCCGTGGAAATTTTTGGTATTTTTTATCAAAAAAAAATGAATGGAAACAAAAATGTTTCCCTTGAAACCAAAAATGTTTCATTTTGGATATGATGCTACAGTGTCCCATGGCACTGTATTGGCTTCATGTCCCCATTCTCTTTGACGGGCTGCACTCCCTGTCCAGACTATATCTCCCATGATGCAACGTGGTCAGAGACTCCCAGCATGCACTAACTCCCCGTGGCAGTAAGGAAGATTGTTATACATCATGGGAGATATTGTCAGTCCAGGGAGATGAAATATGTTTGTTTTGGTTTTTGAATTTTTGCCAAAAAGTCAAAATGTTCTTGGAAAATTTAGACAAAAATAAAATTGTGGGGGGAAATAACATTTCCAACTAGCTCTAAATGGCAAAGACACAATTTATTGTGGGTAAGATTTTTAAAAGCGCCTAAGTCCTCTTGAAAGTGAACTTAAACGCCTAAAATAATAAGTGCTTTAGAAATGTCACCCTTGTGTTTTAATTTCAGAGGTCATACTGAATAGCAATTTACCGAGGCTGTTTAGTTTGAATACTATACAGAAGATGATTCAAATCTGATAGGTTTAATTTTCAATTGCTTTATTTAATGTATTTCAGTTTTTCCCCACAAGTGGCTTTTGAATAACATACTGTACTATTCTATTTTTGTTTATTTAACAATCACTGCATTTATATCTTCACAGAATAATTTAGAATAGTAGTAATTGTAGTACAAAACTAGCAGGTTGTTTAACTCCATTCTGGAGCAATTTGTTAGTTTTTCTGAAAATAGTAAGGAAACCATCATGTTAGTATGTGACCATTTCAGTACAGTTTTCTCATTTGTACACT
Source organism: Dermochelys coriacea (assembly GCF_009764565.3). NCBI lineage: Eukaryota > Metazoa > Chordata > Testudines > Dermochelyidae > Dermochelys > Dermochelys coriacea. Next base: position 59,656,289 of record NC_050069.1, read on the forward strand.
TATTGATTGAAGTATCAACTTTACAGAGGTACACATTGATTTGTTTTGTTTTGTTTTTTTTGTTTAACAGAGAGTATTCATTTGGGATTTGGATGAGACAATCATCGTTTTTCATTCCTTGCTTACAGGGTCCTATGCTAACAGATATGGGAGGGTAAGTGTCAAGGAACTAATTTACAATAATGTGCTGCTGCATAGTTGTTTTGTTCTACAGTAAGGACCGGAATGTTAGGGGAATGTCACGAGAGACAAACTAAGGTTGAAGTATAAAGTGGGTACGTAGAAAAACTAAGATAAAGAGGGTTTTTTTCGCCTCCATTTCTTCCTTACCTTCTATAAGAGAAAAATTACGTTATTGGAAGCAATAATTGTGCCACTTAACAGTTTGATCATAGGGGCTGCTGAGCGTCCGTAGCTCGCATTAGCTTCTTTCTGAGTGCTTGTCTTCACTACCGGGGTAAGTTGAACTAAGTTACACTAGTCGACATAGCTTAGGTCGACTTACCCCGGTGTCTTCACTGCGCTGCATCAATGGGAGACGCTCTCCGGTCAACTTACCTTACTCTTCTCAGGGAACTGGGGTACCAGAGTCGACCGGGGAGTTCCCTGCTGTCGATTTAGCGGGTCTTGAGTGAGTGACAAAGGCTCGGCTCCTCTCAGGAAGTGTTCAGTGACTTGTGGGATAAGGTATTGCATTTCCTTTTGGCACACTGATAACGAAATAGTACATTTGAATGCCTCAACTAGGCTATAAATGAGGAAAATTACTTTTGGGTCTGGAACAGATTAGTGTAATATATTTGTCCACACTTTAATTTTTTATTTGAACGTTAATTGTTAATTTTTAAGTGTCTGCTTGTGAGTTTAGCCTTGCTGCTGTTCATGTCCTAAAAAGTGTAGGAGGAGTTTTGAATGTTATTTTGGAATAGTGGTTTCACAATTATTTGCCACAAGAGAAATGCAGTTGAAAAGTGAATGAAAACAGTTTATGAATTGATGTGTCCGAGGAAAATGTTTCACAATTCTCTGTGTTTTTATGAAACAAAATGACTTGCAATTGAAGTCTGATCTGTTTCTCGTTTGATTTAAATCTGTCTTGTTACAAGCCAGATTGATTATATTATCTATTTTTTAAAAAATCACATTAATTGCTTGTGTATTGTTAGAGAATTCTCATTTTTGACTTTGGAATAATTTTGGAAATAATAAGTGAATGAATAGATAGTCTAGTAGCTTGCAGCATACTGCACATAGGTTACAATCCATTTTATATGGTTTTTAAAACCAAAAGATGACCATCTTGGAATCCGTTGCTACTGAAATAAAGCTCTTAAGTTATAATTCTGTATCAGTTTTTCGTCTTCGAGTGCTTGCTCATGTCCATTCCGTGCTAGGTGTGTGTGTGCCGTGGGCACTGTTGCCAGAGGTTTTTCCCTTAGTGGTATATGTAGGAATCATGTGCATATGCGCTGCTATTTGGGGCGCCACTGGCCCCGCATCTTCTCAGTTCCTTCTTACAGCCTGTGACGGTTGCTGGAACGATCCTTCTTGTTGTGGCAAGGCCTCTTGAGTGTGGTTATTGTAATTAATGTATATAGTTCTTAGTTAGACTTAGTATTTATAGAAGTGTAAATAGTTGTCCCTATCGTCAAGAGAATTTTCATCCCACCTGGGCATGCCCATGTCTCCAGGCTTCAAGCCATGTGCCTCTTGCAGCAAGCCAGTGCCTGTGAGTGACCCGCACTCTCGATGTCTAAAGTGTCTGGGGGAATCTCATGTTAAAGGTAAGTGCCAGATCTGCAAGGACTTCGGACCCACACTAGGAAAGACAAGGATATTCAGCTTGCCATTCACATGCCATTCATCTCGTGGTGATAGCATTAACCTCATGGTGACAGCATCTCCTGGGAAACTGAAACATACTGGCAGATCACCTCAGCAGAGCCTTTTCCTCTTGCCACAAGTGGTCTCTTCACCCAGAGGTCATCTTCCAGGTGGCCCTTTTCACCACCGGACAGAACAGGAAATGTCATCTCTTCTGTTTGTTGTGGTGGCACAGCACAGGTTCCCTCTCCGATGCCTTCCTGCTCTCCTGGGCAGACCACCTACTGTATGTCTTTCCTCCAATCCCCTTGGTTCACATAAACACATACAGTACGTAGCTGAATATGCAAGTTAAAAGGAGATGAGTGATACATGATAGCACTTCAGTCACTATAGAAACCAGTTACTTGTAGCTTAGTTGAACTGCTGATGCATATGTGACAGAATGTGTCTACCATTCAGTAAATACACACTGGGTCTCATTGGCACATTGCAGAATTAGGCCATGTTAAAGCCACGTGCATTACAACAAGTTTAGAGTTTATTCCATCTTTTTTGGACATTACCTGTGGGAACAAAGCATGTTTGATATTAGAAGAACTGTTTTAACAAAAGTAATGGGAAGAAGATGGTGATTCGAGGTAGCCTTTGCTTTGGAAGAGAATATTGGAACATCTTAGAATAAGCAGGGTGTGTACATGACTTGCAGTTTCTAGCTTTAATAGTAAAATGTGAACTTTAGATTCATGTGTGCTTTGTTATGTTACATTAGCCCCACTAGTTCTTCACATTTTAAACTGTTATAGGAAAAATATTAATAGATTTCTACGGTCTTTGGATCACACCCAAAGTGCTGTCAAACGCACAACAGTGAACAAACTGCAAAAAATACTTTTCCCTCTTGTATAGCAATCTTAGGGGCTTCTTGTGACAGTAACAGGTACACAATTTTTAGATAGAAATCTGATTTTCTCAGTTGATGGTGTCTTAAAGTTTTCTGTCGTCAGTATTACCAGTCCCAACTGTCAAAAACATCATACTCCAGGCCCCAAAATAATGAGATTTTAATATTTGTTTGTTTGCTTTCTGGTTTTTAAGCCTTGAGGCTTCCCATTTTCAAGCTTTTATCCACAACCAGGAGAGTTAGAAACTTAATTTTTAATGGAATCTGAGGTTCTCGCATAACCAATTTAACTGGAGGAGCTGGATATTAAGGAAAGCATTAAATGTAGTGAGAAATGGCAACACTTTAACCTGCTCTGAACAGATATTATCTGTTCAGCAACAGTTCCTATATTCTTTTTCTTGGTGTCTACCTCTCTCCTACTATTTTTCTTCTGTTTTTTGCTCCCCTTTTCCATTTGCTCTCCCTTCATCTTTTCCATTTACGTCACCTTCTCCAATTATATTTTTTGTCACTTTTTTTCTCCTCTGTCCCTCAGATGTTATTTATGAGCAAAATCATAAAGATGCCATAGTGTTAACGTTTAATCTGGAAGACTGGGATATTTTTCTTCCCAATTGAAATAAATGAAATGAGTATAATAATACAAATTTACTAACTAAAAAAATTTTCTTGGAACTATGTTGTAATTTGCTCTTAGGCAAAAACTAAGAGTAAAAGAGAAAGGGAGATCTGTCTGCCCCAACGTTTGTGGTTAACAGTTATTTTAGTTGACATTAGAGCTGCTAGCATCCACATAAACCTGACGTTTTGAGCCAGCTGCCTACTGAACGGGTCCTGGAAACTGGGAAGAAGTCTATGCCCCATGTATAGTATTGATAACTTGAGACAGGTGGATATACAGTTGGAATGGCACTGGAAATGCTGTGGCCCTTATGTATTTCCATTTTCTGTGAAAACTTTTACATTAGATACTTTAAGGAGATAGTCTTTTACATATAAGATATTTGGGGGGAGGGGTGTTATATATTTTAAAGATTTAAGAAAAACAAAAATCTTGTTTCACTTAAGCCTTCAATTGTTACCAGTCAGCCTAGTAGAAAATAAGCAAAGCTGTGTAGTGATCTTTCCTGTTTTTCAGCTTCTTATTTTTCCCCCTGACAAAGGCATCAAATGGGTCAAAATTGCAAATGACATATATACGTTTGTGGCTCCAATGCTAGTGTTCAAAAGCAAAGGCTTGTTTAACAGATTCAACAGTGGTATTTCTTCATTCAGCTTAGTGGTTTCTTTTTCTGAGATTTGCACCTGATTTTGGCCATTCCTTAAAAGGTGCTCACATTGAACTGCAAATCCTAATAAATGTGAACAGATTGTTAGCCTCTTTTCATTGTGTTGCATCTCGCACTAATTGCCTTGCAATTAATAGCTTTAAATTCCAAAAGAGGGCGTGGCATCTTATATTATTCTGGCCTTATCTAGCTTTGTCATCTTTAGGTGTTAGTCACCATTGTAACTAGTCAAAGTCCACACTGCACTGCTGTAAATCACCCTGAGTTGACACACACGTCCTGTTTTTTTACTGGTGCAGTTACACCAGTGCAGCTACATTGGTGGCTAAAACCCTAATATAGAGAAGTCCTTACAGCCCACTAAATGTGGTATCCAAGGCAGCAGTCTAAGTATAGTTTTAGGCACAACCGACCTTTCTAATCAAGTACTTGGTGTTAAATCAAAGATTTACGTTTTATTTTAAAAGTACCCTATTTTGCTTCATGTCTTGCGTTTATGGGATTTGATCTGACATTTTTCAGGAAACATCATTGATCTTGTTTTTCTTTTCTTTTTTTCTAATTAAATTAATAATGTAGCTTGAGAGAAAACCCCACTCTTTTGTGTGTAATAGTTTAAAATAACATTTGAGCTAAATGGTCCACATCATGCAATTTAAAAATATACCTATTCTGACTCAAGTGTGTGTTTTTAAAAATTTGTTAAAATTAATCATTCATTTACAAAATCAACTTTTCTTTACAATATTCTTTAGACACACTTTTTTTTAGGTTTGCTTGTGACATTGTAACAACTGTGGAGAGCCAGTATCTCGCATTGTTTTCCCAAATAACATGCAAGGTCACGAATGGACATGAGCATAACATTTGAATGGGACTGGTTCAGTTATCTGGTGGTGGTGTTGTTTTATTATTGAAGTGCCAAAGTAGTGCTTGGTGTTAGTGATCTGCACTGTCGTGTGGGAGTCCAGTGTCAGATGCATAGTTACAATTTCCAGCTCCCTAGGTTGGCAGCAGTTCTGTGGGGCTAGCACAGACAGCCCTTAGAAGGACAGAGTGTTTTACTTCATTAAACAGCAATCCCTGCAACTGAAATAAGAAATGATACTGATGAAATATAAAGGATGCTGAGTAGCAACCGTGTTAGTCTGTATTCGCAAAAAGAAAAGGAGTACTTGTGGCACCTTAGAGACTAACAAATTTATTAGAGCATAAGCTTTCGTGAGCTACAGTTCACTTCATCGGATGCATTTGGTGAAAAAAACTGGTGGAAAAAAATTTTTTTTCCACCAAATGCATCTGATGAAGTGAGCTGTAGCTCACGAAAGCTTATGCTCTAATAAATTTGTTAGTCTCTAAGGTGCCACAAGTACTCCTTTTCATTTTATAAAGGATGCTGAGATTATAACTGTCCACAAAGATGGAATGTGTGGTGAGAAGGAAAGCCATCCTTGGGACTTCAATGAGAATATAGAACCTTCCTAACTCCTTACATATACACACTTCCCTTCCAGGAAAATAAAATAAAACTTAGTTCTGTGAAACTACCAGCATTACAAAAGAGGGAAAACAGTAGTCTGATTCATACTTTAAAGCAAGTAGATGAATCTTCACATTTGTATTATGAATAGAAATGTTCTCTTCTGAAATTTTTGTTGATGCAAAATGTAAATACAAGACTGATTTGTAAGGGCAAAGTGCTTAATATTGTCAGTAAACTGTCATGATGCAGTTGTAGCAATACACTAAAATCCTCTTTTATAGGGGTTCAGAAGTATTTATTTAAGTTAGAAAAATGTTCACTTTTTATTGTGTGTCAACTTGTTAGTGAATTGTATAAAAAAATTGCATTAGAGCTTCATTATTTGGACATCTGCATGTCTAAATGCTTCTTTGCAAAATATTCTTTCAGATTAGCTTTGATTTCATTTTCTGTTCTCTGGAAATGTCAGACTAAGCTGCCAAGTTAACAAATCTTTTTTCAACTGTTTTTTTGCCAATAATGCATAGTGTCTTGTGACAGACAAATGTTTGGGAATTTCAGAAATCTTGTTGAAAAACCTATTAATTTGATTCATATAGGAAAAAACTGGAGGCTCAACCTATTAAAATTCCCATTTTGAGTTGTCGTCAGTTGTAGAATCTAAGCAGATTTAAGAAAAAAGAGAACTGTTCCTGCAATCCTGTTTTTATTATAAAATGTAATTCCTGATAAACTGATATTTGGTTAATTGATTGTGTCTTCATGCATTATAACATATTTTTTCAAGGTTTTATTTTGTATGCTCTCGGATATTCTTGAGAAAGCATTTTAAGTGAGGGAAGGTACATCAAATAAATATATTAGACTCTTATTTCAATTTTCAGATAGAAAATATATAAAACATATAAAAATCAAAACAGGACAAATATCTGTAATGCATATGGTAACCACAATGCTGAACACACTTCTTGAGTTTATTAATTCAGTAAGGAGTAAGTTGTTATGGTAATTTCTGCAGTGAATTTAGTGTGTTCTGTATTAATAACAAACAATAGATTTGTTTGTTGTGCATGGGTGGGCTATATTTAAAGAATAATTAAAGCCCAGTTTTGCAGAGAATTAAGGAGTTATTTTATATGTTGTTGCTGTTTATAAATTTAACATTAATGGTGATTTATTAAAGGCAATAGTTAGGCTAATGACCAAATCCTCTTACTCATGAGAGTTTGCTTGTGTGAGGACTGTATTATTGAGCCCATGGTTGTTTTAAATCTGTGCACAGTACTTAAATCGTGGAGGGCAGGGGAGGTCCCAATCCTGCAATTGCAACAGCATCAGTAGACCCCTTATATCTATTCAGAGCTCCACTGAAGGCAGTGAAGCTCTGCATGGGTAAAGGGGTTTGCCCAGTTGGAGAATCAGGGTTTTCATTATCAACAGGTTTAAAGTGTCCTTTAAAATGTTGACATATTTAGATACTATGGTGCAAGGTTTTAGGAGAGTCCAACTTTAACTATGTGGCGGACCCATCAGTTGACATATTCAGTATTCTCTGCTTCTGAGGAATATTTATTCTAGCATATGGAGTATGCATGTTACTGACTATATTTTGTCACTTCTTCTTTGAGGATCCACCTACTTCAGTTTCACTTGGACTACGAATGGAGGAGATGATTTTCAATTTGGCAGACACACACCTGTTCTTTAATGATTTAGAAGTAAGTACTGATTGTTTATTTACACTGAGCGGTTATTTAACATTTGTTTCATATTGCATGATAGCAAATAGCTCGAAAGTCTGGTTTGGTATAACAACTTTCAAATGCAAATGTTAGAGTACATATATTTTTAAAATCTCCAGCAGTTTTTGTTACCCCCCGAAATACAATGCTTTTATTTAATGTAAACAGTAGTTTTGTGCCATCAGAGATGCAATTTTAGATTATTCAACTATTTTATATATGATCATGATAGACCAGCTTTAGAAATGGATACACCAAAACCATCTATAAACATTAGAATTCAACAGTCTGTACAGGCCATTAAATATTAAACTTCAGCTTCTATAAACAGTTAATAGCTGGGTGCAGATTTCTCAGTTACATCCCACTGTGAGGAGATATTACCCGAGAACCCAAGGGAAATCATTAATGTTGTATATGCTGTCAATCTCAGAGGCTTATTACAGTGGGTCTTCTGCCTTCCGCAGTAGCAGGTACAATTTGTTACATACTAGGATTTCTTTGTTAGTTATGTCTCTCTTGTGTGGCATGCTGTGAGTACTTGGTGTCAGCATGCAAAGGGCTTTCTCAGCCTCTGTGGGCTATGGATTTGGGATTCTTGTGAGATCATTCTAAAAACCGTCTGGATTGCTGAAAGCGGCTGTCACCATGATGTGTGGCTGTTTCATCTTAAAACAGAAAAAGTGATTTCTGTTCATATTTTCAGAGCAAGAAAATATGAAAATAATCAGATTTGTTTCCCATCATCATAAAGACAGCCGTTTATTTAAAATCCCACTGTTAAGCAAGCTTGTGGTTGGACTGCCAACGGGCATTAATCATCAAGTTGTTGTTTTGCTAGATTTTAGGAATGTGTGTTATTCCAGACAGGCGAAAGAATCTTAAAAGATTCAAATGCAACTTCTGCTGATCAAAGTTAAGTGGCATCAATTAGCCTTTAAATATTTCCTGATGTTTCCCTTTTCAAAATCAACAAAATACACCTTATTTAATAGATGAGCTAAAATCATTTGAAAAATGCCAGTGTGTGACAGATCTTAAATGTGGTTTGTACAACATCTGTCCCTTGTTTTGATTTCATTTCATCTGAGAAGAAACTCCTCACAGATGAATTGGTAACTTACAGTATAATAAAATTATTTAAATGTGCTTTATTTTTTCTTCCATTCCTTTGTGAAGTATTTATTTTTACATTTACATTTTGAATACAAGAAAGCTTGTATTTTACTGTGTTTTCTTTCATTAAGGAAGCTGAATATAAAGACATTGTTGGTTTTGATACAAAAAATGCCATTAGTGAATGATGTGTAGAACTGATTTTTCAGACTTTAGAAGACCATAACAAGACAAGCGACTTGCTTTCCAAGTCTGTTTCTGATCTACAATTACATTTCATTTTATCCAGAGCAGCAAAATATAGTAGTATCAAATCTTGCCAGTGTACTTAATAAAGTTTGTAGTGTTTTCATTTGCTTTGCACAATCAAATGTGAGTCCTGTAGCCATCCCTTGATACTTAACTGTAAGTGCCATTGGCATGAATAGGAGTTAATCACATACATCCTGGAGATAATTGGCATGTTACAGCCTTAACATTACAAAATAGTGTCTTTTAATCATTCATTAACCCTTGAAGCAGACTGTACATTTGTAGAAATACTGGCCCACATTCTCGGCCAAGGCCAAGAACCTCACAGAGCAGCTTGGCCCTCTTTACATTCTCCCAATACTGTGCCAATTGTCTGATGTTCCCAGCATATGCCAGAGCAATCCAAATGCAGAAGGATTCTTAAATATAAATGTACACAGTTCATATTTGGTGACGTTTAAATACTTAGGGCCAGATTCTATCCTGGGTTCATGGGTGCTCTGAGAAGAAGGAAACAAGGTGTTGGCAGCCACTCCTTGCCCGCCATTGGCAGCATTGCAGCCTTTTAAATCAGGGACTGTCCATTATTCTGTTTGCACAGTGCTTAGCACACTGGGTTCCAGGCACTGCTGTAATAATAGCAGCATTCCAGAGAGCACTGGCTGTGGAGGCTGGAGAAGGAAATTTCTACTGCACCTACTAATGCTCCACAGTCCTGGTAAAGCGTGGTGTGACTCTGTCTCCTAGCGTATTGTGCACATTGAAGCATATATGCTCATCAGGGATGTAGATTAGTATGCGTTATCTCTGCTGGAATAGGGTTAGGGTTATAGTAGTTTTTTCAGTTGAGTCGTTGTTTGAGATGTGAAAACTTAACTGCTGATTACTTGGTTTCACAACATTTAGTTGGTTATTTTAACTCTGGTATTCTTGGGAGGTAATGTACTCCCAAATGCATGCCCATGCTTACACATGCCCATAACCTTAACTCCTTTTAACAAAGATTTGATCTGGGGATATCCCAGTTTTTTTAATAGTTGTAACATGAGACTGAGGTGAACCGGGTACCAGGGGAGCCATTTTCCCCTCCCGTGCCTTCTGAGGTCTGCAGGGGCAAAGCCTCACTCTTGTATATCTTCTAAGATCCAAAGGAGTAGAGACCATCTCCTGCAGCCCTCAGAAACTACACAGAAGGGAGGATACCCTCTTGTGGACCATAAGATATGTGCAGAGAAGTGTGGAATGAGAGGGCAAGAGGGTTGTGGGGGGACATCCGGACATTTCCTTCACCCCGTAGATCTTCTGACATGTAGACACGTTAGGAGAAAATTCTGTTTTATTACAATACTCCCTAATGATCACTTTACAAAGGGGCTAGGGTTGAGATTTTCAACAGCAACTGAGAGATGTAGACAACTTCCATTGGGAAGCCCTGGTTGGCTTTGAATATTTCAACCTGGAATTTTTTTTTTCAGTGGCAGTGTAAATATCCAGCAGTCTTTTCATGGTCTATTTTAAGTTTGTTGGCGTCCTGATGTTAATAAAATTTAGGTTTCAGAGTAGCAGCCGTGTTAGTCTGTATTCGCAAAAAGAAAAGGAGTACTTGTGGCACCTTAGAGACTAACAAATTTATTAGAGCATAAGCTTTCGTGAGCTACAGCTCACTTCATCGGATGCATTTGGTGGAAAAAACAGAGGAGAGATTTATATACACACACACAGAGAACATGAAACAATGGGTTTATCATACACACTGTAAGGAGAGTGATCACTTAAGATAAGCCATCACCCACAGCAGGGGGGGGAAAGGAGGAAAACCTTCCATGGTGACAAGCAGGTAGGCTAATTCCAGATTTGAAAGATACTAATAAAATTTAGTATCTTTCAAATCTACAGTTTATTCAACTAATTCTTAGTTCTGTGCACTAGAGCACAGCTATATGAGCCTAAAAAGCAATTTTAACCTACCTTGGTTTTGTTCATTTTGTTTTGTTACAAGGTGTTTTTAAAAAAATAAACTTTTTGAAATCTGGTGACAGTCTCAGGCTTTAGGATGTGATAACTTATTAATCTTATGTTGTTTAAATCAAACTTGATAAAAAAATTCTGCCCTGTCACTGGCCCAATTTATTATCTTAGAAGCCAATATTGCTGTATTTGTGGCTTTTGGGAGAATCAAAATTGTGTTTATAATGGAAGTGTAGTTGCAACCTTAACTTTGGAGTGGTTCCTGTGTTATAGAATTTTTTAATTGTAATAAAAGTAATAGAATGGTGGGTTTCACTTTTTGTTGTTTTTATTAGAGTAATAAAACTAATGTAAGATATAATTGTAAATCCTGAAGGATCAATCTCAAATTCTTATATGGTACGTTAAATGATTCTTATAAGTATTTTAATATACTAAAAGAGAGCTGTAAATATTTGCAAATGTATTGTTAAAGTACGTACAGTAGACTTGGCAGATGTATTGGTTGAAATATAATTTTTTAAATTAGATTATGAAACTATAATATATACATAAATCAAACAGAAGTAGAAACTAAGGACCATATGTTCAATACATAGTCTTCTAAGGGGACATCTACACAGCAAAAAATCCCCTATGGCAGCGAGTCTCAGAGCCCATGTCAGTTGACTTGGGCTTACACTGTGGGACTAAAAATAGACATGTAGACATTAGTGCTTGGGCTCATGTAGGTGTTTGGGCTCAGGCTGGAGCCTGGGCTCTGAGACCTTTCTCTCTTGCTGGGTCTCAGACCCCTGTCTCTAGCCTGAGCACAAATGTCTACATGGCTATTTTTAGCCCCATAGAGCAAGCCCTGGGAGCAAGTCAATTGATACGGGCTTTGAGACACGTTTTGTTGTGTTTTGTTTTTGATTTTTGCTCTGTAGATAAACTCTGAATCTATGTTTAGGCACCTAAATAAGTGGCCTTGTTTTGAAGAGTGAGCATCAGTGAGAGTTAGTGCCCAAGTGCAGGCTTAGAAGACATCATTATGTAACGGAGGAACTATATGTATTGACATAATGTTCTCAAGAGAACCACAATTATCTCACCAGACAAGAATGATGTAGTAATGCCTGAATTCATGCTCCAATTAGCAGTATGTTGTGGTATGGGACATAAAGTATTATGTTTTAATCCCTTCTTTTACACATTTTTAGCATTTTAGAGTCTATGCTACAAGCTTTTTTAAAGAAGTTAGCCACTTGATGACTAGATTAAAATGTGATATCCACCCATCACAACTTCTAACGTTTGTCTTGCTGACTCCCTTTAAAAATCAGTTCTTTTATTTCTTTGGAAAATTACATGACCTTTATAATTAGGTACATTGTAGAAAGAACTATTGGTTACTTCTATTTTTGATACTTAAAATAGTGATTAAGACTAAGGTTTGCAGGGTATTAAACTAGATTTCATTGGTCCTAGTATCTTAAAAAGGATAGATTCATCTCTGAAGCTGTAGGTGTTACTTTATATATTAGTTGACCAAGATCATAAATCCTTTTTTAGAAACCTTAGCTTTATGAAATCTTTCCTGATAATTTTTATGAAAGAGATATTTTTCTCTTTAGTTTAACAGAAAATGAAAATTTTCTTATAGGAAATAAAGAGCCAATAAACTAATTATTCAGTTCAGTACATTGGGGTTATGTTTGTCTGAGCTTTTTGTTTTCTGTTTGTTTTGGTTCTCGCTTTTTCTTTTGTTTCTTTTTTTAAAGCAAGTTTGTCCCTTTTTATTATTAAATTATTAATTTAATTTTGACACCTTAGAGAATGATATACATGAAGATACAGTAATGATTGGCAATTGGTTTTCTTCCACTAGTGAAAGACACATAATCTGTACTCAGAGATGTATAATTCATTTCTTGCTTCTCTGTTTGCGAATCTGGGGAATGTCCTGTATATTATTTTACAAAACTGTCTCCATGTGCAGTCTGATGAAATGTATATGTAAGTCATTTATTATAAATGTAATATGGAATGAATTTTTCAGCTACTTTAGGGAAAGTATTTCTGTCTCTGACAGAGAGAAGAAGGAATATTATCAGTCATAACTGTAAAGCAATAGTGCAAGCCCTCCAAAAAAGAAAGGGGGGAGAGATATCAGTTTGATGTTATGTCTTAACTATACCACTGCTAATCTTAAGCTAATTTTTTACATTGGTGGTTTGCACAAGTAAAGGGGTGGGGGAAATGAATCAGAGATTACGTTCATATTATAGGCAATATTCTGGTGTCAGAATAAGGATTTACATTAATAGAAACTCAGACTCTGATTCAGTGACCATCTATCTTGTTTTTAATGTGTTTTGCTTAATGTTTGTGGCATAATCCTACCTGTATGTAGTGACCAGCTAACATAATCAATTTTAACTGCATGGTTACAATATAAACTTTATATTGCTTTGAAATGATTGCCTTTGAACCACTATATTAGCATATTCTTCCTCATCAAGCTCACTTAGTTATTGCCTACATGAGGGCTGCAGATAATTTGCATAATGTGAAGATTTCCAGCACACCCCATAAGGCAGTTCATCCCATGGAAAGTAGGAGTGAGATTTTCAAAGGTGCTCAGGATTGATTTAATTCTGCTCCATTTGCAGGTGATGGGAGTTTTACCATTGACTTCAGTGGGACAGAGGTAGACCAATGTTGATTGCTTTTGGAAATTCCTCCCTATCAGTATTAGTTTACAATATGCCACTGAGTTCCAAGTGGAAAATCAAGATGCCAGATTGGACGCTGGGTCGTGGAGTCTCCACATTCCCCATGTTAAAACAGAGGACAGATCAGAGCCACATTGTAAAATATTTATGGGCTGCATTTGGCCCCACTTTACTCCTCCCCTCCGCAGTCTTTAATTCTGTAAAACTGTAAATCTTTCTAATATACCTAATAATTTGTATTTGTTTACTTGGTGGATTTTACTCAGATATAGCAAATTGGATTAACTGATATGCAATGATACGGTGCTCTTTATTCTTTATAAAATCTTAAGTATGCTTCACTGACTAAACTGTATGTTGTTTTCCAATAGCTATTCCACAAGCCTGAGAAAAGGAATTTAATATCAAGAATTCATTATTACTGTAACATTGTTTTCCCAGCATGCTTTGAGCCCTCAGTCTAGTTGAAACTGATTTTAGCTATTCTGTAATTAATACAGTCAGAAGGCCTGACTGCTGCAAAAAAAACAAACAAAAACCACCAGTACAAAGAGACTATTACAACAGAAAATGATGAAAGATTTCCCTTTTTTTCATTGCCAGTGATACCATGTGATAGGTAGAAAAGACAAAATACTTTTTTCTGGAAAAGGTTAAAAGTTGCAATTTCATTAAACTACAATTTATAGGGTGAAATCCTGGCCCGTTTAACATAAATATGAATTTTGCCATTGACTTCAATGGAGTGAGGGTCTCGCTCATAAGAAATAAAAACATTTCCAGGTAACTGAATGAAAGTTCTCTACAATCACAATTTTAGCAACATTTTCAGTTCTTATAAATTTATCTAGACCTTGTGAATTTGAACAGGCTTTCCCTCACAAAATTACCAGTATTTCGTGCCTCTGGCTGGGCAGTGACAACACACTTTCTTCTTTGAGTATGTATCAGTGTGGATACCACTGTAGAAGCTCATGTGCGTCATGCACACAAGATCAGAGCCTTGTGAGTAATAGTGTCTAGCGCAGACCACACGTGGACCCTGAGTCTCCTCATGCTCCTGAATGAAGGCATAAAGTGCGGGGCGGCTGCGACTCTGCTTCAGTTCCCTCTTACCACTTGTGCAGCAAGATGGAACCGAGCGAGTGTCCAACCTGCTAGGCTTTAGCTCTGGCAAAATCTTCAAATCTTCTTCAGAACTCATCCGTTTCATCTCTAAAGAACTGCCGTGAATGATGTTAACCTGTTTGGACTGAATTTGGATTGTCAGACACTCCCATCCCCATGTACAGCCCTCCCCTTTTCCGGACACCTCTGCATGGCAGATTCATGCCCTGCATTTCCTATGACACACTAATCCCATTAAAAGTCCAAGAAAGTTCCATTTACCAAGTAGATGCTTAGTATGCCTTTCATTCTCTGGTACCAGACAAACCAGCTTCTTACAGCCCAAGTTCCAGATACTTTAAGTCATTTCAAGTCTTCTGAGGATTGTAGAGAAAGGCATCCATCATACAAGAAAGATCCCATAAGTTACTGAATATTTTGGCCAGGGCTAATTGACCCTGCTAAGGCTCTGTGGCAAATGTCAGCCATAATACCACCCGTGATGAGTTGCCCCACTTAGGATGCCACCTGATGTGCTGAGATACCACTGAGCCCACCTGTTATGCCAGCCTGTGCACCCTTTTAACTGTCTTGCTGAGCCAGGCCATTAAGCCTCCTCCAGCACACACACACAGGCAGGGCCACACCCAACTGCAGAACGACACAGACACTGAGATCAGTTCTGTGACAACTCAGTTTAAGGGACTTGCCCCAGCACTCAGGTGTCCACCTTCCTTGGAGTGCAGATCCAAAGGTATATTATGAAACCTGCCTCCCCCCTCAATGTGGAGGAAGGTATGCACAGCCTCTTACCCCTCCCCACCCCCCAAATTATGGATTGTACAAACGGGGTTATATTATAAACAAGAAATAAGTTTATTAACAACAAAAGGTGAATTTTAAGTGAATAAGAGATAACAGACAGAACAAAGTAGATTACTGATCAAATAAAGCAAAATACGCAAGCTAGGCTCAATATACTTAAGAAACAGGTTACAAATTGTAATTTCTTACCCCAAATGTTATTTTAAGCAGGTTGCAAAATTTCTGAAGCTTACAGTTCCAGTTATATTCCTTTTCAGACTGGATCCCTGTCTCAGTCTGGACTCCCCCTTGCCTTCCCTTCAGGTGTCTTTAGCAGTCTTTCTTCTTGGGCAGCCAGGCCATGAAGAGGAGTCCTGTTTGCCTCCCTCCCCACCCTTAAATAAGATTTACATAAGGCGGGAATCCTTTGTTTCCCAAACTTGACTCCCCATCCCTTTTAGGGGAAAGCTACAAGAAGTCCAAGATAATGTTTAGTATCAGGTTACAAAACCACCTGACCTAGTAGTGTCTCAGCTACGTCCCAGGACGCCTCCCAGGAGGGGAGAGATTAGTATCTTCACAGTCTTGTTGTTCCTTCCTAATGGCTCATCAAATCTGGTGGCATGTCATCTGGTGGGTGTCTTCCCAATATACACCTCGTTGTAATTGTTATAGTCCGTATTTCTAACTTTAGGTACAGAAATGATACATGCATACAAATTGGATAATCACATTCAGTAAATCATAACCTTTCCAATGATATCTCCCATGAGCCATCTTCCATAAAGACAGGTTTCAGAGTAGCAGCCTTGTTAGTCTGTATCCGCAAAAAGAACAGGAGTACTTGTGGCACCTTAGAGACTAACAAATTTATTAGAGCATAAGCTTTCATGGGCTACAGCCCACTTCATCGGATGCATAGAATGGAACATATAGTAAGAAGAAATATAAATACATACAGATAAGTTGGAAGTTGCCATACAAACTATGAGAGGCTAATTAGTTAAGATGAGCTATAATCAGCAGGAGAAAAAACTTTTGTAGTGTATCTCAGTTATGTCATATCCCTATCATAAGCATAATTTCATAAAGAATATGGAGTGTAATGTCACACCATCAGTTGCAAAAAAGGTAAAAAAGCCAGGTCCCTCAAAAAGGTTTAGCCTAGATCTACTCCATTCCAACCTGGACTGTTTGGTCATCTCGGAGGTGCAGGAGAAATCCAAATCGAACAGAAGCACTTCAAAGGATAAGGACCCAAAAAATTGCAATCTATTTGAGAGTAAATCCTACTCCTCCACCTCCTTTCAACCAGGAGAAATTTGCTCTGACATCTTCACAACCAATAGAGTTTATAAGAGTTTGCAAGAGGCAAACTGCCAGACCCGTTTGTCCAGATAAGTCTTTTTGACCTTGAATAGAGTGACACCCTTCCTATCAAAGCTCTAAAATGAGAACAGGAAAGAGCTCAAACATATAAATAACAAAAGCCAATTAGTGGCCATGTTGGCTTTATAGACCATAATGGATGTTTCTGAGACCATAGCCAAATCTATGGTCATTAAAGAGACTATGCACAGAACAACATGACTTCAAGCATTGGGGATTCCCAGGGAAGTACAAACCACAACGACATGGAATTATTTGTTGAGCCAATGGTGCTTTTTATTCCTTAAAGATTCCTTATCATTGTGCATTTCCTGGGAATCAACAGTCCTGCCCCATTCTGCAATCCATATTGTCCTTAGCCCCAGACATCTTGTCACACCAGACAGCCTGATTTATCATGCCAAGAAAATAACTAGGTATAACTGAAGTTGCTAGTCTTTTTCCTCTTCAGCAATGTACCTTTCCTTCACAGCACCCCTGGAAATTGACAGAACTATCAGGATTCACTCAATGTGCAGTGGCAGTCAAAAAAGTGAACAGAATGCTGAGAATAATTAAGAAAGGGATAGATGATAGGACAGAAAACATCATATTGCCTCTATATAAATCCATGGTATGCCCATGTCTTGAATGCTGTGTACAGATGTGGTTGCCCCATCTCAAAAAAGATATATTGGAATTGGAAAAGGTTCAGAAAAAGGCAACAAAAATTATTAAGGGCATGGAACTGCTTCCATATGAGGAGAGATTAATAAGACTGGGACTTTTCAGCTTGGAAAAGAGATGGCTAAGGGGAGATATGATTGAAGTCTATAAAATCATGATTGATGTGAAGAAAGTGAATAAGGAAGTGTTGTTTACTACTTCTCATAACACAAGAACTAGGGGGCATGAAATGAAATTAATAGTCAGCAGGTTTAAAACAAATAAAAGGAAGTATTTCTTCACACAACACACAGTCTACCTGTGGAACTCCTTGCCAGAGGATATTGTGAAGGCCAAGACCATAGCAGGGTTCAAAAAAGAACTAGATAAATTAATGGAGGACAGGTCTATCAATGGCTATTAGCCAGGATGGGCAGGGATGGTGTCCCTAGCCTCTGTTTGCCAGAAGCTTGGAATGAGCAATGGGATGGATCACTTGATGATTACATGTTCTGTTCATTCCCTCTGGCCACTGTCAGAAGACAGGATACTGGACTAGATGGACCTTTGGTCTGACCCAGTAGGGTCTTTCTTATGATCCACAACAAAGCCAGTCCAAAGAGCAAGATCTTTGAAAGGTGCCTTATACCATTCCATCAGACATGGTCTGTCATAATATCAGACAGATGGGTGCTAGAGATTGTCGCCCATGACTACCCCCATCCAATTCCGTGTTTTTCCTTCCACCCACCCCCATTTCACATCGGTCTTCTCATGAGAGCTGCTTCTAAGCAGAAGTGGCCACCTTGCTTAGGAATCGTAGTGGACATGCCATCAGAATTCAGGGGATGAGGCTTCTACTCCTAGTATTCCTCATTCACAAGAAGAAAGGGGGTCTTCATCCTATCCTAGGCCTGAAGACACTGAACAAACACATGCCCCACCTCAGATTCAGGATGATATTGCTTGCCTCCATCATTTCATCTCTCCAAGCTGAAGACTGGTTTGTGACTTTCAGCTTGCAGGATGCATACTTCTATATAGGTATCCACCCTTCCCACAGGAAGTACCTGCTTCACAGTAGAGTCCAACTTTACCAGTACAAGGGATTGCCATTTGAACTCTCCATGTTAGTAAGAGTATTCACAAAATGCTCATTTGAAGAAATAATGAATTCATAACTACCTGTACCTGGATGACCGGCTGATCAGAGGCAGGTCCCAGCAAGAGACCACAATAGCCATAGATTATGTATTCCGTCTTCACCCAACTTGGACTTCTTTTGGACTACAAAATAATCATCTCTCACTATCACAGACAACAAAGTTCATAGGAACCCTGATTGATTCTTGATTGGCAAGAGCCTACCTCCTGGAAGGCAGATTTTTATCTCTCCAGTCAGTGACAAATAACCTGCAATTGAATTCAATGATGCATACATGTCTGAGAATAGTGAGCAATGGCAGTGTGTACGTACGTGATTCCTTTGCCAGACTTCACCTGCAACCCTTACATCTATGGCGTAGGTTGGTGTATTTCCTGTCCAAACACTGTAAGAGTCACTGTCCCAACCCATATCCTATGAGAACTTATTTCGTGGTTGTACGCAAGCAATCAAGGGTTCCTTTCTCTGCCCCGCTTCCTGACAACACTTGGCCTCAGTGCCAGTTTAGGGTGCCCACCT
This sequence comes from Dermochelys coriacea, assembly GCF_009764565.3. NCBI lineage: Eukaryota > Metazoa > Chordata > Testudines > Dermochelyidae > Dermochelys > Dermochelys coriacea. Next base: position 59,675,213 of record NC_050069.1, read on the forward strand.
AAGCCATCTGCAGATAAAAGGGACCTGGTTCCAGGACAATTTGAAATTATATATGAACATCCTAGAGCTCAGGGCCATCTGGCTGGCTTCTATAGCGTTCCCTCCCTGTTCCGCAGAACTTTGTGGAAGATCAAGTGCACATCTTGAAGGACAATACATCCACGATGCTCTTTGTGAACAAACAAGGAGGCGTTCAGTAATTCCCTCTCTGACAGGAAGTCATGAGGTTGTAGATTTGGTATCATAACTATGAAGTAACCCTATTGACGCTTCACTTTCCAGGAGCCAGCAATAGATCTGATCACCACAGAGAACAGTGCCAATTGTCTGGACTTCTCCCTCACAGTGGGCATGAGAAAAGCCACAAGAATGATTAAAGGATTAGAAAACCTGCCTTATAGTGATAGACTCAAATGGTACATCTACACAGGGATTAAATAAACCTCTGGCTGGCCTCAGCTGTTTTGGGGTCCAGGTTGAAAAATTGCTGTGCAAGGGTGGAAGGTCTCAGAGCTCAGGCTCCAGATCATGCCCAACTGTCTACACAGTAATTTTCAGCCCCATGAGTGTGAGCCCGAGTCAGATGACCCAGGCCAGTCATGGCTGTGCTGCAGGTCTTTTATCCCTGTGTAAACATACCCAAAGATCTCAATCTGTGTATCTTAACAAAGAGAAGGTAAGGAATGAATTGATTATAGTTTATAAATATCTACGTGGGGAACAGAGAAAGGTACAACACAATCCAATGGCTGGAAGTTGAAGCTCGACAAACTGAGATGAAATAAGGCATAAATTGTTAAGTGAAAGTAATTCACCATTGGAACTATTTATCAGGGGCTGTGGTGAATTCTCCATCACTGACTGTGTTTAAATCAAGATTGGATGTTTTTCTTAAAGATCTGCTCTAGGAATTATTTTGGGGAAGTTCTGTGGCCTGTGTTATACAGGAAGTCAGACTAGATGATCATAATGGTCCCTTCTGGCCTTGGAATCTATGAATGAATCTATGAATCGGTTGCTGTCACCCTTTTAACATTTTTTTTGTTTGGTATTTAAAGCCAAATTTCAAATATTCCCAATGCACATCTGGCATCCTGAGGACCACATTGTAATTTGGACTGAAATACCCAATTGTGACAAATCTACAGAAATCCATTAATCTGGAAATAAATACACTGTTTTTTAAAAAAGCAAACAAACAAACAAACAAAAAAACTTGTGCTGTTTCTTTTGCAGGAAGTATGTCCAAATTTTACCTCCAATGGGACAAAATTAAGATGTGCCTTCCACACATTTTCTTTGAAAAGTACAAGAGGAGTGCTCTAACTCGGACTTCCCAAAATGTATTTAAGTTCCAGGGTCTCAAGAGGTTTCTGCTGTTTCTGTGTAGTCACATTAAAGCCTCTACCTGAATTTCATCCAGTTCAATGGTCTGACAAAACATTAAAAGAAAGGAAAAAACTGATTCCCTTGACTTTTAGAGTCTCACTTTATATTCTAGGTTTTAAAGTATAATTTTGCTCCAGATAATTTTCTGTTTTCATTTTAAAAGTTTCTCTATTTCCTTCCTTAAATGAAATGAAAGAGGCTAACAAATCTGCTGGGTTATTTTGAAGCGAGCTGAAAGTATCTCAATGTGCGGTTTGAAACATTAATGTCTAAGCCGTATTTTTAAGAACAGGTTAGACAAGAAGTATGAAGAGACTCTTGAAGTGTTTGTTTATGTATTTAAGCTTCTTGGATAGTTAAAACAGCACAGATTTGAGACATTTTTCCTCAGTGCAGTGCTAAACAGTACATTGACAACTATGCACATATAAAAGACTTCAACTATTAAATACTCGTGACATCAATATACTGACCCCCTGACATCAACACTAAACTCAGCTGAAACTTTATTGCCACGAGAGAGGAGAAATCAGGTAAATCTAAACACAAGCTCCTTACAGAACTCTAGAAAAGACCATTTCAGCCAGTCTAGGGTCTCTTCTTTTTTCCCCATTCATCTGTGTAACTCTCATTGCTAGTAAGAACAAATAAGGACAGAATAACCCCTTATCCTCTATGCAGCATGGAACATACATATATTGGTCCAATAGTATTGTATATTTAAAGAATATTTGATTACAGCATTTCCAAATATTTTTAATTGTGGTAAGTACTGAGAGAGGATTCCACTGGAATGAAAACATAGCTCTTATTGGCCCTTTCTCGTGTGTGTCTGTGTGTGTGTGTGTGTGTGTGTGAATAAGTATTGGTCCCAGTGCAGCTGTATTTACACATGCAGAACTTCCATTGATTGTAATAGGGGTTACACTTATTTGACAGCATGATTAGAGGAGATTTAAGCTGTAACCACCTACAACAGAAGCCAACAAGCTGCACAAAAAGGACAAGACAGTAAAGGCATTCCCTGATTTTGTTTTATAAAAATGGGTTTTCTAATTCCATTGTACTCTACAAGAATAATAATAATTTTTTTTAAAATCCCTATATCATCTGGCTCCTGCATTGTCAAGGTATATTGAGTAATGAGATTATTGACTTTGTCTGAGTCTAAATCTACACTGTTTTGGTATCAAAGTGACCATCTGGTAACAAAAGGATCCTAAGATCCTACTATCATCATGCAAAACAGGAGAGGAAGATATGTTTTTGAAACTATAAAACTGTGTATTTTGTAGCAGTTAATCCCCATTTGAAATAAAATGGGCTTGTATATTGTAGCACAAGCAAATGTACAAAAATATTGAGAGTATAAATTATGATACTAAAGGATTTTTTTTAGTTTATTATCAAAACTAGCATTTGGCAACAATACCAGTGTTTTATTTTAAATATTGGGAAAGCATCTGAAAGTTAACACTCAACATTTTTTTCTTAGGCTGTTTGGTCTAATTTATTTTGATTTTTTAGAAGTAATTTTAAAAGACAAATTATTTTAAACACTTTTACCAGCCACAGAAATGTTAATTAATTTACTCAAAGACAGTTAATAAAAAGTCTGCAAAGGAGACTGTTTAATATTTACTAACATAAATCCTCAAATAGAAGAAAGGGTTAAAATAAGTGATTGAAGGAAAAGATAAAAGGTTTCCTGGGTTGACTATTATTCCAGTGGTCTGGCTTCAACTTTGCAGTAAAGGGAATAATTTTTATGGGAATGTGGTTATTCACAGCAAGACTACAGTTGGTGTCAGTGTGAAAAATTCTTCTTTGGTAGAGTGTCTCAGCAGGAATAACAGATCTAAAAGAAATTACAGAGAACACTGACTGGTGCAAGTGACAAATTATGTTTACAAATTGATGGGCAAACCCATCAGAGAGGAAGAAATGGGGACAGCAGTAAATCAGAGATTTGTTCCTAGGAGTATGCAGTCTGCCTAAACTTTCACAAATTACTTATATTCTGAGTTATGATCGTTTTTTTGTTGTTCTTGTTTTGGTTTTTGGTGGTGGTGGTGTAAAGTGAGTAAGGCTTTTAGATTGTGGAGCTAGATTTTGATCTCAGTTCTGTTGGTGCAAAATATGGAGTAACTCCATTGAAGTCAATAAAGTTACTCCAGATTTACACCAGTGCACCTGAGATCAGAATCTGGCCCACTAAGTCAAATACTGCTCTGGTTTACATCTGTACAAACCAGCTATAGTCCATGAGGTTGCAGAAGTCTGAAATAGGGCAGAATTTGACCCTTTTTAATTTTTTTTAAAGTTATCTCATTACATGTTCTCTAAACTGCTTAATATATTTGTAATTTTTTAATGAAAAAGACACTGTTTAAGTAGTGGAAGCCTGATTCTTAGCTTACTCTACAGTACACTAAAATTATTTTAATTTGGTGAATGTTATCCAACATGATAATATATTGCACTTATGTAGCTCACATATCTGAAAATTTCAAAGTGCTGTATAAACAATTAGGCCACCCAACACACCTCTGTAAGATTGGTGTTATCTCCCGTTTTCAGTAGGAGAAATGGAGGCACTTAGAAGTTAAGTGATTTGTCCGAGATTGCATAGCAGTGTGTGGCAGAGCCAAATGGAGAATTTAAGTCTTATGGTTTCCAGTCACTCATTTGACTCTATAGAAAGCAAAAAAAAAAACCCACCAAAACCAATAATACTTTCTCTTTGTGAGGCAGACATGTGCTGGATTCTCTTTTTTTTTTTTCTTGTGTCTCTGTAAAAAACATTAAACTTGCAGATTTCTCCCAGAGCTTTAAAAATGCCCACGTAGCATGATGGGGTGAACGTGTGCTTCATATTTCCTTTGCTATGATGAGCTCACTAAAGTGGCTACATCAACAGAGACATAAATCAACAGAGTTGTGTCAATTTCAAGAAAAAATTATAATTACAGGAAAAAAATGTTTGTCAAATAGGAAAGGACAATCTTGGTAGTCAGTGGACATTGACTACTCTTAAAGCAAATATCAAGATTTGTTGGTCCGAGAATTAAATACTGACTGAGATGAGGCCACATTCACTATTTTTCTCATAGATCAATGAGCCTGATATTCTCTGAAGCCAGAAGCCAACATAAACATTCTTACATATATTCTAAATGTCGTACTTCAAAATGTCTGGAAATTGCCCCATTATTGCTCCAGATAATAAAAAGATTTCTGTTTGAAAATGACTTTCAAAAAAGGAAATATAGATAAAACTGTTGACCTCTGATAATCATCTCAGAATGCAATCATTTGCATAGGTGATCTGATTGATAAAGCCTAATAATATCAAAAACTGAAGATGTAAACAATCTGGCTCATCGTGTGCTTTCTCATTTTTGCTAAGTGATCTCCATTTAGCCATGGACATGGGGCCATCAGCCATCGTCATGTTGCTGGGTCTGTCAGCAGTGTTTTACACTGTTGATCATGAGATGTGGCTGACTTCCAGAGAGAACTGGCAGGAGTGGGTGAACAGAATGATCTACTTTGAAATGTATGCGTGTCTTTGTAAAAGTCACAGGTCTTTTGGCCACAATGCTGAATCCTGTCTCCCATCTAAGTCAACTTGCATGTAAAACTGCTAGAGGAGATTCTGGATTTTTAACATGGATTTTCAGACCCATCAGAAAGCAGATGGATGAAAGACAACTGGCTAAATTTAGTCCCTGAAAAAGACACAGGGATTGCTGATAGGAAAAGAAGGACGCTATATGGCCAGACTGTAACTTCACTCTAAATTGTGTGAGGACATTTCCCCACCCAGTCCCCAGTCATCATCTGTGGAGTCGGTGTCATTCTGGACTCTGCATTGCCCCAGAATTCCCAAACAGCATCAGTTGTCAAAAATGCGTTTTATCATTTTTCAGCTAAACTTCAAATAATAGTTTACAGAGGCTACACCTCTTCCTGTCAAAGAAGGAACCAGCCATAGTGAGTCAAGTGTTTAGCATGTCAAGGCTTGATTGCTGCCAAATTCCCTATATGGAAATAACGGTGAATACCATGACAAAGCTTCAGATAGTCCTACACGTTGTGGGCCACCTTTTGAATAATAAAGCCTTCTGAAAACACATCATCTCAAGACCTGTAGGAGTAGGAGACTGTGCCTTCTCAGCAGCTGATCTATTGTTGTGGAACTCCCTTTTGCTAAGTATCACAGTGATGATGGATCTCAGGGTAAGCGGGGGAATAGTCCTGCTCTTGTGGGGAACTTTCCTGGCTTCTGTACTACCCCGGTGAAGTGGGTTAGCGAAAGGATCTGAATCCTCGCTCCCACTTCCTTTACCAATGGCCTCCCTGCCCTTGAGGACTCCCCTTCCATTCTCCTGTCCAGCAGAGTCCTCATAACCCCAACAAGGCTGGGCCCAGGATTCCTGGGGGGCTCAACCCCCAACCCTGCTGTGATCACCTAGGACAGGGGTTAGAGTGTGCCCACTCCGGGGTATTCTCTCTGCACTGGGCACTTCTCTGACCCACTGACCATTACATAAAAGCTAAAGAAAATGCAAATTATTTAATCAACAATTAATTTTAAAAAGAATAAGGAATAATGGGAAAGGTTAAAGGAAATGCATCAACCCGCTCTTTGGCAGGGAACATCACAAACAGTGTCTCTGGAATGTCAGGGCAGTTCACAGTCTGTTCCTTGTAAGTCCCAGGCCTTCTTATCAGGCCCTGGCTGTGCTGTAGGGATGCTGTGGGTTGGACACTTGCTCTGGTGGTGGCCACACGCTCTCAGGCTCTAAGTGGTAGGACCCTTCTTCCCAGTGTCGCCCCCGCCCTGTCAGGGTTATGATCCAAGCCTGGCCTGCAGAGCCCCTTGGCTGAGGTGTCTCCCTGTGCTGGGCCTGCTGCCTGGGTCCCCCTCGCTCTTCCCAGCTACTCACCACACCCAGCTCCAGACTGCTCCAGCCCCAGCTGCACCACCCTGTCTCTGCACTGCTGCTGCTACTGCTGCTCTGCCTCCAGCTCCCTGGGCTGATTCTTTGGCCCCTCTGGCTCTGGTTGCTGCAGCTCTGCTCCCGGGACAGGTCTGCTTCTGTGACTCTGCTCCCAGCACTGACCTGCTTCCTGGGCTGCTTTTCTGGCCCCTCTGGCTCTGGTTGCTGCAGCTCTTCTTCCAGGGCAAGTCTGCTCTCTTTGGGCTGTGCCTCTGGCTTTGGGGCTGCAGCTCTGCTCCCCGGACAGGGTCTGCTCTCTTTGGGCTGCTTTTCTGGTCCCTCTGGATCTGGCACAGCTCTGCTCCCCAGCTTAGCTTGGGCCCCTGTTTTCTCCTTAACTCGGCCCCACTCTGTCTGACCCAGGCAATTCCAGCTCACACGGAGGACGGGACCTCCCTGGCCTCCTGACTCCCTGATTAGCCTGCCTGCCCTGTCATTCAGGCTGACCTGGAGTATTGGCCTCTCCCCATTGTTCCTGGGGGCTGTCAGTCTCAGGGTCATGATTCCCCATCGACCCTTCCCCCTTTTTAATACTGGGAGCTAGAAAACCAAAACACCCCCACTGAATGTTAGTAAGGGGGCAACTGTCCTTTTACATCAGCATGTGCAAATCGAGATACAAAACCCATCTGTCTGCAGTTGGTTTCCCTCAATAACAATCCAAGAACAGCTCAATTTCTCCGCCCTGAAGAAAAGGGAAGAAGGACGGAAAGGGAAATAGAAAGGACAAGAAGTGGGGGAGGGAATCTCCCCTCATTGCATATACAAGGGAGTAGATGGATAATGCAGTTTTCAAATTGCCTGTCTGCAGATGTAACCATTTGTTAGCACCCAGATACCCTAGTGATGGGTGCATTAAAAATACCTTGACAGATAGGTGTCATATTTTGTACTTGTTTAATATCTCAGGATCTCACACACATCATGAACATTGAATTAAGCTGCACAACCCCTTTGTGATGTAGATAAATAAGAAATAAAACTAAAGTGTGCATTCATCAGGCAATATCTTAGCTAAAAGCCTTAACACATCTGAAGTTGGCTGGTGAATGCTCACCCTGGAACATGTTGTTGCCCTTATATCTTATTGATGAAAAGATAGGAGAGGATAAGACCATTAATTTGCTCAAGCAGAGAGTTCAGTTGGGGTTAAGCAAAATGTTAGCCAGAAATGGACTAGATCAGTATTTCTAACACTTTTTGATACCAGGGATTGGCTTGCTGCCTTCCTAAACTATCAGGGAGATCTCAGGGACCATTGCTGGTCCACGGACCAATCGTTAAGAAACACTGGACTGGAGAAATCAGTGATTGGCTTCTGTTTGTTTCCTATTATGTGTCCCTCCATATTAGGTAGAGGAAGCAAAGGTTAAGTCTCCTCCTACCTTTCCCTAGCAAATCAGCTGGAGGGAGTAGATTTTACACACACGCGCGCACACACCTCTCAGCTGGAGAAAGCAGGAGCCATTGGAGTAGTAGTTTAAAATACTATGCATTAACCACCCTTTTGCCTCTTGCTTTTTCCAGATTATTGAGTGAGACTGTGGCAGTAATGGGCATAAAAGGAGTAGCCACAGGCCCCCCTCCGCTAACTGACATTAGCAAACCTTCCAAAAAATAGCTACCATTCCTGCTCCACTCAGCTCAGCAGCAGCATCTCCTTTGATACCCAGCTACTGCTGCTGAGAAGGGTAATTGGGGTCAACATCTGCCCTGTGTCATCTGGAGAAAAAGAAAGGGGAGGAGGAGGAAAAAAGGAAAGGATTTTATGGAGAAGTTCATGCTGCTCAAAATGTGGCAGATTTAGATATGCTTAGTGATAGGTTGGTGAAAAGGTTTTTTAATTAGATTGTAAGAAAGACTCATTAGCCAATTGGATTACAGTTTTCATCCAAGACATTTTATAAGCAGAATTAATATCTGTCCTAGCAATGAGGAAAGTGAGGCATAGAGACAGGTTAAGTGATTTGTCAGAGGGGGCACACAGCTGAAACAGAACCAGTGTCTTCTGTGCTTTAACCACTAGAATCCTTTCCTCTCCCAAGAATATTTAATTTTCAAGCTTCTATAGAAAATACAGCAACTTCATCGTATTGCAAAGATTTGTAAGTGTAAAGTATCCAAACAACTCTGAGAATATGTCACTAAAAATTGTATGTGCTTAAAAATGTACCTTTGTTTTAGTTGGTTCTTATAGATTTTCCATGAAGTAAATCTTGAAATATTAGCCATGTTCATCGATTTTCTTCCTTTCTTTTAAATGTAGCCATTTTTTATTTCCCCCGACTTTTATGAGTCACAGATTTGATTTGATTTTTCAACAAAAGTGTATCCACATATAGTATGAATCATGTCATAAAGAAGGTATTTACAGTGTGAAGTGCTGAGATTTTAAAGTAGGGTGAATCTGACACTTTAAACTTTGCTTTCTGTGCTTTCCAGGAAGGAAGAATCATTTAAACAGATCCACCTGAGTGGTATTTTGTCAGTCAGATAGCAGATTTGTCAGGAGAACTACACTTTTTCCTAAAGTATATTCTGTGTGAAATAACTAGTCAGTTTGGCAGACTTCTAGCAAAAATTTGAATTGCCAAACTGTAATTCTAAACTTTTCCCACCTTCCCTATGTAATGACATACATTGGGGAAATGCAGAAAGAAAACAACTACATCAAATACTACATTTCAAAACAATTATTAAATCATCTCACCACCTTCTAGATCCCAGTTTTGCAATATGATGAACACATCTGGTATGGTGTGATGTACTCTCAGAATAAGAACCCTAATTCTAAAACTATAGTCTTTGAGGGAAGCTGGGGGCCTTTGGATTTTGGAACTGTACTTGTGGTTATTGTCGTTTGCTCCAGTACATTTACTGTGGTATACCAGGATGCTTTATATTTTCAGCCTTCCCTTTCAATATTAGAAAGATTTCAGTATATCAGGTATATTTTAAAAGTGGTAAAAATACATATATAAAACTAGAATTTCAATTCTGAAAATATCTACACCTAGTCCAGTGTAAAGGTAAAGAAACGAGCAAAACAGGTAGACAGGATGAAATTGTCAGCAGTTTAACTTAGCACACAGAACCCAGTGCCAGATCCTGCTGTACACATATTCATACATGTAGCCTCATTAGATCAGATTCTGATATCAGTGGTGTTCTTCTGGATTTATATGAGTGTAATTGAATTGAAAATCTAGACTATTGATTTTTAGTGGGACTACTCCCATGGGTAAAGAGTACAGATGAGGCTCCTATTCATGTTGAGCCATGTTGTGAGTACTCTATTTAATATGAATGGAACTGGTCATGTGAACAAGGATTAGGATTTGGTCATTCATATTAGAATCTCTTGGGGCTATCGGAGGTAATCAGTTATTTTTGTCAAGCTCCAGATTTCTTGGTCAAAGTCCAGACTCCAGAGAAAATACTAAATAATAACTAAATAAAAAGATTTTTCAGTCCATTCAAAAGCATCTGGCAGTCTGGATTTGGCTCCCGGTCCTCCTATTGACTACTCCTGGGCTAGATCCTCAACTTGGGTAGGCTGTCATAGCTCAGTTGAAGTCGATGGATCTGTGGCCATTTACACCTTGAGGATCTATCCCCCCATTTGTGTAAATAAGAATAAAATATTAATGATTAATTAAAATTCACTAAAATACCATTTTAGTGTGTGTCCCTTCAATCAGTGCACAAAATTGTGTTCTCATTTACACGCTGACAAGTGAGAACAAAACATGATCCAGTGTGACTCCTGACAGGGGTTGGAGGGGTTAGACTTGCAAAATAGTAAAATGTTCCTTACTTACTGTTGGGGGAAAAATCAGCTCACTAAATAATTTCAGTTTCCAGCCCTTGGGGTTTGGAATACAGTTTTCAATCCCTTGGTGTCTGTTTAGTCACTGATTTATTCCTTTGTCTAAACCTGTTACTTAATGGGCATTTAAGAATGCATTTTTATGTGAATATAAGCTGCATAGTTTCTTTCTATCAGTTAAGTAAAATGGGAGTATTTTAAAACTCGTCAAGGTCTGTTTTAATTCCTTGACTGTTCATCCACAAATTGTCAAATGGAATGAAGTGGATTTCAAGAGCTCTCTTTGTTTTTCATATCCTGTGCCTGACCTACAGGTAATCCGCACCTTTTTTCTTCAGCACAGAATAATTGTGGTGGGAAAGCAGAGAAAATGGTAGGGTCACAAAGTGCAGACTAGACAGGGATGACAGGTTCTGCCAATTGAGTGCCAGTATTGTGAACCTGCGAACCGTAGTCCCTGCTTTTTCACATGGATTTATGTTGTATGTTAACAGGAATTCCACGATAATGGGTTAGACAGTTCAGAGCAGCACTTTAGCTTTTATTACCTCTGATTGAAAGCTAATGCAGGTTTTTGTTGTATATTTTGCAAGTACAGAAGAATAGCACTGTACAGAAGGTAAATATTTATTGCATTGGCAGATGTTTAATATTCTGTGTACAAATATAGATGTACTGAACTGTTTCTATAAATGAGATGTTTCATGATCTTTATACCAAATGAGAAATCAAGTTTTTATATAAAATTTAAATACCAGAATTAACAAACGGCAAGATTTCTGCTATTATTTTTCTAAGTTTTAATCATAAAGAGCCATAGGAACACTATTTATTTTAAAGAAATAATTGTGTAGGAATCAATAGGTTTGTAAACACATACCACACACATGAACCAGCTCTAGTACTGTACACACATCTGTCAGTCAAGCAGATGTCATCTTGTAAAGCACCCTGCACAGTTAAAGGAGAACAGAGTTGCTTGGGCAGGTTTACAGGGTGATGTACATCTCGTGTGGCAGATATCCATGTAGAAAGGGCATACTTGTGATGTCTGGAACAGACACACTAAAAGATGGTGCTGACTCAAAACAAAACAAAAACCCCTAAGCACAATAGTCTAAACTTCAAGGATTTTTTTTTAGTTGAGGATTTTTATGTAGATCACATTTTTAAAGGATTGTGACTTTTAACTTCCTATGCCAGATCTGTTCTCACATGTACATGACCAAATTTCTCTACTGTTCAGTAGGGAGAATGAAGCAGTGGATATAATTGCATAATGACAGATATGAGGTGAACAGAGAATCCCAAGGATCATTTCCTGTGAGTTGGCTAGCTTCCAGCTAGTCTCAATGGACACACTGATGTAAAACTAAATGAAAATAGCTTGCTCTGAAGGGATTTCCCCCCCACCCCTTTCTCATTTTACTTTGTAAAGCAAGGTATTGAAACAATTAGTTGACAGCATGGTGTTAGTTTTCTCACGGTAAATTAGGAAGATTAAGCAAATGGGGAAGTGCATTTTGCCTATAATCAGCAGATTTGGGGCTGTAATACTTCTGCATCCTGTTGAGGATATGTTCCTAACATTATTCATATTCTCCCTTTTCATAACGTGCAAACTTCTCCAAAGCCATCTTATACTCGCTTTTTATTCAAAGATTACAGTATTACTGTGGCTTTTTGTTGTCTTTTTTTTTTTAGTTTTGTAGCACAGAAATACAGAGGATCTACATGCTAATTATTACATCACTGCACTTGGCATGTACTACTGGCACAGATAAGATGAACCATTGCAATGGCCTTCATTTCTTTTTTATTAATTTTCCTAAAGTAAATTGAATAGTAAGGCATACTTTTATATAATTATGGCACAACCATGCCATAGGGGTGGTGAGATGAGCAGAATAATGTAAATATTTGCAGACCATTTATGCCGTAACTTAAAATTTTGTTTATGAAGCTATGTTCAGATTCGAAGCTACTTTAAGGGGCTAGATCCAGAAGGAAATACCTACGCAGGCTGGGCAGGCTTTTAAGTGTTGTGAATGATGGCTCTGGGGAATTCATGTTTGGCCACTGTGCAAGAGCAAAGTGGGGGGGGGAATAAGTTTGCAATAGGGAGTTAGCAAACGCTTTGGGAATGGAGGAGAGAGAGGACTTGAGCTCTTTGTGCTTGGGAAGACTATGCCGGACTCCTCTCTTCATCCCTTCTTTCTGGCTTTGCTGCATTTCATCTCACCTTTCTCATCTCATCCAAGGCCCATTTAAATCAATTGTCAGGCCCAAAATGCAGCTGCTAAAATGATATTTCTCACTGCTATTTTCAAATGGCTTCACTAGCCTCCCATCCCCTTCCACAGCAAGTTCAAGCTTCTTGTTATCGCCGTTATGGCTCTGCAAAGTCCTACCTGCCTGCTATCTGTACTCCAAAGAGCTAGCACAGTCCTCCCCCTTCCCATCACTGACCCCTTTCTCCCAGGTCTCCCTCCTAGAAGCCTCTTCTGTATCCTTCTGCTTTGGCTTCATGCTTTTCTGCAGGCTCCTCAGTGTGCTGAGAATTCCCTCCCTCTCTGCCTTGAAATCCTCTTTAAAGCTCACTTCCTCCATGAAGCCTTTCAGTGGCCTTTCCCCAAAGATTTATAAAAACCAAGAACAAAACCTGCAAGGCTTCCAGACTGTAGCTATGCAACATGGTTCGGAATTGAATTTGTCCTTTTAGGGTTGGCGGCTGACTTGATCTGTGTGTATAGAGCTGAGCACACTGACAGTGCCCAATAAATGATAAAGTAGCAGCCTCCATGACTATATAGCCAGTGTTTTCTCCTTATCAATAGAAGATACACGTGCACCAAGGGTAAAATTTTCAAATGTGCGTAGGTGACTTAGTAGCCTTGGTCCCATTTTCAAGTGTCTTGAGTAGCTTGGAAGCCTAAATTTCATTCAAAATCAATGAGATTTAAGCTGTTCAGTGTGTAAGTCACTGAAAAATGGGACTGAGACTCCTAAATCACTTAGGTGCTTTTTAAAATTTGGGCCCCAGACAATACTGAATGCATTTTCCCTCCCAGTGATCATTCTTGCTCTTCAGAGTAACATCTCGGGTTGTATGATCAGAATCCCAAAACTGGATGCAAACATATCACCACTTGCAGTCCCTGATGAGGATTTCCAACTGGATGTGCTGAAATTACAAGGTCAACACATTTTAGAGTAAAACACAGCCTTTTTTCAGCGTAATTCACCAGGTACTTTTACTGCTTAGCGCGTTGACCCATCCTGCCCATCTACAGTAGAATCTAGCACCTTTAATGCAGAGATGGTATCTATGCTGATTCTAATATAACAAAATACATATATGAATAAATCATATACATTTATTCTAAGTTCAGCATGAATACTGTGTTTCTGAAGGGACTTATAAATTTTTCACAAAGTTGTAGACCTACATATGCTAAAGGCATGAGAGGGAGAATAAAAGCAATGCCTGGATATAATTTATTATCATATACTGTATTTACAGTATGAAAACTTTTAAACTTTATTTGTGTGTGATTCAGTGGCCTGATGCATCTATAAGAGAGGTACGGAAAAGATGTTATTCATAGTTTTCTTAAAACATTTAAAAGGTGTGTTTATAAAAAGTTGTTTCCCTCTTCTGAGGAGGCTTTTTTAGAAGTGCTTTAGGATTTTCTGAAAGTCTTTGTGTTTTCATTGAAAGAGACCTGTGCAAAAATGTATTGATAAAGAATGAAAATTCTCTCACTCTGTCACTCCATAAACTTCATTTAATCAAATCCCTATGAGATCTGTTTGGTAACCCATGGTTTTAAAATGTTAAGACCTGACATTTGTTGAGAATTATAGCTAACAAAGATACCAAACAAAGCTTCAAGCAGCTGCCTCTTCTTGGGGGCAAAAAGCCCCAGACAAAGCAAGCAGGTGAAAACAAACATAGGATATTCCAGAAGAATAGGCAGACTAGATTAATTAACAGTCAAGAGATAATTGGCTTCTGCAAAAAGATTTCCTGCTAAATGAGTTAAAGAAAAGCATTTTTCCGTCTGGTGTCCAGGGCTTGAAAAATTTACCCAACACCCACTAACCCAAACTCTTAGTCAGCTAAACAGAGTGAAAAATAGCTGTGCCACCCTGTCTCAAACCATGCTTAGCCCCAAAGCTATAGTCCAGCATTTAAAAGGAACAAAACTGTTGCATACTGTTTGTGACCTCTGTTTAATTGTAACATATTGTCAGTCAATTTTCTATTTAATCCTTTCTAAATTATATTTTGCCTCCCTTGCTTTTATTTTACCTTCTTTCCCATCCTGACTTCACCTTTTTTTTATTTCCTATAACAGATCATAGAATATCTTTCTCTTTGTAGTTTTCCAGATGTTTTCTCTTTTTCTTCTCATTCTCTACATTGTGTTCTCTGCCTCTTCCAAAAGATTTTCTCTCTCTACTTTTTTCCCCCACTTATCTTTGCAAAATCAGTCAGTCTCTCTCTCTAATTTATCCTATCTGCTGTTGAGCTCAGGAGGGGAGGAGAAGGTTACAGGGTCAAAGTCCTTTTTATCAACCCATCCAGGTAAGCAGGCAACTACCTCAATCCCAGCTGCTGGGAAAGGAGAAGGTGCTTATAATGCCTACTAGGATGCTGTCCCTAGCTCCTGTCTTTTGTATCCCACCTCTGACAAGTGGGGGTCCTGTCTACTTTTTAGTTCCCTAGCCCTTAGACCGTCTCTGGCTGTTAGCAAGGAACAAGGAGCATTCTTACTCTCACTATTCCCATC
This sequence comes from Dermochelys coriacea, assembly GCF_009764565.3. Lineage (NCBI taxonomy): Eukaryota > Metazoa > Chordata > Testudines > Dermochelyidae > Dermochelys > Dermochelys coriacea. The sequence goes on from NC_050069.1 coordinate 59,690,233, forward strand.
TACTGTCCAAGAGTTTCCGGTGCCTGGGTGGGCTGGGAGGCTTCCACTACTCTACCCTCCCTCAGCCTCTCCTGTGTGGTGGGATGGGTCTCCACTACTTCCCTTAGCTTGGTGGCCATTGCAAGTGGTGTGTCTCCTTCCCATAGTCTGTTTGAGCCTTCCTCGCTGGTGACTAGCTCCATCTGCAATTTATTGCTCTCCCAGGCTTTGATAGAATGAAATTGACTGGATTCTTGTCCATTTCACTGCTGCAAACAGGTTTCTGAATAGCTGCATGGAAAACAGAAGATTCATGTGTCACTCTCCTGCAGCAGGTTGGAAAAATCCCTCTGAGCAGCAGAGGCACGGAAGCATGTTGTGTGTAGACTCAAAATGACAACACTGCATTAATTTACATCTGCAGCTTACATATGAATGCTTATTGTCACACCTATACAGACTAGAAACTCGTTTTTGAAATGAAAACTTAGATTCTACAGGAGTTGATGTCACATGACCAAGAAATTTTCTGCTTGTATCAGCCAAGTTGATTTTCAAGCCTTTCTAGCATCAAATGTGTAGTTTTAGTTTTGGGCTTTGACTGTGCATCAAATCCATTGTATCTGCCAAAGCAGGCAATGCCTTGGATGATGGTTAAATCTGAACAAATATAGTCCTGCCTCTCACATCATGGTTCATTTTTATTTCTCTTTTAGCTAAACTACTATTAATTCAATACAAAGGTGCAACAAAATTCTTGTCACTGTATGAACTGCACACTTTACAAATACATAGAATAGTTATAGAGTAAATATCATTATTTTTCTAAATAGCTTTAGAAATTTTTCTAAGCTGTGTCTTCAGATAGCAACCTATGTTTTGTTTTGTTTTACTTTAAAAATTCACAGCCATCATGTGAGGCCAGATAGACTTTCTTTTCCTTTTTTCTTATCTGAGGTTGTTGACCTCAGGAGAGGAGGAGAAGGTTACAGGGTCAAAGTCTTTTCCTCCTTGGAACTTGCTGCTTGCTGGGAGAAGACTGGCTGGAGAATAGATGTTTTAGAACAGGGGTTGAAGGTCATGATTTTAATTCTGTTAGGGAACAGCTGGTTTGAGTTTCTTTCCACTTCTATCTTCCCTCCATCCCTCACAAATCCATGGAGAGAGAAAAATTTGTTCAGAGGGAAGCAGTAACACAAAAATACACAATTCCAGTGTTTTAGCACATCAAATGTATCATCTTTGTTATGGGGCTTCATGTTAGGTGGGAAAAGAAGGCATTATTGAAATATTTGGGACATACTGTTTTATACACTGGATTCAGTTTGAATTACAATGCTAGAGATTTGCTTATTTACCTGCCAAATGTCAAATTGTTAATAGTAATTCATGTTCCACTGCCTTTGAATGACAAACAACACGTACTATTACTTTGTAATTTACTGAGATAAAGCTAATTATAAATGTATTATATTAAAGTTTATATACAAGGGACTGAAGAAAGGTCATTTGACTTGGCTATTTCTATTTAGATTTTTTTTCATCTTTGCATGCTGCTTTCATACACTAAGACCAAAGAGAGAGAGAGAAGCTCACAACTCTCAAATGAATGGCAAACTAGGAACAGATTTTTTTGTCTGCACTCCTCTGAAACATTGGCCTCAGGCTATGTTGGTGTGTGGCTCAACAGCAATCAGAGGTCATAATTTCATTGGCGGTTAGCATCAGGTTTAATTTTTCTAATATGTTACATTTACCAAAATGTCTGGTTTCAGTTATACTTATGCACTGACTGAATCAGCTTTGAGCAGCATGATGTTTTAAGGTACCTGAAAGGGTACGAGAACATTTATGGAACACATACACTAATTGTTTTTAACCACTTTCCTTTCTAAATACAAAAATGTGTTTTCAGAAAGCCATATAATAGTAGCAGTAGTAGTTAATGACAGTGCACTTTTTTCTATGAACGGAACACAAAAAATGGGTAAAATTGTTGATTTAACAAGACTGCCATCTACTGATTTACCCAATCAAAAAAGCCCCTGATGAGCAGATCTTTAAGCCTTTTGTTTTTTTAATTTAGCCTAATAATAATTAATAAGGAAAAATCTGTCATCTTAGGAATGCGACCAGGTTCATATAGATGATGTGTCTTCAGATGACAACGGCCAAGACTTAAGGTAAGTCAGAAGCGACCAAGATAATATATTGGTTTTTGCAAGTTATTTTCCTGGAAAAATGGTAAAATACCATGAAATATATATTGGGCAAAGTTCTGCCTTCATTTATGCCTTTGAAACCACATCAGTGTCACTATTATACCTGACAGTTAATTTTGGCTCATCATATTTTGTTAATCTGGGAGTTTTCTTCACTCTAAATAGCACCTATAACTTCGGAACAGACGGCTTTCCTGCAGCAGCCACCAGCGCTAATTTATGCCTAGCAACGGGTGTGCGTGGAGGAGTGGACTGGATGAGAAAATTGGCCTTCCGTTACAGACGCGTAAAAGAAATCTACAACACCTACAAAAATAATGTTGGAGGCAAGTGTCCATCAAAAATATTACTCATCTGTTTCAAAAGACAAATGAGAAGTTATAAATAAAAAGGATTAGCCTTGCCTTTGTTTGCTGATCGTTTTCAACATGATTCTGTTTACTTAGAGAACTGTTCAGTTTGTAGTCTCTACAGAAAACTGTTCTTACAACTAATGGAAGCGAAAGGAAATAACAGAAAGGTATCTGAGTTTAAATACCAACACATTATTGAGAACCCTTTTCTACACCACAGGTCTTCTTGGTCCCGCAAAGAGAGAAGCTTGGTTGCAACTTAGAGCAGAAATTGAAGCTCTTACAGATTCTTGGTTAACACTTGCACTGAAAGCACTCACACTTATTCATTCTAGGTAAGTATATAAGAGTTATCATGGCAGCACAGAATATTCATGAAACCTAACAATGTGTTACACACACAAAACTTCATTAAAAGAACATTACGTTTACACAGTCAAGCACTCAAAAATTAGAAAATGCCACAATCAAGTTTGATTATGCAATCTTAATCGGGCCTCCTTGTTGCATATGCATTATGATGCAATGTTTAATTACATGATCACATACTATTTTTCCCACAGAATTCTCTGCCTCATTTAGTGCATAGGATGAACAGTGCTCATTAGTGAGCTGCTCTTCAATACTTTGTTTTCTCTTCATTGTGTGGCCCTGGGACTTATTTACAGCACACTATTCAAACTGTGACAAAGACAGAATTAATCATTTCCTCACATGCTTTTCTGTTGCAGTCATCACTGTATATCTGAGTGCTTAACAAACATTAATTAATTTATTTTTACAACACCCCTGTTAGGGGAGGGTATTATCCCCATTTTACAGAGGGGAAATTGAGGCACAGAGAGATTAAGATCAAAAGCGTCCATTTGGGTGTCAAATTTAAGACACCTAGGACCCGATTTCTCAGAGTACTTAGCATTTACATAGCTTTTCATATATTCAAAGAACAGATCTCATTGACTTCAGTTGCAACCATGAGTGCTCAGCCTTTCTGCAAATCAGACCAAGAGTCTCAAGTCAAGCACCAGGAAACAAAGGAATACACAATTAGTGACCAACCCCCTGTGCAAAGTTTGATTTAAAAGATGTAACCGGAAACACACACGAACTCTGTGGCAGATGCAGGGATAGAATCCAGTTCTCCAGGGCAGCATTCAGCTTTCTTAATTACGAAACCAGCTGTTCTCTTCCAGAAGTCTCCTGCCTTGGTCACTACAGATCTTCCAATCTCTCCAAGAGATGAGGCAAGGGTCTTACAGAAAAGAGTTTCCTTCCCCACAAAGTGCCCCCAGAGCAGGTCTGTCCTGAGGCAAGGGTCCTGTGGTGAGGGGGGAAAAAAAAAGTACAGTAAAAGCTGTGTTATCCAGCCCTGTACCAACCGGAAAGCTCTATAAACCGGCATTTCTAATCTCCATAGAAAGTCCAGTTTATAGTCCTGGTTGGGGTGGGGCCAGCAGGCTCCCTCCCTGACTCCGTGTGGCTCCCCAGAAGACATATCCCTGCTGCTCCTAGGCAGAGGAATGGCCACGAGGGGTTTGAGTGTGGGAGGGGGCAGGGCCCTGGGTGCAGGAGGGGGCTCGGGGTGCCAGATCCAGGGGGCGCTCACCTCGGGCAGCTTCCCTCAAGCGGCGACCTGTCCCGGCTGCTCCTAGGCAGAGGAATGGCAGGCGGTCTGACCGCTGCCCCTGCCCCGCCCCGAGTTCTGGCTCTGCAGCTCCCATTGGCCAAGAACCATGGCCAATGGGAGAAACAGGGGCAGTGCCTGCAGGTGGAGGCAGTGTGCGGAGCCACCTGCCATGCCTTGGCCTAGGAGCAGCTGGGACAGGTTGTTGCTTGCAGGGAGCTGCCTGAGGTGAGCGCCCCCCTGGATCTGGCACCCCAAGTCCCCTCCCATGCCCCAACCCCCTGCCCTGAGCTCCCTTTCACACCCAAACTCCCTCACAGAGCCCGTGTCTCGCACCCCTCCCATGCCCCAACCCACTGCCCCGCACCCTCTCCCACACCCAAACTCCCTCCCTCTTAGTTAACTGGCATTTTTCATTTACTGACACCCCAACGGTATTCTGGATAAAACAGCTTTTACTGTATATGATCATGTAATTAAAAACTACATCCTAATGCATATGCACAAGGGGGCCAAATTAAGGGAACCTTCATTCTGACATTTCCCAACTTTTCAGTGCTTGAATTGTAACCTTAATAATGTTGTTTTAATGTAGACTTTTGTGAGTACTTTCTAAGTTTTTAAAAAAGCAAATTAGAAAAAAATCCAGAAGTTTCATCACATGGCATCTTATTAATGGCCACGTGGGTGGTCAGCAGGGTTGGAACCCTTACATCTACCACAAAGACCTCTGTCACTTTAGCTGACAGAGTAACTGTAGCAGGAGTAGGTCATCCTCTATGTGGATCAGCACTAGATGCAGGTGGGTTGCTTTGCCAGTGGGCTTCACAGATATTTGCTGATAGCAGCAGAATGGTGAAACCAAGGGGTTTGGGGTTCCATTCCAGGCTCTAGAAGGGATTATGCTGTCCTGGGTATGCTCTCCTCCCCATACCCACCCTAATCTGGACCCCTTCTACCTTAACCCTTCCAATCTGTCCCTGCTCCAGCCTGTCTGTACCCCACTTCTGGCTCCTCATCCGAGTTCCATTCTCTTCACCTTTAATCCCAGTTTTCATTCTTCAGGCTGCTGATCCCAGGCTTCTTGCCCTGTAAGTCCTTGCCTTATCCCTCCAGACTGTCTTCCCCCTTATCCTGCTTCCAGTCTCCTTGTCCAGCTGTTCTCACTCCCCTCCATTCACATTCCTGACTCCTTGTTCCCAATCTCCTTGCCCAGCCAGTGCCAGTTCCATCCCCCACTCCTGACCTCTCAGTCTCATTTCCCAGCTCCATGGTCGCCAGTCACCACCCACCCTCATTTCCCATCCCCATTTGAACCCAGTCTCCTTCCCTGGGCTTCATTGTCCTTATCTCCTCCGACTCCTTGGCCCAGTCTCTCTCTCCATTCAGTCCCAGTTCTCCCCTGTAATGTGGCCCCTTATCAGAGCTGTCTCCTCTCCATTCCCATTCTCCCCCCACCCACACTCCAGTTCTGCATCCTATCCCTGTTCCCCTTACCCTCCGTCTCCCTACTTCCCACCCCCATCACTCTCCCCAGCTCCCAGACCTAGTCTCCTTTCCTATCCAGTCCCAGTCTCCATCCCGGTGTCCCAGTCCCTGCCCTCTGCCAGCCTCCAATTCCAGTCTTCATCCCCTGGACTCCTTGTCCCAATATACTCCTCCAACACTGCGTCTCAGAGCCCTAAGTCTGGCTTTTCTCCCCTTGGTTTTTGAATTAGATGGCTTCTTCCTCCACACTTCCTGGGTGCAAGAACTGGGATGGGTGGTCATGAAGAGCACAGGAGAGACAGGCTCCATGCTCTCAGTTCTAGTGCCTAGGTCCACACCAGCCCAGAGCAGCCATTATAGGAACAGTCCAGCTCACCTCTGTAGCTCTGGGCTGGAGGAAGCATGCTCAGTCACTCTGTGGGGATGGTGTGTGCACATTCCAATCACACACAGGAACTATGAGGGGATGGAGCATCTTCAGTGTCTGTGTGCAGATGATATCTGTGCAGTCTGGTCATCATTAGGAGCTGTGAGAGACAAGAGCATGCTCAATAAGGATGGAATCTTCAGAGGTTTTATCTTTTAAACTCTAACAAGTCTCTTCTGAGCATGTGTGAACTGTGATTTTATTCAGAGGTTTATGACTTGGCCAAATGTGGGTGAGTTTTCATGATGATGGTAAAGGCACATCCCTGACATAAAGGTCCCACCCCTTGCCAAATTTCAGATCCCCGCTCCTACTAACATTGGAACCACTGCACTTCACTCCCAGGCAGGGCACCAGACATTACTGGTGGCTTTCAGCCTCAAAGCATCCCGAATCCTTGCAGCCCTGCGCTTGGCCCCTCTAATAGCCCTGCTCTGTGTCTGTGCTCTGAAGTATGGGGGCACTAGAACTTTCCAAAGAGAACTAGGAAATTTTTCACGGTAAAAAACAGCGTATTTTTTCCTTGCCTCATTCTCAGAAACAACTGAACTGTTTTGGCTGAAGTTTTCAAAAATAAAATAAAAAAAACCTGAGGCAGACATGGAAATTTTCATCCTGAATAGTTAAAGTTTGACAAAAGTTATAAGCAACTGAAAATAGGTCTTATAATGGGAAGTATTGTGCAACCTTAATAGAAAGCGTTAACAATCTGCTTGTAATGCCTATGGTTTAGGAGATACTGCATGGTGTACATGGTCTGAGTCAGGAGATTTGAGTTCTTTTCCCAGTTCAGCAAATGTCCTGCTGTGTGCACGTGACATTTCTGTGCCTCAATTTCTACACCTGTAAAACAGGGATAATTCTTCAAGTAGTGTCCCTAGGGGTGCTCCACGGTAGCTTGTGTCCCTGCACTGCTGATTGGCGAACTTTGGCAGCCGTGTACATTAGGCCCGCACATGCACTGTCCCTGCCACATGGGCTAACCCTCCTCAGTTCCTTCTCAACTGCCCCTGGCTAGAGATGGGACCATTAGCAGTCTATTTGTGATTGTTAGTGTCCTAGGTCTTCGCTGTAGTCTCGTTTATTTTCTCTACCCCCAATACAAAAAGACTTTATTTCCCCCCTTTTTCATTGGGGGCCCTTTCCCCAATGGTCTAGTTCACTAGACTTCAAGAAATGCCTCTCCTGCGAAGAGGCCATCCTTGCGGCAGAGAAGCACTCGCACTGCATACACTGCCTCAGGGAAGGCCACATCACACAGAAGTGTGGTCTCTGCCAGCAACTCAGACCCAGGTCTCATAAGGACAGAGAGTTGAGACAGAAGATCATCTTCATGGAGGCAGCCATCTAGCCCTCCCTAAACCCTCACCGAGAATCACCGGGCAGATATGAGTCTTCCCCACAGCCCTCAACACGCAAGGATGGGTCAAAGAAATCAGCCACAGACCCCTCTTGTAAAGTCATTCAAAAAGAGAGCAGTGAGTCACCAGAGTGAGCCCTGAGCTAGCCACAAAAGATCTCCAGCATGCTCGATACCATTGACACCGCGACAGTCCCAGCTCACAAAGATCAAGAGTGCCAGGTACCATTGACAGGCCTAAGGACCTAATGGGCACTGGCACTGAGTCAACAGAACCAACTGACAAAGATAGGAGCTAACGGCACTCCAGTAAGAAGATGCTGCCGGTATATGGTGTACCTTTGGCACAGTCATTGGTCTGTATGGGCAAGATCCTTGACACGCTCTGTACCACCAATGGCACTGGGTCAGTCAGCTCCACTGGCATTTCAGCACACAAGAGACCTCCGAGTATCTAGCATACCGGACTCTCCTCTTCTTGGCACTGGGACCTCGGCACAGCGTCTCTCCCTAGTGTAGGAGTCTTCTCCAGTACACTGCCATGCACCCGCTCTTTTGAGTGAGGAGTCAATGAGTCAGAGGAGACAGTTTCCCACTACTCCCATGCTCCCTATTGTGCCCACTGCCAGGAGGCTCCGAGAGTATACCACCTCAGTGGCTGTACTGGGATCCCTGGGCTATATATTGCCCCCATGCTTCTTGAGCTCCCAGCCTTGCTCATGACCCCCCAAGACATTCCTCCTTGGCTATGGCGTCTAGAGCCTTGGAACTCCCAGAGGAGATTGCTGAGAGCAGGAGGGCGGAATTGAGGAAGACGTGACTCCAAGGACCAACAACATCTCCTCCTCCTCCCCCCCAGATGAAGCATTCATGTCCCTGCCACTGTGCTTAGCTGATGATGTCCAGCTTTTCCAGTACTTGGGAAAAAGGGTTGGAAGAAGTCAAGGACACCCATCACAAACTCCGTGACATATTACACTCTTCCTCGGCCTCTAAAATAGCCTTCCTCATCAAGGAGGCTTGACAGGATGTTGAAAAAACCATATGGCAGACCCCAGCATCAGTGACACCTACTTGTAAGCAGGCTGATAAAAAAATATTACATACCAGTTAAGAGGATGGAATTTCTTTTCTTCCCCCCCTCCCACCAACTCAATAGTTGTGGATGTAGTAAACTCCCAGGGCTGTGAGCACCAAATGATATCTGATAGGGATTGGAAGCGCTTGGATTTCTTCAGGAGGAAGGCCTATTCCTCGGTCCCACTACATTTTCGAATTGCTAATTGTCAAGCCTTAACAATGAAATACATCTACATCAACTATTCAAAACCTGACAACTTTATTGATCAGTTTCCAGAGTCACAGCACAACCAGTTCAAAGCTATCATCGAGGAAGGACAACTGGTAGCCCAAACAGTGCTACAGACTGCAACCCAGTCCAGCTCCACTGCGGTGGTTATGCGATGTACATCACTGCCTGCCAAAGTCAATATATCCCTGGATTGGTGGAAGGATCCAGCAGATGTTTGCAAAGGGATTCATTTTGTGAAAATTTCCCCATTGTTGCTTCTCACCACCAAAGCACCCCTTATAGGATGGGGCGCACATCTTACAACACAAGGCAAGTGGTCATCCATGGAGATATCCTTGTACATCAAACTCCTCGAGCTCAGGGAATTCAGGAATGCCTGCACCCATTTTCTCCCCCTGATCACACACCAAAGTCCTAACACACAACATAGCATGCATGTATTACATAAATTGACAAAGAGAAACCAGGTCGCCCTACCTCTGCTCAGAAGCGATAAGGCTATGGAACTAACTGGTGCATCTCCCACTACATTACACTATCAGCAGATTACCTTCTGGGCACACAAAACTCTATAGAAGACATCCTAAGTTGCAAGTTCCCTCACAACCATGAATGGAAATAAACCCATCAGTACTTTATGACCTATTTAGATGCTGGGGGACACTGAACGCAGATCTGGTTGCTAATCACTTGAACAAGAAATGTCCACACTACTGCTCCAGAGTAGGAATAGGACATCACTCCCTACTTGATGCTCTCCTCCTTCCCTGGGACAGGGACCATTTTTATGCCTTTCCTCTATTCCCACTACTGTAGAAAGTCCTGTTGAAAATAAAAAGGGAAGGACCATACATTGTATTGATTGATCCCACTTGATCGAGACAGTCTTGGTACCCTTACCTGTCACATCTGGTGATGTGCCCACCAGTTTTTCTCCAGTCCACTCCATACTTCCTCTCACAGAACAAATGACACACTGTACATCCCAACCTGGGCATTCTTCACCTCAAGGCGTGGCTCCTTCATGATTCCAATGCTTAGAGAACTCCTGCTCAAAAGGAGGTACAAGAGGTATTTCTACACAATAGAAAGTCCTCAACATGCTGTACTTACCTGCAGAAATGGTTCAGGTTTCGGATTTGGTGCAGTTCCCAACAAATCTCCCTGACATCCACATCCCTTTCAAAGATCTTAGATTATGTACTGACTCTTTAAAAAAAAAAAATCGGATCTCTCTTCCACCAAGTAGAAAGGTTCATAATGCTATCAAACCCAACCACTAAACAGTTCCTCCGGGGTATAGTAAACCTTTCTCCACAATCCCGACACCCCACACCTACATGGGACCTAAACCTGGTGTTGAAAGGCCTAACTACACCACCCTTTGAACCCAGGCCATCTGTTTGCGAAAATGGCCTTCCTGGTAGCAATCACCTCGGTTAGGAGAATAGGAGAAATAACGGCTCTGATGGCACATCACCCTCCATGGTATTCTTTCAGGACAAGGTTACGCTCAGGCCGCACCAAAAATTCATCCCCAAGGTAAGTGCCCTGTTCCATATAAACCAAGTGATTCACCTTCCGACCTTTTACCCCAAGCCTCACTGTGAAAGCAAGACTATATTACACACACTAGATGTCAGGCAGGCCCTAGCCTTTTACTTGGATAGGACGAAGTCTTTCAGGAAGTCCCCAAAGCTGTTCCTCTCTATTGTGAAAAGATCCAAGGGCTCAGCAAAATCAACCCAGAGACTCTCTAAGTGGGTCTCAGGCTGCATTAGACAATGTTATCAGATTCATAACATGACCTCTCCAGATACTATTCGCATGCACTCCACAAGATCATTCTCATCTGTTGCCTTCTTCAAGAATGTCCCGATCTCAGAAATCTGTAGATTATTGATGTTGGGCGTCAGCCCACACCTTTGCAGAACACCACGCAATTACTGGGGACTTGCCCCCAATGCCATCTTTAGCTCCACAGTACTGTCATCTGTAACTGACCCAACTCTGAAGCCCCAGCCCTCCAGTAGGGATATTGCTTGAAAAGAGGAGCACCCATAGGGACACTACTCAAAGAAGAAGTTGCGCAATAATGACGACTCTTTGAGATGTGTCCCCCATGGGTGCTCCACAACCCACCCGCCTCCCCTCTACTTTGGGGTTCTTGTCAATGGCTCTCCAGTAGGGAAGGAGCTGAGGGGGGTTAGCCTGCACATGCTGGCTAGCCTTGTGGCGGGGCACGAGGAGAGACAGCCTCGTGGTGGGGCATAATGGACACTGCTACGAAAGTTCTCTGATCAGCAGTATAAGGACGCAAGCACACCTAAAGTGGAGCACCCACAGGGAGACACATCTTGAAGAACCACTGTTACAGCACTAGGTGAGTAAATTTTTCTTCCGATTCCCTTCCTTTCTAAAGTACTTCGAGACTATGATGGTGAGGTTTTGTTGGGGGAGAATGGAGGGTTAATTTTTCCCTTTTTTTTTTTTTAATATATATATGTGTGTGTGTGTATATTTAAGGGTGTCTGTTTTTGTTTTCTTGCAGGACAAACTGTGTGAATATTCTAGTAACAACTACTCAACTTATTCCAGCTCTGGCAAAAGTCTTGTTGTATGGATTAGGGGTTGTATTTCCAATAGAAAATATTTACAGTGCAACTAAAATAGGTGAGGTTTTTTTTTAATAACATGATAAAATATTTGAGGCTATAGTTCTAAATGAAAAACCATATGTATCTGTGTATTCATATCATGGTAACATTTAGGGACTAATGATAAATAACATACCTTACAGTAAAACGCCATTCATACTGAGGGATCCTATAGCACCTAACTGTCAGGGCGGTTAAGCACTGGACTAAATTGTCTAGGGAAGTAATGGAATCTCCATCACTGGGGATTTTTAAGAGCAAGTTGGACAAACACCTGGACAAAGACCAGGGATGGTCTAGATAATACTTAGTCCTGCCTTGAATGCAGGGGACTGGACTAGTTGACCTATCGAGGTCCCTTCCAGTTCTGTGATTCTATGATTTTACAAATTTAGGCCCTGATCCAGCAAGCTTGTTAGACCCTTTGCTGAACTGGATCCATAAGCTACTATATAACCACTAAAATGCAAAAAGAAAAAGGAGTACTTGTGGCACCTTAGAGACTAACAAATTTATTTGAGCATAAGCTTTCGTGAGCTACAGCTCACTTCATCGGAGTGAGCTGTAGCTCATGAAAGCTTATGCTCAAATAAATTTGTTAGTCTCTAAGGTGCCACAAGTACTCCTTTTCTTTTTGCGAATACAGACTAATACAGACTGCTACTCTGAAACCTGTCACTAAAATGCATTGCATCATCCACAACTGAAATGCAGCCACTCCTGCAATGAACTACAATAGCTTTTTAACAGCTCATTGCAACACTACATAATAGTTTAGATCAGGAAAGTCTCTATTCTATATATTTGATTTTAAGTTTCAATGTATCCACAATGAATTCATTTTTTAGTTCATAGAGATTCACTGTACTGTTTTCTTTCCTGCATCCATGTGTAAATCAGACAAGATGCTATTAACTGTAACCTTTAAGGGCTATCTTCTAAAACAAAAATTCAAAAAGTTCAGTCATAAGTGTAAAGCATTCAGTCTAAATCTAGACAAAACTAAAAATTTATATGGTGAAATTCCAGGGCTCGGTATCTTCATCAGAGCCCATTGACAAAAGAATTTACCAGAAGCTAAAATGTTTGCCTCCAGAATAATTATTTTAAGTTTATTCAAACTGAAATTAATAAATTTGTGCTAAAGTCTATGCAGATTTGTTTCTCAGTGAAACACAGGAGGAATATCATTTTGGTTAACTAGAAGTACATAGAACCATATATTGGAGACACAAGGTGGGTGAGTTAATATCTTTTATTGGACCAACTTATTTTGGTAAGAGAGACAAGCTTACACAGAGCTTTTCTTCAGACCTGGGAAACAGAGTGTCACAGCTAAATACAAAGTGGAACAGAGTGTTTAGCATAAGTAGTTCACACATATTCACGGGACCATTCAAGGTGAAGTGGCCTGTTGACACCTTTCCAATCATAAGGGGAAGAGAAAGGAGAAGGAGGAAAGGCAGCTAGTTGTCACCTACTATCCTATACGGGGAACCCATCTGAAGTATCCTCAAACAAGTACAACCCATATTCAATGGGTCTCCATCCTGAAAGAAATATTTCCTGAACCCATTCTTCTGGCCTTCAAACAACCTCCTAAACTCTCCAGGTTCATTATCTGAAGCAAGCTCCCCATAGAACCAGGACACATCAGCCCAAAAGTGGCACCAGTCCCTGCCAGAACAACAGATGCAAAACCTGGAGGCATCTCCACTGCTACAATCAACAACACACCTCTCAATATCCTTGGGTCCTACACATGCATATCACAGCATGCGGTGTACCTTATCCAGTGCACTAAATGCCCCAATGACAACTATGTGAGTGAAACCAGACAGTCACTACGCTCTTGAATGAACTCACACAGGAAAATGATAAAAGACAAAAACACAACGTCACCTGTGGGTGGACACTTTTCACAGAGTGATCACTCTATATCTGACCTATCGGTCCTTATTCTCAAAGGAAACCTGCACAAAACTTTCAGAAGACTTGCCTGGGAGCTTAAATTCGTAACTTTGCTAGACACTAAAAATCATGGACTGAATAGACACACTGGATCTATGGCTTATTACAACAAGTTATAACCTCTTGGGGGAGGCTAGCCATGCAGCCCCATCCCTTCTGCCCCACACCCCGCCCCTACCATTCGCCAGAGCCCTGAGCCACCCCAATGGAACCAGAGGAGCCCTGGCCGAACCACCCTGGGTTGCCCGCCAGCCCCAGTCACCTGCTGGCCTCCGGCCACAGCTGAGCTCTCACCTCCCACTAGCTTGGCGGATCATGGGTGGAACCAGGGCTTGGTTTAGGGGAGACTTAGCCTCCTCTGGTCTATTATACCCACCACCCATGACCCACTAACACTTGCCCCAGCTGTCTTCCTCCCCCGCAACACACTTCCTTTCCTCCCTGTGACTAGAGGCCACTTCACCTTAAATGGGCCCTTGAAATGTGTTAACTACTTATGCTAAACAATCTGTTCCACCTTGTATTTAACTGTGACACTCTGAGTACACTTCCCAGACCTGAAGAGAAGCTCTGTGCAGACACGAAAACCTCTCTGTTACCAACAGACGTTGGTCCAATAAAAGACATTCTCACCCACTTTGTCTCTAATATTCTGGGACCAACCCATTTATACCACCACTGCATGGTACCAGATAGTAAGATGCATTGTAGTTTTTTCACTTGGCTGGGACGTCCATGTTACTAGCTCAGTTTAGCCCTAAATGGTCAGGTACATGAACACTTTTTCATTATAATCTGAGAACAGGCATCAGTAATACAGTGAAACTTGTATTAAGCAACCATTCAAGGACCATCAAAATGTGGTTGGGAGTGGATTTTTTCTTTTAAATGAAAGGTGGCTAAGAATTTTGTGTACAAAATTGAAAGCAATCCCAGAAAAGATGAAATCCTATTTCCTGGATACCCTACATTATTGTATTGTTTGTGGAACACTGACAATAAATTCTTCCAGTTTGAATACTTGAAATACAAATTCTTAATAAAAACATGGTTTTAATATACCGAAATTCACTTGTTTCTAAAACACTAATCTATGCTTTAGACATACTGTAGGTGGAAAAAAATTGTAAAATTAAACCTATATTGTGAAAGACTGAAATGATCTTTTACAATGGAAGCACTTAGGCAATCTTGACTATAGACATCACAATGTACTCTGTCTGGGTTTTCAGTACCAAACTTAAGACAATGAACTATGAAGAGTGCAGAGAGTTTCCTGTTCACTAACTTTGGCCCCAGTCTTGGATTGGGATTCATTAGCATAAGCCTTTGCAGAGATCCCACTGAAGTAAGGAGCTGTGCTTATATTAAGTAACCACTCAGTGGACAAACAACAAAGGTTGTCTCTTGAGGGAGATGCTCTTTTTTAATTAAAGGTGGGTGAGAATTTCATGTACAAATTTGAAGACAATCCAATGCAAGATGAGTTCCTTTATCTTTACAGATGTATGACTTACGGGCATTTGAGTCCAAAGCATTATTCAGGAGGCTGGCTACAGACAAACAGCACGAAATTCCCCTTTCAGAGGGGAACTCTGAAGTCATGAGTGTGTCAGGTGTGGGGCTTGCGCTTACTTGCCATAGGAAGTGGGGAGGCGGTGGGGAGGCAGACGTCTGCTATGCGATATCTATTCTCCACAAGTATAGGATCTGTTAAAAAGACCCTAAGTAGATCTTACAGCTGACTGTCAGCAATTCTAACTGATGTCAGGAGCCGTGTCTCTGACAGTCTGCTCTCACTCCTATGCTGAGCACAGAATTGATGCAGGAGAGATTCTGCTCTGTAAATCTCTCAGTGATGGTAATATTACATTGCAGGTGCTTGGAGATATCTTGGATAGGTGTTTAATGAATATGGTTTCATTATGTTCTCTCACCAGCTATCACGTGTAAAACCCTTAATAGTTTAAATTTCTTTTTCAGGAAAGGAAAGTTGTTTTGAGCGAATAATTCAAAGATTTGGAAGAAAAGTAGTGTATGTTGTTATAGGTGATGGCGTGGAAGAAGAACAAGGAGCAAAAAAGGTTGTAATTCTTTTTTAGTGCAGTTTTATTTCAAGTGTTTGAAAGTAAATACGTGCATTTTCTCACACCTGGGATTGTATGCATCAGGGTTGATTCTGATCTCCAATCTATAATCGTGTAGCGTTATAAAATTAGACTATTTTGACTGATGGGCTAGTAACACACTCTACTTAAAAGTCTATTTGGGTCTTGGACATTGCTGTCCTCCAAAAGATGCATTAGGGTAGCGATGTGTATCCATTATATCTGTATGAAGGATATTAAGTATGGATTCTGGTTTGACTAAAACTGATAATTCCACTTTTCTAAATGGCATCCCCCACTGCCATGAAATATAATAAACTTAAGCACAGCTATTACAGTTTGTGGTGTTCAGATACCTTGCATTGTTTTGTGAATTTTACACCTTGAAAGATTATCTGAGAAATGGAGCATATACATTAATGTTGACCTCAGCGCGTCAGCCTGTACCTAAATTGGGAGCCTGCATTTTCGGCCAAATATTGATTATTTCTTGCTATTCTAATCCCTGTTGCTTAAGCTCTGGCAGAAGATGCAGTTGAATCTCTGATTACATGTTTTTTCCTTTCTCCATTAGGAAGGGGAAATATCATGGTCTCTTCTCTTGCAATGTGGAGTGGGCATCTCAAAAAGCAGCACTGTATCTTATTGCTAGGAGTTACTACTGAATGTGTCAATCTAATAGAATGCAGGAGGAGTGGGGCTGCTCTGAGGTCTTTGACTGAAACCATAGAATATTATCCTAGCAAGTATAAAGAAGAAAAAAATGGGAGCAAGGAGGTTTATCTTGCCTCATTTTCCTTGTAAATTGCCTTTCCATACGCTCTTTCCCAGCGGTGATGCTATATCTTTCTAATAATCATTTTTCAAAGCTTTCTGAATGGAGAGATTAAACTAATTACACCACATTATATTACACGCAATATTACAAGATGTTACCCTGAATAGTTTTGCAACATGAAATACCAACTTACATCCCTCTGAAACTTTCTGTATAGTTTCCCATCTTGTTACATCAATTTGCGAACTTGTCAGTTTCATGTGTCCCTTTGGCACACTAAAATGAACAGATTCCTCCTTTCTCCCTTCAGAAATGCCTTTAATCTTTGCAGAGAAGTTTTCTGCTGTAAATGATTACATTTTAACAGCTACATTTAAGACCAGGAAAAGCTGTTGTCTTTGTTCCTTTCCATTGCTCAGTGAAGTAATATTCTATGTAACGGTGACAAAAGTACTTCTTTCAGTAACACCTAATTCAGCAGTTTTTAACTGGAAATGTCATGCAGAAAGGCCTAACTAAGAAAGCCTTTCCATTTGTTAAATGAATAGGTAGTAGAGAAAGTTCCCTTGGAGCATTTGTTCCATGTGTTCTCTGTTGCGGGAAGGAATGTTCAGATTTGGAGAATGTAGGAAGTTTAGAATCTACATTCTCTACTCCAGAGTGAGACTGTGACTCAGTTACAATCTCTCTGTGAGATTCCCTGCTGCTTTGGGAAGGGGGTAAACTTCACCTGGTCTAATGTACACTCCCAGGTGCATTGGCACAGCTAAAATGGCTGCCCCATTGTGGGGGCAGAGCTAAGGTGCCACCTGTTCTGCCTGCCTGTCAGAATTGGGAACACAGTGGCTCCGCAAAGTCTATCCATGTTGTTGGTAACCAGGACAAGTAGATGAGATGGGTGCCTTGCACTCCATTATGCCCCAGAGCCACCATGCTAGCTAGACCACAATTTGACCCAAAATGATTAGATATGTGAATGATAAACACAGTGAAAAACTGTTCAGTTCTGAAGAATTATGTAAATCAGCACATTTTAGCAATACTAGAAGCACTAAACATTTGAGTACATATTTGTATTCAGATACATTATGCTTAAATAAGGGGAGATAAAACTCTATTATACTATAAAAACACTTAACCTTCCACACAGAGAAGCACCAACAAAATGGTAGGTTTATAATAATAAACATAAAAACCTTGACAAAAATGGTGCAACTATGAAGACACCTATTAGAGAACCCCACTCCGCCACGTAACTTTTTACCACATTCCATCCTACCTTCCCTACAATAATCTGTGTGTTTGAGTTTCTCAGGGAAGGCACTGTCTTTTTATTATCCCATTGTCCGTCAAGTAGCATTCCATGCCTTGGTCCATGATTGAAGGCCCCTACATAGTACTGCTCAATAAATATAAATTTTATAGACCAGAATTCTTTTCTTTTTCCCCTGTTTGTAAAGCATTTACCACTCCAGTGATGCTGTATAATGAACAATATTGTTTTATTCATCAAGATTTCTATAATTTATTATAGTAGCCAACCTATGTACTTAAGATTTTTATTTTCTGTTCCAGTACTGAACAGTGATGAACTTCCAGATTAGTAAGTGAGAAAATGAGGGTCCGTATTAAAAAGCACTTCACTAACAAACAGATCTGTTGCTTCATCATAGAAGGGTGGTAAAATATTCCTACAAGCGTAGGTGCTGGAACTAAGGGTGCTGGGGATGCTGCCGCACCCCTGACTGGAAGTGGTTTCCCTCAGATACAGGATTTACAGTTTGGTTCAATGACTCTCAGCACGCCCACAATACAAATTGTTCCAGCACCCCTGCCTACAAGCCCTTTATTTACTGAATGTTTAAAATGTATCTAAAATAAATTATTGTAATTATAAAACTTAGTCAGTAAATACATTAAAGTTTATACAGTTCTTTTTAAAAAGATTTTCACAATCCAAATTTTTTCATATTTCCTTTTGATTGATGAAAATAAGTGTGATACACCAAGGACACTGCACCCCCTTATAATTCACTTAGCATTGGATAAGTCATAGTATTGTCATCTTTCCCTAAACCATTATTACCTGAAAATTCATTTTTATAAGACAGTTGAAATTCTCAGGCCTTCATGTTCATAGTACAGACCAAGGAGCAGTAGTAAATTGTGGAGCCTTCTCTAGATCAAAACACAGAACACTTAACATAGTTAGGATTTTAGAGTTCAAAATCATGCCACATGAAGGTTGCCGTCTTCCTGCATCTGAAGGCTGCTGGAGTGACACAGTAGATACCAAAATAAGGTGACTTTTTTTTTTTTTGCAAGAAAACCTGCTATCTTGTCCTAGCCACTATCACTACACAACTCAATTTTTGGTACCGCAGGCACTGTTCTTTAGGTTATAGGCTTTAGGTTCTTTTAGGTCAGCCAGTTCTCTATCTGTAAAATGGCAATAATGCTTCTCCACCTCACAGGGGATATGTGAGAATAAAATCATTAATATTTGTGATTCATCATATACTGTGATGGATATTCAACACAGCCATTGTTTAATAACTCACAGCACACTTCACATGTTTGTTTATTTCATGACAGGAAGTGAAGAAGACTGTCATATCTAGCTGATATCATTGGGTATTTTAAGTAGTCAGAATGTAATAAACCCACACTTCAGTTTGACCGAAACACTGGGGATAAATTTGCCATCCTTTCGGGATTAGAACTTGGATCTGGAATGACCACAGGACCAGAAGGGAAGATTTAGGTCCTATGATTTGTCAGAAAATTGTCACCTACAACAGCACAGTACATCTTAGCACAGTGCACTGGTCTTAGCTAAGTACTTATTCAAGTGCTATATCACTTCTTCTAGCATCTAAGGAAGAGTTTCTGCTAGGTATTGATTAGTCCCTAATCTGCTGAGTGAGGTCTAACAGAACCACAGCACAAGGTGGCATGACTGAAAGCACAAATGTGTGGGCTTTTTATTCATATCCCCTACAAAATCCTTTGTCATAAGCAAATACTTTTCAGGAAATAGAGATGTCATTTGCAATCTGCCCTTCAGTGCTAGGCAATCAAAAAAAATAGTATTGTTTTGCAAAAATATTTGAAACGAGATTTTTCACTTTGTTCAAAATTGTTATATATTTTGTTTTGTGCTTGATAGAAAAAATTGAGAGTTTATTTCTTGTTTCGAAAAGGGAAATTCCCACTTTTTTATATTTCCTACATAAAAAAGGAAATTGATTTTACTCAGAATGTCAAAATGAAAAAATTTGAAATGTTAACATTTTTTGTTTCAAAGGTTCATCACAAAATTGAAACATTTTGAAAAAATGATTTTCTTCAGCAAAAAATTATCAGGCTCCCATTTGTTTTTATTTCAAAATCTTTGTTGAAAAAATTACAACCAGCTCTATTGCATAATATATTGTTTTAATAGGCAAAATGTTCAGACTTACAAATATCATGAAAATTTCATTGACCATTAAAATAATAATAGAGGTAGGTACATAGAATCGTGAGACTCGAGGAGACCTTGAGAGGTCTTCTAGTCCAGTGCCCTGTACTCAGGGCTGGACTAAGTATTATCTAGCCATTCCTGACAGGTGTTTGCCTAAGTTGCTCTTAAAAATCTCCAATTACAGAGATTCCACAACCTCCCTAGGCAATTTATTCCAGTGCTTAACTACCCCGACAAGGAAGTATTTCCTAACATCCAACCTAAACCGCCCTTGCTGCAATTTAAGCCCATTGCTTCTTGTCCTATCCTTGGAGTTAAGGAGAAAAAATTCACACACATCCTTGTAACAATCATTTGTTCTTACTCAATTTCATCCAATTTACTTAAGACCTTTTCTCCAGTTTGTCCAGATCATTTTGAATTTTAATCCTGTCCTCCAAAGCAGTTGCAACCCCTCCCAACTTGGCATCATCCACAGACTTTATAAGTGTACTCTGCCATTATCTAAATCATTGATGAAGATATTGTACAGAACTGGACCCAGGACCAATATCTGCAGGACCCCACTGAATATGCTCTTCCAGCTTGACTGTGAACCACTGATGATTACTCTCTGGGAATAGTTTTCCAACCAATTATGAACCCACCTTATAGTAGCTCCAGTTAGGTTGTATTTTCCCCCACTTACATCATAAACAAACAAGGTATAGTCCCGCTCTTCTGGGGAATTTTCCTGGCTTCTGCACTACCCCAGTGAAGTGGGATAGCGAAAGGATCTGAGTCCTCGCTCCCACTTCCTTTACCCAGTGGCCTCCCTGCCCTTGAGAGCTCCCCTTCCACTCTCCTGTCTGGCAGAGTCTTTGTAGCCCCAACAAGGCTGGGCCCAGGATTCCTGGGGGGCTTGACCCCCAACCCTGCTGTGGTCACCTAGGACAGGGGTTAGGGTGTCCCCACTCCAGGGTACTCTCTCTGCACTGGGCACTTCTCTGACCCACTGACCATTACATAAAAGCTAAAGAAAATGCAAATTATTTAATCAACAATTAATTTTAAAAAGAATAAGGAATAATGGGAAAGGTTAAAGGAAATGCATCAACCCGCTCTTTGGCAGGGAACATCACAAACAGTGTCTCTGGAATGTCAGGGCAGTTCACAGTCTGTTCCTTATAAGTCCCAGGCCTTCTTCTCAGGCCCTGGCTGTGCTGTAGGGATGCTGTGGGTTGGACACTTGCTCTGGTGGTGGCCACACGCTCTCAGGCTCTAAATGGCAAGACCCTTCTTCCCAGTGTTGTTCCGCCCTGTCGGGATTATGATCCAAGCCTGGCCTGCAGAGCCCCTTGGCTGAGGTATCTCCCTGTGCTGGGCCGGCTGCCCAGGGTCCCGTCCCCCCCACCCCTCGGTCTCCCCAGCTGCTCACCACACCCAGCTCCTGACTGCTCCAGCCCCAGCTGCACCACTCTGTCTCTGTGCTGCTGCTGCTCTGCCTCCAGCTCCCTGGGCTGCTTCTTTGGCCCCTCTGGCCCCGGTTGCTGCAGCTCTGGCCCCAGAACAGGTCTGCTCTGCAGGCTGCTTCTGTGACTCAGCTCCCAGCATTGACCTGCTTCATAGAATCATAGAATATCAGGGTTGGAAGGGACCTCAAGGGATCATCTAGTCCAACCCCCTGCTCAAAGCAGGACCAATCCCCAATTTTTTCCCCAAATGGCCCCCTCAGGGATTGAACTCACAACCCTGGGTTTAGCAAGCTAATGCTCAAACCCCTGAGCTATCCCTCCCCCCCTATGGGCTGCTTTTCTGGCCCTGGTTGCTGCAGCTGGCTTTGGGGCTGCAGCTCTGCTCCCAGGACAGGGTCTGCTCTTTCTGGGCTGCTTTTCTGGTCCCTCTGGATCTGGCACAGCTCTGCTCCCCAGCTTAGCTTGGGCCCCTGCTTTCTCCTTAGCTCAGCCCCACTCTGTCTGACCCAGGCAAATCCAGCTCACACAGAGGATGGGACCTCTCTGGCCTCCTGACTCCCTGATTAGCCTGCCCGCCCTGTCATTCAGGCTGACCTGGAGCATTGACCTCTCCTCATTGTTCCTGGGGGCTGTCAGTCTCAGGGTCCTGATTTCCCATAAACCCTTCCCCTTTTAGTACCGGGAGCTAGCCAACCAAAACACCCCCACTGAATGTTTGTAAGGGGACTGTTGCCCCCTTACTATGAGACAGTCATGCAAGACAGTATCAAAAGCCTTACTAAAGTCAAGATATACCACATCTACTGCTTCCCCCCCATCCACAAGGATTGTTACCCTGTCAAAGAAAGCTATTAGGTTCGTTTGACATGATTTGTTCTTGACAAATCCATGCTGACTGTTACTTATCACCTTATTATCTTTTAGTTGTCTGCAAATTGATTGCTTGATAATATGCTCCATAATCTTTACATGTTACACTAGTCAACAATTATGTTTACTGTATTCTACATTTTTATTAGATATTAATGCAGTGCAGTTACATTCACTGCCATTAGGCATAGCATTTGCCATCCAGCAGTATGTGAGGTATTACTGTTTCTCAATATGCTTAGAATAGAAAATACCTGAAGTATATCAGATTCCACTGTGTGGTAGCTGTTAGCAAAAGCTTACTTTTTAAAGGCAATGTCTGTCAAATACCTATGAAAATAAACCAATGAAAGCCCTTCCTTCCTGGTCATACAGTGAAAAAAGCAAATGCTTTGAGGCTGGGTCCCAGAGTTGTGTTGCTATTTTCAACAAGTTGGATTTGTCATTATCTGCTCATTTTATAGGGGTTTGCTAATCTGGGAGTGTTTTTCTCTGTGATAGAGTATTATTATGAATGTTTGGCTTGTAGGGTATATACACTAGCAAAAGAGAAAGATGCATAGATTTATTGTACAATAACTTAGTTACCTTATTTAAGGTGATTTTTTTTTTTTGTGAACCACAGCAAGAATTCCTCCCCCCCCCCCCGGAGATGCAGTATAAAATGTGAAAGTGAGTGAAATTCATAATGATCTGATCTTGCCAGGTCAGGCCTGTAAACAAAATTCCAGTGTAAATTGACATATGCTTGCAGCTACAGCATTCCTGGCATGTTTCCATTGTTGGCAATGTAAACCAGGGGCCCTTTTGGCCTACATACAGAAGGCTTGAACATAATAATGCCTAGCATTTACATAACTCTTTTTCATAGGCCCTTTCAAGCATAATTAATCCTCATAATACTCCTATCAGAGACATAAGTAGAATTATCCCTGCTTTACAGATAGGGAAACTAAGGCAAAGAGAATTTAAATGATTTTTCCAAGACCATTCAGTAGCTCAGAAATAGAGATCCTGAATCACACCCCAGACTACAGAGACTAATCCATAACCTATAATGCATATGGACAGTACTGTGATTGGTGGAGCTTGATGGAGGTGTGCCTAGTGGTTAGGAGGGCTGGTTCTTTTTTAATGCAGAAGGGGGCTAATAGGGGGAGCCCAGGCCATCCCGCACCACTGGGCTTTTGTCCAGGGCCCTGTGTGCATTAGCAAAGGCCAGGCACCCCAAGGCTGTTTTACGGCTGTCCTCCCTGGGCCACCTCCAACATCCCACTCTGTAATCCAAGCTTCTGAGCTATCTGACTTCATTTTGAGCTCCACCTCCATCTGGAGCATGCTCTGCAGGTATGGCAGGGTGGGATTGTCTGGGTCTAGAGTTGTTCTTTAACCACTTCAGCCCTAGTGTGGGGTTTATACACCCTCTCACAAGTACAAAGGAGTAATGGTGACTTATATTAAATAGTTTGACACAAGTTCTTTAGATACTCCACATATCTGATGAGTACCCAGCATGACACTAGGGGGTATTACTTGGGAGACAGTATGATCAAGGGGGCTGAACATGGAGTTGAGAGCCAGTAACACCTGACTATAATCCTGCCTGTACCATTCATTCGTTTCTCTTTAGTTCTTGACTTCTTAGTAAATAGCAAGATGTTTTCCACAGTGTCAGTCACCATGCTCCATCTGCTATATATTGTTTGCTCATCTTTCCCTGGCATAATTAAGAGAGAAGTAGGGGACTGAGGTTCCTAGTTGGCCAATCAGAGAAGAAGGAGAAGTGATGCCTAGCACCAGACAGGGAGCACTCCTGGGAGAAAAGGCAGATGGGGACAAAAGGAGGAGAACTCCAGCAGCTCAAGTGAGGTGCAAAAATAAATGGGTGAAAATGCAGCCAACTCAACTAGAACAGCATAAACCTGATGAGAACATAAACACTTCTGCTTGGGCATTGTTTGGCACCAACAATGTGTTTGGTATTGTGCAAGACATAAGGTGTTGACAGTTCCTGCAACAAAGATCTTGCTGTCCAAGTAAAAGACACAGAGAAGCCAAGATACATTATGCAATCTGGGCTTCCCAATTAGCAACTTTTTCCCCCGAACCTTCCTGTTGACTTATTTTGTGACGTTAGGAAGGATTTGGATGAAAATGTGGGAAGAGAAATGGCTTTGCAGACCAGAAGAGGGAGGTTATTGCATGCATACGGGATAATGTGGAAATCGGCATTGAGACGGTCATGTTGGAAACGAACGAGCAGGACATCTGGCTGCCATTGCTGATGGAGCTTGACATGGAGATGACACAATGGGAATCTAGGTTGAAGATAGAAATTTTCTGTCCTCTAGTTAGTTGACCATTTCTTCTCTGAGGAAAGGGCTAGTGTTTCTAGATGTCTTAGAAGAAGGTTAAGCATATACTTGTGCTTTGCCATGCTTCTCTGGAATTCTGCTCCCAAAATACCTTAAAGTACCCTAGTGCCTCTGCAAATCACTGGCTCATTCGTTGCTCTTCAGGTTGAAGTGCAGTTAACTCTTTTTCAAGGCTTTGTGACAATCTGAGAGAGAGTTCCCCTCTGCCTTTCCATCAGGGCTTCAAAGGTCCCCCCCCCCTTCTTGTAATACAGAGCAGATGAGCTTTATAACATTTGTGGAAGCTGGATGCCTGTGTTTGCTCCCCACTTTTGCCCTACACTCATTTCTCAGTCTTCAGCTACCCCAGAGTTCCCTGATGTTCCTTTGCCAATTGATTAACACACTCCAGCAAGGTCCTGCTGCAGCATGGTATTTCACTCCATAGCTGTGCAATGGTTGCTTGTTTTCAGTCTCAACAGGCAATATCAGTTGTTTCTTGAGGCTGGGATTTTCAAAGGAGCCTATGTAAATTTGGCACTCCCATTTATTTCCGAAGAGATTTACACACCTACCTATCTTAAGCTCCTTATTTTTCCCAGTCCAACCCAGATCATCATGATGTTATTGCCAGGCTGGCAATGAAATTCTTCCACAGTTATTCATTGCTTACACAGTGGTTTATACAAAAAACTTTCCAGACAAATAAATTATGAACCCATGTTGAGGATCTTACCATCTAAATTGCATAAAACATTAATGGTTTACAATAAACAAGGCAGAGAGCATGTAAGGGATCTCTGAGATTTCAAGACTGATGTATAGCTAGACAGCTTGTAAAATAGGAGAAGTGACCAGAATGAAAGCCAGAGAGAAGATGCACTGTGAGGATAACTGTGCGTAAAATCCTGGTTTTGCCATTGACTTCATTAGGACCAGGATTTCACTTTGAACTTCTGAGGAGGGATTTGAAGGAGAATAAAGTTACATGCCCCAGAAACTGTTCTTAAAATGCCACAGAATCCCAGAAGCCATTGTAATGCCTACATTGTTCTCAGTGTGTGTGCTCAAATCAGCTGGATGCAAGTTGAACCAATGAAATACTAAATACGTTCATTGTAGCCTTGAAATTATTTGTTGCATTGAAACAATTTTCCCTTTGGGATGAATGGAATATTTTCTCTGACAGAGGAGATAATTATCTTTCTTCCTGACACTGTAGTGCCTGCTTTGCAGCTTAAGGATAGTGAGTTTTCACAATCAGATATTTTACCCTTCATGGATGACGTAATTTGTGTTTGGCCCCCTGGTATTCATGTCTTCAATTTATTCAGGTGTCTTGCAAGTATGTTCAAAATTTAGACCTAGATTTTTTTTTTCAGCTAATGGGGAAAAATTAAACATTCATTTTAAAATTCTCCTACATGGAAAAGCTGTTTTAAGGTCAGTGCAAACAATAACCAGCATAATATAAACCACCAGGAAAAAATTACTTTCTGCATGATTTGAATAGCATATTCGTGTATTCTGAATCACTGCCAGTGAGTTATTTAACTCATCTGCCAGTAATAGTTTCTCAAAGACTAAACGTGTTTTGACAGTAAACAAGTTTATCTTCATTTTTTTTTGTCAACAAGTTTCATCATTTTTTGGTATATCCATATATTTCATGTGCAGGATAGAATGTTTTCCATGTTTCTATAGAAATATATTTTGTATTTCAGAAATGTACCTAATCTTTTTCTTAAAAAAAAAATTACTCTTTAAATAAGGCCTACGACTGTGATTTAAAAAAATAGATTTGATGTTACTGAGAATTCAAATTAGAAGCACTGAGAAATATTGATGAGAAGAGAGGTTATAAATTATTATAGCTCATCGTGAGCCATAGATAGTTAGAGAGCAGCTGAAGTATTGCTGTCCTCTTGCAGTGTTACCTTATTCTTGCAAGAGACAATGAGATGAGTTTGCAGACCAGAATGCCCAGGTTTTTGACATTGTTTCTCTTCTGTTCATAGCATGCCATGCCATTTTGGAGGATCTCAAGCCACTCTGACCTTATGGCCCTTCATCATGCCTTGGAACTGGAGTACTTGTAGCAGCTCAGCAGCACTTTGAAACCCCAGAACCTCCCTTATGCCCTTGGACAGTAATCCCGTGTCTTGTGTCAGCATTGGACTACAGAATTTTGTGATTTCAACATGTTGATGTACAGCTGCAATTGGTCTTAACTTTTGCCCTTTCAGTAAATGGAGGAGCATGCCTTTTTCTTCAGAACAGCTGTTGACTCTAGTATTGCGAATCCAATGAAAACAAGCCATGAGAATGTTTTAACAGCGTGTTTTACCACATTTGCTACAAAAAAAAAAAAAAAAAAATCAAAGGTTCATACCTGTGAAGAAAGAAAGGACCTGCAAATGCTTTGTAGTTTTTAGAATCTTCAATGTGACACATACAGCTTCTTCAACACAGCAAACTTGATTGCACAATGAAGACTGAATTTTTCAAAAATACCAGTGGAGTAATTTTCTTGTAAAGAAGGTTTACTTTTTTTGGTTTCTCATACCCAGGGTACTCTGTACATCTTTACTTATTTATGAACAGACTGTGTTTTGACATCATAACTGAGGATACATATGATAGGATTAAAGGCTATTTATAAGCCTTTGTCTCATGATACAGCAAACACTTTTGATTTTAGCACATTGCAAAGTAGTCTAAAGTATGTCTAATTTAAACAAATAGGTACATCACTGAGACAATCATGTACAGGAAGAATTTTTTGTGTAAATTTGTAATAATGGATGATTCTTTTACATATTGTTTAAGTAAATGCTATTGAGAGGTAGTAATGCCTTGTTGGTGAAGTCTGAGGCAATGTGTACACAGCTATTGTGCAGTGCCTTATCAGAGTGTTGGGTATAAATATGTAGATAATGGATTTTTTAGATAAATTTGTCAAGACCAAAAGCATGGATGTCAAGTGTCAATAAGGAATTTGTTGTTCTTTTTCAGCTATTTTCTCCCCCCCCCCCCCCCCCCGTCAGCTATTCTGACTATAAAATGATGGTTACCATGTGTCCCCATTAAACAGGTACACAGAGCTACATAACTTAATTGAAGAGGAGTTCATTACTGTCTTTCAATTTTCTGTTTTAAGGCTAATGTATTAAATCTCCTTAAAGAATTGAATAATGAATCCACAAACTCCTCCCATAAAAAGTTAGAGAATAGAAAAATACATTATACAACGGTATTTGAGTTGGAGACTAACAAATCAAAAATTACAGCATGTGCTTTGTTTTACATAGGTTAGAAAAGAATATTTTGGAGAAACTGAGCAAAACATAATTATATGCAGTGTACACACTTCAGTTTTTTTTTTTAAATTCTCTTCCACCAGGAGTCAGATTTTCCTAGTGTGTAACATCCATTGCCGGCAATGGACAATGAAATAGTTGTCACCAAGGATGTAAAATACCCATAGTCTATATTAATTTGTTATCAACGTAAACTGTGTCTGATCTACAAGTTGTGACTTTTCTAAATCTTACAGGCCATGAGCAATGTGGTTAGTTAAACTGAGTCTGACATCTTGGCCTGAATTGTACCAGTTCCCTTTCCCCCATTTCCATCTTTTCATTAAAAAGAAACCTCAGCTTTGTTGGTTCATTCTTCAAAATTTTACTCCGTTTCTGTTCTTCCCTTCCATCCCACCCCCCAAAAAACAACACCAGCCTTTTAAACAGCTACCTGCAAAGCACCAAAGGAGCTGTGAAGCAACACCCTCCTGTGTTGGAGGATTCATATTGCTGCTAGTTAATTTGTGGATTTTCCAAATTGCTTAATTACCAACTAAGGCCCCTATCTCGCTAAGGCTTACACATGTGCTTCATTTTACACATTAGTGCGAGTAGTTTAACAAAGTGGAGGGAATTACTCACACAGTGCATAAAGTTTAAGCACATGGTGTCGTTCTTTTAGGATGGGGCTATAATTAGATTCCCCCCCCCCCCCCGATTTGCTTCAAGCAAAGTAGAGAGAGAGACAGTTTTTTGGCTTTTCAATTTTTGTAGTCATTTTGCAGACTGAAAAAAAAGTTTATCTGGGCCTTATTGTACAAAAGAGTGTGTTGTGTCCACAATTGTGTACAGAATTTCTCTTCATTAATTTTGTGTTTTAAATTAATAAAATTGATTTGTGAACTAGTAAACAATCCTCTGAGACATTAGTATTTGATTATTTTTGCCATAGGCTTGGAAGGAGGTAGCACCTCTTTTTATTTTTATTTTTTTTTTGCTGTCTCAAGAAGAAAAAAAAATGTTCACTTAGATTCATAGATACTAAGGTCAGAAGGGACCATTCTGATCATCTAGTCCAACCTCCTGCACAGCACAGGCCACAGAATCTCACCCACCCACTCCTATGAAAAACCACTTGTCTATGCTACCCAGATAAGAAGTGCTATAGAACTGCCACCATGCCTTGGTAATATACTTTGGTTATAGAGGTGTAAACTAGATATGCAGCAGCTGCTTCTCTACTCAGTGGGTGCTAGAGAAGAATGCCCAAGAATGGGAATCAGAGTGCACTGGCTCTTTTGTTTAAACTTGTGACTGAATTTAGTCCTCATAAAAGCAAGGAACTTGGAGTCCATTGAAGTAGAAGATAGTTGAAATTACCTGAGGCAAGCAACAAGTGGTTACAGAATACACTAATTGCTCCTACCCCGTATTTGTTGTGAGCTGCAATAGCATGACTTTTCTTGAGCCTGTCCAGAGCAGCACTGGTGGTTTCCTGATGTGTGCAAAGGGTGATTAGCACACAACTTGTCAGCAAATTCACTTTCATTTTTCACACTTAAATAGGATTTGAAATTGTCTCTCCCAAGGGGAAAGGCTAATTCAATACTATACAAACCCCTGAGGCCGTCTTCTCTTTGGAAATTATTACTGTTTTAGTCCATTACTTATACAAGTTGAAGGTGCTCAAGAAGGAACTTTCTCGGTCTCATAAAATACATGTGTATTAATTGGTGCTGTTGAAATCCAAAAAGTGAAATGAATTTTCCTTACAACTAGCATTGTACAACGTGCTCTGGCTCATGCACGGGGGTTGTAACCATATGGATTCCTGTAATTTGCTTTTTCAAAGTATGAGAAGGAACCCCCTGCTGATTTGTTAGCATTTGGGAGTATTAAGTCTGAGTGGTTTTGGCAGAACTGGAAGCTGAAATCCACTAGCCAGCCATCCAGCCCTGACAGAGGAGGCAGCTTTAAAATAAGCCGAGTTCCCTGACCCTCTATGTCTGAGATATTATTCAGTTGTGTTCTTCAATTTCTCAGGAGAAATGACAACCGCAAGCTCAGCTGAATTCTTTCTGGTGGTTTTGTTGTTTAGACTGCTGTATTACCATGATGTGTTTTAAAGGCATACTCCTTCATTAATGTTGTTTGTGATCTCAAATTAGATTTAAACCAAGAACCCTAAATTGCAAGCACTACTTGGCTCCAAACATGTGCTTTCAGAAGACGATTAGGCCTGGAGCTGTAGATTACTTGACATTACACATGATGTTTAAAACTGTAATCTACATAAACATATACCCTAGGCTGTGAATCAATCTCTTTGATACATGAACACACACACACACACACACACCTCATTAAAAAATTGTTGCCTCAGGTCCCTTATTTTTTAAAAACTTTGACATCTTAAAATGATTAAATGTACAGCACTGTAAAGTTTTGAAGCAAGAGACGCCCAGATGCTATATATTATTTTGTAGTAATCCATTAAAGCATTGAGGTTACAGTGGCAAAACACAAACACAGCATTTCAAATGTTTTCTTGCAAGGTAGAGATTAAAAAAAAATAATAATATGACTGTGCTTCCACTTCTGCCCCCCTTTTTTCTTTTAAAGCCCACTGTTGCTCCCTTCCACATTAGAACAAACTGATTATCTGAAGATGATGTGGTTTTGCATTAGACCCCCAGTTAGATGGTCAGGGGCATGTTCTGTCTGTGGTATTTACCAAGCAGCATGAGAATCAATGGGGTCACTGAAATCCCCCTCGAAATCGATGGGGTTTTGTAAAATAAAAATAAGTCCAAAAGATAGGTGAAAAATTATTTTGCAATTAGTTGGTTGGCTTAAGTGTGAAAATGTCCATAAGTATGTGAAGCCAGTTATGCCAGCCAAAAACCTGGCAATGGCAATAATTTCTTACTCCACATTCTAATGAAGAGGGATGCAGGAATTCACACAGAATTAAGATTGTTTTGTAATGCAATTCACCTGCATGTGCTGTGTTTCCTTTTAGAAACAGTACTGCATAAAGTCCCCATTCATTTCTCAGAAGCTCATTGACAAGATGACAAGCTGCAATAGTTCTACCTATAAAAATTAGGTGTGTCCAAATTATTAGGACTGTTCCTTCAGGGTAATGCCAAAGAGTGGGAATTAATAATTTATGAAATGGGAGGAGTATATTGATGCTTTTAGACCTATAAGACAACAAAGTTGTTGTCCTCAAAAGCATACAATCTAAACTCAAAACACTGTGTGGTTTCCCCTTGTCTCTAAATATTTCCTGTCTCTCTTAATTCCATGTTAGTTTGTTTTCTTTCAAATTGTCCCACAACCCTGCTCACCATACTCAATGGGAGTTAGTTGTGTGTGCATCTCTGATGGCAGTGCTTGTAGCCCAACTGTGTCACTTCTAAATAAATAATGAGAGGATGGTTTGTGATAGCTGAACTGGAATTGTAGGTGGCTTTTTTTTTAAAAAACGTATCTTTTGGCTTCCTGACTTGAAGCAGATTGTCCTTTTCTCAAACAATCTGAAGTTCACCAATACGCCCTCTGACCAAGCCAAGAGAAATGAAGAGAACGGTCGGCGCAAGCCTTCCAGTCTTTCATGTTCAGCAAACGTGGTAGGAGAAGTAGTAAATTTACTTCGTAGTAACTTTCATTTCCATTTCTATTTTTGGAGTGAATTTTCAGTGGTGCTAGCTTGGTAGCAAGGTAAACTGAAGAACTTTATTTATCCACAGGAAAGGTTTAGCATTGGGCAGTCACAATGTAAACAGCATACATTGACATGCAGCATTTAAAACTAAAAACCTAAGTACACATGGTGATCTAACTATATAGCAAAGGATGGCATGAAGAGGGGAAAAACTAAGCCGCTTGTCTGGAAATTTTCCAGACGGTAGGCTCCATTAGACTGTGGGATAATCTGCAAAGTAAAAGGATGGAAGCTACATTGACTGAGACAATTAAAGGTAGACTGGACAAAGCATTAGAACATTAACTGAAGGGAACAGTGGCAGAGGATGGGCTAGCTGGCCTACCAGGTCTTTTACATCTCTAAATTTAAATTCTCTGGTTCCATGATGTGGTTGTGTTTGTGGAAGCGGTTAGAGGGCTAGCCTGAGACTTGGGAGAGTTGGATTTAATTTCCTGCTCTACCACAGACTTCCTGTGTGATCTTAGGCAAGTCACTTAGCCTCTCTCTGTGGTCTGTTCGATTGGTAAAATGGGGATAATGGTACTACCCTACCTCACAAGGGTGTTGTGGGGATAAATACATTATAGGATCTGGACACTTCCCAATCTTTAGATAGGAAGGTCATGTAACTACCATAGATAGATTTGAGATCAGGTTACCTCGCTGGGGGAATATCATTTGCTGATTCCAAGCTCCCCATGCAACAGTTCCATAGAAAGATAGGAAAAAAATAGGTCTCAGTATTCATAATCATTTATTTTTCTCAGCACACTAATTAAATTCCATTTGATGTTCTAAGCACTACCATTAGTGCATTATAAGGAGATATTTCAGTTAACAAGCACGGTTTAACTACTCAGTGTTGGCAAAGCAGGCAACAAGCATGCTAGGCCAAGTCATTTCTCTTCATCTGGAGGCTCCTGTTTCACAATCTGGTACCAACCTTTTAATCTGAATGTATTTCCTTCAGCAGGTAAGTAAACTAATGACCTCATCTATGCTTTCATCAGTTGCATTATGCAACCAATAGAGTTGGGTCTATTTACTGTGTATGATGATTTTTGTTAAGCTTTATTTTGTCAATGATCCAAACGGCCTTTATCTCTCAAACAACCTGAAGAGTTATTCTTAAGAACAGTGGCATAATGTCAGGCATCTAGCAGCTGGCAAGCTGAAGTATAGGGACAAAGTCACAGAGACCACAAAACTAGCTTTGAGGGCAGAGGCAATTCTCTTTATCCCATTTGTTCCCTTGGGTGTTTGGGATCTTTCAGCAGTTTTACCAATTAAAGTGGTGCTAAAATGTTATCCTTTAGGATATGTTGTCTGTAGTACAGAGCTGAGGACCTTTGAGAATTCTGAAAGAAAAAAAAAGCAACTCGTCTATAAAAAAACCAATGTTGGCAGAGGAGTACAAACGTCAGTCTTACGAGTCCCACTTCTGCTGGGAAAGTTAAAATAGCAGGGTGGTTCTGGGTAGATTTTTCCCCCTCTTTGCAGCAAAGAAAATTGCAAGCCACTGTTGATTTAAAAGAAAATATAAAGGTGCTATAGCAGGTTATAGTCTGACCATTACGCTACATGATTTATTATTTCATTAGCTACATCAGCAGCTGGATACTTAATCCATGTTCAGGAGTGTAAATAGTTGATTATATTTATGGAATTAAGGCAAGCATTTTCCATCCCTTTCCCCAGTTTAGAGAAACTAAACAAGTTTGGTTTCAAGGTTGGCCTTGAAATTTAGAATAGTAATATTGTCATAGAACACCTTGGCACAGGCTTCAAATGAAACCTTCCCTTCCTTCTGTGGACTTAAATGAAAGGTTTGTTTTTTGTTTTTTTTTTTTTAAAATACCCCGAGCAACCCCTGGCAAGCAGTGAACACAAAAAGGAAGAAGAAAACTTTCTTTCAAATCAAAGCTGTAAAGTGAATGAGACTGTATGGACTTAAGAGTTTTAATTAGACGTGAATCCACTTGGAGCGTGTGTTTCCCAGATAGAAGAGACATACCTGCACTAGCTTTGATTGAGCTAATATGCTAAAATTAGAGCGTTGCCACAAGCTGTGGGACTGACTAGCCATCCTGATTATGTGCCTTTAGGTTTCCCTACTTCCGTGAAATACAATGCCAAGAAGCCACACCTTCAGCAGCTATGGCAAAACGTGCTCACAAGTTGACCAAACTGATTTTGACTGGTGAGTAATGGCCAGTGGTAACCGAAAATGGAGACAATGAAATATTGCTCTAGATGGGATAGGATACTCAGCACAGCAATGGCACAGTGCTGTTCAAACCCCTAGCGTTAAACTGGTTAATCAAGTGAGATGGACAAGGACACAACTGCTGCTGCTGCAAATGGGCACCACTATGCACATGTGATTGTGGTAAAGGAGGAAAATGGAGACAAGTAAATAAAAAAATTAGTGTTTGTAATATTGCTGTGCATGAGATGGGACAGAATGCTTTACAACACTGTTCCCAGGCCAGAAATCTGGCACAAATGGAGTTAATTGTACAAGACAGGCATGAATATGTGACTGTATCCTTTTCGGCTGACACTTCTG
Source organism: Dermochelys coriacea (assembly GCF_009764565.3). Taxonomy (NCBI): domain Eukaryota; kingdom Metazoa; phylum Chordata; order Testudines; family Dermochelyidae; genus Dermochelys; species Dermochelys coriacea. The sequence goes on from NC_050069.1 coordinate 59,724,239, forward strand.
CACGTTGATCATGGTGATGACAGAAAATAGAAACTAGTAAATGCAGTCAATGCATTTGGTAGAGATATGGAATGTTTTAAATGTAAAGGTCATGTAACACCAGTATACAGCATTCTGAATAGCCTTTCACAGCGAGTTCTGTATGATGATGTATAATAAAGGATCTGGTCACTTATCTAGATTAAGTAGATTTTATATAGTTAAACTGGAACCTCAAATCAGAACATCTTTGAATTTTTGGAGTATTGGGATTTGAATCCCAGATGTGAAGCTTCCCTACAAGTTTGGTTCTAAATCAGATCTAACTGACAGTGGGCTATTTTCCAATTCTGGTTCAAAAACAGTGGGAATCCTGCAATATGTCTACTAACTGGGGCTGAAATCTTACACATTTCAATGCCAATGAAGCAGACTACAAAAAAAATCTAGCTCTGATGCAACTTTGAGTTTAGCCTGGAATTTTAACATAAACCTAATGCAGGTCTGGGTCTGAAAACTGCTTCCTTAGGACATTTGTAGGTTCATGTTTCAGAATGAAGCTTTTACAATGGTTTGTTATTGCTTGACATAATGTTTAGTTCATCATTTCAAATAAGATTTTTATTTCTTTAAAGTTATTGGTAATTAGTTTGTCATCTGGACAATAAAACCATCTGTCCAAAAGGATTATCACCCGGAAACTGAAGGCTTAGAAATCCCATGTACTTGTACTCTTTAGAACCCATACCACAAGCATTCAGTGGAAAGCCACTGTCTAAGAAGTCAGTCTCTTTTTGCCAACATGTTTTCAGAAATACTAGAATGATTTTAGAAACCTGACCCAAGAGAACATTAGCGTTCGAAGTCCTGCCAGATACCCACACAAGTTTTGAACATCAGACTATATTTACTACAGATGAAAGTAATATTTTCCAGAGGCTTCTAATTACTCTATCAGAGTTGGAGATGTTCCTGTACGTTTCAGGAATGTATTCAGGTACATCTCAGAACAAAAGGAAACATACTATATAATGTTATGGAAGTATTTAAATGGCTATTGTCTCAAATGTCAATGTCAAAAACATTAGGGCATTTTAGAATATGGATTAGGATGTTGAACACAGTGGGAAGATTATGGTACATGCCTGCTTCTTTGCAGACAATGTATGAGAAAAGAGGATAAAAAGGAACATGCTTCTCAAGAGCTGAGGTAAGATTCTTCTCCTCTCCTCACCCAGTGAAGTAGCACAGAACTTGGCCTGCTGAACAGGAAAGGAAATAAAATTAAACCTTGTTCTCCAGCAAAACAAGGTTTGTGAACCAAATAAAAGTTCAAGAAAATGTTAATGGTTCAAGGGTTTACCATAGTAATTGTCCAGCTAGACGATTATCTATCCCTAATCAAATAATGGAACAGCCATGAAGAGAAAAATATCACTAAACATCTAGATCCTGATTAGGAAAGCATCCTTATTTAGGAATGGCTCTACCTCATGCACTTTACTTTGAGGTCAGTGCAACTACTCATTGTGTAAAGTTAAGCACATGTGTAAGACTTTGTAGAATCAGGGCAGTCGAGAATAAGGAAGCCATGAGCAAATAGGACAACATCTCACCAGGCAAACTTGATGGGAATTTTTCCCTTGACTTCTGTGGGAACAGGATACCAAAAGGTCTATGTGAAAATTTTCCTTTTAGCTTTAGCAAGTGAATTCCAGCTCTGGTTACATGCAACTAGTAGAACTTTAAAGCCTAGCCCATAGAAACTTCAGGTAAAATAAGGTGCTACTTGCAAAGAAAAGTAATTTCAAGAGACAGCCAGAATTGTCCTGGTAGTATTTACTGTGGAAAAAGCAGCTGGTTGCTTCCTGTGTGGGACTCGCCACTATGAGTATGTAAAATCAGAGGTCTTCCATCAGATCGTTTCCCTGACTTCCTATTAACTTATGGGTGTAGTTTTAGAGGGTGATTGTGGTCTCCAAGACCCTGAGTGGTCTGGACCTGGTTGCCTCTCAGCCAAGGCCCAGTAACAGCAGGTGGAATTGGATTATGCAGAAGGTAGAGTAGAAGCTATAGTTGTTACTAAACCATTACCTAAGAAGAGAAGAAGGGGGAGAGTGACAGTTAGATTTAAAATGTGGCATCGGGGACTGCAAGGGGGAAAGGAAAGACAAGTTTACCCCAGGTCCACCTACAAGAACACGTTTCCCCCCCTTCTCACCCATAACTTGTTCAATTGCAGTTTAAAAAAATGTATCTCATCCATTTTTATTCCTAGCAGATTTGCTGCTATGCTCATTTGATGACCTTCCTTTATATTCTGAAGGGCTGGCTAAACTTTCAATTTGATCTCAAACATTTCCCATCCAGATGACAAACACATTTCATTTAGAACTGGAAGGGTCAAGGAAGGATGTTATTGGGGATGAATTTCAGGCCTGTATCTTTAAGAAAGCTCTGAATCCATATTTGTCATGTGACATATCAGTGGCTATCCAAGAGGGATTTACTTGACAATGCTGAGTAGAGAAGATGTCACTAGACTGAGAAGTCAAGATGTACTGGAAGCAATTAAAGCACTCATACTTATGGCAATGAGTATTTGCTTAAGACATTAATTATTATTATTAACTACCTAGTTCTTATATACGTGTTATATCCATGCTAAATAACTGAAATATACATAAGATGTTTAATCACTTTCTGAAGGTATAGTGCCTTCACTTTCAGCCCCCAACTAAAATCTCTCCAGCACATCAAAGATTTACAACCTATCCTAAAAAATGATCCCTCACTCTCACAGATCTTGGGAGACAGACTAGTCCTCACTTACAGACAGCCTCCCAACCTGAAGCAAATACTCTCCAGCAACCACACAACAAAAATACTAACCCAGGAATCTATCCTTGCAACAAAGCCCGATGCCAACTCTGTCCACATATTTATTCAAGTGACACCACCATAAGACCTAATCACATTAGCCACACCATCAGGGGCTCATTCACCTGCACATCTACTAATGTGATATATGCCATCATGTGCCAGCAATGCCTCTCTGCCATGTATATTGGCCAAACCGGACAGTCTCTATGCACAAGAATAATGGACATAGATCTGACATCAGGAATCATAACATTCAAAACCCGGTAGGAGAACCCTTCAACCTCTCTGGCCACTCAGTAAAAGATTAAAGGGTGGCAATTTTGTAACAAAAAAAAACTTCAAAAACAGACTCCAATGAGAAACTGCTGCACTTGAATTAATATGTAAACTAGATACCATTAACTTGGGTTTGAATACAGACTGGGAGTGGCTGGGTCATTACACATATTGAATCTATTTCCCTATGTTAGAGTATCCTCACACCTTCTTGTGAACTGTCTAAATGGGCCATCTTGATTATCACTACAAAAAAGTTTTTTTTCTCCTGCTAATAATAATTAGCCTCTTTCAGCTTGTATGGCAGCTTCCACTTTCTCTGTATGTATATATCATGGCAAATTGCCAGCATTACTTTGATGGGTCTCACACTTTCTCTTCTTGGGGAGGGTTCAGGGCACCATTTCTCACTCCTGAACTAGGGTATTAACTGCCTCACTAGCATCCTATAGGAGGGGAGTGGAGAGGGAGGGACCCAGGCCCACACTCTACTCTGGGTCCCAGCCCAGGGGCCCTAGGGATAGCAGTAAACCACTTGAACTAGCAGTTCCTTCCCCTGGGCTACTTCCCTCTCCTGCCCTTCAGCTTGTGGGGCTTCCTGCCCTCCCTCTGCACAAACCAAGTGTCCCTTTACCTTTGGTCTTGGTCTTCTTAGCCTACCACAGCACATCTCCAAACTGCTCTCTGCTTCAACTTCTCCCTTTGTCTGATTGAAGCAGGGGGTTTTATCAGGTGATGGCTGATGGCTTCAGGTGCTTTAATTGGCTTCAGGTGCTTTAATTAATCTATAGCAAACTTTCTTCTCTCTACAGGGAATAAGGCTCCCTTCTAACACTCTCTTGCTGCCCTCTGGCTATGCTGTATCACAATATGTATTACTTCTTCCTATATGTTCCATTCTGTGCATCCAGTGAAGTAGGCTGTAGCCCAAGAAAGCTTATGCTCTAATACATTAGTTAGTCTCTAAGGTGCCACAAGTACTCCTGTTCTTTTTGCAGATACAGACTAACATGACTGCTACTCTGAAACCTACCATTTACTGGGTGGAAAGGGTAGGTTATTTTCTTATTCCCATTTAGTCCTTGGTTTTATAGTGAGAATGCCAAATGCTAATTTTAAAACAGAATGAGAATTTCAATGAGATGCAGTTACCTTGGCTATGATTTTATCATTAGCAAAGCTACCAAGGGAAGGTATTAACAGTACTGCCAACCCTTGTGATTTTTGTCACAATTCCTGCAATGTTTGTTTTTTTCTTTGAAGTCCCTGCTCCTGCCAGTCTGTGGTTACCTAGGAATCTATTCTTTTCCTTTTTTTTTTTTTGTAAGTTAATGTTTAACCCTTACACTTACTGAGGAAAGTTGGAAGACACAGGTCCTGAAGGCTCCAAAACTAGAAGGCAAATAAAAAGAACCCAACATTTCTTCTTTTGTAAGATCTCTTTATGTTTTAGCCAATATCCTGGTGTTTTGAGGCCTGACTCATGACTTTTGAATGCTGGGCACTGGCAATAGCCATTTAGGTATGTGTATCAGCTGAAAAGGGTTGGCAAATAATATTGTACCTAGATCTGTGTTTCAAGCATAAATGGTTCTCTACTGGGAGCAGAAGGATGATTCTGGCAGAACTGGGAATCAGGAAATCTGGGTTGTGTTCCCTGTGTGACTTGGAGTAAAGTCACTTATCTGCTCTGTGGCTCAATTCTCCCTTTTATAGAACAGGGGAAATTACAAACACCACAAAAGGGGTGTTGTGAGGATGAGGTCATTAATATTTGTGAAGCACCTTGTGCTCTTCAGATATAAAATGCTAAGTGCTGTGACATAGGCTAACGTGTTTACATTAGGTATTAATGGCACCTATAGTTGAATTTTTACTGGTAATTAATATGTGACCCAACTGGGGGTATTTTATTCCTCATACATTTCCATTGTAAACCTTCATTTATTTTTATTTTCTTTACTCCCTACAGCTCCCAGCAGGTCAGCCAAATGCCCTGATGTTTGCCAGATAATCCTACTCTTCCTGCTGAATTTCCATCTCCCTTGACAGTGTGTAATTGTCTTCTGATTCTGACTTTGTCTGTGAAGCGTAGGGGCAATCTACATTTCATCTCAACACAGCACAATCCTAAATGGTGATCTCTCAGTGAAATCATGCTGGAAGGGCACTTCCTCCCCCCCCCCCCCCCATTCACAGTTGATGACTGTATGTGGAGATTATCTCCTTTCCCCAGTGGCAGAATTTGGTGCATCAGTCAGAGGAGAAATTTTCATACACCCATATGCTCAGAACTGAACATCTTGTCCCATACACAGCCCCTGTTAGTCCCACTTTGGCTACTGAAGAGGTGTACATCAGGTAATTAGTCAGCTGACCTTTCATGTTTGCGTGGGGGGATTAGAACTGTAATGGGATCCTACAGCTATTGTGACAGATAAATGATAGCAGTGTTTTAAATGGCTTCCTTTGGCACGAAGGGTTTGATCTGAGTATGAGAGAGGTTATGATGAACTATCTGCAAGGAAAAAGGCTGCAGTAGCAACTCATGGTTTGTGATATAACAACTCACTTTCTATAAAATGAATCCTGAGACCATTTCTTTCTCTCTCCTTCCCCTGCACGCTACACAATTCTGACTTCTTTAGAAACTTCCTTTCTGCCTCAGATTTCTCATGAATGGTTCCCTGGCAAATAATTGTGTTTTCTTTCCTTTTCTAAAGAAAATTTGAGGTTAATTGGAAAACTAGTCTTGGAGAGATGAGTCTGAATAAATAAACATTAAAAAATCTTTCAAGATTCTTCTAATAGATTTATTTTAAAATGGTATATCTCAAAAAATCGGCTTGGTTAAAAAGCTACAGTTTTGCTTTATTAATTTTTCATCAAGATCTAGTCTTTGCATGTTCCTCTGAATAATGGTGTTGTGAAATTTGGAGTTAGCCATTATAAGAATGTGACCCTTTAGGAATTCTGCCATGTCCTTATTGAGCTCCACTGGTAAATTGGGCAGACTTTGCCAATTCTACTAGTTGAATCATGTGTGTTGAAAGAGAAGTGTCAGGAGAAGCATCAGCAGCAGAGCTTGATGAAAAGATGCAGTTTCAAAGCTCCATTATTCTAATGGTTCAAGTATTATCAACATATTTCTCTGATCCCTGCTTCCTGGGTCCTACAACTCCAGTTCTCCCTGGTCACTTGGGATGTAGTGATCTCAAGTCTATATGGAAAGGGTGGGAGAGGATTAAGTCTCCAGCTCATCATTATTAGTGGACTTCTAGTTTACAGATCAATATGGAGAGCTCTCTCTGGACTGTGGGTAGGAGAGCAGTTTTGTTCCCTGTTGGAAAGGTAAATTGGGACAGAACTGGAACCTTAAATGAATACTTCCAGGCTTCCTGACATATGTTTTTGTTAATTCTACAACTTTCTGATTCCTTGACTTCCAAATTTTTGTTTTTCAACCTAAACTCATAACTTCCTCACTTTCATTCATAATTACAATGGCCTATTAATATTGGTGTATATTTCCTGTTTACTACCTTAACTATATCTTAAAGCTTTTTTAATTTTGTTCTTAGAAACCTCCTTTCATGCCAAGTATTCCACCCAATCTACAGACAGCAGTAGACACTTCAGTCATTGCCCACTAGTTTACATGAAGTGACAGCCTCTTTCTGCACGGCGCCTGATCCTCACCAAGCAGATTGACATAGTCCAATGTTGCTTTTATGTAGCATTTGTTCATTCAGGAACATTCACAGTCAACTGTAAAAGGAAAAATTCTTGGTCAGTTCTTTGTATCTGTCGTATGCATTTTTGGTTTTTGAAAGCATCTAGTCAAAAAAAATAATTTCATTGTTATTTACAGTGTTGTTGTAGCTGTGTGGGCAGGGCAGGCTCCAGGCACCAGCTTTCCACATGCTTTCCAGTTTTCCACATGCTTGGGGCGGCAGTCCGTATCCCACGGCCTCAATTCGCGGCGACTGCTTAGGGTTGCAAAATTGGTAGTGCCGCCCTTGTGTGTGGGTCCCAGGATATTCAAGAGACAAGGTGAGTGAGGTAATATATTTTATTGGATCAACTTGTGTTGGTGAAAGAGAGAAGCTTTTGAGCTACACAGAGCTCTTCTTAACAGGAAAGTTTGTCTCTTTCACCAACAGAAGTTGGTCTAATAAAAGTTGAGCCTTGTCTTTCTAAAATAATTTGTTATTTTCCCTAATGTCTTGGAATTAATGATTTTTAGAGAAAGCATGTAAATCAGATGACATTTGCTGAAAGTGCTTTATTCTTATCAGCAAAGAGTAAGAAAATTTGTGACCTGATAGTGATAGAACATGTCTTTCCTGGGTTAAAATATAGTTTTACCTCTGCTACCAGTTTAGAAATACTTTAGAAATACTCAGAGGATTTTTAAAAATAAAAGCACAGTGCCTCAGGGAGTACCGCTAGTTTAAATAACACATGAAAACTATTTATGAGCTTTTTTTTATGAGGTGGTCAAAGCAAAGACCATCCAGCATGTAACATAAGACTGGCTAAAGAAGAAAGGTTTTCAAAACCACATTGGAGAGTTAAGCATGAATGGAATTTTATTTTAGTCTCTATTGCTTATTTAAATTAATGATGTTTTCAGATGGGGGCCTAAATGATAATGCAGATCAAGGTGAGTCCTGCCAGAAAGACAGTACATTAGTCTATTATTCAAAGAATGTAATTGAATAATGTTGAAATAATCCTAAATAGATAATGGGTTTAGTGAAAATGAATTTTCAAATCTGGATTGGAGAACATTTTCAAGTACATTTCAAATGCACCTGAACTGCGTGGGTTCATACTTCACAGGCAGAGCCAATGCTTTTGAACAGTCCCATGTTTCTTGGCTGTAGCTCCCCTAAATATTTGTGGCAGAGACTATCCAAGATGGTGCAGGGAAGTGTAGACTAAATGACACTAAAAGTAATCTTGATAGGTAGCTGTGTGTTCCCAGTGAGTACCTTCCCGTGGGTGAATTGCATCACTGTGGAAATAGTTATGTATGCTGTGGTAAGCTGTACATGAGGAAGAAGCTCCAGATTGAAGGCTAAATTCAACCCTGATGTTGGAAAAACACAAATTTAATTATTGATATTAATGTAATGCCCAAAGTGTGTCAGGTGCTGTACAGATATATAGGAAGATACCATTCCTCTTATAATCTAAAAATACAAAAAACTGAAAAAGGCAGGAAGAAAGGGTTACAACATTTATCAGGGAGGAGATTACTATGTCCGCAATTACTGAAATTTCAAAAAATATATTTGTCATTTTCTTTCCCTACCCCCTTCCATTTTCCTCTCTTGGCCCATTGGCTTCTCCTATTCTCCTCCTCACCTGCCCTAGTCCCCTGACTTTACAGTGTAATCTGGTGGCTCCTGAGGGGGTCGAGACAGGGTCTCTTCCTGGAGTTCTTAGAAAACCTCAGTTTTCAAGGGCTACAAACTCAAACTGACTCCATCACAGCCTGGTCTACACTACAAAGTTAGGTCAACATAAGCCACCTTGCATCGATCTAGTTGTGTTTTGTCTACACTTACATTTGTCCCCTACCAGTGTATGTGTTACAGGGACGCAGTAACAGCATCTTCCCAAGTGGCATTGAGCCATTGTCAATGCAGTGCGAGTGTAGACATTGTTATTTATGTCATCCCAAACTGTCCTCCAGCAGCTGTCCCTCAATGCCTGATACTGACCATTCTGGTAATAATTATGAACTGCCCAAGGGTCACTGAGATTGAAAGGCCCCTTTCCCCTTTAAAGCCCGGCAAATTTTTGAAATGTCTTTTCCTGATTGTCCAGCTTCATGAGCACACTTAACAGCTCTCCACTGCTGTGTGCAACTGCCCAGCTGACACTGCTGGCTGCATGCCCCCAGCCACACTCTGGCTTGCAGCAGCCAGGAGATATTGGATCTCCTGGGCCTGTGGGGAGAAGAGGCTACAAGCACAGCTATAGACCAGCTGTAGAAAAGTAGGAGCAGCTTGCAACAGTGATGCAGGAAAAGGGCTATGACAGGGCCCAGCAGCAGTGCCATGTGAAAGCAAAGGAATTGCATCAGGCATATCAGAAGGCTAGGGAAGCCAACAGTTAATCCAAGCTGCAGACCTGCCACTTCTACAAAGAGTTGCATGCCATACTTGGTGGAGACCCCAACTCCACCCTGCACGCCATCGTGGATACTTCTGAACAGCCCAAGCCACAGGCCCCTGGTGGGAACCCAGAGGGCAAGGAGGAGGTGGAGGAGGAAGAGGCTGGGTGACATGTGAGTGGAGGGGGCCCAGCTATGCCGCGAGCCAGGACCTGTTTGAGACTCCATTGCATTCTAGTCAGTCCCAGCAGTTTAGTACAAGTGAGTCCGTTGCAAGGGAAGGAAGCTCAGGTAAGTGTAATTGTATGTCCCATTACAGTGATGTGCTGATGACATTCCCCAACTTAGCAGGGCACAGCTCTCGACTTCTCAGTAATTTACTCCTACTAGAAGAGGTAGGGGTAAAACAAAGAGAAGGAGCGTTATCATCTGTTTTTATTCCAGAATTATGGAAGGGCGGCCAAGTGGAGCAGTTTGGTTATGTACAGAGGGATGTCCCTTGAATCCTCCTCAGAGATGTCAATGAAATTTTCATGGAGGTACTCTGCAATCCTCTCCCAAAGGTCTCTAGGGATGGCAGCCTTATTTCTTTCTCCCACCAGTCAGTGATAACTTCAGCAGGTACCATTTCATTAAACAGGCTAGCAGCATGTGGCCCCCATTGGCTTTGGGGCACTATCAGCAGCTGTACTCTCTGTGCCTTTGTTACCATCAGGAGTGAGATATCTGCTAAACTAACCACCACCTGTCAAAAATGATGCCAGGATTCAAATCTATTTTCCCATATTCATGGTTTCATGCAATCGAGCAATTCCCTCCTCATTTGCGTCACCCCTGGAGGGCCATACTTGCCCCGGCTAGTGCTGTGAGTGGTACCATGTACAAGCATACCAAAGCAGAAATGCCAATAAGCTTGTCTTGTTTAAAACTTCAGGGGAGCAAGGTCAGGGAGTTCTGAATCTTAAGTTTCACTTCCCGTTGTGATTATACTAATAATGGTACCTCTGTGTGTTTTATCTGCAGCCTCTGCCATTGAGGCCTTGAAGTGATCCTCCTCCATGCCCATGGAATGCCTGAGCCAGATAAGGAGGAGAAAGAGGAGGACATGCCTAATGAGATCCTGCAAGCCAGTGCTGCATCATCACACTGTGAGTAAAGGGCCTGGAGAGTGAACATCTCAGGCAGCCTGAAGAAAGAAAGAGCAGATTGGGGAAAGGCCCAGGAGTCCCAGTAGGAAAAGGAGAGGGAGATACACCAGGACATAATGGAGTTTCTCCGGCAGCAAACACAGATGCTGCAGACTCTTGCAGACCTACAGGTTCAACAATCATGGGCTCACCTCCCCTTTGCAGTCCACAGAGATATGCATTACAGCACCTCCCTATGTTCCTCCCCAGCATTCCATGTGGTATCAAGCTCACATTCCTACCCTTACCTCTCCACACCAGGGGATGTTAAGGACAACCATAGCTTCATACTTACTTACCTGTGAAAGGCACAGTTGCTGTATGTGTAGCTAAAATGGACATGAAAGTTTTTTCCCCTTGTTAAGTTCTGTTCCATTAATTTATTAAGTTTTTAATTTATTTGCTTTTAAATTGCTCAGGATTCCTTTGCACTGGTACTGTTACTAAATGAAATTATATTATTTGGAAAATAATTCATCTTTACTAGTTTTCAACACATGCTACAGAGTGCCTAGCAGTTCATTTGTCTCATTTCTGCCCCACCATGCATTGCCATAGTGCCTAGCAGTTACTGTATAGCGTGGCACAAGTCATAGGATTGTTCACAAATTACAGCAAGCACCACAGAATTAATAGGTGTACTGACAGTGTTACAGTCATAGATTTACATCAAGCACCACACAGTTCCTAATTGCGGGGCCAGATGGAGCACAGTACACCACAAAGCATACTGTGGCTCACTGTTAAAGTGCTGTTTCAAAACCTCCCTAAGTCATATAGTTCCATGTTGATCTCTTCTAATACACCTTGTTTGTGGCTGTTCAGTCTCAGCAAACAGCTGCTCTACCTCCACCTTCCACTCTGGTGGCTACTTTCCTCTCTTTGCTTCACAGATATTATGTAGGAGACAGGGGCAGCTATCACTACTGGGATATTATTTTTACTGAGATCCAATCTTGTGAGTAAATAACGCCAGTGTCCCTTTAATCTACCAAAAGTGCATTCAACTGTCATTCTACACCTGCTGAGCTGGAAGTTGAATCTTTCTTTGATGTGGTTGAGGTGGCTGATGTATGGGTTACTGAGCAGGAAAGCAAGCAGAAGACTGGGTCCCCAGTGGTCACTATTGGCATTTTAATATCATCAATGGCAATCTGCTGGTTGGTTTTTAGCTTTTTGAACATTTCTTTAAAATGTAAGCTTAATGCTCCTTCCCTCACCAGCCAATACTGATGTCAATGAAGCATCCCTGGTGATCCACCAACGTTTGAAAAAGTAGCCCTTTCTGTTGATGTACTCTGTAGCAACGTGGTCTGGTGCCAAACTAGGCATATGCATGCCATCTATTACTCCACTGCAGTTTGGGAACCCCATTACTTTAAATCCATTCACTATGTCCTGCACATTGCAGGCACAGTCCTAATGTCCCTGTGCACTTGCCTGACAGCCCATCACAGTGGATTTTCCAACCCCAAAGTGATTTCCCACTGACTGGTAGTAACAAGGTGTTGTAAATTTTCACAGTGCGATTGTCACTTGTTTCTCCACTGTCAGTGCAGCTCTCATTCTAATGTCCCTGCACTGGAGGGCTGGGGTAAGCTTGGCACACGGATCCAGAAATGTGGTCTTATGCATCTGAACATTCTGCAGCCACTGCTCGTCATTCCAAGCCTGCATTATGATGCTGTGCTACCAGTCAATGTCTGTTTCTCAGGCCCAGAAGTTGTGTTCCATCATCTGCAGCTGTTCCATGAATGCCACCAACAACCTTAAATTGGTTCTCACTATTTCCTACAACAATCTGTCCTCCAAGAAATCATCATGTTCCCCATTCATTCAGTTGTTCTTATGGCTCTGCAAATACCAGAGCTTGCAATGCTTATGACAATAGTGCAGAGCTGTGCTGGATCCATGTTTCTGTCAGAGATGGCTGACTGTGAGGCAGACCACTCAGGTTCATGGGGTTTTTAAATAATGCATGAAAATTATGGGATGTAGATAGGATAGAAACAGTAGCACACTGAGAAGTTGACCCTTGTCTCATTTCTGCCCCACCATGCATTGCCAGAACTTATATGCACTGGACAAAGGTGAGTTGTGCACTGAATGGTGGCAGATTTACCAGTGGAACATCTCCCTATGCATCGACACAACCACTGCTGGTGAACATGTGTAGCACCAATGCTATGAGCTGAGTATGCACACACACAAGCGGTATACCAACCACAATGGCCTTATGCTGATGTAACATGCATGGACCAAAGTTTGTAGTGTAGACATGCATGTTTTCCCTCCAACACTCACACGTTCACTCACAGGCTGGTTCCAACACTTTTCCCCCCCCTTCCCTAACTTTTCCAGTCACGTTTAGCTCTTTGCTATATTCAGTCCCTATAGCCAGCCCTCTGTCTCGCTCTTTCCTACTCTGTTTGGCCTCTGCATAGTTACATTTCACCCTCACCACCATTTTCTTCCACACTGTGACATCACCAGCCAAATTTTTCAAGATTGGGTCTCTCAAGTTAGGCATCTAAATCTGTATTTGGCCACCTAAATAATCATCCTGATTTTCAGAGGTGCTGAGTACCCAGATCTCCCATGGACCTCCAAGACTAATGTGCAGTAGAATAATCCTTATACTTTTCTGCTTTCTAAGCAACTGAGTAGCCCCATTGACTTCATATTGATTGACTGTGCCTGTTGGGTGCATTTTGACTTCGATGTAAGTGTTTGCAGGAGCACAGACTTAGAATGTAAACTTCTTGGAGAAGGACATTGTCCTCCTTATGCCCTTGAAGTGCTGTGCATACCTACTGTGTCATAGAGGTAAAGCTGTAGAGAGAAGCTATTGCAATTATTATGCATTTAGGCTCCGATCCAACAAGATTGATTTCCATAACAAGTGTTGCATTGAAAACTGAGTTAAAGTTACAAGTTATCACTTTAAATTCTAAGGGATTTCCTGGTCCTCCTTTGCAGGTCAGGAGGCTCTGTGAGGAAACAGGCTGCCTGACTCCTCAGGACTCAGTCTGCAAAAGCGCCAGCTTAGAGAAAGGGGGGTGAGTTGTGCCTCTTTGCCTTAGGGAACAGCCTGCTTTGTCTCTCTCTGGTTTTGGTTCTTGTGTGTTAACATTCTGGATTTTAAGAAATAAAATAGTTTTATGTTGCATCTTCCCAGAAAGAGAAGTTATGTTTTTATTATCTAACCTCTCTGTGTGTATGCTTTGACCATAACCATTAAAATTAGACACATACTTAAGGACCTTAATGAGTCAGTGTCTTAGAACCTCAACTTCTTCCTGGTACATCCAGAGTAATCTGTCCATGAAATGGGCTGAAACTTCACTTATGAGAAAAGGTCCAGGTGTCTCCTTTTTTGACACTGCCCTATGGATGCAGTCAGACCAGCCCAGATCTGATCAATGATATCTACAAAGTAGATGAAAAGAAGTCTTTACAGTAGATGTGCTTCAATCTGCTCACTGCATGAAAGAGTTACACTGATCTGGATATTTGAGAGTGATATTATGCAGCATTTTCCTAGATTTCAGTGGTGTGGCTTCACTGAATGAGTTTACTTTGTACAGACCAATGCTATGGCTGAATGGATTGTTCAGTAGTTTTTACCTAATGGTGAGTACAATACATATATTGTGGTAGCGATTATCATTCAACAGCATGCAAAACATTTCTCTATGGCAATGGAAATTTAAAGCATTTGTTTTAAATGAAACTGCTGCCGTTCCTAAGACATTTTTCATTAGCTGTGATTGTTCAATCTCTTGTATTGATTTTCATATTGTATAAAATATACAAAACATGCAGCAAATCAGAAACCGTACATAAGAGTGGTACAATATACAGAGAATAATGCAGTATGAGAGACGAAAATGTAACATACAAGATATAGGAGCCCTGTCTTGCTCACATTATAGTCAGTGGGAGCAGGAACTGGCCAAATAGGCATAGCCCAAAACCCGTGGAAAGACTCCTATTAAACTTCAGCTGGTTTTGGATCTGGTCTATTATGAGATTATTTAATCAGATGAGCAGTGAAAGTGAATCATATAAAATTTTGAGCTTCCTGCTCGTGGTAACCATTATGCTAAAAAGTTAAGTGGTCACATGACAGTGATACTATAACAGCAGTGATTTACAATTCCATTTCCACCTTCTTAGTTTAAACATCGAGAGAATTTTGCTCTTTAGGCCCTGATTCACTTAAGCCCACTCCTATTCAATCCTATAGCATCAGCTAACTCAAGTGCTGCCGTTCTGCCCCTGGCTTTTCCGCTGCAAGGGACAGGACCATGAACCCATCTTGCTGGTACATGCCCCCTTTGGGGTGTGGAGAACTGCCACCAGTGCATAGTGCCTCTTCCTGCAGTGAAGATACATAAGCATCTGTAATATGACTTTGGGGCAAGGGGCTCTTTATGTACCCGCCTCCCTGGTGCACCCATACAGTGTAGCCATAATTTACCTTTCAATGTGCTTAACAAGTAACTTCATTGTCTTTTAGTGAATAGCTGGATCTTGGCACAGGTACTAGTTTAAGCCAAAGCTACTGTTTTGGGGGCAGCACATATACAGTATAGTTCAGAGAATAGCCTCAAACCCTCTGGCTAAGTTCTGTGACCTCTTTTGTTAACGTCCTTATCTAACACACAGATTGTTTTGGGGAATATTAGGTTTTACACTGAAAACAATATATACTTCAAATTGTAGCAGCAAAACGCTGACCCATCACTACATTACTAGGGCAATTTCTTATGTGATTTTCATTTTAACTCAGATTATCAACTATTCTGGGCAGGAACACTCTGTAAAGTGCCAGGCACATCTCTGGCACTAGAAAAGTAATAATGATAATAATCAGCTGTCTATTAGAGTTTATTTGAATGCATCTGGTAAAACCCAAGAGGAAGTCTGCACAAGCTGATGTATTTCATTAAAAGACAGCTGATGTTTTATTTAACTTGATAATTAAAACTTTTACAAGAATCACCTCAGGCTGGTTTTAGAATACATCGGTTTCAACTGAATGCCCAAATCAACAGGTGTAGTAATTGTCCAAGAGAATATTTTTTAATAGATGCAATAAACTTTTAAAAGGATTCAAATGTGTTTCCTCAAGATGATGTCAAATGTATCTATAGTGATCACAAGGACTATATATGTAACCCTTCTGCCAGGCTGAGTTGATAGCAGCAAGGGCCGGGTTCAGTACACAGGGGTTCCCTCTCATCAAAGCAAATGCAAAACTGGCTTGAGCTCCCACCCAGTGACCTGGGAAAATCTTACACACCCTCTGGGTGCCTTAAAGAGGCAATGCTTCCCCTCTCGCAAGCACAGAGTCTCGGTGTAGCAGAGAATCTTTAATAACATGAGGTATACGACATCAGCATTAAATTGGGAAACCACCACAACTAGGGTTCATCAACCAAACCATGAGCAAAGACCCACCCCAGCAAATTGGGCCATGTCCTTTCCCTCGGGTTCTTGAGTCCCACAACCCAAACATCTCTTGAGTCCAGCAATCCAAAAATCACCCAAAGTCCAAAAAGTCCAGCAACCCAAAAGTCCAGCCCCAGAGTTCAAAAGTTCATCTGCAGAGTGTTACTCCCCAGTCTGGGTGAAATGTGTGTGGGGGGGGAAGAGGTAAGGGGCACCTTACGTGATCTGAAGCTGACTGCCCCACAGCTGTATAGGGCTTCACTCCTCTCCACTCCACAAGCCGCTCCACTCCACCAGCCATCCCATGATGGCTCCGCATCCCACAAGCAGCTTCCGCCGTCCCATGAACTGCTCCACCAGCTGGTCCACAAACTGCTCTGCTCCGCTCCGCATCCCACAAGCAGCTTCCGCCGTCCCATGAACTGCTCCACCAGCTAGTCCACAAGCCGCTCCAGCCGTCTCGCAAACTGTTCCACTCCACAATAGATCTTCAGGCTCCCCCCTACTTAACATAGTGCTCAGTGATTTCAGCTCTTAGTAATTTTAGCTCTTTAGTGATTTCAGCTTGTAGTAGTGGGAACCTCAGTGCTGATGCACCATAAGGCCAAGGTGAATTCAGCTCAGCACCTGTAGCTAGACTCCGAATAGACCCAAAATTAGCTCTGATGTTCTACAGTGGTACAATCAATGTTTCAACACCCACCTAAGTACTAATACCTATCTCTCCTAATTCACAGACTTTTGGAACCCATGTCCCTTACCTAGCGAGTGCTACTTAGTTGATGGCGAGTCCCTCCATCATAACAAAAGGCCAAGTACTGTTCCATTGTCCTTGATTCCCATAATCAGGGTATTAACAATTTATTCTTCCTGCCCCAATAACAGAGACACTGGGGGATCCCACAGCAGCCAAATGACCATTTTGGCAGTTATGGCCTCATTCTA
Organism: Dermochelys coriacea; assembly: GCF_009764565.3. NCBI lineage: Eukaryota > Metazoa > Chordata > Testudines > Dermochelyidae > Dermochelys > Dermochelys coriacea. The sequence continues at coordinate 59,741,093 of NC_050069.1, forward strand.
GGCGGGGTGGGTGTGCCTATGCAAATGAGATCAGCCCCTGAATTCTTTTCCACAACTTGCCACACCTCACCACCAGATGGCAGGGTGGAGCTCATCCTGACTCTGCTTACATATAAATTACTCCATTGTCCCCAGATGCACAAACTGTACAAGCCTCTCAAAAGATTTAGTGCATAGAGTTTCTTTCAATATTTCAGTTGGTTGCATGGAGGCTGTAAGGTAATTTTACATGGGGATGCTTATGTTGCTGATTTGATTCTGGCTCAAAGATGAAGCATCCAATGAAGTGAGCTGTAGCTCACGAAAGCTTATGCTCAAATAAATTTGTTAGTCTCTAAAGTGCCACAAGTACTCCTTTTCAAGTTATTGTGGCAACCATCCATTCTTTGCATCTATTCTCTGGCTTCCTCTCTCTGTGCCCAATTCACAGCCAACTGAAGTCAACAGAAGTCTTCCTACAGTCTTCAATGGGATTTGGGGGGCAAAAATTGGGGATTGGTCCTGCTTTGAGCAGGGGGTTGGACTAGATGACCTCCTGAGGTCCCTTTCAACCCTGATAGTCTATGATTCTATGATTAGATCTGGGCCCTGCTCTGAATCAGGTTTGAAAGCCTCATCCTCACCTTTGCTTTCTTGCACAATGTTTGCCCCTCTATCCCCCAGTCCAACTCTCTGATCACACATCATACTTTTGCCCTTACTCCTTTATTTCCTTCTACCCCATTGTACCAGGAACAGCTTTTATATCTCCTGTGACAAGCGATTTCCTTTGTCTGTTTCATTTCTTTTCCTGACTCACACTTCTTAGGTGGATTATTCCATTCTTAACCTCCTCACTGACCAATCTGCTCCATTTTCAACTGATCTCTTAGTTTGTATGGCATAAGGCTGAGTAATCTCCTCAGGGTAGGGGCTATGGGACAGACCCTCAGCTGGTGTAAACTGGTATAGTTCCATAGAGATCAATCAGTTATGCCTATGTACACCAGCTGTGGATTTGGCCCTTGTTTTTTTATGTGCTTGTATAATGCTATGCATGACTGTATGCCTGCATTACAGTGTAGATGATAAATGCAATAATAATAGCAACAATCTATTTCTTAATCACAGTAAAGTATGAACATGAATTGCTATAAAATTACTATAATATTGTTTATACCAGAACATATAAATGGTACCACGCGGCTGATTAAAACTAAAGAGCTACTCTCTTTCTAGCTCACTGATTACAATTAGCTCTTCACTGAGTTGCTTTCCAAAGGATTCCATTAAAAATGTTCAAGCTACAGTCAATTGACCTTACAGGTTGCATTTTCAAAGAGTGCATGTTAAACATACAGTTAAGAACTTACACATGCAAATCTGAGAATACTCAGACCTGGAGTTATATTCAGTTCAACGGAATCATCTCGTGCAAATGGGATGGGAACAATTTTGTGGGTTTTTCATGTTATTTTGCATGATTAAGATTCTAACTTCACACTTAACAAGGATGCTTTGAAAATGTAGCTTACGGTGTTTTTCAGTCATTTACAATTCCTTAAACATACAAATCTATTGACTGTATTCACTAGCACAATTTTCACTATACATGTGAGCACTTACATGTTCAAGTCCTTCTCCCATCCACATGTTTGTTCATTTATTTAGGTTAGTAATATGATTACATTTAGATTCCAGGGGCTTGAGGAGAGCAAGAACTTGTAAGCTCTTCAGGACCACCAGCTGTGACCTGAGTGTTCGCTCTCCTTCTGCACATGCACAGCTCAGGCTAAGCTTTATGACACTGAACTTCCATGTGATCGGTCCATAGTTTCAACATAACAGTTCAGCCCTACACCTCACAAATCTCGCTTTCTCTGTTTCCTTTCTCTCTAGTACTAAAACTTTTTTTTCCTTCGCTAACTGCCGTAATCTCAGTTATTCTATTTAGCGCACACCCAGCCAGCTTTGTGCTTTTCTGGTATCTGCTTTTACTTTTGTAACTCAGCAGGGTATATTGCCTACTCCAAACTCCAGCTAGGTTCAACATAAACCTTCACACTCCCCCCTTTGTTTTAATATTTGACACCCCAGCTCCATCGCCTTCCCTGCTGATTTTCTTAAAGCACCATGACGGCTAATTTTGCTCTCACTGTGAATCTTACTGAATAACATTTAACATTGAACAAAAAGCCTTTTAGGAACAAAATCCCTGAAGGCTAAATGTACTCATGCTCATTTTGAGAGCTGCAGTCATTTGTCCTTGGCTCCTTTTTCCCAGAAACGACTGGCACGGACATCTTTTTTCATAAGGGTAGTTGGCTCTGCTCTCACTTGGCTGGTCTTGGGAGATGATTTCAGTTACAGTTTTGTCTGCCAAGTCCCGTATTCCCTTGTGACCTAGTCTGGTTTTTAAATCTCCAGCTAGACCACCTGCCTAGTGTTAATTAGTTACGGTTTCCTTTTTATATGTAAAATTGTTTTAACTTCATGAGCCGGCACAAGTTTGCTTGGGCTTCTCTCCTAGTTCTACTGTACAAGCAGCATTGCCTGCCTGGACCTGTCATCTGCACTACAAAAGCAGCCAGCCTAGATCAAATATGGCAGGGGAGGAAGTGGGAAAAGAGAACAAGCAATTAAAATATTTACCACCTCTATATGGTAGGTACATCCCCTTCTGGACTTAAAGAAAATCTCTCTGTAGCTGGACTTTTTAATCAAATATATTATGAGAGGAAAGATGTCCTTAATAAGTGCTAAAAGTTCATGTGCCTGGTTATTTTTAGTCAAGCAGTACAACTCGGGCAGTGTTGATCTTTTACACCCAGAGTATTCACTGTTCATTTGTTAATATATCAAGCATGGTTGATTATCCTGTTACTCTACTAGGTATTCAGGGGGAACATTAATTCCTGGTAAGATCTGTGGATCCTACCTGACGTGGTTCTATTATATTTAATAGCATGTCAGAACACCACTTCAGAATTCATTAAGGCCTTAGGTCAGCAAAGCATTTAAGCCTGTGCTAAAGTCCATGTTAACTTAGCAAACCACTTAACTTTCAGCATGTATTTACATCCCAGTGAGATACATGTTTAAGTGCTTTGCTGAATAGGGAGGGATATTGCTGCTAAGCTGGGGCATAGAAGCATTCACGGCACCATTTTCCCTTAAATTAAATAATATGAAGAAGAAAAGTTAATCTTTGTTTTTTCATATGTACTAGAATCTGTATTTCATATATATCTTGTATCTAAACTACTTATGTATATAACAGGAAATCATGAAACTAACAGGACAAATGCCAAGCTTTGCCTCAGTCTGGTTAGATCTTCAATTCTTCTGTCTGTTTAGGTTATAACCTGTTGGGGAGCTCTCTGATTATACATTATAAAGTGCCCAGCAAAGTTCTGTATATTGGATTATTAATACCAATCATGAAATGTCCTTATACGCTTCAAGAGTTATTCATTTTAGCACATCAAAAACTTGATCTAATGTCAAATATTAGTGATTTTGAAATTCTAGTTTGAGTAAACATGCAAAGTTATGTGCATACTGTCCATCCATATATTTCTCAACTGTTTAAACAAGAGAGACAGTACACAGTTTTAATTTGAAAAAGCTCATAGACCTTAAGGACAGAAGGGATCATTATGATCTTCTAATCTGACACCCTATGTAATGTGGGCCACAGAATTTCACCAATTGATTCCTGCATTAAGCCCATCACTTCTGGTTGAGCCAGAGTATATCTTTTAGAAAAACATCCAAGCCATAATTTACAGACTTCAAGTGTATGTCTTCACTGCAGAGTTAGTCCAGATGATTGGCACTTGGGTCTGAATACTCACGTTAGCCTCACTCAGGTATGCAGCGACACTGCAAAGTCATACCCAAGTTATTGTGCGGTCATTAGTGCTGCACTCTCCCTGCATGTGTCACTATGACTTCTGGTGACATGTTCCACAGTTCTTTTGTGTGGCACTAAGCTGAATCACCCTATGATTTTTTCCCAGTAAGTTATAGGAGGATTAGCCTGTGCTGGTGGGCACATGAGGGGAATTGTGGGAAGGTATCTGAATTTGTCTCAGTTCAGAGTCTCTCCACTGGCTGTCATTATGCCTTTCCCTGCTAAATTAAAGAGCCCTCTACTATTAGAAATGTGCATCTGCATGTTTACAGCTGTAAAACAACAGTATCCAACTAGGCCAACAGTTCTCAAACTGTTAGTCAGGCCCCTGTTTTAATGGGGTCACCAGGGCTGGCATTAAACTGGCTGGAACCCCCCCCCACTGCCAGAACTGAAGCCAAAGCCCGAGCCCCACTGCTCAGGGCTCATGCTTAGTCTACAGCCCTGGGTGGTGGGGCTCAGGTTACAGGACCCTAGCTGGGTATGAAGCTCTTGGGCTTTGTCCCCCACCACCACCATCTGGGATGGTAGAACTCAGGCTTTGCCCCCCCCCCCACGCCCGGAGTGACAGGGCTCAGGTGGGCTCAGCCTTCAGTCCCCCCTCTTGGGATCGTGTAGTAATTTTAGTGGTTAGGAGAGAGTTGTGGTGCAATGAAGTTTGAGAACCCCTGAACTAGGCTAATCATCCTTATTCAGTTAGACTCCCATTACATCAGATTCCAGGTATGATATGGAAAATGTGCACACAGTGTCCTTCGCCATTTTAAATGGGAGTGACTAATGTCAGTTTATAGTCATATTCATCTAAATTAATATGGATCTTGTTCCCTCACCTTATATGTTCAGGGATTCTTGTTCAGGTCACAGGATGCATCCTGTCATCAGTTCACTGATGTGAATAGGTAATGCGCGTCGTCTCATGCCTTGTCCTGTGTTTGCATTATGCAGAATTAATTTACTGTAACTGTACAATGACCGGAAATGGAGTACAGGTAATCAGTGTGCGTGTGTAAAATTTATATATGTCAGTATACATGTGTATATATGGAGAATGCCCAAGGATGTAGTGAATTATAAAGGTTTTACTTATGAGTATGGGATGGCCATATTGCTCCTGAGTGACACTGTTTGCTACAGAACAGGAAAACACTGTGTCCTGCACAAAATGAATATTCAGTGAGACAAGGGCACCTGTAGACCACAGCTTCATTCAGTTCCCTATTCAGTAAGGCGCACGCTATCTTCAAACCTCTGAAGAGCTCCGCTGACTTCAATGGAACTATTATTTGCAGTAGTGTTGTAGCCGTGTTGGTCCCAGGATATTAGCAAGACTAGGTAGGTGAAGTAATATCTTCCTGGGCCACCTTAAGGAAGAATTGCTGGACAAATGTACCATGAAACTAACAATATACCTCAAATACCACAATGGTATTTTCATCCTCTGTACAGACACACTACATTTCCTCATACATTTCCACCAAAACTTCAACAACCACCCCCCATCCATCAGATTCTCTCTAGAACACTCCCACACTGGCAACAACTTCCTGGATGCCATGATCAGCTTCAAAAATGGAACCCCAGAGACAGCTATATACAAGAAACCCACGGATCATATACTTACCTTCACAGATGCTGTTACCTCCCCAAACAAACAAGAAATCTGTTATCTACAGCCAGGCACTCATATACCACAGAATATGCTCTGAGGAGAAAGTCCAGGATACACACCTTAACACACTTAAAACCACCTTCACCAGAGAAGTAGATCACATCATGGCACTGGCCATCCAAATACCTCAAGAGAACCTGCTTCAATACAGGAAAAAAATCCCTCCAACTACACATCCCTAGTTGTCACATATCACGTCACACTGGAACCCATATGGCATATCATTAAACAATTACAACCCATACTCAATGGGGACTATATCCTGAAATAAAACTTTCCTGAATCCCCTTTTCTGTCCTTCAAACAACTCCTCAGTCTCACTAAGTTCATCATCAAGACCAGGACACACCAATTCAAACTGGCACCAGAACCTGCCAGAACAACAAATGCAAAACCTGAAGACATATCTCTGCTGCTACACTGATCAATATCCCGTACAACACACTTTTCAAGATCCGTGGGTTCTACACATGCCTATCACCACATGTGGTGTACCTGATCCAGTGCACTAAATGCCCCAGGAATAGCTATGTGAGTGGAATGAGACTAAGCTCGCAAATGAAAGATAAAAACACCACGTCTCCTGTCAGTGATTCACAAAGTGATCACTCCATATCTGATCTTTCAGTCCACAACACCTTCAAAAGATAAGCCTGGGAGCTTAAATTCATAACTTTGCTAGATGCTAAAAAGTGCAGACTTTATGAAGACACTGGATTTATGGCTTATTAGAACAATCAGTAACCCACTAACCCCTCTTTTTTGTCCCATGACTGTAGACGTGTTAACTGGCCACTTCACCTCGAATGGTCTCTTACAGCATGTGTGTTAAATCCTTATGCCAAACAATCTGTTCCACCTTGTATTTAGCTATAACACCCTGAATACCTTGCCCACACCTGAAGAAGAGCTCTGTGTAAGCTCAAAAGCTTTTTTTTTAACCAACTGAAATCAGGCCAATAAAAGTATTGCCTCCTCCACCTTGTCTCTTCGGTGGAACTACTTGCTTACTAAATCAGGGCCTCAGTACACATGAATAGATCCTGTAGAATGAGACAAATCCTGGGCTCTGTTCTACAGAAGACTTTGCATGTTCCAGGGGCACTGTGCTCTCTCTCCAGTGAAGTGGATTGGATGTATCAGCCATGTGGTGCCCTCTCATATTTAGCTTCACATTGTGTGTTAGCAGAGCAGAAAAAGGGACATAGCTTTTCTTAGCTACAATCAGAGTGAAATAACTGATGATAAAGATTCTTCAAAGTGAAATCTAAGTAGCCATTAAATAATATTGTAGATCCAGCATTGCATGGTAAAAATGTCAGGGCCAAAGATTCCTTCGCTGGTTCATCCTTGCACTCAGTCATATTCTCACAGGTTTCTAGATGTGCCCTCATGTGATCTAGGTGAATGTGCTTAATGCAAAGCTTTGTTGCTGGGCCAGAAGGCACCTCTGCATGTTCGGCTCCGGCCATACAATAGTTTTTATTTTCCAATTGTTTTTCCATATGCAAGATGCTAATAAATAATATTTTAAGTATCTCCCAGACATTCAATACCCTATTCGTTTCAAAATTGCAAGCTCTGTGTGCATTCCCATCCCTTGGAAGAACTACAGTGATATGCAAATAGCATGTTATTGTTAATTCCTAGGAATGATAGAGAAAAATATACAAAAAGCTTAATGAGTGGAAGAAGAAAGGAAAGTGGTAACTGACATTTCTAGCTAGGGAATATGACAATCAACAGCAGGGCTACCAGCCAAATCCTCCTATAGGCCTGAAAATGCTAAAAGCTTCACTGAATGTAAACAAATGCCATGTTCGGAGGAGAGGAGTCTTAGGGGACAGATCTGTTAACCATCAGTGGGCATGTTTCATCTCACCGCTAGTTAAAGAGAGCTTTGTGTACCTGCTTACAGACGGGAGCTGGGAATCTGTGGCACAGGAAACCATGGCCTTCCCTCATGACCTAAACCTAGATAATATAGATTCTGCCTCTCTCTATAAAATATAATATACACCATATATAAACATAAAATTCTTCAAACACTTTCCCTTAGGCTAGAACTGTGCTATTTATACACAAAGGACAAGGAAAATGTAAACTTTAGGTCAAAAGTGAGGAGAGATTTATTTTTGAGTATCATGTAAAAGGCAAACTTATCTTGTTATATGAACCTGGAATGGCTTGAAATGCTGCTCAAGACTTTTTTTTTTAAGTAAACAAGTTAAATCTTTGAGCTCATACTTTTAAAAAATATATATAACTGAAATGTAAGTGGCAAAGTGCTGTTCTAGTAAAGCATTTAACCAGATACTTAACCTTAAGCATATGCTTAGTCCCACTGAAGTCAATGGAACTACTTATGTGCTTAAGTGCTTTGATGGATTCTGGCCTACAACCTCATAGGCATTCTCTCAAGGATTTATGCAAGAGGACAAAATTTCACTCTGTGAGCAAAGGGTCTTGTCATATATCCTTACCAATCTTGAAATCTATACAAGCTAACAGGCAAGGCACGTTATTTAGAGATTCTAAAAAACAAAATAGCCCAAAAACTTTATTATTACATTGTGAAGTTTGCACAGAACATGGAGGAAGTTAAGTATTGTTCTTATTACTTTAGTCAAAGATGCTAAGTGTTTTGTTTTGAGGTGGTTAAAAATAAGAGTGGGGTTACAAAATCCAACCGAAGACGACTCCCCAAAAGTGATGGCAAATTACAGCATGTGCAACATTGATACTTAAAAACCCATTCGCATTAAATTGTCCGGAGCAATACCTCAAATTCAAAAAATGGGCCATGCTAAGAAACTGAAAAAAAATATTTAGAGTTGACTCTGATCTCAGTTACACTACTGTAGAGTCCTGATTCTGCAGCCGTGTCTGTGTGACAAATCCCTGCACACTCATGGGGCCCCACTGACTTCAGTGTGACTCCATGCCATGGCCTGATCACAGGGACCCAAATTCATGAATCGGGAGTAGCTCCACTGAAGTGAATGAAGTTAAGTTGCTCTAAAAGCAAGTTGAGTGAGATCCAGAACCAGGCCCTTAAATGGCATCACTAAAGTCAGATAGTGCTATCGGAAATCTGGGATATTTGCTTTAATCAGTAATAATTTGTTTTGTAACTAGTGACAATTCATAGTCGGTAAATGTTAATTTAATTGAAGTTTGAAAAGTAAACAGACTCATGGCATGCTAGCTTGTTAGAGGAAAAAATGTTATTGGCCAAATAAAGGTAGATTTGTAAATGATGCATGCCACAATGTCAGTCAAATAAATTTAATTTGCTCTGGCTGTTTGACAATACCAAGAAGGCGCAGTCAGTCACAAAGTCCTTTTTGATTTTTTTTTCTGACCCAGTAATTTGAGTAAGGTTTCCTTCATAATAGTGCCTTTATCACACAGCAAGCACTATTGAATCCCTCACCAGTAAGCCAAGGGAAGCCTACAGGGATTTGTTCATCTTTTTCTTTTTTCTCTCTCTTGCTCTTTTTTTGTATTTATGAAAATAAAATGGTCCTGCTAACTCATGTCTGTGAAACAGGTTTGTCTGGCCTACCTGAAGGTGGCATGTTAATTATTACTGACACAATCTGCACACTGAAATACAATCTTCACAAATATTCACATAACATTTTATTTATGCTTTTTATTTTCCAGCATAAATAATTAAGGTTCTCAATTATGGCCCCAAATCTCTACTGTTTTACACCTTGTTGAAATAATTTGCCTGTGCTGAGTGAGTGTGAAACTCTTCAAATTAGAAGAGTGGTATTTTACATCCTCTTTGCTCTCACTTTCCATAGGTGTAAATAACTATACAAAGCATAAGGCAGTGGAGAATTTGGTCTAAATGCCTTGGCTTAAATGCAATACCTTCATGCAAAGTAAGTGATACAAAGTCCTATGGCCTGTGTTATACAGGAGGTCAGACAAGATGATCACTGTGGTCATTCCTAGTCTTAGAATCTATGAATATTTAAAATATTGTAAAATTCACACTCATACTCTCCACACATGTGATAAATTGTATTTATTGTGAATCTTTGACTGCTTCACCTTTGCTCTGCCCGCTTTTCCACAACTAATTCTAACATTCCAAGCCTCTGATCAACTGCAGACATACACCATTTAACAAGAAAAAATCAACATGTCACTAAAATTTTCTCTTCTTTCCCCTTCAGATTTAAACTGTCCTGACAACAACAATAGGATAATTGTCCTGCCCTGGTAACTGATTGAAGATCTGACATCATGTGATGCTACAGAGCTACAAAGGGGAATTTGATACCATTTCATGGAGAGGTCCTGGCTTTCCAGTGGGACACAAGTGCTTCTACCAACAGAAGACCAGCAGAACTCTCTGCTTTGGTAGTGGATGCAATACCCTAATGACTTGCATTTCATGTGATTAAAAAAAAAGAAAGAAAGAACTTGAGCAGAAGTGTATGTCCTGAGGGAAGGCAGGATTTCAAGCCAGACAATCTCCTGACTCTGTCAATCCTCTAATATTGGTGACTGAGGAGGGAAGACACCAGGTACTGAATAGAATCAGTAGGAACACTGAATCAGATCTAGCCCCATTTCTCAGCTAACAACTAATGTTATTTGTCACCCAGTCATCACACCAGTCAGAAGGTGAGTTGTGGAGGGCTTGAGGATCCTGCAGTGATCCATGGGGATTGGGGGTTGCCCTTTTCTGCGCTGGATATGGGTGGAGCATTGATAAGTCCCTGCCTGAGAGATCACAAGGAATGTGGAAAAGTGTATCTTGTCAGGGCTCACACGATGAAAGGTAGGTGACAAATGTACTTCGTGCCAGCAGTAGTGACATGAAAAATCACAAGGCAGGGGTGCTGGAACAATTTGTATAGTGGAGGTGCTGAGAGCCATTGGACCAAATTCAAATCCTGTATATAATGGAAACCACTTCAAGCCAAGGGGTGCGGCAGCATCCCCAACACCCTTAGTTCCAGCACCTATGGCGCAAGGCACAGTAACAATTCTCCCAGGACTTCTGCTGAAGACCCAAGGCCAGGCTTCAAGGTAGGAGATGATATGCTTCCCTAGCTTTGTCTTGGAGGTAAAGGTAGTCCGTTTTAACTCAGTACTAAAACTACTGCTCTCCAAAACCAATAGCTAGAGTTTAAGGGACTGAATGTGAGATATGCTGAGGTCCTATGATTCCTAGTCATCTCTTGAGAGCTACAGGTGCCCAGCACTTCTCACTTCAACAATTCTTTTAGCTTAACAGCACTGTTTTCTGAAGGCTAGAAAAGAGAATGCCTCACAGCAGACTTTGTCTGATAGAAAACAAGATCTTAGATCATAAACTCTGTGATGAACACAGCCCTTTCAGAAAGTAATCCATTCGTGTCTCTGACTGTGAATACACTCTGGCCTTAACCGGAAGACTGTAGCCATCACTGGTAGCCCGGTTATCCCATGTTTAAGAGCAACGCAGTGAGTGAGGTAAAATACAGGTCCAGCAAAGGTTCTTATCACTGTTTGATATATCATTTACAGTTAGCTCTGGATTCTGTTTTGTTTATGAAATTTGTCCCTGTTAAAGGTTTGTAACACACCTTGAGAGATCATATTAAAACATAACTGTAACCAAATGTAGGAATAATTCCTTGACTATGGACTTTCTCTTCCTCCAGTTGAAGTCAATGGAGCTTTTTTATTGGCTTCTATTGATGCAGGATTGGGACCTACATTTCTATTATAATTTTTAACATGCCTCATTAGCATGAATATTGTGCCAGGACCAGTTTCATCTGATGGCTTCATGGTACCTGAGCTGAAATGAGCGTGGGCATAATTATTTGTGTATGAAGCCCAAGGTTGCCTCTACAAATAATAATGATAATTAATAAATATTCTGAGGAATCACCTAGTTGTGAGAGCTAATGAATTTAGAAATTAGGAGTGAAATCCTGGCCCTAATGAAGTCAATAGCAAAGCTGTTGATGACTTCAGTAAGGCCAGGATTTTACACTGCTTAGAGAACTGAAACAAAATAGAACAAATATTGGAGAATGCACTTTACAATTGATTTAAAAATTACATTATAACTGATGAAATGACCCTAAAAAGAAACTTTAATTGCTGAAGGTCTACATTTTATAGTCCTTTAATATGTTGTAAAAGCTACAAGTGGGTCAAGAAAATTACTGTATATGCTGGCAAAAAGTAATGAAATGTGTACAAGTAGTTAATGGCTTTGCTCTGCATACTTTACAGGCACCTGCTGCTTTAAGTAACCCATAATTGGAATGTATTATTAAATTATAAATATATATTTAATTAACAGAATAAGTGTTCAGAGAATGTCAATCATAACTGTAAGGAAATACCCAGGAGAGAATAGTCAAAATGAAATTACTTGTCCATTGTACAGTAATGCATGTGTGTGGGATACAAAATGTATTATTGAGGTAACACTATACCATAAAACACATGGCGAGCAAAGCCACAGCTTACACTGCTACTGATCTGGCTGAAAGTACATTTAGCAGAGGCCTAGGACATTAAGTGAAGGAAATTTAGGATCTTAAATAAGCCAATGTTTCAATTTAGCATTTTCCATTCCAAGAATATGTCAATTAGAAAAATAAAATCATTGGCCAAACAGTCATTACTTTTTATACATTTTTTTCATATTGAAAAATTTATGCTGGAAAGACACAGAATTTTTATAGTTTCCATTTTAATACCTACAAACCTGACTTCTTTCTATGTGCAAGATTTTGTGCTGAAGTTACCTGGGAACTCAGAAAAAAAGTTGAGAGTTATGGTGTATGCAGTATCCAAAATAAAAAAAATTCCCCGATTGAAGTTCTGCCCCTCCTTCTAAAACACTTACACTGGCTCCTGAAAGTTATATTGAAGGACGTAGCATTTTCTTCAGCTAGGGAAAGATCTGAAAAGGAGTCACTTGGAACCAGATGAAGTGTTATGACTTCTACAAAGGCAAATGGAGTAGCACTGGGATTTTAGAATATCAGGAATGCACAATAAAATGGGAAGAGTTGTAGCAAGGATTTATGGAAGGTTTAACAAAAATAGCAACTTTGAAGGAAAAAAAATATAATGAAAGCTGGCAAAAAAAAATTTAAAAAACATTAATTTGATTGTAAAGTTAATTTCCAAGAGACTATTGAAAACATTTTTGGAGGAGTCTGGCTAAAGATAATGTCAGTGCTGGAAACAATCAAGTAAAGATTGAGCTTTTGTTGCTGTTTAGGTTTCATTTTCTTTTCTAAATACTGCACTATTTACAAATGTAACAGAATAATTTGTTAGCTGTGCTGGAGAATCTCATCAAAAAGAATAAATGTTTCTTCAGATTATTTCCAATGGGCAATTCTCAATATCTTTTTGTATCTTGGCATCTTGAAGTATAGTATGTCCACCGTTGTGTATGGTGTTTAAGACGTGTTATGACAGTGTGTGTGGTTAGAGCACCTTTAACACTTGAAATATTCCAGGTGTGAAGTTCAGAGACATGTCTGTTGGAAGCAGCTAATGCTGGAACTGGTGGGAGATACTGAATCAAAGAATACTAACCTTCCCCCTCCATGTGCCAACTTGATTATTTTATCATTCTTAATCAGTTAAAGCCTTCTGAGTTACTGGCTGGTATGACTAGCTTATTGGATTTTGAGAAATGCAACATCTACTACTTCCAGTAGTTCTGCCTTGTCTACATCAGATTTATTTCCTAAAATTTAAAATTTCCCACTCTCGCTTCCAGTGGTTCATTTCCACCAGGGTTTGCAATGGTGGCAGCTCACTCTAGTATAGACAATACACTGGTGTTTGTGCTAGTGTTTTAACTATTGATCCATTTAGGTACACTTATGTGGCTCTCATCACTGTAGTATCTGAGCAGCTCCTACAAGTTAAACAAAGAGAACAATGCTTTCTCTCTTGTTGTCTCCCTCCCTTTTCTGCCACCTAGGAGCAGCCTTGGGGCTGTTTTTCCCTCTCTTTTCCCCCCTTTAATAAATCTGTGAGTATGAGGGCACTATTGTGGGAAAGTTGGGTCAAAAAGGTGGATTTTACATTTAGCTCCAAATGTGGTAAGGCCAGTGGTCATTCTTAATTCTTCCAGCAGTGAGTTTCAGAGCCTTGGTTTGTTACCTGTGGTCATGAGGTACCCCCTCTTGGTCATCTTATCTTGCTCAGTCCTGCTCTGAGTAGGATTACACAACATGGTGGTTAAAATGGTGGTGGTTTGCCTGTGTTAAGGCTTCCTTTATCCTACGGGAAAGAAGCTTAGTGTAGAAGGGATGCCTCCATTTTGCCAACATAGCAGTCTCTGCAGCTTGAGCTAAAGAGACAGACTCTCAAGATGAGTTTCAATAGACACATGTACTCTGGATCAAGCATAGAGGGGGCCTCATAACACACAGGAGAGGAGAAGCAAAGTGAGAGTAAAGGGGATTACAATATTGCTTATGGAAAGAATGACATTTGTGGGCCGGATACTCTAAGAAAGACTCAAAGAATACAAGTGTTTTAAGGTAACATAGATTTCATTTTATTAACAATAGACACATGTACAACCTGTTGCCTCTACTTGATTGTAATTATATTATATTGTATGTAATTATATCCTTAGAGCCATGCAAGTAGCTGATTACAAAACTCCAATATTTTTCCTTAATGATCCTCTAAAGCCAGGCTTCCTGGGTCACTGGCAAGCAAGAGACTACAGTCAGTTTACCTGAATGTGTTGGGAAGCAGGATAAATGAAAGCAATTAGTCACTGTCAGATCTGTATTGTCTATGACTCACAAGGCTGCCTGCTAGTCTCTCAAGGACAGTAAATCACAAAGAAAATCTCAACTTCATGTGAACTGGGCTTTTATGAGTGGACTTAAAAAAAAACAACAGTACAACAACAAGAGAGAGCACAAGAGAGTGATTGTCTTCTCTTTAATGCCCTGATCTTTATTGCTCCCATGACAATCAAAAGCAAAACTCCTGTTAACATCAATGGTGCAGAGTCTGGCCGCAAGTGTGGAAGCTGTTTTTCTTTATAATGCTGACCTTACACATCAGTCTTCTATTCTAAACCTGGGTTATAATTCATATACATAGCTGAAAGTATCTTAAGTCATGCTTTTTCCATCAAATAAAATAATAATAATAATAATTAATAATTAATAATTAATAACGCATCTGTGAAGTTCTAGCAGAAAGTTTTGAAACTAGAGATGGGCTTGAGCTCCATGGTTCATATCCAAACTTTCACAAACTTCAGGAGGGTTCTGTCTGAGCACACCGCTACTTGCTATATTATTAAAAGGGGATTTACAAAGCAACTGCTGATGTAAGGCACTTATCCCCACAGCAATAAGCTTATACATAAAGGAACATTTTCCATATATCAAGTTACAAGAGAGAATTGTAGTAGTATTTCTATATATTTAAATTCCTACTAACTAGGAGGTGAGAGCAAGTAATAACCATTCCACTGAGCCAGCTGTCCCTTTATAGTTATCAAGCCATAAAGTTCTCACATGAAATAGGTGCCAGTATACCTAAAGACAGCCAATCATTCTGAGGTGTTGAAGAAGCTGAGGATTTACTGCAGACAGTACACAGCAGTGCATTAGCTAGGCTGCAAGTCACTGATGCAGTTGAAATGAAATTGATTTTCTTTTCTTATAGGCTCTGACATTTTGCATGTTTAATTGCCGTTTTATGTACCAGAAAATTATGTCTATATCTCAGCTTAAAGCAGAATAAACCTGAATATTGTAGTGTCTTGGCTAATGCTATAGGGCCAGGTTCTGGCCTTAAACTGCTGCCATCACTTCGTTCACTCTGTTTGGATGTTCTACCCCTTTCCCCATCCTGTGTCCATCTTGTCTATTTAGACTGTAAGCAGAGAAGGTCTGCTATCTTGTGTTTGGACAGTGCCTAGCACAGTGGAGCCCCATTCTTCATTTGCCATTAGGCACCACCTAATACACATGATTGTTGTTAATAATTAATAATACATGACCAGTGGAGAATTCCTCTAGCTGAGGAGAACTCCTGGCTGGCATCAACCTAATGGAGGCAGCTCCTGTGTGAGGTTCCTGACCGCAGCATAGAGGACATGCAAGGGAAGGTAGAGTTTTGCTGGGAGTGAGGTGGGGGGCAGCTACACTTTATCCTCTACTTGCATAAGGTCCTTTAGGGTCTGGGCTGGTGTAGAATGAAGGAGCAATAACTGTGTGTCTTCCCCTGCACCAAGTGGAGCTCAAAATTGTTCCCATTACGTGAGGGTAAATATCAGTTAAATGATACCTCATGAATAAAAACAACATACAATTCTTTCCTCTCAAAGGACGACAAAGTGTTTTATAATCCATATGCAACTGGTGTCGCTTCACCAGTTAAATATAGTTCTCTCTGAGGTGAAGAAAAGTAACCAGGCAGGCAGGTAGCTTCCTGTACAGTGAACAACAATGGGGGGTGGGGATGAGGTGAAGTCTTGTCCAAGGACAACTATTCTCATGAACAGAGCCATGGGATCTTTAAAATTAATGCACAGCAGACAGGACGTTGATTATTCAGGCCTGTTCCAAATGAAACCCACATTGTAACCTGAATGTAACTCACTTTACCTACCTCTGAAAGATGAAGGGCTAAGTAGAACCTGATGGTATTTTGAATCTCTGGTGCCAGAAAATTCAATGTACCATACATAAGTGAGTAGGTTTAAAGAACCAGTTATTATGTAACTGGCTAAAGAGATCATCTAATTTGTGGGGAGGCTGAGGGATGCCACACTGAAGACGCAGGGTGTATGCAGATACAAAAAAGCAATTGGGCCAAATTCTGCTGTCTGTTAACAATGATGTAAATCCCTAGCAACTCCACACAAGTCAATGAAGTTATTCCAAAGTCATACCGGTGTTAAGAGAGCATGATTTGTCCAGTTACGTAAGTTAATACATTTAAGTAAAAGATGTTGTAATTTGATTGGCATACTGTGCAAGAGAAAGTGATATGCAAGCCTGCTACAAAGGTTGAGAACCTCTGACACCTTTCACACATAAAGCAGCAAATAACACATTCCTATTGAAACAGAAGAAAGTGGTAACTAGAGATGGTCAAAAAATATTGACCACATTTTTTTCCTGGAAAAATATTTAAATTGAAAATTTGCACAGGAACATGTGAATTTCTTATTTTTGATAGGAACATTCAAAATGCGATATTGTGTTTTGAATTGATGTTTTGAATCAAGATTTTAAAATCTCATCATTTGGAAATGAAATGTGTGACTGTGAATGGATATTTTGAAAAGAAAAAATGTGTTTTAAGCGAAAATGTCAAAATTGTTTATTGTGGCATTTCCAAACTGAAATTTATCAGTGCTTTTTGTTCTGTGAAAATGTTTGATATTTTGATTTTTTTCATCCCATTTTGCGACAAAAACAGATGTTGAAATATCAGAATTTAATTTGCCAAACAGCATGAATGCAAACATTCTGACTTCCACCTGCAAAGTTGTGGAATAGTATGCTAGAACCCACTTCCACATGCTGGCAAATGCACTAACAAAATCATCATCAGACAAATGGATTTGATAATGAAGATACAGCCAAAGTTATTTTCTGCTTTAGATATAAAATGTAATCTGTGGAAAACCTGCATGGCCCAGCTGCAATATAGTCCCTTACCACCTATAAGTAGTACACCCACTGAATTACCACTGCTAATCACCAATCTGTGAGATACGGAAGTTCGGTTAGACAGCTGCATCAGTACTTCCCATTTTTTCACCATTTTCCTTCTGCTGCCACCAGTGAATATAAAGGTGCCTCTACTTGCTCCGTTATGTTGTTGAATAAACTGAAATTTTAATGTTAGCATGAGAAACAGGTCCTCCAGTTGCTTGCCGGCTATAATAATATGACATGTTAAATTCCAGAGTTTTGGGTTCATGGATTTCCAGTTGGGAGAACTGCATATGTACTGTAGAAGGAGTAGAATACTGGAGTTTTATTATTTCATGATTAATAGCTAAGTACACTGCAAATTCAAGGTTTATCACTCTAGATTTAGATTTTCTTTTTGAGATCTGCTACAGAGTAGGTTTGGTTTTAACAATCCACACTATGTGATGCTATTTATTCCCAGGGTTGTTAGGCAATAACCTTACTGATACGGCTTTTGCATTTCACTAATGTTGTCTGTTTTCTAAAACCATATATGTAAAACCTCATTAGTGGCACAGAAAAAATGTAAAAAACCTCCCTATTTAGATATATTCAAATCAAAACCATTTTTGATATTTGCATTTTGTTTACATGGCCAGATATGTTTGTTTTTAATACTCAGTAGTTTTTAGTGAATATAATTTTTTAGGATATGGGGAACTGAAAATAATTGGAAATATTTTCCGAGGTGATTTTTTTAAAAGAAGGACTTTAATTCTTATTAAAATTTAGTGAATAAAATTACAAAGCAAATGCACTGGAAGATAAATTGTATCATGTCTTTTCCTTTGTAAAATATATGTCACATGCATTATTATACAGCCTTCATGCACCATTGTAGCTCATTATCTAATTTGGGAAGCCCAATTTTCAAATTTGGGTGGTCAGTTAGGACTCTAATTCCACATTTGGGCAATCAGTTTGGCAATTAAGTGCCTAGCATAGACATTTGGGAGCTCAGATGCCAATTTAATTACCCAAATAAGGGATTGCGAGTTAGATTTTAGCCCTGATACTGCCCTTTTGTGTCAGTCCAGTGGTACAAAAGGACCTTAAAGATGGATTAACCAACAACCTGAAAATTCCCCTTGTATAATCTCTGGGTGGCATAAAGCCATTATAGCATCTCTACACCACCCTTTTCATAGGGGTTATGACTGGGCAAACGGGAAGTAACTGTGTTCTAGTGAACCGCAGCTTCCAGAACAGCCCTTGGTACTATAGGCAGTCAGATATAGTTTAGAACATCCCATGAGACTCTTCTAAATAGCACTCGGAGAGTCAACCAATCTCTGGTTGATCCCAGAACTGTGTAGCTGCAAAAATAAAGTCACCCTTGCCTGTTTTTTTTCTTCCACCCTGCACTGAGTGCAGCTTGGTGGGACTGAATCTGTGTTGTAATTTAGATTCCCGTTAAGCAACCCTATAAAATTAAAGTATGTGCACATACACTAAAACATTCAGGGCTAAATTGTGAGGTCCTTACTCAGGTTTCACTAGGCAAGACTCCTGAAACCTGCCTTTAACCGGAAGGGGAATTTCACACCCTCAACACACCTGCACTACTTTCACATAGAATCCAACTACATTGTATAAGGGAAGTAAATTTTACTCTTATGTCATAGATTAAAAACAGTATTGGGTATAATATCATATAATGAAATGAGATTTTTGAATGACTGATGTCCTGAATTAACCAACATATTTTTATGAAAGTAAAAAATTGCTAAATGTCAAACCATTTAACTAAGAGCTTATGCCTCAGAATTCTTGTGGCTACGCACCATATTTCTGATACTTGTCTTCTATATTGTCTTGAGTTTGTCATTACTTTCATGGAAGTAGGATTTTACCCCTTGCCATGTTTGCAAGTTTCCCCATGTTCACTTCTCAGTGTTGCAAATGTTCATGTTTATCCATGGTTGCAGTCAGAGTTCTGCCTGAATAAGGACTGAATAAAAACTTGGGGGGTTAATCTTGCAAATGCTTACCCACATGAATAGTCATTCTATACCCACATAAATGGTCTCATTGAAGTCAATAGGACTGCTCATGTCAGTTAAGATTTGGCTCGCAGATTTATATCAGCTATGCAGAAGGCAGTCGGAACATTTTACCACTACAGTAATTTAATAGAACCTTCTACGTCTATGCACTTGTCAGGAAGAAAGGCTGAATGCAAGAGATTCATATGCCAGGATTTGTGAGGGCTTAAGGCAAGTGTACAGATTTAGGCTCCAAAAACATACAGGCACTTGGGCCTCACCCCATATGGAATGTGCATCGAACCATAATTTACAAACACGGGAATGTCAACCATTTACTTGCCCACATTGCACTGTTGTATCTCTTCCAGAACAGGCAGTAAATATATCACTGTAGAGTGCAGTACAGATAATATGAAAGCAATTATCACTAGTAATTTTAGACACTTCTGTAGAGCATTTATTTTCGCTGGGCTGAATGAACTCATTTTGCCTAATTTCAAATGCATTTGAACTTCATGTCTTTGAAAGTATGATGCAAACATGCATATTATTGGATTTTTTTTCTGCTTATGAAAGACTGAAAAAAAGGGAGCACAGAGGGGAAAATTCTAATGAAAAAATAAAGTACAGTGAGTCAGATCTTGATCTAATGTAAATCAGCATAGCTTGATTGAAGCCAGTAAGTTCAGTAGAGCTATGCCAATTTATATCAGATGAGGAATTGCCCAAATTCAATAGTGTAACCAGTAGAGAGAACTTCTTTATGCCTGCCAAGCTTATGTATTAATTTTATTTATTGTGGATAGATGGGAAGGTTGTTATTCCATCCCAAAAACATAGTACAGGCTACCCTTTAGCTAGAAATCATGGTTGGTTGGTTGTTTATTTAAAATGAGGCACTCTTAGCAAAGAACAATCCAAAACATGGATTTAAATTCCAGGGAAAAAAGGTTTAAAAACTCTAACTAGGTTTGGAAATAAAATATTAATTTGAACAGTTCTCAAACCATCAGACTCCATGAGGCTGGCCCAACCCCGATATCCACCTGTTTCATACAAATGAAATATATGTGAATAAACGGGTTTCACAGGATTTTAAAAAGCACCAATGCAACTTTAAATGAGCTAGCTGTTGAGCAACTGTGGATATCCCTCAAAATACACATACACTCACTCACTAACATACAAACTCACTCTCTATCATCCGTGCAATGATTCACAAAAGTTTGTTTGAAAATGGCAGTACTTCTAGAGAGATTATAGCCATTATTTTACATTGCAACATCCTTCACAGATATACCAATTTATATACTGTACATAATATTTTGGGGAATGTCTGAAAAACGTGATGATGTCTATGATTTGTGAGTAATAAAATATCCGTTTTATTAATGCCCTTCAGGTCTATATAACACTGAGGCCAAAATCTGCTACCATTAGTCTGGTTCACCTTTTAGTATATGATAGGGGGAAAAAACACTTGTCATATTACATAGAACTGTATGAATTCCTATGCATCATTCTGAAACGAATCACAGAATAGTAAAGGTCTTTCTATTAAATTACTAATTTTAAGTGAGTTTTAAAGTAAATACCATTTCTAAGTATTGGATATATTTCTCTACTATGCTACCTGCATATCAATTTTACACTAATTGCAGAGTGAATGAAACTATATTAGATGATAATATGAATCTGAACAGTTTGTCAATGCACTAAAATGTACAGTGTTCTGAGATATAATTAAGATACCATGGCTGAAAACGTCCCTTACAAAACCAGTCTGACTGCACTGCATGGTGTGATGGGACAAGATTCTGGGACCTCACAGAAGGCCCTAGACCCTGTGTGATCAGAAGCCGCGCTGTCTAGGACTAGCTGAATCCCAGTGCACAGGCAATTGTGAGTATAGAATAGGGTGGGGCTGGTGGATCTTCAGTAATGTGGATTCACCTGTCATTCTGGACTGCAGAGTGAGTATGCAGGAGCAGTCCGGGCTATCACAGCCCCACGGCTGCACTAGCAGCTGCAAAGTGATCTGAGGGGTGGGGAAGAGGATTCCTTTCCAGCCCCTGTGGAGAACATCATACAGTCAAGACTCTCACGTTGTGCTGTAGGGCAAGAATTTGGCCTTAAATCAATTTTCTCATGTATTTTTCCATTTTTTATAAATAGTGTTACTTAGATGGAAACTATACACATCACAGGCCAGATTTTCAAAAGTGCTACCTATGTCTGGGTCAGATTTTCAAAAGAGCTCATTTATGCCTCAAATTAAGGCCTGGATTTTTAAAAGTGCTCAGACCACAGTACCCCCATTTGTAACACACATGGATTTTAAAAGAACTCAGTCTCCATGCTGACCCTTATTTAAATGCCTGAAAGGGAACTGAGGGTTATTGTTTTTTTGAAAAGCTGCCCCCTTTGTGGTTGCAAAAAGAAAAGGAGTACTTGTGGCACCTTAGAGACTAACAAATTTATATTTATAAATAAATTTGTTAGTCTCTAAGGTGCCACAAGTACTCCTTTTCTTTTTGCGAATACTGACTAACACGACTGCTACTCTGAAACCTTTGTGGTTGCTCACCCCTTCTGAAAATTGAGACCAGTATATATGACCAAGTGGTGAGATACCCACCAAAAACTAATATTGGTTATTACACTACCCTTTAAACACAAACATAATGGTAACCCGTTTATACCAGCGCAGGTGTCCTGAGAGGAGATATCTTTTAAAAGTAAATAGCAGATAGTTTAGTTGCTCTTCTGGGATGGTAGGTCATAGAATGATAGAGTAAAGACCTGTGTGTGCCTCTAAAAAGCACAGCACAGAACTCATCAGCCAGCAGGAAGAGTTATCCTTATCCTTATCCTTACCCCGGGACTCATGCTCAGTCCCCTCTGACATAGCTTCATTCAGAAGAGAAAAGAAACCCAATAGAATTCAAACATAAATCATCATGCTTAATAGATTATTCGTGCTTCATAGAATCTATATTTTCCTATGCAAATCATTATAGTGTGCATGCAAACTAATATATAAACTAATATGTCACATATGAAAAACAATGTTCAGATGAATCACTAAGGTATATGGTTCAATGCTTTTGTCACAACATTAAATGACTTTTTAGAAATCATTGCTTTATGCATAAATGAAAGATTTCTGATCAGCCATGTTCAAGAAAGATTAATTCAAAGTGGAACTGGTACAGAAAAGGGCTGCTGGGATGATCGAGGAATGAAAAGCCTATCTTACAAGAAGAGACTAAAAGAGTTTGGCTTCTTTAGCCTAGCAAATGAAAGCTGCCTGGGGATATGGATTGCTGTCTACAGTAGAACAGGGGGTAAACACTAAGGAGGGAGAAGAGCTATTTAAGCTCAAGGACAATGTTGGCACAAGAACAAATGGGTTTAAACTAGACATGAATAAATTTAGGCTGGAAATTAGGTCTGTAACCATCAGAGGTGTGTGGTTCTGGAACAGCCTCCCAATAGCAGGAAAGGGGGCAAACAACTAGCGAGTTTTAGGGTGAAGGTTGAACAAATTTATGAACAGGATTATATGATGGGGTTGCTTGCAATAGCTAGGAGACTGGACTTAATGACCTAGGACATCCCTTCCAGTCCTGTGTTCCTATGATTTAAAATACAAACTAGCACTATTCACTAATTGATAAATATTGCATTTATTTCACCCAACATTTAAAAAAAAATCCAATACCTTTGTGACAAGTTGTAATGACAGTCTGGCATGTAAGGGGTTACTGAGTTTCTGACTGTCACATGGCTGATGAGGGTAGGGTTATAAAAGGAAAAGGAAAGCTAGTGCAAAGAAGGATATCAGTAAGGAGAAGGGTGGTTCCCCTTTGCTCCCAGCTGGAAAGGCCTGTTGGTTATTACTCACCAGATTTAAGTTGATTTGTTCTGGTTTTGAGTTCTCCTTTTTAAGAAAGCCAGCTCTGAAGTAAGGTATGTGAAGTGACCTGGAATTGGAACTTCTGTTTTTCTTTTCCCAGCTGGTGAACCTGCAAAGTGCCTTCCAACCCAGTGTATACAAATCAGTAAAATCAGATATGCAGTTAGGGAGTTTGAACAAAAATGTAGTCTTTGTCCACACACCAATATGGGTTGCTCCGGATGGGAGTTAGTGGTTCTTAGGAAAAGCAATGCATGAACCAAACCATAAGTTTAATTTTTGCTTTTCATGGACAATGGATGTAATTTTAGTTGCTAGGTTATTTTTATAGTCTTTTGTATACAGAATTTCTAGGTTTTCTTCTTTTTTAAAAAAATATCTACACCTATGGTTTCTTGTACCATTACCACGACTAGTCATTTTGTTCCTGATCCTTTCTCAATGAAGCCAATGGGTGCTTTATCATTGACTTCAGTGGGAGCAGGATCAATGCACCATATGAGAGCTATTCATTGGAAGTTCTGCATCTCTTAAGCTACACAAGTATACAACTGAATGGTGAGGAAGGGAAATATGAACGGATTTTTGTTCCATGAGCAAAGTTCAGTATAGGACAAAAAGTGGAGACTGGTTACATTGTTACAGGATTCATGCAAGCTTCAGTTCAACAGGATGATCAGTGGATTACACTCTGAGATATCTAGCCAACAGTCAAAGCCCCAAAGTTTAGTGGGGTGTACATAAATACATAAACACACCTGGCTTTGATCCCTCTTTATGTCATAAAATATGGTCATTAGAGCTGGCTCAAACGTGGGCTATATCCTCCCCCCTCTTTTTTTTTTGTTTTTTGTTTTTGGATGAAAACTTGCCATTCTAAAACTTTCAACCAGGTCTAATGGGCATGAGCAAGGATGGTTTTGGTTTTGCAAAACTTCATCTGTTGGATTCTTGCTGCAAGGCCAAAAGCAGAGGTGGTTTGTGTCCAACTCCCATTTTTCCAACACTACTCCTATTCTAAGGAGCAAGAGGGTGGAGGTGATAATTTGTTCTGGTTTTGATCCATATCTAGCTAGCATCACTGATCTGTGGCATCCTGCCCATAGTGAGTTGATAGGCATTCTGTTTTCTGGCTACCACCCCACTCTTTTTTCTTTTGTAAACAGTTTGACTCTTGTGTTGCTTTTTTAATAATGTAGACAGGCCGGCTCCATGTCACTCTTTCCTAGCTAGTTACAAACTAAGGCCTGCCAGCCTTCCTTTTCCTTCACTAGCCCTTCTATCCGCTAGTACCTGCGCTGAACTTACATAGCAGGAAGCAGAAATTCCTTTATGTCACTAAGAAGATGCCATAGCTGCAAAAGGGGATAACTTTGCAGAGTGTAGGGATGGAAAAGCACAAGGGGGATAGGGCAGACAATAGGGATGAAATCCTGACTCCATTGAGTACAATGGTAAAACTCCCATTGGCGTCAGTGTGGCCAGGATTTCACCCTTAGTATATTTAAAAACTCTCAGATGGAGGGAAAACAAGGAAGGAGAAATCAAGAAGAGGGAGAGAGAGGAATCAGAACAGTTGGGGAAAACCCAATTCCCCATACACACAAGCATTACCACCCTCACCCTTCTGAACTTCATCTGTGAAGTTTGATTTAGCAAAAGGCCACAAATTGCTCCATTCCGTCACCATGTGGTGACACCAAAGATGATTTATTATTAGTCATTATTTCTATAGTGCCTAGATATCTGACCATGCTGTTATACCTGAGATTTAACAAACAGGTAATGCCCTGCCTCAGGAACCAAAATCTGAGGTCCTTACTCAATCCTCACTCACACAAAACTTCCTGTGGAGTGTTACTGAGTGAACACTAAGACCCTGATCATACAATCAGATCTGGGGACAGGTCCAATTTCAGGATCAGGGACCTCAGGATATGGGCCAAAACACAGAATACAACAACCCATATTCCTATTTTTCTCTATTCCTCAACTATTTGTTTGTCAGTAACCCTATAATTCCCAGCTAAAAACTTCCTTCGCCTCTTTTTATTGCTAGCCCTAATGATTAGATGCCTATTCATCTTCCGGTGAGATTTAGTTCTCTTTCGGGACCACTACTTGTTTGTTCATGCTCACTTACTGCTAGATGGCCATGTCCCTCCGTTCACCAGCCCCAGTGCTCTGGATCAGAGGTGCTATATAAATAAATAAAATGTAGTGAAATGTACAAGACACTTCCATTACCCTGGGCAACCTATAGATTTTCTGCAAATGTTAACCCTGATCCTTTTCCTTTGAATCACAAAACTTAATTTAAAATAGAAAATCAGGAAGATCAGTAGCAAAATGAATAATAGGCTTATGTGAGAGGTCACACCACAAGGAGGACACTATTTTGGCCCACCTACAGCATGCAAGTGAGTTGTTGCATGTCTTACTAAATCTGTCATGGCACACCACTGCTTTCCTCCACTAATGGGTGACAAAGTCTGTTGAGGTGGTATGTTCAAGATGGCTGGCTTACTGCATCCCCGGATCAATCTGCACCAGAGGAATTCCTATGGAGCTCTGACTGCAACTTAATGCTGCCCTCCCTCAGAAGACTCCCCATAAGGGAAGCGTTGCTTACCCTGCCATTAGGGATGAATCTCCACCCTGGGTGCAGCCGCACCATCTGGAGTACTAAGAACAGCTTGCACCAACAGGAATGAACATAGAATAGAGTGCTATTATATGTTGTGTGCTATGGACAACTGGCTCTCTTAGTCTACAAGAAGCAAATCTTTCAGCAGCATGCTTTGTAGGACAAAAATCCACATCAGCAAAGAAGAGAATTTAAAACATAAACGGCCAGTTTCTGCAAGGTACTGCCCGATGCCTGTTGAAGGTCAGGAGGCTGAAGGTTAAATCTTGGTCCTATTAAAGTACAAGGGAGTTTTGCCATTCATTTCAGCAGGGCCAGGATTCTACCCTGAGTGTACTCAGCTCATGTTGTTTTCCCTGTCACAAAGTACAATAATTTTTTAAAAAAGGGCATTCAGCAGCTTTAAGGATCTACCTCAAAACAATGGAAAAATTTAAAGCAAGTTAAAGTGAAAACTGTTCAGCAAGGAGCTCTTATGAAAAAGTCTGGTAGTAGACTTGACATAAAAAAAATCCAATACCCATCCCCCTCAGGGTCTTAGGTTACAGCTGTACTGACTGTTGAAAACATATTCAACACTGATAAAAGTTTAAATATCCAGTATTGGTGGTAAATAGAAAATATATTTTCTCTATTTAGAAATGACTGTATCTATGAACAGTACAATTAAATAATACCTGCTTTCAATTTTAAAATTTACAAATTCAATGTTCAAAATGAATTAATTATATTCCACCTTAAATTACAAAAAAAAAAGTTATTTCTGGTACTGGGAAAACGTACTGTGTTAAAGAAATATTTTTCAGCATATTTTTATAACTTCCATTTTGCTGTCATCTTAGCAACTTAATTAAAAACATTACAACAACAATATTTTAAGGATATTTGAACATAAAACAATTTTATTTTAGACCACAAATCTTCTGAAAATGATGCAGGGTAAGGGTCATTTAGGAATTCAGTTGTCTCAAAGGAATGTCAGTCAGGTAAGAAGTTCTCAAGAAAGCTCCAAGCAAATGTAAAATGCAAGCCTTTCAGATCATGACACAGAGTTTCGATTCTCCATTTGTTGGAGAGACATATTGCTATAATGAAGAGAATATTATATACAGCAACAGAAAGAAAAACCTATAACAAGCATACCGCCTGTCTGTGTGTGTGTATATATATATATATATATATATATATATATATATACACACACACACATATATAGCCTCTGGCAATAAAGAAGATGCATACTTCAAAACAGTGACCATTTTCTACTGTACATAATAAAAAATATAGACACAGTAAATATTATAGAATCATAGAAATGAAGGACTGCAAGGGACCTTGATAGGTCATCTAGACCTGACCCCAGTATTGAGGCAGGACTAAGTATTATCTAGACTATCTTTGACAGGTGTTTATCTAACCTATTCTTAAAAACCTCCAATGATGGAGACTCCAAACCCTCCCTAGGTAATTTGTTACAGTGCTTAACTTACAGTTAGGAAGTTTTTCCTAATGTCTAATTTAAATCTCTTTTCCTGCAATTTAGGCCCATTACTTCTTGTTCTGTCCTCAGTGGTTAAAGAGAACAATTTATAACCTTCCTCTTTTTAACAACCTTTTATGTACTGAAGACAGTTATCATGTTCCCCCTAAGTCTTCTCTCCTCCAGACTAAACAAACCCATTTTTTTCAACCTTTCCTTGTAAGTCATGTTTTCTAGACCTTTAATCATTTTTGTTGCTCTCCTCTGGACTTTCTCCAATTTATCCACATCTCT
The DNA here is from genome assembly GCF_009764565.3 of Dermochelys coriacea. Classification (NCBI taxonomy): domain Eukaryota; kingdom Metazoa; phylum Chordata; order Testudines; family Dermochelyidae; genus Dermochelys; species Dermochelys coriacea. The sequence goes on from NC_050069.1 coordinate 59,768,726, forward strand.
CCCAAAGTGTGGTGCTCAGAATCGGACAAAATAATCAAACTGAGGCCTTATCAGTGCTGAGCAGAGTAGAAGAATTACTTCTCATGTCTTACAACACACCTACTAATACATGCCAGAATGATGTTTGCTTTTTTGCAACAGTATTACATTGTTGACTCATAGTTAGCTTGTGATCCACAATAATCCCCAGATTCTTTTCTGCAATACTCCTTCCTAGATAGTCACTTCCCAGTTTGCATTTGTCCATATTAAATTTCATCCTGTTTAATTCAGACCATTTCTCCAGTTTGTCAAAATCATTCTGAATTCTAATTCTGTCCTCCTAAGCACTTGCAACCTCCATTATTAGTTATTGAGCCCTAGATATAAACTCTTTTATGAACTGTAAAATCTAACTGAGCAAGTAAAAACTTCAGGAGCGCAATCCTGGTCCCATTAAAATCTGTGACAAAACTTCATTGACTTTAATGGGAGTAGGATTTAACATTTACAGGTAATGCTTAGCACTTAATATGTTCAAATCACTTAAAAACATTAAATTAGTCCTCACAACATCCCTGTTAGGTAAACAAATATTGTTATCCCTATTTTAAAAATGGAGACAGTGATGCAGCAAAGTCACACAGCCAATTAGTGGAGAAGTAGAATTAGATTGTTGGAGTTTCTGGCTCCTAGTTCAATGTTCAGGCCTCTAGAATAGACCACCATTTAGAAAGAGTGTAAGAAGAGTTTATATGAGCAGAGGTTATACATATGCTTTCTTATATAACAGCATGCACATCCTGCTCTCCTTAAGGGAAATGCAGACAATCTCCCATGACAGAATTTGGATCCTCTTGAGAAGAAGATTTAATGAAGAGACATTTTGCTATAATGAAAAGAATACTATATACAGTAACAAAGAACATCTATATCAAACCTACTATGTATTACACAGTTAAGGGCCTGGGAAATCCTCAGACTGCTTGATTGGGGTCATGCAAGTAGTGCCACACCCGTTTACTTATCAGGTCTGTCAGGTAGAGAACCAGCTCAATATGGGTTAAATGAACGGAGAAGAAATACAGCTGGGGCACATTATATACAAAACCCAATTACTATGGAAAGAGGAAGAACAAAAGGGTAGGTAGGGCTAATTCTATCCTCAACATGAGGAGAAGGATGAGGATGAGGATGAGGATGAGGATGATGGACTTCCAGTGCAGGTGATCTGAGATGGCAAAGTTTTGATTGTGTTATCTGTTTACAGGAGAAAGGAGAAAACTTTGGTTTGGGTTTGTTCTGTGAGTCACTCAAACTGATGGGACAGGGAATCCCCTCCCGTGCAGCCCAAAGCACAGATTTTGTCATAAAGTTCTCCCAGCACTTTCAGAATCTCACACATATGTATAAACATAGTGGCATAATATTTATGTAGTATTGGTTCAATAGTGTAGGTATAGCAGTAAACCCTTATTAAGGACTAGTTACCTTGTCAAATAAAAAATCCAGTCTTACTCATACAAAAAACCTCACTCATACAAGTATTTCCATTGATTTCTGTGGGATTCATTATGTAAGGGTCATTGGCGAGAATAAGGGTTGTAGAACTGAGCCAGTATTCTTGAAAAACAAAGGTGCATCTTTGGTTGTGTTCTGCTGAGTTTTAAGAGCCCCCAGCAAGGTAGAGAGTAGCCTAAGTCAATTCCTCCTAACCCCACATCTGAATATCCCTTAGGGAAATTCTGATCTGCACTTTGAAGTTTGGGCCCATTTCAAAAAAACTGAGCTGAATGTCTATAGGATTATTTCATTTCTTGTCATTCCTTTCTCATAGGATAACAAATTATAATCTAGGTTACACTAGAAAGCTTCATCCTCCATTGGCCTCCTGTGCAGCACTGAATAAGGGTTTTACTTGTCAGTTGTAAACATTTTAAATTAAATTTATTCCACTATTTTGCCATCAACGCATGTCAAAATGTTGAAAGCCCTGGATATATCTTTTAAAATATTTAAATTACTGTAAAAATGCACTGGACCTTGGAGTACAGACATGTATCCCAGTGTTCCTGTAATGGTACTTGGGCCCTTAAGACCAGGAGCCGCTGGGAGTAATTGTCTGCAGACATGGGGCATTATAAGGGTCACCTAAGTAAGTCTCAAGTGAGTTTCCGCTGGAGACTATCTAAAGGCTCTTGTCTCAGTTTTGGCAAGCTGAGGAAAGACTCTCCACTGGAACTTAGCTGGAGGCTTAGCATATGTTTAAAGCTAGGAATCAGCCTAGAATTAAGAATGGAAGTTTGTAGCCTGGGAACAAGTGTATGGGAAGTGTCCAGGCTAGTCTTTACAAACATGTTCATTAACTCAAGCTCATTGTCAGTCAATGAACTTAAGGTAAAATGTCTAATGAAGGCAAGATTAGAGGATAGCCAGAAATGACTACTTACAGGGAAATATGTCTTTTCTCCCTCTCCAGCTTGTGGAAGCAGGAGAGGCCTCTGATACCCAGCATCTTGAGTAATTTTTGTGTAAGACTTTTACATCTTCTGTTTATTGGTAAAACTGGTTCTGAGGAAAGGGGTGGAGAACTGAACTTGAAAGTCAGGGCTTTATTTTCATTATATTGGCTGGTGAATCTTCCCAACAGATTATAACTGCTGTCATATGAGTCATACATCCTGTAACAAAAATGCAGCTATGACTTTACTCAAGAGGTCTATCGGTGATCTATAAAACCTGGATGACAAGGCGAAAACACTTGCTGGTACAGTAAAATAATCATAATTTAATTAAAATTGGCATGTAAACTCCTAGGAGCAGGGACCATGTCTACCTATGTGTTTGTACAGCACATATCACAACGGAGCCATGTTTCTGAACACCTAGGACTACTGTAACCAAAATAAGGCAATCTGCAACACCATCTTAAACAATTTTAGCACTAAGTGTCCCAAGGAAACAGATTAAATGGACATCTCCAATATGTTACTGTAGTTAACTTACTTATTCTTCACTTCCGCTCAGAACAATAGAGAAGTGTTGACAAGTGGTTCAGCCTGCTAGAAGGGATATGGTAAGTCAGTCCTTTTTTCTCTTCAAATACTGCATATTTTTCTCAAGTTTTTAATATTCCTGTTTCTTTAAACTCTATATTTTAAAAACATTCTAAACTGCAGTATGGTAAAAATGACTGACATTTTTTTTCTTTAGAGGGCACTGAAAAGACAAGTTTCCATTCACTAAAGCAAACAGTATTGGGCTGTTTACTGAGAGAGCAATGTAATGTGGGAATTTCAGATACCCATAATTTAATTGCAAAGGAAAGCTCTTTATCAATTATAAAGGAAAGTAAACAATTTGAGCAGACCCCACCTCCCGTCCCTTTATCCCTGCAGGTTCAGAGAGACAGAGACTAGTTCCAGGAAACAAACTCATGTTCTTTCAAATGGTAGTACAAACCCCTAACCATACAGCCAGCTATCAGATATCTCTTGATTATCCAAATAATTGTGATGCTGGTCTAAGAAAACAATGATAAAAATATATTTAGTGTCATTGACTACAAAGTCTTGGACAGTCCTGGCTTTGGTGTACAAGGTTTTGTGAGTTTTCTATGAAACTTTGCCCAAGAGCAGGAAAGTTTATTCATTAACCTTATTGATACATCTGAATGACTCTTCTTGTGCCTTACAGGGATATTTCATATTAAAATAGAAGAAGGGCAAAAAAATACAAATTTAAAACCCAAACGTTCCCATAGATTTTAGGGGATATCCTAGATTGCCATTGCCAATGGCTGTAATATAGCCACTGCTTGGGTAGGAGTCTGAATGTTTTTAGTCTGAAAAAAAGATGCTTGCCAGGTGACTTACAGGGGCCATGCTGTAAGAAGGAAATTGACTTGTTTTCATTGTGAATGGAAGCTAGAAATGAGAAAGAAGTTTAGACTGGATATTAGTAAGAGATTTTTCACTTACAGGGTAATTAGGATATGGAATAGTCTGACAAAAGATGAATATACAAACAGCAAGGAAATGAACAGCTGAGTGCTGAGAACATTTCTGGGTATGTCTGGTGAATGGCTGTCCTAAGAAAAGGCAAAGGGTGGATTAGCTGGACCAATAGTTCTTTCCATCCTAATTTCCTAAATTTCTATGTACCCTTTAGAATTGGGATTACTTATTAATTAGTCTCAAACAGCTCCTTTTGAATTCTTGTCACATAAAGGTTGACCAAGAGACACCTTAATTAAGTGTATTGTGAGACATTTGGCATTGCTAAGATCAGTGTGGAGGCTGTGTGTGTACATGTGTCTCTGTACTAAAATCCTTTGGAAATGTTCAAAATACACAGTGATTGAACATGCACAGCAACCTGTCAATAAAACCTTAGGACTTCATTGTTCCTGTATAATTTGATTTTTCAAGTCACCTCAGAAAAGGCAATTAGGTCACATTATGGATCAGTCGCCTCAAACTGTAGTTTTAAAGAATGAAGGCACTTTTCTGATCTCCCAGATATCTGAGCCCATAACACTGTTTATCTTATACAATTAATCACTGAGTACATGTGCCAAAGAGAATAAAGTAACTTTGCAAAATAAGTGGAAATATGTATCCATGGATATTTTTCTGAGGTTGGAATCGAGTCTCTGTTTATGTCATGTTTCAGCCCACAGCCAATTTGTAGAATTGAGCTGGAACACCAGAAATATACAGTCGAGACAAATGCTTATGAATCTTGACTGACGAGTCACAGTAATTACTAGTGTAATAGAATCAACGTGACTAAAGGCTTCGATGGTGCAAAAACTTCAGCATGTGAAGACTTAAACTTCAGTGGGCCTGCTCACAATGAGTACAGTTAAACATGTACAGAAATCTTTGCAGGATTAAGACCAAACCAGACTGTATTATTCCATAAAGAAGTCAGTTTACTGATGTATATGTCATAATCTGGCCCAATCCTCCTCTCTGGGCTCACACTCATCTGTCATGATTGGATCCAGCTACTGAATCCCATGTGTTTCTAAGTCCCCTGGGTCTGGGTAATGTCTGGTCACTGTTCCTAGCTCTGGGTCTCTCAGGCACACTCCCAGGTGCAGAGCTCATGTCTGACACCCTTCTTGGGCAGTGGGACCCTGCAGTCCAGCAGCCTAAATCCCAGAACCAGTGCCACAGCTTTCATGAGCCCTTGGTTGAATTCCCCTAGAGTCTACATTGCTGTGAGAACCTCTAGTTTCTAGTTAAACCCTTCAGGGAAAATATGGCCGTAAAGCAAGAAACACAGACTTAGTCAAGGAAATTCTTAGCCATAAACACTTTACTCTTAAAAAAGCACAAGAAAGTTTCTGTGGAAAACAGGAAAATCCTGAATGTGATCCTCTCAGTCTGATCTCACCCCGCTTGTGAGTCCTGGTTCTGAACACCATTATCAGGGTGAGTCAGAGTTCCTCCTATCCATGATATCTCCCGCAAGTTCTGTTTGCAAGGTGAGATGGAATGGCTCCTTGCGTAGAAAAACAGCCACCTTTTAAAAACAATCTCTGTCCCGTTTCTGCTCCATGCTTTGGTGGGGAGGTGGTAATTCCCAGACACAGATCTCCATCCTCCCACTATCAGCTTCTGTGTGGAGAGTCAAAGTCAATGGCCCTGCCAATAGAAAACCGATTGCTCCTGTAGGAAAGAGTAATTCATCATTGATAGCCCTCTCATGGCTCTTGATCATACCTCTCTCTAGGAGATGTCTGACACACCAATATGATCTCCCAATATCCAGAATAGTAGAATTAGACTTGGCAGAATTAGATTAGTTTTTACCACCACCTGTGAGTCTTAAACCAACATGGATGTTACATGACAAAATGAAGGTTGCAAACTGAAGGTTGCAATCACAAAATGATGTTCTCCAAATAATATGGGGTTCTCCTATTTGACCTAAACATACCCCCAATCTGTCACATATACTTCATTCTATTATTTTCCACACCACATCATGTTGAATCACATGATCAAAGTGAAGAGACGATTGCAAGTTTCATGATCTGTGTAAAAACTTCTGTGGTGAAGTAAAAGTTCTGTGTAGATAAAAAATATAATGTGCAGTTGAAAGAAAGAGAGAGACAATAAAAACAAATGGAATATATCCTCACTTCCACTGGGAACACTGGGAACAGAGGGCCTGATTTTGATCTCCCACAGTTTTTGCATTTTTGTAATTCCATGGGCATTATTGGAGATAATCCTGATTTACAGTGATGTAAAGGAGACAAGAAGCAGGTTTAGCCTGGTTAGCCTTCTCGAAGACATTGTCAAGCCACGCACTATGTAAATCAATGAAATTCTTTCTGCTCTTTCTTCCTTTGATCTGAGCCATTCTATGTTAAAGTTTTAAAAAAGGATTTTTAAGTTATTCTTCTTTTTTTAAACTGTGTTAACATAGCAATGTTTCCTTTTAGGCAAGGGATTCTGATCATTTGTGGAAGCCAGTCACTACCATAAATGTGTAACCATTGCAGTTAAAGAAGGTTTTAAAGCTGAATGTCCAAAGTTAAGCACCTAAATACTTCAGTGGCAGCTGTGGATGCCAAAGAATAGGCCGCTTTTAGTTAGATGCCAAAATATGGATTTAGGAGCTGACATCCATACCTGCAAGTGTAAAAATTTTGACCTGTATGATCAGAATGTCAATACCTAGCTAAACATTCCTGTTTTTGTTTCTTTTACTGTAAAACTTTGTGCCAAATGTTATTCATTCAGAATTTGATGCATTTAGTGTAATTAACATGGGGGCAACAATCTGAAGAGAGAACCAAAGTGGAGATTGAGCAAATGATTCAGGGAGAAGTGAGAGAAATTAACTATGAAAAAGACAGGAAGGTAAAAAGCATAAGGCAAAGGAAACTAGATGAAATGAGATAGGGACTGGGAGAGAAATTCTTTCTGGCCAGAGCTATGGAAACTGGAGGCAGAGTGATTATAATTTTGTTTGCAGTTTTTCTGTGATCCCTTGCCAATCTCAAATAATTTAGCAATGCTGAGGGTTAAGGAATGATTTACCTTGTTCCTCATGTGGCAGGAAAATCACTTGCAATATATTTTGTTGGGGTATAGAGCAGTATTTGGTTAAAGCTGCAGTGTGGTGCTTACACCTGATGGCAGCACAAGGAACTGGCAGCAATGTTAGGAAGAGGAAAAAACATAATTAGAGGGGATGAGGAACCGACCTGAAGATATTTCTGTCAAAGAACTTAATATGCAACAAGTTTCAGAGTAGCAGCCGTGTTAGTCTGTATTCGCAAAAAGAAAAGGAGTACTTGTGGTACCTTAGAGACTAACAAATTTATTAGAGCATTAATATGCAACACTTGTTCATGCAAATACAGAATATCAACAATACTACTTACATGAGCAAGGGTTTCGGGATTGGAAATGGGGGGAAATTTGTAAAATAGGAGGAAAATAATTTAGTTTTGCATGAAATCCCTGCTCATACCAGAAGTGGCTTGAACAACAGACATATATCCTGAGGGGAAGCAACTGTGAAGAAGGAAATAAGAACTAGGATATATTGTTCCACCAAAACAGACAGACAGACAGGTGGCTAAGATCACTTTGGCTGCCTCCTTGAAAAGGCAGGGTAAATCAACAAGTGAGTTAAAGAGTAAAATACACGAGTTGTTTACATAGGTATTTAGAGCTAGGGGCTGATAGGTTGGATGTTTTGGCAGTGAAAAATCACTCCCATCACAAATGGAAATGATGATTCTCTTTCTGAGAATGGACAATCATCTTGCTGGGTGTAGATGAAGAGGACAGCATCAGCCCTTGGGCTCTCATGTGGGATGAAACTGTTTCAGATAGATTATTTTAATGTTGATGATAGGGTGCAGGTCAAAGGTGACCTGAGCAATGAAGACTCATGAGGCAGGAAAAGATCTCTCCAGTCTTCTGGAGGTATTAGATGGGAATGTCTTTTAAAAACAGTGAGGTAAAATATTCAGTGAGCAATGCCCACACATCCTCTTACCCATATGTTGCAGGACTCTGTATTTCTGCAGTTGTGGGGGGAGGGGAACAGCTGTCAGTTGAAGCAAAAGAGACATTATAAGAGACATCCCTCACTTTAGACCTCTAGCTACCTCTGTCTCAAACATATTTGTTTCAGTTCCAGCATTGGAAATGATTTCCTCTAAAAATGTTGAATAATAAAACAGAGTTAGCAAACAATATTATTTATGCTAAGGAATTAGTTCCCATATGGCTTATCCTGTACTATTGTTTATTCCTATGCTGTTCATCTTGTATTCATGTTGTGTGTGACATTTCAGCATTGGGACATTGAGGTAGATGGATGAAAGTCCAAGTGAAGAAAACTTGAAATTATCATTTATCCCTCATTATTACGGTAGTTTTGAAATAAAGCCAAGGCAGTTAGAGCTTTAAGATTAACAGGAGTGGATGCCAAGGTGAAAATGGACTTGTGTCTGTGTTCCTATTCTCTGAGTCAGTCATCAGCTGGCCTCCAGTATTACCCTTTGCTCTCTTTTGTTCTCACTTAGCACCAGAAGGAAGATTCTCTGGGAAGATCACCTGCTTTGACCCTGTCTTCACTTCTCTGACGACAGTGTTACAGATGCCAGAAATAAAATGCTTTGTATAGATACAGCAGTTTCACAGATATATACAGTTCGTCAGTTTTCTAAAAATAACCAAGGACAGGAAATACTTAGCTTAACTTCCCTCTCCCCCTCCCCCCCATCAGTTGCCCAAGTGAAAATGAGAGACTTAAAGCATTGCCTTTGATACGGAAGCTCGAGGGAGTGTTTTAGTAATACACACCATATTTTTTTATTCAGTAAGAGATCCAGATTTCTGGATGCCCTTATGACTTGTCTGAAGCATTATGTACACATGCCTGAACAATTTGCTTAAGATCATACATCATACTGTTTCATCACTTACTTAACCTCAGTGAATTATTTCACAGCCAGCTCTTATTTTCAGATGTGCCAGCCATCCATACAACATCAACATGAAGGAAACATTTGTCGCTCTTCCATCCTATTTTGTATCACAGAAAGCAAATGTTTCATTACTTTGAAAGCAGAATACCCTCATTCTTGATACCATTATTATGAAAAATACGCCTTTGAAGGCTGTTTAACTCTTGAACTGAACCTGAGACCTCAGGCTGAATTTCTATCTCCCAAATATATGACTTAGAAAGCTGAGACAAAGCAAAGATAAAGCAGAGCCACCTTGAAGCAGTATTGTTGAAAGTTCTGTATGTTCGCTAGTATTTGTCCAAGTTATTAAGCAGTGACACTAAACTTTTGTCCACAGAGCTAGTTTGCAGTAAGAAACTATGATTATTATTATTATTTATGAATATTATTTATTATTTGAACAACACTATATGTGTACATGGCACTTCATAACAAGTTGATATAATAAGCAGAAGACAAAGGAGCAGATTTTGGCTCATGCTGCAGCTACTATGCACTGCTCCAGCACCCCAAAGCCAATGTAACCAGCTAACCAAGGATTCCCTCAGTCTTCCAAGGCTCTTCCAGTGTTGTTGAATCCCCACCTGGCATAAGGCCAGAGTAGAGGCTCCATGCTCCCACTGTCCTCTCAGTTCCCATCTGGACAACAAGAGTGTGATAACAAAGCTGTTCCATCAGCCTTTCTGATCCCTTGCTGTTGTAACAGTTTCTTGGAAATCATTAGCAGATGGCCATCTCAGAGTTTCACCCTGTGACCAGACCATTCTCTCCAGGATTGCAGAGGTGGCTTAAACTACTCTTACAGCCCCTCTTCCTGAGCTTTGCCAGGTGCAAAGGGGCTATTCCTGATGGTCTGACCCACAAACCAGACCAAAGACTTTGCAGTTTAATGGAATAGACAGATACAGTACATTGAACAAGCAGGAAGTGTCAGGGGTCATCAGTATCACTGGTTTTGTATAACAGCTTTGCCAGGTGCAAAGGGGCTACTCCTGATGGTCTGACCCACAAGCCAGACCAAAGACTTTGCAGTTTAATGGAACAGACAGGTAGTGTACATTGAACAAGCAGGACGTGTCAGGTGACATCAGTGTCACTGGTTTTGTATAATAGATGGGTTGTAAGAAGTGATTTGAAGGAGGAGTTGCAGTGTACGTTAATCAGGAGGTTTTTCCCAAGCATAAGGGGAAGCATAGAAGAAGGCCCAGTAGTAGGAGTGGGAGAAGACAAAGGAAAGTAGCAAAGAACGAAGTTTGGGAGTTGTGTAAAGGTTTAGGAGAAATTTGGAGCTGAGACTGGAGAATGGTATAATTGGGTAGGCTCTGAAAAAGAATATTGAAGAAGATACCCTAGTAATGGGCACAGGGTAAAAACCTAACTGGAATAAAAAGACTAAAAGCTCAGCCAAAGATTCAGCAAGTGGGAGAGATGGTAAGAGTAACTAAAAAGGAAAATGAAGGATAGCTTAAAGTGAAAGAAGAAATCCTGTATGTTTGACAGAGATTAATTTTTCCTTGGCTATTATTTTATAACCTTTGTTATACAGCTGTAGAAATAGTTATTTCTGCATTCTAAAGTACAGGACTTTGGACCAGTGACATTTGTTTTTTTTCAATTTTTCAGACTTTCTGGATTTCTTCATGTTCATAGTACTTCCTTGTTTCTGGCGGTTTTTACTGATCACCTCTATGAGCAAAAGCGGTGATACATGTCATACCAAATTAGCTTCTGGTTCAGGATAGTATATCTGCATCTGAAAGTGCAAAGGCAGCATGAGCAAGAATATACTACACAGTGAATAGAAAATTAATGCAAAAGGCTTCTTCTATCTGTGCATAAGACTGATCAATCTTGCATAACATCATTTTCCATCTATTGCATTTCCATCCTTGGTTTACCTTTTTTTGGCATTCAAAACTGAAGGGGCATATTAAACATTTGCAGACAATTTTTATAGTCATTAGTGATTCATAACTGTTGATTTCAAAGACATTTCCTACAAGTCCTCTTGCTCCATGAGACTACATGAGTGAGTCTCCCCACAAAAATCCTTGATTTGTTTCCAAGGTGTATCTCAAAATTTCTGTTGTCTCGGGTATGCAATGGTTTTGTTCTAGCTCAGTCATTGTAAGCTATTAACAAAGCCAGCTCAAACAAATTCCCTAGCCATGAAAGATCCTTCAATCATTTTTGTTTATTGCTTTTTTTGAACCTGATGTTAAATACTTCTGGACTGCATCTATACTGCTAGTCAATCAATGCAGCATTAAATTTGCACATATGTAATGCTATTTAAGCATTATAAACCATTTGTTCAAGATACTTAGTTCTAAGAGAGGAAAAGTGAAGTGTGAGGAAGGAAACTGATAAAGCTCTCCCTATTATTGTTGAGAGAGAGAGATTCCTTCTGCGCATGTGGCGGTAAACAAAACAAAACAAATTCTATATTAAAGTGGAGTTAAGGTTCAGATAGATATAGATATCAGTAACATAAGGGTAAAATGCATTTTTGGCAGTGCTTAATCATGCTCAAAAACTAACTCAATTATCTGAGTTTGTATAGCTTAAGTCTAAATTTAAAAGAATTCTTAATATGTTCAGATATAGAAAGGTACAGTTAAGGCACCCAAATAGCCTTGATATTGCGTTGCAGTGAGGCCATGCAATAACTATCCATTATCCACTTATGTATTTCAAGGTTAAATGTGTAATAGAGATTGTGAAGTGCACAGGAATTATGGATACTGACTTAAATGTCAGGTTTCAGAGTAGCAGCCGTGTTAGTCTGTATCCATAAAAAGAACAGGAGTACTTGTGGTACCTTAGAGACTAACAAATTTGTTAGAGCATAAGCTTTTGTGAGCCACAGCTCACTTCATCAGATGCATACAGTGGAAAATATAGTGGGGAGATTTTATATACACAGAGAACATGAAACAATGGGTGTTCGTTTCATGTTCTCTATATAAAATCTCCCCACTATATTTTCCACTGTATGCATCCGATGAAGTGAGCTGTAGCTCACGAAAGCTTATGCTCTAATAAATTTGTTAGTCTCTAAGGTGCCACAAGTACTCCTTTTCTTTTGACTTAAATGTGACAGTTATTAAACTGGATTCACTGAAGGTGCAGGAGGATGCAACTGATGTCAAGTGGAGACAGTGATAAAGGAAAACTGAGTTTAGGAATTGGGCCTCTGGAAATTGCCCGAGCAAAGAGAATGTATGGATTCATAATCAACTTGGATTTCAGTATGGCTAATAACTGTGTAACCTGCTAGTAAAAGCATTTTGCAAATCCAGCCTGTGGAAATTCTCTTTAAAGATGTGGCCCATGTGAAACAAATGCTTTGTTGGCAACTGATTTGTGGTGAGCAAGTTGTCCTTCCCTCAGGGGATGCAATCATCATTGCAACCACATGTACAGTAACTTCCCAATAAGGGAATGAAGTAATGGCTGAGACCTACTTTGAACAGAGAATCTGGATAGAATTTTAACTGCTACTGTTCTTGTAGGCATGAAGTAGGAGAAGCTTCGTGTTCACTTGTGAACTATCCCTGACAAACAGCAAATGGTAAAGCAGGGGACACAGAGGCAAAATGTGAACCACTAATTCTAGTAACTGCTGATATAGGATAAACATTTCAGGATAAAAGGGTGATCATGAGCTCCCAGAGTTTTATTGGAGTTGCTCCAAAAGTTGCTGAACAATTAAATGAAGAGCAACAGAAAGGAATGAAAAGCTTTCCAATGAGGAATTGGAAACAATTCTCCAAACGCAACAAGATAGGTTTTCTGTGCTGGTGCAGAACCAGATTCTTAGGCTGGCATCACCAGTGTCAGACAGGCACCGCACAGCTTAACAGTTTCAAGAAGAAACTTTACAAGGCATTGAAAAAGGTATTGGGACGATATAACTGAGCTTTCAGCCAGTCTTTGCATCTCACTCATAGTTTTAGTTAAGAAAAGTGATGGCAACACTAAATCTATCTGGATTGTAGACAATTAAGTATAGTTGATTCAAAGAATGTTTATCCTTAGCTCTGAATAGATATTACACTGGATGCTGCAGCAGACTGAATTCATATTGATTTTCCACACCAGGTCTCACATTACTGGCTTCTGGCTTCAGTAATGCCCCTGCTACCTTTGAGAATGCTACGGCATGGCATGGCTCTTTCAACCTGTCTTGTTTTCCTGGTTGATAACTTGGTACATGCTAAAACTTTCCAGTGTGAATTGATGTATTTACAGATGGTCTGTGATTACCTTAGCATGCCAGTTTGAAACTGAATCCAAAGAAATGTGAGCTGTTTCAGAAAGAGGTAACCTACCCCAGGTGCACAATCAGCAAGGAGGGAATTTCCACTGACAAAAGGAAAATTGAAGTGGTACAGAATGGACTGACTCCCCAGATGCAGACAAGCATGCAGAGTTTTGCAGGGCTTTGTTTGTAGTATAGAAGCTTCATTTCTAGGTTAGCCAATATAAGAAAAACAGTTGCATGGGTTGGGTGAAAAAGGAAAACCATTTCTTCAGTCACTGAAAATCATTTGGAATTTGTAGAGTAAAAAGCACTTCTGACCACTTCAGTCGGAGCCTTCCCATGTTTCAAAACCCCTTTTTTATTAGACCCAGCTGTGAGTATGTACAGAATGGGGTTGTACTGGAACAAAAATGTGAAGGACTTGAAAGAGTGGTCACTGAATGAAGGAAAAGTCTAAATTCTGTTGAGAAAAAATTATTGCACCATCAGGAAGGACCTTTTGGCAGTAATGAAATCTACAGACCATTCTTACCCTGTCTATACAACACAGTTGTGCTCAGGATGAAGCATTCATTTTTACAATGGGTCTTTAAATTCAAGAATCCTGAGGAGCAGCTGTCCAGGTGGTTGAAGAAATTGTGGTACATGATGTCATAGTCAGACACAGGCCTAGGGAAAAGCATAGAGATGCTGATAATTTGTCCATATAGTCTTGCTGGAAGGACCTAATCAGATTACTGCCCTAATCAGGAGAACAAGGAATTGACTGCTCAAATGGAGGAGTGTGCCTATAGAGAAAGAGAGAGCCCTCAGTTCAGTCCCCAGGGTGTACAGAAGAACAAATGTTCCCATTTCTGCTGCTAGGACTGTGGAGGCAGGGTTGCTCGCATGAACCCCAAATCAGTTAGACTGCTCCAATGGAGGATTTCGATGTTAAATAATATGAGTTTGAAAACTCAATTGGCAGTTCCAGTCACCCTGGAATATTGTGTTTCTCAATATACCATTGTAAAGGTTTTTCAGTGGGAACACCTGGAATTTAAAGATGCAATTTATACAAGAAAGTGGAAAACCAAGTGAATGATGGATTCAGGTAATCACCAGACTGTACCAGGTTCACTGAAATACAAAGCATTAAGATTATGCCATAGCTTTAAAAGTACTGAATATTTGGGGTTACAACAACCTTAGCCAAGCTAGGGGAGAATTTTGTATTGGGTAATATGTGGCCATGATAGAAAGAGGATACAGGAAATAGGATGCTTGTGTTGCAAAGAAGCTGCCTCCAGTAGACACTGATTATAGTCAGGCTGTTCTAAAAGTTCCCTTTGTGTTGCAGCTGGATGAAAAAACCGTTGATATTCAGGCCCACCTGAACTAATCCATGCTTCCTTTTGAGAACAGTAAGCTCCACATGGTCAAAGGCTGGTGGCTTGGACTGAGGGATTCCCCTGTGAAAGTATGTGGACAAGTAGGATTCAGAAATGGACAGTATGTTGAGAGCAAGAATAATGGAGAACAAGGGAGCTGCTTACTGGCTACAGGACAATGGTATTGGGCTGAGATAACAGCTAGTGGGAAGGCTGGTGTGCAGTTTTGCTGCTGTTTTTACCACTTCTGTACATTTTACAAAGAAATATATCACACTGAAAATGCCCTGACTCTCTATCACCAATATCTCTGCTAATGTAAAACTGATATACTGCAAAGCCCCCTCAATTCTGCTACCTCTCAGCTGTGGGACAGCAATAAACAATAAGGCACAATACTGCATTGGCAAGGGAGTGGAGTAGTTGACATAGTAGGTCTCTTCCATTTCCACTTTCTATGATAAATGGTGACACGTTACCTGAGGCTGCTGGTCTTCAAGTCAGTGAGAATAGGCTAATCACACAGTCTCTCCATTTTTGTGAGAGACTTTGTAATCATTATCTTTACACAGCCTACCTTTCAAGTTCCTGGCAAGAGCTCAGGGGATAGTGTGATATGAAAACCTAGACATCTTTTCTCTTGTCTGGGTTTTCTGTCACAATGCCAGTGTCTAGGTGTGCAAAGTTCTGGCAACATAGAACACTTTGATATATTTTTCCCAGGCTTCAAAAGAACAGTTAAACAATTGACTTGTGACTTCAGGGTAAGCAATGGTAGCCAAGAGTTTGAGATAGCTCATCTTCTTTATGTTTCTGGCATTAGTTTAAATATCTTGTAGGGTGGAGGGGATGTATGAGAGAGAAATAGACTTGTTGGTGGTTTTTGAGACTGCAGGTTTGATGCCTCAGGGTGTTTTCTGGTCCACACAGGTTTGCTGCTACCACTACAGGTAAAACAGAGGGCAGCCCTTCATCAAAGGTTGAAAATGGTTTTTTTAAGACACAGAAAGAAATAGATAATTAAAAATGGTCCTTGAAAGATATGTAGGTTTCTTTGATAGTGCAATCAATATATTAAGTAGAAAGATTGAATCAGAAGGTTTGGGTACGGTTTGGGTATTTTTTTAGATTTACTAGGACATCAGATACTGTGTGACTCTCATATCAAGATTTTTATCAACTAGAAGATATTATGGTTTCCCCGTTTTGTTTTTTAATAGTGCAGTGGTTTGCATGGCTATATGTCTGCTGATGTGTGATAAATAGCCACTTTCCTTCAGAGGTGCAAAGCTTCATTATCCCATGTATTGTGCTTTCAGCCAGAGGCATCACATCAAAAAGCATGAAGGTAATAACCCTTCTCTACCCAGCCCTGCTTCTATCACACATGAAATATTGTGCTGAGTTCTGGGCAAGTAATTGCCAGAAAAATATTGACAAACTGGAGAGAGTTCAGAGAAGAGCAACAAAAGTAATCACAGGGCTGGTGGGAAAAGATTATAAGATCTGAATATGTACTGTTTAGCTTGGCTAAGTGACAACTAACTAATACTCAGGTCTACACTTGTTCATTGTTGTCATTTTTTACTAGTGGAAAGTACCAGAAACTACAGTAATGGGGCCATGTGAGGATCTAGATGAAAAAGGGTATAAACATCAAGAAGAAGAATTATAATTTGGGGTAATACAAGTAATAGAACAAGGAGGAAAATTGTATGGAATTACAAATGGGAAAATGTTGGCAGAATATTGAAGGGGATTTCCTAACAAAGTGAACTAACAGGTTGTGGAATAGATCTCCAAGAAAAAGAATTGTAATCAAGTTGCTGTATACATTGAAAACAAGACTGAATGGGAAAATGTACAGGAGAGAACAGTCTTCTGTTCCGGTCTATTCAGATTCATTTACAACACTCCTTAGCATAGTTGCAGAAATGCAGTGATCAACAGGGCTAGCATCTGTAACATGTGGAGGTTCTTTCTTTTCCTCCTTTTACTTCAGGAGGAAAATTGTTGGAATTTTTAATTTATATTTTAATTAATAATAACAATTAATATACATTAAATATATGTACACTGCTTTATGGCAAAGTAGACTAAATGATCAAATAGCAGTTAGAGATGTAAAAGATCTGATTTAGTGTCTCTGCTCAGCAGACTGGAAATTTGCTTTGTAAACTAACTGGTGACACGCTTTGTGAGTACACAGACTTTTCAGGACCAGCCATCACTGACTTTGCTTTCTGCTTTTGAGTGACATAACATAATCAAAGGAAAAAATAACAGACGAAGTCATTCAGGTACATCTTTGTAAACTATTCACAGCAGAGTCAAAATCACTCAGGGGTCTTAATTTTTTTTTTAAATAGTACACAGAGCTTTTGTGAAAATGTATTGCTTCTCCATGGAATATTTGGCATCTGTGAAAATCCTCTTATAGAAATCCAGTTTTTCTCTGTGTACGCTCTCTGGATATCAGTAAAATTTCAATAGTGCTTAACTAGGATCATTGGAACTGATCACAGAGTTGAGGTCACATGTTATTGTGTCTGGTTCTTCCCTGATTGGCTAAGGCACACCGTGGACTCGAAAGGGCATTTTGGTTCATTTTCTTAAGAGCCATAAACAGTCATTATTATTATAATTTGTTATTAATACAAAGTCTGGAAACTGGTTACATTTTTAAAAATTCTCAGATTACAAGTACACCATTTTATAAGTGGAACATGGCACCCATAGAATCGTTTGTGACATCAAATGCCTACTGTCTCAGTTTGTTGATTTAGCTCTCCATACCCCAACCTACTGGCTTATTTAATTCCCTGATTTATACAGTTGGGGAAATGTTGAATTTTGCTGTATTTGAGATGACTGTATAATACACTTCATTACATTCCCCCGTCATCTTTTTTGCTAAGCTGACAAAAATGTTGACATTCAGCTTACTGGTGTTTTTGTGTGTTGAGTTGGGTATGTGTGTAGGACAGACCATTCACCTCACAACAGACACATGGCCAGGCTGTCAAACCACTAACAAAAAGGCCTCAATTCTGCAATGAAATCTGTGAGGGCACAGTTGCCTGCCCCTATAAATCACATTGAAATGAACAATTCAATTGTAGCTTCGGGGCCTATATGTAAGGGCCGACTGGATTAGTTTTGGGTGTATGGGGAGCTTGGACACAAAAGGAGACAGTACTGCAACTGCAGCACCTAGAAGAATGTATTTATATGCAGCTCCCAGAAAACTACTTGCTGCATCTAATGTGTTCCACAAGGTCAGGCAATAGAAAAGTGGTTAACCAGCTTCTCTCTCCTACCTAAGGTAGAGCCTCAGATAATGGGGCCAGTGTGGTGTATGCTGGTGGATTTTCCCATGTGCACACAACTCAATAAAGAAAATGAATCACCTTTGCATAAAATCTTGTGCTCACAAAATTGCATGCAGCAGTGGCTATTCATGTCACTGTGCATTTTAAATGCAAAATAATAAATCGCCTGAGTTTTTCTGTGAAATCTATCTGAAGAACAGTAAAAATGTTTGTGGAAAAATATAAACACCACCCTATACCGTAAACCTACTGACCGCTATTCCTACCTACATGCCTCCAGCTTTCACCCAGATCACACCACACGATCCATTGTCTACAGCCAAGCTCTACGATATAACCACATTTGCTCCAACCCCTCAGACAGAGACAAACACCTACAAGATATCTATCAAGCATTTTTACAACTACAATACCCACCTGCTGAAGTGAAGAAACAGATTGACAGAGCCAGAAAAGTACCCAGAAGTCACCTACTACAGGACAGGCCCAACAAAGAAAATAACAGAATGCCACTAGCCATCACCTTCAGCCCCCAACTAAAACCTCTCCAACGCATCATCAAGGATCTACAACCTATCCTGAAGGACGACCCATCACTCTCACAGATCTTGGGAGACAGGCCAGTCCTTGCTTACAGACAGCCCCCCAACCTGAAGCAAATACTCACCAGCAACCACACACCACACAACAGAACCACTAACCCAGAAAGCTATCCTTGCAACAAAGCCCGTTGCCAACTGTGTCCACATATCTATTCAGGAGACACCATCATAGGGCCTAATCACATCAGCCACGCTATCAGAGGCTCGTTCACCTGCACATCTACCAATGTAATATATGCCATCATGTGCCAGCAATGCACTCTGCCATGTACATTGGTCAAACTGGACAGTCTCTACGTAAAAGAATAAATGGACACAAATTGGACGTCAAGAATTATAACATTCAAAAACCAGTCGGAGAACACTTCAGTCTCTCTGGTCACTCGATTACAGACCTGAGAGTGGCTATTCTTCAACAAAAAAACTTCAAAAATAGACTCCAACGAGAGACTGCTGAATTGGAATTAATTTGCAACCTGGATACAATTTACTTAGGCTTGAATAGAGACTGGGAGTGGATGGGTCATTACACAAAGTAAAACTATTTCCCCCCCTCAACCCCCCACTGTTCCTCAGACGTTCTTGTCAACTGCTGGAAATGGGCCACCTTGATTATCACCACAAAAGGTTTTCTTCCTCCCCCCCCCCCACCTGCTGGTAATAGCTCATCTTAAGTGATCGCTCTCCTTACAGTGCGTATGATAAAACCCATTCTTTCATGTTCTCTGTCTGTGTATATAAACTCCCCACTGTATTTTCCACTGAATGCATCCAATGAAGTGAGCTGTAGCTCACGAAAGCTTATGCTCAAATAAATTTGTTAGTCTCTAAGGTGCCACAAGTCCTCCTTTTCTTTTTGCGAATACAGACTAACACGGCTGCTACTCTGAAACCTGGCAGATGTACCCTAATTCAGTGAAATTCCCAGGTTTTTTTGGTGAGCATTCAACTGCATAAATTCAGAAACAATCAAAAAGAGTAGAGCTCCACATGTTATTGTAGTCTGAACCCCATCCCCGTATATCTGTTTAAAAAATATAGAAGAGTTCGTCTGTTAGATTATCCTATGACATTTTTTTCAGCTCACCCCCACTCCCCGCCTGCTTTTTCCTTCAAAGAGATTTCTAAGACCTTTAAAGCAACTGCCACACAGGCTTCTCTCACGATCTCCCATTATTACAGAAGGGGGAGCTTAATCAGCAACTAAAACCCTTTCTGCTGCTCTTTCCTTGAGATTAATGCATCAAAGGGTGCTCTGTTTCGGGGGTAAAGTTCACTTTCACAGATTCATTTCCCCATAAATCTCTGACCACTTCTAGAGTAGCAGCCGTGTTAGTCTGTATTCGCAAAAAGAAAAGGAGTACTTGTGGCACCTTAGAGACTAACCAATTTATTTGAGCATAAGCTTTCGTGAGCTACAGCTCACTTCATCGGATGCATTTGATGAAGTGAGCTGTAGCTCACGAAAGCTTATTTGTTAGTCTCTAAGGTGCCACAAGTACTCCTTTTCTTTTTGTGACTACTTCTAGTCTTCCATAAAGCACTGTGTTGCCTTGTGCTGGCTGGATTTTCATAAACACATTCAAAGAATGAAACAGCAGTATTGTAGTTGAGAGGGAGAAAGACTCACTTGATTTCTGCTCCTTGAATGGCTTGTTATGCATCTGACGTTATTGCTTTTTCTTTCAGCTGTTCTTATTTATTCAATATTTGTAGCATAGTGTCACAGAGGCCCCAGTCATGTTCAGGACCCCATTGTAGATGGTACTAAATACATACAAAAGATGTTATCCTTGCTTTGAAGGGCTTATTATCCAAATAGACAAGACAAAGGGTGGGGTGGAAAGGGGATAAAATATACAAGCAGTGAGATTAAGGAGATGGCTGGCATATGTCATGTTATCTTCATATTTTTGTTTGTTTGAATAGAAGCACTGGAGGAGAAAGGGAAGGAACAGGCCACATAAAGTGAGGCAGGAGCTAAGAAAAACAAGTATAAGGAAGGATGGTTGGAAAGGAGCACATAGGGCTGGATGAATGATTCTGTCAGTATGAGAAGTTGGGGCTTTTTTCCCTCAGCCCTGCTGTTGCTCTGTCAGTCTTGCTACCTGTGTGTCCTTTTGGGATCAAGTATGGGATCTATCAGTGTGAGAGCTCAAAACTTTTTACCATGGGCCTTCACTTGAATTCACTTCTGCAGTGCTCCCAACCTATTCTGTGTCTACTTTCTATGAACATTTGAGCAATCAAGTCTTACTCACTCAAGTGCTCACAGAAAGCAAGTTCTAAGCCTTCCCACTCAAATATGTGGTCAATTTTATGTGGGAAGGGACGATGATTGACTGTAGCAGGGGTACAGAGTTATCCAAATCTCTCTCCAGAGTCTTGGAGCAGAAATAATTAAAATGAGCCAGACAAGAATCTGACTGTACCCTTTGCAATACAGACCACACAGGCCCACACAATTGCTTTATGTGAGTGTGATGAGAGAGAATACAATTTTAGCATTTTACCCAGCCAATGACTCTTATAGTAGCCTAATGTTGCTAAGAACTATGCCCTTGTCAAGGCCAGCCTCTCTCAGAAAGAAAAAGATTTTAAATTTTCTAAAATTCTCTAATCATGCCTATCTAGTACCTCCCTTTACACTAACTACCTTCCCCTAAGAGACTCAAAGCCCCAGGAGCACCTGATAAGAAATCCACTCATTTAATCAGAAATAATACAAATTACCATGAGATTTATGCGCCCAGTCACAACTAAGCAAGTAGGTAGAGTTTAGAATATTGAGTTATCAAATACTGACAGCAAATTGTTCACAGTCAGTCCATGGAGTAGCAAAATAATAACTCACCCCAAAATTTTCAAGAAATGATCAATCAACAACAGGAAATAGTGATCTGCTCAGGGCCATTCCATTTAGAAAGAGTCTAAATTTGTCAAGTGAATTATGGCCTGCAAAGTATTCTATCTCTAACCAATACCAGCTTTTTCATTAGGGTTTGGGGTAGCTGAAGGTTTTTTTCCCCACCTCCTTAATGCTTTGTAAAATTAATAAAAAGTTAACAGAAATTTGGTCCCTCTGTTCTGGACATTTCTGTTATTTTTCTCCCCCCGCACTTAAATAGAAATGCCCTGAGGTCATTTTTCATTTTCTGTGTATACTTTGATTTGCCATCCTGCAGATAGAAATATATCTCCTGTATTACCTCCCCATTTTAAAGCTGTGGTTTCAATTTCTCCTTCTTTTATTGATAGACTTGTCATTGGTTGTGATGTTCATAAAAGAAGTGATGACAGCTAGAGGTCTATAATTGGATAATCTAAGGGAGGGGATCACTTGCTCTATTAGATGTTTCTCTCTCTTCCTCTTCTTTTGCTTAGTTATGCAGCAATCCGTTCTTCTGACTGAGCATATTTAGGGATTTTGGGGCCCTCTTCCATTAACCCAATGTCATGAGTATAAAATTCTGCTGAATAGTAATATTATCCTATGAGCCTTTGCATCATTATTACATAGATTTACATTTGCTTAACTTCCCAGATATTAAACATTTAATTCTAAACTGATCCCCTTTTGCTTATCTGTATGAGTAGCAACTTTTCTAGTAGTCTCCTAACAGCAAATTACTCAGTCTGCTACACCATAATTGGTTCTACAACATCTTACCTACCAGTTATCCTTTTATTTTCTCCAGATCATTCTTAGAATGCTTGGAAAACCTTTTACGTGCATTCTCAGAACATACGATGTCTGAAAAAAAAGACGGCAGTACCGATGAATAAACCCAGCTGTTAGATGTGATTTAACATACATTACTGACTCAATAGATACTATCACACCATCTTCCAATTCTTAAATTCAGCAAGAATAGCGAAGACTTGGATCTGTGACATTTATGTTAGAGTCTCAGTAGGTGCCTCAGGAAGTGCTGAGTTACAAAGAGCGTCAGCTGGGGAGAAGGATAAAAACTGAACAAGCACAACAATAAAGGAAAATCTTATTTGATCAGAAAACAGAGATTTCCACAGTGGAATGAAAACTGGCAGCTTATAGAAGAAGTTGTGGTTTGAAATGGAACTTGAATGGAGTTAAGGCACTTTTCCAAGGACCTGAGACAAGTGCTTGGGGTGGATTGATTGATTACACCTTTTGGTTTAATATGTAACAAATTATTTTAATGAAAACATTTTGAAGTTCTCTCCTTTTGTAGTCCTTGTTTTTTGCAATAGAGCAGAGCCCACCTCCTCCTCATAACACTTGCTGATTTTCCCCTTGCTCCCTTTGTATTTATCTTGCAATTGCCAGCAGGGTCAGAGGTCCAATTTATTCAAAACCTTCTTCTGGGGTCCAAGCACAATGGCAGACTGTTGAGCTTCCTCACTCAGGAGATAAAATCACAAATAAGACACATCATCCCACTTAGGAGAGTGATACTTTGCTGCCTGCCACAGTGCAGTTTTAAGCTTAGTTTCATCCCCCCAACAGTCAGAAAAGACTGTCTTCTTCAGCCTGTAAATATCATTTAGGGCATTAGACGTGCAACTCTTCATTTCATAGGACCATAAATGAGAGAAGTTAAATTTTGCATGAAAAGTGGACTTCTCACCTACCTTAGGATGGAGATAAGTATATTGGTTCAGATTTGATTTAAAAGAAAAGAATGACACAAGCATATTTATCAAGGGAATCTCTATTTGCTTTGAGTGAAAAACAGTAGCCAGTGCACTTTCCCCATTCCCTGTTTTTATAAAGCTATAAGGATTTTTTTTAGCAGTGGGGGGTGGGAATGGGAGATTTGGGGCGGGGGCGTTCTTTGGTGCAGCCTGCGGTGACACAGCAACCCAGACATATGGTGTCATTATTCAGCCGACACAAATTTGACACTTGGTGAATTTATTATATTTTGCTTTGCTCCTGGTGCCTGAAAGGCTTTGCAACTGTCTCTTCATAGGGCCTGTCACAGATGTTGATGTATTTTCCTCCTCCACAGCCAGGTTTTACTGTGGAAACTGATACAACTTCACGATAGAATTTCTAGATGAATTATTCACGCATTGCATGCTTTCTGCACACAGGGGCTTGGAAGAAATCCATCCTGTTCAATAAATGGTCTCTTTAATCCCCTTTAACAGAGCATTTTCCCTGAGTTTAAACCATTTCTATTATCACCTTTATGATCCTAATGTTTTGGATAACATATTTACAGTTAATAGCCTGGTTAAATTTTTCACTATATTTCACCTTAATGTGCAATTAAATTGGCCAGACACAGTGATGAAACTGATCCATCCAAGAGACAATAAACCACATGGGCCAAATTCTCATCATCTCAACTTCTACTTGCTTTTTTTTAATTTGAAATCCTGCAGACCATTCCATGTCCAGTGATTTATAGGGTAATTCCTGAAATATCTCAATATTTGTTGTAGACAGGATGGGTTGCTCTTAATGCCAGTACCATCTGTGGAGATGAGTTTTTAATTGAAAAGAATTTTCAGTCTTGATGGGAGAGAAGCAGATGAACTCAACACTGCCCCCTGAGAAAAGATTAATGAAATGAAAACATATCATACCCTTTTAATACCTGGAGAAGTAATAAGGATTCATCAAGTGACAATATAGACTCTGGTGCCTGTGGGTGAATAACTTTAACATGGCATAGAATTAAGAATTAAGAACTACATTCACAGTTTTTAAAAACATTGACCCATCAGTATATAGTATTAGAACTTTTGTTTCAATTCTCCCTCCCACTCACCTCCACCTCTCCCACAAGTCCAGATTCCAACTCCCTGGTTCACAATTACTGTAATAGTTCCATTGAAGTCAATATGAAGTATTTTAATTTTCTTATAGTAGTGTTTAAATCACAGCTGTTGTAGATATTAATTCTCTAATCCAGTTTAGGTGATGTCATTTTAATAAACTCCAGTAAAGCATTTTTAAATGGATATGTATGATAGAGGTACTATTATATACAGTATAAAACTGGCCTTCTAGAAATGTAGTTAGCAATTTAAACCCTAATTGATCTTTCTTCTTACTCAGATTGCTTGGTTTTGTGTGTACATCAATACAGCCTGCATTGCTTAATTTCTATCAACAAACAATATAACTAAGTTTCCAAATGCTAAGTGGGTTCCTTTCTTGTAACAGTTGCATTTCTTGATGAATTTCCATATGCTAAGATCCCATCTTTCCACCCCCACACTAGCACTAAAATCCAGAATTCACAGAATTGGCCTCAACCCAAGTATTGTAAGCCCTCTGGTCTAAAGCTAATATACAAGTATTATTATTAATATGCATTCCTCCAAAGTTGTTCGCTTATAGAGTAACTTCAAATGAAATTCACATTTCATTTGAACTCAAACCCATATTTCATGACTACATTCAAAGACATTCTGCCTCTGAAATTTTGCACCAAAACAGTTGTATATTATTGAGAAAATATTATTGTACTTAAGAAAAATGCTTTGACTTTCATAGTTGGGTCACTGCCACAGTGTTAATTGGCCACTGTGCATGGAAGAGGAATGTAAGCCAATTTTTTGTAATTTGTTTTTTCTCAGTAAGACCATGTATATACTCCAAACTTTTGCAGATGCCACAGTTAGTGGCATTAGTGGCGTAAAGCCACAATGGTTAATATATTGCTTGTGTACCTGCATACTTGACTTCTTGTGTCAGCGCTGTGCTTACTCACCAGGACTGATTGTGCCAGTGTACAATGCAGTGTACCATGGGTAGGTGTCCCAGTGCAATCATCCGGTGCATTGTCTTTTGAGAAGGTTTGGGACTGCAGGGTTGGGCAGAAATGAATCGCAAAGGGGTGATGGGAGAAAGGGGCTAACTTCCCAGCATGCAATTGTCTCCATCCCATAATGTCATCAATATCCCATAATTTTCATGCCATTTTTATCCTACCAACCCACACAGCCCTCCTCCCTGTCTGACATCTTTGACAGAAACATGGAGCCTGC
This sequence comes from Dermochelys coriacea, assembly GCF_009764565.3. Classification (NCBI taxonomy): domain Eukaryota; kingdom Metazoa; phylum Chordata; order Testudines; family Dermochelyidae; genus Dermochelys; species Dermochelys coriacea. The sequence goes on from NC_050069.1 coordinate 59,794,273, forward strand.
ACAGTTCTGCACTATTGCCATAAGCATTGCAAGTACAGGGTGCATGGTCTTCCAATATTTGCAGAGCTTCAAGAAGAACTGAATAAGTGGGGAATATGACAATTTATTGGTGAACAGATTGCTGCAGAATATAGTGAGAACCATTTCAAGGTTGCTGGAGAAATTCACAGCACAGGTGCAGGTGGTGGAGCACCACTTCAGGGCCCGAGAAACGAGCACTGACTGGTGGGATTGCATCATAATACAGGTTTGAAATGACAAGCAGTGGCTGCAGAAATTTCAGATACACAAGGCCACATTCCTGGATATGTGTGCTGAACTTGTCCCAGCCCTTCAGTGCAGGGACACCAGAATGAGAGCTGCACTGACATTGGAGAAACGAGTGGTGATTGCACTGTGGAAACTTGCAACACCTGATTGCTGCTGGTCAGTGGGAAATCATTTTGGAGTTCGAAAATCCACTGTGGGGGCCATTGTCATGCAAGTGCACAAGAGCCATGGTCTTCTGCTATGCAGGACTGTAACTCTCTTCAATCTGCAGGACATTGTGGATGATTCACAGCAATGGGTTCCCAAATTGCAGTGGAGCAACAGATGGCATGCATGTCCCTACTTTGGTACCAGACCATGTTGCCACCATGTACATCAACAGAAAGGGCTATTTTTCTATGGTTTTGCAAGCTTTGGTGGATCACTGAGGGTGTTTCACTGACATCAGTGTTGGCTAGTCAGGGAAGGTGCCTCACACTTGCGTCTTTAAGAAGACAAGCTACAAAGAGGGACTTTCTTTCCCAACCAGTGGATTGCCATTGGTTGTTGAAACGCCAATAATAACCCTAGAAGACCCAGCCTTCCCCTTGCTCTTGTGGCTCCTAAAGACATCCAGCAGCCACCTTGATAGCACCAAGGAAAGATTCAACTTCCATCTCAGCAGGTGCAGAATGACAGTTGAATGTGCTTTTGGTAGATTGAAAGGACCCTGGTGTTTTTTACTCACAAGATTGGATCTCAGTGGAAAAAACATCCCAATGGTTATAACTGCCTGCTGTGTCCTGCATAATATTTGTGGAGCAAAGGAGGAACAGTTGCTGTCGGAGAGAAGGGCAGAGGTGGAGTGGCTGTCTTCTGAGTTTGAACAGCCAGACACAAAGGCTATTAGAGGAGCTCAATGTGGAGCTATATGGCTTAGGGAGGCTTTGAAAGAGCACTTCAATAGTGAACTACAGTAATGCATTGTGGTGTACTGTGCTCTACCAGGCCCTGCTGTTAGGAATTGTGTGGTGTTTGATGTACAACTATCAATATAACACTGTCAGTACAACTATTAATTCTGTGGTGCTTGCTGTACATTTGTGACACTGTGTTTGTCACTGATCCTGTAGGTTGTGTACAATAAGAACCTGTAGGCAGTCTTCAGCATATGTTGTGAACTAATAAAGATTAATTATTTTCCAAATAATAAAATTTTGAGTAGCAAAACCAGTGCAAAGTAATTCTGAGCAATTTAAAAGCAAAGAAATTAAAAACTTCTTAAATTCTGTTCCATTAATTTATTAAAAGGAAAGAACTTTCATGTCCATTTTAGCTACACACACCAACTGTGGTTTTCACAGATCAGTGAGTGTGAAGCTATGGTTGTCCTTAATGTCCCCTGGTGTAGGGTTGCGGACCCTGATATCCTGTGGAATGTTGAGTAGGGATGTCGAGAGATGCTGTAATGGATATCTTCCTGGACTGCAAAGCGGTGAGCACAGGATTGTTGAATCCATAGGTCCACAAGAATCTGCAGCATCTGTGTTTGCTGCCAGAGAAGCCCCATTATGTCCTGATGCATCTCCATTTCCTGTTCCTGGTAGGACTCTTGGGCCTTTCTCTTGTCTGATCTTTCTTTCTCCAGGATGTCTGAAAAATTCACCCTCTTGGGCCCTGGATCTGGGCAGTGGAGTTCACAATTGTCAAGAGAATGGTTAGTGTCAGGAATTGTGGGACAGCTGCTGAAGGCCTGTTAGGTTCAACACAAGTAATGCAGTGTCTACACTCATTGATCACAACTCAATAATGCTTGGAGAGGTGATGTTACTGTGCCACTGTAACAGGGTTCTAACATTGGTGGAGGCAAATATAAGTGTAGACACATCCACAACTTGGTTGACGCATGGCAGCTTATGCCAACCTAACTTTGTAGCGTAGACATAAAGCTAATTCCAGGAGCAAGACCTTCTTTGCAGAAACATAAAAAGGAAAAAGCCCAGTGAATATTGCAGCGTGCTAACAATACAGGAGTGTGAGATTTGGGAACAACCTCTGAAATCTCGCTCCCGAGGTGGGTGGGGTGAGAATGTTGTTGGGATAAGAATGGGAGTGGTTATGTTTTCATGCTCCAAAGAGTAGGAAAGCATGTGTCATTCCTCCTAGATCAGTGGTTCTCAACCAGGGGTATGCAGAGGTCTTCCAGGAGGTACATCAACTCATCTAGATATTTGCCTAGTGTTATAAAAAGCACTAGCAAAGTCAATACAAACTAAAATTGCATACACACAAAATGAGAAAGTCAGTGTTCTGTGACACTTTCTTATTTCTATGTCTGCTTTTGTAAGCAATTAGTTTTTCAGTGAGGTGAAACTTGGGATATGCAAGACAAATGAGACTCCTGAAAGGGGTACAGTTGTCCGGAAAGGTTGAGAACCACTGTCCTGGAGTAGCAGCTGATTATGAATGATGACTTTCTGCCTTCCTAGTCTCCAAGGGAGTTCAAAGGCTGCTGCAAAAGGTGGAAAAGGGAAGTGCACAAGATGGAACTATATGGAAGAAAAGATATCTAAAATTAAGTGCTAAAAAAACATTTAGGGCCTTCATTTGGCCTACTTAACTCTGTGATCTAATTATGCCTTGAAAAGTGAGGGAACCCAGAAGTATTTTTCAGTATCAATGAAGTGATGAAGAACCCATTCCTGCATGTATGAGGCTTGTTATCTTTATCTTAGTCTATTTTATAGGACACCTACCACTCTAGGCACTTCTCAGTAATGACACTGTCCCATTGTTCCAGAGCTATTAACTATGAATGTCAATAACTTAAAGGCAACAAGTATATATAGAGAAAGAGAGCTGAAAATATAGAAAATGCAAAGAATATGGGCCAATTTTTCCTGAAATCACCCAGGTATATGTCAGTTGAATTCAGAGACTGCATCTATAAAACTGAGAGGTGAATGTGGCCCCATAGTTTGCAACAGTGTGCAATGATATGACACTTGCTAGCCCCAGTGCTGCTCTTCTAGAATGGAAAATTGTCTCTGACTGGTTACTTGGTGCCCTTTCATTTTAATTTCCCATTCCATTTCTACTGGCATATATGTGTGTGTTGTTTCTTGGGTTGCTACTAGATGCAGGAAATTCCATCACAGGTGCGTAGGCCGTGGCTAAGTTCAGTCAAGCTCAAACTGAATCTTTGCCAAAATGTAGCACTAAAGGGGGACACAGTAATTTACTGAAACACCTCTTAATGAATCTGACAGAAAGTCTTTCTATCTCAGTCTGTCCATCTCTGTTTTTCTATCAGCGCATAAATATGCAATGTCTCAAAAATATCAATGAAATCCTTTTACAAGACTGCAATGCCACCGATTATGACTGGAAAAAGCTCCCAGTCCAAGTCCGTAACCCTTATCTTCCTTTAAGTCCCATCTCAAAACACACCACCTCCATCATGGACATATTAAATTATAATCTGATAATAGCAAGGCAGGGTGAGAGCTGTGATCACTACTACCAACTGACTAAAAACTTTGTGCATATTCTATATTATTTATTTATTACCCCATCTGCCCCACCCACTCCAGCCCTCTTATTTGTCCTATCCTCCTGTTACATCTTGTGTTATAATCTTTAAACTCCCCGAGGCAGGGATTGTCACATGTTCATCCAGCATCTAGCACAATGGGGCCAAACCAGATTGAGGCTCTTAGGCACTACTGCTCATGAAGTGGGCTTCTGTTAAGGCTTGTCTTCATTGCTAATACTAATTCATGGCTAATTACAGACCCTCCCCCTCACTTTCTTGTATGTCTTTCTGTCACTTCTGTTAGATCCCCAGTTCTCCAATCACTTCCCGTCCCCTCAGTGAACTGTCCAGAAGTTCATATCTTGTGCAGCCATTGCAATTAGTTCATTCTAATTGTAACAGATCAATCAAATGCCGCCTCTTGATCATTCAAAAGCCTCTGGAGTCGGAATACAGTCTAGGTACTTTCTCTGGCTTGGGGTCTGTAGCCACACTCTTGAAGTGCAGATACTCTGTCTAGCACCCACTCCAGAGAGCTGAGACCCCATGATCCAATTGCCTAACCCCTGAGACTAGTGCTGACCTCTCATGCCATGTAGCTTTAACACACCCTCTCTCAGAATTCCAGGCTTGTGGGCATTCTGGGTCCATCAGTTAATTCTTCTAGGGCAGTGGGTCTCAGTGTACCTTTGGGAGTATGCAGAAGTCTTCCAGGGGGTACATAGTGCTACATAAAAAGCACTAGCAATGTCAGAACAAACTAAAATTTCATACAGACAATGACTTGTTTATATTGCTCTATATATTATACACTGAAATGTAAGTACAATATTTATATTCCAATTTGGGGTTTTTTGTAATTATATGGTAAAAATGAGTAAGTCAGCAATTTTTCAATCACAATGTGCTGTGACACTTCTGTATTTTTATGTCTGATTTTGTAAGCAAGTAGTTTTTAAGTGAGGTGAAACTTGGTAGTACGCAAGACAAATCAGACTGCTGAAAGGGGTGCAGTAGTCTGGAAAGGTTGACTACTGTTCTGGGGCACATGATAGGTGTAACACATAAGACACACACACAGAGACTTTGCTCAGGATTCTAACTCACCATTGCACTTTACCTAATCACATGAGGAATACACAGATTGCTACAAAAATAACATTTCCCTCTCTGGTTTCAGAGTAGCAGCCGTGTTAGTCTGTATTCGCAAAAAGAAAAGGAGTACTTGCATCCGATGAAGTGAGCTGTAGCTCCGATGAAGTGAGCTGTAGCTCACAAAAGCTTATGCTCAAATAAATTTGTTAGTCTCTAAGGTGCCACAAGTACTCCTTTTCTATTTCCCTGTCTGTTTCCTCACTATGCCAGAGCATTTTTGGGCTGGGATCAGAGTCTTCTAGTGGTGCCCAGGGTTTTTTTCCTGCAGCCCCCATTGTGTAATCAGAGTACAGTCTTGAAGGTTAACTATTCTCCATTGTCCCTAGTCTGGTGGGTACATGCTACAAGCCCTGTCAGCCCACGGTGTAGTCTGCATTTACATTGAGACATTCCATAAAGCAGCAATTTTCATAGTAACAACTTCATAATACCAACCAGAATTCACAAGTTGTACCTAGATGGCTCCAGATCAACATACTAATATGATAATTAATTACAGTCCAGATTGTAGTTTCCCATACTCTTGTTCGGGCCCAATGCTTCCTTCCTCACCTGTGTCCACTGATGTGAGAAAGTCTCCCATTGACTTCAGTGAGTGTTGGAGGAAGGTCTTTGAGAGTTTAAGTCAGATGCAACTGAGAACTGCTTTCAGCAGAAATTTGCAACAGTGCTTCCTGTTGTCCAGTATGGATATTCCAATGTGTGGTATAATGTACATCTTTTCTGCTGCAGTTGGCCCAATTAAAAGTCAATGATTATTATGCCATGGTCTTTGAGTTTTCTGCAGTATTTCCTCGGCTACAAATGGGAAACATTACAAATATTGTGGCAAATGTAACTCTGAAGAACTAAGGAGAAGGAAAAATACTAATTGGATTGATTTAGGTACCTGGTCTTTAAAACTGGAGGGATTCATTCCAGCATCTCCTAAATTCATTTAATTTTAGGTGTTAAAAAGTGGGGGGAAGGAGAGAGGAACTTGAAGACAGTGCCAAGAAGTTACTGTACTTTAGTAAGTTGTTGTTTTTTCACTTAACAAGCCAACCTTAAAAATTATAGATAGCTTAGAAATGGATAATATGATATAATGGGAAGCCATTCAAATTCACCGTAGCTGATGGATACTCTGCTACTTGGTAGGTATGATTTTGGCAACTTTCTTATGAGCACTTAATCTGCTTTGCACCCCGCCCCCCCAGTTTCTTTACATTTAGACGTTCTCATTGTAGATAAACAAGATTAATAAAATTACCTACGAGGATTACTACAGTTTAAATTTTTGATTAGTTTTCAAGGTTTCACTTGATTTTATGTATAATTAATATGTGCAAGAGCAGATGGACTAACTAATATCAGGTGATTAATGTTGGCTGGCTTGCTATTCAAAATAGTGGACAACATAAATTGCTCGGTGTGTTTTTCTGATCTGACAATATTATGTTAAAGAATTTGGAAACTAGACCAATCATTTTTAGGACAAAAGGAAGAAAGGATAAAACGTTGATGCAAGAAGGATACTCATCAACAGCTTCATATAAGCAAGACAGTATCAAATCATTTTTATGAAATAAACTAACCTAACTTTGTCAGCATTTAATGTACACTTTATGTCCCAATTACCCAAAGACAGATGTGTGCTTTAATAAGTTTTAGCCATATAAGGAAACAATTTGAACCTAAAATCTAGCCAGGAATTTACCTCACTCTTTTGTTATTCCCGTAGCTTTGTTTAGATTTAGTCACGAAAGCTTATGCTCAAATAAATTTGTTAGTCTCTAAGGTGCCACAAGTCCTCCTTTTCTTTTTGTGAATACAGGCTAACACGGCTGCTGCTCTGAAACCTGTCAAGCATAAAATGGAAAGTATGTAAATTGTAAAACCCTCTAAGTCTTTTACCATCTTTATTTTGGAATGGATGCTTCTATCCTCTTCAGTCAATTACTTCTACGGCATTCTCTGTTCTCCCAGAATTCTAGCCTTTGTTCTTTCTGACAACCAGGGGCAAGCTGAACTGATTGAAAAAACTTTGAATACATCAAGGGTGTCTGGAGAGTCAGAGATAACTGAGATTTTTCTACCTGTGGCTGTCTGATCAAGTTGCTTGGACTACCCACTGACCCTCATTCTCATAGAAAATCCTACTGAAATTAACTGGATCACTGAATGTAGATTTACACTTTATTTCTCTTAGGCCAAATCCTGCTGTTCTTACTCAGGAGCTCAGCCTTTGGGTTTTTAAGCAGTGGCCAAGATTTTTAAAAGCAACTAGAGATTTTGGGGTGCCCACTTTAAAATGGGCATGCATTCCAGAAAACGCTGAGCACCCACTCTCTGAAAATCAAGTCCTTATAAGGTGTTTCAAGCTGGACACCCACAATATGTTCTTTGCTAAATATCATTTATTTATTTATTTATTGAGTGCTCAGCCCTGGACAAACAGATGCGAGTGACTATCTTTATTGCTTACAAATCTGTTACAGATGCATAGAATATATTGTGTTGGTGCACATTTGAGGTGGAGTTCTCAGAAGCATGTAGAGGGCATTGAAAGGTCTTGAAGAAGCCTTTAATGAGTTTTCTTTGGGAGTTCACCAACTTCTAAGATGACAGGGTCTATTTAAAAATTAAAGGTGTTCACCATTAGGCTTTCTTAAAATATGAGCACAGCATAGTGGTCTTGTGGGCTTAATTCAGCATTGACTTTGAGCATACATATACAATGGTAACACACACTGAGTTTTCCTTTTGAAAGAAAAAAATCGGCAAGCACAGTGTAAGCACATCTATTCTTGGTTACATGCTGTGAAGTATTTCATGATGACCTGGGATGTATTTTAAGAGAAGCAGGCACTTCTGTAGCAATCACTGACATTAATCAGTCCCACAACCTGAGAAATATTATATTAATGACCATGACTCACAGAAATGAGAAGGGAAGAACACTCGTTAGCTTTGTTTTATGTACTAAATACACCACTCAGCTATGTGTCAGAATAGCTGTCCATGTGATATATTTCTCTCTAAGAAAACACCTTAATTCTGTTGCCCTCTGCATTCTGTCTGTGGCAAGGATGGGAGATTCCTTCCTATCTCAGTTATATTCTTTAATTTTCCTGGAGAAAAAAGCTATTGTGAATAATGCTGCTAAACCTCAGAAACTTCATCTTTTAGAGGGAAGTTACAGGGGAAGATACTTTGTGCAAAGGAACCTATTGAGATGAATATCCCTATTGTTACTAGAAATGATCACAAAATCTAAAGCAGGTTTCAGAGTAGCAGCCGCGTTAGTCTGTATTCGCAAAAAGAAAAGGACTACTTGTGGCACCTTAGAGACTAACAAATTTATTAGAGCATAAGCTTTCGTGAGCTACAGCTCACTTCATCGGATGCATCCGATGAAGTGAGCTGTAGCTCACGAAAGCTTATGCTCTAATAAATTTGTTAGTCTCTAAAATCTAAAGCCTGTATCTGAACAACCTCAAAGTTAAAAAAGTTTTTTGATCTGGATCCAGATTTTTCTTATATGCTCTTAACCAGTTCAGCCAGCTTTTTGTATAATCAGGGGAGGGGGATTTCTTCTGGTGAAAATTGACATGATAGACTCATAGACTTTAAGGTCAGAAGGGATCATCGTGATCATCTAGTCTGACCTTCTGCGCACAGAACATCACCCATTCCTGAAATAGACCCCTAACCTCTGTCTGAGACATAAACAGACTCCATGCAAGCCAGGTTTTTAGTAAATTTCCAAGATGTGAAACGCAAAGATCACTTATGTTTTCCAGTTATATGGATGTCTCTTGGCTATTTCAGCACCCAGAGATGTAGGGATAGACCAAGAACTAGAGATTTAGGCCTTGTCTGCATGAGAAAATTGCACCAGTTTAGCTTAAGGTGTGATTTTAAACAGATCTAGTTAAATTCGTGCAAAGGGCTGTTTGAACACTTTTATTTTGGTTTAAATCAAATTTAATTTGTCTTTGTGAAATAAGTCTGGTTTAAACCAAATTAATGTTAAAATCAGTGCAACTTTCTTAGGTAAACAAGCCCTGCATTTTTTAATGAAAGCTTGGGCCAGGTCTACACCTAAAAGTCTTCCTGAGATAGCTTTGTTGGTTAGGGTTCTGGCTTGGTTTTTCTGTTTTTGTTTTGTTTTTTACTAACATAGCTATGTTGGTACCAGCTCTTGAGTATAGCTGTACTGCTTTAAGCATTCTCACACCAATATAATTGGACCCACACTAGAAGGTTTTGCCAGCAGTATAGCAGTATAGCAGTATAATTATACTGGCAAAACCAGGCGTGTCTATACTTGGACATAGATTCTGGAGAAACAGAAGGCAATGTCCCATGTACCGGCTTAGACTGAGCCCAGCCCCAAACATGCCAGAGCATAGGGGAGGTTTGGAAGTGACTTGGGGGTATGGTTGGTGAATCTGTCACTTCTTCTATATTAGTGAACATAATGAGCCACAAAAGAAGTATGAATTTGGAAGTGGTTGCTGTTCCAGCCTTGGTGCTGGAGTGCTGAACATTGAGGATTTGGGTTGCAGCCCCACACAGCATCTGCTTAGTGCTCCCCATGCGGAGGTTTTGTATGGGAGAAATTAATTTCCCCTTTAAAAAATTTTCATTTGAAAACAGTATATAAATTAGCTGCACCCACATTGGCACTGACTTGGTTTGCTTAGCTCTGGTCCCATTAAAACATATTGTACCTGCTGCTCCAACTGGAGGCTACTGATTGATTGAAGGCTGTTGCTTTGTTTTAGAAGTATGTACATATGCCTATCTGTTTGAATGAAAGCTCTTCTGTCTGTCCTTGACAAAAACTACAGAATAAGCCATGAGGCATGTATCCACATTAATACATATTTTCTAGATCAATCTGCTCACTGGCCTTATTTTACTGGTACATCAAGTTTACTTTATAAATCAGGAGGATGGCTCATAAGCTCTCTGCCACACACAAACTACACTAATAAAGAGTCAGCAGGGCAAGTGAAAAGGAGATTGTTTGTTTGAGCCCCTTGCAAGCCCAAGTGAGACACATTTGAGGAGATGCAGGCAAAATAAGATCTTGTTCCTATTTAGTTGTAAGTAGATATAAATGTCCAATAGAGTCATGATGTAAATCAGCAACAGTTCAGTCGATGGGTCTTTCTGTACTGGAGGTACAGAGTAAGAGTAAGTCACATTTGGCAACTGCTGATTTAGCACATCATAAAAGTTCAGCTCTTTAAGATGCACTCTGCCCTTCAGTCTCTGGACTTTGAGGAGGGAAAAGCTTGTAATAGGTCAATTAATGAATGTTTTTCATTTAAAAGCCTGTTTGGAGCGTTTCATCACACATTTTAAAACGTTCAAAGAAGAGTAGTATAGTTCTTTTGACTGCACCACAGAGAAGATAAGCAATCATGAATGTATGAGGTGAAGAAAGACATGACTAACTACAGAAATGCAGCACTCAAACCTGGGGAAATTATATCATCACTTTGTTTCCTTTAACAATTATGTTTATTGCTATATTAAGATACCCAAAGTCAACTCCAATAATAATGTTTGAAGGGATTTTTATATTAATATTTATTTTTCCATTTGTGTGAGATCCAAGAATCAAAATAATATGCTTTGTAGAAAGGTAAGCAGGAGAATATGGGCTTCTAACATACATCTTAATACATGTCAGCGAAAATGAGAGATGATATTCGCTAAGTAATGTTATGTAAGTAGCAGAAAGCCAATGCCCTTGTATGAAGAAGCTGCAGTATTTGGATAAATCAAGGTTTATGACTAAATGAATAGCGGTAATGATACTCTATTAAGTAGTTATACTGCCAATTACTAATTATTGTGGTTTCATAATTATATCATTCAGCTTCCTCCCATCAAAAAAATGACCGAACTAATGTAATGGATTTGATTTATGGTAACAATATTGCCAGCTCTTGTGATTTTATCTTGAATCTCCTGATATTTGATGGTTTTTCTTAAAGGCCCACCTCCTTGACTCAGGTAATTACTTGACAGGTTTCAGAGTAGCAGCCGTGTTAGTCTGTATTTGCAAAAAGAAAAGAAGTACTTGTGGCACCTTAGAGACTAACAAATTTATTTGAGCATAAGCTTTCGTGAGCTACAGTATCCGATGAAGTAATTACTTGAGAATCTCACCTTTCATTTAAAAGAAACACAAAGCTCCTACCTCTCACAGTTGTAAAGGAAGCCTTTAAAATGTAGTGCAGTGTACCTGTAAAGGCTCAGAAACAAAAAGGCAAAGCAAAAGAACGCAAACCATTTTTTAAATCTCGTGATTTTTAAGTCAGCCTCATGATTTTTGGAGGTCCATATTCATGACTTTTGAACACTTTCAGTGAAATCCTATTACCTATCAGTGGATCCAGGGATTTCACCTTTGGTGTTGGCAGTCTTGTAATAAATATTTCCAAATCAAGAATACCCATTGTAAAACTGAAAATATCAGCCAATAATCTGTCCTTGATCTACCTCCGTTATTGGGGGGAAAGCTACAATGGGATAAAGAAGTTAAATACGAGAGCATTCATCTAGATTTTCAGTCCTATCTAATGCCATATTTTCTTCAACTTGTGTGCTTTTGTGATTGAATTTCCTTTGTTTCATTGCTATGGGTGAAATTTCCCTTTATCACTATAAAACCCAAGTAATTCTTTAGGCTTGCTCTGTGGAATTTTCCATCCCATTCTGCCATTGGCTTTATGCAGGCAACGTGTATGTGTGAGAAGGGTAAGGGGTCTTGGGAGAGGACAGTACATTTGTGGGAGTAAAATCAACCACACCTAAACCAAGCCTGTGGTGCAGGGCAGCAGCATAGCTCAGTCACTTCCCGCATCGCAGCTACCGCTCCATTCAGTACTAGCAGAGTAAAGGGTAACTTTTCTTGGTACCATTTTAAAGCTTGATACTGGCTGAGTTCAAATTCCAGAGTAGCATTTTAAAATAATGATTCCACCCAAGCTTGTTAGTTAGGTTACTAACATAAACATACTGTAGCAATTAAGAAGAAATTCTCCAAGGGTGCCTGAAAAGAAAGTGCTTTCATGAGATTTTTGGAGAGCCATTCATTCGTAAGAAAGTCAACAGAATCAGGCACGCACCCTGTGGCCTGTATGCTCCTGTAAAGGGTAATGTGGTATTCCAAACCCAAGCATTCAAAATTCACATGTCAGGGCCCAAATTGCACAATTGACTTTAAAATCAAGAGATTTTTTAAAATAACAAACTTGGGATTTTGTTTGGGTTTTGGTCTTCTGGTTTCTGAGGGCAGGTCTACACTTAGAATGCTGCAGCAGTGCAGCTGCACCACTGTAGCGCTTCAGTGAAGATGCTACTACACTGACGGGAGAACTTCTCCCATCAGTGTAGTTAATCCACCTCCCTGAGAGGCGGTAGCTATGTTGACAGGAGAAGCCCTCCGTCAACATAGTGGCGTCTACATCAGAACTTAGGTCGCTATAACTGTTGCTCAGAAGTGTGGATTTTTCACACCCCTGAGTGAAGTAGTTATACCAACATAAGTTTATAGTGTAGACCTGGCTTGAGCCTTTAAGGCACATTTGGTTCATGTTTTTAGGCTTTTCTCTGCAACCTTGAGGGCTACAAAATTATCTTTTTTTAGTGAAGGCTAGGATTCTCACTTAATCAGCTGCATCCAGGAGCTGGGGCTTTAAGAAAAACACCGAATATTGTGAAGCTTGTGGTCAAAAAACTAATGAGTTCACAACACTGGTAATGATAGATTTATACTTAATTTTCTTGTGTTTACAGAGGCCAAACATACAAGACAGACCCACAGAAGTAGTGTAAGAATATCGTTCTGATTAGGTTGGTCTAAAGAGGGGTGCTTTTTTTGTGGATTAGTTAGGGATTTATGTGAATTTGTCTGACCAGTTTAAAATTTGAACACCTGGCTCATAACCAATTTACTATATGTTTAGATTTGTATATACATTTTCCTCAAGGTAAAATATTTAGCTGCTTGACTGTATTTTATTGTTCCTTATGCTTTTTACCTGAATGGATTACATCTATACCACTACTATTATAAGTGAAGACTACTAAGAAATGCATCCTTATTCTAGCATTCATAGATGATTAGGGTTGGAAGAGACCTCAGGAGGTCATGTAGTCCAACCCCCTGCTCAAACAGGACCAACACCAACTAAATCATCCCAGCCAGGGCTTTGTCAAGTTGGGCCTTAAAAACGTCTAAGGATGGAGATTTCACCACCTATCTAGGTAACCCATTCCAGTGCTTCACCACCCTCCTAGTGGAATAGTGTTTCCTAATATCCAACCTAGACTTCCCCCACTGCAACTTGAGACCATTACTCCTTGTTCTGTCATCTGCCCACCACTGAGAACAGCTGAGCTTCATTCTCTTTGGATCCCCCCTCCCTTTAGGTAGTTGAAGGCTGCTATCAAATCCTGTCCCCCTCACTCTTCTCTTCTGCAGACTAAACAAGCCCAGTTCCCTCAGCCTCACCTCGTAAGTCATGTGCCCCAGCCCCCTGATCATTTTTGTTGACCTCCTCTGGACTCTGTCCAATTTGTTCACATCCTTTCTGTAGGGGGGGCCCAAAACTGGACACACTACTCCAGATGTGGCCTAACCAGTGCCGAATAGAGGGAATAATCACTCAATCTGCTGACAATGCTCCTACTAATATGTTTCCTTAAACTTTCCTTAAACTTTATTTTAGATTTCAACTTAATAATCATTATTATTCAAAGTGTGCTTAGTTCTGTACAAGACATTGAAAACAGACATAGTCCTTGTCCTTTATCCCAAAGGCACTTACCTTGTAAGGGCTATTTAATCCCTGACACAGATTATTCCTGCATAGCGAATTAGGAATTCCTCAGGTTTACTTTGCAGAGTTTCCCTCACAGTCTTCCCTTGAGGAGGTGTGGTTTGCCTAGTCATTCACTCCTCGGAGAAATTTCCAGTGTTTTAGGACCCTCAACTGTAGATTCCAACGCCTTCCTTTAAAAAATCCCTTATTTCTTTCACTGCCTCTAGCTCACCCACAAATGCTTCCCCGCTACCCTGGCAAGATGGCTCAGACAAAGAATTACTAGTGAGGAAGTAGACTGAAAAGAGTTAAACACATCTCATAGGAGGACACCGTAAATTCCCTCAGGATTGGTGTCAGGATGGAGATGTGGACTGCAGCCAACTCCATCTTACCATAGTTTGACTCTTCCCAATCTGCAAAGCCCAAAGCCTTAAGTACCCATGGATGGTCTTCCATAGAGATGCCATGTTGCCCTTATTCTCCCCTATCCCCAACTACAAAGAGCAACAATAGTCAGAAAAAATGACAAAGGAGATCTAGCAAAGGAGGCATTGTTCAGAGGAGCTTGAAGCATCTCAGCAGCTTGAAGGTAGAAGGCAACAAGATGGCACATGGCAGTAAAATATCATGGTAGTGGTGGTGGTGAAGGGATGTGCAGATTGTGGTAATGAAATGGGGGAGAGAGAGAATACTTTTGCAACAGAGTTTTGAATGGACTGGAGGGATTGTCCAGAAGTTGCAGGGAGACAGAGAGAATGTTAATTAGCTGTTGTTTCTTGAAGTGGATGGAACAGAGATTTAGCTCCTGGAATGGGATCTGTTTGTAAATATTTACTCTAAGTTGCTAATGTTCTTTCACTGAGAGAAGGGAACTTCTGAGATTTATACACTGTTGCCAGCTCAAAGGCCTTCATCTGAGGGAGAGAGAGAGAGAGAGAGACTGCCCCTTCTTACAGGAGCACCTTTGATATGTGCATAGTGGTCCCACTTAGGTGACAGATGTGGATCTCCCATTTAAAGCAACAGAAACTACCTGTGCAAATATCATGATGGAATTTGACCATGAGAAAATTGTTGCATATTGAAACCTCTTGAGCTTTGTGGTGAACAAGACAACATTATCCTAATGATTCCACAGAATGGCCCAAAGGACATATTCTCCCTTCCTCCCCTGCAGATAAGTAAACTGTTAAAACTTTGAGACCTTCGGTGAGATAGCAAGGACCTAAAGAACTAGCAGCAGCTGTTGCACATAGAAGAACTAAACAAACCAGCTGTCTAATTTTATTCTAGACAATTCCCACTCAGCTGTGGATGAGGGTAAAGAACCTGATGTGGACTCCATTCAAACATGTAATAATTTTTTTGAATGTTTGGTGCTCTCTTGGTTTTGGATTTTGTTTTTAATTATTATTTTATTTTGGATTTAGAAGCTGAGCAACTGCCAAAGGGATCAGAGTTAATGTTGTTGACATAATTTCTTGCAACATTTTTTCTAGGCTAAACCTCAGCTCTGATCCAGTGTTCTTCTTCAGTGTTTTTTGTTTGTTACTCTTGTAACAGTTTGTTATGTAACAGACATAACAGTGACTGCAGAATATGGCATTGTAAGGAACCCAAGTCATGGACTCCAGCTGAGGATTACACAGCACAATTTAGGGGCAAAGATGGTTTCAATCCACCTTTTTATTGTTCTGATCCAGGCTTGTCCCACCTGGCTTGTCCCCCTGCATAAACTATAGCGGCCAGAAGTCTGCTCTAATTTACACCAACTGCCCACAGCCCTAAAGAACTGTTATGACAGCTGGGGATCCCCAGTGTGCAGGGAAGGCCCAAGCCTTGTCCATCGCAGAGGCTATATGAACCACTTCATTGGCTCTGCACCAGTGGAGGAGCCCCCTATCCAGAGGGATCTTCCAATGGTAGAACACCTTCTTGTCAGGTCTACTCTGACTGGTGGAGCAGTACAACTGCAGACCCAGCACAGTGAAACATTGGAGGCTACATGTTTTGTTTGATGTCATAGACCTTCCTTAAGCCTGTGGAACTGGGATCCAAAGTTGTTTCATGATCATTAACAGAACTTTGCCCCTAATACTTTTAGAAGCCAGTTTTCTGCTTTGTTTATTACCTTTGGGGTGCACCACTTTGCTATTTTCAGTTTGATGCACAGGAACTTTATTCTTTTATCAGATCTTTTAAAGTAGTCCCATTATATGAATTTACCTGCGCTTCTGAAGTACTTGCCCCCTCTTCTCTCCTCGCTCCCTCATGACCTAAGTTGAAAGCAATTCAGATTCCATACACTTCCACTGGGGCATGAGATAACCGTATCTGGAGAACAGTAATTGCTGTTCTATATTTAAAAATGCACATACTTATTTACAAGCTGTGAGGAGGAAGTATGCACATTACATACTTCCCACTGCTGCACATTTTCGCCTTGCTGACTTAGACACTTCTATTAATTACTTTTAGATTATTGACTATGGCAACGAATTGCTGCAATATTCCCTGCCTCTCATTTTTGTTATTCAAACAGGGACAATATCTTCTGCAGCTCACTGCAGAATATCACTCCTTCCTCCCCCATCCCATTGGCATGGCATGGCAAGGAGGGTTTCACTCATTTACATCAACAGAGAATGTGGCTCCAAATCTATATCTCCTATTCTATAGAATCCCAATCCCCATTTAGCCCAAGAAATATCTTGTCGATACTTGCATTATATTCATAAACCTTTTTTTTTAAGCAACTATTTAAAACTTCAGCCTGTGGCTTCTTTGTGCCGAAACCATACATGAATTATAGCAACCAATAATCCACAGGCAATCTAATCAGTACTAAAAAGCCTTTTATACAGTAGAGTATGTCTTCTAAAAAATATATCTTTGAGAGAACTGCTTACTCTATTATGAGATGTATTGTTGCTGGTGGAAACGGACTCCATAAATTACCCAAAGGTTTGCTAATTGAAATATACTACCGGGATATGATATCTGTAAAGAATTTTGTTCAGGAAGAAGAGGTGTGTTTAATATCAAACTGAATTTGGCATGGAGAATAGGGTTTACAAATCTCTGGTGTCAGGGCCATGTTCAAATGCCATTTGTTTAGGGAAGATTTGAAGAACTTGATTGAGTAAGCAAGAGTAGGACCAGATGTTCAGTTCAAGCCTAGGTGTGGATCAGTTGGTCTGTTTGAATTTTCCATAGCACCTTTACAACATTACACACAGAGGTTTAAACTTGCTACAAAGTCTACTGCCTGCTGTCTGATCTTTTTTTAATTGCAGAGACTCGGACGAGTCTCTCATGGAGTTGATCTCAACAGAATGCTTTGTTTTGCCTCCATGTGTGTATGTTAAAAATTATCTTTAGCCTTAGACTTTCTTTTAAACTACTCAAATTAGAAAATTCTGTTGCCAAAGTAAAGGCATCAGAGTTGACATGAAAATCTCTTGGCTTCTCTAACTACCATTTTACACTCGCTGTTATGAGATGAACCAAATGTGATTGCTTTGCCTATCAAATACCGATTCATCTCAGACCAGCACCCAAAGAAGAGAATTCTAATCCACCCCAAATACCATGCTAGTTCTACACTGTGTGTTGTACACATTTTTGCAGTAAAAGGGTTTGTTGTGTATGAAAGCCCTTCTGGCTGCCTTGTTAAAGGAAAATTCTTCTAGTAAAAATACAGAGATCTGTATATTTAACATAGTAAACAGATGGCAGCCTCTCATTGCAAAGCATTTTTGATTCAGTGAATGTCAAGTATGACTTTAACAGAAAGTTCCTGTCTACAAAGTAAGGTTTACTTTTTTAAAAGATGAAATGGTTACTCAAATACTTTTACAAATAATGAGGTGATATTAAAGTAACATTAAAACGACTGCTTTGAAAATGGGTTGTTGGCATTTTACTGTAACAATGGAGTATGTGTTAACATCTCTTATTTTAAACTCTTCCAAACAATAGAAAGGACAGAATTAGATGTGTGGAGCAGGAATGGGGGTTGGGAGGCAGCTTTTTTAACATGGATTTTAAAATACAATTTAAAATTCCTTGGTATTTGTAGGTTTTTTCTTCTTTCTGATCTGTCTTTTCTGATCTTCCTTGAACATAAGTCAACTGATCTGTGATTGCTTCCCTTTTTCTCCCTATTCTCAAAATACTTTGAACAAGTTCTCTGAATCATGCATGAAAGACGAAGGAAGGCTTGAGGGAGGCTTCTCTGTTCCTTATGAAGGCTAGAGACTTTTTATTTAAAAAAAAAAGAAAGCTGGGATTCTGAGATTTTCACCTGACTTTGGAATTTGGGGCTATAGGTTTGGGCCTATTGTCTATGACTTAATCCAGCCCTGAGTTCATTGACTAAGGTTCATAACTTCCATACTTTAAAAACAATTTAAAAAAATGAATTTTAGAGCTAGTGAAAGGTGCTGGCTTGACAGCCCTGGGAAATGAAATCCTCCAATGAAGACAGAATGGAGTGTGTAAGGTTTCCCAAACTCACACTGATGTACATCAAGCAACTACAACTTGGCAACTCTCTGGACGACTAAAACAATACTCTTGCATCTTCTTTTACAGGATATAGATACATGGGAATTTTCATCCTTTTAGATGTTCAGAAAGAAACTTAAATTTACAGGTTAAAGAGAAAAGAATTAAAATAAAACATAGCAATTTAATCCAGACATTGTCTGCTATTGCAGTTGAGGTTGTACAAGATGACAGAACTCAGTCTTAGGATAGATTCAGGGCTTTGTCAGCACTGGGACATGCATGTGTGTTGCTTAGAAATGAGAGGTTGTGGCTGCACCTTTTAAATCAGGGGGAGAAGAGTGAGTACCATAACAAGAAGGGTAACATATGCAAGCGGGTCAGATGCAATTTGTAGATTTTAACATTCAAACATTCTGTCCTGATTAAGACTTAATTGGCCAAAATACAGACTCCTTGACTACAATGAATACAAATATTTAAAAGTATAGTTCTTGATTACAACAGTTGCTGTGCACCACCACTAACAGTCTTAATATTTAAACAAAAAGGAAAGGAATGAAAATATAAAATGCTTGTTGGCTACAAAAATACAACTATAGTGATAGGGGTTCTGAAGTTCTCTTCACTGGAAGTTATGCCAGCTGATTTTTGCTTTTAACTACTCTGACACAAATACAGGGTGAGATTTTCAAAGGCTCAAAGGAGAACTAAGCACCCACTTTCTTTGAATTTCAGTGACTTTCTGGCTGCCCTTCTGGCCTTTGAAGATCATCCCCTCAAAAGTAGATTCTGTCCATTTTCTTCAATAAGCATTCTTCATTAGCCCACACTATTAGTAGACAGTAAGCATTAGGTGAATTAAGATAGTGAAGCTTCCACTCCCATTTAGTCCTGGGCAAACCAGATTGGGTAAAATCAGGATGAGCCCAAACATTAGTCCCTCAAACCAAAGCTTGTTTTAGACATTTAAAAATGTTTAATTCCATTTTTACATTAGTTTTAAAATATTTAGCCAGAACCTGCAACTAATTCCTCACCACTCCCTACGGTAGCTCCAGAACATTTGGGAAGGGGTGAGAGTAGGTGGGGAGGACAGCTGGCAGCCTACAACCACCACCCTCAGCTGTTGTAAAGCCCAGTGGCAGTCCAGAGTAGTAGTCAAGTGTGCGCAGGTGGCTGAGAAGTCAATTGGTGTCAGGGGCAGTGGGCAGAGTTCACACAGAGCTCAATAGACACAAGATCCAATCCATGATTTTGGGTCAGTGGGCTGGGGAGGCGAGATCGGGCAAGGCAGCAAGGTAGGGTCAGGCAAGGCAGCAGGGCACGGCAGTCTAGACAGCAACCAGCAGCCAATGGTATGTTTCTCAGACTGCTTCCTCTTCCTCTTGCGGCCTTTATATAGTCTGGGTATTGAATGAGAGTACTCCCTGTCCATCCAACAGGGGCCTGTGGCACAGCTGCTGTGGATCTGTAGACCTTTAGCACAATGGCTGTTGGTCAGGGCAGGTGGGGAGGGAGCCATGATCAACTGCTGTCAGGACCCTGGTATTGACCCCAAAACTGCTAGGGCCTTAGGCAACATCCTTGGCTGCTGTGCCACAACGTGCACTGAACCACTGCCCTTGTTTAACCTAGACAATTTGTCCAGACAGGCAACTGTTTCTCATTGGGAGGTAGCTATGGAACACCACTAGCAGAACTGTAACCGATGCAATGATACATGCTTGGGTCTGCAGATAGCTTGCAGCTGAGCAGGGAGCATCTCATCTATTCTGTTTCAGCTTTACTGCTTTCCAGGTTTCTCCTGGCTCTTAAATGTGTGTTTCAGGTTACTTTATCCTCTGTTTTTGTTCAGTTGCATTTTTCCAAGTCAAATCTTACGATTTGCCCATATCTCTAATCTCTCTAGGCACTCCTAATTTATTTTACTTATCTTGTCCATATTTGCAATTCTTCCCAATTTAGTATTTTCTGTGAATTTCATTTAAAGTACTTTTTACTTTTTCTTCATAATTATTAATGAAGATATTTAGTAAGAACAGATCTATAACTGATCCCTGCATTACCACTTTAGCACTCCCCTATGACTTGATATTGCCATTTAGTGTACCCCTTCTTTATGGTCTGACATGCAGTTTTCAGCCTATTTGACAGTGTGCTTTTCTAAGCCAATTTGAACCCATTTTGAGCTAGATTATGCAACCCATACTCATGAGTATGAGCACTTATAAAAACAGTCCCACTGAAGCCACTAGAACTATTCACATGAGCAAATGCTTACTAGGGTGAATAAAATCTCCACACTCTGTTCTCCAGAGGTGTGGATTTTTTGCATATAATTTATTGAGTAAACACCCTCAGCCTTTGCCAAAAAATTCAAACCATTTTTTAGTTTTGAATTTTTTTTCCTACTGACCCTCCCAGCACTTCTGGCTTCATCTGTAATTGGATGTGAAAGTGCCAAAAGAATGTGAGAATGGCTACTTTTCTGAAATTTGAGGTTCTGGTAGCTTGAACAAGTTTCATTAAGTACCTGA
Source organism: Dermochelys coriacea (assembly GCF_009764565.3). Lineage (NCBI taxonomy): Eukaryota > Metazoa > Chordata > Testudines > Dermochelyidae > Dermochelys > Dermochelys coriacea. Next base: position 59,815,095 of record NC_050069.1, read on the forward strand.
ACCTTGGAGCACTTCTCCAAACCAATGACATTCACCCATTATGAACCTTTAAGCAGGTTTTGAAGTCAATGGGAATTGTAATAATGTATCTCTGGACAGAACATGGCTCCGTGTGTACGTGTGTCAAAAGACAGAATTCAGCTCTTTGTGTGTGTAGAGGTTATCGTAATGAAAGAACCCCTCACTAATACTGGATCACATAATCTTCTGCTGTAATTTTTAACATACATTACTTCTGCCATTTACCAATCTCAATTAAAAAAATCAAGACAACTGCTAATAGCATTATAGTTTTAGATAAATATCCTAGAACATTGCCCCATTAATCATATTTTGTGTATTTAAAGTAAATTGTAGCATGGGGAGGGCTGTACATGGTGGAGGGCTTTGATCATTTTGATCAAACACAGACCACCTCTCAGTCTCCTCAGTGCCACTATGCATCATATACATTTTCAATATTTTGTCATAATAGCTACCAGTCACTGTAGTTGAGATAAAAAGAGGTTGTAATTAAACATATGATTGGATCCAGACATTTTAATCATACCCTCTATCTATTTTTGCAAAGCAGGCCTCCTGTTTTTTCAGCAGTTCACTTGAATAGCCCAGGGATGACAATTTGCATGCTAACTGAATTCAGTACCATGCAGATTGTATAGGACATCTGTTGCTGATTGTTTTGGTCCTCTGCTTTTCAAACTAAAATATGAAAATGCAGAAGGTAAAAGGCAAATTTTCATGCCAAGGACAGAGAGCAGATTGTTCTTTTTTTATGGAAGGCTGTATTGTAGCTATTGATAAATGTCACTATACTTATGTTATCCCTCTGGACGTACACTAAAATACTGTGCTCTAAATTACTGCAATTTCCTAGATGCTTTCCCCCTTCTCAATTTAATTTTGGCACAGCTGGCTTTGACATGACTAGAAGAGTCCCACCTCCCCAAATATCCAGCACTGTAAATCGAGAGCTGACACTTCCGCAGGGGTAGGAGGAAGGGAAGTGAAAGAGGGTGCACTCTCTCTCCCTTGTGTCCTGCAGAATTATCTTTCTCTGAGAATGGAAACTGAGGAACTGACTCAGGTTGTGAGAGGGGCAGAGAGATTTCCCAATGAGGGAGTGGGGGGGACAGATATGGGAAGGTTGAAAAATATGATGACATTGGGACGAACTGAGAAAAATACTCTAGTATGAAGCTGAATGCCACAAGGACAGTTGTAGAGAGCTCTAAAATTAGACAAAGAATTGTCATAGAAAAGTAAAACTGCACTTCTATATTGATGATATATTTAGGTATCTGAATAGTATGTTTAGTAGTATTCAAGTGGAGAAGCATTTTAAAAAAATAAGGAACTTTATTCTCTTCCGAGGTGAATGGACTCTGCATGCATTCATGTTAATAATAACTAGGGGAGATATGAAATTATCATCACACTTTGTCAATTTCTAACATCGTTTCACATTTGCCAGTTATACATGCAGATGTGCTAATCCTGATTCAATATGTGAAGGGTGCAGGACGCCTGATTCATGCTTTTTGTCACCTTGGGTGGGATCAACGAAATGGTTTATCTGATTGTCTTGGTGTCAGTCTGCACAGAATGCAGAAGATAGCTTGAGACAAAAATTAAGAAATGATCTGTCTCTATTAATCCTTCACTAACTGCTAGTTTGTTATGGAATTAGTTTTAAGGATTTGTTATACATTCAAGATTGCAATGGGAACAGAACAGGGTTAAATTGCTTACTATTGCCCTAGCTCCCTTAAAACCTTCCACTGCTATGGAGCTTATTCATTCTGCCGTGTATGTGAAAACTTGCTTTGCCTTTACAGTATAGACATAGCTAATATTGGGGTCAATTCCCACAGATGCATGGATCAAGTGCTTTGTTGTTAATCAGTGTCCCGCAAATAATACTATATGAATTACCAAGGGCATTTTAAAAAATTGTTCACTCCTCCATCAATGTTCACTACTGTCATGGAGAGATGATTTTAGCAGTATAGTGTGCTTTTGGTCCTCTTTGGGAAATGTGTGGTCAGATCCCAGACAAAGCCTCCATGTTGGGTCTTTCGGGTCAGTCCACATATGAACAGAAGGATAGAAAAAAAGGTATGTTATAAAGACACAGCTGAGACCAAGAAAATTCAGGGAACAATTCAAACCTGCACCCTTGTTGTCACAAGCTTGCAGTTCTGCTAGTGGTGTTCCATAGCTACCTCCCAATGAGAAACAGTTGCCTGTCTGGACAAATTGCCTAGGTTAAACAAGAAGTCTACTGCTGCCACTTAGAAATTAATTACTTGAATCACTAAATGAATCTTGGCTATGGGCCAGAAATTAATATCCCATGAACATTTGTATGGACAACTTCTTTTCATGAACAATCATGAAAGGTGAATTGAAAGAGTGAAAACCTTGTGCATCAAAATTCAGTTTCTAATTTGCCAAAATGTTAATGAACAATTTTTTGCTGCTATTCATTCAGATCTGTTTAGGAATATCTCAGACAATGCATGTTGGCTGTATTTGTTACCCTAGGGACATCTAGCTAGTTAAGTTCACCATGAGTACAGACAGTTCTCCAGGAGTACAGACAGTATCAGAAATTGGTCCAGGAATTCTTCATTCTCTCTCTCTCTCTCTCTCTTTTCCAATCTCTGACCCCCACCCATCCATCCATTTGTTGTGCAGCCAGTACTTACTGCAGTGTTTATCTTATTTTTTGTTCCTTGTATCTTAAGTCAAAGGATGTCACCATTGCCAACTTCATTGCTGCTTGTAGGTGTCATGTAACTAATTTTGGCATGCATCATCAAATCTCCACCTCTTTTTCTTCCTATGTTGCTTTTAGCCTTCTATATTGACTTTCCTGATTATAAGAATCATCCCCTTCAGTTATGATAAGTAGAATACGATTATCATCATCTCAAAATTCTTCTAGGCTCCCAATCCAATTTCCAGTGAAGACAATGGGAGTCTCTCCAAAGACTCCAGTGGGATCTGGATCAGGGCCTTAGTTCCTTTGCTATGGTTCTTCATATAGATAATTTTGGTTATTAGTATTCTGAACCTTCATCTTTTGTATAATGACGGGTTTCAGAGTAGTAGCCGTGTTAGTCTGTATTCGCAAAAAGAAAAGGAGTACTTGTGGCACCTTAGTGACTAACACATTTTTTTGAGCATAAGCTTTTGTGAGCTACAGCTCACTTCATCAGATGCATTCAGTGGAAAATACAGTGGGGAGATTTATATACACAGATACACAGAGAACATGAAACAATGGGTGTTACCATACACGCTGTAAGGAGGGATGATCGCTTAAGATGAGCTATTACCAGCAGGAGAGCGGGGGTGGGGGAGGAGGAAGAAAACCTTTTGAAGTGATAATCAAGGTGGGCCATTTCCAGCAGTTGACAAGAATGTCTGAGGAACAGTGGGGGGTGGGGAGTGGAAATAAACATGGGGAAATAGTTTTACTTTGTGTAATGACCCATCCACTCCCAGTCTCTATTCAAGCCTAAGTTAATTGTATCCAGTTTGCAAATTAATTCCAATTCAGCAGTCTCTCGTTGGAGTCTGTTTTTGAAGTTTTTTTGTTGAAGAATAGTCACTCTTAGGTCTGTAATCGAGTGACCAGAGAGATTGAAGTGTTCTCCGACTGGTTCTTGAATGTTATAACTCTTGACGTCTGATTTGTGTCCATTCATTCTGTTACATAGAGACTGTCCAGTTTGACCAATGTACATGGCAGAGGGGCATTGCTGGCACATGATGGCATATATCACATTGGCAGATGTGCAGGTGAACGAGCCTCTGATAGTGTGGCTGATGTGATGAGGTCCTATGATGGTGTCCCCTGAATAGATATCTGGACACAGTTGGCAACTGGCTTTGTTGCAAGGATAGGTTCCTGGACTTTACAAAAACTAGACAAGCCATTTACAACACACACTTTGCTTCTCTACAAAAGAAAAAAGGACACTAGACTCTCTAAACTACTACATGCCACAAGGGGCCACAACAGTGGTTCCCTTAAACCACCCAGCAATATTGTTAATCTATCCAACTATACTCTTAGCCCAGCAGAAGAATCTGTCCTATCTCGGGGCCTCTCCTTCTGCCCCTCAACCCCCACGAACATGATACAGTTCTGTGGTGACCTAGAATCCTATTTTCGACGTCTCCAACTCAAGGAATATTTCCAATACATCACTGAACAACATACTAACCCACAGAGACTTTCCTAACAAGACTACAAAAAGAAGGATTCTGGGTGGACTCCTCCTGAAGGTCAAAACAGCAGCCTGGACTTCTACATAGAGTGCTTCCGCCGATGTGCATGGGCTGAAATTGTGGAAAAGCAGCATCACTTGCCCCATAACCTCAGCCGTGCAGAACACAATGCCGTCCACAGCCTCAGAAACAACTCTGACGTCATAATCAAAAAGGCTGACAAAGGAGGTGCTGTCATCATCATGAATAGGTCGGAATATGAACAAGAGGCTACTAGGCAGCTCTCCAACACCACTTTCTACAAGCCATTACTCTCTGATCCCATTGAGGATTACCAAAAGAAACTACAGCATTTGCTCAAGAAACTCCCTGAAAAAGCACAAGAACAAATCCACACAGACACACCCCTGGAATCCCGACCTGAGGTATTCTATCTGCTACCCAAGATCCATAAACCTGGAAATCCTGGATGCCCCATCATCTCAGGCATTGGCACCCTGACAGCAGGATTGTCTGGCTATGTAGACTCCCTCCTCAAGTCCTACCCTACCAGCACTCCCAGCTATCTTCAAGACACCACTGACTTCCTGAGGAAACTACAATCCATCGGTGATCTTCCTGAAAACACCATCCTGGCCACTATGGATGTAGAAGCCCTCTACACCAACACTCCACACAAAGATGGCCTACAAGCCTTCAGGAACAGTATCCCCGATAATGTCACGGCAAACCTGGTGGCTGAACTTTGTGACTTTGTCCTCACCCATAACTATTTCACATTTGGGGACAATGTATACCTTCAAATCAGTGGCACTGCGATGGGTACCCACATGGCCCACAGTATGCCAACATTTTTATGGCTGACTTAGAACAACGCTTCCTCAGCTCTCATCCCCTAATGCCCCTACTCTACTTGCGCTACATTGATGACATCTTTATCATCTGGACCCATGGAAAAGAAGCCCTTGAAGAATTCCACCATGATTTCAACAATTTCCATCCCACCATCAAACTGAGCCTGGACCAGTCCACACAAGAGATCCTCTTCCTGGACACTACGGTGCTAATAAGTGATGGTCACATAAACACCACCCTATACCGGAAACCTACTGACCGCTATTCCTACCTACATGCCTCTAGCTTTCACCCAGATCACACCACTGTGATCCATTGTCTACAGCCAAGCTCTACGATACAACCATATTTGCTCCAACCCCTCAGACAGAGAAAAACACCTACAGGATCTCTATCAAGCATTCTTACAACTACAATACCCACCTGCTGGAGTGAAGAAACAGATTGACAGAGCCAGAAGATTACCCAGAAGTCACCTACTACAGGACAGGCAAAGAAAATAACAGAACGCCACTAGCCATCACCTTCAGCCCCCAACTAAAACCTCTCCAACGCATCATCAAGGATCTACAACCTATCCTGAAGAACGACCCATCACTCTCACAGATCTTGGGAGACAGGCCAGTCCTTGCTTACAGACAGTCCCCCAACCTGAGGCAAATACTCACCAGCAACCACACACCACACAACAGAACCACTAACCCAGGAACCTATCCTTGCAACAAAGCCCGTTGCCAACTCTGTCCACATATCTATTCAGGGGACACCATCATAGGGCCTAATCACATCAGCCACACTATCAGAGGCTCGTTCACCTGCGCATCTGCCAATGTGATATATGCCATCATGTGCCAGCAATGCCCCTCTGCCATGTACATTGGTCAAACTGGACAGTCTCTACTTAAAAGAATAAATGGACACAAATCAGACGTCAAGAATTATAACATTCAAAAACCAGTTGGAGAACACTTCAATCTCTCTGGTCACTCGATTACAGACCTAAGAGTGGCTATTCTTCAACAAAAAACCTTCAAAAACAGACTCCAATGAGAGGCTGCTGAATTGGAATTAATTTGCAAACTGGATACAATTAATTTAGGCTTGAATAAAGACTGGGAGTGGATGGGTCATTACACAAAGTAAAACTATTTCCCCATGTTTATTTCCACTCCCCACCCTCCACCCCCACTGTTCCTCAGACGTTCTTGTCAACTGCAGGAAATGGCCCACCTTGATTATCACTACAAAATGTTTTCTTCGCCCCCTCCCCCCCACCCCACTTTCCTGCTTGTTATAGCCCACCTTAAGTAATCAACCTCCTTACACTGTGTATGGTAACACCCATTGTTTCATGTTCTCTGTGTATTTGTGTATAAAAATCTCCCCACTGTATTTTCCACTGAATGCCTCTGATGAAGTGAGCTGTAGATCACGAAAGCTTATGCTCAAATAAATTTGTTAGTCTCTAAGGTGCCACAAGTACTCCTTTTCTTTTTTCATCTTTTGTGTCAGGATGTATCATCTGGTACATTATGTGGTAAATTTTTTTCACACAAGTAGGGAGGGTAAAACAAGCAAGATTTGGCCCTGTATGTGGGAGTATGTGGCAGATTATATGAGTTAGGGAAAAGCTCCCCTTTGGCATTTTTACTTGTCCAAGAGCCCATCTAATGAATCCTGCCTGTTTCTAATCCAGACATTTAGTGCTCCCTCTTAAAACAAAACTACTTGCCTATCAATAATCTGCATCAGTTTTTTTCCTTCTCTCAAAAGTCAATCACACATTCTGAAGGTGATAATAGCTTTTGATAAATTATTCATAAAATTTAAGCTTGTTGAATGGCAGTATATGGAAGGGAAAATGTTACAAAGCCAAAAATTGTAAATGAATCCTATTAGGAATAATTCTAACAAAAAGTCAGAGACTTTTATCAAACTTGAGTGGTCCCTAATTATTTTTTTTAAGTACAAAATCCTTTATTTTATTTTTTTATCTGGAGTATGAATGATTCATACAGATTAATATAGTATTTTTAGAGCATGTGGTAAAATTTTATACTATAGGGTGTCTAAATTATTACTGGGAATTGGAAAAATCCTTTCTGTATCCCACTCTTTCTTTTTGGATATCTTATTGTCGTCATCTAGAATTTATGTGAGTATCTTATTCTCATAAGCTCTGGCATTTATAATTGAGCACCTCTGTCAAGGCAAGAGCAAAATTATAGCATAGACAGCAACTGCTGGATCATACTTTGCATTCAGCGCACTACCCCTTGATCCTCACTGTAATCCTTCAATTTTATAATTAATCTTTTTATTGTTACCAGTTTAAGCATACATCATTATTTAGATGTTTTAATATAAAAATATACAGAAAATGGTACTAAAGAAAAAGAAATATTGCAGAGATAATATCTAAGGACCAAATACTGTAAAGACTTGCTTAACTTGAAGCATGTGATTATTTCTAATGAAGTCAGAGAGACAATGCATATGCTTAAAGTTAAGCATGTTCTTAAGTATTTGCAGGAAGGAAGCCTCAATCATAGAATAATAGGACTGGAAGGGACCTCGAGAAGTCTTCTAGTCTAGTTCCCTGCACCCAAGGCAGGACTAAGTATTATCTAGACCATCCCTGCAGGTGTTTGTCTAACCTGCCCTTAAAAATCTCCAATGACAGAGATTCCACAACCTCCCTACATAATTTATTTCAGTGCTTAACACCCTGACAGTTAGGAAGTTTTTCCTAATGTCCAACCTAAACCTTCCTTGCCACAATTTAAGCCCATTGCTTCTTGTCTTACCCCAGGAGGTTAAAGAAAACAATTTTTCTACCTCCTCCTTGTAGTAACATTTTATGTACTTGAAAACTGTTATCATGTCTTCCCCCCCCCCCCCCCGCCGCCCCTTCCCCCCGTCTTCTCTTCTCCAGACTAAACAAACCCAATTTTTAAAATCTTCTCTCCGAGGTCATGTTTTCTAGACTTCTAATCATTTTTGTTGTTGTTCTCTGGATTTTCTCCAATTTGTCCACTTCTTTCCTGAAATGTGATGTCCAGAACTGGACATAATACTTCAGCTGAGGCCTAATCAGTGCAGAGTAGAGCAGAAGAATTAAGTCTTGTATCTGGCTAACACTCCTGCTAATACATCAGAATATTGATTGCTTTTTTTGCAAAAGTGTTTCACTCTTGACTCATATTTAGCTTGTGATCCACTATGACCCTCCAGATCCCTTTTCACAGTACTCCTTCCTAAGCAGTCATTTCCATTTTATATGTGTGCAACTGATCGTTCCTTCCTAAGTGGAGTACTTTGCATTTATCCTTATTGAATTTCATCCTATTTCCTTCAGACCATTTCTCCAGTTTGTCCAGATCATTTTGAATTTTAATCCAAAGCACTTGCAACCCCTCCCAAACTTTATAATCGTGCTCTCTATGCTATTATCTAAATCAATGATGAAGATATTGAACAGAATTGAACAGAGAACTTTTCCCTGTGGGACCCCACTTGATATGTCCTTTCAGATTGACTGTGAACCACTGATAACAACTCTCTGGAAGTAGTTTTCCAACCAGTTATGCACCTACCTTATATTACTCCATATAGGTTGCATTTCCCTAGCTTGTTGAAAGAAGGTCATGAGAGACCGTATCAAAAGCCTTACTAAAGTTAAGATATTCCATGTCTACCACTGTCCCCCTATCCACAAGGCTTGTTACCCTGTCAAAGAAATGAAGATGTCACTTTTTGAACAGCATCATGATAGAAAGGATTATGCAAAGAATATATGCCTTTTTTCCTTCTTTATGATTTAACTTAGAAATAGCAGGAATGTCACATCTGGTCTTCCCTGGTTTTGCTGGAGGACTCGTTGGGGGTCTGAGTTGCGGCCTATGAGTTCTTTCAGCCCTTGATTGAAGAAGCTGGGTGGTGACTCTTTAAGAAAAGCATTCTTTCTCATGAGTGTATCTCTGATGGCTAATTTAAACTGTTATTAGCTTAAATTGCAGGTTTTTGCTTTTATCATCTGTATAAAAATACTTTCCCTTTCAATTAATCAGGTTTCACATGCATTATGTAAGGGCTTGTCTACAGGGGTGTGATTTTTAAAGCACACTAATGTGTCATGCATTGATCAGTCTGGGAAGACCCTGTTGGTGTGCACTAAAGCGTCCCTCGTAGTTTCAAACAGCACTACATTAAAGCACACCATCAGGGTCTCAAAGTCTGTCCTGTGCCACAGATGGCTCATCAGGCTAATGCAGTTTAAGGCACATCAGTTTCCACAGTAATTGTACATGAGGGAATGATGTGACTAGAATTACGTCTGACCACCTTTTACTTCCCTAACCCTGTGGATCAGGTCCCCATTTTGCAGCTGGGTAAGATCAAGTGACCCTCAAACTCAGGCTTTCCAGGATTGTAATCAACTGTCTTAACCACTTGGCCACTGCACCTAAGCAAGAGCAATACAGATCAATTAATGCACTACACATTAAAAAACTCCAACCCTGTACAGTGCATTACCCCCAACCATGCAGAGAAGCTAAAATGGAAAAAACCTACTAGTTTTCAAGTTGTCTATAGTCTTTCAGGAAAATCAGGGTAAACAAGACCTACATTTCTAAAGTAAAAATCAAGGGGGGAAATGATTCAGGCCTTTTTTATGCATCATAAAGAAGCAAAAAGAAAACAAACCTATTTGTCTGTTTGCTGGTGACTTTAATTTCAGAGACTGCCAGCACAGTGTTGAAAAATGAGTGTCTTGACCACTATATCACTCTTTTTAAAACTGGCAATTTACAAATTCATTATAAAATACATTTTTCAAAGATGTGAGAAGGGGGAAAAGGTTCATTAAAACAAACGCTCAATAACTAAGAAAAATATTCATTAAAATATAGTTGTAAAATGGCATATCTCTTTATTAAGGAAAACATTATATATTGCAAAGTAGAATAAGGTAGAATTCAAAGTGCCCAATGCCCATTCAGCCTATTTTCCGCTGATCCTGTCCCCACCCCCTTTTTTAATACTTCAATCCTGTGATGTATAAATTAGAGGAAGGGACAGATTTAGGACTGTAATCCCTTCAATATCTCTTTCATCACTTCAGTCTGCTCTCTCACTAACTCCAAAGAAATATGCTCAGTAGTTGACCCCATAATCTGACATTAAATTCAGACCTGTCCCACAACTTTTGGCCTGTTCTTTCCAGATAAATCCTCAAGAAGTGAGCTTCTTCCATCTCAAAGGCTGGTTCGAACGAGAAGTGACCAGTGGTCATTTGCAGTGCTTGAAATGTTCTTATTATACAGGCAGAACTACAGTGGGAGGTAGAACCTTGTTAATTTCCCATTAAGTTAGCTTGACAAATCAAATTCTTTGATACCATAAATGACAATGAACAGTAAGTATATGAATAAAAGAACCTGATTCATGTACTTTTGTGGTTGTTAGGTAATTCAATAAGAATGGCTGAATCTAAAAGTAACTGTGCATCATACAGCCATAAACAGACTTGTTTTCTAGTACAGATCAAAGGAATCTTTCAAGGCAGTATCCCATCCTTTAATTCTGCTAGTATAATTACTAATCAAGTGAGTGGAATGTTGGTGTTAGACTTTCTAGTAATGCTGAATATATTTGTTTAATCACTGGTACTTCTAAGTTCAGGACAGTGTATTCTACCAGAATAGCAAACTCAACATGGCAGGTGATCTAATTTGATCTAATTTGTCCACATTCCAGACAAATGCTAAGCCTATCACAAAGTCCATTGGAAAGACATTCACTGTGCATCAGGCCTGTATCAGACTCTCTCTTGTTCCACTGTCTCTGTCACAAAGTTACCATTCATGAGATACAAGCTGATTAGATGGCATTACAGACTTGTCAGTAACAACATTTTTTGTAACTTACACAAACCTCTGCTCCCAAGAATACTGATTAATTATACAATATATAACTAACACAATAATTAAAGATGTGCCAAACATATGGTGCCTAAAGATGGGTTGCTACAAGATGTGCCAAACCACAGCTGGATACTTGTCGATTTCTCATTAGGAGTGGCTCTCCTACCATGTTGTAAAATGCAACCCCATGTCACAGCACTGGTCAGTCAGAATTTTAAGGACTCTTTGGTTTAATGACATTCTGGAAGTTCTGCTTTCTGTGGCTATTACCCATGAATGATGACATCTAAGGTTTGCTGGTAGGTTGGGTAAGCAGAAATACCTGATCTGAGCATGGATCTCCAAATAAAGATATCCCAAGTTCACCAAATCAGTTTGATTCAGGTCTAATCCTAATGTCCATATTGTGTGACCCAATGATCAGCATTAACTCCCTATGGTCAGCATCTCAGGGCTCTATCCATGCCACTTCAACCCCATGTTCAGGTCGTTTGTTCGGGACTTGTCCTTATGACACAGCCTGAGACCTTTAACCTCAGGTTAAATTGCATTGTGCAGACTCTTGGTTTCTTGTGTTAAACTTAAAACAGCAGACTCATTCAGCCCTAAGTCTGCAACTCAATTGCTCTCCTGTTTCCCCAGCTAATTAGGATTAACATATCCACTCTTAGTGGATACAATACGGTAATTTTTTCGGGGGTTTGCCATCCATACTGGCACAGGAGGGTGAAAATTGCATCTACCTGTGCCAGGATGCTCAGAGTATCCAAAAGGGGATTCACTAATGCATCCGATGAAGTGAGCTGTAGCTCACGAAAGCTTATGCTCTAATAAATTTGTTAGTCTCTAAGGTGCCACAAGTACTCCTTTTCTTTTTTCTCTGGGGAGGACATGCAGTGTTTCATTGTCAGCTCCTGTTAGAGATTTCACATGGTGAGGGTAGCTTTAAAGTCTGCTGTTGCTGTTGGAACCTGCTAACGGGATATGCTGAATCAAAGAAAGAAAGAACATGGTTGGTGAAATCAATGGGAGTTTCTTGCCAGGATCTGACCCATGACTGTAAACCCTGTAGATGTATTCTTCCTCCACTGTGAGGTCATGGATAGGTGATCTTCCCTCCCTCCGGCTGTGCTACAGGTACATTTTAATTTTACCTCACTAATTTACTATAGTCCGTTTCTCTCATTGTTTGCCATTTTTGTGAACTACTAATGGTTCTAGTGCCAGGATAACTAATGACCTCCCCTTTTTCACCCTGGAATTTAAGTGGCTTACATGCACAGTGCTGAGTCAGTACTCCTCACTCCTGTCAAAGTTTGACTCGTTTTTTCCCCATCTTTCCAGTCTCAGAGTAATGAAATACAAAGCTCTAAATTATAATGAAAGAAGGAAAGCAATCTTAGTCTGTCACATATAGAGACACACAGTGGAACCAGTCCTGCAAACTCTTTCTGAATCATAGGTTACAATTTTCAAAACTGACTAGGAGATTAATTTCAGTGAGTTATGTAGCTAAATCTAGCTGAAATTGAAAATTGGGGTAGTTCTTACCCCAGCACAGAGTCCTATTCAAGGAAAGGGGCAGGATCCTCAGCTGGTGTGAATCAGCATATATTTAATTACTTTAAATTCAAATTATTTATTGGCTTCAATGGCACACAAAGCTCCCCCTCTCCCCTGAGGATCTGGCCAAATAAGTCTATTTTTGAGAATAAGCACTGCATTGATAAGGTTTTTTGACAGGGTTGACATGGTTCACATCATGAGCAGAACAGAAACACATTCAACACTGAAAGATTTGTACAGTGACATACAAGCAGCACACATTTAGTTCATCATCTGGTCCCCGGATCTAAAGCTAAGGACATCTGCACTTTGCTTTCTCATTTAAATCCTTTTCCACAGAAGCAATACATAACACACTCAGTGAACAAAGCAATGCCAGCTGATTAACATCTGTTGGTTTGATTAAAATCATATAGATTGCAGCATTTCAGTTTCCAATAACTCTGGCTTGCACTTGCAACAAAGAAAGACGTTGTGTAACCGGCTGCTGTTGCTGTAGCAGCTCATATGCTTTAGATTCACATTTCACACCTGAAAATGAGGATCTAGGCTGCCTGGCCTGCTTGTGAAAACTCCCTTTTATGTTAGACCAATAAAAGATATTAACAGACATTCCAGCTACTGTCTTATTGTGGAATAATGTAATAGAAATTTTAGACCTCAGATTAGAATGTATGAGTGAGATTTAGCTGTGAATGAAAGACAAAAGCAAAGGAGGGCCTATACTGAGATGGGACACTCGATTGGGAGCTCTCTGAGTTACTTGGGAAAGAATTCTTTGTAGTGTCTGCCTAGTGGGTCTTGCCCACATGCTCAGGGTCTAACTGATCACCATATTTGGGATCAGGAAGGAATTTCCCCATGGTCAGATTGGCAGAGAGCCGGGGGATGAGTCACCTTTCTCTGCAGCATGGGGCACAGATCACTTGCAGGTTTAAACTAGTGGTAAATGGTGAATTCTCTGTAACTTGAAGTCTTTAAACCAGGATTTGAGGACTTCTGTAACACAGTCAGAGGTTAGGGGTCTATTAGAGGAGTGGGTGGGTGAGGTTCTGTGGCCTGCAATGTGCCAGATGTCAGACTAGATGAACGCTATGGTCCCATCTGACCTCAAAGTGTATGAGTCCAAATTCTAACTCATGAGAGAGTCTGGTGGGCCTGTCATATCCACATCCGTACTTCATTCATTTTAAAATCCTCATTCATGGGAGCTCAGTGTTTTGAGTTTTGTTATAACAAAGGTGATTTCAAGCAGGACAATGTACTGCATCCGCTGGAGGAACTCCAGACAGTATACAGACCTTAATGAATTATGCCTCACAAAACGTCCAGTGAAGCAGTGAAGATTTATCTCCATTTTTTTTTAAGTTGGGAAAACTGATGAGTGACTTGCTCAAAGTTGAAAGATGTGGCTGATCTGGGAAGAGAAATACGGCTGCTTAGCTCAGAGCCTTATTGTTTAGTCACAACACTATGATGTACAGATCAGTGACAGAGACTAGCACAATCTTTTAAATGAAAGCTGTGAGTGGGTCTCCAATTCACAACAGAGAGCAAGCCCTAGAGAAATGGTATTTCTTCTAGATTAATGTAGATGAGCTAGGATGTGGGATCTTTTACAACTGCTATGTCTCTTTAGTAGCTAGGTCAGTAAATTTTCAGAGTATCCTCAAAAGCTCAAGTTTTCCATCCAAATGAAGAAGAAATGCTAATACAAAGGTTTGTGCTCTTGATTCCTGGTGCAAAAGATGTGTATATAAAGCTTTTCTATCCAGAATTCAAGGCACAGGACTCTTCTTGTCACTCTGCTGAAGCCCCAAAGTTTGGACTTCGCTCTGCATGATCAGAAGAAAGGGCAGGTTGGATGTAGAAATGGCTGCACAGAAAAGCCCCAACATCACTAGTTAGTTAAACAAACAGGCTGACTGGTATTAAACTAATTTTTTTTAAATTATGGTATTATGAATCTTGTGGCAAAATGCACTGTGCTTTGGAATTAGGGCTGCCATTTGATCAGTGTGTGATGTGATGAGTTGGCACTGTGAAGATAAGAGGAGGGGATATACACTTCACTAGTTCTACTGATGACTGACGAATACCTCTGCTAATATTTGCTCTGGATGTGTCTGATCAGAGCCACACATGGCACAGTTACATTAGCTGCTCCTGGGGGACTCTGTAGCTAGTTGACATTTGCCCAAACTTAAATTAGCCTCAAAATAAATGAAACTTTTTGGAAATTCATAGAGAACAATGTACTCAAACTTGTACTCTGATTTGGTAATCTTGCAAAATAACCCAGATGACCACCTCTCTTTTTCCTTTCTTCAATTCCATTCTGCTGAAATGAAACATTGGTGGGGGGAAATGAAATTAGCTGAGAAAAGTCTTCATTAGACACAGGTAAACATGAAAGCTTTGGTTAAAACACTGATTTGTGAAATACATCATCATCATCATCATCATCATCATTATCAGGTTAATGATACTCACATCAGATGTCGTCAGAGAGGTTCAGGGATTTCCTTCTCCATTTAGAGAATGAAATGATAAAATGCCTTTACAATGTCTTTTGCTTTCAACAAATGGATTTTTGCAGAAGTATGCTGTGAAATGTCCCAGATGGTGCTTTTTAATTGCTTTGGTGCACGTGTTTTATAGTTATGGCACAGCTTTCCTAATTGACTTGGTTCTGAATATTTTTGTTGTTTGTTAACTTTTAAAAGCCAGCATCTGTTTTGTACAGCAACACACTTACCACTTTGGTGGAGAGGTAGGGGACACAATCCGAATGACTCTGTATGTATGGAATGACTGAAGAGAACCATCTGGAAATTGTAAATAAAAGGATGTCTTTTGAGAGACACCAAAAGCCTGGGAACACACAAACATGGGCCTGGTTTACAGATCACGTGCACTATAGCTTCCAATCTTACAGCCCAAAAACATCCCCCACCTGTTATCCAAAAAATCTTTATTACTTTATCACTGGAACTGTACTATAAGAGTTAAGGTGTAATGCTTCACAGGAGTCTGTTATATCTATGGATTCTGTTTAGAGAACATGAGCAACTACTGCATGTGGTTATGTGCCTAAGAACGGTACATAGAGTGCAAGCAAAGGTTGAAGATGTGACTCTGCTGATACATTGTAGTTCATGTGGATAAAAAAACAAATATCTACCGGCAAGGCAATATCTAGTGCTCAGTAGCAAATAGAAACCTTGGGAAAGGGACAGAGAGCTAAGACTGAGTGACTGAAAAAGAGTCAAAAGAATGGGATAGAGGTAAGATGCTGCCCTCCTTGCATAGTGTGTACAGCTCCATCAAATCTTACCTTCACTCTAGAGTAAATCATGAATACGGCAACATCATACAAACAGGTGGAGTCAGGTTGTCCTAGGTGAACAGTAAGTTAATGAATAGCATATTAAAAATATGTGAGTGGTAACTTCTGAAACGAATAGGGATTTCAGTTTTGAATCAAAAGCAACCAATACATAAATACACCTATAATTTGCCTCCTTTTCACAGTCTCTGCAGCCTTTCAATTCCTATTCATGCATAGGGAAAATGTGGGAAGTGTTCTGCTGGCTATGTGCTAAGGGAGTGTTTCCCAAACTTTTTTGGCCATGGAACACTTTTTAGCCTATTATGGAACACTTATAATATTATTTTGTAGTCGTTTGGTTTTCAAATAAAAAATTGTGTTATTTATGCTCAAATATATTTTATTTTATAAAACAAAGCAAAAATATAAATTTAAAATATCTTGAACTAATAATTTCTAACTGGAAAGCACATATAAAGTAGTACAAAAATCAAGTGCAAGAGTCAAAATTAAATTCTAGATTCTTTCACGGAACACCTATTCACATCGTGTGGAACACCAGTGTTCCGCGGAACACAGTTTGGGAAACGCTGTGTTAAGGCATACGCATTCTAAAACTACTTAGTAGCCAAAGGCTGAATGACTGCTCTGAGATTATTTCCATCACCATCAAGGGCTAATGAAACACCTAATTTCAATGTAAAACCAAACCAACCAAGCCCCTCCACTTTATCTATATTCAATGCAAGATCATTCTGGCTCTTTGACATTAAATGTCAGTTATGCATCTATGCATATGAGAAATATGAAGACTGACATCAGAAAGAATCTGAAATTGAGGCATAGGTGTGAATGTCACACATGTAAAGGTGATAGGTAAAAACCCTGTGAGCCAACAACAGCCCTAAGAGGCAAGAGATAAAATGAAAATGATAAAGGATGCTGTACCTTGAGTTTAAACCCTTATTCATAAGCCAGGTATGTGATAACTTTTTCCTATGAGTACTGAAAAATGAATATTCTGAGAGAGAAAAATATTTATACCAAGATACAAATCCTATAGAAAATGAGAAACCTTATAGAAAATGACAGGTTTCAGAGTAGCAGCCATGTTAGTCTGTATTCGCAAAAAGAAAAGGAGTACTTATGGCACCTTAGAGACTAACAAATTTATTAGAGCATAAGCTTTTGTGAGCTACGGTTCACTTCATCGGATGCATTTGGTGGAAAAAACAGAGGGGAGATTGATATACACACACAGAGAACATGAAACAATGGGTTTATCATACACATTGTAAGGAGAGTGATCACTTAAGATAAGCCATCACCAGCAGCGGGGGAATGGGGAGGAGGAAAACCTTTCATGGTGACAAGCAAGGTAGGCTATTTCCAGCAGTTAACAAGAATATCTAAGGAACGGTGGGGGGTGTGGTGGGGGGGGGAGAAATAACATGGGGAAATAGTTTTACTTTGTGTAATGACTCATCCATTCCCAGTCTCTTTCAAGCCTAAGTTAATTGTATCCAGTTTGCAAATTAATTCCAATTCAGCAGTCTCTCCTTGGAGTCTGTTTTTGAAGCTTTTTTGTTGAAGGATAGCCACTCTTAGGTCTGTAATCGAGTGACCAGAGAGATTGAAGCGTTCTCCAACTGGTTTTTGAATGTTATAACTCTTGACGTCTGATTTGTGTCCATTCATTCTTTTACATAGAGACTGTCCAGTTTGACCAATGTACATGGCAGAGGGGCATTGCTGGCACATGATGGCATATATCACATTGGTAGATGCGCAGGTGAACGAGCCTCTGATAGTGTGGCTGATGTGATGAGGCCCTATGATGGTGTCCCCTGAATAGATATGTGGACAGAGTTGGCAACGGGCTTTGTTGCAAGGATAGGTTCCTGAGTTGGTGGTTCTGTTGTGTGGTGTGTGGTTGCTGGTGAATATTTGCTTCAGATTGGGGGGCTGTCTGTAAGCAAGGACTGGCCTGTCTCCCAAGATCTGTGAGAGTCATGGGTCATCCTTCAGGATAGGTTGTAGATCCTTGATGATGCGTTGGAGAGGTTTTAGTTGGGGGCTGAAGGTGATGGCTAGTGGCGTTCTGTTATTTTCTTTGTTGGACCTGTCCTCTAGTAGGTGACTTCTGGGTACTCTTCTGGCTCTGTCAATCTGTTTCTTCACTTCAGCACGTGTGTATTGTAGTTGTAGGAATGCATGATAGAGATCTTGTAGGTGTTTGTCTCTATCTGAGGGGTTGGAGCAAATGCGGTTATATTGTAGAGCTTGGCTGTAGACAATGGATCGTGTGGTATGATCTGGATGAAAGCTAGAGGCATGTAGGTAGGAATAGCGGTCAGTAGGTTTCTGATATAGGGTGGTGTTTATGTGACCATCGCTTATTAGCACCGTAGTGTCCAGGAAGTGGATCTCTTGTGTGGACTGGTCCAGGCTGAGGTTGATGGTGGGATGGAAATTGTTGAAATCATGGTGGAATTCCTCAAGGGCTTCTCTTCCATGGGTCCAGATGATGAAGATGTCATCAATGTAGCGCAAGTAGAGTAGGGGCATTAGGAGACGAGAGCTGAGGAAGCGTTGTTCTAAGTCAGCCATAAAAATGTTGGCATACTGTGGGGCCATGCGGGTACCCATCGCAGTGCTGCTGACTTGAAAGTATACATTGTCCCCAAATGTGAAATAGTTATGGGTGAGGACAAAGTTCAGCCACCAGGTTAGCCGTGACATTATCGGGGATACTGTTCCTGAAGGCTTGTAGCCCATCTTTGTGTGGAATGTTGGTGTAGAGGGCTTCTACATCCATAGTGGCTAGGATGGTGTTTTTAGGAAGATCACCAATGGACTGTAGTTTCCTCAGGAAGTCAGTGGTGTCTCGAAGATAGCTGGGAGTGCTGGTAACGCAGGGCCTGAGGAGGGAGTCTACATAGCCAGAAAATCCTGCTGTCAGGGTGCCAATGCCTGAGATGATGGGGCGTCCAGGATTTCCAGGTTTATGGATCTTGAGTAGCAGATAGAATACCCTAGGTCAGGGTTCTAGGGGTGTGTCTAGGGGTGTATTCAGGGGACACCATCATAGGGCCTAATCACATCAGCCACACTATCAGAGGCTCGTTCACCTGCGCATCTACCAATGTGATATATGCCATCATGTGCCAGCAATGCCCCTCTGCCATGTACATTGGTCAAACTGGACAGTCTCTACGTAAAAGAATGAATGGACACAAATCAGACGTCAAGAGTTATAACATTCAAAAACCAGTTGGAGAACACTTCAATCTCTCTGGTCACTCGATTACAGACCTAAGAGTGGCTATCCTTCAACAAAAAAGCTTCAAAAACAGACTCCAAGGAGAGACTGCTGAATTGGAATTAATTTGCAAACTGTATACAGTTAACTTAGGCTTGAAAGAGACTGGGAATGGATGAGTCATTACACAAAGTAAAACTATTTCCCCATGTTATTTCTCCCCCCCACCCCACCCCACCCCACCCCCCACTGTTCCTCAGATATTCTTGTTAACTGCTGGAAATAGCCTACCTTGCTTGTCACCATGAAAGGTTTTCCTCCTTTCCCCCCCCCCCCCCCCCCGCTGCTGGTGATGTCTTATCTTAAGTGATCACTCTCCTTACAGTGTGTATGATAAACCCATTGTTTCATGTTCTCTGTGTGTGTATATCAATCTCCCCTCTGTTTTTTCCACCATATGCGATGAAGTGAGCTGTAGCTCACGAAAGCTTATGTTCTAATAAATTTGTTAGTCTCTAAGGTGCCACAAGTACTCCTTTTCTTATAGAAAATGGGACAGATGGTTTAAGAACAGGCAGATGCATCACATAAAATGAGAACTAATGAAAGGCCGTTGAAGTTGGCCACTGAAAGATCAGGAGACTGAGGTAAGATTGGGAAATGTTAGGAAAGAAGCGGAAATAGAGTGAGGGTAGAGCTCGGGACTGTTGCCGTGGGGAAAAGGTGTTGGCTGAGGGAACAAGAAGAGAATGAAGGGGCACTGTGAGAGAGAGAGGAAATCATAGGGATAGAGAGAGCAGGAGACAAGCTGAAGGGGCGGAGGTGGGACTGTGGGAGAATATGAGAATTTAGGAAACTGAGGGAAGATATGCAGGCCAGGCAAAAACAAAGAGTTGGTAGGGGACAGAAAAACTGAGAGAGCAGTGCGGGAGACAGTGAAAGGAGTCAGAAGACATAGGACGATATGGAGAAGAGAGCAGAGTGATAGGGGAGGGAGACGGAATGACAGTTTCCCTACCCCAAAGTGTTAGGGAGAGGAAAGTGGAGACCCCACTTAGCAGCCAGCTGGGAGGTCTGTGCTTTTGGGTGTGCATCTGAGTTTGAATTTTCAACTTGAAGTGGTCACATACCAATCAGGGATAAGAGCTTTCCCTAAAGGCTCAAAAATCAGAAGGCAGGACAAAAAAAAGTGATTATTACCATCTTTTTAAAAATCTCTTACTTTTTAAACCAATCAATAATTGGCAATGTGATTGTTGAACAATTAAGGTTAGCATCACCATAAACTGTACTACACTATAAAACAGAAATAACTCCTGCTGCGAAGCATTCTTAATGGCCTAACCCAACAAGAGGTCAGCTAGAAAATGTAGACTTTTAATCATCAATCTTTAGGGACACAAGGAATATGGTGTGTCCCCTTCTGGATTCCCACATTCTGGCCAAAGCCCTTCAGTTCAGTGGAGCCTGAATGAACAAGACAAGAAGATTAATTGCAAGGTATGACTTCCAGACACATTATTATTTCATCTTTGCACATTTCAGTTGGCTTTCATTATCAACCCCACAAGAATTTCATCATCGTCATCTGTTTGCTATTTACAAATCTAACTTGGCTATCATCTCAATACCCAGAAATCCAGCTCTCCCTGTACTCCTGCTCTTTGTGCCAAGAATCTTTATGGAACATGGCAAAAGAACGGAAACCATTAGATGGGGGCAAAGGGTGCACTTTGAATATTTTGTTTTATTTCACTGCATATTTAAATGTAATAGCAATGCCTGCTGAGTATTGCTTGGTATGTCATAAGTGGTGTTGTTGACTGTATTTATATTTTGTTCCAGTGATAGTATCCATCGCAGCAGTGATTTTAGAGTTAGTGTCATAAGACAGGTAGTATTGCACCTCTAGCAAGACGACTGCTGATGAACTGTACAGGTCTAAAGTGTCATAAAGTGAAGGATAAGTAAATTCTGCCCTTTCAGCAAAGATAGACTTGACTAATAATCTTTCTCTGGACAGATTTTAAAGGACAAACTGCACATTGTTTGCTGCCTCAAGCAATGCAGTGCTAACTAAACTAGGCACTAGTCTTCTTTCTCCTCCCGCTTTTACATCAAGCCCTTAAGAAATGATTATTTGTACTTACTATGGGCGGTGGTTTTTTGTCAATGTGTAGAAGCCACCCATTGCACAAGCAGAAGGAAAAACAGGCAAAGCATGAGAAGAAAATGCAGGGCAATAGATTTAATCAAAATAGGTCAAATTCCCAGAGTCAGTGAGGACAACGATTTCATGTCTTTGTGCATCATGTTCAAATGCCAATATTCCTGAGTACACAATAGGGCAATATAGATCTACAAGGTTAATTTTGTCCATAACCTGTTATATAGCCCATATGTTTCCAGTCTGATTCTTTTTAATGAGCTCACCCTAGAAAGAACAAACAACGTTGATCTCTGTATAGTAGATTTTTGTCTTTAATCAGTGAAACTAGTTATTACAGAGATATGATACTGTTTGGTTATTCCTGCTAATATCTCACTGTGACAATTAAAACGTTTTCAAGTGTACAGGGTCTCCTAGAATTACTTCATGTTACCTGATTTGTATAATTTCCAGATACCTAATTCTTTTTTTAAAATGGTTAAAAATTGAGAAATTGCCGTTATACATTTTCTCTCAGTTCATCCCTTCTAATGAAAATTTTCATTGGAAAAGGAGAA
This sequence comes from Dermochelys coriacea, assembly GCF_009764565.3. Taxonomy (NCBI): domain Eukaryota; kingdom Metazoa; phylum Chordata; order Testudines; family Dermochelyidae; genus Dermochelys; species Dermochelys coriacea. The sequence continues at coordinate 59,837,005 of NC_050069.1, forward strand.
CAGTTGTGTCACTCTCCATGAACTTAAATTTTAGTGAAAGTAAAGAAAAAATTATTGTCCTTCTCTTAAAAACGTTGATTTTGGAAGACTAGTAGTGAGAGAAGATTTCTAATACTATTTCTAGTATTACTGCTACTGAGCAGCCTTCAGGGCTGTGCTCAGCATCCTAAACTCCTGTTGCTTCCAATAAGCACTCAGCACCTCATAGGTTGTGCTCAGCACCTGAGCATTGGGCTCAAAACAGAACTACTTACAATTCATATTGAATGCAGAACATTTCATTGGGTGGGTGGGTGGATGGGGGGCATATATAGACAAGTGTTGGATACAATGGAGGATGGGGGAGCTACTGACTTTTTGACCCCTTGGTTTCACCACATGTAATAATCAATAAGAGATTTTTATAGATACACCACATTCAGAAAAGTAAAGGTCCTCTGTACCAGTATTCTGCTGATATCAAAATTTGCATAGAATGGCCAGGTTTGTTTTCTCTAATTTCCTTTCCTTCCACGTACGGAAAGAGCTATACTCTATACAAACTCACAAACTTGAAATGCATCCCGCCATAGTGGCCATATAAAATGCTCTCTGTGCTTCTCTTAGGACGAGATGAACCTGTGGAGAAATGATGATACATGGATTTGTGTTGAAGTTTGCATGTGAGTCACAAAGCTCAGTGAGCCTAAAACAGTGAGGAAAAAATAGCTTGATTGATGGCTTTCTCCAAGAATAATGCAAAAGGAGAATTGTGTGAGCTTGCTGTTGAAAAGAGTCTGTCAGGAATAGATTAAGCTGAATAGGTTAAGTACAGGTCAGTTCCAATTCAATCTGCACTGCTCTAAACTTTTCAGAAGGCACCTCTGCTATGCCAAAAAGACAATTGGACAAGAATATCCTGTGTATATAATTTAAAATCAGTCATAGTCTTCCTCTAACCCATGGATAAACTCTATTGGCTAAAGAAAACCTCTTCTGAAAGGTTATTGTATGCAATTAGGCTGGAGCAGCCTCAGCGACTGACAACTCCTTGTCAATTGTGTCTGACTCACTAATTCTTGTCTCAGACCTCTACTAGCAGCAACACTGTTAAATGTGTCTTGGCATTTCTATTAAAAATCCCAAGGCCAGTTGCTTAGCTGGTATAAATCAGGATAGTTCTATTGACTCCAAGAGACCTATGCCAAATTTCACTTGCTGAGGATCAGTCCTACAAAGTACAGAGCTTGGTATCTCAGCTCATAAAGACCTTTTCTGTCTGAAAATGTGAAAAGTCTTTTTGGCTGGTTTGTTTAATTTTGAATGGCTTTTGCTAGAAGAAGCACGTAGCATTTAAGCTTTACACTTTTGAGCAATTTTCTAAATATAAATGGCAGGTTTTTTAATTCATTTTTGAAATTCGGTAGTTCATTTCTGGGTGACGTTTTGGCAGACGCTGTAGCATACAGGAGGTTTGTGTTTATGCTCAAGATCCTCAGGCTGCTTTTGTAGTAAGTTATTACATTTTGCACAGTACTGTACAGGGTATGGGAACATATACCAGAGAGGAGAGAGAGGAGTGAGCATGATCAAATTTCTTAGAAAAAATAATACATATTGGTGCAAGGTACACAACTGAAACATTGGGGAACATTTTGACAATGCATTAGAGAAAGAATGAGAATGCACTATGCTGAAAGAATGAGAAAGCACATTGGCCAGTTCAGCACAGAGTAATAAGCAGTTACAACTCCACTGAAATAGACAGAATTACAAAGAGCTGAATTTAGCTCATTTAATTCTTTTAGAAGTCTGTATGGACCAGTTCATCAGAAACATCAGAATCACTGTTAGCCCTGTCTACTTTGAGAGACACTTGGGATTTCAGTTGTTCACTCTGGATTCATTTTCAAGCAGTCTTTAAATTATATTTGTACTGCACCCACCACAAAGGGGCTCTGATCCTGATTGGGAAATTTGGGCACTACTATAATACAAATAATTAATAATAATAATAATTAATAATGACTCTCGCTTGCGATGAAGGGTTTTGTGATATGTTACATTTAGGCCCCACTTAAACATAGCATTTAAGCAAGTACTGAACTTTTAAGCATGTGATCAGTTAGACTGAACTGAATGAGACAACTCTCATATTTAAAGATAAGCACACACTTAAAGTCTTTGTGGTATAGGGGCCTTAAATAGTCACAATCTGAAAGCTGCGTTATATATCTGAGCATACATCATGTAAACAAAGTAGACTTTTGGTGCATACAGTTAGATATTTATAAGCAACCTGTACTTCCTCAAGTATTTACAGAACTCTACTTTGTAAATGCAGTGTATTTACAGATATGTAAGGTTGTGAGGTACCAACAAATATTTGTATTGCTGTGGGAAGGGCCCACTGACACAAAGTTGGTGGAAATATGAGTGAAAAGAAACCTAAAAACCCACTGTTCGTGTTGTGTTGCCTCTATGTTCCATTTGCTTTGGCTGCAGTCCAGACTAAAATCCCAACATTCTCTATTTGACTAAAACCCCCTGTGTGTATGTATGTGACTTTGTATGTGTTAGCATTCATTATATGTATTAGAGCTGATCAGGAAATGGAATTTTTCCACAGAAAAATATGAAAAAAAAATCATTTGGGGTTGAAATTTTCCTCAGAAAATGTCAGCTTCTCAGCAAAAATCTGAAACTGAACGTTTGCCAAAAAGGGAAATAGCTTGAATTTGGAGTGCTTTATTGGGGTTGGACAGGTGCCTTGTGCTCCCATTCTTCTCTGTAGGCCAGGCTCCCTAGTCTGACTATATTTCCTATGATGCTGCATGGTCTCTCCTCTGGGTGAGGGGAAAGGGTGCATTATGCGAGATGTATTGAAGCTTAGGGAGTCTGGCCCAGAGAAAAGAATGGGGGCATGAGGCAACTGAACTACAACTTCCATGCGGCAATGCAACAGCATATCCAAATAAAAATATTTCCATTTTTAGGTATTTGGTTTTTTGATGAAAAATTTAAATTTTCCCAGAAAGCAGACAACAGTTCAGCTGGGGAAAATATGTGTATATATGTGAGCCATTATATGTGAATCCATATAAAGTTCCATAGCTGGTGTAAATCAGCACAGTTTCACAGTTCCATTGAGTTCAAGTGGAGTTAGATGGCTTATCCCAGCTATAGTTCCTGGAACCTATTATAAACACCCACCCACATGCATGCATACAGACACACACACACACACACACACACATACATATTTACTGTACAACAACAGATTCCTATTGCTAAGATGTTGTCCTTGTGTGAGAACACTCTTGTTCTCAACAAATTTTGCATGGTAGTTTAGAAAAGGCAAACTTGGCTTCTTTTCTTTTTATGCCAGCAGAAACAAAACTGTAGTGATTATCTGCCTTACCAGAGTAAGGAATAATAAACCCACCTAAGCCTGATTGGGTCTTGTTTCTAATTTTAACCACAGACTTCTAAAATCTCAAAGTATTTCTTCAAATGCTTTAAAGGGAAAAGAAAAAGAGAGAATAAAAGAGAGGGGGAAACCACTCATACAGAGAGTGCAGCCTGAGGCTGTAATCCTGCTTTCAAGAGGAGACATTAAAAAGAAACCTCAGAAAAGCCTTCAACTACCAGGTGAGAGAGGGTATAAAAGTTATTTGTGCTGGTTTTGATGTGGAGCCATGACATGGATCTTGGAATCAGTTTTATCAGTTTTAATTTACTGGAAATTATATAGGCAAATCATACACCCTACTCCTCTCATGCTGGGCCTTGTGAATACAATTGAGAACACAGTAAATGCTGTCTCTGAGTTATTTAAGTCAATCAGCTCTTGACAGTGGGACAGCCTGATAAAAAACCTGTGGGTTTCACTGTTTGCTGCTCTCACTGAGCGCCCATAAACATATGTATCTTTGGAAAACTATCATGTGTTTTCAACTTCCTGAAGAATTCTTGTAAAATATAACTGAACCACATTACCCTTTGTCCTGTGCTTTTATTCCACTAATGGACAAATTGGGAGGAGGCTGAGAACAAATGTGCTATTAATTACCCAGATGGCTTTTTAATAGAACCTTGGATTATTGGACAGCCACTAAACATTGTCCAGAAATTTCTTAATAACGCCGGTGAGCGAGGCATTCCTTCTGAGAGAATAAAGATACCATTGACCAGGAGGCTAAGTTATGTCAGGTTAGTTTAAGAGATAGCAGACAAAGAGTGTGTATTGTATAGGAGGAATGACAAGCCATATCCTAGCTGTCCAGCTCCTCCAGCAATGTCAGATTTTCTAATTCACTGCAGATTCTCATAAAACTGGGTGGTCAGCTCTAGGGAAAACCAACAGTGGACCTATTGATACTGGGTGGGAGAGACATAATTTTGAATTAACCTGGATTGATTTAATACAGCAAAGAGCCTTGGTATCAGGATAAAATAAGGATTAATACATTAAATGTTAGGTCAGAATGTTAAGTCCCATTGTTGAAAGAACTACAGGCACTAAGTCAAAGCTTAATGCAAGCACGTATTTTAATAAATCAGGTTTCTGGTCCTTTTACAATTCCACAACAGAGATCCACTACAAAAATGATTCTGGTAGAAATTAAGGTAATAGTTTACAAAAAGGGAGGACACATTGTTTTAGTAACCTTTTATTGTGTTTATCGACAAAGAGTAATTTTCAACTTACTATTTTTGTTCATTTCATATATTTCAGTCTTTATTTCAGCTGACACTGTAATGGCTCGAGAATAACCAGCTAAATATTGTTCTAGTTTTCTTGGAATGGTGTTGCCAGAGACAAACCTGGCTCTTTGTGTTTTCCAAGTAAACAGCAATTAACTTTTGCCATGCATGTCAGCAGATTATTAGTGATAGATCACAAGTGAGGCACAAAACTCCAATTTTCAATATCTGTTGCATTATTTCAGGTAATAGGATTTCAGCTCTGGAAGACTTTTTATAGTGTCGTTTCTTGGCAGTAACAGATTTTTTAAAAATCCGTTTCTTATCTGTAAACAGTCTGACAATTACCTTGATAATTGCAATGAAAAACAGGAGACTGCTAGCAAGCCAGCTTTGACATTGCCAAATAAACTACAGTTAACACATTAGTTGAAGTAAAAATAAATTTTAAAATGGAATAAGGTAATTTAAATTTAAAGGGGAATAACACTGAAGCAGTAGAAGATTTGACTTTGTGTGTTTTCTCACACATTTGAAAGCTGATATCTTAAACACTGTAAAATTGAGTAGTGTGTCTGTTTTTTTTATTTTAAAATTTAAAATTAGTAGTAGTTTGATTGCCTAGTATTTTTACTGAGAGACAATATGGGCTAGTGATCTGTAATGGGGTTGGCATACAAGAATTTCTTAAGGAATTAGTGGCTCAGTCATTAATTTACTGTGGGGCCTTGGGTAAGTTATTTACTCTCTTTGAGCCAAATATATCCCTACTGTAACCCTATTGATTTCAGTGGATTGACACGAGGCAAATTTGGACTTCACTATATGTCCCCAATGTACAGTGAGATTAATAATAGAGATGGGTTTATGTCTACACACCATTTTGAAGTTGTAAAATAGTATATAAATGATACATTATGAGTTTGTCTTTCCTCTGAATTTTTAATGCCCTTCTTCACACAGTAAAATTACAACGTATTTTCCTATTCAAGATGGCAGAACATGTCTCATTTGGCCTGTCAGAAGGATAGTGGGATGGATAGTTATAATGTTAATCTGTCCAGTACACTACCACCAGCAGAAAATTTTATCTTTGGATGGGACAGATTGCTTGTGTTCTGAGTGGTGGAATTTTCTCTCCATTAACCCTACAGTCTACATATTTCCCTCACTGTGTTAGCAGTTGTCAAAGATGACTAAAGGTAAATGGTCTTCCCATCATCAAGAAAGATGGCTCCTATCCACATAACATAGATCTGAAAGTCAGGGCTGAAAAGAGAAGAAATTTCTAACCCAGTGAGCAGCAATGGCTAAGATTTGATATGCGAATATCTTGAGCACAAGTCTTAATTAATTATTATTGGTATCAATAGAGATTAACACTAGCTGAGTTTAGCTGGCTCTGGTCATAGCTAGAGTTATAATGAAAAGGGCTGTGTCGTATTTTCACATGTTCCTTCTTTTGTGTGTGTGTGTGTGTGTGTGTGTGTGTGTGTGTGTGTGTGTGTGTGTGTGTGTGTGTGTGTGTGTGTGAGAGAGAGAGAGAGAGAGAGAGAGAGAACATTGTATCATTAACATCCTAGGGAGGATCTAAGTTTTTCTTTTTGCCTGATTCAATTATTAGACTTTTGACACCAATTCTTTAGAATGAACCAGTTGTTTCTCCCTTTGTGCAGGTGATCATATTTAACAGTGCACTGGGCTATCACTTACTTGTAAGAAATGGATTTATTCTTTATTTAACACTTACGTAACAACCCCATTCAGCATCTCATAAACAGGTCAGGATAAAAACTCCAGGAAGGAAGTTCAGCTTGCCTTGAATAACTATGCTCTTGTTATCAGGCAAGAGCAGATATCACTTCATTTGTGAATAAGAATTTGTGATACATCCCAGATGCATGCTGCCTTGTGCAAGCAACATCCATGTGCACACAGAACACTTTGAGTTTACTATTTGCTTACATAATTGTGAAATTCAGTATGATTCCACCCTCCCCTATGTTTATAGAAGGTGTGAAACAGATGGATACATTTCCGTTCTTAGCAATGGATCTATAGTGCAATTGGTTTAAAAAACACGTATACATTAAAACCAAGGATAATTTCACTGAAAATGTTTTATTTTTCTGGAACACCTCAAATGCAAATGAGGACTTTGGGCATTCATTCTAGAAATTGTGATAGATTAAAAAAAGAATAACTCAGTTTCAGTGGTAACATTTTTTACACACGTTGGGCCAAAAACATCCTTGGTGTGTTACATCAAGAAGGTATTTGACCCATTGTGTTGGTATTGAGAAGCTTCTCCAGAGTAACAGCACTTTTTCACATCTATTGTGTTCATTCTGAAACCTACTTTAATGTCAAAATATAGTGCACTGTGTACTGATATTATATGATAATAGTATTTTATACTTTTACTGTCTTTTGGCTGAATATTTCAAAAGGATAAGCCTGCTAACACCCCCGGAAACTAGGTAAATATTATTATGCCCATCTAAAGTAATGAAATAGTACCACATGTTAGCATGTTCTTCAGAAGAGCTATTTTAGTATGTCCATAGCACATTTCATCCAAGAATCTCAAAGTTTGCAAACTTTAATGCAAATTGAGCATTAATTAAACAGAGTTTCCTCAGGAATGTGCTAACTTGGGCATAATCTGACTTTCTTTTGGTTCAATAACTAAACTCTAGTGAGCAGGACTGGACCCGTATTTTGAAACCTTCATACAGATTGGGCGCCCATCTACACTAGAACTATCACAATGTTGGGGATCCTGGACAGGACCCTGGACAGAGCAAGGCTATAGCATAGTTTGTAGACATGGTTAAAACATGGTTGGGTCCCATCTGGATTTTAAAATGATGGAATAGCACTTTAACCACATTAGGGGACAATCATGTTGGACCGTGGTCCATCAACATGGATGTTATTAGGGCCCTTGCAGTGTGCCAATTCCAACAAAGTGAGACAATTAAGACTATACAAGTCATCTGCTTTGCCTGTTTATTGCAGGGGTGATCTCACATACCATCTGTGCTGCACTCCCTAGGAACAACTGGTCAAGTTAAGAATGCATTGGAAAGCCTCCACTCTAAATTTTCTGGCTTTTACGGGTTTAACTCAGACCTTCCATGATATTTGGACATAAATATTTGTGCTTAACTGAAAAATAGCTCTGTGTGTTTCCTCCAAATAGAAATGAGTTTCAGTCAGTTCTCAGTGCACTTCTGATGCCCTATTTAGAGAAACAGACTCTTTTCAGTTCCTGATCTCTCTCAAAGACTATGACAGAAAGTGAGCTGAATGATGAATGTTCACTTTTAAAGTATTCAGTATATACAGTTTCTTTCAGGCTCCTGCCTTGACTCTTTCCCTGTGAACCCAAAGCAAACTTTACGAAATCAACCAGAAAATTACTCTGTGTACAGAAATAATGAAATTGGTAAATATGAAACAGTTACGGAAAATATATATTTTGTAATCAAGTCTTAGAGCTCAGCCTTAAAGTCAGACAATCAGCTCTCATAAACTAGTGCAAGCACATGCCTGCAAACACAAGCACAATCAAAGCATCGAGGGAAATACCTGTACAGTGTCAGTTATAGATATAGTGTTTCAAAGACAACATCGCTACTAATGTACAAAACAAAATATGATACATGAGTTCAAGACAGAAGTTTCCTTAGCTCTAAATAAGCTGGCACTGGAACAAGCTAAGCTTGCTGTCTGCCAGGAAATACCTGGCCAGGACACTCTAACATCCTTTCTTGTTTTTTTTTGGACATATTTTTATAATTGCTTGTCCTCAGGTACAAAGATGCTTGCAGGAAGTCATTAATCTTTCATGAGACTATTCTACCATTTCTTAATTCAGAACAATAAAAGCCCGGAGAGGCATGCATACTCATGTCACTGTCTGCTTCAAGGGAAAGGAAGTTTTAATGGCAGACAAATCTGATCAAATGATAGCAAGAGATAATGAAATGGCTGTGTTAAAGAGAGTAGTGTAACAGAGCAAAACAAAGAAAAAACCCTTAGACCTAATTCTTTTTCTTTGGTACAAGACCAGATGGGATCTGCAGACATTATGAATTATTACAGCTGAAAGAGGTGTGATTGGTCCAAGATTCCTCCTCCCCCCGCACCCCCGCCTTACCATCTACACACCCCTCCCCCTCCAATCCTTTCATGCAGATATTCAAGATGAAAAAGGGTCTTGTTTGCTGTCTGAAGCAGGTGTGATTGAGCTAAACGGAGAGATGATGTCCAGCTGGAAGCACCCATCAGCCAGCTGTCCAGTGCAGGCTGCTTAGATAAATACCACCTGTTACTAAACAGGAGGGGAAAAAAACAATAGTCACATCGCAGGAACCTGCTGATTCTCTGGCTATTGTGCTTATGCTTTTGTAGCTGGGTTAGTCCCCAAACCCAACATGAGCTTCAAATAAATGATCACATGCAATACGCTTAATTTGATTGTGGACAATGACAAGAGGCTTTCAGAGAACCGGAGGAAAATAATTCAACCTATGCTGGTAGCACACGTGCAGAATAACAAACATCACACTGGAGATGAGGAGGATGGCCAAAAGGGCACACAGAGGGCACAAACGGCTTTACATGTGCTGTCTAAATCAAAGACCAGGCTGAAGAGAGGATGTCTAAACAAAATTATAATAATGAGAGCTCTGAGATTCTTTGTTTTCCTTTTGCATTAAACTGAAACAGACTTTGCCTGTTTATGCATCAGTAATGTTAACACAAAGTTGCTGTCCCTCTAAATAATAGGTTGGTTATCTATATCATTCCATACAAAATGTCCTGTGCTTTTAGTCAGAGTATTTTACAGATGTGGTTATCTCTTGAACATTATTTGATCTGAGAGTAATCATTAAACAGTAAATTATGACACATCTGTACAGCTGGCCTTATACAAGAAAAGAATTCATTTGACCAAGCTAGCATGTTTCTTAACAGCGAGCCATTTATTCTTCACTCAGATAGCCCAAAGGCTAAAGATGTATTTTTTTTCTCAGACGCAGTGAAGCATGACATGTGAGTGATCACAAATCATGACATCATACAAGCATAGCCTGAACATGACTAGGGAGAAATAATCATTCTTTGAGTTACTTTGGCCCCTTTGTTAATAATATTGTAGATAAAAAGATCCAATGATTCTACGAGGAAGGATTCATGCATTGAACTGGGACTGATGATCTAGATTCTGTTCCAAGTTTTGACACAGATTGCCTGTTTGACCTTGGGCAAATCATTTAATCTTTTTTGCCTCAGTTTCCTGTCTTTAAAATAGACATAGTACCCCCCAGAGATGTTTTCAAGGTAAATTCATTACTGTAAATGTGGCTTTCATATTGTGCTGATAAGTATCAGAAAAAGACTTGTATCTAAAATAAACACAGAAATGCATGACAAGTTAGACTAGGAAAAACCAGACTTCTTTTAAGTTGATTATGGTTTAGCTTGACTGAGTTTCTAGAAACTCTTTGAAATAATTTTTTTTTAGAACTTATTGAAAATTTTCTGTCAAATGTTTTTTTAAATAAAAAATAGCTTTTTTGACATTTCTGTGAAAAATGTCCAATTTTGTTTTTAAAAAGCCCATGTTTTTATCAATTTATTTTGGTTTTCAGGGTCTGGTTTTTAACTTCCTCCCCTCAAAAATATTTCAACAAAAGCAAAATAATTTTCTTTTTTGTAAATAATAAGTATAATCATAATAATAATATGGGGGGAATTATTTTGCAACCAACTCTAGTTTTTAATAGCTGTAGGACCTCCCCTGTCACCCTTAGGAATAGCGCACATCCCCGGAGAGGAATCGCACAGTGAGTGCTTAGATAAGGAATGAAGCTCTCTGCACCAGTACACAGTGTTCCCTGCAAGCAGAGGAAACATTTGTTCTTGCAGCTTGTTGTGCCTGCCCTTTAAGCAGGGAGGGAGGCAGGAGACAAAGCAAACACAAGGAATGACACAACAGAACAGTTTCGGTGGGAACCCAGGGAGGCAGAGCTCAGAATGAGGCCTGGCTGGAAAACAAGAGTTCTGTTTCTTAAAAATTTCAGCGGTTTTGACATGTTTCCATGTCAATACAGAATGAATCAAGTCCTTTTGAAATTTTTCATGAATGCCCCCCCCCCACAGACACACACACACACAAAATCTCCAATAGCCTGGTGATTTGGGCACTCACCTGAGAGATGGGCAGCCCAGATTTAAGTCTGTGCATTGCCTCAGTCAGGTGGGTGCCCTCGCTAGGGGCATCATTTTCTGTGAAAAGAGTTGGTTTCAATAAATCATTTTCCAACAAAAAAAATGTAGTTGAGATGGTCACGACAAGCTCCACTCAGAAGGAGCCTCTGACGCTTACCCTGCTTAGCCTTCAGCCAGTGCTTTCTCCCCTGGTGTGAGAGAGGGACAAAGGCAAAGCCTGTGAAGGGTTCCACAGCACAAACTGTCTTCTGTGCCTGGAATCTGATCCACTGTTTCAGGACAGAGAGACTTTGCCTGGCCTGCTGTGAGTGAAGGATTCACTGTTCAGACAATGAGCATTGTTTTACCTCCACTACAGAGTTGAAGCGCTGGCTCTAATCTTGCCAGTTTGGCCCTGTTCACTAGAGATGTAAATAGCCCTCACCTGTTCTGTGGATGCTTCATGAGCTTTTGCAGGGGCTATTCCAGAACCACGGCCACCCAGAAGGTGGACCAAAAGGGGCAATTAGCCCTAAGCCCCCTGTTTGAGTGGGCCCCCAAACCGAGTGGCATTGTGACCCAACAGACATGGGTGCAGCACCACTCAACAAAATTTGGCCCCATGGATCCTCTGTTATGACAGAGGGGCCCTGGGGCCAAACCTGAGTGGTGCTGCAACCACGGGTAACAAATTGCAATGCAGGTAGACAGACCCAGCCACACTGGACAGGAGCCACCATTGCAGGGTGAGTGAAGGGCAGGCTCACTTTCCAACTCCCTCCCCCTCAGGCCTCCCTCAGTGGTAATTATCCAGAATGGTGAGGAGCCCAGAGCAAAATCTGAAGACCTGAAAACGAGCTCTGTGCAAAAGCTTGTCTCTCACCAACAGAAATTGCTTCAATAAAAGATATTACCCTCATCTGCCTTGTCTCTTTGTGGGAGGGGGCATTCTTCCCTTGTACTCCCACCCTTTTTTAATTAAAGTTCACATTTTTCACAACTGATAAAACTGCAGGAAAAGCTCTAATGGCATTCTAGCCCACTCCATCATATTTTGAGTCCTGGACCTGGTCCAGTGGTGAAACTACCATTCATTGACTTCATTGGGAGTTTTGTCTGAGAGATATGCAGTATTTGATTATAGTCTAATACTTGAATAAGTATAAAGAAAAGCAGTACTTGTGGCACCTTAGAGACTAACAAATTTATTAGAGCATAAGCTTTCGTGAGCTACAGCTCACTTCTTATGCTCTAATAAATTTGTTAGTCTCTAAGGTGCCACAAGTACTACTTTTCTTTTTGCGAATACAGACTAACACGGCTGCTACTCTGAAACTTGAATAAGTATAGTTATCAACTAAATGTGGCAATGATTTTTTGCTGTTTTGTCTGTTATGTGCATAAGTGGAATTCTTTGTGGGCAAATACTGGTTTAAATCTTCATGTTAATTTTGCTAAATTGTTTTAAAAAAATTCCTAGAAGTATGAACTGTAAGTTTCCAGTAGTCTAGAGCAGTGATGGGCAACCTGTGGCCCACAGACCACATGTGGCCCATCAGGGTAATCCGCTGGCAGGGCGCCAGACAGTTTGTTTTACATTTTTGCCTCCGCAGCTCCCATTGGCCGGGAACCGCAAACCGCGGCCATTGGGAGTTGCGGGTGGCTGTGCAAGTGTAAATAAACTGTCTGATGGCCTGTCAGCAGATTACCCTGACAGGCCATGTACAGTAGCCACCACTGGTCTAGAGCCTTCTTGCATGACAGTTTATCTGTATTAACTCATGTAACTTAACTCATGTTTGTAAAATAAGCAGCAGCAGCACATAAATGTCTAAAACTGAAGATCCTGGAATCCTAGTCTTTTTCTGGGTGTGGCGAGATTGATGGAGTGACAGGGAGATGATAAGGGAGTTGTTTGTTTTGCAGTTAGGATGTCTTTTAGTAATGATCTTTGTAATGTCCTTTAATTGCTATCTTTGTGTTTAATTTTAATGTTTTGAGAGAGACTGATCAGCCAAAATATATACATTAAAAATGTTTGATTTGATTATGAAATACAGTAACAAAAATACAGAGATCCTCAGCAATAATAATCAATTAAAACTTAAGGAATACAAAAAATATGACATAAGGAGAATTTTTTCTATACAGAATGTTTTTCAAAATTTTCCATGAGTCATCAGTAGTTTAAACACATGTCTGCCTGGAGCAAACAGCATAGAACTCCGAACACATGTTTGGCTCTCTTGGAAATCATTGGCACAATCCAGCTGCTGTCTATCCTTCAGATAGGCCTGGCTCTGGCTAAGGTCAGATTGTTTAGGGTGAACAGAAACAAAAACAAATAAAAGCAAACAAAAATTTAAAAGACATCCGGCTGTAAACTATTAAACAGAAAATAAAACAATTGAGTCCAAGTTATGTTTCTTATTATATCTGCCTATGGATTGACACACATCTTGTAAAGTGAGCTAATCCTTTTGCGTGTTCAAACACAGTGGCTGATTTTACAGGATACCATATGCAGCGTTATGCACTCACAGTCTGTATATGACATCAGAGTTAAGCCATAACAGTTCAAGCCACAGATGACTTAAAGCACAAGTGAAAAGCAGTTGAATGGGTTCATCCTTTCCCAGGGCCCCTCCCTCCAATTCATAGTAGTTGCTAATTACTGAAGGGGAGCAGATTAATTGAATGAACTAAATTTGGGAAAATGTGTCTGACTGCCAATTTGACCTCTACAGTATCTTTTGAACTTAATTCACTATTGCACCATACACAAAGATTTATTTGAAATGTTCAGCTGTTCCACTGATGAAGTGAGCTGTAGCTCACGAAAGCTTATGCTCTAATAAATTTGTTAGTCTCTAAGGTGCCACAAGTACTCCTTTTCTTTTTACTGATTATACAGGTAGCTTATCTGAAGGATACCAGGGTTTTGGTTATCATTTCCTACCCAGTTGTGTGATAACTATATCTGAATTGTTATTTGTGATTCTGTGTGTACAGACTGACTGCTACATGATGCTGAGAGTGGTATTCAGTTAATTTCTCACTCTTTAAAACACTGATGCTCATTTTATGGAACAAAAGGATCCATCTTGAAGTCACATTGAAAAAGACCAAAATAGTAGTAATGTTTGATTGTATCAAAAATTGTCTAAAAAATTTAGTCAGTTATGTGAGGCTTACTAAAAATGTTTACCTAGAAATAATAATAATACCTAGCTCTTATATAGGACTTTTCATGAGTAGATTTCAAAGTGCTTTATAAAGAAGATTAGTTTCATTATGTCCATTTTACTGATGGGGAAACCGAGTTACAGAGCAGGGAAGTGACTTGCTCAAGGTCACCCAGAAGGCCAGGAGCAGAGTCAGGAATAAAACTCAGGTCTCCTGAGTCCCAGTCCAGTGCACTATCCACTAGGCCATACTGCTCTGAAGAGAAACCAGAGCCTGTAGCATTGTATAATAACATTGTCAAACTGTAAGAATCTTCTTATACTTGGTGAAAAATATTACTATTTCATAGGTGATCAGTGGACAAAACTTAGTCTGCACAGGTCTGATCTGTTCTAAACTCTGATATTTAGTTCTCTACATTCACTGAACTCCTGTGTCACCATAAAGTCACACTACCATGAGTTAAGAATGTCCTGCCATTCACTTCAGTGGCATTTGCAGATGCTCTATACCTAGCAGGATTGAACCTTTCTTGAAGTGGCATGTTCAAAAGAACTGAGACAGGCTAAGAGCCTTGGCACCAGTTTTGACCATTAGCTAGAAACGGTATGAAAATGTTTATTTGTCTGTTGTACTTTTTATTGATTCTGAGATGCCCCCCCAAAAAAGCTTCACATCTCCTTTTGATAACAAGCCTACAGGCTGAAATATTCTTCACCAGCAACAAGGACTGTTCGTGATCTCCCCATGCGTTGCTGATATTTATTTTATATTTTTGTAAAGTGGTTAGCTGATACTGTGATAAGATCTATAAAAATTAGTAAAACAAACACAGTGATCTGTTTCAGAAGCAATCTGGATTTGCTTTGTTATTCAGAGGAAGATGCCAATGCTATCACATTAACATTGTTTCTTACAGAGATTTCGCACAAATTCAAATGAGAGAATCACCAGAACAGAAACCAAAGAATTGGAATGGATAACACTGCAAATATTTTATGCAAATATGCAAATATTTTAATTCAAATAAAATAATTATGGATAACACTGCAAACCAAAGCATTCTAATCCCATAAAACTGACCTGGGCTTTTTGAATTTTATTTCATTAAATCCAAGTTTCACCTCCTGAATTTGAGCAATAGCTAATAATACACATGCACAAAGCCACATTATGTGGCAGCATCACCTTCCAGAAAGATTTGTTGTACATAATCTGGATATTCCATAGTGTTATGGCTTTGATGTGCAGGAATGCATGATTCCTACATATAAGTAATTGCTTTTGGCTTTGTCTTAAGCCTCTGCTTTTCGCTCATCCTTACATGCTAGAACTGTGTTATTAAGCAATATAGCTCAGCTGCTCCCATATTTGGTACTTGACATATTTTGTGGGATGAACTGATACAAATGTTCCGTACAAATGTAGCCTTTTTTTTTTTTGGATAGAGAATCCTTCATGCACTGACACTGGTGTTCTTGAGAATATTTTGATTTGAAATGATTTGCTGTATAGTTTGGTCTAAAAATATTTGGCCTCAGGTTTGTGAACTGTTCATTCTGACGATGCACCATTCTCTATTGATGTTGTGTGTGGGGTTTCTGCATCCTGATTGGATGACTGACACATTTTAAACAGGGGAATAGTGAATAGTTAATAATGCACTTTTGATAGGAACTTTTGGACAAATAATAATTGATGCTAGAATTCATGAATATTCCCATGAATGCCTGGCAGTTGTCTGACTATTTTGTGAATTTTTATTTAATTTATCTGGATTTATTTTTAAAAGGTGTGTGGGGGGGATTATCCACAACTCTGTGCAACCATGACACAAGTTACAGCAAGAAACAAAATTAAAGTGAAGCTTACTCCTCATATCGCCCTGGCAGCAGAATTCTGCTCCTCCCGTTACATAGGTTATACCCCTTCCCCAGCAATAAACTGTACAAATAACTGCATCTTGAAATGTCAGTGTCCCAGACCTGTACTTCTGACTGTGGGGGAGTGGTAACTTGTTCAGAGCAGAGGGCCCCTTGTGGAGAATGCTTTTTTGCCAGGACCTTCTCTTTGTCACAGAGGGATCCAGCCTGGTGGTACTACGGCCCCAGGAGAGTGGCGGCTTCTCATGCAGGAAGTTTCTAAACCATTCCAGTACAACTCCACAAATCATAGCGAACTCCACTTATCTTGACTGTGTGTGAAATATAACTGAATCAGTTACTGAAATACAGTTCACCTGTTCTAATGGCTTGGTAATACAAATAAATAATATAATATTCACATTAACATTTAAAATGTTTATTTAAAATAAATTGACGAAATCTGGGGTAACATTATGGGACTGGGGCTCCCAAGTGACTTGCATGCTTTTTAAAATGTATGTAGACCTTAGCCAGAGTGAAACCTCTAGATAAAAAGCCTGGACCTGCCCACTGAGCTCTGTGAGGTTCTGGAGGAGAGATAATTCATTTGATAGGCTTTTCTATGGCTTCCAGCACAGTAGTATCTGAGCATCTCGCAAACATTACTGAAATATTCCTCACAACATCCCTGGGAGAAAAGGTAATTTTAGATGAGGAACTGAGAGGCACCGAGAGAGTAAGGGCTTGATTCCCAACTGGTATAAATCTGCATAGATGCACCAAAGTCAATGGAGATGTACCAATTTACACTAACTGAGGCCTGGTCCATAGTGATTTGACACTAAGTCTGTGTCAAAACCAAGAAGAGAAGGCAAATCTCCAGAGCCCCACTGTAGTCAAAGTGCTAGAAAGAGAAGTGCATCCTCAAGTTGGAATCCAAACCCAGCTTTGGATCTAGATTTTGTAAGTCAGACCCACGCCTGAGTCTCTGTATTCTAATGGCTTTCACTCAAGAGCTGAATTCCATGGATGGGCATAAAAAGTTCTTGCTTTAATGGTATTACCGTAGCAACTGGAAGCCTTCATCAAAGAGAAAACAAACAGCAAATTGTCTCCTTTTCTTTCATGGCCCCCATGCTAAAGAGAGTTGCATGATCTTTAGCAGAGATGTCGCTGGAGTACATCATGGTGCAGAAAGGTGAAATGTGTCTAGCACAAGCCAGGGTAATCCATTCCAGACATATGTGTAATGCAGGGGGAAACAGGTGCAAACAATTGAGCCAGCTGTCAGTAAGCTACAGTGATCGCTTTTGATATCTTAATCGTTAGTTGATCCATGTGCAACATTGGCAACATCACTGTCATAGCTGACTGCCTTCTGCACATCTGTAAACCTTTTCTGGGTGCTTCTTGATGTGAGTATGAGGGTCCATGAAGCCCTGACATCACGAGAAACTAAATTGGGCATGATTGCTGCCATTTCCGTTTTCCTGCTACACAACTCAGAGTTGACAAATGTCAATAACTGCTAATAGCTCACTACTGTTTGTCATATGCCACACAAGGCAGGTGTGAAGATAAATCTGTGTGTTCCCATAAGCATTACTCAATAACTAGTTAGTTTGAGAGACCACCTCTCATTGCTTTTGTAGATAAAGAAATTGCAGTCACATCATTCCATGTAATCCTGATGGCTGCTCAGTGGTATACATTTTCCCACTGTATTTAACTGAATCCAATACACAATGAAACAGAATACCTTGGAAACCACATTAGCACAAAATAACAGAGCAATAACTGTTTAGCTTGATATATGGTAATATTAGTGAACAATTTAGCTTCTTCCTCTTCTCCCCACAGAAAACATCAACATAACTATCTGTAGATACTACCGCCAGTAAAAAGTGGCATAACTAATTAGTCTAAAATTGGTGACTTATGTTGCTATGGGACACATCTTTCTGTGTCAGGTTATGATGGGTTATGTTCTATTGTGTGCTCTAGGATAATAAGATGTACTGTAATGGAAGTGTATATTACATGTGGCAGGAATTGTATGTTTTGCCTTATTTTTGCAACTGCAAAATGGATTTTGTATCAGTAGAGTAGGTTTGTGCTTACAATAGACTTGCAACTGCAAACTATACATGCTTCAAGAGAGGTGTGTCCTTCTGAAAAAATGTAGCCCTTGGTGAAGATATTTATTTTACTAATTTGTTTCAGAATGGGTCAAATGTTCAACTTGGTTTTCATCTCTGTTCATTTTATTGCCTGTTTAAGTTTAAGTTATGTCTGTAATTTACATTTCCGTCAATAAGTGCATCAGTGAGAATTATGTGATTACAGAACTGACTGGCAAATGAATATTTTATATGGAGCTGTATAGCAGTTGTATTTGCATCCATTCACATCCAAGTCATCTGGGGATTTCCTCCGGTACACCTCAGATTTACTTTAATTTACATTGTTGTCATTTATCATCTTTCCTAAGAATCTGGTCAAAACAAAGTTATCTTCTGTACTCTCAGTGCTAGCTTATGACTTTAAGCTACAGCGGTGTTGGAGGTGAGGGATGGAAGCAGGACCTGAGAGTCCAGAGCAATTCTAACTGACTCACCAAGCGTTCTGTGAGTCTGGGTTTGAAGGAGGGCATAATGCAATGTTTTTTCTGTCTTAAGCAGCCTGGCTACCTTCTCTCATTTTTCAGCACTACGGGAAGTACTAGATAAGATAAAGAAAAACAAGCCTGGCTGATAACTTCCCCATTTCTATTCCAGCCAGACCATGGTTCCACTATTCTCAGGTTCCTGGTTCCCTAGGTTCCTGGGACAAAGTGATCTGCAAGGGGAACACAAAGACATCTCTGCAGGGATGGATTCTGTGATCGTCGTATGTCAGCTGTCAGGGAATCCTTTCAAAAGGTTGTATTTCAGAGACAGACTACGGATTTCTACTTCTCAGATGGAGGAAAGTAACAAGGCCCTCATATAACAAAGTTTATAGGGACTTTGTTCTGTGGGTCAGCTCAGACCCAAAAGAAAAATATTCCTTTTGCAGGAATTAAGCCACTAACCACAGACTACCCAAAAAAGAAGCAGGTGGCCAGATCAAATTATATGCCTCTGCCTTGGTTTTCCCATGCCAGCAAAACCAGTTAGGAGATAGTCAGAGCTGCCTCTTTAACAAAACTAGTAAAGCCCTAAGAGGATTCATTTTGGGGTGCCATTGTTTGATTCAATTACTTAACCTCATGTAGCCTCAGAGACCAGCAGCAAAGCTGGCAAGCTTCTTCGCTGTATGCTGATTAGATAGGAAGTCTGATTTTGGTAATGCTTAAGATCAATGACCTTAGAGAGAGAGAAAAATTTTAATATTTATGAACTCCTCTTGTCAAGGAGCACTCAAACCAATATTCATTGTAATCCTATCTATGATGAATAAGATCCAGGTGTGTATATCCTTCTTGGTGTTAAGGAGTACTGAGGTAGAGAATAGAAAAGGCCTGAAATGCTCTCTGCCTCACAGAACTGACTTATTTCTTTGTCTTCTCTATGCTGTACTACTTATTTTCTTCTCTGGTAGGTAGTAGGCTGGATCCAAGACTATGTTTATTTCTCTTTCTTTTTCTTTTCTTTCCTTCTCTGCTTGTGTTCTATTTTAGAATTTACTTGCTCTCTGTTAAGGCTATGTTTGATTTAACATTCAAAATGGAGGATTATCCATTTTGTGACATAAGCCCTTCCCACAACATCAAGCTCGAGTGCTCTCATAGATTCATAGATACTAAGGTCAGAAGGGACCATTCTGATCATCTAGTCCGACCTCCTGCACAGCGCAGGCCACAGAATCTCACCCACCCACTCCTATGAAAAACCTCACCCATGTCTGAGCTATTGAAGTCCTTAAATACTCTTTATACTCCAGTTTATAACTGCAAATACCTCTTGGTTGCATTGCTCTCTAAAGGGGTAAAGTCTCTGCCTAAGCTCATTTGGAGCTGCTGGAGAGCCACAGTGAGAAAATGCGGTGCTGAAGTCAGAAGGCCCAATCTCAGAGTAGTGGAGCTGTGGGGCTTGTCCTTGCAAAAAGTGGAGTCCTTAAGGGCCTAGCATACTGAAGAGGGCACTCCCAGAAAGACTGTATAAAGCTTTGAAGCATAGCACACCTTGTAAAATCATTACAGCATGTAACTAGTTAAACCTACCAGGATGTGCTCATAATTAAGCTCATTATAACCACAAGGTTATCAATGTAACCTTAGTCATCTATTCCACTCATTCCTTTTGCCTGTCCCACAGTTTGATGCTCTTACTTGGTTTATTGTATATGTAGATTGTAAACTCTTTAGGGAACATATCTATCAACTTTGTGTGGTAAGTGCCTTGCACACATTTGAATGGTCAGAAACAGTAAGTTTTAACCATTTGAAGCGAAACAATGCCCATTGTGTACAAACAGATTTATACACCAACCAAATTCACTTCTCTTTTAAGCAGGTAGAACTCCATTGATGTCAGTGGAGTTCTGCCTGTTAAAGCTAGCAATTAATTTGGCCCACCATGGCCAGGTGTGAATAGAGATGGATTAAATTTTACCACACTTATACAAACGTATCTAGGCAACTTTTATTTTCTCTCTTCCTTTTTCAGGTACAGAAAGGCATCAAAGAGCCCCATCACAGGCAAAAAGCTGAAGAATGATAAAGACCTCTCTTACTTTTATTAATATTCTAATCTCTCTTTCTGCATTGAAAATCCTACCTACATTTTAATACTGAGTTGATGGACTTCATTTACTGATGTTACTTCCATGGCTTTAGGAAAATTTACACTGGATTTTATTCTACTTAACTGACTCTGTGATCCTGGAGAGTTTGTTTACCTGTCTTATTGGTCTCAATACTAGTAGGAAGACAGGTAACTTCTGGTTTTGTTTGACACGGTTGGTTGTCCATACAGCTTTATCTGTTCCCTCTCCTTATGCAAGGTATACATGTTTTTTATACATTCCTTTTATTTTTCCCTGTTGGAAAAATTAAAATATTCTATTAGTCCTTCATGGCATCTGGTTCAAATTCAGTGAAAAGGGAAGGAAAGATAAGCCTGATTTATAGGGAATACCAATGGCTTTCTTTTGGCTGTGAAACTTAGCTCTGCCCATGTGATGCCATTTAAAGCGCAAAATGACTAACCATGTGTGAAAAGTAATGTATATTTATTCCCTTCATACCTGTTCTTAAAATCCAAGGCAATCTATTTTTTACAAAGCTCTTTGTATTTAATTTGTGTTTGTTTTATATTTTTAATTTCAAAATATATTGTTTTATAGAGCAATGATTATTTTGTACAGTCATTTAAATGGTTCTACTCTCTAGTAATAAACACATAGCATATATTCTGGCACCCCAAAATATCCCTCTGTGATATCATAATTAGATAGTAGAGACCTACAGTGAAAAAGGGATTTGGGAGAAGAGCTCCAAAAAGACTGGAAAGAATAAAGAGGGCTCTTAAAATATCTCCAGGTAACCACAGCTGGCTGGCCCCCATGCTGTACATATTGACATTATGAGGTCTGAAACCTCTAGTCTGACAGCTGACATTATTCATGCTGGTCCTAATATCTTTATAGCCCAAGTCCTTTTGGCTTCAGCTGGCAACTTTGTGGTTCCCCATGGCCCTTTTCCCAAGTCCACTGTTGAGAGCCCTTCTCTAGCATCTCCTACAAGTCTTTTTCCGTCTTCCAATTAGTCCCTGGTCTTCACATACTAAGAGCAATCTACCTCTTTTATAGACCCCAAAGCCCCCTAATTCCTTGATCATGTTATCTCTAGACTCTCAGTCCCTCCTGGAAAATTACGCTTCCCAGAATGCCTGCTCTTAAAGGGTCCAATAGCTATAATTGACATAAGACCCCCAAGGGAGAGTGCCTTGTTCAGTATTGCCAACCCAAGCTGTCAAAAATCATGTAAGGTGCCAGAAAAATCATGAGTGGCTTAAAAATCATAAGGTTTTTTAAATAAATATAATACCTTGTGGGCTATTTTTACTTTCTTTCTGGTTTTGGAGCCTTTAGGGTGCACTTGGGTCATGCTTTAAGATTTTCTCCATAACTTATGAGGGCTAGAAACTTTTTATTTGAAAGAAAGTGAAGAGTCTCATGTAATCTTTTGGTTCCAGCAGCTGGACCTTTGAGGAAAAAAAGCACCAAATATTGCAAAACTTGCAAAAAAACTGTGAGAGTTGCCAATCCTCCCTGACAGTGACATTTTATTCTCACATGAATCACAGCATTTGAAACCCAAGCATTTCTCTGCCATAACTGGCTCCCACCACTGATCGTAAAACAAAAACTACAACTTTAATTGAAAATTGAGCCCAGCTACAGTCAAGGTGAGGGGAATGGTTCCAAGGTCACTGGTACCAGTGGAATGGTTATGAAGGGAGGGTCAGATATCTGTGCTATGAGAATATGAAGACATCAAGACATAACATTTGCCATATCAGACTGAGCTATAGAGAGATCAGTATAATTTAGATTATTGATCCTTGTATAACTAGACAGAAGGATTGGTTTTCTATGTTCCATGCTTTCACAGTACTGTGTAGCAATATAACGCATAAGCTCCGAAGTGACTTTTAACTTTCAAAAAGCAGATGAGTGAAGTGGTTAGTGAGTCCCACTATGCCTGAATAGGGGAGCAAGTCACCTAAATAGCCTGAAGAGGGGAAGAGGAATTTTCAGGCTGTCCTTTGAAATCACTGAATGTTGGCGGGAGAGTGACTGGTTGCTTCCATCCTTTCCCCTGAAGACGGTATCCAACACTGGATCAGAACCTCACCTGTGCTGAGTGTACCCTCTAAGCCACCTTTCTGCTCCCCTGATCCTGATTTGATTTAAAGCAGCCTATTTGGGGGAATCTTCAGCTATTCCTTTAGAGCTTCTTTCCAGCTGCTTTGTCTTGTCACAGCAACCCAAGAATCTGGCTGCAGGTCACTTTCCCCCTAGGATCTATCACCAGAAGTAAGCGGTTGAGGAATAAGGGATGGTGGGAAGAATTAAGGACCATATTGAGATCTTCTGTATCATTTGTTGAAAAACCTCACATCATTGGGCACAGAAACACTATTCTATTGGAACACTTCTCATCTCTTCCCTGGCTTGACTCTCATGGAAAAATCACTTCCTGCCATGAGTATACCTAGACCTTAATCCTTGTTTCCAGCTAAGCTACACTCTCTGTGAGACCGTAGGGTAGGAAGTCAGAAATTATACAAATTATGGCTCTCTGAAATGGCCCCCAAGCAAGCAGCCATTGTGGCAGATGAGGATTACCAAAATGAAACAAACTTTGGCAACATGTCTTTTTTGACATGCTCCCAGTACCCCAGTAGCTGCTTATGCTGATTCAGTGCTACCCAGTGATTCCCTTATACCTGGTGAAACTCCAGCTGGTCACTTTGGCCAGCACTAAAACTGGACAAGTACTGCATTAAGATTCAGGTTCAGGAATAACTTTTCTCTTTGATCACCTTCCCCTTCACTTTGATTTCCATGTTGAAGCAAAATAAATGAATTTGTAAACATTTTTGTAATTTTTTTCAGATCTAACTTTTCTACCATACAGTAACATTTATTTTTTATTGAGATCTTTGCTGTATTCTTTGAGTCAAGAAAACATGTCTTTGAAGGTAAACTGTGTCCTTGTGAAATCATAGTAACTAGAGAAAAATCACACAACTGCTCCCCAGAGCATGATCAACATGGAAACTAAAAAAGTTTTTCAAAGAAGGGTGGTGCCTCTTTGACAGTTATGGGCTGCAATGTTATGTCAGCTACTGTCTTGTACATAAATCATAAGACATTTGACTCTTTGCACCATTGCTTTGCAGCTGCTTTTACACCCTGTCACTGATGCTAGCATTAGAAATGCAGGATGGAGGTAAAAATTCCCACAGCTCATTGAATAGTATAATCGTCAACCTGCTTTTTTCACTTCATAGTTTTATTATTCCATAACCATTCATATATTTTTGCAAGCTTAATCAATCTTATTTCCCAGGACTTGAGACTGGCAGGGTTGACATTGTTGTCCATGCCAAGGACATGGGAATCCTTTGTTGTGTGGGGTTTTACAGATTACCATGGTAAATCTTAATTTTTTTCATACTGTGACCCAAAGTTGTAACAGAAAAAATATTTTGGACCCCCACCCATCTAGCCATAAAGAAAGGGAGAGTTGTCGTACTCTTTCCCACCCCCAAAATAGATGGATTAGCATATACCTAGATGTGCCTTGTCTCTGGGCTCACAGATTAAGTGGATATACTTAAAGTATTTTGATTCAAGTGCACTTTTACTGTATTTGAGCCCAAGAGGCAACAGAAGGATTACTCCACCCCAGATTTGTCCTGTCTGAAAATGGGACTTTGGTAAATAGACTATCTGGAGAGAGATGAGCTAACACTGGGTTCTGAACTCTCAGTCAGCTTCTTTGTGTGATGTAGGTGACTTATCAGCAATAAGATCATGGATGGTAAAGAATTTATTGATCAGAGATCTTGTATTGATCAGCATGAGGCTGGGGTACTAGTATTCATCTGATCTGGGTTTGTTTGAAATAGCTAGCTGTCTGCCCTAGGCTGGTTGTAGTTGTCTAGTGATCTTTTTTCCAGGCATTCTCTCTGTCCGTTTCTTTTTTTTATGATTTGTCTAGGAGAGGAAGGCAAGTGGGTGGTCAGTCTAATTGGTAGTGGGGGAATCATGTGGTTTACCAGATAACTGGACAGTGACATGAGTGCCCATCTGTCCAGGGGAGTAAGTAAAAACAAGTTGTTGGTTTTGGGATGCATTGGATACCCAAAATATGGAAAGTGTGCTTGAAACCCATCCATGTTGTGCTGTTGTTCTGTTGTGGCAAAGCTCCATTCCTTGATATGCCATTGCATCCCAGCAGAGTAGCATCTTTCCAGACAAAACGCAAAGGTTTTTGTTTTCATTTTTAGTTGTTTATTTTTATTGAGATCTTATAGTGTATTAGTAGTGCTTTTCTCCTGTTTTAAGATGTATATTAGAATCATAGGGTTAGAAGGGACTGCGAGTGTCATCTAGTCTAACCACCTGCCAAGATGCAGGATTTGTTGTGTCTAAACCATCCAAGACAGCTGGCGATCCAGCCTCCTTTTGAACACCTCCAGTGAAGAAGCTTCCATGACCTCCAGAGGCAGTCAGTTCCACTGTCCTACTGTTCTTACAGTTATGAAGTTTTTCCTGGGATTTCATCCTAATCTGCTATGTTGTAGTTTGAACCTATTGCCTCTTGTCCTGCTCTTTGTGGCAAAAGAGAACAACTTTTCTCCATGTTTTTTATGGCAGCCTTTCAAGTATATGAAGACTGCTATCATATCCCCATCTCCTCTTTTCCAAACTAAACAAAGCCAGTTCCTTCAGCCTTTGCTCATATGGCTTGCATTCCATTCCTTTGGTCATCTTTGTCACTTGCCTCTGGATCCTTTCCAGTGTCTCTACATCCTTTCAAAACATTGGTGACCAGAATTGAACACAATACTCTAGCTGAGGCCTAACAAGTGCTGAATAGAGCAATACTATCACCTCCCGTGACTTGCACGCTATCCCTCTGTTAATGCAACCTAAAATTGCATTTGCTTTTTTTGCAACAGCATCGCATTGCTGACTCATGTTGAGGTTGTGATCCACCACAGCTTCCAGATCCTTCTTAGCAGTGCTGATGCCAAGCCAGTTTCCCCCATTCTGTATTTGTGCATTTGTTTTTTCTTCCCTAAGTGCAATATCTTACATTTGTCTTTGTTGAATTTCATTTTGTTTTCTATAACCATGTTCCCCAATAGAACAAGAAGTAACGGTCTCAAGTTGAAGTGGGGGAGATCTAGGTTGGATATCAGAAAACATTGTTTCACTAGGAGGGTGGTGAAGCACTGGAATGGGTTACCTAGGGAGGTGGTGGAATCTCCATCCTTAGAGGCTTTTAAGGCCCAGCTTGACAAAGCCCGGGCTGGGATGATTTAGTGGATGTTGGTCCTGCTTTGAGTAGGGGGTTGGACTAGATGACCTCCTGAGGTCACCCTGATATTCTATGATTCTATGATCAAGATCCCTCGGAATTTTAGTTCTATCCTCCAAAGTTTTGGCAACTCCTCCCATCTTTGTGTCATTTGCCATCTTGATCAGCATGCTCTCTATACCTACATCCAGGTTATTAATAAAGATGTTAAACAGCGGACCCAGAACAGATTCCTGTGGAACCCCACTTGAGACCTCCCTCCAATCCAACATCATTCCATTCATAGTTACTCTTTGTTTGTGGTTGTTTAACCAATTATGTATCCACTTAATGGTAGTTCTGTCAAGCCTGCGTTTCTCCAGCTTACTTATCAGAATGTCATGCGAACTGTGTCAAAAGTCTTGCTGAAGTCCAAGTATATTATGTCCACTGCATTCCCCTATCCACCAAATCAGTTACCCTGTCAAAGAAGAAAATCAAGCTGGTTTGGCATGATTTGTTCTTGGTAAATCCATGCTGGCTGCTAGTGATTACCCCTTAATCATCCAGGTACTCACAAATTGAATGTTTTGTATA
Organism: Dermochelys coriacea; assembly: GCF_009764565.3. Taxonomy (NCBI): domain Eukaryota; kingdom Metazoa; phylum Chordata; order Testudines; family Dermochelyidae; genus Dermochelys; species Dermochelys coriacea. The sequence goes on from NC_050069.1 coordinate 59,863,582, forward strand.
TTGCTCTAGTAGGGTCCCGGGCATCGAAGTCAGGCTGATTGGTCTATAGATTTCCGGATCCTCCTTTCCCCCCTTTTAAAGATAGTCACTATGTTAGCCCTCCTCCCATCTGCTGGGATCTCTCCTATCATCCATGAATCTGTAAAGATTATTGCCAGTAGTGCTGAGATTTCTTCAGCTAATTCCTTCAGTACCCTCAGGTAAATAGCGTCCAGCCACTTGGTCAGAAGATTTCTGCTGTGTTCTTTGCTTATCCAGATCTCATCCCTTCTCCTTTATTGTCTACGGTAACTTCACTAGTTGTCCGGTCACATGTTATTTTTTGTAAGACTGAAGCAAAGTAGGCATTGAGCAGCTCTGTCTTCCTGTCACCTTCTATTACCAGAAAGAAAAGGAGTACTTGTGGCACCTTAGAGACTAACAAATTTATTAGAGCATAAGCTTTCGTGAGCTACAGCTCACTTCATCGGATGCATTTGGTGGAAAAAACAGAGGAGAGATTTATATACACACACACAGAGAACATGAAACAATGGGTTTATCATACACACTGTAAGGAGAGTGATCACTTAAGATAAGCCATCACCAGCAGCAGGGGGGGAAAGGAGGAAAACCTTTCATGGTGACAAGCAAGGTAGGCTAATTCCAGCAGTTAACAAGAATATCAGAGGAACAGTGAGGGGTGGGGTGGGAGGGAGAAATACCATGGGGAAATAGTTTTACTTTGTGTAATGACTCATCCATTCCCAGTCTCTATTCAAGCCTAAATTAATTGTATCCAGTTTGCAAATTAATTCCAATTCAGCAGTCTCTCGTTGGAGTCTGTTTTTGAAGCTTTTTTGTTGAAGGATAGCCACTCTTAGGTATGTGATCGAGTGACCAGAGAGATTGAAGTGTTCTCCAACTGGTTTTTGAATGTTATAATTCTTGACGTCTGATTTGTGTCCATTCATTCTTTTACGTAGAGACTGTCCAGTTTGGCCAATGTACATGGCAGAGGGGCATTGCTGGCACATGATGGCATATATCACATTGGTAGATGCGCAGGTGAACGAGCCTCTGATAGTGTGGCTGATGTGATTAGGCCCTATGATGGTATCCTCTGAATAGATATGTGGACAGAGTTGGCAACGGGCTTTGTTACAAGGATAGGTTCCTGGGTTAGTGGTACCAGCTCACCTTCTCCACTGAGCAGTGGACCCGCACCATCCTTGATCTTTCTTTTTTTTGTCTGACATATTTGAAGAACCCCTTCTTGTTGTCTCTAACATTTCTTGCCAGCTGTAGCTCATGCTTTTCCTTGGTCTTCCTGATTTGGTCCCTATACGCTCATGCAAGCTGACATGTTGGACAAATTACATTTTTAGTTAATTTATCTCTAAGCATCTTGTGGCCTTTGGACATGTGCTATATATTAAAATTTTTATTACAGCCATTAATACTTTCACCAATAGGTTTAGAGCTGTTTTGTTCCCCAATCCTTGATACACATCCAGGCTTTGCAGATTTTCTCTGATGGTATCTCTACTAGCCTAACAAAGCACACCCTCCCATTCCTACCCTCACTACTCAATTTCGAAACCATCCCAAACAAGAGAAGGGACAGGTCTTTGATACATAGCATCTATTTGCCACAGTTATCCATCTTGTGATAAGGTAAACACAAGATGATGTCCTGCTTTCTCTGGGTAAAATTATTCACAGTAGATATTATGTTTTCTGCCATGAAAGGAAAACTGTTTAAAACAAAAGGAGAAGTCTAATTGGAAAGATTTTTATATAGTTGTGTTTAAAGTTTTTGATCTAGCATTGTGATGTCAGCTTGGGTTAAACCTTTAAGATCAAAAATGGATATAGTAGGGATAGTCCATCATGGGGAATGTGGTTTCCAGAAACCTGTAAGGTTAATCTAAATTATCTTGGAGATTAGCCCTGAGACAGTGAACGGTTCCACAAACATCACTGCTGCTGTCCTGAGCAGTGATATGATATGTCTAGCTTTAGCTAGCATTTTCAGGGAGACTAATCCAGAAAACTCTAGTGAGGTGAAGACATCACTTTATAGGTGAAGCTGTCACTCTCCTGTGGTGAATTATGGGGCTGGACTGGCAATGGAATAGTAGCATGTAAGTTGCTGGTCAAGCTCCTCTAAGACTATCATTTCAAGCAACATGTTCTGAAATTTGAAAACCCTTTAAGATAGAATCTACCATTTTAACCTGAAGTATCTAAAGAAACTTGTTTTATTTTAGGAGACAAGGAGGCTTTTTCCCCCTTACATTTCTATCTATCTTTATTTCTGTCAATCTTTAACTGACTTGGTTTATTCATTATATTTGTTATTCAACTACTCTCTGCTTTTTTCATGAAAGGATGCTCATGAAGCATTACAGCATTCACTGTACATTACTAAATAAACAGATTCTAAAATACCTATTATTTTGACTTGAAAAAGTTCAGTGGGCTATAGGTCACATGTCAGGCTACTATTTTGTCACAGAAGTCTGGGTGGTGATGGAAATCATGAATTTGAACAAAGTCTGTGAAATCTTGGAAATGGCTGTAAAAACATATTTGATTATCCCCCAAATTGAGTGACATTGCGATATGGTGCAAGGGTGGCAGTGCCTCTCAGGTTTGGCCCATCCACCCCTTTGTCTCCATCTATGGAGGGGCAGACGGGCCAAACCTGAGTGGAGTTGTGACTCTATCCACCAGGTCACAACACCTGGAACAGGACAGGAACCACCACTGTGGGGTGAGTGCAGGTTGGGCTTACTTGCCAAAACTGCCCACCCCTGGACCTCATCTTTCAGCACTAAACTCTTGTGTATGTTGATGTAGCAAACACTACCTTATTTGATGACCTTTCTGTGACCAATCATTTTTCTCCTGTACTTCGGCCATGAGATTTACTAAAATTTCTGTGCCAAAATCATAGCCTTAATCATATGTAATACAAGGCCTAATTCTGGAATATTTTTTTAGAACTGTCTCATAAGCTGTGTACACTGTGTATGCAAATACCTAGGCCCTTGTTTTGTAAGTGTCTGCTTCGGTCTGGAGCCCCATTGGTTCCAACAGTGCTCCAGAAACATAGAATCATAGAAATATAGGGCTGGAAGGGACCTTGAGAAGTCATCAAGTCCAGCCCCCTGCACTGAGGCAGGACCAAGTAAACTTAGACCACCCCTGACAGTTGTTTGTCCAGCCTGTTCTTGAAAATTTCCAGTGATAGGGATTCTACAACCTCCTTTGGAATCCTATTCCAGAGCTTAACTATCCTTATAGTTGGAAAGTTTTTCCTAATATCTAACCTAAATCTCCCTTCCTGCAGATGATGCCCATTACTTCTTGTCTTCCCTTGTCACATACAAAACTCCTGTTAATACATCCCAGCATTTTGTTAGGTTTTTTTGCAACTGAATCATATTGTTGACACATATTCAGTTTGTGATCCGCTTTAAGCCCCCAATCTTTTCAGCAGTACTACTGCCTAACCAGTTATCCCATCATGTAGTTGTGCATTTGTTTTTTCCTTCCTAAGTATAGTACTCAGACCAATCCTCCAATTTGTTGAAGTAAATTTGAACTCTAATCTTGTCTTCCAAAGTGCTTGCAACTCCTTCCAGCTTGGTATTATCAGTAAATTTTATAAGCATACTCTCCATTCCATTATCCAAGTCATTAATGAAAATATTGAATAGTACCAGACCCAGAACTGACCCTATGGAATACCACTAGATACATTCTCCCAGTTTGAGAGCAAACCATTGATACCTACTCTTTGAGTATGGTCTTTTAACCAGTTGTGCATTTTCTGTACAGTAACTTCATCTCACCGCATTTCTCTAGTTTGCTTATGACAAAGTCATATAGGTCTGCGTCAAAAGCCTTACTGAAATCAAGATATATCACTTCTGTTGATTCCCCCCAACCCTCTCACCAGGCCAATAATCTTGTCAAAGAAAGTTGGTTTTGCATAATTTGTTCTTGACAAATCCATACTTGCTGTTCCTTATAATCCTGTTATCTTCTAGGTGTTTACAAATTTATTGTTTAATAATTTGTTTCCGTATCTTTCTAGGCATTGAAGTTAAGCTCATTTGTCTATAATTTCCTTGTTTCCCTTATTAAACATACATATTATGTTTGCTCTTCTCCTGTCCTCTGGGAACTCACATGACCTCCAAGAGTTCACAAAGATAATTCCTAATGATTCTGTGATGGCTTCAGCTAATTCCTTAAGTACCCTAGGATGAATTTTATCAGGCCCTACCAACTTGAATACATCCAATTTATCTAAATATTCTTGAACCTGTTCTATCCCTGTTTTGGCTTGCACTCCTTCCTCCTTGTTAATACGAATTGGGCTGAGTATCTGGTCACCAATCATCTTTTTAGTGAAGACTGATGCAAAATTGGTATTAAACATCCCAGATTTCTTAGTGTCAACAGTTATTAGCTCTCCTTCCCTGCTAAGTAGATGACCTACACTTTCCTGCATCTTTCTCTTGCTCCTAAAGTATTCAAAGAACCTCTTCCTATTGATTTTTATGTATCTTTCTAGGTGTAACATATTTTGTGTCTTAGCGTTTCTGATTTTGTCCCTACATGTGTATGCTGTTCTTTTGTACTCCTCCTTAGCAATTTGTCCATGTGTCCACTTTTTGCAGGATTCATGTTTGATTTCAGGTAATTAAGGAGCTCCAGAGGGAGCCATATTGGCCTCCTACTATTCTTTCTGCCTTTTCTTCACATTGGGATAGTTTGCATTTGTGCCTGTAATAGTGTCTCCTTAAGAAAATGCCAGCTCTTCTGAACTCTTTTTTCCCTTAGATTTTCTTCCAATGGGACCTTATCTACCTGTTCTCTGAATTTGTTAAAGACTGCATTTTTGAAGTCCATTGTCCTTATTCTGCTGCTCTCACTCCTTCCTTTCCTTAGAATAATGAAATCTATCATTTCATGATCACTTTCATCCAAATTGTGTTCCACCTTCAAATTCACTACCCATTTCTCCCTGTTGGTCAGAATCAAGTCTAAAAAGGCTGTTCTCCTGGTTACTTCCTCTATTTTATGAAACAAAAAATTGTCCCTGGTACATTCCAAGAACTTTTTGGAAATGTGTTTTGCTGCATTATTTTTCCAACAGATGTCTGGGTAATTAAAGTCCCCCATTACTACCACGTCTTGTGTTTTGGATGTGTCTTTTATTTGTTCTAGAAATGCCTCATCCATCTCCTCTTCCTGATTTGGAGTTGACTGCTACCATGACAATACCCCTAATATTTAACCCTTTTATCTTTACCCAGAGACTTTCAACGGATCTGCCTCTCATCTCATTCTGGCTCTCAGAACAAGTGTATATATTCTTGATGCATCATGCAACACCTCCTCCCTTTTTATCCTGCCTGTCCTTCCTGAACTAGCTCAACCCTTCTATACCAATATTCCAGTATATGAAACATGTAAGAGCTCCCTTGCACAGATCCCACTGCAGAATCAGAACCCTAGATAGGATAGTGGTCTCATGAGCAGTAAGAAGACAAGGTTCAAAACAAATACAGACATATTAAAGTACTTTTTGGTCAAATTACAGAATCAGCACAAGAAAATGTAGTGAACTCACTATATCTACAGGTTTCAGAATAGTAGCCGTGTTAGTCTGTATTCGCAAAAAGAAAAAGAGTACTTGTGGCACCTTAGAGACAAACAAATTTATTTGAGCATAAGCTTTCGTGAGCTACAGCTCACTTCATCGGATGCATTCAGTGGAAAATACAGTGGGGACATTTATACACATAGAGAACACGAAACAATGGGTGTTACCATACACACTGTAACCAGAGTGATCACTTAAGGTGAGTTATTGAGATGATGCATTGGAGAGGTTTTAGTTGGGGGCTGAAGGTGACAGCTAGTGGCGTTCTGTTATTTTGTTTGTTGGGCCTGTCTTGTAGTAGGTTACCTCCTTTTGTTTTCACTATATCTAGTCTTTAATAATGCATTTTGAGCAATACAAAATGAAATCTTATTTCAAAAATCTTGCTCTCAAGCATGAGTACTGTCTCACAGACTGAAAATTGGTGGTGTGATGTATTGCATAGGGTAATATTATATATCAAATCATCAGGTAGGTGAAAAATCCCCAGTTGGCCTGTCAAGGCTTCATTCCAAGGCTTCACTCCAAGCCAAACCAAGGTTTGGTTTTACTTAATAACTTTATTATTTAGTGGAAGAAGGCATAAGTGGTTCATTAATTAAAAATATGGGTATGCTAAATTATAAGAAGACGCAAATCTGATTGGGGTTAAAGAACTTAATTCAAAGGACCTAGAGAGTTTCAAAATATAGGCAAATGGTAACAAACAGTGATTCTAGAATTCTGTAAGACTAGTCAACAGTCCTTGTTTGAAAAATAGAAAGAAATAAGTGTAAGAGTAGAGGGAGGAAATGTACTTATTAGCCAGGCATATGTGCATATTAACAGTGTCTTATCATTACCCCTCTGTGACAGGGTGTACCAGGCATTTGCTGCTCCATGCCTGAGACCCTGCTGCCTTGGTGCACACTGCCCTAGAAAGAAGCCCTTTAATAGAAAAATGGCAGAGTTTGGACCTCCAAGCATTGCCCAGATAGGCCTCCCAGGGTGAGCTGCTGGTGGAAACAGTAAGACATAGTCCTCCAGCAGCTCAAAGGGCTGGGAGCAGGCACAGGCCAATCAGGGCTCAGCAGACCAGATAAAAAGGGTTGGCTGCTTCTATCACATGGCAATTCTGGGTTAAGCCAGGAGAGGGGAGGGAGAATCCTCCATCTACCTTAGCCAAAGAAGCTTTTTGTTTAGGTCAGTGTGAAACTTTTGATTTATTTTGTGGCGTATAAGGCAGCAATACTGAGTTAGATATTAATTGAATTACTGAAAATTAGGTGAGCTCACCTGGCAAGACACTCATGGGATCAGACAGGTCTTTGACAATCTCCTAAAGCCAGTTAATGTAAAATAAGAACAATTTCACTTTATTGCTGCTGCTGTTTCTGCTGGCTCTGCTACACACACATACAACTCTCTACCTTTGCCATTTTCTAAGGACACACTCTAAATTAAGTCTTTACTGAGATTCTAAAAAGTTTGGAAACATTTTTTTCTTCCGAATTTCTGTTCACTCCTGAAACGGCCAAAATACCACAAAAAACAGTATCCCCGATAATGTCTCGTCAAACCTGGTGGCTGATCTTTGTGACTTTGTCCTCAAGCACATTTGGGGACAATATATACCTTCAGCGGCACTGCTAAGGGTACCCGCATGGCCCCACAGTATGCCAACATTTTTATGGCTGACTTAGAACAACGCTTCCTTAGCTCTCGTCCCCTAACATCCCTACTCTACTTGCACTACATTGATGACATCTTCATCATCTGGACCCATGGAAAAGAAGCCCTTGAGGAATTCCACCAGGATTTCAACAATTTCCAACCCACTATCAACCTCAGCCTAGACCAATCCACACAAGCAGTCCATTTCCTGGACACTACTATGCTAATAAGCAATGGTCACATAAACACCACCCTATATCAGAAACCTGCTGACCTTTATTCCTATCTACATGCCTCCAGCTTTCATCCAGACCACACCACACGATCCATTGTCTACAGCCAAGCTCTACAATATAACCACATTTGCTCCAACCCCTCAGACAGAGACAAACACCTACAAGATCTCTATCAAGCATTCTTACAACTACAATACCCACGTGCTGAAGTGAAGAAACAGATTGACAGAGCCAGAAGATTACCCAGAAGTCACCTACTACAGGACAGGCCCAACAAAGAAAATAACAGAACGCCACTAGCTGTCACCTTCAGCCCCCAACTAAAACCTCTCCAGCGCATCAAAGATTTACAACCTATCCTGAAAAATGATCCCTCACTCTCACAGATCTTGGGAGACACACCAGTCCTCTCTTACAGACAGCCCTCCAACCTGAAGCAAATACTCTCCAGCAACCACACACCACATAACAAAAACACTAACCCAGGAACCTATCCTTGCAACAAAGCCCGATGCCAACTCTGTTCACAGATTTATTCAAGGACACCATCATAGGACCTAATCACATTAGCCACACCATCAGGGGCTCGTTCACCTGCACATCTACCAATGTGATATATGCCATCATGTGCCAGCAATGCCACTCTGCCATTTACATTGGCCAAACCGGACAGTCTCTATGCAAAAGAATAAATGGACACAAATCTGACATCAGGAATCATAACATTCAAAAACCGGTAGGAGAACTCTTCAACCTCTCTGGCCACTCAATAAAAGATTTAAGGGTGGAATTTTGCAACAGAAAAGCTTCAAAAACAGACTCCAAGGAGAAACTGCTGAGCTTGAATTAATATGCAAACTAGATACCATTAACTTGGGTGTGAATAGAGACTGGGAGTGGCTGGGTCATTACACATATTGAATCTATTTCCCTAAGTTAAATATCCTCACACCTTCTTGTCAACTGTCTAAATGGACCATCTTGATTATCTCTACAAAAGTTTTTTTCTTCTGCTGATAATAGCTCATCTTAACTAATAGCCTCTCACAGTTTGTATGGCAACTTCCAACTTATCTGTATATATATATATCTTCTTACTATATGTTCCATTCTATGCATCCGATGAAGTGGACTGTAGCCCACGAAAACTTATGCTCTAATAAATTTGTTAGTCTCTAAGGTGCCACAAGTACTCCTGTTCTTTTTACAAAAAAAGCTGTTTGAGAGATTTCTAGTCCAGTACTGCAGACTCAAAAACTTTCGGTATGTTGGATACATTTCAGATAAACATCCAAACAGCTGAAAGTAGAGAAGCCCAAACTAAAAGCTTGAATCTGAAGGCTCCTACTGTTCAGAGATATTTGGATGCATATCTGAATTTCACAGCTAGCCACCTCTTTGTATTGGAGTGAATTAAAAGAAATGTCCAAATAACCTTGACATTTGAGGAGTCTGGATCTGGATCCTAATTTGAACTTTGTGTCTTAGGTCCTTCTCTAGTTAGATAGTTATCCAAACTGAACGTGAAACCCAAACCTTGTTAAAATCAAAGACCCAAACTGATACTTTTGGCACTAGCTATAATCTCATGTGAAAGCCTGATCATGACAGATTTCACAGCTAAAATCATTCAGATAACAGTTTGGATACTTTATTTTTACTGGTGAATTCAGTGGCTGTGGCAGCTGTGTGCAGGTAGACCAGGATTTTCAAAAGTGACCAGCACTTTTGGGTTCCCAATTTGAGATCCCTTAAAGAGGCCTGATTTTCTGAAAGTGTTGAGCATGAAAATCAGGTTCTTTTGGGATGCCTCAATTTGAGCACCGCTCACTTTTGAAATTTTCTTCTGTAAAGGTATAAATATTACCAGATATCAGAAAAAACAGCCACATAGGATATTTTTATATAAGAAATATAGAAAATGATTCACATTTATGGGGAGTATTCATTTCCACATAATGTGAATGTTCATAAACAATATCTATGTGGTCTTAAAATTAAAAAAAATCATTCCCTCACTTGGCTAGGAGTTAGTTGGCACTAACTAATTTTAACAGCTTTTGAAAATAATAAATATAGTGTTAAAAATATAACATGCCTGCAGACTAAAGGCTACCATACTTCCCAGTTTAGATTAATTGAATATGGAATTGGCTGTGATGAACACTCATTCAAAATGAAAATACAGGTGGATGCAGCAAATAGCACCGTCAAGGTCACTTGAGGAAGCATTATACAAAATCTTACTATTAAAAGCTGACATGGTTCACTCAAACTTCTCAAACATGAAGAAAGCTAGTAACACACACTTGTAGCAATGCTTGACCTTTAAGCTGGTGTACTGCATGTATATAAACTGCTGAGTTAGAAAACTGTCAGATAAAATATAGAGATGAGATAATAGCTGAGAGATAATGTTAAATGGGCTCCTAGTACGCTAAAACTATCAGGTTTCTCTGAAATGGCATGTGACCTCACTGAAGTATCAATTTCTTTTGTATGCACAGTGTTTGTTTTACAGAGTTAGGCGTAGGTGTACTGCCATCTGCTGGCAGCTTCCTTGTGGAGTCCGCTTCTGTTTCTATCGGCCATGTCCCAACGACAGATATTTCTTCTGATTTAGGAATTATGCCTTCCAAGAGAATTAGAACTGCCCTGAATTACAACAGAAGTTTCAATACTTGGTCATTTCTTAGATGTAGAAACTTCCAGTCCTTTCTTCTTCACTAAGCTGATACAAATATTAAAGGCCTCACTTCTGGTTAGAAATACTACAATAAAATGCAGTTTCTAGAAGAACTCCAAAAAAGAAGGCAGGAAATAGACAGGCTCAGTGTACAAAAACTTGTAGTTTGTGTCAATTTCTTGTCTCAATTTTGGGACCGTTTCGGAATATTGCAGCATTAACTACTACAGAATCAATATCAGCTCACAGATTGAAAATCAAATTTACTAAAGCTCCTATCATGTTGGCAGCTTGGAACGGCCAGAGCCCTGCACCCTTACCAAGGTCCTTCCAAAATTGGGGCCTTGGCTTATTTGCAAACAGTGAATGTGAACAAATTACTCCATTGCCGTTGCACAATGGGCACCCCACCCCCCCACCCCAACGAGGTGAAGAAGTGGTTTTACATGCTTCTGTCCTTGGTGACGTCTATGCACAGTGCTGATGATTCATCCTTAACTCTAAAGTTGGTAGAATTACTGTTTTTTTATTTTATTTATGTATTATTATTTTATTTCATACTGTTAAAACATGCTCATGCAATGCCCATGTACAATCTTTATAAAAATACATTGTCATAAATAAAATTGATTAGCCCAAATAAAGAACAAAGGCTAAAAAGAACAAAGGCTGAAATGATCTCTCTCAAAACTAAATCCTCCTAACACCCTCCCTAGCCACAAAAGAAAAACAAATGAGAAAAGAGAAGCCTCTCAGCATGAACTGATGATCAATCAGTTTGGGTTCTGGCAAACAAGAATGTCGGAGCTGATTGGGATGTATATTCCCTAGTGCTATATATCCAATGAAGAGGTAGCCCTGGAGCCGGATAGTCACCATACATCAATCACAGCCCAGTGCCTGATATTGCTCACATTAATATCAATGGTAAAACTCCCATTGTGTTAAATATGGAAAGGATGTAGGCCTATGATGCTGGTAAAATGGTATGAACCTTGAAGATGGGAAGAGACTGCATTCGGGGACTGAATATTTTGCAGGTCTCATCACATGTAAACAGATAACAATGAAACAGGGAGAAAATACCAAATTATAGACTGGCAATGTTTAACCAGAATTAAAGCTCTCTGAAAATAAAACTGCATTTTGGATGTGACTTTTAAAGTGGCCTTAACGGAGTCTCCTCACTTTTTCTACCAACAACTTTTCAGTTGTAGCTAGTTGTGGGACAAGTTGAGGACAGATAGATGTCTGCCTATCTAATCTGTGTGTAACCCCAGGTAGTTTGAGATCTGCAGGCACTTACTGCAGCTACAGAGACTTGCACCTGCAATACTGTGGCTGAATTTACTTGTGGGCACAAGCTACAAGTGCAAAAAAACAGTATGAATTTTAAAACTCAGCCTGTTTGGGACTGAAAACAAAAATTGTTGTCTTTGGTTTGTTTATAATTAGTTCAGCAGGCCAGCTGGCCTACAATCTAACAAAGTATCAAGAGGAAATCCAATATAGGTTATGCTCTGCTAATGAGCACTGAGAGATTAGTTAAAAGAGTTTTATCTAATCTATATTCTTAATGCAAAGGACTTAAACTACATTATTTGTATTTGATAAGTGGCACTCTTCTCAGAATCAGTATTGCACCAATGTTGCAGTACAGTGCTAAAGAGCATTGCAATATTCAGGGGGTTACTAGTATTTCCTCTGGCTCTCTGCCCTTCACAACACTTCTTCAGGGCGTTCCCTAAGTAGAGACACTGAGCAGAAAGATAATGTAGTCTTACTGGTTCTATGTAATCTCTTGAGGCTGGCGGAGGGAACAGCACAGTCAGCGTTGTCCCAGTCCCACCCACTCCATGCTGAGTTCCCACCATCTTCTCCCACCCCAGCAGATCTTGACCCAGGAATGGTGCTGGAGGGGGAGGTAGTGCAGTGGAAATAGAGACAAGCCCTTATTTTCCCTCTTTTAGCGCAGAGCAGTGGAGAGCTATGCACAGATCTCTTTGGCTTATTGGGTCACGTTCATTAAAGCTCCACTCTAGTAGGAGTGCTGACTGGAACTACTCCGTGCATAAGGTGAGGCATGTGCATCAGAGCTGGCAGGATAGGAACCTAAAAAATTTGAAACAAAGGATTATATTAAATAACATCAAGGCTCTGATTTAGTCCCCAAAAGCCAATAAGACAGTCAGTCTGTCCTTATCTCACCCTGTTTGCCTAGGTATTTCAGGGCTCTCAAGCCTGACACTCAGGGAGCCTGATCCTTCACTCCTTGCTCAAGCAATGCTCCCATTGACTCCCTCTGGAGTGCTGCCTGAGCAAGAAGTATGGGAATATGGCGCCAGGTGTGCTGCACTACCCAATCAGAAGCGGGTAAGTAATGATTACTGAAATTCTGAATGGTCTCTTCCTCATGGTTTTAAAGTGATCATGAATTTCAGTCCCCAGCTCTCACTACTGATGCTCCTTCCACCCCTATTCCCACCACACACATTCCCTGTTTAGTTGATTTACCATTTTCTTCTCTTTGGAGAGGGATTCTCTTTGGTAAAATAGATCTCATGTTCTGGTCCTTTGAATTTTTCAAAGGGCACCAGCCCTGAGACACTGTATTATAACGATATGTCAGTTTGTCCTCATTTGGTATGAAATAGTGTTAAGAATTTGATAACCCATTCAGAAATGAGCCCACAATGGCATGAGGTGATGTGTTTATGTGAAAGAATATTTGTACTAGATACCTGATTTTTATGATCAGTCCCAATAGATTATTATCAAACTAAAGTAAACCTCTTAAATGCTCAATTTGTGTGTGTGTAGATGAAGTTGTGCAGAAAAACCTCAGGAGAGAATGAAGTTTACGAGATTCTAAGCGAGCTGTGTTTATATAACTGGTTGGAAATTAAACAAAGGGTTGTTCACGCCTCATTCTGTACCCACTGTCATCCCTAACAAGCAGCTTAGAACGTTGTTTAGGATTCCATAGTTCATAAGGCTGTAACTACACAACTTGAGACCTATCAACTAATCTGAATACTAATTTCATTTAAAAACAGATGTCATGATTTGTACATGATAAACATTCTGATCGTGAAATATACTAGGTTGGGAGTTTCTAAAATTGCTAAACAGTAATGGGCTAAAGCAGTGCTTCTCAAGCTTTCTAGACTATTATACCCCTTTCAGGAGTATGATTTGTCTTGTGTATCCCCCAAGTTTCACCTCACTTGAAAACTACTTGCTTACAAAATCAGACATAAAAATGCAAAGGTGTCATAGCACACTATTACAGAAAAATTGCTTAGTTTCTCATTTTTACCATATAATTACAAAAAAACCCAAATTGGAATATAAATATTGTACTTACATTTCAGTGTATAATATATAGAGCAGTATAAACAAGTCATTATGTGTATAAAATTTTAGTTTGTACTGTCTTCACTAGTACTTTTATGTAGCCTGTTGTAAAACTAGGCAAATAGCTAGATGAGTTGATGTAACCCCTGGAAGACCTCTGTGTCTCCTTTGAGATACGTGTACCCCGGTTGAGAATCACCAGTCTAGAGCAGTCTTAATTTCTGTGAAACAAGTGTGGATTAGTCCCATCCTGCTCTGTCACAATGAGGCTGATTCACAAGGGCAAATTTCAGACTTTATAGACCCTGTGTTTTCCATACCTTAGGAGTTGAGGCAGATATCTTCCTGTTTCCTCCCTCAGCATTTCTTTTAGATCTGACTCTACAACATGGACTATGCACTAAGTAACTGAACACAAATCAGCATGTGCATTGTTTTGTTCAGATGCAGCCATATGGTAATTCTGACAATTGATAAGCAGTCTAATTAACACAACTAGGTTTTGATGTTTTGAGAATCCCAAAATGTGTGTACTATATTCATCCTTTCTTTTCTTCTCTAGTTTTGATTGGATGGATCATATGTGACTAGCATGAAAAAAAGTATTACATTTATAGCCTATATACCTGAAGAGCAATATTAAGACCCTTCCCTCTACTGCTTATGCTTTACTCATCAACCTTTTAAATCCTGTTAAGTTTGACCCAAGGAGACCACTTCCTGTGATTGCTTCATGCCTATAAATGGACAGACTTGCTTTATGCAACACTAAATATTGTGGAACACAGTGGGCCAAATTCTCAATTTGTGTCTGCAAAATTCACAGCCATAATTGAATTGTGGGCATAAAATGCAGGCATAATGCAATTACAGACTCACATCTGGGTACTTGTGTCCCTAATTACATGATTGCTGGTGCAAATTGTTTCTGGAAAAGGATGGCTTAGATTCAGCCTTTAGAAAATTTGGCCCGGTTTGCCCCTCTGCCCTCCTGATTTTATTTTATTTTTTTCAAAATTCTGTTTTAAGATAGGTAGCAAAAGGAACTATTTGAAGGAAACTTTTAAATTTTTTTATATGTAGGATTTAAGGTTAAGGCGCTTGAGAAATTCTGCTAGTTTTGTGTCTGATCCTGAACGCCTTACTCAGACAAAACACTATAAGCTGTAGTTAGATGTCTAAATGCTATCAGGCTGTTCCTTAAATTGTGAGCTCATCAGGGCAGGGACCATATCAAGCTTTATGCTTGTACAGCACCTAGCACAATGGGATTGCAGTCCTGATTGGTGCTGCATCTGAGCACTATTCTAAGATAAGTTATTAACAATATGTTCCACTTATAATTAATTAAATGGAGACCAGGAAGAGGCTCCTTTTAAAAATTTGGTGGTGTATTCATGTAGTTATATATTGTGCACATATTTGTTTACCTATATATTGTTATCTCAGAGGTAAAAAAGCATTATTAAATCACTCCAATTTCATTGCTCTTAAATGTGGTAAAACTTTTGATTTCAGCACTACAAAAGTGACTTTTTAACCATTCAGATTGGATCCTGTGCAAATCAACTGATCTAAGATTTCTTTAGAGAGGCTGAAGTTTGATGTCACTGTGTCCTCCTCAAAAAGGGCCCAGTCTTGCATTCCTAACTCAGACAAAACTCCCACCAACTGAGACAATGAGATTAGATATGGAATACTACTTGTCACTCATAGATACCAACATATAGGTAAATATATATATACATATACCTATGCCAGGTTGATTGATACTCATAGATACCAACATATAGGTAAATATATATATACATATACCTATGCCAGGTTGATTGACTCTTGTAAAGTGTGTGTGTATGCATGTATGCACATATGCACACTTACAATAGTTAACCAAACCTGGGTCTGGATCCAAAATTTGTAGCTGATCCTTCTTTCTATAATGGGCCAACCCAAAGCACCAGACGCCATGTCTTTAAAGCCTGGATCCTAATCCAAATTTTGTGGCACAAGCCTACTCCTACTTCTTTTCAGGGAACCTATTCATCAGTGATGCTGACATTTTCCTGGACCTTATTTCAGCTGCCAGAGATTTTGGGGTTTGTTTGTTTGTTTGTTTTTTTGCCTTTTATAAGTCTAATTGCCATTCATGTGAGGCCCAAGGAACGAAAAGTCTTCTCTGCTTTAAAATTAGCAGCTGTGACTGCCAAAGTGACATGCAGAAACATTCTGAGGGGCAGCAAAGAAGCTTAGTGTGGGTTTCCAAGGACACACAACAAAGAGTGCTGACTTTTTCAACTTAACAAATGCGGTTTTCCAAAATATGTCTTCCTCTTATTCCTATGGGGCTGCAACGAACAGAAATAACGCAAGCAGTCCTTAGACTTAACCGCTTGATTTCCATTTTGGTGAACTTTCCTCTCTCTTTCTTACAGCACTGCATGGGTTTTGCCTGCATGTTTTGAGTATCGGCTCCTCCACTAATAAAATTTTACAAGTGATTCTGAAAATAAACAATACTTATGCTTATTCCTTTTTGCAACTCATGAAATAAATATTCCATCAAAGAGGCTTTTAAGTTTCACAGTGGCAGTTCTCAAATGACTTGCGCGGTATCATGTTCAAAACCAGTGCAAAGTCCAATTTTGCAGTAGATTCACTCAATCACAGTTACTAATCAAATTAGTACTGCTTTTATGTCTGACAAATTTTAAAAGTTGGGGGTCATTAAAGAACTTGCATAAAGTAAGAGAGCCTGTGGTGCTGGATTGTGCTTTTCTAGATAGCCATTTCTGTCTTTGAAACAGGTTAATCAAATACTTTAAAAATTTACATACATTAAGTTATTCTTTTAGAGCCCAAATCAGCAAAGCAATTATAGCCCTCTATGTTCAGCAAAGCACTTAAGTACATACTTAAACATGTGCTTAAAGTAAAGTAAGGACGTTGTTGAATCTGAGCCTTCAGCACAAATCCTGCTGATACCTACGTTGCAAAGGCATGCTGGCAGGATGCTGGAAAATTCATTGTGTACTGCAGGAACTCCATGGGGGACACATGGTGAGGTGCCCTTTGTTACTATTATAAATACAAGTATTATGATGGTTACTATGAGCTGGAGACTTTAACATTCATGCTTGGGGTTCTGAGTATGCCCCCTTAAGTTCATGGTGCTTTGACTGGTACATTAGCTAACCCTCTCTCTTAGCATTTGGTTGAGTGTTGAAGTCTGCTGCATGGCCAAAGGGCAGAGCCTACAATCCACACTCTTCCCCTCCCCCTCATGCAAGATGTAGCCGTTAGCATCTGAATCCCAACATTTCATATTATTTCTTCTCAAATGAGTCAGTTGGTCCAAAACATTAATAAAAAAAATTTCAGGATTAGAATCAGCTTCCATGTTCTCACTTACATTGACCTCAGGAAGGATGAATGTGCATATCCCAGGATGGCCCTAAAACTGTATGAGCCAAATTTTGACCTGTTTCTCCTAAGTATCTTACTCCACAGAAGTCAATGGAGTTACTCCAAATTTACACTGCTGTAAATAAGAGCAGAAGTTTATAGTAAGTTTATATAGTAAGTTTTCCCCGACCAGGAAAAGCGAGAAGCCTGCTGCTTGCCATGAGCTAGGATTCATGATGTGACGGAGGGACTGCCGAGACTCATCAAGCCCTTGGATTGCTACCCCTTCCTACTTCTCCATATGGGCACCAATGATATTGACAAGAATGACCTTGAGTGGATCACTGCAAACTACGTGGCTCTGGGAAGAAGGATAAAGGAGTTTGAAGCGCAAGTGGTGTTCTCGTCCGTCCTCCCTGTGGAAGGAAAAGGCCTGGGTAGAGACCGTTGAATCGTGGAAGTCAACGAATGGCTATGCAGGTGGTGTCGGAGATAAGGCTTTGGATTCTTTGACCATGGGATGATGTTCCAAGAAGGAGGAGTGCTAGGCAGAGACAGGCTCCACCTAACGAAGAGAGGGAAGAGCATCTTCGCAAGCAGACTGGCTAACATACTGAGGAGGGCTTTAAACTCGGTTCATCGGGGGCAGGAGACCAAAGCCCTGAGGTAAGTGGGGAAGTGGGATACCGGGAGGAAGCACGAGCAGGAGAGCACAAGAGGGGAGGGCCCCTGCCTCATACTGAGAAAGCGGGATGATGAGCGAGTTATCTTAAGTGCCTATACACAAATTCAAGAAGCCTGGGAAACAAGCAGGGAGAACTGGAAGTCCTGGCACAGGCAAGGAATTATGATGTGATTGGAATAACAGAGACTTGGTGGAATAACTCACATGAGTGGAGTACTGTCATGGATGGATATAAACTGTTCAGGAAGGACAGGCAGGGCAGAAAAGGTGGGGGAGTTGCATTGTATGTAAGAGAGCAGTATGACTGCTCAGAGCTCCGGTATGAAACTGCAGAAAAACCTGAGAGTCTCTGGATTAAGTTTAGGAGCATGTATAACAAGGGTGATGTTGTGGTGGGAGTCTGCTATAGACCACCAGACCAGGGGGATGAGGTGGACGAGGCTTTCTTCCGGCAACTTACGGAAGTTACTAGATCACAGGCCCTGGTTCTCATGGGAGACTTCAATCACCCTGATATCTGCAGGGAGTGCAATACAGCGGTGCACAGACAATCCAAGTTTTTGGAAAGTGTAGGGGACAATTTCCTGGTGCAAGTGCTGGAGGAACCAACTAGGGGCAGAGCTCTTCTTGACCTGCTGCTCACAAACCGGGAAGAATTAGTAGGGGAAGCAAAAGTGGATGGGAACCTGGGAGGCAGTGACCGTGATCAAGTTCAGGATCCTGACCCAAGGAAGAAAGGAGAGCAGCAGAATACGGACCCTGGACTACAGAAAAGCAGACTTTGACTCCCTCAGGGAACTGATGGGCAGGATCCCCTGGGGGAATAACATGAGGGGGAAAGGAGTCCAGGAGAGCTGGCTGTATTTTAAAGAATCCTTATTGAGGTTACAGGGACAAACCATCCCGATGTGTAGAAAGAATAGCAAATATGGCAGGTGACCAGCTTGGCTTAACAGTGAAATCCTTGCTGATTTTAAACACAAAAAAGAAACTTACAAGAAGTGGAAGCTTGGACAAATGGCCAGGGAGGAGTAAAAAAATATTGCTCAGGCATGCAGGAGTGAAATCAGGAAGGCCAAATCACACTTGGAGTTGCAGCTAGCAAGAGATGTTAAGAGTAACAAGAAGGGTTTCTTCTTTAGCAACAAGAAGAAAGTCAAGGAAAGTGTGGGCCCCTTACTGAATGAGGGAGGCAACCTAGTGACAGAGGATGTGGAAAAAGCTAATGTACTCAATGCTTTTTTTGCCTCTGTTTTCACAAAGGTCAGCTCCCAGACTATTGCACTGGGCAGCACAGCATGGGGAGGAGACGACCAGCCCTCTGTGGAGAAAGAAGTGGTTTGGGACTATTTAGAAAAGCCGGACGAGCACAAGTCCGTGGGGCCGGATACACTGCATCTGAGAGTGCTAAAGGAATTGGAGGATGTGATTGCAGAGCCATTGGCCATTATCTTTGAAAACTTCTGGCAATCGGGGGAGGTCCCGGATGATTGGAAAAAGGCTAATGTAGTGCCCATCTTTAAAAAAGGGAAGAAGGAGGATCCTGGGAACTACAGGCCAGTCAGCCTCAGCTCAGTCCCTGGAAAAATCATGGAGCAGGTCCTCAAGCAATCAATTCCAAAGCACTTAGAGGAGAGGAAAGTGATCAGGAAGAATCAGTATGAATTCACCAAGGACAAGTCATGCCTGACTAATCTAATTGCCTTCTATGACGAGATAACTGGCTCTGTGGATGAGGGGAAAGCAGTGGACGTGTTATGCCTTGACTTTAGCAAAGTTTTGATATGGTTTCCCACAGTATTCTTGCCAGCAAGTTAAAGAAGTATGAGTTGGATGGATGGACTGTAAGGTGGATAGAAAGCTGGCTAGATTGTCAGGCTCAATGGGTAGTGATCAATGGCTCCATGTCTAGCTGGCAGCCAGTATCAAGCCCCAAGGGTAGGTCCTGGGGATGGTTTTGTTCAATATCTTCATTAATGAACTGGAGGATGGCGTGGACTGTACCCTCAGCAAGTTTGCAGATGACACTAAACTGGGAGGAGTGGTAGATACACTAGAGGGTAGGGATAGGATACAGAGGGACTTAGACAAGTTAGAGGATTGGGCCAAAAGAAATCTGATGAGGTTCAACAAGGACAAGTGCAGAGTCCTGCACTTAGGATGGAAGAATCCCATGCACCGCTACAGACTAGAGACCGAATGGCTAAGCAGCAGTTCTGCAGAAAAGAACCTAGGGGTTACAGTGGATGAGAAGCTGGATATGAGTCAACAGCATGCCCTTGTTGCCAAGAAAGCTAACGACATTTTGAGCTGTATAAGTAGGGGCATTGGCAGCAGATCGAGGGATGTGTTCCCCCTCTATTCGACTCCTCATCTGGAGTAGTGTGTCCAGTTTTGGGCCCTACACTACAAGAAAGATGTGGAAAAATTGTAAAACATCCAGCGGAGGGCAACAAAAATGATTAGGGGACTGGAACACATGACTTATGAGAAGAGGCTGAGGGAACTGGGATTGTTTAGTCTGCAGAAGAGAAGAATGAGTGGGGATTTGATTCCTGCTTTCAACTACCTGAAAGGGGGTTCCAAAGAGGATGGATCTAGACTGTTCTCAGTGGTACCAGATGACAGAACAAGGAGTAATGGTCTCAAGCTGCAGTGGGGGAGGTTTAGGTTGGATGTTAGGACGAACTTTTTCATTAGGAGGGTGGTGAAGTACTGGAATGGGTTACTTAGGGAGGTGGTGGAATCTCCTTCTTTTGTGGTTTTTAAGGTCAGGCTTGACAAAGCCCTGACCGGGATGATTTAGTTGGGGATTGGTCCTGCTTTGAGCAGGGGGTTGGACTAGATGACCCCCTGAGGTCCCTTCCAACTCTGATATTCTATGACTCTATATATTACACTACATAGAAGACTGGTTATGCTGTAAAGAGCTTATCAGATCTTCAGCCTTACACACATAACATTACATTTGATTAGTGGTCAAGCTGCGGCATAAACTGAAAAAAGTCATTTCAGCTCTTTAAGTAAATCTGTGAAACTATATAAGATGCCTTATTTTGATGCCAGGAACATATCTCCATATAAATCAGCTATTCTCATAATTTAAACAAGAAAACTGCTTGAATCATTTGTACCACTAAAAGTACACTGCACCAGTGTCCTACGTTATGTGGTCACTATAGGGAAAACCTTTCCTCTCAAAATTGTTAGTGACTGGAGGACCATGGACATAGCAAAATCGATTGTGTGTGACAGAGGAAGGAGGCAGGGGCAAGATGAGAGGGCAGAAGATTTGGTTTGACATTGCAGAGCCACTAGTTAGTCTCTCCTGGAATTGTGGAAACAGGGGGAGGGACAAGGTAGCAGCTGCAGGGGCTACTGCAGTGGGACTCCTGAAGCTACCTTAGGGTATGTCTACACAGCAATAACACACCTATGTTTTGATTATTATTATTATGATTACATATGATTAGTATCTGATTATTATGACACCATGTCAGCTGACTTGGGCTCTCAAAGTCCTAGAGCCCAAGCTCCAGCCTGAGCCCAGCTGGCTACACTGCAGTTTTATAGCTCTGCAGCCTGAGCCATATCGCCCCAAGTCAGCTGATGTGGGTCGGCTGCAAATATTGTATTGCAGTGTTGACATACCTTTTGTGGCTCTGGTTGGCTCAATGTGTGTGTGGGAAAAGGTCTGTAGTCCTGGAGTGAGGGCACAGAGAAAATTCTAGCCCCAGAAGGAAGTTATGCCTAATCTGTTCTTGAAATCAGTAATTTCAAATAGACTGTCAGTGAAAGACGCCGTTGCTAATTCACCATGGACTCTGATTTCTGCACCTGGTCCCACTGTCTTCTGACCACAAAACATATGTATAAGTAAACCTTTACACAGTGATTAAAATAACCTATACACTATATTTAAGCAGATCTGAGGGAAGAGGAGTCCTTAACAGCTTTAAAAAGCCATTTTTAAAAAAAAATGCAACAAATATGTCAAGTGATTTCAATAGAAACTAATGTACCAGAATGTAAAAAAACCCCTAAAACAAAACAAAGAAAACACACCCTGCATTATGCATATTCTCTGCAAAAACCAGCCTTATGAGAAAGCTAATGTGGCACTGTTAGCAAGCCAAGAGTCAGGAAATGACCAAGTTAAGTTTGCCATAACTTGAATTCTGACCCCTTGTGTGTATTGTATTGTATTGCATAATCTTTGACTACATGAGCACGTGCCATGTCTTAAACATTAGAGTATAACAGCATACAAGTTTTCTAAAACTTTAACCCACATACGTAGCATCCTGTGGAACTGTGTCCTGGTCTGTGTATACCAGGCAAACAGACTAAGAAAGCCTAACTTTTTGAAAGAGAAAAGATGGAAATAAAGAAGAAACATTTTTTTTAAAAAGGCTTCATTTTCCAAGGCGGCACCTAAATGAATTGGTATGTTTGGAAATGTAGGCCTCTGTCCTTTTTTATAAAGACTGAATATATAAGGAGGTCTGTCCTACAATGTGTAAAGAACAGTATCTGATTATTATGATTTTATGAATAATAGTTGCTGATGTTTCTGTCGCTCCCAATCTATGTATTATTTTTAGCAATTATGGGAAATTGATTTGACTATTTGCTACTGTTACAATTATGTTAAATAACCAAAATGTATAAATATACCCTAATCAACAGATCATTCATAAAGTTAGTGAGCTTAAAAATGAGAATATGAAGGCTGCTACTGAAAGAAGATTGCTTCTATGAAAACACTGTTGAAAAAATAATATATACAGTATGTATACATCCGGAAAGACCAGCCAATGAAATTAGTGCCTAGCAAGGTTTTGGCATTTATAAATAATGGTAATGATTCATTTAATATGTAGCCCAGATTAGACAAATGTTTTCTTTTACAGCAGATTAAGTCCTCCTCAATGCTACTCATTAAAAGATTAAACCAGTTACAGGAATACCCAAAAACAAACATGAAGGATTAATAAACCGTTTTTAAAGGACAACTCATTAAGAATGAAATTCACCCCTACTTTGGATACTCAGATCAAGTTCCCCTGGACCATTAAACCCCTTTGTAAGGCTATGCATATGGCTGTCTGTGTCAGATATATAGTGAGTGTAGCATAATACTAGCCCCAAAGAAGCCAGTATGTAAGGAGGTTTGTGATGGGGTGAATAGACCCCAGTGGATGAGGGAGGGGCCAGAGAGGCCCGGGTGGCAGGGCTAGTACCACCTAGCAGCCCCATCAATCATGCATGATAGGGAGGATGCCTTTAAAAGAGAGAAAGTTGCAGTCAGTGGTGAGGGGCAGATGACGGTGACTCCTGAAGCCGTGGAGAGAATTCTTAGGCAGGAAATCTTCACCCCAATCCTGAGTAGAGTCTTAGGGTAAGACAGACAGTTTGAGCCTGTCTCAGAGACCCAGCCAGAGTGACTTCCCCAAACCCATTGCACTGGGGCCAGACTGTGGGCAGCACTATATACTCACCACCCACCCCCATTGCTCAGACTGAAAGGAGGGAATATTCCTGAATGGATGGGGGGTTTGTGACTTTCATTTTGATCACCCAGCTAGAGAGAGACTTAAAGAGGCCCACAAAGGGCAGACCCCACCTCTGCAAAGAGTAGGGAAGTGGGAACTGGGTTGTGATCACTAAGTGTAGCTAACTGAGCGTGGTCAGGCTCCCCCCACCCACTGAGGAAGGAACCTCCACGGACTTTGTTACAGGGTGGTTGGGGGTCAGGCTGGGGAATGGGGTAATGATTGTATGGATTCAGTAGCCTAGAAGGTTTATGTTGGGACAAGGAGTGGCAGTCTCTACAGTTTCTGTTTATGGAAGGGCAGCCCGGGAGATCTGCCCATGAGTTGGGTGTAAAACTTAGTTCCTCTAGCCCCCATGGAGATTTCTGCACTGAACCCAGTTTGCTTCAGACTTTGCAGGAGTGGATACATTTAGCCTCTAAATAAATAACAGAGCTGGAAGTATGTGTTTCTTGCTCCATAAGGTAAACAGGGGCTTTGAATGCAGAGGAGATAGTAAGCTTAAACCCTACAGGAGCAGAGGGCTGCCTCTCATCACTCAGCAATGACCCCTCAAACAGTTTAACTTTTTAAGTGCTAGTTTACTGCTACTGACAATGCCTCATATGTCTAAACTCTTGGAATGCTACCAATGCCAATATGTGTGTTTGCCTCCTATCCTCCCCTCTCTTTTTGACTCTCCTCTTCTTTCTTTTGTCAAGGGAAAGAAGTAGTAGACACTCACCACCTGTAAGACCCATTGTGAAGAGGCCTTACCTCTATGTGCATTGGGCTCTCCAACCTCCTGCTCATGCTTCCCACCTAATTCACCAATCAGTCCTGTCCCTGACATTCCCATTGTGGCCTTCCTTCCTGATGGCCCCCTCAACTCCCTTCCTTCAGGTACTTATCCTCCAACTGCCCTCTTCTGTTGCTAGTGCTTTCTCTACTGAGCCTCCAGTCAGTGGTCTTCCTGCTTCTCCCATGCTGTTGCCCTAGAACTTTATTGACATGAGATATTACACTGTATTCTCAAGGTACATGCAACATAATTTGAAATACAAACAGTGTAGTATTTGAAGTATAGATTTTAATTTACGTATTTGCCAGAGGCTTTTAAGAAATGACAAGCTGCAATATATCTTAAGCTATTTCTGTTGTTTCTCTCATTTTCCTTAATGTCATAGATTTTTTTCTTCTTTACCTTTTAAAAACAAAAATAATTCTGTTAATGTCAGAAAATGTTTCTCCCTGATCTTGTGTGTTGTACAACAGAGTACATGATGCTGCTAAACTGATTTCTTCTCTCCTCAGACACACAACAAAACCTGTCCTCTTTTGGAGCTTGATCTGTGACCTTCAGAATCAGTGACCAGATCTCTGCAAGTCTTACACACATGAGATATCCTGTCTCATACAATTCTTCCTACTGAAGTCGAAGAGACTACTTAGGTGAGAAAGGTTTTGCAGGATCAGGCCCTAGGCCTTTGGCATCTTCTGTATCTAAGTGGCGGTTACTAACGCTTGGAGCAGAGCTGCCTGTGTTCAGAATTGTCCACTATTGTGAGGTGATTTGTTTAGGGAAAAGATGCCCGTTCTAGGATCTACAACAATTTGTTTTGCTGCTTTATCTGCTCTCTCCAGTAGTCAGTATGTTGGCTCGCTAGGGTTCACTTGAGCTCTTCGAGCACTTCCCCTTATGGTTCAAATTGCATGTCAGTATTTGATAGTCCTGCATGGTCTGTTGGCAGGTTTGCAGATTCAGTTATTTAAGGCCTGATCCTTCTTTCATTGTAGTCAGTCACAAAACTTCTATTATTCATAGATTCATAGATACTAAGGTCAGAAGGGACCACTCTGATCATCTAGTCCGACCTCCTGCACAGCGCAGGCCACAGAATGTCACCCACCACTCCTATGAAAAACCTCACCCATGTCTGAGCTATTGAAGTCCTCAAATCATGGTTCAAAACTTCAAGGAGCAGAGAAGCCTCCCTCCAGTCAACCATGCCCCATGCTACAGAGGAAGGCAAAAAAACCTCCAGGGCCTCTCCAATCTGCCCTGGAGGAAAACTCCCTCCCGACCCCAAACATGGCAATCAGCCAAACCCTGAGCACATGGGCAAGATTCACCAGCCAGATACCCAGGAAAGAGTTTTCTATAGTAAATCAGATCCCATCCATCTAATATCCCATCTCAGGGGATTTGGCCTATTTACCCTGAATATTTAATGATCAATTACTTACCAAAATCCCATTATCCCATCATACCATCTCCTCCATAAACGTATCGAGTAGAATCTTAAAACCAGATAGATCTTTTGCCCCCACTGCTTCCCTTGGAAGGTTATTCCAAAACTTCACTCCTCTGATGGTTAAAAACCTTCGTCTGATTTCAAGTCTAAACTTCCTGGTGGCCAGTTTATACCCATTTGTTCTTGTGTCCACATTGGTGCTGAGCTTAAATAATTCCTCTCCCTCTCCTATATTTATCCCTCTGATATATTTATAGAGAGCAATCATATCTCCCCTCAACCTTCTTTTAGTTAGGCTAAACAAGCCAAGCTCCTTAAGTCTCCTTTCATAAGACAAAAAGAAAAGGAGTACTTGTGGCACCTTAGAGACTAACAAATTTATTAGAGCATAAGCTTTCGTGAGCTACAGCTCACTTCATCGTGAGCTGTAGCTCACGAAAGCTTATGCTCTAATAAATTTGTTAGTCTCTAAGGTGCCACAAGTACTCCTTTTCTTTTTGCGAATACAGACTAACACGGCTGCTACTCTGAAACCTTTCATAAGACAAGTTTTCCATTCCTCGGCTCATCCTAGTAGCCCTTCTCTGTACCTGCTCCAGTTTGAATTCATCCTTTTTAAACATGGGAGACCAGAACTGCACACAGTATTCTAGGTGAGGTCTCACCAGTGCCTTGTATAACGGTACTAAAACCTCCTTATCCCTACTGGAAATGCCTCTCCTGATGCATCCCAAAACCGCATTAGCTTTTTTCACAGCCGTATCACATTGGCAGCTCATAGTCATCCTATGATCAACCAATACTCCAAGGTCCTTCTCCTCTTCCGTTACTTCTAATTGATGCGTCCCCAACTTATAACTAAAATTCTTGTTATTAATCCCTAAATGCATAACCTTACACTTCTCACTATTAAATTTCATCCTATTACTATTACTCCAGTTTACAAGGTCATCCAGATCCTCCTGTATAATATCCCGATCCTTCTCCGAATTGGCAATACCTCCCAGCTTTGTATCATCTGCAAACTTTATTAGCACACTCCCACTTTTTGTGCCAAGGTCAGTAACAAAAAGATTAAATAAGATTGGTCCCAAAACCGATCCCTGAGGAACTCCACTGGTAACCTCCCTCCAACCTGACAGTTCGCCTTTCAGTAGGACCCGTTGCAGTCTCCCCTTTAACCAATTCCTTATCCACCTTCTGATGTTCATATTGATCCCCATCTTCTCCAATTTAACTAATAATTCCCCATGTGGCACGGTATCAAATGCCTTACTGAAATCTAGGTAAATTAGATCCACTGCATTTCCTTTATCTAAAAAATCTGTTACTTTTTCAAAAAAGGAGATTAGGTTGGTTTGGCATGATCTACCTTTTGTAAAACCATGTTGTATTTTGTCCTATTTACCATTGACTTCAATGTCCTTAACTAATTTCTCCTTCAAAATTTTTTCCAGGACCTTGCATACTACAGATGTCAAACTAACTGGCCTGTAGTTACCCGGATCACTTTTTTTTCCTTTCTTAAAAATAGGAACTATATTAGCAATTCTCCAATCATTCGGTACTATTCCTGAGTTTACAGATTCATTAAAAATTCTTGCTAATGGGCTTGCAATTTCAGGTGCCAATTCCTTTAATATTCTTGGATGAAGATTATCTGGGCCCCCCGATTTAGTCCCATTAAGCTGTTTCAGTTTCGCTTCTACCTCTGATATGGTAATATCTACCTCTATATCCTCCTTCCCATTTGTCATGCTACCATTATCCCCAAGATCCTCTTTAGCCTTATTAAAGACTGAGGCAAAGTATTTGTTTAGATATTGGGCCATGCCTAGATTATCTTTAACCTCTGCTCCATCCTCAGTTATTAACTTCACTCGGACAGGAATCTACAAATTAAGTCACTTTCTTTGGCCTGCTTTAGATATTTAAAGGATTAGATTGTGGCAAGAAGACATTCAAATAATATTGAGCTATTTTTAAAATTATGACTTTATTGCCTCAGAGATTCTTTGTACAGACTGGCTTGATAATTCAGATTTTCATGTGAAGGATACAGCTGCAGATTCAGAATTTAAGATCAATTTTTCACGGCTAGGCCACCAGGATCTGTGAGCCCTACAGTAGCAGCATACTTGTCCTCTTATGAGTGGAGGAGAGAAGTATCTCCCCTGTTGCTGTTACTGACCCCCTCTGGCCAATAAATGGTTGTTAGGCTCAAGAAGGAGTTCTATCAGGCTCTCAATCTGAAAATTATTAGTCTTAACTGTACAGCTTCTAAAGAGAGAAAACAGAAGCTATAGACTTCCTAATGTATACTTGTGCTAAACGAGTGATGACCAATTGCATTATTTGTTTCTTATCAGAGTCCACAGTGCATATGAACAAATAAGTTATTTCCAGTAAGCCTTTGGCTACAATAAAATGTTTTAAATACTGAGTCATTGTTGGCAGATTTCCTTATTTACAGCAGTAAAATTCTTTGTGTGTGTAGGTCACTGCAAACCACTAAGTGATTCTCCCACCCAATGATAATTAAGAGTTGTTAAAGAGAAAGAAATGAACTTTAGAGGAAACATCCACTGGCAGGCAAATATTTATTTATTTTATAATTTAGGGATATTTAAACACAAGTATGGTGGGGAAGGGGGATAGAATTGATATCAGAGGTGACTGATAATTGTTTGTGGAGTCTTTTGCCTTTAGGTCAGCACTTGTAATCTAGCCTAGGTAATGGGTTGTGTCCAGAAGTTGTTACTAGCTGATGGTCTGTGAGTGGCCGATGTATAATAAACTGGCATTCTAACCCGGTCAGTGTTAAATGGCACCTTTTGGACAGTATGAGTCTGAGCCCCCCAGTGAAGCCATTCTGGTGGGCGCCCCAGCTCAGTGTGCAACTTCTTTCTCCACACATATGCCACATATAGCGAATTGGCAGTGGGAATTTGCGGAAATAAGTGACATGCACAGAACTATGTTTAGCTGTAGAGGGATTATGGGAAACATTGGATAGAGGGGGGAACCAGTGATGTGCTCCAATCAGGGTCACAATAAATGAGGAGATGACCTCTTTCTCCATGGGGCTGAAATATTCCCACTGAGTTCTCAGGCATCATGAAACAGCTCATACTACTACACCACATGACACTGGAGCATGAGCAGTACATATCACGTTAGCATTTCATCCCCTGACCTGGGAGTCCCCTGCCTACAGCATTGTCTGAACCAGTTCTAATGAGCATAAAGATTGAACGGCCCTCTCATCACTAGAAGTGGTCCTTTCGGAAAAGGGCTGATGAACATGTGTGGGATGGGGTGAGGAAAGGTACTGCCATTATCTGTGCTGTAGCTTTTTGGTGGATAAAGAGAGGAATTCAGTTTCCATAACTGTCAGCCTAGCATCTTTCACAAGCATAAAATTCACTGGATGGGAGAGGAATGTGAAGCTGAATCCCAAATTGGGCTGGCAAACTTACATTTTCCATCCTTTTTTTTACAGTCCTTCCTATAACAACCACACAGATGGATAATAATCTCCAAAATAGAGAGAAAATTCTTCAGAAACTGAGTTTGTGGAATTATTACCATGCAAAGGAAATATCATTTCATGTCCTAAGAGACTGGAAAAGCTTTTTAGTCATTCCTGTCAGAATGTGCTTCTAATGGAAACAGTTTTGCAACTGGAAACATTGCCTAAGTAATGACAATCAACTGCATAGTGAAAGTTAGAATTTACTGATTAATAGTTTATGTATGAAGTAGTTTAGTTGGCAGGCAATGGACTGAAAGTGACATGGAAGGATTAACAGCTTAAAAAGCAGTTCCCCCAGTTTCAGTTGTTCATGCAGCAAACAACACCCATCCCAGAACACCCACCGCACGCACCACAGCAATGCTGTTCTGTTTTCAGAACATCAACAGTGCACATTTGTTTATTTTTTGACATTTTTATTAAAAGTTAAAGCCTGCAGGGTTTAGTGCACCAAGAATAGCACTGATGGGGAAATGCTTTATCTTACACCTAAACTCCTAGCATACACATCTCAGATCATTTTAGGCACAGTGGGACAAATGTATTCCTGGTTTAGCTGAATCTGTTAGTTAAGAAAAAGTTAACATTACCTTGTGTTGCTATATTGTGTCACTTACAAAAGAATGCCAACATTTAAAGCCTAGTCTTTACTCAGGTGAGTAGCACTTAAATTAGGTGAGTTTTCCCATTGGTGAGTAGTGTGAGTATG
Organism: Dermochelys coriacea; assembly: GCF_009764565.3. Taxonomy (NCBI): domain Eukaryota; kingdom Metazoa; phylum Chordata; order Testudines; family Dermochelyidae; genus Dermochelys; species Dermochelys coriacea. The sequence goes on from NC_050069.1 coordinate 59,893,299, forward strand.
AGCTATTCAGTACCAGAGCTACATTTTTCACAGAACAGTGTAGCTGAGAAAAAAACATCTTTTTGCAGACATTTCCTCAGAATTGTTATATCACTTTTAAATGTTCAAAACACTATACAAACATTAACTAATTAATCCTCACAACACCTATTTCAGGAAGGTGAGTCAGTGTTATTTTTCCCAGAAGAGGAAAAATTGAGACGGGGAAGTGGCTTACCAAAGGGACCAGTGCCAGGATCAGATCTCAGTAATCTGCCCTCTTCATTATTTACCACTTTCCCAATTTTTGCATCACATGCAAACTTTATCAGTGATGATTTTATGTTTTCCACCAGGTCATTGATAAAAATATGAAATAGCATAGGGACAAGAATGGATCCCTGCAGGACTCCAAAGGTAATAAATCCACTCAGTGATGAGTCCCTGCTTACAGTTACATTTGGAGACCTACCAGTTAGCCAGTTTTTAATCCATTTAATATGTGCCATGTTAAATTATTATTATTTTAGTTTTTTTAATCAAAATGTTGGTAGCAACTCAAACACCTTACAGAACGCTAAGTATATTATGTCAACGCTTTATCAACCAAACTTGTATTCTCATCAAAACATGATATCAGGTTGGTTTGACAGGATCTATTTTCCATAAATGCATATTGATTGGCAGTAATTATATTACCCTCCTTTAATTCTTTATTAATTGAGTCCAGCTGCTCCATTATCTTTCCAGGGATCAGTGTCAGGCTGATAGACCTAGAATTACCCAGGCCATCCCATTTACCTTTTTTAAAATTGGCACAACATTAGCTTTCTTCCAGTCTTCCCCAGGACTCCAAGACTTATTGAAAATCAACATTAATGGTCCAGTGAGCTACTCAACCAGCCCTTTAAAAACTCTTGATTGCAACTTATCTGGACCTCCTGGTTTAAAAATGTCTGTTAATAGCTTCTGTTTATCACCACCATATGATAAAACTATATCATCTGTTTCTTCCCCAAATACAGAACAGAAATATTTACTGAACACTTCTGCCTTTTCACATTATTATTGTTAATTCTACCATTTCCATCTAGTAATGGACTAATACCATTGTTGGGATTCTTTTTATTCCTAATATATTTAAAAATCTCCTTCTTATTATCCTTAAATGCTGCTGGCCATAGCTTTCTCCTTGTGTCCTTTGTTTCCCTTATCAATAATTTCCTAACCTCTGATTTATATTCATTACTATGAACTTCCCCTTTCTTCCATTATACATTTATTTTATTTTTATAGCTGCCTTCACTTCACCTCTAAATCAGGTGAGTTTTTTTAACCAGCCCATCCTTCTTCCTCAATTGTGGGATTGTAGCTTTTTGGGCATCTACTAAGATTTTCTTAAATGAGTCCCAACTATCATTCACATTCATCTGATTAAATTCTTCCTCCCAGCTGATTTGGTTCATAATTGTTTTCATCATTATGAAATTGGCCCTATTAAAGCACCACATATACATATAATGTTGCTCTAGACTTCATTCTTCTTTACCCTTTTTAAATACGATCAGGTCATGATCACTTGTACCTAAGCTACTGTTAATTTTTAGTTCTGTGACTAGTTCCTCTTTATCTATTAGGAAAAGATCTAATAAAGAATCCCTGGGGTTGGTTGCAACACTTATTGAGTTAGGAAATTGTCATCTGTAACGTTTAGAAATTCCAAGGATGATTTAGTAGTGGCAGCATGAAACTCTAGCATAAGTCACCCAAATTGAAGTCTCCCATAATTATGAAGGGTTTTTTACTACACATTATAGGTGAGTGTGTAAGGAGGTGGTCTTTCTATTCCCTAGTGTGATTTGATGGTCTGTACCACACACCAAGTATCACCCTATCTCGTGTTTTATACTGTGCTTTTTGCTGTTAAAAATATCCAGACTACCACCAAATAAAAATTCTCTGAGGAGAACCATTAACTTGAAACCCACAAATTTTTGTCTTTTCATTTTTACAAATAACCCCTAATATTACCATAACAGAAATATATTTGGAAATATGTTTATTTTTAATTTATTTGCTTTCTTCTTTTAATGATATTTTGTGCGTGTTAGTTTCAATATATTGTTGATGGTTATTTGCATTTCATGTCTTGGGCATTAGCAGGAGTACATCAGTACATTGCTCTGCCTGCAGCAAAAATGCATGCTTTTTCTCTCAGACTCTGCAAAAGTGTGCTTACCAGTAATAACAACAGCAGAGCTGATTACTGAAAAGGCATCAGGCAGACCTCTTCACAAAAGAGAAAAAGGAGGGGAGAGAAAGGAATAGGTGGGGACTTGCCTAAGCATGTTTGGTGTTACTACCTTCAGTCTACCTGCTCTTCAATCCCTGGAAAAAGACCCTTATAAATAGCAGGGGAGCAGAAACAATGTTTCATATTTTAAAGGATTTTTTAACATTGTGTAAATTTAAAGGGTGCTAATTAACGGGTCCTCCCACTCAAAAACTTGATTTTTTTTAAAAAATCATAAATTTCAAAAAATTAAAGTTGTCAGTGTTTCTGGAAGTGAAACATAGAAATGTAGGACTGGAAGGGACCTCGATAGGTCATCTAGTCCTGTCCCCTGCACTAAGGCAGGACTATGTATTATCTAGAACATCCCTGACAAGTGCTTCTCTAACTTCTTATTAAAAACCTCCAGTGATGGAGATTCCACAACCTCTCTAGGCAATTTGTTCCAATGCTTAACTGCCCTTACAGTTAGAAGATTTTTTCCTAATGTCGAACCTAAATCTCCCTTCCTGCAATTTAAGCCTATTACTTCTTGTCCTGTTCTTAGTGGATAAGGAGAACACTTTATCACGCTTCTCTTTTTAACGACATTTTATGTACTTAAAGACTATTATCATGTCCCCCCTTAATCTTCTTGTCTCCAAACTAAATAAACCCAATTTTTTAAATCTTTCCTTGTAGGTCATGTTTTCTAGACCTTTAATCATTTGTGTTGTTCTTCTCTGGACTTTCTCCAACTTGTCCATATCATTCCCAAAGTGTGGAACCGAGTATTGGACACAATATTCCAGTTGAGGCCTTATCAGCACGGAGAAGAGTGGAAGAATTATTTCTCATTTCTTGCTTACAACACTCCTATTAATACATCCCAGAATGATATTCACTTGTTTTTGAAACAGGATACCATTCTTTACTCATATTAATTTGTAATCCACTATAATCTCCAGATCCTTTTCTGTAGTATTCCTTCCTAGGCAGTTGTTTCCCCTTTTGTATTTGTGCAATTGATTATTCCTTCCTAACTGTAGTTCTTTTCATTTTTCCTTACTGAGTTTCATCCTATTTAATTCAGACCATTTCTCCAGTTTGTCAAAATCATTCTGAAATCTAATCCTTTCGTCCGAAGCGCTTGCAGTGCCTCCTAGCTTGATATCATCCTCAAACTTTATAAGTTCACTTTCTGTGCCATTATTATCCAAAACATTTTGAAGATATTGAATAGAACGGGACTCAGAACAGATCCCTGTGGGATCCCTTTCGGTATGCTGTTGCACTCCATATGATTCTGTGAAAATATGCTAATGAGTGTGAATGTAACATAACTGGAATATGCTTCATGCAAAAGGTCTCTTGTAAGGTATCATTACAAAGTTTATAATTTACTGTGTGTGTTCATCCTATTTGTATGAATGCATCATTCTTGTACCTGAAACTAGCAATATAAAAAATATAACTCTGAGGTCCTATGTAGTTATGCAAAGTGTGGGCCATTAATGGTGGTTTAGAATCTTGATGGCTCCCATCAACTAGAACAACTGACTGTAGATCACTCTGTTTACTTGCAAGCCTTCCTGTAAGTCAGACTGGGAAGAATGAAGGCTTGGGGTCTCACAAGACATGTGACCATGTCACTTGGTACTGGAATCCATCTTTAACCTGGTGCTTTTCCATTTAGAAGGAGGGGTGGGGACCCAGAGAGACAAAAGATTCCCACCTTGTGCCAAAGCTATATAAGGAGGTAGAACAGAACAAAGAAGGTTTCAGTCATGAGAAATCCCCTAGGTATCACCTGAGCTGGAAAAAGGACCGTACCAGGGGAAAGGATTGGGCCCAGACTAGAAAGGACTCTAGTCTGTGAAAGGAGCTTATTGAACATCTCTGAGGGTGAGGTTTCATCTGTAACCAGTTTCTTACTGTATTAGGCTTAGACTTGTGTATTTTTGTTTTCTTTTGCTTGGTAATTTACTTTGTTCTGTCTGTTATTACTTGGAACTGATTACATCCTATTTTTTATATTTAATAAAATCACTTTTACTTATTAATTAACCCAGAGTAAGTAAGTTAATTCCTGGGGGAGCAAACAGCTGTGCATATCTCTCTATCAGTGTTATATCTATCTGGGCAGACAATTTATGAGTTTACCCTGTATACACTTTATACAGAATAAAATGGATTTATTTGGGGTTTGGATCCCATTGGGAGCTCGGTGTCTGGGAGCTAGAGACAGGAGCACTTCTTAAGTTGGTTTCAGTTAAGTCTGCAGCTTTTGGGGGATGTGGTTCAGACCTGGGTCTGCGTTGCAGCAGATTAGCGTGTCTGGCTTAACAAGACAGGGTACTGAAGTCCCAAGCTGCCAGGGAAAATAGGCTCAGAGGTAGTCTCAGCACATCTGGTGGCAGTCCCAAGGGGGTCTCTGTGACCCAACCCATCACAATGCCCTTCTAGCTTTATTGTGAACCATTGATGATTATTCTATAAGTAAGGTTTTCCAATTAGTTGTGCACCCACCTTATAGTAGGTTCATCTAGGCTATATTTATCTAGTTTGTTTATGAGAAGGTCATGTGAGACAATATCAAAAGCCTTACTAAAGTCCACAAGACTGTCAAAGAAGGATAGTAGGTTAGCTTGACATGATTTGTTCTTGAAAAAATCCATGTTGCCTGTTACTTATTGCCTTATTTTCTTCTAGGTACTTACATTCCTCTCATTAGACCCTGCCAGTTCAACAGAAAACACAGTAGAAAACCTGAAAACAGAACTTTGTTAGCTTACGTATTTTAAAATGATATGCACGTACTGTGATACCAGATCATAAATGGCCCAGTTCAGTAGCCTACACAAGTTCTGTTAAATGTGTCATTTAAGAAGTTATTTTTAAGGGTTTTTTCCCATGTGGGTTCAAACTACAGCATAGCAAATTTAAATTAAATCTCAGGAAAAACTTCCTAACTGTAAGAAGAGTAGGACAATGGAACAGACTGCCTCAGGAGGTCATGGAAGCTCCTTTACTGGAGGTTTTCTTGGATGGTTTAGACACAATAAATCCTGCATCTTGGCAGGGGGTTAGACTAGATGACTCTTGTTGTCCCTTCTAACCCTATGGTTCTCTGATTCTATGACAACATCCCTGCTACTCCAGCAGAGGGCTCAGTGTGGGATGTGGATGCATATTGACACACCTTCCTCTGATTGAGTGATAGGACAACCCTTTGCTCAGGGATGCGTGGTCTGGAACCTCCTTCCTCCTTAACTGGAGCCTCCTCTGGAGACTGAATGGCAGTGAGGAAAGGTAGTGGCAGCAGCAGGTGGGACAAGGGATCCCTCTCCTTCTCTGGCCGATGAGGGTGGCAGAGCTGGATGGGCCAGGAGTTGAGCTAATCAATATCTCTTGTCAAAACTTTTTTTTTTTTAGAAAATAACTTTTTGATCAATATTTTAATTTTCACCAAAAAAAGTTTGGTTGAAATTTTTCAATTTTAGATGAAAAGTTTTGAAACATTGAACGATTTCATTTAGATGGGGGGAGGAAGCACTTTCACTCACTCTTTTAAACCCTCCTCCACCACGTCTCTCCCCCAACCCCAGTGGAAAAAAGCAAAATTGGTAAGAGAGAGCTGTTTGTTTCTTCCAATGAAACAAAACAATATTTTGAAATATTTAAAAATTTTCATAAAAAACCCCACAAAAATGTGTCAGAAAATTTCAAATAAAACAATCTTCTAAATTTTATTTTCACTTTTTTGCAAAATATATGTACCTATATTTTTTTTACCAGCTTTAGCCATAGGCTCCCTTCCTTGTTCTTTGATGGTGCAAAAAGCTCACTGGTACTAATGAACTGAAGGTTGTTAGAAGTGTAACAGATTCAGAGTTGCCGTGTCATAATTTAGGAACATTAGATGTTGATCTAGTTATTGGGATGTTTGGTTTAATAGGTGGCTGTCAGGAAAAACAAGCAGGATGGAAAAGAATGGCTTGAGATAAACCAGCTCTCAGCAAACACTTGAAAGTTGGTAAGGGACAAACTGGCTTTGGGGACCGTGGCTCGATTTCCTGACGAGTCTACAATATTGGTTTTGATTAGAAGGGTCAAAGCATGGGAACAAAATAACTATAGCAGGATTTAAAAGGGACCCTTTCTCAAGAGAGTGGTGGTAATTGTTTGGGGGAACCAGACAGACACAGGGACCCCCTGGGGTGTCTAAAGAAGCTAGGTCTGGCTAAATCACCATGAGGGGATAGTAAGATTTTAGTTAAGATGACCATGTTTGCTGTTTTTAAATCTTTTTTTCTCTAAAAGCTTTGTTCCTACTGCAAAAATAAACAATACTTCTATTCTAAGAGGGCTGTCTGATCCTCCAATACCACTAGTGACAGACTCTTGAAGGGAAGAACTACAGGATTCTGAACCCAATTGCACTTGCAAGATAAGAATGATTGGTACACACAGTACAGTAGCCCAGGGCCCAATATAAGAGTGGGTGAATTAGGGCATATGGCATGTTATAGTATGACATGTCATATTACATTATGACATGACCCTATAATAATTGAAATCTTTTGACTATTATATTTTAGTATAGTATACTATATATTTAAACATAAAAGTCAAAAGGACAAAGTATGCTTACTTTTTTTCCTAAATGATGAGAAAGGCTATGTTTTAGTCACGGGTATTTTTAATAAAAGTCGTGGACAGGTCACAGGCAGTAAACAAATATTCACGTCCGGTGACCTGTCTATGATTTGTACTATATGCCCGACTAAATCTTGGGCGCTATAGAAATGCAAAAAAAGAAAAAGTGCCAAACACACTGACGAGGCTCAATAAATAATGATGATACCTCTTTGCACCGCCTCTCTAGAAACCTAATGCGACAAAGTTTCAAAAGCGGCCTCTGCTTTTAGGCCCTAACTTTAGATCCCTGGGAGCTGATTTTCAGAAATGCTGAGTCCTCCAGTTAAGACAGTCAGAGCCCCAGGAGCTCAGTACCTCTGAAAAATCAGGTACTGAGCTTCTAAAGCTGGACACCCAAAATTGAAGACCATGAAAATTCTGCCACATGTTAGTGATGGTGACAAAGCAGAGTAGAGCTATATCAGCCATTGTTCTATTGCCTACTTGTATGGGCAAAAGAAATTGGTATGGATTATTTTATGCAATGCTAAAATGTATAACCCTGTAACTCTGACTTTGGGAGTAACTTCAAGGCTCAGTACCATGCCCAGAAGAGATCTATAGTACATAAATCTTCTGCATCTCATCATGGCCATTGTCTGATACTATTTTCCGAGTTGAAAAGTATCCTTTCTTGTTTCCCTTTTGTCACTCCTCACTGCTTTTACAACCCAAACGGCATGACTAACTCCTGTAAAAGGTTAGCAGTGTTTGCCTGAAATATTCCACCCTGATAGCAGATATTGATCCTCCTGGGAAAAGATGAAATGAGTTATGCTGACTGATTGAGGCATATGACTCGTGACTCTGAATATCAGGAGAGTATGAGTGGCTGTCCAGAAAAGAGGCTCTAGAGTATGGCCTGAGAGCAGTCCTGGTGAAGAAACCTGAACAAGCCCCGAAGAAGGTTGGAGCTGAACATCATCTTATTGTAATTCCTTTGTTAATAAAGCTAAACCATGAGAAGTGGGTGAGTTTGGACTTTATATATTGTGTTAGCTGTGCTTGTAGAACAAGATGGGAACACAGCCACCCATATTGTCCCATTTATATCCCTCTCTGCCTTTCATCTACATACCTTCTTCTACAGACATGCCCCTCTACACCTAGTAATCCTGCCCTGACCTAGCCCACTTTGTCTCCACCCTCTCCTCCATCAAGACCTTTATGAGTGCCCAGTTCTTTGAAGGGGCAATGGGACTTGAAGTCACTCAGCACTTGGTTTTCAAGGGTTGCTCAACTCCCTGAAGAACAAAACCCTATAACATATTTTTCCAGGAAGCCTGTAAACCCTAACCCTCCTCTGAGTGTTAGCAAGACAGACAAATTATGATAATTTAAAACTTCTGAAGAAACAAAACACATGCTAAACTTCACCATAAAATCATTTAGGTTTTTTTTTTTGGTTGCATCCCGGTTTGATGCCTTATGTATTTGTTGTTTTCCTACTCACTTGTTAGGTGCCCAGCATGCTGTTGGTACTATGCAAATAAGTAAAAGCAATAATAGCTAATAATACTAAAAGTGAAGGTCTTATATTTAGATTTTCCAAAATTATAAAGTTAGAATTTCTAGAGTAGGAAATGTTACTTGTTCTCCTTCTCTCTCTCAGCTTATTCGGCTTTACTCATCTAAAGCTTTGTCTTCTGTAGGGAAAAATGTGTATTTTTACCACGTATCAGCGAAGATATGGTAACTAACAAATCCTAGTGAAGACAAGGCAGTTTATAATTTTAAGTTGAATTAGCAGATGAAGATAAAACCTGGGTTTCCCCTCCCCCTTGTGTTTACCTCAACTTTGTGAAAACTACAAATTGGCTTGACTTCACTAGGATTTTACCATGTGTTAGTTACCATGTGAGCTAATACGTAGTAAGAGCAAACCTTTCTTTCTAGTGAAGACCCATCATTAGTGTCCATCTGCAGTTCTATTCAAATGTTGACTGCACTGTCCACCTGCTTTATGCTGCTGTGACAGTCCTGTCAACTGAGTAGAAATCTGTAATATCTAACTAATTTGCAAGGAATAACACAATCAAATTAATAGATAAAATAAATGAATAAATGGCTATATGCATTTGCCAGGGTTCAGTCAAACTGCATTACTCTGTGAAAAGGCCAGCTTTTCCAAATGGGTTATAAAAGACCATATGAAAGGTGAAGGGGTTGGGGGGAGTGTAGGAAAGGCTTGTGGTTATTACCAGCTTGTGCAAGCCCCCAAACTGTGTGACCAATACTAGAGATCTTGCTTTTGCTGCCATTTCTGGTACTGTAAGATTTTGTGCTGAAAGAGAGAGCTGCTGCTTTAAAGTCTGAATATAAAAAGGCTAGTTTCTGGATGTAGGGCTTTTAGAAAGAAATATATATGATTCCAGTAGCAAGCAAGAAAGGGAATGAAGCACTCCAAAGGGTTAAAGTTAACTTTAGTCTTTCAGTGATCACCCTCTGGTATTATGCAGTCATAAATTTTCTCTGTTTATAGAGTGTTTTTGATGGCAGGCAATTCTTTGTTGAAAGTTAAGTGCTCTTTTATATGAATAAATAAAGAAGGCTTTGGTTTGAACGAATACATTATTTTGACAAATGTTTATTGGAAACCCAATTATGGCTTCGTAAATCAGTGCTATCTGTGGTACATCAGGTGAGCTCACCAGTGCCACCAGATGTCACACTGGATACCAGTAGGGTAATTAAAACAATTTCATGGCACTCTGTCCCTCTTCCCTGGGTCTGACAGTAGTCAAAACAGGAAGAAATTGTTTATCTTTGATTTAACTTATTAAAATACTTGTTGCAAGATGTCATGGCCATACTTAACGGAAAAAAAACATTTGTTTTCAATTTGCAGTTAGATTAAAATGACAAGGTCAGGCACAATGCACAAGCCGACTGACAAATGAATTTTAAGAGCAGCCCAGCAGAGAAAGGAGGGAGGTAGGGATAGAGTAGATAGATAGAAAATACATTGTTTGAACTTTATCCCTAGGAGAAGTTTTTGGGATATTTTGGAAGTAGCCATTGCGTCTTTAAAATGTGTGTATCATTCATATGCATATTTCTTCGTTTTTGGGTGCCATCAGCTATGTTCATTCTGATTTAGCATTAGCAATAGGCTCAGAAGTCACAAGTTCCTTTATGACAATAGAACTCTCAAATCAAGAGAGGCAGTGCATCTGAAAGGTTGGTAACACACTTACTGCATAGACTTTAATACCTTGTCTTCTTCTTTCCTGATTACAGTTTAAAAAAGGCAGAAATTTCTCTGATGAAGAGCACTCTGGCAATCCACACTTGTCACCAGTAGGGAACACAAGATTGAAGTAAGCTTTATAGTAAATATGTACATCTTCCCAACAGTTAATACTAATGCTAGGATATGGGCTAAATTTGTGCCCACTAGAACTTTATGGGGTTAAAACAGTGAATGAGACCTGATCTAATTAGTACTGTGTAAGGTGATTATAAGTGACCCCTTTCCCACCTACTTAAATGAAATGTAAGATGTGGATATTCAGGGGCACAGGAAGAAAGAAGATGGAAAAGGTGATTGGAGAGTGGCATGGAGCAAGACAATGCACAAAAGCTGGAAGGAAGATGAGGAGTACAATGCCTTATTAGGAATTAGAATGATCAGCCTAACTGAAAAAGAAAAGAGCAAGGAAAGAACAGGGTTTACTGTCTGCTGTATCTTTTCTCCTAGAACACTAACAGTAAACTCAGCCTGGGATCTAAAGGTCAAGCTGTAATTTTTCTGCTTGATACAGATATGCCATCACTGGTAATAAAGATTCTGTGGATTAAATTCAGTCCTCAGTTACATCTGTGCTTCCATCACTCAATTCAATGTCAGGTTTAGATGAAGGCAGAACTTGGCCTTGATGATCTGCACTCCAGGATGGAATCTTGCACCCTCTCTCATAACTATGTTGCCTCTGCAAAGCAAACAAAGTAGTGCATAAAAGTAGGGGAAATTCATCTTTGCAGACATGGCTTTCAATACACTGAAGAAATAAGGGGGCCATTTATACATAGTTATTTTTTATGACCGTAACGTCACTTTGAGTATCAGTGATTGTCCTGCTAAGTGCCAGCTTCAACAAAAAATCCCACTCTATAGTTGCCAGTAGGTCGAAATGTTTTCCGACTGCCAGGTCTGTCAACTTGCTGCACTCTCTCTTTCCTGCATATCACCAGTAATGAAGATTCTGCAATCCAAAGTATGCCCTCAGTGACATTTCTGGAAATCCATGGCCTTTGGGGATTTACAGTACACAGATGTGACTGACTGGCCTTGTAAGTGCAACTTAGAAAACAATGTGGTTGATGAGACAACACAAGGAAAAGAATCCAGCTCTGTCTCTCTTAGGTGTGTTGACTCTGCGGGCCTAACAAGAGTAATATAGGGTAAAAGCTTATTGAGATCACTGCAGTAAGCCAACGTGACACAATACACACAGGAAATAGCTCTGCTGCACTTTAAGGGATTTAGATCCACCAAAATGTCAGGCCTTCTCCCAAAGTTTAAGGGACATCAAACAGACATTTTCCTGCTATAGCCTATTTACTGCCTGATTCTCTTTTTTCAACCTCAGTTTTCTCCCTGCTACATTTTCCCTGCTCCCATGATGATGACAATAATTGAATCTGTGAGTCCTCATGGAGGAAGGAAAGAAGGGAATGGGGGTGAGGAACTGAGGAGGGCTGAATGAGTGATTCTTTATAACTGAGTTAAAAGCCAGCACCTCTCAGCTGTTTCTCCGTTTCATTTAATAAAAAGCTTTCGCTATTCATTTACTTCCCTTGTGCAATATATATTAAGCATTTCAAATAACTATTTTGAAAGGTTGTCTGGTTTCACAGTAGTATCTGCAAGCACCACTCTAGAAAAAAATCATTTTGTGATTTCACATCACTTCTTGGAGAGATCCCTACAGCAACAGTACATTAGAAGAACTATTCTTCCTTTCTCCAGTGGCAAAGGCAAACCTGCATCATAAAAGGCCATGCAGCTGGGTGATGATGATGACGGATGATGATGGGCGATCACTCGTTACCGAGTATGATCATCTTCCTTGGGAGTTATGGTTCCTCAGGTGGCTAATAAGGTCAATCCTTGAACCACAAGTTCTATTACAATGAGAGCAGATTATTTCAGGCTCAGCAGGAGGCTGTTGACCATGACTGGAGACCAGTCTCTCCTTCCTCCTGCACCTCTTGTCCTCTTCAGTTTGTCGGCGAGCAAGTCCAAAATGCAGGGGACCATCATGTAGGACTTCACTCCATTTTAAGTGATCCTGGGCAAGTGTCTCTCAAATATCAATGTCAATATTACATTTTTTTAGGTTGTCTTTCAGCAAGTCCTTATAATGCTTCCATTGTCCACCTATGTTACGGTACCCTTCTTTCAGCTGAGAGAACAGGACCTGTTTTGGGAGGCGATGGTCTGGCATCCAGCAAGACTAACCCCTCCCCATGTTGGGTGAGCAGAGTGGATCTTTAAAAGGACTGTTCAGTCGTGGGTGCAGCTGCCGAAATGCTCAACCCGCCTCAATCCTCAGGCAAGACAACTGTATCACACACCCACTGCCTGCATGTTGGTTTGTGACTAGGAAATTCCGAATTTCACTGTCCTGTTCCCATTGCCACTCGCCAATCACCACCAGACTTTTGACTTGTGCAAATGTTATTTTCCCAAAAACTGGAAGATGCCTGTGTGGGACTTCTTTTAAAGTGGGGAGACTGGTGCACAAAGGTTACCACATTACCCTTGACAGATAAAGGACTTGAAACTAATGGCATGGACACCATGATGATTGGAAATCCTCCATTTGCTGCAGTCTTCATCCACCTTCACAGCCTTTGTAACATTACATAACAGCTGTATACCAGGACTGTAGCCTTCCCTATGCTGAGACTAAGGTTATGTCTACACTACTGCAGGATCGACGCTGCTGCAATCAATGCACTGGGGGTCGATTTAGCGGATCTAGTGAACACCCGCTAAATTGATGCAGAGTGCTCTCTGGTCGACTCCGGTACTCCACCGGGAACAAGAGGAGTAAGGTAAGTCAATAAGAGTGTCTCCCATCAACCCAGTGCAGTGTAGTCACCGCAATAAATCAACCTAAGCTATGTCGACTCCAGCTACATTAGTCATGTAGTTGGAGTCGCGTAACTTAGTGTAGACATAGCCTAACACTTAAAGCATTAGACCTAAAAACCATTGGGAGAGAAAAGTTTCAAGGGAGATATCTCTTCCTCTATGTGAGATTCCTGCCTTCAGCTATTAGCTATTTAGACTGCAGTGCTGGTATAATCCAGGTCTGCAAACTACTAGCATTGAAAATCCACACAGGGTGTGTGGGAGGATGAGAGCACAGCAATGAAACAGGAGGGTGTGTTACCAGAGCATCTGTAAAATATACTGATTGAGCACATCTCCCCAAAAGCGTTCTGGCCAGGTTCCTATTGCACTGTGGCCCAATTAAAGTTACTCTTTCCTGGTTGAACTCCCAGGGGAGGGCTGTGGGTTTGTAGCTACCCTTCCTAGTGAATACATGTACCTCTCTCATGGGGAGGGTAAATCCACTCCTCTGTGATCCCTGTGTTCAGGTACAGTCAACATATCACAGTCCTTGGTTATTTTAGATGAAGCCCACTGCCAAGTAAGGAGATGTGAGCCTTGTTTTGAAGAGAAGTACATTTCAGAAACAAAGACAATATCAACAGTAACTTGATTTGGTTTTCTTTTTCCTACATTCTGTGTGGAAAAAATGAAACTGGATTTGGGTGGGAGGATAGGATTGGTTGTTTGTTTTTCTATCACTTGTAAAATAAATAAAATACAAAAAGAGCCCCTGTAAAGGCAAAACACCAATATGCAGAAGTGTTCAGTTTATTTTATAAAAAGTCTTTGCTTTGTAGAGTAGTACAGCAGAAGCAATAATTATTCAGAGCTGGTAACTACTACCGTTCCCATTAGCAATTTTTTTACTTGAAATGCTCATTGCAAGTATCAAAAGTAAAGACAGAATAAGTAACAGTACAGGTAATATTTGCTTTGATTTGCACATATTTAAAAATTCACATAATTCTATACTCTTCATTGCATTATGAAATTTCTTATTCTACTGATTTCTTCTTTTTCTCTTTCTCTTGCTAGTCCATCAACTTTATCTGAAGCACTTTCTTGTTTGAAATAAATAGTGGGGTGGAAAAACGTATAATAAACAATAAGACAAATAATACCTAACCCCAGAGTGAGAACAACTGTGATGCTCACAAATGTAAAATATACTTGCTCAGTAACTGAAGTCTTCCAGAACAAACACATACACATTATGCCTAAAGTTACAAGCACATGAGTGGCATAATAACTAGAAATATATATTTTTGTTTTTCCCCCTTGACATTAAAAAATGTAAAAATAAGAATGATCCCAACAACAGTCCTGTATAAAAATTCCATCCTCTTAGATTTGCAAAACATAGTGTGTTGCTTCAAAGTCCAGCTGAAGCCCAAGGTCCAAAGAAATATTAGCAGAAATATACAACTTATGATATTTAATAGGGTGGCCAGTGCAATACTCAGTATCCAAGAAGTCAGTGTGAACAGTTTATACAAGAGGTATAGTAACTTAGGAGGCACCCCAGCAAATTGATTTTTATCAGGCAGAGATTTTCGTAATGATATCTGATAGTCAAATGTTGACCAGGAAATGCTGCAGAAAGATGTGATGATGGAAGCATCTAAATAAAACACAAGGATAGATGTTAGTTCCATGGAAAAACTTAATTTATTTTTACTTAAACATTCTTTATATCCGAGAGGAAGAATGGTCCTGTTAGGGCACTTGTGAAACCCAGGTTCAATTCCTTGCTCCTCCACTAATTTCTGTGTGACCTTGGGCAAGTTACTTAGCCTTTTATGTGCCTCAGTTCCCCATCTGTAAAATGGGGATAATAGCACTGCCCTATATCACAGAGGTGTTGTGAGGAGGAATATATTAAAGACTGGGGGTGCTCAGTAATGGGAGCCATAGAAGTACCTTAGATATCTACCTATTCAATAAGTGAAAACAAAATAGACTACTCTGAAATGATTCAGTTGGTTACATCCATTAGCTTTCGCTTATCAAACACAATACAATGTTATTCTTAAATATTACTATTACATATTACAGTGAAACTTTTCCCAGAGTTTAGTAAAATAGATAACCTAACAGAGGAAGTTTTAAACTAAATGTTAAATAAAATTGTACTGGGAAATGACAGGGAATACTTTAAAGTGTTACCCAATACTAGGG
The DNA here is from genome assembly GCF_009764565.3 of Dermochelys coriacea. NCBI lineage: Eukaryota > Metazoa > Chordata > Testudines > Dermochelyidae > Dermochelys > Dermochelys coriacea. The sequence goes on from NC_050069.1 coordinate 59,908,556, forward strand.
ATTGCCTTCTTAGTGGAGATTTAACTATATTCAACTTTCAAATGAGAGAGACTTACACTGACTGAAGGCAGCCTTGTCATGCTCCATCAGGATGTAAATCTGAAGAATGAGCTGGGGTATGGTCTCCAGGAAAGTCTTAAATACCCTGAGCATACTAATATCAGTCAATGCATCAATGGCACGTTTATGAATGATACTGGCAGGGCCCCCAGTAAGTTTATCTCCAGAGCTGTTTTGTTTAAAAGCAGCCTGGTAGCCATCTTTCAATGCAAACCAATACCTACAAAGAGAAATATATATATATATATATATATATATATAAACTTGGTTAGACAGAGGTTTTTTTTTAAAGCACTGTTCTAGAAAATAGAGAAAACTAGTTAAGATTTTAGCCGTTTTGTTCTCAAAGTATCATTATTTGTTTTTAATTCTCTCTGAATGGGAACCTTTACTTCTTACTAATGCAAAATGCACATTGAGGTTAATGTTAGTGATGGGTGCAATCAAAGAAACTAAATTGAATGGAATGAGATTGGCCTGAGTAAAGACCATAGGATTGAGTTAATTAACTTTAATATCTTTAAACAGGATATATTTCTGAATCTCCCCTTTGCTTCCTTCTTGTCCCCTTCACTTTAGGATGACACTTTCATTTTTCATGCACCCAGATCCCTAGATGTACACATGCAAACTGGAGATTTTGACATGAAACTATGCGTGTATGCATGTATCCCCTAACATGCACGTCAGCTGATTTACACATCTACATCAAATTTGCACATTCTTTTGTGGGTTCATTTTTTTTTTAAATGTAGCCCTAATTCTTTAAGCTGTTTCTTTTCTAAGGAACCCAAGAAACTTTCAATACAGAAAATAACTCTCAGGACACACATATTTCATACAACATGATCTGGACGGTGTCATATGATAAAACAGATTCTTTGTCAGATATTGAGGGCATATAAATGACCTCTCAAAACAGTTCTATTTTGTCCTGAAGGCTATATAATCATTTCCTTTGAAAGAAAACTAAATGGAATGATACATTATACTGGAGCTAGTGAATCATGACAGATTTACTTTCTGCCTTGTGAAGTACCTTTTCTGTTCAAGATATCTGTATTGCCATGTGGGAGACCTATGTTTAATTCCCAAGACCAAGTCATTTGTTTTTCAGCCCTAGAGGAGTTAGCAGGGCTCTGGAAATAGAGTGCTTAGCCTTAGCCCCTTGAGGGGAGGGAATACTAAACTCTAGTCAAAAGAGACACCATTTGGACATTTAAGGAAGCAACTGTGGTCATCTGCACACAAAAATCTATTCAGTCCTCCTTGGGGGGAAAAAATGATAGCTGCAAGCAGATGTAGGACCAGATCCACAGCTGGTGTAAATCAGTGTAGATCCTTTGATGTCAAGAGTTACACCTGTCCTAGCTAAGGATCTGGCCCATTGCCTCCAAAGTGGAAGTTTAAAGTAGGGTGAGGAAAGCCCTGCAGATAGTAGGTATGGTGAGCCAAGTCTAAAAGAACAGGCTCTAAGGGCTAATTACCTCATTTATTTCCTGTGGAATTGTTTAGCAATAAACAAAGAGTCTTTCAGAACCAGTTAGCAACGAACATACAAGAAAGAAAATCTCCTAATAAGTATCCATGAAGGCCTCACCCCATCATCTTTCAAGGCAAAGTAACAATCTCTTCCACTGAGTGTGTGCCCAGTCTCTGCTTTTAAGTAATTCATAAACATCTGGTGTGCAAATTGTCTGCTGAAGAGAGACCATTCAATTATCATTGATTCCACTTTCAAATCCCTGGAACTTCCACTAGCCTTGCCCAGAGAACCTATTCTGACTCCACTATTGGGAAAACAGTGGAAAAAAAGCCATTCCACTAGGGAATTAACCTTTTATTTTGCCTACTTTTTTTGGTGGTGTGTCCCGTGGCTAGGGTTTTCCTGAGAAGGCTGGTTCCAGCTCTGAAATATGTACTAACAGTGAACAAATCTTAGAAGTTCAGATTAGGCTCAAAGAAGCACCCAAAAGTTTGGACACTTGTCTGACATGTTCAAACCTCTTTGCTTTTCAAATCAGACTGCAAAACACACCCCAAAAAAAACCCCTCTTGACTATTTGTGACTGAAATACCAGTACAAAAAAAATAGGCTGTTTTCAGAGATGCTGAAATGCCGTGAACTTTCTAAAGCTCAAAAATATTCATATTTTGAGGTAAGTTTTTTAATTTAGCCAAACCATGTTTTATACTGCTGCTCGTCACCATAGTACTGAGAGCTTTCCATGTAAAATTAATAGTGTCATTCTGGAATTTAAAGCAGGGACAGTTTAAGCACAGCTCAGACTCCTTGCAGAGCCATTCTAGGGGGCGTCCAGTCACAAGGCCCAAAATTCCAAGTGTGACCTCTCTGCCTACATTTGGCCAACTATTCTACGGTGCTAGCTGGGGGTTCCACACCAAGGACATGGGTGGGGAAAATAGTGATTGTTTACAGAAATGGTGAATGCATCTGAGGACTTTAAAATGGGGAAGCTACAACCACACCTGGTTGCTTCAGCAGAGACCAGTAGTGAATAGGCATGGAAACTGAACTACTCTTTTCATCAGTGTAGGTGGGTGATCCCTCCAGGTCAGGGGTGATGCACATTGGTGGGGACAGCCTGCAGTGCTGCAGCTCATGATATTTCTGTTCGGTAGACAGATTTCAGTCACCTGAATTTTAACTATGACACCTTTCACCAGCATTAAGGGCCAAATCCTGCTCTGTGGCCACGGAGGATACAGGTCCTATGACAATGCTTTGCTTTAACAGAGGAAAAGGAGAGAGGCGGAATTTGAACACCTATGCCACCTGCCTGCTGTAGTGCTCTGCTTTGTGTGGGCTCCCTGTGTCCCAACAATGCACTACCCATTGTCCCCAAAGAAGGCAGAGCGTACATCAGCCTCAGGGCTAAGCATTGCAATCCTGAAGCAGCAGTCACAGCTACAGAGCAGGGACGTTACTACTTCACGGCCTAGAGCCGTGGTCTTCAAACTGGGGTGCGTGAGATGATCCTGGGGGTGTGCGGCAGCAGGATCGCCACCGGACGGCACTCTGCCATTTTTGTTCTTCGGCAGAAGCTCTGCATGTCTAGGGCTGGTGTTTCCCTCCAGCAGCCCGCCTGTCGCAGGCCTTCCGGTCTTCACCCTGGGGGTGCGTGAGCCAAAAAGTTTGGAGACCACTGGCCTAGAGGGCTGATTCCATGCCTTTCTCCTTGCAGAGATTCTACAATGCAACCTTGACATGCAAGCTGTGCACTACTTCCATGATTTGGCTCTGACTCCATTACTTAAAAGAAAGAAACTCACAGGTGGAATTGTTTTCTTGTATTACATTTGTTGCATATCTATTTTACTGTGTTCTGAGTAATCTTCCATAAATAAAATCCTACACTGCTTGGCAAATCTGTAACTTTTTCAAGTTACAAAACAATTAAGAATGCAAACATTTAGTTCTTGCCTCCGAAATGTAAACATCTGTATAGTTTGCAATGTTTTCAAGAAAAACTGTTAAAGTAAATCAACCTGTTACACACACTCAACCACCAGAGCCTGAGTTTGTCCAAACAGCAAGTAAGTATGAATCTGATGCACTGAATATGAGCTCCAGAGTTCAGACCTCGGGGAGCAGATGTGGTAAGAGGTGAACACCACACATGTTGTTAAAGGGATTCCTCCGGAATAAGATGTGTACTGGGTATTATAGAATCATAGAACTAGAAGGGATCTTGAGAGGTCATCTAGTCCAGTCCCCTGCCTCATGGCAGGACTAAGTATTATCTAGACCATTCCTGACAGGTGTTTGTTTAATCTGCTCTTTAAAATTTCCAATGATGGAGATTCTATAACCTCCCTAGGGAATTTATTCCAGTGCTTAATGACTCTGAGAGTTAGGAAGTTTTTCCTAATATCCAACCTAAACCTTCCTTGCTGCAATTTAAGTCCATTGCTTTTTGTCCTAGCCTCAGAGGTTAAGAAAAACAATTTTTCTCCCTCTTCCTTGTTACAACCTTTTACGTACTTGAAAACTGTTATCATGTCCCCTCTCGGTTTTCTCTTTTCCAGACTAAACAAACCCAGTTTTTTTCAATTTTCCTTCATAGGTCACGTTTTCTAGAACTTTAATCATTTTTGTCACTCTTCTCTGAATTCTCTCCAGTTTGTCCACATTCTTCTTTAAATGTGGCACCCAGAACTGGACACAATACTCCAGCTGAGGTTTAATCAGTGCAGAGTAGAGTGGAAGAATTATTTCTTGTGTCTTGTTTACAACACTCCTGCTAATACATCGCAAAATAATGTTCACTTTTTTTGCAACAGCGTTACACTGTTGACTCATATTTAGCTTGTGGTCCACTATGACCCCACAATCCCTTTCTGCAGTACTCCTTCCTAGGCACTCATTTCCCATTTTGTATGTGTGCAACTGATTGTTCCTTCCTAAATGGAGTACTTTGCATTTGTTCTTCTTGAATTTCATCCTATTTTCTTCAGACCATTTCTCCACTTTGTCCAGATCATTTTGGAAGATAGGATTAAAATTCAAAGTACTTGCATCCCCTCCCAGGTTGGTATCGTCCGCAAAATTTATAAGTGTACTCTCTATGCCAGGGGTCTCAAACACGCGGCCCGCTGGATTATTTTCTGCGGCCTGCAGCCCCTTCCCCGCCTCCCCAGCATTTACCTAGAGCGGCTCTGACCTGACATGCACCAGGGGCAGGGCAGGCTCCCTGCCTGCCTGCCCTCGCGCCACTCTGGGAAGTGGCTGGAACGTGGGGGAGGAGGGGGGCGGCACAGGGGTCTGTGTGTTGCCCTGGCCGTTCTTCCAGGTACCCGAAACTCCCATTGGCTGGGAACTGGGAACCGTGGCCAATGGGAGCTTCGGGGGAGGTACCTAGAGGAGCAGCCAGGGCAATACACAGACCCCTGTGGCCCCCACCCCAGCTTCCGGCCGCTTCCAGCCTGCCCTGCCCCCAGTGCGCGCCAGCCGGACCCACCCCCCCAAACCCCTCCTGCACCCTGACCCCCCTGCCCTGAGCCCCCTGCCACACCCTGCACCCCAACCCCCTGACCTGTGCCCCCTGACGCACCCTGCCTCCACCCTGGGGGCAGGGAAGGGGTGGGAAGAGGCGGGGCAGGGGCAGCGGGTGCGGGGGTGGTCAGTGTTGCGGCCCTCGGGCCAATGTACTAGTCCTCATGTGGCCTTCAGGGTCATTTGAGTTTGAGACTCCTGCTTTATGCCATTATCTAAATCATTGATGAAGATATTGAACAGAACCAGATCCAGAACTGATCCCTGCAGGACCCCACTTGTTAAGTCCTTCCAGCATGACTGTGAACCACTGATAACTACTCTCTGGGAATGGTTTTCCAACCAGTTTTTCACCCACCTTATAGTAGCTCCATCTAGGTTGCATTTCCCTAGTTTGTTTATGAGAAGGTCATGCGAGACAGTATCAAAAGCTTTACTAAATTATCAATTATTTATTCTCTCGGGATAGATTTGTTAGACTGTTCATAAAGTATAAATATTTTAGCATCCATTCTGGCCACTCGGGCAGCTCATCTGAATATAAAACTTACACTTATATGTTTACAATTCTTTCCATTTTCATAATCTGAGCTCTTATTAGCAATATAAACAAGGATTTTTAAATATATGGGTGACAGAATACACCCCGTATTCAAACCCTACACTCTATTGTAATAATCTTTGTACAAGGTATGTCTTTTAAGGTATCATTTGAAAACTCATAATTTGCTGGATAGTATTGTCCTCATAAAATGTGTGGCAACATTGTATATGAAGTTATAAGATTCCCCTGTATGATGTTATTAACACATGTTCCAAACCCCAGAGCCTGCTCAGGCAGAAGTCAGCAAATAGGTTGGTCCTAAACAAAGGAATGTGTGCTAAGCAGTAAACAGGATCATCAAGGAGGAAGGGAAAACAAAGGAAGCTCAAACAGATGGAAAAAATCCAGTCGGGAACATCCTTCCACATAGACTGTCTCCTGTTTCTCAGCTGGAAATGTTTTTCAAGAGCAACAATGAAACTATAAAAAGGAGGGGCAAACACACCAAAGGACCTCTCTCTCTCTCTCTCCGCCAGCCCATTGCATTCTCTGCACTTGAGAAGACAAAGGAAACAGCCATTGGACTCTGGGGAAGGAGTAGAGATTGGTCAGTAATCTTGCTGGAATCATGTGGTGAGAAATTTTGCTTGAATCTGATATAGTTTAAGTTAGATACTAGAATGCATTTTTTCTTTGTTTTTCTTGTAATCATTTCTGATTTTTATGCCTCATTACTCATACTCAAAATCTATCTCTTTGTAGTTAATAAACTTGTTTTATTGTTTGATCTAATCCAATGTGTTTAAGTTGACATGTTTGGATAACTCCATTTAAGGTAATAAGCTGATATATTATTCCCTTAAAGGAATAAGTCTTACTATATTTGTACTGTCCAGGAGGGGGCTGGGCAGTACAGGATATATATTTCTGTGGAGAATCTGAAACTGGGAGTGTGTTGGGGTCACCCTGCAGTATATATAACTAAGGCTGGTGAGAGTCACGGTGTGACTTGGCAAACTGAAAGCTGTTTGTGAGCAGTCCTGATTGGAGGCTGCAGCAGCAAGGCATTGTAAGGCACCCCAGATTGCAGGCTAGGGGTATAACAACCCCCACCCAACACTGATCTGGAGTGCATCCTGGTATGTCACAATATGGTTTTAATATTTATTGTTGTTAACATTTATATTGAGATAGCACAGCAAGATTCAGCTCCATTGTGCTAGGCACTGTATAAACATATAATATTCCCTGTCCCAAAGAGCTTACAATCTAAAAGATAATAAGCAGGTGTCAGAGACAAATGACAACCAGTGTGGGGTGTGGAAGAAAGGTGACAAATAAATATTATAGGACTTGTGTAATACTTAACCACTCAGTAGTAGTGATCACAGCTCTCCGCCTCCCTAGCCATTATTAAGTTGTACTTAATGTGAATTACCACAGAGATGAGTTTTGCATAAGGACTTGAAGGAGGACTAGCTATTTTACAGATTTTCACTGGGAGCTTTGGCAATGCAGGAGGGGAAGCATGGGAGAGACTGTGGAAGTTCTTGTTGGAAAAATGGAGAACCAGATGGTTGTCACGGACAAGAGTGAAGATAGGAGTCAACTTCGTAATAAGATAACCAGTCAAATAGGTAGCATGAAGCAAAACCGTGGAGGACATTGAAGGTCAGTAGAAAAGATTTGTGTTTGATACTGTCATGGCTACAGGGCAAATTGCACCTTAGACTCCTTTTAGTCCCTCTCAAGTGCACCCCTTAGTTGACAAGCCTCAACTTCCAGCACCTTACTTTGGGTGGAATAATGCAGACCAACACTCTCAGGCTGGATCTCTGGGCTACAGCCCCCTAGTTCCCAACAACACAGGCCCAACTTGTTTTTTGGCATCTATAAATTACCCTTCAGGAGCCTGTAACAGCAGTGATGCAAAAACATTGTCTTTGAAACCATTATTTATTCATTCCTCAAAAGGTAAAAAGCATTTAGGAAAATTGGTTATCATACTGAAAGGCCTGGACAGATACTTCCTTACTTAACCTCTCTATCCATAGCTCAAGGAGGTCCAGTTTATTCCCATTTCTGAGTTGGGAGAGCCAGTCTGTCCTGCTTGCAGTATACTCCCTCTGTCAATAGTTGACAACTCATTCCACACTTCTCCCTGAGGCCAGAATTTTTTACGTTTAGGATTCTCTTTGATTCTATGCTCAGCCTTGGCAAGAATAAACCATTCTAGCCCGGATATGGGGTATTCCCCAACAAATAGCTTTTCCATTGCTTTCTCCAGGACTCTTATCTGTGTCACTCTATTTTCTGCTGGTTCACCCTTAGCCTCCCTTGATTTAACTCCTAGCAGTTAGGCAGGTTAATATCAAATATAACCAGACAAGGATATATTTATTTTTTAAAATATACCTAATGCCCTCTTTCTCCTCAGAGAAGGGGAGCCAGTGGAGGTACTTAAAGAAGAGGTTACAGAGCAATGAACCAAGAAGATGATCTTAGCAGCAGCATTTTTAATGGATTTGAAGGGGGCAAGAGTATACAGTGAGAAGAGGAGGGGCCACGGACAGGGTCCTGAGAGACTCCTACCAAGAGAGGGAAGCTGCTAATGTCCTGTTAATACTGAAGGATAAATCTCAGTATAGTTAGACAAACCCACCAAATATATGGGGCTGCTAAGTGGATAAAAATCTGGCAGACAGATAACAGGAACATTTCTTGCCCAAAATTAAAATGTTGTAAAAACAAGCTTTTATAAAACCTAACACCAATTTTCAAAATGAAAACAATCATTTTAAAACAAATTAGTATTCTGCCCAATGTTTGATACACTAGCATTGCAAAAGGAAGAACATGAAAGTAAAACTGACTGTAAACAACAGTGAAACTTATAGAAAGAATATAAGAGAGGCGAAAGTAAAGAACAAAAGTAAACAGTGATAAGTAAACCGGATCTTAAAAATCATTTCACTCTTAATAATCTAAGGTGTTGTTAGTTTTACAGGTAAAGAAAGTTGTTTGAGATTTTTCAATTGGCATAAATGTACCTTTTTAGAATGTCCACAGTTTATTAGAGTATTTTAAGGAGCATTTAAAATTAGCATTTTCTTCAGTGAAGTACATGCTAAAGCACATAATCATAGTGTCTTTGGCAAGTCTACATTTTCCCAGCAAGAAACCTATTACTCACAACAATCACATCCATAGGGATTAAGATCCAGAACCTCTGAATTTCTCAACAAGTTTTCACATCACTTTTAAAAGGGTAGTGATGTGTAATCTCAACGTAAATGCAAACTGAAATGAAAATTACTTTTCAAAGCCACAAACAGAGCTGAAGGAAAAATTTTAAATTTACTGAACATGCACCTGTGAGTAAACAGGGATTCTAGTCACCATGGACCTGAGCCTGCAAATACTCACTACAGAGTTCAGTGCTTAATACCATGAGTAATTGCTCATTCCTGTCCTCCAGACTCAACCTTCTTTCTATTCATATCACTGGACTTTCCATGTTAATGAATTTCTTTCACCTCAGCTACCTTCAGAGGCAATTCTCCCCTAAGTATCACCCTAAAAACCTCTTTTTCTTCATCATACAACTGACTTTCTCTGTCCAGCATTTTTATGTAATATATCCTGTATAAAGAATGTGGTGCCAAATTAAATTTAATTGTAACAGTTTCAGCTAAAATAATTATTGATAAGGAAAATGAAATAGTTAAGACATATCTATATCAAAAACTGTGGGCCAAATTTACCACAAACATAAGGGAACACAATTCCATTGATGTAAGTAGAGTTGTGGTTGCTGACACAGCAGCAGATTTGATCTGGAAGTTGTATTAACATAACAATAGGGCTTCTGGTTTAATGGGTTATTAATTTCATTGGGGTGGTATTTTTTTTAGCAATATTTGAGTTTTATGTAGATGTCCAAAAACTAGGGTTTTTCGGGGCTCTCTCTTTGTACATACTGTAATGAGTAATAAGAAAAGGAGGACTTGTGGCACCTTAGAGACTAACAAATTTATTTGAGCATAAGCTTTCGTGAGCTACAGTTCACTTCATTGGATGCATCGGATGAAGTGAGCTGTAGCTCACGAAAGCTTATGCTCAAATAAATGTGTTAGTCTCTAAGGTGCCTCAAGTCCTCCTTTTCTTTTTGCGGATACAGACTAACATGGCTGCTACTCTGAAACCTATAATGAGTAATGTGTATTATATAATGAGTAATCTCTTTGTAATGTTACCTAGTGCACTTAACGTTGTGCTGTTTCAAACAGAACCATGTTAAATCAGTCCGCATTAATGCTCTATGTAGACAAGGCCTTAGATACAAGTAAGCACTTCAGCTTTTTTTCCAGCATTTATGGGATAAACTCTGGTTTTTATTTATTGATTGAATTTGGGATGTTTTATTGCTGTTTATCAGTTAAAACCTAAAATCAAAAGCCCTGCATAATTAGCTGACACTGAAAGTTCAAAGTGAACCACATAAAAACAATATGATTTATTTTTTTAATATTTGAAAGTTGGCATTTACCTTATAAAAATTCCACCATGCAAGAAATGAAGTAGAAAAATCCAGTTCAGCTTCCCAGGATCAGGGCTTCCACAGTCTTCTTTAAACCATTCATAACTAAAAATCTGTACTATTGATGACAGACACCTAAAAACCAGTGTCAAGATACCCAAAGAATATTGTCCCTCACAGAAATAGTTACTAATGACCCAGATATCTGCTGCAATATCAGCTACATAAATTACAATTCCAAGAACTGACATAGTAAAATTCCATTTAGTTAATTTCATTATGAGTTAGTTTTTCATTGTCATTGTGTTATCACTTAATATAAGAAGAAGTCAGAGCATATCTAAATACACTCTTACACCTAGTGATACAACTTAATTGATATTGACCAGACCAAATTTTGAATAGTGACCTAGCTATTACGAGTCTCCTGTTCTGTCTACTTCCTATCTCAAGCTTCATAATGTTTTCTATAAAGGAAAGCTGTAGTGTATATTTTCAGTATGGAAAATTGAATCAAAATAAAGAGACTTCAATTTTTATGCTCTTTGCTAGAATACTAAACTAATTCCATTGCTACATGTCCATTCCAGAAAGCGTACATGTAAACATCTTTTTAATTATGCTGGTAGATGTCATTCTTCCTAGTTGCTGGCTCCTGAAAAGAAGAATAAATGAAGGATCACCAATAACAAGAGCAATAATTCAGAAAAGCATAAAGCCCCCCCAGCAATTCACATAATAATTTAGAAGGAAAAGAAAGTGTATGGGGGATGCTCATGGACAATCACTTGGGAAGATAAATGTCTGATGAGTTAAAATTACTCTCCTGACAGCAGTGATTCTGAACCTTGCCCGGTATGAGTGGAACTTTCTTGTTATAAGCAGACATTTCTAAGTGTAGAGTTAAGAGATGCTAAGAAAGAAGCCCAATACCATGAGCTTTTTAAACCTCAGTTAATGTGGATAAAAATGGTGACTCCTTCCCAACACTACTCATTAAGACAGAATATTCATGAAAGCCAGCCTTTCTGGACTCTCAAAAGATATTAGAGAGGCAAGGTGGGTAAGGGAATATCTTTTACTGGATCAACTTCTGTTGGTGACAGCACACACTTCTGATCTTACACAGAGCTATTCTTCAGACCCTTCTTACCTCACCCACGTTGTCTCTAATCTCCTGGGACTAACATGGCTACAACACTTTTTTTAAAAAAAAAAAAAGTCTTCCACAGTCAACAGCTAATCCATGAGAATCTGGGCTTGTTCAAGATACTAGCTTCTTCCTCTGCCTCTGAGTGCCCACAAAGAGTGGAGAACAATCATACCTTGAATACACATTATACAGCTACACACATTGTGTGATTGGAAGACTTTTCACTGTTTAATGGTTTTATCTTTCACATTTGTCCATATTCAATGACTACAAAAGAGTACCCCTTAGGCTACTGGACAGGATCAAGGCTGTTTGCATGAAAGATCATTCCTGTGCAGGAATCGCTAGCCAGACCCTGCTTTACTGTAGAATATGTATCCTTATTATCGGGGGAAGCAGATTACAGTCCCTACATTAAGGTTGCCTAATAATTTCCATTATAATGATTTTTGTGACTTTTTCTTTGACAATCTCACACACCTCTATTGTTTTCAGCAGATCTTTCATATTCAGCAGAGGGAATGCCCTTGAGGGATCAGTCTTGGGACCAATCTTCTTTAACATTTTCATTCATGATCTTGGCACAAAACGTGGGAATGTGCTAACAAAATCTGCAGATGACACAAAGTTGGGAGATATTGCCAATACAGAGGAGGACCAGAATATCATACAAGATCTGGAGGACATTGAAACTGGAGAAATAGAAATGGGATGAAATTTAATAGTACTAAGTGCTTAGGGACTAAACAAGAATTTTTGCTATAAGCTGGAGACTTCTTAGTTGAAAGCAACAGAAGAGGAGAAAACTTTGTGTGTATTGGTTGATCACAGGATGACTATGAGCTACCAATGAAATGTGGCTGTGCATCAGGCGAAGGATTTCCAGTAAAGATAGGGAAGTGTTATTGCCATTATGCCAGGCACTGTGAGACCTCATCAGGAATACTGTGTGCAAGTCTGGTCTCCCATGTTTAAGAAAGGTCAATTCAAACTGGAACAGGTGCAGAAAAAGGCTATTAGTATGATCAGAGGAATGGAAAACCTACCTTATGAGAGGAGACTCAAAGAGCTTGGCTTGGTTAGCCTAACCAAACAAAGGCTGAAAGGAGATATGATTGCTCTCTATAAATACATCAGAGGATAAATAGCAGGGAGGGTGAGGAGTTATTTAAGTTAAGCACCAATGTTTATACAAGAACAAAGTAATATAAACTGGTCATCAACAAATTTAGGCTTCAAATTAGACAAAGGCTTCTAACCATCAGAGGAGTGAAATTCTGGAACAACCTTCCAAGGGGAGCAATGGGGGCAAAAAATCTAACTGGTTTCAAGACTGAGCTTGATAAATTTATGGAGGTAATGGGATGATGAAATGGTATGTGGCCCAACCCTCCAGGATTGTCCGGGAGTATCCAGGAATTAAAGATTAAACTTTAATTAAAGATTATGTCATGTAATGAAACCTCCAGGAATACGCCCAATCAAAATTGGCAACCCTACCCATTTGCAACTGCTAGTAGCAAAAATCCCCAGTGGTCGGAGATGGGGCACTAGATAGATAGGGCTCTGAGTTACTATAGAGAATTCTTTCCCAGGTATCTTGCTGGGGGGTCGTGCTGACATGCTCAGGGTTCAACTGATTGCCATATTTCGGATCAGGAAGGAATTTTCCCCCAAGTCAGACTGGCAGAGACCCTGGGATTTTTTTGCCTTCCTCTGCAGCATGGGGCACAGATCACTTGCTGATTTAAACTAGAATAAATGGTGAATTCTCTGTAACTTGAAGTCTTTAAACCATGATTTGAGGACTTCAATAACCCAGCCAGAGGTTATGGGTCTATTACAAGAGGACGGGGGTAGGGGGGTGGGTTCTGTGACTTGAGATGTGCAGGATATCAGACTACATGATCACAATGGCCCCTTCTGGCCTTAAAGTCTATGAGTCTATGAGCTGTGGAACTGCATTTTCTTTGTCTCATAAAATTCCATTCAGTTTTTGTGGAATTATTAAAAGTTAAAATGACTTTAACTGTTAAAAGTCACCAGTTCCCTTCTATTCTCTCACGTGCATGAGTCAGGAAAATTTTGGCAGCATACCAAAATAATCAAACATATGAACATTCCAAAATGTCAGGCTCACACCACAACCAAAGCAGTATCAGACAGACACTTTATGGGGAACACCTGGGGACAGCCAGCAGAGCCAGGGCAGGAAGGATTGGGAGGAAGAGAGTTGGGCTGGGCTTGCTTTGGATTTTTGTGATTTTTGGACACCTTCCCACTAAGAAGTGAATTAAGACCATTAGCTAATTTGACATAGACCACAAGAAAAATTGTGACAATTCTTAATTGATATTGACCAGACCAAATTTTGAATAGTGACCTAGCTATTACGAGTCTCCTGTTCTGTCTACTTCCTATCTCAAGTCTTGGCCTGTGGCCAGTAGAGTGAGGTACTCTGAGAACTCAGATACCTGAAGTCCCTTCAACTGACAAAAAAACAAACAAACAAACCCTGTCACTAACTTCTTCCAGATATCAAGTGCAATTGACATGATCTGGGGAGGTTACGGGAGTAAACTTTGCTACACAGTAGTGCATGAGCTAAACTGAACTTTGCACTTACTAATATTTCATAACCTAATAATAATTCTTTCATTTATGTAATATTTAAATTGGCAACCTGATAGATATGTTTCTTCAGAAAAAAAATAAAGCTCTGAATATACTTGATATGTAAGGATCACTTCACTTACCCTTAATATTTAACTGCCATTGCAATGGGACACAGTAAATATTGCACAGTTTTTGGGATGGAGGATGAAGAATAATATCACTATTTGAAAATATAAGAATGTAGCTATTGGCCACTACAGGAGGCAGAATAAGATGTGATGAATAAACAGTCTGATCCAATATGGTAAGTCTTATGCTTCTATTTCGACAGGGAGAGTATAATTGTTGATGTTGAGATCTTCCACGATAGCAGGATTAACATGTATAATGTGCAATATACTATGGGATACCTTGGGGCAAGCTTTTAGATGACTTGAGTCATGATCTGTGATTTTTGTGCCTGAAATATGTGTGTGTAGATTGGACTTCTATCTACTCATATGGGCACAATTTTGGTACCCTTATTTCAGTATCTAAGCACCTCACAAACATTAATGAATTCATCCTCTCCACACTCTTAATAGGGAAGTATTATAATCAGTATTTTGTCAAGGTAACACAGGAAGTCTGTCACGAATCCATAAACTGAATCCATATCTCCCAAACTCCACTCTACTGCTTTAAATCACAAGGCTATGCACAAATGTCTTTTGCAGATGCATCGGAGATCTCAACTGGAAATCGGACCCTTAATGTACACAAGGGTTTGTGTAATCTATGACAGTCCTTCCAATAGTTAAAGCATCTCCTAATACCATGTGGGGTACAAGTTCAATGCCGACTTGGACAAGGGTGTAGTCTCCTATGCCCCACAGCACCTGGAATCTCCTAGTCTCTGATCAAAGAACTCTAGGCTCAAAACTTGCTTACCATACAAGATCTGTTAAGATATCATCCATAAGAAATACAATTTTAGTATCCGGTGCTAAAATATGTGCCCTTTCTGAAACCCAACATACCTTTACACAGTCATTCTGAGATAGAGCAGAAGCTGTACATTTCCTGGACACTACTGTGCTAATAAGCAATGGTCACATAAACACCACACTATACCGAAAACCTACCGACCACTATGCTTACCTTCGTGCCTCCAGCTTCCATCCAAGACACACCACACGATCCATTGTCTACAGCCAAGCTCCAAGATACAACCGCATTTGCTCCAGTCCCTCAGACAGAGACAAACATCTACAAGATCTCTATCAAGCATTCTTAAAACTACAGTACCCACCTGCTGAAGTGAAAAAACAGATTGACAGAGCCAGAAGAGTACCCAGAAGTCACCTACTACAGGACAGGCCCAACAAAGAAAATAACAGAACGCCACTAGCTGTCACCTTCAGCCCCCAACTAAAACCTCTCCAGCGCATCAAAGATTTACAACCTATCCTGAAAAATGACCCCTCACTCTCACACATTTGGGAGACACACCAGTCCTCTCTTACAGGCAGCCCTCCAACCTGAAGCAAATACTCCCCAGCAACCACACACCACACAACAAAAACATTAACCCAGGAACCTATCCTTGCAACAAAGCCCGATGCCAACTCTGTCCACATATTTATTCAAGTGACACCATCATAGGACCTAATCACATTAGCCACACCATCAGGGGCTCGTTCACCTGCACATCTACCAATGTGATATATGCCATCATGTGCCAGCAATGCCACTCTGCCATGTACATTGGCCAAACCGGACAGTCTCTACGCAAAAGAATGAATGGACACAAATCTGACATCAGGAATCATAACATTCAAAACCCGGTAGGAGAACACTTCAACCTCTCTGGCTACTCAGTAAAAGATTTAAGGGTGGAATTTTGCAACAGAAAAGCTTCAAAAACAGACTCCAAGGAGAAACTGCTGAGCTTGAATTAACATGCAAACTAGATACCATTAACTTGGGTTTGAATAGAGACTGGGAGTGGCTGGGTCATTACACATGTTGAATCTATTTCCTTAAATTAAATATCCTCACATCTTCTTGTCAATTGTCTAAATGGGCCATCTTGATTATCACTACAAAAGTTTTTTTCTCCTGCTGATAATAGCTCATCTTAACTACTTTGCCTCTGACAGTTTGTATGGTAACTTCCAACTTATCTGTTTGTGTATATAGATATATAATCTTACGATATGTTCCATTCTATGCATTCGATGAAGTGAGATGTAGCTCACGAAAGTTTATGCTCTAATAAAGTTGTTAGTTTCTAAGGTGCCACAAGTACTCCCGTTCTTTTTACGGATACAGACTAACACAGCTGCTACTCTGAAAACTAAAAAGTAGACATTTACTGCTTGCAGTATATTTAAAACACTATCATAAAATGCAAACTTACTTTAATACCTGCCACAGACAAATCAACGTTTTCACTATAAAATCCCTGGTCTGCTCCAAGCAGCTTTGAAGGTCTGAACATTTCTCATACTTCACTGTGTGTCTTGAAAGTTTGCCGTTGGCAAAAGTGAAAGGCTATGTGGCATAATGCAAACTGAAACTTAAATCACCTGTTGACCATGTGACATAGTTAATATACTGCTAGTTATCTGGAACTGCCAATCCTTCTGAATGTATACATTATTCTAATAGAATTCTAAAAAAGCCTTTATCTATGGATTTTTTAATCTAGTCCTAAAATAAAAGGTTATTTAGCTAAATCTCATTTCACGTCCTTCACTCCATGAAAGTATATCCACTTGTTGAAAACACTGGTTTCTTCAGACTTATTGATCAAAATCAATATACATATATATGTAGATTTAGCAAAGCTTGTGAATATATGACTTATTAATAAATAAAGAATTGTTCAGCAGTTGTCTTCGCAATAAGATACATGTAAAATGTATACAAAAGGTAACGGTTTTGCTTTTTCATGCAATGAGATGAACAGATGACAGATGAATGTGTTTTGATGCTTGAAACAGGTAAGTGTAAAAAAAATCTCCCTGGCAAAAAATGCAATAATGGGGAAGCATAAAGATTCAACAGATTAAAAAGGGAAAGTCTGCTGATGGCCAGAAAATACATACATCTTTTTTTAAGTGTTTTAAAAATATCTGCAATTGCAAATGTATAAAAATAACAAACAAAAACTCAAACAAAAAAAAATCCTACATCACTAATACTTCTAACTAGCAGCTTCTAAATTATATTGGAATGATTTATTTTGTGAAATTGTTTGCCTTACCCTATTCAGCAAAGTTTGTATAACAAACACAGAATTATATTTCCATGCTTAGGCAATAGAGATGCTATTGTTTAGCCTCAATGAAAAGTGTTTACTCTCAGCAGTTACACATATCATGGGAAAAAGATAAAAGCTGAGGGTCACATTTTTAAAGGTGTTTAAAGTGTCTATTTGAACCAAAAAAAAAAAAAAAAAGCTTTTAAACTTGGCCATGAGTTAATATCCTATGGTTGTATAATACGAAGCAACCTCATTTCAAAACTCATTTTGTTTAGTTCTTTTGTTGTTTATAATCTTCACACTCCCTGTTCAGACTATTTTTTCCCCAAATAATCAATCTTTGGGTAGTATGCTTTTACTAAAAATGCAAACCTGCTATTTGAATTGGAGAAGCTGAAGCAAATCATTGTCCACTCTAGAAGATCTAGTAGAATTGCAAAAACATATTAACTTCAGTCAGTGCATACTAGTAAGAGGGTTTCAGAGTAGCAGCCATGTTAGTCTGTATTCGCAAAAAGAAAAAGGAGTACTTGTGGCACCTTAGAGACTAACAAATTTATTGGAGCATAAGCTTTCGTGAGCTACAGCTCACTTCAGCGGATGCATTTGGTGGAAAATACAGAGGGGAGATTGATATACACACACAGAGAACATGAAACAATGGGTTTATCATACACACTGTAAGGAGAGTGATCACTTAAGATAAGCCATCCCCAGCAGGGGGGGGAGGGAAGGAGGAAAATTTCTGTGTGTGTGTATGATAAACCCATTGTTTCATGTTCTCTGTGTGTGTATATATCAATCTCCCCTCTGTATTTTCCACCAAATGCATCCGCTGAAGTGAGCTGTAGCTCACGAAAGCTTATGCTCTAATAAATTTGTTAGTCTCCAAGGTGCCACAAGTACTCCTTTTCTTTTTACTAGTAAGAGGGGTATCAAAGTTTTGTACCTAATGGTCAGGTTCTGGAAATGAAGACCAAAGGCTTTCTTGCAGCAGAAAGAACTGTAAATTAATTCCTCAAAGGATATTACTGCTGCCATCTACAGACCAAATAGCTTCATAGCTCCTACATGTGATTAGAAAATACATTATTTATTTAGAAGAAATTTACACTGATACTAAAAAAGAAAAAAAAAAAACCACTTGATAGTTGATTTGTTAAGTAGTCAGAATCTTACCATTCAAAGCAATTAAGGAAGAAAAAAAATCACCGGTACAGTTTGTGGGAGATTTTTAGCAAATCTGAAGGGGTTTTCCCCTCATACGTTCAGGATTATGCAAAGAAAAAAAAATGGATTTACGTTAGCGAGAGTCAGCTACCAAAATATACAAGTTGCCTCGGTATCTTCAGGTCCCATCATTTTTATATATGACATCACAGATATGCCTAACCCAAGAGCCAAATTTTACCTGGTGGCTGAAAATAGGTTTAATGCACATGTACACTGCAAAAAACAGCATTTTAAGGCACCTGATTTCTGGCTGAGTCCAATTCCATTCACTGACCCATGCTCAACTATAGACAGTAGGAGTAATCTAGAAGGGGGAGGGAAGGTTGTGTGTAAAGGACACTGCTGAGTCAGAGCATACATATATAAAATGCAGCCTTAGCCCCTCTGACTCCAAGCAGCATCCTGTAATTGCCCCTCTGAGGCTGAAAATCCTGAAAAGTGAGAAAATAATGTGATGAGTGTGATGTAAATAATGGTTCAGATAGATTAAAGAAACTGGCTTGGCAAAATTTTGGAGGCACCAGAATAGAGACAGCCAATAATTGTCTGTTGTCCATCTGCTGTATGGAATTTCTGGCATACACCTATAAACAGCTCCAGCCAGAATTTGGTTCCAGAGAGAGATTTTTTAATCACTGCCGAAAGGATCATCAACAGATGTAGTACTTTGCAGACCAACATCATAACACTGTCAGACCCAGACTTTGATACCCTCCCAAAAATTCTGCTCATAAAGATAGCACATAGTCCTAATTGTGTCCTTCCCACTGTTTAGGATCGTTACCTTCACTGGATCTATGAAGGTAGGTGTGGTGATCTGTGGGTTTCCTGTATATAGTTGTCTGTCAGGTTCCATTGTTGAAGCTGATCATCCAGAGAGATACCACAACCTCAACAACCACTACCTAACTATTAAACTCTCTCTGGAACACTCCCACACTAGCATCAACTTCCTGGATACCACCATCAACTTCAACAATGGAACCTAAAGAATACTATATACAAGAAACCCACGGATCACCACACTTACCTTCAGAGATGCAGCAGCCATCCCAAATGCACCAAGAAATCTATAGCCAGGCACTCAAATACCACAGAATATGTTCCAAGGAGAAAGTCCAGTATAAACACACTAAAACCACCTTCTCCAAAAAAGGAGACTTCCCCAAGAAGTAGATCACATCATGGAATGGACCATCCAAATACCCTGAGAGAACCTGCTTCAGTATGGAAATAAAAAACCCCTCTGACCACACACCCCTAGTTAGGTTTCAAATAGCACCCGTGTTAGTCTGTATTCGCAAAAAAGAAAAAGGAGTACTTGTGGCACCTTAGAGACTAACAAATTTATTTGAGCATAAGCTTTCATGAGCTACAGCTCACTTCATCAGATGCATTCAGTGGAAAATACAGTGGGGAGATTTATATACATAGAGAACATGAAACAATGGATGTTACCATACACACTGTAACGAGAGTGATCACTTAAGGTGAGCTACTACCAGCAGGAGAGCGGGGGGGGGGGGGAAATCTTTTGTAGTGATAATCAAGGTGGGCCATTTCCAGCAGTTGACAAGAATGTCTGAGGAACAGTGGGGGGTGGGGAGTGGAAATAAACATGGGGAAATAGTTTTACTTTGTGTAATGACCCATCCACTCCCAGTCTCTATTCAAGCCTAAAGTTAATTGTATCCAGTTTGCAAATTAATTCCAATTCAGCAGTCTCTCGTTGGAGTCTGTTTTTGAAGCTTTTTGGTGAAGAATTGCAACTTTTAGATCTGTAAATTGAGTGACCAAAGAGATTGAAGTGTTTTCCAACTGGTTTTTGAATGTTATAATTCTTGACGTCTGATTTGTGTCCATTTATTCTTTTACGTAGAGACTGTCCAGTTTGACCAATGTACATGGCAGAGGGGCATTGCAGGCACATGATGGCATATATAACATTGGTAGATGTGCAGGTGAAGGAGCCTCTGATAGTGTGGCTGATGTGATTAGGCCCTATGATAGTGTCCCCTGAATAGATATGTGGACACAGTTGGCAACGGGCTTTATTGCAAGGATAGGTTCCTGGGTTAGTGGTTCTGTTGTGTGGTTGCTGGTGAGTATTTGCTAAACCCATATGGGGTATCATTAAACAATTACAACCCATACTTCAGGGGTTTACATACTACATCCTGAAATAAATCCTGAAATAAATCTTCCTGAAAGATCTTGCCCTCCTCTTCTGGCCTTCAAACAACCCCTCAGCCTCTCCAAACTTATCATCAGAAGCAACCTTCCCACAGACCAGGACATACCAACTCAAAGCAGCACCAGACGCTGTCAGAATAGATGCAAAACCTGTAGACATATCTCCACTGCTAAGATGATCAATAACTCCAACAACACACCTTTTGAGATCCATGGATCCTACACATAGTGTACTTCATCCAGTGCACTAAATGCTCCAGTCACAACTATGTGGGTGAAACCAGACAATCACTGTGCTCTCAAATGAACTTATACAGGAAAATGATAAAAGTCAAAAACACCATATCACCTGTGGGTGAACACTTTTCACAAAACAATCCGTCTGTATCTGACCACTCAGTCCTCATTCTCAAGGGAAATCTGCACAACTTTAAAAGATGAGCCTGGGAGCTTAAATTCATAACTTTGCTAGACATCAAGGCCATGTATACACCAGCACTTATGACGGCAAAACTTTTGTCACTCAGGGATGTGAAAAAAGCACCTCCCTGCGTGACATAAGTTTTTCTGGCATAAGCACTGGTGTGCGCAGTGCTATGTTGGCAGGAGACACTCTTCAGCTAATATAGCTACCACCACACTTTGAGCTGGTTTTATTATGTTGATAGGCGAGCTCTCTCCCGTCTGCATAACACAGCTACATGAGCGCTCTTAAACTCATGTAAGCTTAAGCTTGTAAGTGTAGACATGGCCTAAAATCATGGACTGAATAGACACAATGGACTTTTGACTTATTACAACAATCTATAACCCACTAGCAACTCCCAGCTCCAGATGCTTTTTTCCCCCTCCCTTCCTTTCTCCCCCTATGACTGGAAGATTGTTAATAGGCAACTTCACCTTGTTGCATCCGATGAAGTGAGCTGTAGTTCACGAAAGCTTATGCTCAAATAAATTTGTTAGTCTCTAAGGTGCCACAAGTACTCCTTTTCTTTTCACCTTGAATGGTTCTTTGAAATACATGTTAACTACTTATCCTAAACAATCTGTTCCAATTTATATTTAGCTGTGACACTCTGAGGCTTGCAGCGTTTCTCAACCTGGGGTCCCCTGAGGGGGTCGCAAGCAGGTTTCAGGGGGTCTGCCAAGAAGGGTTGGCATTAGACTTGCTGGGGCCCAAGACAGAAAGCTGAAGCCCCACTGCCTGGGGCTACAGCCCAGGGCTGAAGCTGAAGCCTGAGCAATTTAGCTTCACAGGGCCCCCTGTGGTGTGGAGCCCCAGGCAATTGCCCTGCTTGCTATCCCTTAACACTGGCCCTGGCTTTTATATGCAGAAAAACATTTGTTGTGGTACATGTGGCCATGGAGTTTTTATAGCATGTTGCGGGGGGCCTCAGAAAGAAAAAGGTTGAGAACCCCTGCTCTACACTACAGAGTTAGGTCAATGTAAGCCTTACACAGACCTAATTACATCAGAGTACAAACTACAATCTTGCTCCCCCCAATGTAAGTGCCTTACTACATTGACATAACTCCACCTCCATGAGAGGCATAGGGCTTGTCAGCATAGTTAGGGCAACACAGTGTCCGTGTAGACACTGCATTACTTATATTGGCTGTCATTCTTGTCAATTTCTAGGGGGGTAACAGGGGTGGCGGGGCAGCCCGGCTCTAGCTGTCACCGCGAGGCCGGTGGGGGGGTTCCAGCTAGAGCCGGGCTGCACATGTGATATTAATGTATACGTTAAACAGTGTAATAAGAAAAATATTGATTATTTGAAATGTTGGTAAGAATATGTTGCTTTGAGACTTTTTTCCTCCACTTGTCCACAAATCGTCCCCTGCCCAACCTGCATACCTTCTAACTGCACTGGTTCTGCTCTGTGGCTCTTTTGGCTATGGAGGAAAGGGCAAGTAAGGCCCTTATAATTTAGTCATTTGTAAGTATCTGTTTATCAGACTCATACAGAGATTATCTCCCAATCTTCAAGTGATCATTTTTCCTCACATCTAAGTCTCAAAACTTGACTAATTAACAATACTCTGAAAAAAATCATCATTGGACTGGGACCAGGCAATACAAATTGCCACCCAAAGGCAGAATTTGTGGGGAAGTTTGAGGGTGGAAAAATGTGGGGTATGGGGAGAAGGCAGTGGGAATCAGTTTACGAACGTCATCCATCATAGCTAACAAAAGGCAGCATTGTCTGGATGCGATGGTTCCTGTGGGGCTAAGCTGGAGCACAGAGAAGCATTCCATGGGAGTTTCAGTCCCGGTAGCTGCCATGTGCAGGTGGCCGTTGGGTGCCAGGGGCAGAGCCACCCTTCCTGTGCTGTGCTTTGCTCAGATTTCCACGCGCCCTTTCCCACACGTGGCGATGACCCGACTGGGTGACTAAAGTCTTGCCTAGACTTACTGGAGGATCGACGCTGTGGCAATCGATGCATTGGCGGTCGATTTCGCGACCATCTATCGCTCTCCCGTCGACTCCTGGACTCCACCTCATCGAGGGTACGTCTTCACTAGCCGCCGGATCTGCGGGCTGCGATCGATCCAGCAGGGATCGATTTATCGCATCTAGTGAAGACACGATAAATCGATCCCCGAGCGCTCTCCCAGCGACTCCTGTACTCCAACACCGCCAGAGGTGCAGGCAGAGTTGACGGGGAGCAGCAGCAGTCGACTCACCGTGGTGAAGGCACCACGGTAAGTCGATCTCAGTACGTCGACTTCAGCTACGTTATTCATGTAGCTGAAGTTGGGTAACTTAGACCCATCCCTCCCCCAGTGTAGACCAGCGCTGAAAAAAAGTAAGGGGAGTCAACGGGAGAGCGTCTTCTGTCGACCTAGTGTAGTGTGGACCCCGCGGTAAGTAGAGCTAAGCTACGTCGATTCGAGTTACGCTATTCACGTAACTCAGATAGCGTAGTTTAGATCGACAAGGCTTAAGAAGGGCGCTGAGGTGAACGCTTTGCTCCCAGGGCAGCCGGGGGAAGGAGGCGATTGGGCCACAGCCAGGCAGCCCCGCCCAACTGCCTCCAAGCAAAGGCCTCCGCGGGAGCTAGAGCTACAGTCGCGCGCTCTGCGCGGGGCGGAGCTATTCTCCGCGAGGGCGGGGCAAGGGGCAGCAACGTTCCGCTTTCTTCTGTCGGGCGCGCGCCGCCGCCCTTAGGCTGTTGGCGCGGCGGGGGAAATGGCGGCGCTGCTGCCGCGCATTGAGCGGCTCTCAGCGCGGGTGGTGCGCGTGCTGGGCTGTAACCCGGGCCCAATGACCCTGCAGGGGACCAACACCTACCTGGTGGGGACCGGGCCCAGGTAACAGCCCCGCCCCTCAGCCGAGCGCGGGCTCGCGCCACGGGGCCGGCGCCGGCTGCTTCTGCCCGCTCTGACTCTGCCCCGCAGCCGCCGCCTGGCTGAGGCTGGAGCTCGGTGGCTGAGACAGGCCCAAGCGAGGCCCGAAGTGTGGGAGTGGGGCCATGCTCTCTGCGCTGTTGTGCCTTTTAGGGGGGCTTCCGGGGGTCACGGGAAGCCTAGGGAGGGGGGTTGGGAAACTAGGGGCAGTGAAGGGTTTCCCCGGCTCTGGCACCCAATTTTGGCCCTTTGTATGCTGGGTTTCTGGGTCCGTCAGGATTTCACCTTCCCTGTCTTCCTTCCAGAGAGGTTCTACATCTTTCACGTAGTTCCCTTGGCATAGTTGGCCCGAGTTCAGTGTTAAGCTCCATGGTCCAGCTTAGTCAGTGATTTACCTCAGGGCATGATGACAACAGGTATTGGCTCTTTCCCTGGGCTTGCCCCTTTTTTTCTGGGCACTCTGTGTAAACTTTGACTTACCGCCACTGACGGTGAGTGGTTGTGTCAGGGTCCAAAGTTTCAACGTTGTTTGTTTATTGTGATTCAAGGATTCCTTTATGCTGCCGGTAGGGGCTCTGGCAATTAAACGTTACAACGCAATAATCCATCAGCGTTCAGAAAGCAAACATACGTAAACGCAGCTAGGCCAAAAAAACCTCTTCCTCCCATCTTTCTGGAAACATATCCTCAATTCTCCCCAAAAATCCTACCAAATATATGTAGGGTGAGCAGATAGCGAGTGTAAAAAAGCGGGATGGGGGTAATAGGTGCCTATATAAGAAAAAGCCCCCAAAACCAGGGCTGTCCCTATCAAATCAGGTCACCCTAAATAAAATCGGGACATTTGGTCACCTTCTGCAGCATGCCCAAACCTCACTGAATTTAGGCTACTCTGGACCAAAGCAGTCAGGGCCCTGATAAAGAATATACTGCCAGGAGCCCTCTATCTTACAATGAGGGGAATGCAGCTAGAGTACTTCTGCTGATAATACTGCAGCAGTATGTGACATGAAGAGGTGTTCTTCCTGTAGTATTTAGGGTTTCATCACCCAGGGAGTCTCTTAATTCTCTGACTTTTGTAATTGAACATTTCTGCCATATTTTCTCTCTTTAAATGCAGAAGGATCCTTATTGACACAGGAGAGCCAGCTATTCCTGAATATATTGGCTGTTTAAAACAGGCACTGGCTGAGTTCAACATCTCAATCCAGGAAATTTTAGTGACACACTGGCACCATGATCATACTGGAGGCATATCCGATATTTGTAGAAACATCCACCGTGGTAGGCAGCAGATTATAGTTTAATTTGACAATTACTGAAGGGGCACTACTGGTTAGCTATGGGGACAGGGACCCTCTAACTAGAGTGTTTTGGAGGACGGTTAGCTGGACTGTGCACTTGAGATCTTCATTTAAACAGATGGTGCTGCTACAGCAGATAGTATGAATACAGTAAATAGTATGAATGTTTGGTTTAGATGCACCCCAAGCTTTTTTCGTGTCAATATATAAATAAGTATTTATGTATTTGGAAGGGGAAAGCCTCATACTGTTAATTGTCTTTTGTCTGTGAATGATGGAGAAATTTACCATTGATAATTCAACAACAAGAGATTCCTCACCCAGTTAACACTGAGAATAATCAATTGACAATTATTTTCACTTGAAAAACAAGTAAATAACTGGGTGAAATGGCTGGTAACCACTCAAATGGAAGTTTTTGGTGAATACTCAGACTCCAGATTGTGTAAGGTAGGGACACTTTGCATGTTTGTCCTTATCCAAAATAAGGAAGATGTAATATTGATAAACATTCAGTGATGCTCTTTTGGTTAAATCTGTAAGCAGAGAAAGCGGTTTCTTTTTATACTTTATGAACAGTACAGAGAATGCAGCCCTTCTGTGTTTTGTGGGAGATTACAAAATCTGGTGAGGTTTCAGCCTGTGGCAAACTAGCCAGAGTTACTTCCAAGGAGTTCAAGTGCTGCTGGAAATGGTGTTTGTGTCTTAATGAACAAGACACAACTTCTCCAAATGAAACTAGTGAAATTTCATTTGGAGAAGTCATTTTTTGTTTATCCTCTTTAAAAAAAAAAAAAAGATTACTGATGCAGAACACCAGCTGTCTTCAATTTTAGAAGCTTTTGTAGGTGTCTGAGTGGTCTTGTCGATGTAGATATGATTTAATGTTCCTTCATATACGTAAGTTGTTGCAATAAGCTTTTTTTATTCTTTAACTTTGAATTGAAATACTCATGCATAACAGTACATGTACTGACAGTTTGTAATTTTATGGGCCATCCATGCTAGCGACCTGAGATTAATCAGTGCTTAACTATGAATAGGGTACCAAATTCAAGGCCATGAAAAAAGCATCATGGACCATGAAATCTGGTCTTTGGTGTGCCTTTACCCTATACTGTACAGATTTCACAGGGAAGACCAGCTTTTCTCAAATTGTGGGTCCTGTCCCAAAAGGGAGTTGTGGGGGGGTGTCAAAGTAATTTGGGGGGATATGGTATTGACACCCTTACTTCTGTGCTGCCTTCAGAGCTGGGTGCCCAGAGAGTTGTGGCTGTTAGCCAGGTGCCCAGCTCTGAAAGCCACAACCTGGCAGCAGCAGCACAGAAGTAAGGGTGGCATGGTATGATATTGCCACCCTTACTTCTGTGCTGCTGCCTTCAGACCTGGGTAGATGCAGAGTGGCAGCTGCTGACTGAGGGCCCAGCTCTGCAGGTAGCAGTGCAGAAGTAAGGGTGACAATACCATCCCATCTTTACTTCTGTGCTGTTGCTACTGGCAGCAGCTCTGCCTTCAGAACTGGGCTCCTGGCTAGCAGCTGCTTCTCTCCAGCTGCCCAGCTCTGAAGGCAATGTGGCCTCCAGCAGCAGCACAGAAGTAAGGGTAGCAGTATGGCAACCTCTCCCCCCCCACACACACACACTCTAACCTTGCATCCCCCCGCCCCCAAATTCCTTTTTGGGTCAGGACCTCTATAATTACAACACAGTGAAATTTATTTTTAATTCTGACCGTGGAATTGACCAAAATGGACCATGAATTTGGTAGAGCCCTAACTATGAATGATCTAAAATGTAGTCTGTTTTTCTAAATAGGTTCCAAATATTGCATAAGTAAGCTTCCACGCACTCCTCATCGTGAGGAAATAATAGAAGGAGAAAAGCTAAAGTATTCATACCTAAAAGATGGAGATGTGTTAAAAACGGAGGGAGCTACTCTCAGGTAAATGTTAGCCTACTAACACAGAACTATGTCAACTTTTAAAACTAAGCATGTTTTCCTCATACCTCATAATTCTGAAGTTACTATTTATAACTGCGTCATAATTTAGCTCTTATTTTTAAGACAGCCAAAACAGTTGAGGAGATTCATGAATATGCCACAGTGGAAATTTTTTTTTTTGATATAATTGACTGGAGGGCTGCCTGTATGTCAGATCCTGGCCCTACTTACTCAAGCAGGTAGTCTTTCTGCAGCTGAATAGTACTGTTGAAGTCAAGAGGACCTACTTATGTGAGAGGGGATTACCTAATATTGGCAGGATCCTCCCCCTGATTTCAGCACTATCTAGTCTCCCTAGAAAAATTATTAATGATTAATCCCTAGATAAAACTGTTCCTTTGGGCAACCATCTATATTCTGTAGTGTTTTATACACTGCCCATCATCGTAGTTTGAGTGGCTTCCATGTAAAATAGATAAAGTCAATAATGTACTTCATGGATTCTTTGGTACTTGTCTCATCTAAAGGTAAAAAATAAAAACTCTGCTTGCAGTAGAGTTTTAGATTTGTATTAATTGTTTTTAGGTTGAGTTTTCAGGATAACTTTTTAATTAGTGGGTGTGGTTTTTTGTGGTAGAAAGGTGATTCTCGAAGTTGTGGGTGTCATTCTTATGGTGAGAAGGCTTCTGCAAAAGATGCATGGCTGTTAATCTTTTGAAACAAACAATCTATACGGGGAATTAATACACTTGTAATTAAGCCATATTTCTTGAAACACCCTATGTACAGTTGTTCACTGTAGTTGGGAAGCAACAAAATTGCCGAACAACTAATTGAACAGTTTCAAACTGAAATTTATTGTGTGTTCAGTGGTTGTGATGAACCCTGTACAAAGGTATTTGCATCAGATTGCTTGTCCTGGTAATTCCTTCTAATATTAAAAATTCCTTAGGCCCTTTTCTGTCCCAGAATTCTCCTATCAAAACAATACTGTGCTACTGCTCCTGCAAGTTTTAAGGAGACATCCTGCTTCCTTTCCTTATTCAGAGGGAGTCCTTTTCAAGTCAGTGGTGAATTAAACTACTTCAGTGTTGTAGAACACAGGCTGGCTGCAAGATCGACTGCAAGTAGTAAAAGATATGTTTGAAAGCATTTCATATATTAAAAATAAATTTGAGGAAAAAAGGTCAGGTACACTAGGGGTTAAAAAAAAAGCTTGCCGTTTAAATATGTTACTGAAGACATACCATTACTCCCAGGATGGCCTACATAGTGCTTGGACAAGATCAGCTCATGGATGAACAACAGGTTGAAGGTGAACCAGAGCAAGATAGAGTTTATAGTGGCGGGCAGAGGAAAGCATTTTGAACTGTTGGCAGCTATGATGCTGTCTCCTTTAGTTGAAGGCATCCACCTGCAATTGGTCAGTCCAGTCTATATTTAGTAATGCTCTTGGATTCCTCACTGATGCTAAGCTCTTATATAGCAGCATCCACACGTAAAGCTTTAAACCATCACTAATTGGCTGGGAGACTGTCCCATCCTGATAAGCGAGGCCAGGTCATTGTTTATTCATGCCTTCATGTCTCAGCTGAGCTACAGCAATACAGTATACCTGGGCATAAAGCCTTCAGCCCTTAAGAAAATCCAACTTGTACAAGAATACTGCAGCATGTCTCCTCAGCAACACAAGCAATAGTGAACACATCAGACCTGGCCTCCACTCACTGCGCAGGCTCCACATAGAATATTGAATCAAGCTCAAGGTCTTGGTCCTTATCTTCAAAGTACTCAATGACCTGGACTCAGGAAATCTAAAAGATTGCCCAAAAGTCCAGGATGAAGACTATGATAGACAAATTTGCTCCTCTGGCACATTGGAACTTTCTACAAATAGGGGTAAAGCTCATCTATGTGGGAGACAGAGCTTTCTAAGGGGATGGCCTGACACTATGAATGAGCTCCCCAGGGAGCTGAGGGAAATTCACAAACCTCACCACCTTTAGCTCCAAGTGCAAAGCACATTTCTTTGACCTTGCTTTCCCCAACAAACGTTTGTGTGGTTTTTAAAAAAAAAAAAAATTTAAACAAAATCACAGCACATATTTCTTCTCCTGGGGAAAGGAGAAGAGAACAAACCCCACATGACAGATATTAGTAGGGTGACCAGACAGCAAGTGTGCAAAATCGGGACGGGGGTAATAGGAGCCTATATAAGAGACCAGAAAATCAGGACTGTCCCTATAAAATTGGGACATCTGGTCACCCTAGATATTAGCCATGTCATGTAATGCACTAATAGAAGGTGCTCAGATACTACAGTGACAGGTGTGGTATAAGGACCTATGTTATAGAATAGAATATTAGAGCTAATGTTTGCATACATGTTTATGAAGCTTAAGAAAATGGACCAGTTAGCCCAAATCACATCATCTCTAAGCTGAGATTTCATATTAACCCTCTTTCCCTAATAAGGATTTTTTTTTTTTACAGAGGTCTTTTCTGGAGTATCATATTAATTCATGGCTTTATCAGTATTTGTTTCTGTCACATGTAAATGGTGTAAATGTGACGGTTGCATAAAAAATTATTCATTCCTTTCATTTAATAGAGTTTTATATACACCTGGACACACCGATGATCATATGGCTTTACATCTAGTGGAAGAAAATGCTATATTTTCTGGTGACTGTATTCTAGGAGAAGGGACAGCAGTATTTGAAGACTTGTATGACTACATGAAATCATTGGAAATTCTGTTGCAAATGCAAGCTGACTTAATATACCCTGGTTGGTAGTTTACATTTTCTTAATTAAATCTACCAGTTTGTCAAATATTTAAAATAGCTCCTCTAAGAATGTAAGAACTCTTACTACAGTCAGATAATATAGTATTTATACAATACTTAATTTACCTTATCCAGTGTTTAGCTATTATAATTATCTAAAGGGCATTCAGTTTATTCTATTTAAGACAGTGTGTGTGCTTGCCATGATGCTATCCATTTCTCTCATGAGCATTTTTGTATTTGAGTGAAACTTGTGGTTGTGAGAAGTGCAGAACTGATAGCCCAGAAAACCAGAATTTTCTGTTACAGAACACATGCGGCAGAGGCAGCATCAGTGCAAGCTGCTTCACACCATCCTGCCACTGCATCTAAAGCTGAACTAAAAAGACCACCTATACAGCAGGGCGGGGGTAAAGGGTCAGTTCAGTATGTATAGCCCTTGAGTCCTCTAGTCAGACTGGCTAAGAATGCCAATTGTGGTCATGGTTTGAGGTAGACGGCTGCCCATTACAAACTGGATTGAGACCATAAATTGATTTCGTAGAGGCCACCAAGCTATCAGATTATTTTAGTTACCAAATTATGCTGAATTTGATTCAGTAACCAAGAGGTCAAACTCCATATTCTATTAATTATCCTCTAATTTATAGAGTCTCCTTGACTTCTTTTTTAATCTTGGAAAAGATTTAATGTTCATATAAAATTATGCCTCTTTTTGACAAGACTGAAATTAAAAAAAATTATGTGAGTAAGATTTAAGTTCCTTATTCTCTTTCAAGATTGCATATCCTGGCTCCTGCCTACCTTTTCCATCTTCTCTTTTCATTCCCTTCCCCACTTTTCATGATTAAATAACTTCAAACTCGTTTCTGCCTTCTTCATGAGAATGGCCATGCTGAGTCAGATCAATGGTAGTCTAGCCCAGTATCCTGTCTTCTGACAGTGGCCAATACCAGGTGCTTCAGAGGGAATGAATAGAAGAGGTAATCAAATGATCCATCCCCTGTCACCCATTCCCATCTTCTGGCAAACAGAGGCTAGGGACACCATTCCTGTCTATCCTGGCTAATAGCCATTGAATTTACCTAGTTCTTTTTTGAACCCAGTTAGTATCTTGGTCTTCATAACATGAACTTTCTATGAGTAGCTTCCTTGATTTAGTCTACCATATCTCCACTCTTTCTTCATGTTTTGTTAAAATGTACTACTTCCAAAAGAAATAATTTTTCATCTGTAGATCTTAAAGCACATTACCCTAGAGGTAAGATCATTATTCCCATTTTACAGATGGGGGAAGTAAACTGACTTGCCCAAGCTAACCAGTGGTAAAGCTGAAAATAGATTCCAGGTACCCTGAGTCACAGTCCAATAGCTTATCCACTAGATCACACTGCCTTCTGTATAAGGTCTACAAACCATGTTCCTCTTCTTTGTTTAGCTTTCCTCATGCCAAAAGTATGTGTTAAATTCCACCTTTTTGTCACAATTCTCTCTCCCCCCGTGTGTGTGTGTTTTATTATCCATCTAGATTATAAACTCTAAGGCAGGAAGCTTGTCTTTCTGCTTTTCTAAAGCACCTAACATGCGGCTGGCAATAGACAAATACATACACTAATTAAGATTCTAATAAAGCAATAGGATAGTGTGCATTTTCAGTGGCTGATGGCCATAGGTATCCTGGTACAGCATTTTGAATTGGAACTAATTTTATTTCCTTAACCATGTTTAATAAATATTTGTGCACTTCCATAAACAATAGTTATTCCTGAATCAGAGCAGTTTTCTATTACCACTGTTGACTGTATTAAAATTGGTAAATTATAGTAACTTGATTTGTGTTCAATTTTATGCATGCTGAGAATCCTGTTTGACAGCCTTATTCTCTGCCTTTCCTTTTCCTCTCTCACGCAACTCTCCCCCTACACACACACACACTCCCCCCCCCCCCCCCCCGGCTTCTCTTATTCCATCTGAACTCTGAATTAGATCTAGGAGGATGCCATGATTCATTGCAACATGACAATTTGCCTAGTGTGAATGTCTTTATATGGATAACTTTTTATATTTAACATTAGTTTTTTTAATTGAATACACAATAGAACCTATCCACTGTTAGTGTTTTATAAATCTCCCTGGGAACTGATACTTTGGCCACCAGAGGGCTCTCACTTTTCTATTCATACAGCTTTTCTACTAAGAAATGCAAGTACTTTAAAAATTGAATGTCCATTAACAAAAATCTCTTAATTTTAAGGTGCTAAAAACAGTATTAAATTTTATGTTCCAAGGAATATTTGAACTTAGACTCCCTAAAATTAAGAATTTAAAATGATGAAAATTAACCTTTACCAAAATGTTTTATACTAATACACTCAGTTCTTGCAGTCTCTTAAATAAATGTACAATTGTATAGTATCACATTGTATTTAAAAAACAGCCTTAATTCTGTCCATATAGTCCTGGACAGCCTCAAGTTGTATTCAGAAATTCGGATATAGTCTCCCACTTAACAACATAGATTTTTCCAATATTGACTGCCATCAGGATCTCAATTTTAGCCCTCCAAATACAGAGCAAAGACTCTTATCATTCCAACTTCTCATTGTAGCCACAAATTTCACATTTAAGCACCTATGCCGTATGAGAACACCATCCACTATTCTGCTGTAAGGTAGAAAGCCCACTTGGAGCTTCATAGTTTTATAATTTTTTTCTAAGTATCACATGAGGAGAGCAGAATTTCTCCTGTTAAGTAATAAAAGTTGACAAATGTTTTAGTTCCTTAACAGTATTAAATGGGGGAGGAAGAACGGCCTTGTGGTTAATCCTCCGATTTAGGATTTGTCAATTCCTACCTCTGTCAAACTTGCTGTGTGATTTGAGAATGTCACTTATTTCTCTCTGCCTAAATTTCTCATCTGTAATATATGAGTAATGATACTACTTCAAAGGAGTGTTACGAAACTAGATTCCTTCATTGTTGTGATGCACCCTAGTGCTATGATGATGGGAGACATATGGGTATCTAGGGTGATACAAACCAGTGTTTGCATAAGGTCTAAACTATTAAAACATTAAAATACTTCCATTAAAATACCCATATGGAATAGATCTAGAAATGTATTGTAATTTTTTTTGCAAGTCACTTAATAGATTTATTGATGGGGTGTTTGTGTTGAAATGGAAGAGCTCAAACCCAACTATAAATCTGAGTGTTTCCAAAAGTTGGGACAGGTTTATATCTAGATTGGTTCCAAATTTTTCAATTTTGGCCCAGTATCATTGACAGAAAAGTGTACATGTACGTGGTTGCTGGAGATGACCTGGTGTGCAGAATGAGTGAGCCTTCTTGAACTTTGGTTCCATTTTCATATCCAAACATTGGATCTCTAGCTCACTGGAGGTGGAGTGTGTTAAATCTTTTTCAAATTGAAATGATAGGTTTGTTGATAACTATATCTTGTGATTCAGAACTAAGGTTTGTTTTGGAGTGTTTAATGTGACTTTTCACCACTGTAGGCTTTGAGAATGAACAATTACTGTATTACAGCCTCTATTCACCGAACCATAACTGATCATTTCTGTTTTTTAAAGTACACTTTTTACTAACTTTAACATTAACATCATTGGTATGTTACATTTGTTTTTTGTCATGCAAAAAACTTCAACATAAGGATACTTTGTCTAGGAATTTTACTTTTAAAAGTATTATACTGAAAGCACACACTTCAACTGTAAGTCTTATGTGCATAAAATAGACTTCACTGCATAGTATTAAATGCATAAGTCTATGTGCTGAAATCAGTATATAAAGTTTAATGTGCATAAACTTTATGCTGAAAAGACTTAATGAATTTCTGCCAAACTTACAAGTTCCACCTAGTTGCCTGTTGGGCTTAAGATCTCCCCGTACCCCCGCAAGACTTATCTTAGCATGAAGAAAAGGAATACTTGTAGCACCTTAGAGACTAACAAATTTATTTGAGCATAAGCTTTCATCCGATGAAGTGAGCTGTAGCTCATGAAAGCTTATGCTCAAATAAATTTGTTAGTCTCTAAGGTGCTACAAGTACTCCTTTTCTTTTTGCGAATACAGACTATCACGACTGATACTCTGAAACCTATCTTAGCATGGACTCCTTTTATGGTAGTCTTCATCATGTATGCTTCAAGCACTGAAGAGTGCCAGTTCTTTTGTTCCAAACTGCCACTTCCGAGACAAAATGAGTCTGGGACCCATGGACCACACATGCACACTAAGTATAAATGCTGCCATTGTAATATGGTGCACTTTGCACTGGTGTCAATTACTACAGAGTGGCAGACAGTGAAGAATTAGGCTCCCAGTCTTTGGATTGTCAGGTACTTTGCACTACATCAGCTCCAGTCCCTCCTAGGACACTGATTTCAGAAGGACTTGGGGAAGAAACTGAAAAGTAAGTCAATTTTAAGTTATGAGGAACTGAAAAGTCATGGTGCTTAGTCAAAAAGCAAATAATTTTTGGAAATTATGAAGTCCTAGAACTAAAACTTGGTTTGATCAATTTACTTAACTGTCTCAAAAATACAACTATAGCTGGAGAATAATTCCAAAAATGTAGAGCCCAAAAGAACTTCAAAAGAAACTGTTTAATTCTGAGCACCCCAATAATTTTAATCTTATAAAAGAACCCGAGTTGCAGCCTTAACTATCTTAACTATTATGTGTGTATCTCAGTTCTGTACAATACACAGTACCATGATTTATCTGCCTCTTGCCACAAAAAACTCAGAATTTCCCTACATTTTGGCAATTGATTTCTCTAGAAATCAGGCATCGTTCAAATTACGTTTGCATATATTCGTGTATTGTACAAACCAAAACAATTAAATTTAGTATTTTATATCAGGGCAATACCACAGATTCTTCAAAGTTCACCGCTTCATAGATAAAAACGATGATCCCTTTTTTACTTTGGTTTCAAAGCACTTCTATAATTCCATTATTTGCAGTTTGTCTAAATGTTATGCCAAATTTAATCAAATTTTAAATGGACAGTATCTTTGACAGTTTCTTCTTGCTCTATCAAATTCCAGTTTTTTTGATAAAAAAAGACATCCATCATGCTTCTGAAAAAATATTTGTGTTTAAAAAAAAAAGCCAGCACAGCATCTGCTTTTTTCCTATTGTGTTGTCCTTCCCCCTCAAATCTTTCCAGGTCTGTTGTTCCCTCTGCTCTTTCTTTCCCATGTTCTCGCCTTTTAACTTGTGTACATACACTACAGCCTGTAAAGTGAAACTTGGCAATGATTCTATTGATAATTCTGTGGTCTACAGTGTCTAAAACACACTGTAATGGAGAATCAAAGATATACTGGCAGTTGGGTGGCCAGGTGCCCGGTGTTCGGCTGGACTTTGGGGACCTGGCAGTGTCAGTTCAGATCTACTAACTGGACATCCAGAGTCCGGTTATTGTGAGCGGGGGAGGTGCTGTGTCATCACTCACTCCAACCCCTACTCAGCCAGGGCTGCCTCCTACCTTCATTAGGCGGCTGCAGCTCCTGGCCCCGGTTCCACAGGCAAGTCTCTCCTGACTTGGGTGGAGATGGGAGGGGGAAAGCAGTGGAAGGGGGCAGGACCTCAGAGGAAGAGATGGGGTGGGGCTGGGCTTTGGGGAGAATAGGCTGGCCAGGAGTGGAGAAGAGACTGGGTAGGGGAGGTTCCGGCACTCCTGCTGGAGTGTCTGTTTTTTAAATATTTCCACATTTGCAACCCTAACTGGCAGGGTGGGAAGTACAGGGATGCTGCTGCTTCCATAGGATTTGTAGGCTTATCAGACCTTTTTACCAAAGTGAGAGGATTTGTGAGCAAATTATTAAATATTGTTTAAAATATTCTGTTTCTTATATGAAAACTCTTGTAATTGTGTTTGAATTTAGGACATGGCCCAGTAGTACAAGATGCATGTGCTAAAATTCAAGAATACATTTCTCACCGAAATGCACGTGAACAACAAATCCTAAATGTTTTGCAGGAGAATACTGGAAAATCATTTACAGCAATGGAGCTTATAAAGATTGTATACAAGGTAATTATAGTTAAAATGTTAAATTGAACTGAAGAACACAACCTTAATTTTCAATTAAATAAATTTAACATGTTAGGTGTTTGTATGTGGGCTTTTAGGAGGTTTCATAGTTAAGCAGAGCCACAGTTGGCACTTTCTGTTCTAGTCATGTGCGGTAAAGGACTAATGTGTGCACTTTGCTACACGACTATAAGCATGTAAGTAGTCTCGCAACTTAAGTGCTTTACTGAATCTGGGCTTAATTTTTTATGAACTTCTACCTTTCATAATTATTTTAAGCCTAGTAATCACACGTTCCTCATGAGGATCAAGAAAGTTTGTAGTTATAAAACAGTCAGATCAGAATGAACAATGTCAGACAATAACTAAATATTTATGTCCAGGGTTGGCATCTCCTGCAAGATATTTTAGAACTTTTAGTTCAGGCTCCCACAGGCTTCAGGAAGGTGCACGTTAAAAACTGTGCTAGAAACCCTGTGTTCGGACTGCTTGTCATGGGGCAACAGGAGCTGGATCCTGTGATTTAAAGATAAACAGACTACACTCAAAAGCTTATTTATTGATCAGATAGAGCCCTAAAGATACTAGTCTCTCTGCTTACCCTTCCTCTCTTTACGGTAATTCTCAGAGTGTGGGGCATGCAGTATAGAGAACTCTTTCATGGTGTTGCTTACGGGGGGGGGGGGGACAAAACAAAACAGTTATTCGCTGGGCTG
Organism: Dermochelys coriacea; assembly: GCF_009764565.3. Taxonomy (NCBI): domain Eukaryota; kingdom Metazoa; phylum Chordata; order Testudines; family Dermochelyidae; genus Dermochelys; species Dermochelys coriacea. Next base: position 59,945,332 of record NC_050069.1, read on the forward strand.
AAGGGAAAGTGCAAGATGCAGGGAGGGCAAAAGATAGCTGCCAACCATCCTAATCTGACATGGGCTGTAAACATCTTGGATAGATTTACAAAGGGTTTTGCAAATGCATCTCAGGTGTTTCAAGTTCCAATCTGTGTCTTGGAGACTGGGAACTACTGCAGCCTAGGAGGGATTTTTCTGTAATGCTAGCCTCTCATACAGGTCAGGCAGAGACTGCTACCTATTGTTTGTCTGAGCAGCTACTCTAGGCTGATTTTTTTGTAGAGTGGAAACCAGTTCAGAGTCAGGGAAGGGAGCCAGTAGCTCCCTCCCCCTACACATTGAGGTAAGTGGTAAGGGGGGGGGGGATTAATCAAAGGAGCAGGGGAACTGGGCCGTGGAGAATAATCATACCAAGGGGTAGAAAATTTGGGAGAGATGGGTCCCCCATGTAATTTCAGATAGGTATGGGGACAGGCTTGGGTAACACTGAATTTTAAATCCCCCTCCATCACCCCCCCTTTGAAGACAGATATAGGCTGTGGTGGGAGAGCCTGTTGTGGAAGGAACAGTTATGAGGAGAGGTGGTTTCAAGGAGAGGCTCCATTACTTCAGGTAAGCATCCAGAAGCTGTGATGCTTATCAGAATCAAACATTCTGAGGTTCTCCACTCACTAATTTCTAATAATTTTTAGAATGGCACTAAGTTTTTAATATGGAGATAACTGTTTTGCATCTCCTGATATTTATTTAAAAAAAACCACACAATTTGCCAAGACAACCATTTAGATCCCACAAGATCTCCAACTGCCAGATCCATAGCATATTTGGAAAAATTCCCCTCAAATTTTAAGAAATGCTGGCAACTGTGGAAAAAACCTTGAGGAGTGGAAAGGGAATTTGATGTTCAACTGTCTGCTGTCATATTGCCTCTATATAAATCCATGGTACACCCACATCTTGAATACTGCATGCAGACGTGGTTGCCCCCATCTCAAAAAAGATGTATTGGAATTGAAAGAGATTCAGGAAAGGGCAACAAAAATGAGTAGGGGTTAATAGGACTGGGACTTTCAGCTTGGAAAAGAGATCATAGAATCATAGAATCATAGAATATCAGGGTTGGAAGGGACCCCAGAAGGTCATCTAGTCCAACCCCCTGCTCAAAGCAGGACCAAGTCCCAGTTAAATCATCCCAGCCAGGGCTTTGTCAAGCCTGACCTTAAAAACCTCTAAGGAAGGAGATTCTACCACCTCCCTAGGTAACGCATTCCAGTGTTTCACCACCCTCTTAGTGAAAAAGTTTTTCCTAATATCCAATCTAAACCTCCCCCATTGCAACTTGAGACCATTACTCCTCGTTCTGTCATCTGCTACCATTGAGAACAGTCTAGAGCCATCCTCTTTGAAACCCCCTTTCAGGTAGTTGAAAGCAGCTATCAAATCCCCCCTCATTCTTCTCTTCTGCAGACTAAACAATCCCAGCTCCCTCAGCCTCTCCTCATAAGTCATGTGCTCTAGACCCCTAATCATTTTTGTTGCCCTTCGCTGTACTCTTTCCAATTTATCCACATCCTTCCTGTAGTGTGGGGCCCAAAACTGGACACAGTACTCCAGATGAGGCCTCACCAGTGTCGAATAGAGGGGAACGATCACGTCCCTCGATCTGCTCGCTATGCCCCTACTTATACATCCCAAAATGCCATTGGCCTTCTTGGCAACAAGGGCACACTGCTGACTCATATCCAGCTTCTCGTCCACTGTCACCCAGGTCCTTTTCCGCAGAACTGCTGCCGAGCCATTCGGTCCCTAGTCTGTAGCGGTGCATTGGATTCTTCCATCCTAAGTGCAGGACCCTGCATTTATCCTTATTGAACCTCATTAGATTTCTTTTGGCCCAATCCTCCAATTTGTCTAGGTCCTTCTGTATCCTATCCCTCCCCTCCAGCGTATCTACCACTCCTCCCAGTTTAGTATCATCCGCAAATTTGCTGAGAGTGCAATCCACACCATCCTCCAGATCATTTATGAAGATATTGAACAAAACGGGCCCCAGGACCGACCCCTGGGGCACTCCACTTGACACCGGCTGCCAACTAGACATGGAGCCATTGATCACTACCCGTTGAGCCCGACAATCTAGCCAGCTTTCTACCCACCTTATAGTGCATTCATCCAGCCCATACTTCCTTAACTTGCTGACAAGAATGCTGTGGGAGACCGTGTCAAAAGCTTTGCTAAAGTCAAGAAACAATACATCCACTGCTTTCCCTTCATCCACAGAACCAGTAATCTCATCATAAAAGGCGATTAGATTAGTCAGGCATGACCTTCCCTTGGTGAATCCATGCTGACTGTTCCTGATCACTTTCCTCTCCTCTAAGTGCTTCAGGATTGATTCTTTGAGGACCTGCTCCATGATTTTTCCAGGGACTGAGGTGAGGCTGACCGGCCTGTAGTTCCCAGGATCCTCCTTCTTCCCTTTTTTAAAGATGGGCACTACATTAGCCTTTTTCCAGTCATCCGGGACTTCCCCCGTTCGCCACGAGTTTTCAAAGATAATGGCCAAGGGCTCTGCAATCACAGCCGCCAATTCCTTCAGCACTCTCGGATGCAATTCGTCCGGCCCCATGGACTTGTGCACGTCCAGCTTTTTCCAGATGACTAAGGGAGGATATGATAGAGATCTATAAAATCATGACTGGTGTGGAGAAAGTAAATAAGGAAGTGTTATTTACTCCTTCTCATAACACAAGAACTAGGGGTCACCAAATGAAATTAATAGGCAGCAGGTTTAACAACAAACAAAAGTATGTATTTTTTCACACAATGCCCAGTCAACCTGTGGAACTCCTTGCCAGAGGATGTTGAGAAGGCCAAGACTATAACAGGATTCAAAGAAGCTAGATAAGTTCATGGAGGATAGGTCCATCGATGGCTATTAGCCAGGATGGGCAGGGATGGTGTACCTAGTCTGTTTGCCAGAAGCTGGGAATGGGCGACAGGGGATGGATCACTTGATCACCTGTTCTGTTCATTCCCTTTGGGGCACCTGGCATTGGCCACTGGGCTAGGTAGACCTTTGGTCTGATCCAGTGTGGCCTCTTATATTGAACTTCATATTTGGCCAAATATGAATGTTAGAAGTGGTTTATTTGTAATACATTGTTAAATTTGGGCATAAAGTTGGCCAGGAAAGAACACTGGGAAATTGCAGGATGGGCTTTATCATTCTGAAACTCTTTTGTTTTGAAATTTGAATTTACATAGCTTGCATTAGCAGAATTAACTTTTTCAATGCTATGACTTTTTCAATATCTTTGCAAATATTAATGCAAACTAGGAGTAATAACCTTGGAAAAGCAAGTTTTCTAGTGGGGAGAAAAAGGAGGAGGGAACCACATTTATGAAGCAGTCAGTAAAATCTAAAGAAAATTTTCTAGCCACACTAACATCCCAGTAGAGGCCCATTTCACAACAACACTTAAGCATGTGCTATCCTTAATTAGTACATAATGAAAAGAATGGGGGGAAAATATATTTAAACTGGAGATTTAAGTTGTAGGACTTATTTCAATTCTTTGCCACTGCTGGTGGGTAGTTGAATGTAAAAGGAAAATGAAAAAAATTGGCAGATATGGCATGACTATGTATTTGTTGTATTTCTATTTAGGAAACTCCTGAAAATTTGCTTAAAGCAGCAGAAAATAACCTCACCCTTCACTTAAGGAAATTAGAAAAAGAAGGAAAAGTGTGTAAGTTTTTTTTTATAAATTTCTTAGAGTATTTTGTTTTTTTCCTGGAAATCACATATGGATAGTTTTTCATACAATTTTTGTAGTATTAGTAGTCACTCAGACAATTTAAAGTAGAATTAAAAACTAAAGGTGATTTAACATTAAAGATATCTAAAGTTCTGGAAAAGATAGTGTGTTTGAGAAGCTGCCTGTGATGACAAATACTATCGTAATGCATACATTCAAGAGATCAGAATTAAAGAACATACACATTTAGTATTTGTCATCACAGGCAGCTTCTCAGATACATTTTATTTTCTAAAAGTTTAGATCAGCTCTGATTACATAACTAATGACTTTTTTTAGGCATATGTTATTGGGGACAGAGTTAAAAATTGTGTAACTCTATCTTTTACATTTCCTGACTTTTATAGTAATTAACTGCAACCTTAATGTTGTATTAATTTAGGGTTTTTTGCATTTTACTTTCAAGTTGTTTTAATAAAAAATGGTCAGAAAAGTGTCCCAGTTCTGTAATAAGAATGCAATAGGGCAGGGGTTCTCAAACTGGGGGGTTTGGGACTCAGGGGGTTGCAAGCTGTCAGCCTCCACTCCAAACCCCACTTTGCCTCCAGCATTTATAATGGTGTTAAATATTTTTTTAAAAAAAGTGTTTTTAATTTATAAGGAGTGGTCGCACTCAGAGCATACTGTGTGAAAGGGGTCACCAGTATAAAAGTTTGAGAACCACTGCAGTAGGGCATCATTATGATCTCTTGAGCTCACTACACCTCTTAAATGGTATAACATGTGTTCTCTATCCACTGCTGGACACTAGCAAGCACACTGAGGATAGGTCCTGGCCACTTACAAATTTGGCTGAGTAAGACTCCCGGGGGCTTTATGTGCTGTTGACCTACTAACAAGTCCCTCCCTTCCCTACCCCTGAAGCCTCAGCTAAGGTAGCACCATTAACAGGTTATTTTCTGGGTCTTGTGCAGATACCCAAGGACTAGATGAGTAGAGGGTTCCTTTGCAGCTCCTCCTAGGAGAGGAAACTTGCCCATTAATAAGCTGTGCACATATGCACAATAAGTCATTTTAAATGTACATCTGTCGGCTTAATCTGTTCTGCATGCTCAGTGTGTACCTTTCAAACAAAAGTTGTTAGCCAATTTTTTTCCCCCCAAGTAAGGACTTTTTCTTGCTTCTTGGAACCATAAAAATTCACCTTTTGATAAGCAACCAGGGACACTGAGCTTCAGTCAAAAGAGTCTATGCTTCAGAAAGAAATGAGTATCTAAAATTGTTTGGCAGCCTTAATTATGGGTTGTACCAAATGCTGGCTAGAATAATTCTTGTGACTTTCTTCAATGTTACTTTTGTTGCATATAGAATTAATTTACATTTTCCACCTTCTTTGTAAGAATTAAAAAGATGTTTTCAAATCCCATATCCATATTGATTATTCTTGTGGGAGGTTGAAGGGGGGAGTAAAGTTGAAAATATAAGATCTGTGGTTTTTTGCTTGCTGATTTGTACACTTTGTGATGCAAGTATTAACTTTGTAATAGAACTTAGATTTGTAATACACATGACAGCACTACTTTTGTCAATATTTCAGTTCAATTTAAGGATTTATATTAAGAAAAATACAAATTATTGGTCCTGAATGAGTATTATACAAGTCCTTGTATACTCGTACCACTGATCATTGACCTTTGACTTTGTTTTGGTACAAAGCCATTTTTTAAATACAGTTTGAGGTGCAGCATTTCAAATTTTGGTCTGTTCTTAGGAAACAGTAGCTATAGTCAAATGAAAGTTTCTTCTAACTGTCACAAAAATATTTGTCCAAAGAAACCTCTTGTTAATGTGCAGCACTGAATATGCCTAGCATATTTTATTCCATTGTTATGAAAACTAACAGTAATTTGGTACATGTTCTGTTGTGCAAAGATTCTTAATATTCAGAAATTCCAGTATGTTTTCCTTAAGTTTTATAATTGTATTCATTAAAATTTGTTCTTAATATGGTTTATATCCCTAGATGTCTGGTTTTGTTATAGTTAGCCAAATTTATGAATGTTTAACAACCTCCAGTAAATCAAACACTTAACCTTAAGTATTCAGGTGGACAGCACTCTGGCTTTAAAATAAAATCTCCTAGTGTGCATGCACAAATGGATTTTAAGATATATGGTGTGACAACTTCATGTGTCTGAGGTTAGAATTAAGCTTCCCGAGTTACTTCATTTTGCCAATATTTTCCTTTTCCATAGCAAACAGTGTATATTTAGACCCAACAATGATAGCTTTGAGTGACTAACTTGGTCAGTTTTACTTTACTTTTTTTTTCCCCCTTAACAGTAAATGAAAAGTCTCCCAACTTCAGATGGAAAAGCAGTTTGTAAGTGTTGCAAGAAACAGAAACAAGATTGTGTATTCTCAAATAAATACACAGACACAACCTCTTTATATAAATAGATGGACTTGTGTATGCAGAACATTGCATGGAGAATTAGAGGAATCCAAAAGCACTCTGCTGTTATGTAACATCAGAACAACATTTTTGTTTGGGGAAAAAAATTACATAATTCTGTTGTCTTAAATAAGACATCTAGTGTTACAGAGTACTCAGATAACTAATGATTGTCATATTCTGTCTTATGGGAATTGAAAAAACTTGTAGCTTCATTTGACAATCTGAATATATTGTGAACAGCTGCACATTATCTTTTTTGTAAATTTGTTGACTTTTTGCCAGTGATACAAAACAGCTAGTAAAGGTACTACTAGAATATAAAGTAATTATTAACTGTAGTGCAAAAACTGATTGTGAAGGCAGAGTGCCTTTCATGATGACCTATTTTCACCTGTTCATACTAGTGCAAAAATGACTTAGTTTGGGATTTGAGAGTGCTCAACCCTTCTGAAAACCCAGCCACTTTTATTAAGTTACTGTAAGTATTGATTTTTGGAGCCTAATTTTAGACACCCAAAGTTGAAATTTTTGGCCCCTATTTGGGCTGTTGCTATTTAATCTAGAAAGATTCAATGCAAGAGCTAAGTGAGCAGAAAAGCTTTGTAGTCTGAGGAAAAACTTTTCCTAGCAGATTCAGCATAAGGAGCTACTATTAATTTTAAACTATTCATACCAGTTAAGACAAACTGTTAATAAAATCAAATCATAGCAAAAGTAATGCAAACAGAAAACTGTGCGCAAATGAAACATTCTACAATCACATGATTTTTAAAAAAAAACTATACAGACGATTATTAGAGATGTATTGAACATTAAGCACTTGAAGTCCCAGGTGTTTGCCAATTTTAAATATTGCTTTATAAATTCTGCCCTGAGTTTCCTACCAATGTCAAATTACAAAGGTGGAACAAGGCAAAATTTGACTACAAGACTCTGTATACTGTCTGATTAAAAAATACAGTAGAAGGTTTTAATTGAAGATAATGTTGGACCTGAATTTCAGTTTTCTGTGTGGCTTAAACTTCTGAAGTAACTGAACCTGTAAATATTTATACTACTGTGTGTATTCAAAAAGTACATAATGTCTGTATGGTTTAAATGTACCTTTTAATCCTGGCACAAATCTTGTTTTGAAGTCACTTAATATGGAATACAGATAAATGTATCTTTCATGCCTATGTTCTTGGGAAAGCCTTTACAGACTTGAAGTGGTTCAACCCTATATTTTCATATGAGGCATGTACACATTTGGTAAGGTAGGTTTTTTTTATGTAGGCTTTAGAAGTTGTATTGTTCCAATGTTAGTTGACAGCAAATACACATGGTTTATAGACAGGGTGGAGTTGATTTAAATCACTAGTCAGGAAGACTTGCTTTAATCATGGATTTCTAAATAAAAGTGCATTCTTGTTGGTTGTTATAATACATATTCTTCACAACTCAGATGAATGTACCTTCCAAAAATGAAACACTATACAGTTTAAGTGATTTATTTTGAAAATTTTAGATTAGTTTTACAGCTATATCAGAAAATGAATGATTGTATGGTTTTCATTTACCAAAGGTAATTGAAGCAGATATTTATGAAGTCATTGGGAGGTGAACTATCAATAATATTTGGAGGATTTTTTTTGTCATGCTGTATTAGGATCAGAACATCACCAGACAGACATTTTAAATTTTATTTAATTTAAAAAAACATTATGTATTCTGGATTTTTTCCTTCAACAGCAAACGTTTTATCAAAACAATCATATGAATTTTTGAATTTAGTTAAACGTTCAAGTTTTTTGAAAATCAGGTTTTGATTAAAATTGTTTAAGTAAAATAGTTAAATGAAATATTTAAAAAAAATTAAATAGACTGTCAGCCAGGTCAACATGAGAAACTTAAAATATGGGCTTATGCAACTAACTCAGTCTTCACCTTCATTTTCCTGTTTGTTCATAATCTGGAAAAGGAAAACAAGCTTTCCTGCTTCTTCAGGTCCCAAACCATTTCTCAAAATTTGAAATGAATTAGTCCAAAGGAAGAAAATATTCTTTTGACATCAGCAGAAGAAGCTACTGCTGTTAAAAGTGAGATCATTTCTATAGTCTCTGAATCCAAGTGCTTACGTGACTTCCACCAGAAATGTGACTTTCTTTAAGACATCATCAGCAAACATATTTCTTGGTTCTTATTCCCAAACTGGATCTCTTTTTCGGTCTGCTGCCATTATAAGTTTTCCCTTCTAGTGAGAGAATGGTATAGTAGATCTCAAATCAATGAAGGCTACACTCAGAAAGATCAAGACTTCTGGAATATGCTGCTTAAAGTTTCACTTCTGTTTCTACTGCCTGTCCCTCCCTTCTCACATTTATCTCCAGACTTCTTCTTCTTCTTGTCCAGATCTATTCCACCCCTAATAATCTTCTATTCAATGAACTTTTTGAAACTTTGCACTTTGAGAGGTAAGGGATTGACTCTGTACACAAATTTGCAGAGGGACAATAGGGTTGAGATCTGTGATTTCTCACCTCTCTATTTATTTAAAATATTTTTGGTGTTAACAAGCATGTTATCTCTGGAGACACAAATCCACAGTTTGAGAACTGCAAAACAAAGCATCTCTGATGGTATCTTCTACTGAGCACCGAGTACCATTGGGTAGATAGAAAGATGAGCCTAAATAATCTATACAGAAGCCCCTGGAACCTCATAAGATTGGGTCCCTAATCCATGAACTATTGGAACTCATTTACAAAATGTTTCTTAAACATTACATACTGTGACAAAGCTCTGTCCTTGCCTCTGTGGGTCCCACATTTCCTGGCAGATTTCACTAGTCTCAGAGGCTCACTTGACCCTTCACATAACCCTTCTTTCTCTAAAGATAAGGGTCACAGTCTACTGAGCCATTTTCATCATAAGCCAGCGAGGAGAAGTTACCCTTCCTTGCACAATCTCTCTTGTCTCCCAGTCTCAATGATTAATCAGGGCAAAGGTGGAGGGGAGCCTAGGCCCACATTCTGCTCCAGGCTAGGGACCCTAATAATATCAGCTTGGTAGCTGACCTTTTAGAAACATGATATGTACAATTCCTTGGGCTACTTCCCCTAAAGCAGCCCTCGCTTCCTCAAGTTCCACTTCATCCTTACCTCAGGGTCTCCTTCCTTGTGCCTGATATGGTGTGTACTCCTCAGCCTCTCCAACCACACAACTTCTTCCCACAGTTCCTGACATACACTCCCACCTGACTGGCTGGGAGGCTTTTAACTAGTTTCAGCCAGCCCCTGATTGGCTTCAGGTATCCCAATCAAATTAGCCTTCTCCCTGCCTTCTGGAAAGTTCTTAATTGGCCCCAGGTGTCTTAATTGACCTAGAGCAGCTACCATTTCACTTATTCTGATACCAGGGATTTGTTTAGCCTGGAGCAAATCTCTCTCTCTCTCTCTCTCTCTCTGCTGCTCTCTTCCATAGCCTTCTAGCTTGGAGGAAGATGGGAAGCTGCTACTCCTACTGCTAGGCCCTAAGCTCTCCCTGCTGCTCCCCTGGCTGGGCCAGACACCCTCCATCCTGTTACCTGGTTGCTGGACCCCCTACTCTCGGGTACTGCTACTGCTCCAACTGTAGCCCTGGGCTGCTAGCCCACTCCCCAGAGAGGAGGAGTGAGGGACCCCAGCCACTGCTGTTGTAGACACCACCATCACCTGAGATGGATCCTTACTGCCTGCCTGGACCACCACCTGGAGTTCCTGGAGCTGCTGCTGCTGCAGAGGCTGCTGCCTGGAGCTGCTGAAGCCCCGAGAAGGAGAGGACCATCTACCAGTGGGGGAGCACCTAGAGACTTTGCAGACCACTGTGGAGGGGCCTTAAGACTGAGTAACTTTTGAACTGTGCTCTTATGGTGGGGGTCTTGATTGTGTTTGTAGGGACATGGGGTGTGGTGTGGAGCTGCCCCCTGATCCATTTGTGTGTCCCCCTCAACCCCCACCACTACTACCACCACCGCTGCCTCCTTCACTACCCCCACTGGCTGTATACCATCTGCCTCAGCTCCTGCCTCTGGACTCAGCTGCTTGCTTGGCTTGCCACGCCCTATTTCCACCCTTTGGGCCAGAAGCAGCAGCCAGCGTAAACAGACATTGTGCAAGTGCATGTGGGCACACGTGCCCCCCTGGAGTGCCCACCCCACAGCTTTGCCCTTGCAATTTGCCCTTTGCAGCTTTTGCCCCCCCTTATGCACCAGCCCTTGCTTACTACCTTCAGTTTGTTTACCTGCCCCGCCCATTTCTTCCTGCAGCCTCTGTTTGTTTGCCTTGCTCCAGCCTCTGAGGCTAGCCCCTTGGTTTCCCTGCCCTACCTCCAGCCTGCTTACCCCTTGTTCCATGTGACCATGTCTCCTCCCATGTGCTTGTGCAACTCCCCATTTTAGTTTTAACCCTGTTCACTGCACCCCCAACGTTGTTGTATCCCCCCCTCCCCTAGTGCACCAAGAGGAGCTGGAATTCCTCTGTCGGCAGCTGACCCCCTAACCTCTGATTGCTCCCCGTCTAGCCCACCCCTTTTGGCACCCTCCTCCCCTGCCTGTAGCCTAGCAGGGAGGAGTGGTCGACCTGCTTCCCCTTTCCCCTCCTTTTTCTGGTATCTCCCCTTCCCTCCCTGCTCACGATGCTGGGGGATGAGACGGGTGGGAGCCCCCCAGCTACCCCTCCCACGCCTGCCCCTCCGTCACCCCCCCAAGCCGCTACCTCCGCTGCCGAACCATCTGCCACTGCCCCTGCTGGGGCACCAGCAGCGACGGGCACCAGGGTGACCTCCCCTGCTGCCACGTCTCACCCCCTCACATTCAGGAGGAGTCCCCCTAGCCAGCAGGAAGGGCCAGGGTAAGAAGAAGGAGAAGGGCCCCGCTAAAAAGACCAGGCCCTCCATGGCAGGGGCTGCCCCCAGTGCCCTGGCCCCACCACCGGCTGGGGTGTTCCTCCCCGCTGTTCCCTCCACCAGCTCTGCGGGTTTCCTTCCCCCGGCCCCCAGGGCGTACGGCCAGGTGGCGGCAGCCCCCCCGCCTGCCACTATGTCATCTCTCCTGCCCACCGCCTCCACTACCATCTATAGCGGCCGGGGCCCCTTTCCCACAATGACCAGGAAACACGGCGTCCGTTGCCTCCTGGTACCCGCCTCGCCCCACGTGGAGACCTATGTGTGGGCGTTGTCGAGGGTGGTGGGGCCTACGCCCATTGTGGCAGTCTCCAAAATGTATGGCAAGGTCGTCGTCGTCTTAACATTGGAGGCCGCCGCCCAGGAGGCGGTGGAGAAGCGCCTGGCAGTAGGGGGCATGTTCATCCCCTTAGAGCCGCTAGAGGACCTGGGCATCCGCCTGGTCCTGACATCCGTCCCTCCCTTTCTTCCCAATGCCGCCCAGTTACCCACCCTCTCTACCCTGGGGAAACCCATCTCTGTCATCAGCCCTCTCCCATTGGGCTGCAAAGACCCCGCCCTCCGTCACGTCCTCTCGTTCCGCCGGCAAGTGCAGCTTCAACTGCCACCGGCGGTGCGTGACAGAGAGGCGCTGGAGGGGTCCTTCCTAGTCCCCTACCAGGGGGCCCATTACCGGGTGCATTACTCCACGGGGGAGGCCTGGTGCTACCTTTGCCGGGTGATGGGGCACGTCCGGAGGGCACGGCCCTGTCATCGCCGGTGCCCGGCACCCGGAACCACCCCTCCTCCTTCCCAGTCCACCATTGCTCCCGCTCGGGCCCAAGGGGCACCTCCCCAACTATGCCCAGATGAGCGGGAGAGCCCCGCTGCTGGCAATCTGGCGGGGCCTGTGGAGGAGGGTGCGTCAGGGACACTGCCCAGCATGGGAGCGGGCCTGCCCCAAGGGGAATCTTCCCTCCCTTGTGCTGCCCCATGGTCATCCCCTCGAGTCCCTGAGCCATCGCCTCTGCCCCCTGACACGACCCCTGCTAACCAGCCCCTGGATGATGCCATGGAGGGCTGGGCCCTAGTCCAGGGGAAGCGGGGCAAGTGGAAGGCTCGAGCTCCGCTCCTCCCATCTGATGCGGAGGCCCCCCGGAAGACCAGGAAGGGGGGCACCGATGCCGAGCCTTCCGCTCTACCCACGGGTGTGTTCCATCCACCAGAGCCAGCTGGGGAAGACGTGGCAGCACTGGAAGGCGGTATCTCCTCTCCACAGGAGTCCCTCCCCTCCAAGGCCCCCGAGGGAGCCCCCGTGCCCTGGTGCCATCTGAAACCTCAGCGTGCCCCGAGACGACCGGCGCATCAGGTGCCGGTGGGGAGAATCCCGGGGTGGCAGAAAATGTTTTCCCATCCATATATGAGGAGATCGAGGCCCTGGGTCTGACCCCGGTCACCCAGGGGGAAGACGACCCTATGCCAGCGGGCCTCGATCTGGGTGACTTCACTCCAGCCCCCCTCTTCCCATGCTCCCTCCCCCAACCGTTGCTTCCGCTCCCACCTCCGAGGAGCCCCTGGACTCCTCCATCAATCCGGCTGCAGATGGCACCCCGCCGAGGGCCGCCGAGCCTGTTGAGGCGACAGCCAGTGCTATGCGGCCGGGACCTGAGCCACCAGGGGCACCCCTCGTTGGTGAGGAGCATTCGACCTCCTTCCCGGGAGAGGGCCCTACAGGAGAGAGTCCACCTCCTGATGCTGTGGCTGCCAAATCCACCATAGAGCCTGCACCCGGCATCATTGAGAGCCCTCTCCCCGCCCAGAATCTCGCCTCTAATCTTGCCCCAGTTCCTGTCCCTATTCCGTCCACCTCCCGAGATATTATTGCCGCCCCTGGGGCTGTCTCCTTCCCTTTTCCAATCAATGACCTCCAGGGAGCGGGAGCTTTGTGTTTACCCGTCCCGACCCACCGGGGCTGCTATCCTCCCTCCGCCGCCCCCATCGCCCCAGCGTTCGGGCCAACCCATCAGGAGCCCCGTCGGGAGTCTGCACCCTGTCTGCCCATCTCGGTGGGCCACGGGGCTGGATCAAGGGCCCAATCGGGGAGTAACCAGGAGACCGTAACCCCAGCCCCCCATGCGCAGCAGGAGGAGTTGTGGGAATTTTTAGAAGACGTCCATGGCTCCCGCAACAAAGTACAGCTTGCTCTCCAGTGATGGGGGGACTTTCATCAAATCCTCCGGGCTGCAAGGGCCCTCATGGGGGAAGGTAAAAGGACCGGGAGGCAGGGCGCCGTGGCCTACCAGCGGGTCCGCCTCTTCCGTGACTCCTTACTCACCTACGGGGTAGGTCACGGAGTGCTGCGCGGCCCGTCAGGAGCCATGAGCATCCCTGCCGGCGAGGATCCCCCCCCCCCCCAGCCCTCCTCATGGCACCTCTTACCATAGCAACATTGAACACCCACGGCTGTAGGATGGGTCTCCGCAGGTCCCAGGTGCTCTCCTTCCTTCGGGGGGGGGGGTACTCTGTGGTTTTCCTGCAGGAGACCCATACGAATCCGACCGCCGAAGACAGCTGGCGGCTGGATTGGGAGGACAGGGTCTACTTTAGCCATCTCACAGTTCGTACGGCTGGAGTGGTGACCCTGTTCTCCCCCGACCTACGGCCCGAGGTGCTGGGGGTCGCCGAGGCTGTGCCGGGCTGCCTGCTGCACCTCCGGGTCCGCATGGAGGGGCTCGTAGTCAATCTCGTCAACATCTATGCCCCAGCAGCAAGCCCAGAGCGGCTGCAATTCTATCAGCAGGCGTCCGCCTTCCTCAGCACCTTGGATCCTCATGAGTGCCTGGTCCTGGGAGGGGACTTTAACATCACCCTTGAGGAGCGGGACCGCTCTGGGACCGAGCAGAGTCCGGCCGCCGCCACCATCCTCCAGGAGATAGTCGAACACCAGTCCCTGGTGGACGTCTGGCGCGACCACCACCCGGATGACACTTCCACGTTCACCTTTGTCTGGGAGGAGGCCCATCAGTCGTGCCACTCCTGGTTGGACCGCATTTATTTATCACGCTTTCATCTTTCACGAGCCCACTCCTCCAGAATCCGGCCGGCCCCTTTTTCTGACCATCATTTAGCCACCATGACAGCCTCCCTCTGCGCAGAGAGGCCGGGGCCGGCCTATTGGCATTTTAACAACAGCTTGCTGGAGGATGCGGGCTTCGTGGCGTCCTTCCAGGAGTTCTGGCTGGCCTGGCGAGGGCAGCGGCGTGCCTTTCCCTTGGCACAGCGGTGGTGGGACGTAGGGAAGGTGCGCGCCCGGCTCTTCTGCCGTGACTACACCCAGGGCGCCAGCCGACGGAGGGATGCGGCGATAGAGCAGTTGGAACGGGAGGTCTTAGAGCTGGAGAAGCATCTGGCCACCAGCCCTGAGGATCCACCCCTCTGCGGAGCATGCCGGGAGAAGCGGGAGGAGCTCCGGACCCTCGAGGACCATCCGGCCCGGGGAGCCTTTGTTCGATCCCGCATCCCTCTCCTTCAGGAGATGGATCACGGCTCCCACTTCTTCTACACCCTGGAGAAAAAGAGGGGGGCTAAGAAACATGTCATCTGCCTTTTGGCAGAAGATGGCACTCCCCTCACGGATCCGGTGGAGACGTGTGGGAGGGCGAGAGCCTTCTATGCAAGCCTTTTCTTCCCGGATCTTCCCGGCTTGCAGAGTGCTCTGGGAGGAGCTCCCGATGGTCAGCGCGGGTAACCGAGACCGGCTAGAGCTGCCTCTTACTCTGGCCGAATTCTCAGAAGCCCTCCGTCGCATGCCCACCAATAAATCTCCGGGCATGGATGGGCTGACCGTGGAGCTCTACCACGTGTTCTGGGACTCCCCGGCGCATACTTCAGGAGGTGAAGGCCGCTTTGCCGCCTGCTGCTTGGGTTTATCTCGACCGGGTCCTGCACGAGGGCACGCTCCGCCCACCCCCTACCCCAGGCCTGCCGGTCCTTTTAATTGGATCCCTGCCCCGTGGACCCAACTGACCTCCTCACCCCTTCACTAAGCCGGCTGCACGAGATGCAGCTGGTCTGCTTTCAAACCGCGCCAAGAAAACATCTATACACGCTCGTGCTCCACACCCTTCACGCTCTCACCCTCGTGTCCCGCCCCGATATAAAATGGCGGGACCTCCTACCACCTTTGGAGGGTGAGGAGCCCCGGTGGGCCAGCCTACATTCCACCTTAGTCCCAAGGCCTGCCGGGGATGTCAGTTGGCGGCTCCTTCACGGAGCCATGAGCACGGGCATGTACTTGGCGCAGTTCACCTCAATCCCAGATACCTGCCCCTTTTGCGGCATGAGGGAAACCCTGGCACATATATACCTAGAGTGTGCCAGGCTGCAGCCCCTATTCCGGCTCCTCACCAATATTTTATTACGCTTTTGGTTGTACTTTTCCCCTCACCTTCTTATCTATACACTCCCTATTCGTGGCCCCACAAAGTCACGGGATCTCCTGGTCAGCCTCCTCCTGGCCCTAGCTAAAATGGCCATCTATAAATCCAGAGTGAGGAGGCTGGCCGATGGAGTCTCCTGTGACTATGGGGCCTATTTCCGATCCTCGGTCCGTTCACGTATCCGGGCAGAGTTCCTCTGGGCAGCGTCCTCTGACTCCCTTGACGCCTTTGAGGAGCAGTGGGCGCTGTCCGGGGTTCTCTGCTCGGTGTCCCCTTCCGGATCCCTTCGTTTGACCCTTTGACCATACTCCTGTCCCTGTTATTTCATTAGTTGTCCCCTGAAATTAATTGGAATCTAGGTCCTGTGGATCCCCCTTCTAGGCTGGGGGGGATCCTTTAGCAGTGGACGGGCTTCACCCGCCCACTTCCCGGATCCCAAAAGGACTCTCTTCCATAGCCATCTGGCCTTGCCCCGTCACAATACATATATTTTCATACTATAGAATTAGAATTTATAATCCCTATTCTATGATGAGGTATCTTTGAGCTATAATATATCTATCTTTAGATAGGTGTTTTTTTTTCCTCAAAAAGCATTTTATCAAAAAAGTCCGATTTAAATAAAAAATCTGATTTTTTTTTTAAATCGTTGATTTTTATCCATCCTGATTATACAGAAAACAGCAGAAGGTCATTTTGTTGCTCTGCTCTTCTGAACATAATATACTAGGTGAAGTCTCATCAGAGCCAGTATGGAGAGAAAATGCTACCTCCTTGCTCTGTGGAATGATCCTTTTTGTGTAGGCAAACTGTACTGGATTTTTTTACAGCCAAATTGTACTTGCCTGTTCAAGTCTAACTTTCGATCCATTATCATTCTTAGGTCTTCAGCATTACTGGTCTCCGAGTTTCCAGTCCCTGTATGTTTGTGCATTGAATTGAATTAAGATCTGTTAGCTAGTATTTTTCCAATTGAATTATTTTTCTATCAATGTTTCTTATTTGTCTAGATTCTTTTGAATTCTTTCTTTTCACTTTCTGGTGTTTGGAATTCCTCAGTTTACTATGTGTGAATTTCTACTTACTGTTTGTGGTCCTGTTATTCTGTAGTTATTTCATGAATTTGTGCCCATTTGTTCCATTGCTAGAAATAGAAATTCAATATATGGATTTCGAGGATCACTTTTTTCCTTTTTATTTTTTGAAAACTTCATTTGTTTTTTCCCAATCTTTTGAAACTTCCCAGTTATCTGAATTTCATTTCAGAAAATAATGGTAAATCATACATAGAGTAAGTTCATTAACTAATTCTGTTAATACTGTAGGGTCCATATTTTCCAGAGTAGCTAATTTGTATATGGTCAAATGTTCCAAGTGTTCCTTATCTCTTTATCAGTAACAGGGTTTTCTTTCCTATTTAATCAGTTTTCTATATTTTCTTTATTGATCATTATTTTTAGAGGTAATATTAGCCATGTGTGTCAATTTCATCTCCATCATTTATTAAATGACCAACTTTCTCACTATTACTTATTTTCCTGAGAGAGCTTAGATTTGTAAAATTTCACCCTTATCTGGCTAACATTAACTCATCCTGCCTCCCTCCCCCTGCCTTATCTTGCTGGAAAATATGAAGCTACAAGCTACCGTGATTCTTTCATTAGGTATTAAAGGACTGATACTCATGGCCTGAAGCCATGACTTTTGGTCATAGTGGTCTCTCTAATTGGTCTCTCTCCCACATCCCTAGTCTATGAAATAGTTGGTTCAATTTCAGGAGTTCCATATAAGTATTGCAGAAGTTTAAAAAATGTTTTACCAGTAAAGCTGCATCTCCAAGATGTGGATCTGGAATTATCCCCTCTTCCTTTTCTTACTTACCACCACCTCTTTTTTTTCCCCCCCAACATTACAAACAATATGTATTTGTTTGTTGCACACCAACTATTTAATCATTCTTAATTTAAACTCCATGTTCCCAATGTAGTGAGAGTTATCAGTAACTGATTTGCTTAGTCTTTAAGGATTTTTAACATTCCTGTGTATTTGAATGTTGTGGAAGCTTCATATGGGGAGTCAGAAAGAGGGGAAATCTTCTGACACCAAAACACCGTTTGGGACTTTTGCTTGTCATTCTTGTGCTTGCAGTGAATGATTAGTTTGTAGAACTTTCTGTCACACTGTCTGGAGTGGCTCACAACTGCGAGTGCCTATCTCGGGACAGACTGCCAGAAAACAGGGCGGATT
Source organism: Dermochelys coriacea (assembly GCF_009764565.3). NCBI lineage: Eukaryota > Metazoa > Chordata > Testudines > Dermochelyidae > Dermochelys > Dermochelys coriacea. The sequence goes on from NC_050069.1 coordinate 59,963,118, forward strand.
TCCCAAGCTGGTGGTGTGTTCTATAATTAGATTTCACTATGCCAGTAACAAATGTAAACTCCTGGATCACTATACCAGTCTTAGATTGGAAAGTCTAAGGGGACAGTCTGTGACTTCATGGTATTTTGCCACCCAGACAAACTGAACTTTGTGTTAAAAGATTATTAAAACCAAAAATCATACCACATCCCAAGACACTAGCCACTTACCCCAGATCAATTGGCACTCCAGATCTTACACCAAAGACAACACTGGCAGCCAATTCTATAGGAAACTAACTATAAGTTTATTAGCTAAGAATAGGAAATGAGTTATTGAGAGGTTAAAGCAGGTAAAATATATTAACAGATGAGTCACAGTTTGCAATTCCATAAGATATTAATGATGTAATAAACTGCCAGTTTCCCAGAAGTCTTTCAGGGTACCCAGATAGTCTCTGGGGATCTCTGCTTTGCATCTGAAACACTTCCCTGGAACAGTCCAGTCAGAGATCTTTCTTTGAATCCATATTTATAGTTTCTTCATATAGAAAGCAAGCTGACAGAGTCTCTACCCACGTGGGCTTTTCCTTTGATGACGGTGAGTGAGGAATGCACCTAGTCTTTTGACCTCTGACCATCATATATAATGGCCACTTTCTTTGAAATTAGCATTCCATGTTTAAGACCTTCATTAGTGTTTCACAAGATTTCTTTGATGGGTTGTTTAATTGCAGGAGTATACATAAGGTAAATGTTTGCTATTACATTATAACAGGAACAGATAAGTGAAAACATGCAAATAACATCCTATTAGTTTTCATGAAGTTTAAACACACAATACACTCTTATACAACTGAACATTACTTTGATCTGCACTAATACACAAGTGAATTGATTCTACATCCTAGCATGACCTGGTCTGCCATCATCACATCTACATGTACCTACAATGAAAAAATAACATTAAATTCAAGATAAAATTGAATGCAGTGACTGTGAAAGGTGCCAGATTGATAGCCTCAGAAACTGAAACTTCTATATCCACAGAATCAAATCCAGTATGTAGAAGTGCAAGATACTCCATCAATACGTGCCAATATTGTTCTGAAATATGAGGAAAATTTAGTCTCTCTTGACACTACTCTGCTGAGAGTATAAAAAGAGTTGGCAGTTACGGTGGAGCTTTCTTCAGAGAAAACTTCCCACTGGGAACTCTGAGATCACCAAAGATTACACACAACACATTTGGACAGCTGCCAGACTGTGATGTCGTCTTCGCTACTTTTCTGAGACAGAAAATTACTGTTGAGCAAAATCTGTCAACTGAACTTTTTTCTCCATGTATTTAATGTCTCTTTTTAAAAATATGACTGGCTTTTGCCTTCAGAAATTACGAAGAAGTATTACCATCCTCCCCTTGAGATCATTATCTATGAAATATAAGGGCCGAGTAGAAAAGATATTAAAAATAACCCCTTGCAGAAATACTGCAGTTTGGGAAGAAAGGAAAGTGGGAGGGAAGAAGAAGGAATCCTTGCAGATTTCTGGTGCCACAAATCATTGCCAAATATATCACCTGATATCCCCATTTAATACATTTCTACTGTGACTTTTGAGCATGTCAAAGAGCTTCAAAACAATTACTCTTCCCAATACATTTATGGGACAGGAAAGTATCCCTATTTTACTGATGGGAAAAACTAGGGCAGAAGTCTGTTGAAAACCAAACCCTGAACTCCTGACTACCGGTCCTGTGTTTTAACCACAGAATCATTCTTCCTGTCTTATTTATTGCATGATTTCTAAATTATTTTGAACTCTCTGTGGATATTCCCTGGTCTTATTGTCTTAAGAGCAAGTAATCTCTTATCTGACATTGAAGAATGCAACTACAACTGAGCATCTCCCAAAAGAGAATCACAGTAAACTGGTTTCAGAGTAGCAGCCGTGTTATTCTGTATTCGCAAAAAGAAAAGGAGTACTTGTGGCACCTTAGAGACTAACAAATTTATTTGAGCATAAGCTTTCGTGAGCTACAGCTCACTTCAATTTGTTAGTCTCTAAGGTGCCACAAGTACAGTAAACTGGTGCTCCAATTTTTTACCCTACTTCTGTGTAGTCTTAATTTCTTTCTCCCCTCCTGTTATGCTGTTCTTGCTTTCTTCTTTCCTGCTTTATCTTCATATTTTTTCTGTTGCAGTTGCAGCTGGGAGAGAGCTGTCAAAGAAGTGAATTTTACATTTCATTCAGAACAGAGAGATTTTTGGTTGTCTTCTGGTAATTAACTTCAAAGCACTAGCCCAGTTGCTAGAGCCCTGCAAATCCATGGATAACTACATCTGCGGACCATGTTTGCGGATCATAGATTGGATGCAGACACACATTTTATATCCATGCAGGGTTCCACCAGTTGCCAAGAAAGCTTTATTGTCTGCTGAGATGAACAATTTTTTAGTTCTTGGGGAACACAGCTACCAAGAGAGGTTATCATTTTCAAAAGTGAGGTGGTGTGGTGGGCCAATTTAAGGAAGAACCTTGAAGATTAATACTAATATTTAAAATTTGCTCCACTATTCTATGAAGAGCTATGTAGTGAGCGGAGCACTAAGTTGATATGCTCTTGAAAATTTCTGTTGCTAAAGTGGGGAGTTCTGGCATTCTGGAGTAAAGCATTTTTTAAATTTTGAAATGTTCGTACCTGTAGTGAGTTGCAATAGCCCAGGCTAGAGTTAGTCTGATTTTTTTGAGAATTATATTTTAAAAGCATGTGTCTTGCAGAACAAGTTTCCTACAAATGCAAGGAATTGGCACATGACCAGATACATCTGTAGGTTACTAGTTATAACTGAGAGACGAATAAATATTATTGACACTGGTTTCTTTTAGCTGGATTATGATTTCCTCTAAGAAGTTTTCTTTATATAGTAAAATGACATGTTTTTGTAAGTATTACCAAATCATCTTGGTAACTGTCATACCCAAAAAGACTGTTCCTATAAGTGGAATATTTATCTTAAAGGAGCATTAAGCTATCTCTCCATGTGGTTGTCTTAAGGAATAAGTTTAAAAGTATAATTTCCATTACCATTTCAAGTGTAGCAGGAATTAATATAATTCTAGAATGCATTGTCTTATGGTATTATCTTAAAGGAGTCTTCTTTCATTACTTCAGTCCTGTCAGTCACTCATTTATTACTTTAACATTTAGGAATGTCAAGTCAGATAAATTTATGATTAAATTCCTTGTGAGTGGTAACTTCCAGTTTGTTGTATTGATTGCTAGCTTACACATTTACTAGTTAGAAGCTGTCTTGTGAAGTTAGCTCATGACAATATAAAGCTACGCTGCTTTACACAAAATCTCTTTATCATATGCCCTGCACACCTTCCTATGCTTGCTAAATTCTAGCAAACTAAGACCTGTCCCAAGTTTACAGCTCAAGCCCCTTCCTTTTCTTCACCATCCACTGATAGCTAATTCCATCCTAGTCATGTCCCTCTACAATCACACATGGCTCCACTTGTTCCTTGTACCTCCCTTTTCCCTTCCCTATGGTCTTGGGGGTGGGGGAGGAACTATCCAGAGCCTCCAGCCACTAGAGCAACTGCGGAAGCAGACAAAAGTGGGGCTTTCGGACATTCAGTGAACTTTTTAGTTTTGCCTGGACTTTCTCTGCCCTTTACTGATCAGCTGTTTTTTCCAACCTTCTATCTCCTTCAGTCTTTTAATCTCAGCTTTTCTCCATGCCTGCCCCTCTTTCTTCTCCTATACTCCTGTCCCCCTCAATCTTTGCATTCAGCTGATCCCTTCTTAATGCCCTCCTCCCCTGCTGTGATTCCCTGAATTGAACTCCTTTCCTTGTAGTCTATTTTAAGTATAGTTTTGCTCCTTTTAATTGTCTACTTCTTAAACATTATTCTTAGTACTCTTATACTCTTCCACTTCATCATTTACCTTCGTTATCATTGTGCAGATGCTTATCACTGTGCTATTTAATTTATATTTTAATAGTAAATGCTTACTGAAAATATTTATAAGTAAATAGTTGCTAGTAGTCTTAGTAATGACATCTGTGTTTCTAATATACCACGTGTATGTTTTTACTGTGATTTTTAATTTTGAGTTTTTAATTCTAACTTTTTATTTTTATGGCACAAGTTTATTCTGTTGGATCATGCGACTTCCAGTCTGACCGATTTCCTGGCCTAGTGTCAAAACTTTGTTCTCATTTGATCCACCAGTGGTGATTGCCTTTTGCAACTGTTATTTTGACTCTCAATCTAGCCCTTAGTGCTTTTTTGCATGTCACTTCTTATTTGTAGAACTGGATTCTCAAGTATTCAATAAGGGCAGTACACTGTCTCATAGTAAATCCTTCTCAAAGGCAAAAATCTACTGTAATTTTTGCTGAACATAAGAACAGCCACAGTGGGTCAGACCAATGGTCCATCTAGCCCAGTGTCCTGTCTTCCAACAGTGGTCGATGCCAGGTGCTTCAGAGGGAATGAACAGAACAGACAATCACTGAGTAATCCATCCCGTCGTCCATTCCCAGCATTTGGTAGTCAGAGGTTTAGGGACACCCAGAACACGGGGTTGCGTCCCTGATCATCTTAGCTAATACCCACTGATGGACCTATTCTGAGGAACTTATCTAATTATTTTTTTAACCCAATTATAGTTTTGGCCTTCACAACATTATGAACACAAGTCTACAACTCCAACATAGCTTGACAACCACAAAAATTCAAAAATCATGAGTTATACATCCTCAAGTCATGACATCTTTTCAAAAATAAATGATATTGGGTTCTTCTTATATGCTTTTTTCTTCCTGAGCCTTTAGGGTACAGTAGGCTTAGTTCCACAAAAGCAGGAGCCTAAACATCTGATAGAATCTTGGCCTAGACTCGTACTTTTCCTGTTACCTCTCCTGCACATTTCATATACCTGAGGCCATATCTACACTGCAAACTTAGGTTAACTCAAGTTACATCAGCATAGAGTCACCATAGTTAGTATGTCACTTGTGTGCATGCCTACTTGACTTCTTTTCTGCGGTGAGTGTACTTACCAGAAGTGCTTGTATCGATTCACAGTGTGGTGCACCATGGATAGGTATCCCACTGTGCAACTCCACACCGTCCACTGCACTATATTTTGGGAAGTTTTGGCAATGCATGCTGCGGCCCAAATGGGTCCTACAGGAGTGACTATGATCATGGGATCAACTTTCCATAATGCAATGTTCACCATCCCCTAATTTTATACATATTGCATATGTAAAATTTTAATTTTGCCCCTTTTTTTCCTAACTCCCATAAAACCCCATGGCCCTCCTCATTTTCAGCCATCTCTGACAGAAGCATGGAGCCTGCACAGCTCTGCGTTATTGTCATGAGCATTGCAAGCCCAGGGTGCACAATCTTGCAGTATTTGCAGAACTGCAAGAAAAGAAGGGAGTTGATTCCATGCAGAACAAATTCCTGTGGGACATAGCGACAACCAATTCAAACTTGTTGGTGGCATTCCTAGAGCAGCTACAGAAGGTGGAGTACCAGTTCTGGCTCCAAGAAACAAGCTCCAACTGATGGGATCGCATCATAATGCAGGTTTGGGATTATGAGCAGTGGGTGCTGCAGAACTTTTGGATGTGTGTGCCAAACTTGCCAAAATGAGGGCTGCACTGACCGTGGAGAAGCAAATACAGATTGCACTGTGGAAACTTGCAACACCAGATTGCTACCAGTCAGTCAGAGGTGTCTCAACCAGATTTGCCAACTTTCTACTCTCACAAAACTTAACACCCTTATCCTGCCCCTTCTCTGAGCCCCCGCTCCATTCCCGTTCTCTCTGTTGCTTGCTCTCTGCACCCTCACTTGCTCATTTTCACCAGGCTTGGGCAGAGGGTTGGGATGCAGGGAGGGTGCGGGCTCTCGCTGTGGGTGGGGGCTCTGGTGTGGTGCCCGGATGAGAGATTTGGGGCACATGAAGGGGCTCCAGGCTGTGGCTGAGGAGTTCAGAGAGTGGGAGGGGGCTCTGGCTGAGGGTGCAGGCTCTAGTGTGGGGATGAGGGATTTGGGGTGCAGGAGGATGCTCTGGGCTGGAATCGAAGGATTCAGTGAGCAGAAGAGGGTCAGGGCTGGGTTGGGGCGTAGGCGGGGGGTGAGGGCTCTGGCTGGTGGGTGCAGGCTCTCGCGTGGGGCTGGGGATGAGGGATTTGGGGTGCAGGAGGGTGCTCCAGGCTGGAATCGAAGGGTTCAGTGAGCAGGAGGGGGATCAGGGCTGGGTCAGCAGGGTTGGGTGTAGGGGGGGTGAGGGCTCTGGCTGGGGGTGTAGGCTCTCATGTGGGGCTGGGGATGAGGGATTCGTGGTGCAGGAGGGGGTCTAGGCTGGGGATGAGGGGTTCAGAGTGCGGGAGGGGTGGGGTGTGAGGGCTCTGGCTGGGGGTGCGGACTCTGGTGTGGGGCCAAGGATGAGGGAGAAGCAGCATGTCCCCCCTCCGACTCCTACATGGCGGCATAGCCAGGTGACTCTGCATGCTGCCCCGTCTGCAGGCACCGCCCCCACAGCTCCCATTGGCAGCGGTTCCCAGCCAATGGGAGATGCGGAAATGGCGCTTGGGGCAGGGGGAGTATGCAGAGCTCCCTGGCTGCCCCCTACATGTAGAAGTTGGAGAAGGGACATGCCGCTGCTTCTGGGAGCCATGCAGCGCCACGGTCGCTAGGGAGCATGCCTTAGCCCCGCTGCGCCACTGACCAGACTTTTAATGGCCTGATCAGCAGTGCTGACCAGAGCCGCCAGGGTCCCTTTTCGACCAGGCATTCCAGTTGAAAACCGGATACCTGGCAACCCTATTCTCAACTAAATACAAAGTGGGATAGATTTCTTTATTATAAGTATTAAACGCACATTGTAAAAGACCATTCCCTGTTCTGTGGCCTATTAACACCTCTCCAGTCATAGGACAACAAACCAACCATAGGGGGTTACAAAAGCAAAAGGAGTACTTGTGGCACCTTAGAGGCTAACAAATTTATTTGAGCATAAGCTTTCGTAGCTGCAGCTCACTTCATCACGAAAACCTATGCTCAAATAAATTTGTTGTCTCTAAGGTGCCACAAGTACTCCTTTTCTTTTTGCGAATACAGACTAACACGGCTGCTACTCTGAAACCTGTCATAGTGGGTTACAGTCTCTTACAACTTTCTTAAGTTATCATAGCAATTTTTATGAGTTGATGATTGTGATAGCCCCAAATACGTGAGGACACATTCTTATAGGCTGCAAGAAAGATGTTTTCAACTCACATAACTCCGTGATATTGTGTGTCTACACATGTGCAGAGCACAGAGCTATCAGTACCGCAGAAACATCCAGAAATAGGATGTGGTAGTTATTAGACATGCTTTTTTTTTTTTTTTGGTATTTGTATAGACGGTTTTTGTGGTGGGCAATCTATCTGGCAGGTCATTCCCTGTTTATTCACTTAATAGCTGAGTCAATCAGGTTTCATGGGGTTGGAAATGTTATAAATAGATCATCTTAACACAGCCATGTCACATTAGTGGCTCTTCTTCCTTGCAGGAGCAACCATGTGTCTTGAAAGAGGATGAAAGAGCTGCCAGAGTCATCCCAGAGAATGAAAAGGAGTACCCATGGCACCTTAGAGACTAACAAATTTATTAGAGCATAAGCTTTCGTGAGCTACAGCTCACTTCAAATACATCTGATGAAGTGAGCTGTAGCTCACGAAAGCTTATGCTCTAATAAATTTGTTAGTCTCTAAGGTGCCACGGGTACTCCTTTTCTTTTTGCGAATACAGACTAACACGGCTGCTACTCTGAAATCTGATCCCAGAGAATATCATCCTGGATAAGCACCTGGATCCGGGCCTGCTATGAGCAGGCAAAGGTCCCACCTACAGCCATCGTGAGAGCCCACTCTAGAAGAGCCCAGGCTTCATCGGCAGCATTCCTCATGCAGATACCAATCCAGGACATCTGCAGGACTGTGACATGGTTGTCAATTCATGCCTTCATGTCTCACTATGCCATCACCCAACAGGCCCATAATGATCCCAGTTTCAGTAGAACAGTGTTGCAATCAGCACGTCTGTGAAAGTTGAACCCGCCTCTGGGTATATTGCTTCCGAGTCACCTAGCATGGAATAGACGTGAGCAAGCACTCTAAGAAGATAAAACAGTTACTAACCTTTTGTAACTGTTGTTCTTCAAGATATGCTGTTCATATCCATTCCAGGACTCACCCTCCTACTCCTCTGTCGGAGTTACCAGCAAGAAAGAACTGAGAGGGTGTGAGGCTGAGGGTGCCCCTTATACCAGCACATAGTGCAGGGCTCCAAGGGGCGCTCTGGCCGGCCCTATGGATACCTCTAAGGGAAAAAAAAGTCTCTGGCAACTGTGCTCGTGGTGCACGCACACATGGAATGGATGCGAGCAACAGATCTCGAAGAACAACAGTTATGAAAGGTTAGTAGCCATTTTCTTTGCTATACAGTTCAGTGGAGCCATGATTTCAACACCAGTATGTGCACTGGTTAGTCAGTTTTTAAAGTAAGTAAGAAAGAGCACATGGGGTCTTAAAAAGAAAAGGGTTGTAATCCATCTTACATAATTTATTTGTAACAGTAAGTATCCCTTCCATGTATGTATTTATGAATTACATTACATTCTTTGTGTGCCACAATGATTAATACATTAAAAACTTGCTTAAATGTCAACCGGTACAAGCCATCTCATCAGTAGTTTCCATTAGTGTTCTGTCAGGCAGAGGAAGACTAATGAAACTGAAGAAATGTTATGCTTCAGTGCCCATGCTTTCATGCCCAACATGGGTAAAGCACATTTTCATAAAGGTAGATAAGTACAGTCTTAAGAAACAGCAAATACAATGCTAAATTGGGGAATGAGTGATAGTAACAATGTAACTGAAATTGAGAAATACAGTATAATTTACACTGCATGGTTTGCTTCATTGGCAAGTATAACTGCATTCTTAATTCTTTTTTCAATGAACACAGAGTAGAATTGTGCTAAATGATATATTTTTGCTTCCTTTCAATGCACCAACTCATCGGGTTATTGTGGTAAGATGTTTTCCATGGTTATACTTTGGGATTCTATGCACTAAATGTAGTACTACATAACAGATTTCAAATACAGCTGTATAGCAGTGTTATAAGTTTTATTATGTGTTTTCAACACAGTTTAATACATACAAATGAAAATGGAACTTCAATGTAAGTCTTGAAATTCTGAGGACTGAGGTTTAAAAAATAAAATGCTTGTGTGAAGTGTTATGTTGGTAATGTAAAATTAAAGAATATAGTCTGTAGTGTTTTAATCAAGGAATTCACAATACGATTTTATCTTGTGTGTTAGTGAAACATAATAAATGAGAATATCTGCATGCAATGTTTTTAAAAATCATTATAAAATTGTTGAAATTATCATATTACCAATAACATATGCATATGTATTTATACTTAGAGATAACATTAAGGGAAACAAAAGAATTGTTAATAATTAATCCCTTGTGTGATGAGACAGCATATGAAAGAGCCTCCCTGAGGAATTGGAGGTGATTTTTAGATACTTATTTTCATAGTTTATAGGTTTCAGAGTAGCAGCCGTGTTAGTCTGTATTCGCAAAAAAGAAAAGGAGTACTTGTGGCACCTTAGAGACTAACAAATTTATTTGAGCTGTAGCTCACGAAAGCTTATGCTCAAATAAATTTGTTAGTCTCTAAGGTGCCACAAGTACTCCTTTTCTTTTTTTTCATAGTTTATATGTAGTATTAGTGTGAAACTATTTTCAGTAAATATAACATAACTGAAGATAATATCTTCCTGTTATTAAGAAAGAAAAATGGAAACAGCACATACCTGTACTCATTGTGCTTAATAATGGACATTGAGTGAACTTGTGTGATTTGAACCATGGCTAATTGCTTAATTGAACGTGGGCACAAAACACTAGCATCTAGCATGAATGAGAAGATATTAGCAGCAACCCGGGCCATAGCAAATTGATATATAACATAAGTCTCTGATATGATAATATGAAACCAAGTGTATATATGAGCATTAAATCATTGCAACTGTTCAGTAAATAGGGGGTGCAGGCTCTGGAGTGGGGCCAGGGATGAGAGGTTTGGGGTGCCGCAGGGGGCTCCAGGTTTGGGGGGGGACTGGGCTGGTGCTCAGAGTTGGGGCACAGGCTTACCTTGAGTGGCTTCTGGTCAGCAGCAAGCAGGGCTAAGGCAGGCTCCCTGCCTGTCCTGGCTCCACGCTGCGTCCCAGAAGCGGCCAGCATGTCCGGCTCCTAGGCAGGGGGTCAGGAGGTTCCATGTGCTGCTCCCGCCCGCAGGCACTGCCCCCCCAGCTCCCACTGGCCATGATTCCTGGCCAATGGGAGTGCGGAGCCAGTGCTTGGGGGGTGGGGGCAGCGCACAGAACTCCGTGGCCACCCCCCTCCGCCTAGGAGCTGGCTGCTTCCAGGGTGCAGTGCAGAGCCAGGACAGGCAGGGAGTAGCCTGCCTTAGCCCCGCAGACTGGACTTTTAACGGCCCGGTCGGCAATGCTGAGCGGAGTCACCAGAGTCCCTTTTCGACTGGGCATTCCGGTTGAAAACCGGATGCCTGCCAAGCTCTGGGGCTGGGGGCGCTAGCCTGGGGCAGGGGCCAGCAGCTGTGGTGGAAATTGGGTGGGGCCTCAGGTGGAAAGGGTGAGGCGGGGGGCTAGCCTCCCCCAGTCAGTGGTTCAATGTGCCGCCCATTATTTTAAAGTACATTTCAGTAAAGAAAAAAGTATTAATATCTATAATATGTTTAGATGCTTGTTTTTGAAAAAGCATTGAAATGCAGAGTAAGCTCTCCTTGTTTATAGACCTTGTTACAATAATAAAGTTTTTAAATGTTTAAAAATACCTCTCTTTATTTGTGTCCACATTTACAGTGGAGATTTCAAAACGGTAGCAAATTGTAAAGAGCAACAACTGTCCATCGTGGTGTGCGACCTCTCACCTTTGTCATCTTCTGGGCCAGGGCCAGGGCCAGCTAGTTTGTGACAGATGCTTGGTGCCCTCTCTGAATTTGCTACCCCTGGACCAATGAGAAAGGGCGAGGTAGCAAACTGTGACATAGCACCTGCTGCGTCAATAAATGCTACTGGTTGCGAAACCTGCCGCCTACTTAGCCCCTGTCAACACTAGCCCGGCCCTGAGGCGGGGCATTGTGATTGGTCAGTTTGAACGTCAGCTCAGCGGCCCGTGCCAACGGCTGCCCTTACCCTTCCCGAGCGCCCCGCCCACCGGACAAGAAGGAGTCAGGCCAGGCGTCGCCGCCGCCCGCCAGCAGGTGGCGCTGCGGCTTCCCAGCGGCCGGCCAAGGGGTCCCTCTCTGGCCGCGGGCGGAGCTAGCACGAGCCACTTCCCTCCCGTGCGGAGCGCCAGAGGAGCTGGGCGGGGCGCCCCCTCCTCCGCCCCTTCCTGGCCGCGGCGGCTCCCAGCTCCTTGCCCGCCACCATGGCGATCCGCAAGAAGAGCAGCAAGAACCCGCCCGTGCTGAGCCACGAGTTCATCGTGCAGAACCACGCGGACATCGTCTCCTGCGTGGCCATGGTCTTCCTGCTGGGGCTCATGTTCGAGGTGAGCCGCCCTGGGAGCCCGCGGCTGCCCGCACGGCCCGGGGCGGGGGCGGGGGCGGGGGCGGTGCCCTGACCTGGGGAGAGGGGCCTTGCGGGGCCCGGAGCTGGGGGGTGCGGGGAGCGCTGCCCTCAGGGTGGATGTGTGTGTAGCTGATACGCCGAGCTGGCCCAGCCGGGCGGGGTTTGGGCTGCTCAGGCTCCTCCTCCCGCTGTGCCGGGGGGGGGGGGGGGGGGGTCGTGATGCCGAGCTCATCTCACCTGCCCCCCCCCCCCCATACCTGGGTCTCCTGGCTCCGTATGTATCCCCTGCTCAGCCCTCTGCCTGCCCCGCTCGCCGGCGGGCTTCACCCGAGCGGGCTGCTGGGGGAGCTGCCGCTGCCGGCCGACACGTTGCAGGAGGGGCGTGTTGGGGAGGGGGCTGTTGGAGCGGGGCCATGCTCCGTTCCCTGGGACAGCGCCCGCAAGCGTCGCCCCCCCCCCTCCTTGTGCCGGCCCCGGGTTAGGTTATAGGGGCGGTGTAACGACTGCTGCTTCCCCTTTGTGCAGCAGCAACCGCAGCGGTTCCGGCTGCCCTCGGCGAGCTTACGTGGCAGTCGGAGCGGGGCGGGGGACGGAGCGCCTGGCTCGTAGTGTTGAGGGAGGCGGAGCGGCGGCTGGGGCCCAGCGAGGCTGCCGTGTGGAAGCAGCGGGGCTATGGGGGGCGTAAGGCCTGGCCGGGGAGCGCGTGTCCTGCCCTCTGTGCGGTGGCTGGAGCCGGGCACCAAGGGAAGCCCCAGGGGGCGGGGCGGCGGCCTTGCCCCCCCCCAGCTAGCTCCCGGGAAAGGGGAGCACGCAGTGACGTGCCCCTGGGGGACCGCGGCTGCCGCCCCGGTACGGAGGCGTCCTGAGCAGCTGCTCGCTCGCTGCGTGATTCACACCCCCCGCCGCAAACACGTGTGAGAAACAACAGGCGCACTAGGCGGGGAGCCGCACAAACGGTAGTGACCCGCGCCGTGCGCTTTGCCTCGCCAGGCAGCAGCCGAAGGCGGAGACAGCTGCTGGCGGGCAGATGCGTCCCATTTTCCTGCCCTTGCAGTTCAGTGGCTTAGGTGTCTTGTTCGGGTCGTAATTATTGGGGAGATGGATGACCTTGCCATGCAAAATCAGTTTGGCATTAGTGAAGATTTAGCATCCCACTCCTGAGTATCCACTAAGCTTTAAAGGTGCATCTGGTCACTCGATCACAGACCTAAGAGTGGCTATGCTTCAACAAAAAGCTTCAAAAACAGACTCCAACGAGAGACTGCTGAATTGGAATTAATTTGCAAACTGGATACAATTAACTTAGGCGTGAATAGAGACTGGGAATGGATGAGTCATTACACAAAGTAAAACTATTTCCCCATGGTATTTCTCCCTCCCACCCCACCCCCCACTGTTCCTCTGATATTCTTGTTAACTGCTGGAATTAGCCTACCTGCTTGTCACCATGAAAGGTTTTCCTCCTTCCCCCCCTGCTGTTGGTGATGGCTTATCTTAAGTGATCACTCTCCTTACAGTAAAAAGAAAAGGAGTACTTGTGGCACCTTAGAGACTAACAAATTTATTAGAGCATAAGCTTTCGTGAGCTACAGCTCACTTCATCGGCACGAAAGCTTATGCTCTAATAAATTTGTTAGTCTCTAAGGTGCCACAAGTACTCCTTTTCTTTTTGCGAATACAGACTAACACGGCTGCTACTCTGAAATCTCCTTACAGTGTGTATGATAAACCTATTGTTTCATGTTCTCTGTGTGTGTGTATATAAATCTCTCCTCTGTTTTTTTCCACCAAATGCATCCGATGAAGTGAGCTGTAGTTCACGAAAGCTTATGCTCTAATAAATTTGTTAGTCTCTAAGGTGCCACAAGTACTCCTTTTCTTTTTGCGAATACAGACTAACACGGCTGCTACTCTGAAACCTGTTTGCATTCAGGCTCATAACTGAGTTCTTATGACAACTGGCCAGGAAAGTGGTGATGTGCTGCTTCCTGGGAGAACAAAAAATACGTTTGAGGTAACTCAAATCTAGTTATTTTCCAGCTGCTTCTGAGACAATAGTTAAAAGTCAGAATACACTTACTGACTAACCCATCTGATCAAGTTGAAAATTAAAACTAGTCTAGTCTTCTAAATTTTCTGTTAAAAGTCACTGAAGTGAAAAAGAAATGGCAAATTTGTCTACTGGATCTCCTATTTTGTAAAATGTCTGTCTTGCCTCTTTTCAGTTACTTATTGAGAGAGTGCACAAAAACTGGTACTATACCGTGCTCCCTTCAGAATAGCACTCACTTATTTTGAGCCAAGATAAGAGTCTCAGTTTGATGTGCTAGTAATCTGTCAGTGTTACCATGATTCTTAAGAGCATAATCAGTCCCTTATTCATTTGGTGAGCAGCCTGAAGATTTATAAGCATTTTTTTTTATATATGACTAGTTTTTATATCATTTTTTTCCAACTTTAAGTAATAGTCAGTATCCAAAGGCAGCAGATTATCAACATAGGTTGGAGAGTAGAGGTTTAAAGGAAATATACAACTCTCCTATGCTATGCTATGCTATGACTTGCCTCTGACAAGTCAGACATATCTATCTACTCAGATATTTTTGGTTGTGAAGACCGTCTCTATACACTGTTTTTGTGGGGAGAGGAAGAAGGATGGATTTGAATTTTTTCCTTTTTATGTGCACCTGTGATGCACTGTTTTCAAAAACAAAGTGGAAATATCTTATTGTTTGTTGTAGTAACTGATCTTGCTAATGCTGAAAAGATTTTTGTATACTGGAGTGTAAATTTTTAATTTATGTTCACTCTTTCCCACTGCATGCTATTCTGTACCTACAAAGACCTTCTTTAGTAGTTGCTTTTACTATGAAACTTTTAGGGCTCTGCCAGTCTTTATTCTTTGTGTGTTTGTTCAGTATCAACAGAAGTGGTACACCGTGGATTGTACTAACATGTCAATATGTATTCTGCGACACGAAAGCTGTAAAAACATTATAGAGCGCTGGAAGCAAAGGACAAAATAAAGAATGACTAGGTGGCCACTGGAAATTATTTTCTTGTACAGGAAATGGGATTTTATGGTCTTTAGATATTTTGACCTTTGTAAATACTTTTCCAAACATTAGAAGTAGATGTTGCATAGATGATGTAAACTGGATAGGGGTCATAATGGGTGATGGATGGTATGGCACTAGAGAAGTAGTTGGATCCCTTAAAGCCTTCAGTTCCAGATATTCTGAACTTGCTTTTTTTGTTTTTAAAAAAAACCTGTTTGGGGGTATTAGGTGGATTTCATGGCAACTTTTTCAGTCTTTACTATTTTACACCAGATTTCCTGTTTGAAATAGGAGTAGAAAAGATAATGTGGTGCTACTCTTTATTTAAAAAAAAAATTTCTAAAGAAAGATAGCAATTTTATTCTGCATTTGTTCTGACTTTCATCTTTTTTTTTCATATAGTCCAGAATAATCGTTGTCATTACTACTCTAGCTGCATGCTGTTCACTTTTATTTTAATTTTTTGTGTGCTCTAGTGTTCAAAGGTTTCTAAGGGTATGTCTTCACTAGCAACTTCAACTAGCCATGGCAGTGCTTTAACGAGGCTATGTAGTCCCAGCATGTTTAAAAAAAAAAAAAAAAAAAAAAAAACACTCCACCCGCCTGAGGAGAGCACTGTCTACACTGCCACTTTACAGCGCTGAAACTTGCAGTGCTCAGGGGGGTGTTTTTTCACACTCCTGAGCGAGAAAGTGGCAGTGTAGATATGGCCTAATTCTTTTGAGCCTGATATGCAATTAATTTTTTTTAAAGGCTCTGTCAGCATCTGCTCTATATTTTGTCTGCCAGCCCACCCCTACCCTCCTGTTTGTGATTTTTCTTTAAATTTTTTTTTTTATTTATTTTTTAGCTGGGATGTTAAAATTGAGTTTGAAACAAGGCTATAACCGGTGATTGACTAAAAATAAGGTCAAAGGTAGTGGTCTAAAAATAGGTGACTTGGCATTACAATACTTTGTTATATTAGAGGGAAGCATAGTGGAAAGGGAATTGAAGCTTGTGTTGTTAGTTTAATGTGGTGGAAAGAGGGATTAACTGGAAAATAGGCAGTTTGGAGGAGACTTTTGGAAAGGATTGTTAAAGTATTCTGGCAATGCTCAGTCCCTGCATTGTGGGAGTTTGCTTTCCTAGATAGGCAGTTCTGCCTGTTGAAAGTCAGATCAGATGACTTTGAGATGAGGTTCCTTTTCTTTATCATTGCCAAGCACCCTGCCTCCGCTGCTTTTCTAGTTCAAGCCATGCTGGATATGTGTTTTTTGATTAGTAAACTTTGGTTTATTTTCATTTAGATCTTATAGCACTCACTTTGTCTTGTTCTTTCAGATTACAGCAAAAGCCGCTGTCATTTTTGTTACACTTCAGTACAACGTTACCATTCCTGCTACAGGTAGGTGTCTTTTGAGAATTTAAATGCTAGTACCATGGAGTAGTCAGAATTTTCATAAATTGGTGGTATGTTGTACTCTCCCAAATTGAGTGTTCGTTGTAAGATTGACCCTGTGCAAAGTCTGGATGCAGACCGAAGTAATTCTTACTGATCCACTATTAATCTTAAACTATGTCACTTGAGATTAGTCTTGTGATATCATTTTTAAGGCTGTTCTGTTGTGTTCATCATATTAAAAATATTGCTTGATGCAGAGATGCACATGAATCCTCTTAATATCTGTTTTTATTAGGATTCTGGACCTGTATGTAGAGCTCTGTGCTAGTTGGAGGACAAATAATTTAAAGTAGTCAAGAAGGAACTGTAAGAATTGAGTTTTGGAGTTTAAATACATTAGTTACGTTTTCCATTGTACATCTCTACAGACACATTTAGTTTAATGGGAGGGAGTTGATTATTATAAACTAAGTCTCTAGCGAGTTATGCAATGATAAATCATTAATTTGGTTTCAGTTTGTATCCAGCACAAAATAGGAATATCTTCTTAATTGATTTGTTGTCTTAACAATACTGCTTTGAGAAATAGACAAATGTATTGTTAATTGGACTAAACAGGATCTTCATAATGAGCTTTAAAACTTTGTTTTTGTCCTTCAGAAGAACAATCTACAGAAACAATCTCCCTTTATCATTATGGTATCAAGGACTTGGCTACAGTTTTCTTCTACATGCTGGTAGCAATAATCATACATGCCATTATTCAGGAGTATGTGCTTGATGTAAGTACCAAGTATGCATTTCTTCCATTAAGATAAATCTGGTATAAATTATTATTATAAGATTTAATTAGAATACGTGGCTAGATTGACTTCAATTTTAGATATTTTATGAAAACTACTACATAAGAAACATCTAACCATCCTTCTCTTAAAATGACTCAATATGTTTATCAATAACATAAATAACTTCTGTTTTTAGAAAATTAACAGGAGAATGCACTTTTCCAAAACAAAACACAGCAAGTTCAATGAATCTGGACAGCTTAGTGCATTCTACCTCTTCTCATGTGTCTGGGGCACAAATATTCTTGTCTCTGTGAGTATGTCTTTTATCTTTCATTTACATTGTCAGATATCATACCCTTGCTCATCTAACTTTTGTGCTATGAAAATTACTTACTGTAGTGTTCAGCCATGTATTTTAATATTAGATCAGAGAAGTCTTTTGCCTATTATATTTAGATGTCTGTCACAGTTGAATGCCAGTTAGTGCTTGTGATGGTAGATTTCCTTCCTCCACCCTAATTTTGGGGGTTCTGCCTTTCAAACAATAACTCAATTTTTGAGTATGTGACTGAGTCAGGACTCCTTATCTTTGTTCCAACCCTTCATTGCTGTATGATTGTAAATAAGTGACTGTGCTTCTGGTTACTTACCTCTAAAATTTATTTTAAATACTGGTCAAACTCTCATGTGTTAAGGCATAATTACTTTTTATGAAGCGTTTTGAGATTCTCTTAAAAAGCAAAAAAAATCTTGTAAATTCCAGTTTCCAGAAATGGAAGTCTTTTCTTGTCTCCAGTAATACTCAGGGCTTGCTGACATGACTAAATTTACTGGTATAATTATATCCTTATACTGGAACTAACTCTATGTATGAACACTCTTATTCTGGAATAAGAGTGCATTTTCTGGTTTTGCTTATACTGCTTCCATAGCACGTGTGCTGTAAATGAGAAATGTGACAGACTTTCATCACTGGCTTCTGTATTTGTCTTTGTCCTGTGATTAAAAGGTAGCCAACAGTTTTATGTATTTTCAGGAAAACTATGTATCGGATCCAGCGTCTCTGTGGAAGGACTACCCACACACTCTGATTCCGTAAGGTTTATTCCTTCTTCAGTGTTAGAAAGTGTGATGATCCTTATGGCCCCGAGTAGGTATTTTGTTTAGACTAATTAAGGGGTGCAGTAATGGAGGTGGTTAAAGTCTCTGCTTAGAACTTGATGCCCCACAACTCTAAAGTAACTACCAGAAATAACAGGTTTCAGAGTAGCAGCCGTGTTAGTCTGTATTCACAAAAAGAAAATGAGTACTTGTGGCACCTTGGAGACTAACAAATTTATTAGAGCATAAGCTTTCGTGAGCTACAGCTCACGAAATGCATCCGATAAAGTGAGCTGTAGCTCACGAAAGCTTATGCTTTAATAAATTTGTTAGTCTCTAAGGTGCCACAAGTACTCCTTTTCTTTTTACCAGAAATAGTATTTCTTAAGGGCAATACTGCAGAGAATGAAGTGGCTAATAAGCGTTTAGCCAGTTCTTGTAATATCTTTTTGGATCATTGTAGTTTTCCAGGTTTCAGAGTAGCAGCCATGTTAGTCTGTATCCACAAAAAGAACAGGAGTACTTGAGTCTCTAAGGTGCCACAAGTACTCCTGTTTTGTTATTTTCCAAAAACCTTATTTCTGTGAATAATGTTGGGAAGATGCTGTATTCCTTTTATTGTAAAATCCATGGTTAACCAAGTGTGCAGGAAACTGTATGAAATGTCTGAGTTTGGACTGCAATTTCAGAACTGATGTATTTTATTTTATTGCTGTACCATGCAGGTTTCAAATGAAGTTTTTCTACATCTCACAGTTGGCATACTGGTTTCATGCTTTTCCAGAATTGTACTTCCAGAAAACCAAAAAAGTAAGCTGAAAACGTTTTTTTAATCTAACAGTGAAAATACTGTTGTGCTTTCACAACCATGCCAGAAATGAGGGGTTTAGTATAATTTTATGTGCTTCTGTATCCACCAATAATTCACTGATTTTTGTAGACCATGAACATGCTTTCGATTCTCTGTATCAAAGAGCTGATTAGATAGCTGCATATTTATTGAAGAATGTGTTAAAGCATTTTTCTTAGTAGTTACTTTGAAATATCTATAATTGTTTCAGTATCTCCATTGTGAACGGAGCTGTTGCCTTTCTCAGAGGGAGCTGTCATTGTAATACTACTTCCATGCAAGCCCTATTTGGTGCAAATAATATGACATTCTATTACACACTTTAAAGAACTGCAAATCAGAAATTCATTTATAAGGAAAATTCTCAATTTTAACCAGTGTTTTTTAAATACTTTTAAATTAGTTTGTTATAAAAATGTTACATCATAACTTTCAACTCTCAGAGTGAAACAGTCAGTCCAATATGACAAAATCAAAGTGGTGGCTTCCAGTTTAATTGTTGTTAAAGACAACTGAATCTTGCCATTTATGGTCCAGTCTTGCATCGTTGAAGTCAGAGGGGTTTTTGCCATTGCCTTTACAGGGGCAGGATCCAGCCCTGGTTCTTTGTAATTACAAGTGATTACACGTATTTAAGAACATAAGGTTTAGTAGAATAGATTTACCAGTGGTCCAGCTGATCCAGTATCCTGTCTCTGAGAATGGTGAGTTACCAAATGCTTCAGAGGAAGTTGCTAGACAGCAAACTGTAAGTGGGGTCTGCATAATATCTATCAGATTGGTTTATACATTGAAGAATGAGTTTATAATCCTTCAGTTTTTCCTTGCAGAAGTAAATATGGATGTTCTCATTTTCCTTCTGTCTAATTTTTTTTTTAAATCCTTCTAATTTCTGGGCCTCAATTATATTTGCATAGTCAAGTATTTTCTCTAAATATTAATACGTTCTATGTAAACAAAATTGACTGTGGTCTTCTGATTTAGTAAAGATAAATGTCAGAGTTCTTTCCTTTTGCATACTGAATGCAAGTTTCAGTTTCAGACTTCTTTTGTTTAATTCGTAGTCTGAGTAAGTTTTTATCACTAAAATGAAAAAAAAATCATATCTGATGCTTATTGCAGGGTTAGTAGTAATCATTGTCTTATTTACCAACTCCAGGGAATCTTAAATAGATATCTTTGGAGAGTTAGTGTAAAGATTACCCACCTGGCCAGCTCAAGGAAGTTTAAGAAGGAAGCACATATATGTATTTAGTAAAGAGAGACTGTCCTGAGTTAGACTGTAAAATCAAGTATTGTATAGATCCCATTATAGCTGATCTTGGGGTGGGAATAAGTATGAGTTCTGTAACATCATTTGACCACCCCAAAAGTATGTGTTTTTTCCAAAACATTAACTAGTTTGAGAAGTCACTTTCATGGAGAGAAGTAGACAAGACATAGTGTTGTCAGAGTTTCTTAACCTTCCCAATCATATGTACTCTCTTCTTTGAAATCTTAAATCTACCATTGATTTCAATAGGTGCATTGAGTCCTGTTAATATCATAATCCTCACCTCCTTTTGAAAATGGGCAGAGGCCAAGCGTTCTTATTTTATTAGTTATATCTAATAAAGTGAAATGATCAAAAGCCTTTGCTTGTCTGTGTTCAGGATTTGGTAGAGCTGGTTGGATTGTGTTATTGGGTGCCTCCATTCTTTAACGAGGTTTGGAAGTTGATACCTGCCAGGTCCCATCTAGCTCAGTGTGTGAAAGAGTGCCAGGATAGATCACAAGGGCTTTAGTCTGCAGTGCCTCCAATATGCTGATTATGCACGCTTCTCCATCTTTTCATCAGATGTGAACACTGCAACTTCCTTCCTTTCTCAGTCTCTGGCAAAGACATAAATCTGGAAAAGAACTAATTTTTTGTGCTCTTGAGAAAAGAGAAGTGAGAGGTTGATTATTGGTAAGGGGAGTTGGAGGTTATAACTTCTTCATCTACTCTGTGTGTCCATCTCTTACCAGAACAAAAGTTTTTAAATCAGGAAACTTGCATCCTCAACTCAAAGTACTAAAAAAAAATTTTCCAGGTCACAGCCGCTGCAGCTAACAAGTAATACCAGAGTATTCCAGGGTCCAAAAGTACACAAGAGATTATGAACTTCCTTAGTAAATTTATGAGAGCAGTCACTAAGGTGTATTTATATGCCAACTTGCTGATATGTCTAAACCCTTAAGTTTTCACTTGGCACATAAATAGACCTCAGTGAGTACTTTCCTAAATTTACATTAATACACTTTTCAAAATTATGCTACAGTAATTTGTAAATTTAGAGCACTGCGTGTATACTTACTAGTACAGTTAGGGCTTGTCTACATAAACATTTAGTTTGCAGCAAGCTGGGGTCTGGATCTGCCCCACACTATTCTGCTGCAGACTATCTGCATCGAGCCCACTGGTGTGTGATAACAGTTTGTTAATGCACTTTGAGCTAGTTCTGTTTTAAATGGGACTAAATCAGAGATGGGTCCACGTGGACAGACAGTCCGTGGCAGACGAGTGTGAGGTAGATTGACAACCCAGCTTGTTAGAAACTAAATGTTCAAGTAGACAAGTTCTTAAATGAAGCTGGTTAAAGGCCTTTCTGCTATCCTTAGTCATATTGGATAATATTTAAAGTAGTAGTTCTACTGAACACAGATATGGGCTGGGATAGTCTTTCATTGCTGAGAATTCTAGTTTTTGTGATTCCTCCAGCAACAAGGAGACCCTCAACTTAAAAAGCAAGG
Source organism: Dermochelys coriacea (assembly GCF_009764565.3). Lineage (NCBI taxonomy): Eukaryota > Metazoa > Chordata > Testudines > Dermochelyidae > Dermochelys > Dermochelys coriacea. The sequence goes on from NC_050069.1 coordinate 59,984,745, forward strand.
AATTTCAGTCACAATGGTGATTGAGTCTATCATGATGAGCTCACAAACTTGTATGCCTTGATTTCCTTCAGAGTACATCAGACTTTGTGCTTGAGTTTTTGCAGTATGTTTGATGTAGATGATAGCCTAGTTATCGTGATCACTTTTTTCAGTTTCATGGACTGACTAGCAACCCAGCATATGCTGCAGATACTTCTGAGTTCAAATGCTTGAAGTTGGAACTTAAATAACAAAATTTGAAAAAAAAAAAAAAAAAAAAAAAAAAAATTTTTAAATTAAGCTTTTTAGGGATAGAGGTGATCTTTGAGAGATAAATAACAAACTCAAGGGTATGGTTAATGCAGTCCACAATATCATTGAGTGTCTTGGCCTGTACGCCACTTGAACATTGTATATTTACTGCTGTGCTATCTAAATTCAGATCCCCTACATTTGATTTGAGCTCTACTGTCTTGATCCCCACCATTTCTAAAGCTGTGTCCATTCCCGGCATGATTTCATTAGCTGTCCCAGACTCCGTTTCCTGCGTCACCAAAGGATACAAATCTGATGCATACAGAGATTTGCTCAGTACAGACCTGTTAATGAATCCATCAGAAAACAAAGTAATCTATCTTTTTACATGAACTTCTAAGATGATTCCTTAAGAGAATATGCAGTTGCCTCAAGTCTTTCCTGCAGTGGCCATTAATAAATCTTGACTAAGATTAAGGCTGTTTCTAGCTTGTAAATTGCAAAATATTTCATTCTAGTGAATAACAACTATTTCATTTTAGTGACTAAGCAGTTTTAAGGTGGTAAACTTGCATTTCTTCAGATTACATTTTAATTTTGTGTATAGGAGCTTCCTTGTTGTCAAAGTGACTTATTTTCTGGTTCCATGCATTTCACTTAGGCAACAAAGTATGTGGGGGATCAGTTCTGATGTTCTTATAATCCATTTACAAGAGGATTGTCCTTATCAGCGTCTCATTCTTTTGACAGGATAAACACTTCATCTTTCTGACAAACCTGTGGATGTCTAATTTTCCATAAACTTTGGAAAGTATTTACATCAAGGTTTCTTAGGGCATGGCTACGCTTGCATATGTAGAGCATTTTGAGTTAAACCTTCCTTCAGAGAGCGCAGTAGGGAAAACGCTGCAGTCTGTCCACACTGACAGCTGCAAGCGCACTGGCATGACCACATTTGTGGAACTTGCAGCGGCATTGGGAGTGGTGCATTATGGGCAGCTATCCCACAGAGCACCACTTCCCATTCTGGCGCAGTGGCTTATGGGAAGGGGGCGGGAGGTGCAGGGTAGTCTGGGTCCTGTCCCAATGCCCCGTGATGCATTGGTTCGCATCCCAGCAATCCCTGTGCTTCTGTCCACATTTGGCTCCATCTTTCAGAATTTTTTGTACTGCGCATTCTGTCTTCCCTTTCGGTCTGTGGGAATGGAGCCTGAACAGCTGAGGAGTATACTGATGACTCTCACCAGCACGTCACGTTTGGCAGTCGAGTTATTCCTTATGATCCAAACTGACAGTGAGGGCTCCAATGATGATATCGATTTGAGTAATGCATATGACATGAGTTTGCTTATGGCATTCGCGGACATGCTTACCACCCTGGAACGCTGCTTTTGGGCTCGGGAAACGAGCACTGAGTCGTAGGATTACATCGTCATGCAAGTCTGGGATGACGAGCAATGGTTGCAGAGCTTTCGGATCAGAAAAGCCACTTTCATGGGACTGTGTGAGGAGCTTCCCTCCACCCTGCGGCACAAGGACACAAGATTGAGAGCTGCTCTGATGGTGGAGAAGCGGGTGGCTATTGCAATCCGGAATCTGGCAACTCCAGACAGCTACCAGTCAGTCGCTAACCAGTTTGAAAAGGAGAGTCGACTGTTGAAATCGTGTTGATGCAAGTTTGCAGGGCCATTAATCTCATCCTGCTCAGAAGAACCGTGACTTTGGGTAACATGCGTGACATTGTGGATGGCTTTCCCAAATGGATTTCCCTTACTGCAGAGGCACGCATATTCCAATATGATAGATGGCACGCAAATTCCAATTCTGGCACCAGCCCACCTAGCCTCAGAGTACGTTAATCAGAAGGGGTATTTCTCTATAGTTCTCCAGGTACTTGTGGATCAGCATGGGTGTTTCATTGACATTAATGCAGGCTGGCCCAGAAAGGTGCATGACTCACGCATCTTTCGGAACACTGGCCTGTTCAGGAAGCTGCAAGCAGAGACTTTTTTTTTTTCCCAGACCAGAAGATCACCGTAGGGGATGTTGAAATGCCCATTGTGATCCTTGGAGACCCCGCTTACCCGTTAATGCCGTGGCTCATGAAACCCTACACAAGGAGCTTTGACAGCAGCAAGGAGCAGTTTGACAACAGGCTAAGCCGGTGCAGAATGACACTGGAGTGTGCTTTTGGCCGTTTAAAGGGCCGCTGATGCTTTCTGTATGGGAAGCTGGACCTGGCCAATGACAGCATCCCTGCAGTTATATCCACGTGCTGTACCCTCCATAACATTTGTGAAGGGAAGGGTGAACGATTCACTCAGGCATGGAACTTGGAGGTTCAACACCTGGAGGCTGAATTTGAACAGCCAGAGAGCAGGGCTATTAGAGGGGCCCAGCATGGGGCTGCAGATTAGGGATGCCTTGAGGGAGCAATTTGGGGCTGAAAGCCACCAGTAATGTCTGGTGCCCTGCACAGGAGTGAAGTGCAGTTGTTCCAGTGTTAGTAGGAATCTGTGTTTGCTATGCTGACTTGTAGTGCCGGTATCTTTTACTTCAAGCAATAATAAAGAATGTTTTCAAAGCCAAAAAATCCATTTATTGAAAAGAAAATTCATTTGTTGAAAAAAGACACAACTGCTTGGGAAACAGAAAGGGCAAGAGGGTGGGGTGGGGAAGGGTACAATCACAGATTTGCATACGTCCTGTTATCATACTCAACCTTCCTGTCTGGAGTGCTGTGCAATGAGTGCTGCACTTCAGGATGGCTATACTGCATGGTGGTGGGGGTTGAGTGCACCTCACCATTGCTCCATACTGGGGATTGCCTGGCGCATGGAGGCATGGTCACCTGGAAAGATTCGCTGAGAGCACTCCACACCTGGCTAAGCAAACGGGAAGGGGATTTTCAAACTTCCCAGAGAATTTAAAGGGCGGGTCTGAGGGTTGGTCACCTGAGGGCAGGGCAGTAGAGTTCAAAGTGTTGACCAAAGTGGCTAGAACAGGCATTGTGAGACACTTCTGGAGGTCGATCAGAGCACACTAACAGACCAGGGCGTCCACACTGGCACCGCAGTGCTTCAGCAGGGACGCACAAAACGTTTTTCCACTCACCAAGGTGGAGTACTGGGAGCACTCCAGCCGTAGAGTCAGAGCGTTCTATGTGCCTTCCCAGTGTGGATGGGGATCCTTTAATGCACTCTAACTTGCAAGTATAGCCAAGCCCTTACCTTCTTCAGGAAACTCTTACGTGCCATGTCCTTTATGGTTACATGGCACAAGGTGTTCAATGTTTGCTGATTCAGGCTGCTGACATTTGTTTTTTTTAAACCCAGAAATTCATCAAGTTAGTTTGCGCTTCCAACAAAGTTTGACTTGAAAAATTAACAAATCTCTGTGTATTGTTTAGCGGTTTTTTTTGTTGCACACTGTTTTAAATTTCTCAATCTAGGATTGTCTTGCAAATTAAAATGCCTGGCCCTGGCAATAGTAGCAGAGTTTGCAGTTGCAAAAGGCAGCCACTTTGAACCAGAGGACCTGAGAGAGCAACTAGGACATCTGTTGTCTATTATGGATCCTTGCTGTGCTTAATTGGGGTGGAATAATAGGAAGGTGTGGTTCACCTTCACCTTGTTTAGGCTTTGCCTGCAATGACAGCCTCATCTTGGCAGCCTAGGAAATATGTATGTGCCAGAGTTGTATTCCTCAGTAGAGTCTGAAGCCATAGGAGGTATACTCTTGTGACCTGTATCATGCATGATGTCTCGGCCTCCATCTGCTAGAATGAAAGAGCTCCTGAGGTAGTAGTTTCCTTCCTTCCTTCCTTCATTTCAACCCCATGCCGCTCAGTTTTCAGGCCTGATTTGTGAAAGGTCCTTGCTCTCAAAGCTAGAAATCTGGATCCTTGTCATCCATTCTGCTTGCAAAAGAAGGGTACTTCCTCTGCTTACTACAAGGTGTGGTTGAGCTCATGTGATCGTTGCCAGGAAATCCCCTATTAAATTATCCTAAGGTTTTTCTCAAGATAGGTTTGAAAAAGATGTCTCTGCTCCACTCAGTAGCAGGATTTTCCATTGGGGTCCCATCACCTTGTAACTAGGTTTCGTAAGGTAGAGGCTGCCTTAAACTCCAGTGGTACTGGAACAGTTTTTATAGTGGGGGTGCTGAGAACCTTTGAACCAAACTGTAAGTGGGATCCACTTCAATTCATGGGGTGCTGCAGCACCCCTAATTCCAGTACCTATGTTAGACTCTCTAATAAATCTTTTTCTGGTTTTTCCCCTTGAAGCCTAAAATCTGCTTTTAAATGTTGTTTGTTCAGACTCATTTGAACTTGTGCTTGCCTTTCCAAGCTATCTTCTGTCCAAACTTTTGCAACTAGGCTAGTCTGCTGGTATTTCCTGGATTTCTCCTCTGCTTACCTTTCTTGAACATAACTCTTCCATAAATCCAGGTCTCTCTTCTTGCTGTCAGTGATACTCACAGGCTGGGAGATAGATATCAGAGCCTGCATCTCCTCCCTTGCAGGCATTTCCAGCCCAAAGAAACTTTGAGGAAAGATCCCTCAGCTGATGCCTGTAGTCCAGCTAGTGGCATCTCTAGAAGGTATGGCTTGAGCCTGAAGTGGTTATCCAGCAGATCTTTGAGGAGACTGTGGAGATAAAGGAAGAAGGAGACGCACCTCGGGGCCCTATTTCATCCCAGGGCGTTCGCTACTTCCCACCACCTAACACAGATGTAATGAGGTTAAGTGGTGTCCATATAAAATAAGTAAGAACTACTGATTATTGCTCAAGGAAGGTTTTTAATGGGTTTTCCTTTTCTTGTTTTGTTTATGCTGTTATTAGTGTCGAAAATCAAGACCAGCATGGAATAAGAATTAATACAAAAGGCAGATTATATTGAAGACAAGCACAAGTAATATTGTGGACCATTTGTGAGTTCCTGAACAGTGACTCAACATATGCTGGTCCTGGCAGGTTATAATAAAAGCCCCGAAGACAAGCATAGGTAAAGCTATTATTCACCAGCTCTATATTCCTGGTGTAAGAGGCAACATAAAGCTGATGAACGACAGCGCTACATGCATTTGCTAGGACTATGTAAAAGACACATGCTATTATGTGTATAAAAGCTATTATGCATCAGCCATCTACTATTGATTTTGTACTACAGTATCAATACGATTATGATCAGTTCAGCTCGAGCGACCAGACTTCTTTACTCCATAGACTTACCCTGCATTAGTCCGAAAAATACATTGCCCTTCAATCAGCCGTTTTCCACACTGGCCAAGTACAGACAGTCGAGAAGCGCATGTCCCTTCAGTTAAGGGGGTGTAGGTCAGGTACGACTGACCGCACGCGCGCACACTCTCTCTCTCTCGCCTTTGTCTTTTTATCTGGTCTGACGGCCGTGTTTTAGAACAGACTAACCAATCAGGGTGGGCCACATTGTTTATGTGAAAAGAAAAGGAGTACTTGTGGCACCTTAGACTAACAAATGTATTTGAGCATAAACTTTCGTGAGCTACAGCTCACTTCATCGGATGCTAATTGTATAATTGATGCATATTTAATTTTTAGGCCTATTTATTTTCTGTAGCCAATTTAGATTTTGAATGTGGGTAATTTTGGATCGATAAGTACATATGAGTCAGCATAAATCGCCTTGTTTCCTGGCCACAAGTCACAAGCGTAAGCTTTATTTTTGCAAGGCTTGCATTTTGCAGAACACGGAAGTTTGAGGCCTAACATTTGCAATACTTCTATTTCATTCAAGCTTGACAAGACAGTTGTTCAATTTATTCACAGAGACAGTTTTCACAAGTTACCAGAACAGTGATCATTCTACTGCATTTACTGGATGGAGCTTTACTGGGCCACCACCTGATACTGGGCCCATGCCTTCTTGAGTGGTCTTATGGGAGGATTTCCATTCACCCTAGTGGGCTCAGGGCTGGTCTTTCCCCTCACCCATCACTTCAATCTAGCCCATTTTGGCTTATCCAAAGTTACTCCTACTGGAATTTCAAGTGAGTGTTTTTTTTTTTGTTTGTGGCGACACCCACTCCGGGCATCCCAGTGGGCTATCAACTATCAAGCTCAGACAAAATGACTAAGTAGGGGAGTGTATGTAGCTGTATTTTTTTCCAGTTCTGGAAACTGAAGAAACCTGTTGTCACCCAGGGAGGAGGAGAAGCAACTGAGCTGTTATCTTGAGTCTGTATTGGCTATTCTCTATTAGATGGATATTCATCCATATTGGTGGTGATGCATCAAAAAACAAATCACCTCTTATCTAGTTAATTTGCTTTTTTAAAAGAATATCTGCTGTATTGTGCCATTGGTGTTACTTCACCATTAGCCATCCTGTACCCCACGTGATGTTTCTTTCTGATGCAGCTTTTAATGAGTGAGTTGGCTGTTGTTTCCTTACATATGAAGAAAACAAAACTTAGCTTTAATTCTTATTTTCAGAAGTTATAGATCCTCACCCCTTGCAGAGCCTGAAGTGTATGTCTTCTCTATGCATGTAACTTTTCACCTTTCACTTCAGACAGCAGCTGTCATTTAAAGAGGAGGAGTATGGTGACATCTAATAAGGAGACATGGCATGTGGTATTTCCCTGCTGGATAGCGAACAGATCTAGAATTCTAGCTTGCAAAATTTTTGCTTGCCATGAATTAAGAGCATGAGTCTTAAAAATGCCTGTTATAATAATAAAGGTAATTTTCTTATTCTTTTCCATCAGACCATTTTGGGAAGGTCCTGCTATAACCGTACCTCATTGGGTCACAACTGAGGATGCCAAATTTAGGACGAACTGCTGAGAAATAGGGCAGATACACCCCGAGACTGGTGGCTAATCCCCCATAGGATATACCAAACCAGCAACCACAGTAAACTTTTTTTACCACACTGGCTAACAAGAAGTCATAAAAGCAGTTTCCTTGGGCATTCTGGTTCTTGCGTCACCACCAAAAACACCGGATTCAGATATGAGTAGTTCTTTATAACTAGTCTCCTCAAATAATAGTTTCTTCTGATCCCAAAGGACCAGTCACGCACCCAGGTCAATATATAATTTAGATATTACCCCAAAATCACACTGTTGCTAATCCTTTAGTATCTAAAATATAAAGGTTTATTCATAGAAAGAAAGAAAGTTGAGTGTTAAAATTGGTTAAAAGAATCAAATACATACAATAATTGCAAAGTTCTTGGTTCAGGCTTGTAGCAGTGGTGAAATAACTTCTGGCTTAAGTCAAATCTCCAGAGTACATGCACAGCTGGATGGGTGTGCCCTTTGTTCAGAGCTTCAGTTTGTGGCAAAGTTCCTCCGGAGGCAGGAAGCAAGATTGAAGACAAAATGGAGGTGTTTCCAGGGCCTTTTATAGTTTTTGCCGTGTGGAGGGCATCCCATTGTTCTTATTGTGGAAAATTACATCAACAAGATGGAGTTTGGAGTCACATGGGCAAGTCACATGTTCATGTGCAATTTTGTACAGTCATTGTAGGAAGCCATTAGCTACGCTCCAGACAGCATGTTTACATGACAGTCCACTTAGTGTAGATGGGAATCTCCTATGGTCCATTTTCAACCATGTGTTTCTTGATGAGCCACTTAATTTGAATAGTCCCCTCCAAGATATGCTGGCTAGCTACCTTGTGGGCGGTACCCCAGGAGCCAACATATGAAATCCAGGAATAGATCCAATACTTAAAACTTCAAATACAGAAATGATGCATGCATACAGATAGCGTAATCATAACCAGCAAATCATAATCTTTTCATAGACACCTCACTTGACAAGCTTTGTATAAGATTTGCTGCAAATATATAACAGTGGTTGCAACAATGATCTATACGGTTATATTTTAATTGGATAACATCACACGCTCTAGCTAGATTTTTTTGTAGCTCACTAGGTGTTATGGCATGCACACAGATTTGCACATGCTAACTTGATTTGAAATGAGAATACAAGTCTGTTGGATGGATTTTTCACAATTTCCACTACAATATAATATGTGCAAGTGAAAACTGAAATATTTGACTCAATCTGTAGAGGAAGTTTATCCAAAAATGTAGAGTTTCTCTGAAATGTCGATATCCTGTACATTGTGTCTCGTCCTTTAAGGACATGACTTGTATTGTACTCCAGTGATACATAATGGTGTGTAGTGTATGGTCATAGGGGTGATTCTTTAATATTTGCAAATGGTTTATAATTATTCTTAAATCGCTCTATCTGCTTTCACTCTCTCTGGCCCTAATCTTAATCTTGTCTCTTCCTCCTGCCTATTCAGTCTCTTCCTCTCTACTATTTAACTTCCATGAGGCATCATCAAAATGGAACCAGTTAAAAGCCTAACTTGAAGTGCCAGCACATATGCTGGTATCGTTTTATAATAAAAAATTCACTGTGCTGCCATCATACAGATCAGCCTAGGAGGATGGAATCCTGGAATGAAAGCATCTTGAGGATCTCGCATTTCTAAAACAAATGCATTCTTAGCATTGCATTTGTATGAAATTTCTTGAATTCATTAATTGATAGTGGACATGTAAGTGAAATATAATACAGAGGCATAATTTTTCAAATTGGCCTTAAGAAAAATACTTGAGTTGCTTTGACAAGCATCTCTGATTTTTATCTGACAATTGATTCCCCCCCTCCCCCTTTACTCTTCTTTATTCTGGTGGATGCTTAAGATAACACACAGATTAGTTAGTGGTAAACTCCTGAATGAGAATAATATGGAATTGAGAGAATCAAACAAATCTAGTCATGGGAGACACTATAATATTATGAAAGGAAGGATTAAGGTATCTGAGCAGCCTAAATGAAATTTATAAAATCGGTGAACATGAAAACATTGTGTCCCAATTAGTTTAGACTAATTCATTCTTCTGTCTAATAGGAAGATATCCCTCGCCAACTTGTCTACATTGGACTTTATCTTTTTCATATTGCTGGAGCTTATCTTTTGAAGTAAGTCAGTTTTAAGCTGAATTTCACTGGATTTATCTGCTACCATAGTTATTTCATAAAATGTTTGAATACTTGGTTTGCTCTTGTTTTGATAGCCTCACCCGTCTTGGACTTGTTCTTCTGGTGTTGCATTACTTTGTTGAATTTCTCTTCCACATCTCCCGCCTCTTTTACTTCAGTGATGAAAAGTATCAAAAAGGGTAAGTATTTATCATAACTTTAACAAAGGAAACTACTATGGCTCACAAGCTTTTTGCAGCTGATCAACAAGAAGTTTGTATTTCTGCTGCACAATAGCCACAATAAAAAGAGTTCAATTAGAATTTGCTTGCCCTTCAGAAGTATGACTTCTATATTTCTAATATAGAATACTACTCCTTAATTGTATGCTATAAAACAAATAATTTCATATTACCCTATTGCCTACTCAAGCAATTATTGATATAGCACTATTCTGTTCCTTATTATATACTTTATATTGAAATGGGATATTTGGTGTAGCAAACACAGTTAAACTTGACATAATTCCAAATGAAATTCTTCAAATTCATAGTTGCTAAAAAGTATCACTTTCATTGTTTCCCTTAATATGCGGGGGCACAGTCATTGATTTTATAACATGCCTTGCACTCTGTAGAAAATGGAGGTTAAATGCCAAGAGTTGAGGTAGTTTTTCCTGTTAGGCTTTTAGCTCACCATCAAAATTAGTAGCTCCCAATTAGCAACTTTATAGCTTTGCAATCCTTTTAGATAACATTTTGAAGTTGGATAATATCTAATGTGTTCACTTATGCTGATCCTTAAAATTATGCATAAATGACAGTGCTGTTTATAATCCGACTTTATGTATCTTAAATATGTTGATAGTCTTTAGCACCACTTCTTTTCTGTAATTAAAAAAAACCCCTCAATTATTGCAGAAACGTACTTATTAAAAAAATTAGAATTTTTATTTTAGTAAATATATAAACATTTGAGAATTGAAAGGAGATTAATAGTAACATCTCATTTTGAGTATCAATCCTAATTTTTAAAGAAATCTTGATAGTTTTCTCTAAACAGAGGCCCACATAACTTAAATAAACAGTCAGACTAATGGCCTTCTGATGTAATCCAAGTAATGGATATGCATATTTACTGACTTCTGACACTTTCTTTGTAGGTTTTCATTGTGGGCTGGTCTTTTTGTTTTGGGAAGACTTCTGACTTTGATTCTCTCTGTTCTCACTGTTGGCTTTGGCCTGGCAAGAGCAGAGAATCAGGACCTGAATTTAACTACTGGAAATTTTAACATTCTGGGTATCAGGTATGGTAAATAGAAACCTTTTTTAAAATATTACTCTTGAGGAAATTCTGTGCCAAAATATTTTTAAAATCTGCATTTTTTGTCAAAATAATACAATATAATCACACCATTTTCAATTATTTTGGTAATTTATTTCAAAATACTTGTCGGCAAATAATTGAAAATGGTGTCATTATGTTGTTGTTGTTGTTGTTGTTGTTGTTGTTGTTACTGTGTTATTTTGACAAAATATGCAGAACTTTGCAGAATTTTTAATTTTTTGGCGCAGAATTCCTTGAAGAGTACCAGGGTTGTGTGTGTGGCAGAATCTGGGTGCAGGCAGTTCTGTGGGAAATCTAGGTGCAGGGGGTATCTGGATGCACGGGGGTTCTGGGTGCAGGAGGAATGGGACTCTGCAGAGAAGTCCAGGTGAAGGTGGTTAGGTCTCAGCGGCTGGGAGCTGAGTGCTGGGGGAATAGGTTTGTCTGTAGGGGTCGGTGCAGATTGTTGGGGCTCTTTGGGGTGGGGGTCCAGGCCTGGGGGCTCAGGGAGGTTCTGGGTGTGAGGGGCTTCTGATGCAGGGGGGCCTCAGTGGGGGGTTCCAGGTGTGGGGCGGGGGGGTGAGGCTCGGCGCGGGGGGAGCAGTACACAGTGGCCCCTCCCCCCATGAGTGAGGCGTGATGGGGCCAGGAAGTGGGGGAGGGGTCACTGTGTACTGCTCCCCCCGTGCCGAGCTTCATTTCCTGCCCCACCCCACCGAGCTTCAGCTGCTTCACGTGTACGCACTCATTCACACAAGTGTAGAGCTTCCTGCAGCCAGGCGAGACTTCTGGGGGTGATTTGACCCAGACCCGGCTGCTCCATGCAGGGGACGGGAAAATACATCTCTGTTGTTGTCTTCCCCGCCACCCAGCCGCGGTGACTTACCTTTCCTCCAGCTTTCCTGGAACAGCGGGGAGGGATGAATGAGCACTGGTTCAGTTTCTCTTTCCTTCCCCACAGGAACCATTTTTCTGTGGAAAGTGAAGAGAATCTGCCGGAGCGATGTGTCTCCGCACGTGTGCAGTGGCGCAGAATTTCCCAAGGAATAAAATAAACTTAATACATGTTGTGCATATTCTGGAATGTTCCGTATTCTTATTAGACTGAGGACATTTATTTATTTACTTAAAGCCCATATCCTTGAGTCCAGAGCTTTGGTAACAAAGTGGTAAGGCATTTGCCCAGCTCCACAACAAAATTAACTGAAGAATTCTTGTACTACTATAGATCATAGTTTTGGTTGTCTTGCGAGAGAAGTGCAATTTTAGGCTTAAAGGGACCCTCTGATGTATACAGAAGTTTTAAGTCTCTCAGCTGTCTTAAAATCTGTAGATTCGCCTCTAGATGCATCCTATTGAGAAAAAACTTGTAAGCTCCAATAAACCAAGCTGTAACACATGGAGTTACCTACGGATCACCCTCTCGGGCAGAAGAAAGCAGCAGTCATCATTTCCCTTCCCTCACCCAGGAACATGAGCTGTGGGTTCTTCAGGGAAGTCTTGAAGTTCTGAAGGCACCAATAAAAGGAACAGGGCAATTGTTCAGGGCCTAGAAAGTTTTCACTGCTTGTTGCGAGGTGTTTTTCATCTGCAGTAACATGGCACAATTAGGACCCATGCTGTTGTCCTACTCTGTAGGCTACTATACACCATCTACCTTTCAGGATTTTAATTTGTGGAGGAAGGAATGTATGAAAATACTGCTAGGATCAGGATCATCTTATGGAATTGCTTCACAGTTTTATGGGGACTAAAATGCCAATCCACACCTTTTCCCCACAACCGTAGCCCGCTGGTAATCTGGGGAGCTTTTCTGACAAACCTGGAAAAGGAGAGAGCATGCCACGAAGCTGCTCCTGCTTCCATATTTGCACATTTGGCCAGTCTCCACACTCTGTAGGTCTCTCACTCTAATTTTGCTCTTCTTTTGCTAAATCCTATTTCCATATCTGAGCTAACATATGTCTCTTAATGGTAATAAAAAAATAAGGAAGTAAAGTCAGAACCAGGCTGACTTGTGCTTCATAAAAACACATGAGAAAAATCAGTATTTGCCTATTGGGAAGAGTTTCTGATTTGTTGCCTGTTGAGAAGAATCATTGCTTTCATGTGTTTGAGGAAATGTGTTTGGAGAGCAAACAGGCATCTTCTCTTGACAAGTACAAATCTTGAGGGTTAACTGTTTGCGGAACTTGACAAACTTGTTGGTATGCCTTCATCTGATACTTGTTTACATGACTACCTCTGCTCTATCTTAAATCTGTTTATAGAATCATTGTACTGTCCTCAATCTGTGGAACTCAAGCCTTTATGATGTGGAAGTTCATTAATTTCCAGCTTAGAAGGTGGAGAGAACATTCTTCTTCTCAGCCTCAGTCACTGAAGAAGAAATTTGTAACAACTAAAGGCAGACCATCCAAAAAAGAGCGAGGTTTGTATTGCAAGGTTTTTCTTTCTGAGGATAGAGTTAAACCAATATGAAAAACTTATTTGGCATAATTGGGTAAAGTGCTATTATATGTTTGCTGTGTGAAATGAGATGTTTCTGGTTTTGATACTTGAATTTATACTGATGGAAACGAATATTGGTGGTTGAGATCAAGGAGGAATAACTTTGAAAATGTTCTCACTGGCTATTTATAACCCAGATAATATAAAATAATATACCAGATAAAATTACCTGAGTATTTCAAAGGTGACTCTCAAATACCCACCCAACTTGTTAAAAATTAAGGTAATGTGTTCCAGTTTGCTAGGTTAAAGGGATATCTAAAAAGTCTGTGGCTGTTTTAAGACTTCGCATGTCACCTCTGAATTGCACTCTTCTTTTACCTGTTTCACTCTTAGGCCTGAATTACATGAGTAATCCTTTTTGAATTTCTTTTAAAATTGACTATGGGCTTTGTGTACATGGTGCTTTAGTTTGCACCAGGGGGGTGTAAACGTTAATCCACACTAGCTTGTCGTGCGCTAACTGTCCTGCGTGGATCCTGCTGGTGTGCACTGGAAGTTCACTGGTGCCTGTTAATGTAGTCCTGAAGTAATACTATATAACAGGCACTATGGAAAGGGAACTTCTGGTGCATCCTAGCAGGGTCCATGCAGGACAGTTAGCATGTGACACACTAGGGTGAATTTACATTTATACCCCTCTGGTTCTCGAACAATATGTAGGCAATTTGCCTAAGGGAATAGTTGGCCCTAGCTGGAGTTCTAGTGTGATGTGAGACTTTATGCTCTCTAATTATATCTTTTTGTTTAAGCAAATAACAGGTTCTTCCAGCTGGATTTGCAGGTTAAAGTAAATGGGATTTGCTGCTTAGGACCCTAACTTTAGGCTCCTAATTTTGTAAATTTTAGTCTGTGATATTTTGTTTTTGTTTGCTCTTTTTTTAATCACAATTCTGCTGTATTGAAAGTTTAAATAATTCTCACTGGTAATATTAATACAGTAATTTTTTTTTGCTGTAGTTTTATAAAATTTGAGTAAGATACTCTTCCAGTACTGGTATTTTACAAAAATCAAACAAACAACAAACCTCCAGTTTATTTAAATTGTGATTTAATTTAGTTTTGCAAAGATTCAACCTGACTTAATGACTCTTTTAAATCGTGATTTAAATCATAATACAATTCAATAACTTAAATCACCTTGATTTAAATCATTGTAGTACCCTACTATGTGTAATGTAGGTGAGTTACAAAACAAACTTCAAGGTGGATATTAGTTGGTGAATATATACATCATGAGAACAACAAAAAGAGACACTTAACTTGAATTATGGGTATTTCACAAAGTGATTTTAGATGTTATAGCTACCCTGGAAGCCCACAGTCAATTTTGGAGAGTTTACAGCTACTTTTCCCATTTAATTTTTGTCTGTCTTATTGCTATGTGTAAAACCATGGGAGAAGAACAAAAAATTAAAGGGAAAGTGGATTAAAACCCTCCCAAACGTGACTTTCCTTCCTTTTTTGATATTTTCCACAACCTTATCTCCATTGTGAAGACTTAAAGCTGCTCAGTCATGGCAGGGGTATGTATTAAGCATAGGTGCTTGAGTGCACCTGCCAACATCATCTGGGTGTGTCAGAAACAGCTGTAGAATGAAAATGTGCACATAGTGAGATTGAGGCTTTGGTGTGGGGTTGGGGCTAGATGGGTGTATATTGCCCTTCCACTGGGAAAAGGGCAGAAAGTGGTGTGGCAGGTCCTGGTGCTACAGAGATTTGGTCCCAGCTCTTTTCTCCCTGTGCGACAAGAGTGTATGACTCCAGGTCCCTTTTTTTTCTTCTTCTTCTTCTTCTTCTTGGTTTTACTTATTTCAGCTAAAGCCAGGAGCAATCCAATAGGGGACCAGTAGGGCAGAGTGCTATAGCTAGTTTACTTGTGATTCAGACAAAATTGAGTGTTTAATCTGAAATTGGAATGGTATAGGGCTTATTGAATGCAAGCTCTGTAGGAGCTTGAGCTGGTTGCGGATGACTGCTGTACCGGTCAACTTTATGGATGTGATTATTGGAACTGTTCACTTGTCTGCTCCTGGGTGTTTTAGTGGTCATGTTGGTGATGGTTGCCTTGAGGCAAAGACCACATGAATTCCCAGTTCTCTGATGTTGCTGCTGCCCCTTCTGTTGGGGATTCTATGATGCAACAATGAGGCGTCACTTAAATGGCAAGTGTTGTCTTCTTAGGATTCACCTGTGCCAGAGTTAGTGTAGGAACGTACCAGACGGTGGTGGTGTGGAAAGCAGTTTGGAAAGGAAAAGGAATTTTAAGTCCCTATGGCATTTTGTCTGTATCTGCAGACAGATGTTGTCTAATGTGGTTTACATTGTAGAATGTACATAACTTAACTGCAAGGATACAGCAGCTTTAAGAAATCCATAGCCTAAGGAAACCCTATCATTGGACAGTCAAGGGTTAAAAAGACTTAATTTCCAAAGCCTGTTGTTAGACACATATTAGAGAGATGGCTTGGGAGCTGGATGAATCTTGGGTTTGTTTTTAGGAACTACATTTTCTACTTTTAAGGTTGCATAAGTGCTTTTGTTCTGAAAGGTCATTTTTGGATGACTAGAACTTCCTCAAACTCTGTAGCCTTCCAGGATGGAATTTTCTCAAACTAAATTTTTCAGAATGTCTGTCTGAGCAAATATTTCAGGCATTTTCAAGAACAAAGAGAATGGGGAACGACTACTCTTGCCATGATTTAACAAAGAAAAGAAAATTCAACATTGCAATCTCTTGAACAGTTTAAGTATTCCAGTAGGGGAGATTATGACCGCTTGAATTTTGGCGGGGCATAGTTCTCGGGTCACGGATCTGCCTTTGTGTACTGGTAAACACAATCTTCTGGCTAATTTATAAGGGGTTTTAAAATGTACTTAGATGTATGCATATGGCTTTTGCTTTACAATAAACTAACAATCCAGCAACTTTCCATTGGCACATCACATGGAAGGAAAGTCTACAGAGAAAGAAGCAGGAGAAAAGATCACTAATATAAACATATATTTGCAAACAGCACATAATGTACTGTATACGTTATTAGGTGTGTTTGATGGTGTGGTAGAAGTGTTTTGTTAACATAAATTTGGAATGGATACATTACTTAAGAAAGGTGAATCCATGAGTGACTTTTGTAAGTCATACCAGGTGAATGCCAGTAAAGCTTTTTGCTGTACTATACTATGTATTCTCCACACATTACAGAAAAGCAAAAGGTTTGAGTTTCTAAAAAATTGTATTGGGATTATCTCTTTAGAATCCTTCATCTGTAAAGTTGGATATCTTGGTTACTAGGAGTTCAGAACTCAAAATCAGTCTATATTTTAAAATCTTTTCTGCAAACTATGTAAAACAGACTTTTTTTTTTTACACAGAACACTTTTAAGCTATTGCAATTATTGCATCATAAAAGTCTCTTAAGACAGCATTTAGCATAGTAATACTTACGTTAGAATAAAATATACAAAAGCTGTATGTTGACTTAAAAATGACTGAAAGATTATAAAATATAAAATGTTATTTTGCTTGGAAAATCATCAATTTTTTTTCTTGTTCGTAGAAAATGGAGTAAATGGAACAGTAACCTCAAATGGAGCAGACTCGCCTCGTAGCAGGAAGGAAAAATCATCATAAAACTGAGTTTTATTAAGTTAACTGACTAATGTCCCCAAAGAATTTGCTTTTTACTATGAAAAGCCCTTCAGCACTAGAGATCTTACTGATACAAAAATACAATTCATGCTTTTTGATTGTTTTGTGAGACTTGTTTTTTTAAAAAACATTTTGACTTTAAATAAAGAGTGGAAAGCTTATTTGTTTTCAACTGTTTAGGGGGCCACAACACTTTTTAAATAACCATGAACACTTTTTTAAACACTTAGTGTGATTAATATTAATCAGAATTCCACTTACTGAGGATCGTGATGCAGTGTATTATTCCTTCCAGTTTTTATAATCTTGGTAATATCTTGTTACAGCAACATCATATTTTTCAAGTTCTTCAAGAAGTGTTGCAAAATGGAAGTAAAAAATTTAATATCTGTTTTTAGATATTCTCAACATTCAGTATGTTACTTTGAATCAGATTTGCAGCTCAGTACTGGTTTTGTAAGACCATCAAAATTAATGTGCGTTATTTTGTAGGTAATAGCTGCGTTCGTTTTAAGAAATGCCCATGTCATTAAAACAAAATCGAACTGATTGGAAACATTGCAGTGTCTTATTGTCTAAGTTGGCTGGAAATCTCTTGTATAAAATACTTGTAAGGAACAAAATCTTTCTGATGTAGCTTTAGCTCTTTAAAAATGGAAAACAGAGAATGTCTTGTACAGAGGAGTGATTTGCATAGTGCTACTTTTAAGTTAATAAAATAACTCACAACTGTGCTTATACATGAGCATATCGCAGAGTACTAGTGTGACATAGCCCTGCTTTGAAAACTCATTTTGTCTCTGATTTTTAGATTGCATCTTTTTTTTCATGGGTCAGATTTTTAAGTTAGAATATATTTTAATGCTTTGTGGGGAGGGAATTTATTTAAACAAATGAATCAAGTTCTGGCAAACATTCCTTCCTTTTCTTTTTCTTTTTTTTTTCTTTTTTTTTTTTTTTTTCCTTTTTTGTTTCCATCTTATTGGGAAACAGTTCAGTGTATTGCATATATATTTTTTGATGAAAAAATATTTTTAAAAGCTACAAAGTTTTTTAAAAATTGAACTATGGGTGACCTTTGCTCCCATTAGGACCATTGTAACTTAATTTCCATTTTTGCCTGTTTTCATAGTTAAGTGCAAAGGTGTCCAAATTACATTTTCAGTTGAATGTGCAATTAATATTTGCGTTCTTATCTTGTAGTCTGTAATATGTATAAACCCAACTCATTTCATTCCAGAAAAACCTACTTAATAGTTTACCTTGAATGAAATCGCTAGTTAGATGGCCTTTGTTAGACCACTTACTGATAAATAGGAGCCCTTATGAGAAATATATTAAGTTCTGCGAAACAAAATACCTACAATTATAAATTGAATATATTAAACTGAGACTCAATGAAATAACAATAAAACTGTATTCACTGTCTTTTTTTCCCCTCTAGTTGCTTATAAATTTTTTGTTTTGTATACTGATACAAAATTTGGGTTGCATTTAATTATCCACTCTTAAATAATGTATAGCTATTTTGACATGAATTATTGCAAATTTTATATAGCATGACTCTTGATTCTTGATGCAGTTGCTTCAACAGCTCCCCCTGCTTAGAATTGCAGGCAAGCATGGACCTGGTTACAGTAGTAGCCCTGTTATGGGGTTGTGTACCCTGAAATTTGTCTTTATTATGAAAATAGCTACATCATGTTTTGGTTTTTAACTTTTAGATTCCATTGCATCTGATCATAAAACTGTAAGATCAAAGTTCAAAAAGTGATAAATATACATGTAAAATCTCCATTCCATGGACCAGCGTGCTTTGTGTCTGATGTTTAACACGAGGACATTCTTTGAGTTTGGTGCCTTGTTCAAAGATGGTACTTAAGCTCCAAAGGGGAAGAATGTTTAAAAGCACTAATCGTGTGTGATTCCAAATCTGTCATCTGAGAGTTTGCCCTCTTTTGGCCATGTTGGTGCTATCTGGGGAGTCTGATGAAGAGAGCTCTCAACCTCCTGGTAGCTTTTTTATTTTTTTTTTCCCCCCCCTCATGGATCTTGAGATGAGAAGGGATGATCATGACCATCTACTGTGATGACTTGCATATCACAGGCCATAGAATTTCACCCAGAAGAATTTCGAGTGGAATCTCTGTCAGCAGAAGTGAAACATAGGTACTGATTACTGATGCATGAACACCTTTTATTTAACTAGCTACCATTCTGATCATAATTATTTAGAGCTTTCTCTTAAGTGATTTATTGGAGCCTGGAGTTTATAATAACAACTGGTTTCCAGAGAAATTATTCCTTAAACTCTGAGGGTCTTACAGAAAGATTGAGATTTATACCTTAAAGCGTAAACTTTGCCCTCACCTCCAAAGAGTTATGAAGAGTTATGTACTTTCCTCTGCTAGTAGAGGTTACTAACATTGCTCACTCTTGACGGACGTTCCTGAAAGGCTTTTAATTTTTCAGAAGGGCCGCATTTCCAAATTCACCCCATATGCACAGTCATTTTCTTATCTGGTAATGGCAGGTCCCAATTGTTTCAAGTATCCTTGGATTATTTTATTTTTTTTAACCAATGTGCTGAAAGCTAGCAGTTGTCTGACTTGTAACTAGGAAAGGCCAAGTAGCATCTTGAAGAATGTATTTCTGATTTACTATAGAAGTAATTGCCTTTGTTTTCTCTCCATTGTCTTTTCAAAAGTATTCTGATCAAGATGACAAGACTATATGATCCTGATGTCTCTATTTCCAGTCTGCTGCCACCCATTCTTAATTCATGTATTAAGACCCTTTTTGCTTTGCTCAGGGAACTCTGTTGCTTAAATTTCTGACTTCCAAATCATGATCTCTGTATTTGTCTCTTCAGTTGTAATTTGGAATTCACAAAACCTGAGCAAAGTAAGTTAGTGCACACTTAGCAACATGTCTTACAAATATGATTGGCATTTGTAATTTGTTTCTCCTTGTTCTGCTCTGTTTCCTAACCTAAATCGGGTGCAAGAAGTTATCTACTTTTAGCCTGCTTAGTTTCTGTAGTTCTGAGCTGGAAGACCAGAGTTGCTGATCCCGGAGCAGAGAAAACTTTGAGGTCCTCTGTGACTTATGTGGTTGGGCTACAGCTGTGAGTCTGAGCAAATGGCTAACAGGATGGAGTGTGTCTGTGAAGAATTAGAGTGGGGAAGGATCTGGATGTCTGTCCTTTCATAGGTATGGAATCACAGACGTTAGAAATGGGCAAGACCTATGCGATCATCTAGTCTGTTCCTGTCCATGTCCCTAATACAACTTTATTCCTAGGCTGCAGGAGACCTTTACACTTTGTCCATGTTAATTGTAAGTTCCATATATCCCATAAAGAGAAAATTGTACCCATTTCCAGCCTAAATTCTTGTTCTATCTAATATGGATTTGGATACCACTTAAATACATTCTTGCAAATTTTATTCCCTTGTCAGTATGCTGCCTGAAAACCAGCTCTTCTCTGTAGCTGGACTTAAAATGTTCTCTTTATACAGAAAATAGGAATGTAAGACAGATACTGAATGGTCATGAACTTCCATAGGCATCTAAAGTCCATAGGGTAATTGTCCTAATGGAGTTAATCTTCAAATAATCCATCCAGGTTGTTACCCACATACTGTAGAGGCACCCACCTTTATCCTGTTCCCATGGCTCTGGAGCCACAGGTTGGCCACCCCTGCCTTTAATCAATCATTTTATTAAAATATTACAAAATAATTCTTTGACCAATCCTAACACATTGTAAAATAATTCTTTACCCAATCATGCACTACCACTTTAGTTGATTTAAATCTTGCAAAACTACTTACGTGACAGACACAAATAAAGAACCAGACAGAAACCCTACAGATAAACCATAGAGAAGCAGGGACATAAAGGCAAAACAATAAAGTAGAGATTTCACAATCACAATTGTTAAGTGATTCCTTGCCAGATAGAATGCTATCAAACAAAGTTTTCTTTAAACATCTCAAGATCTGTTTCTTTATCTGGTGGTGGGTACTATTAGTACAGGATCGGTTTCTTAACAGTCTGATATTTCATTGTTTTAATTACGTTTAAATGGAACGTGAGGCTGAGACTTTCTGCTTCTTGGCTTATGGCGGCTGCTCACCTAACCTGGCTGCAGAAAAAGGCCTCAGACCTTATGAAGTGTGTGGTGCAATGTTTTGTAGCAAAGATATTTCACACTCCAGAAGAGCTAAAGGCTCATTCCACAAGTTTCCTAAACATCATCTTCTTTGCTTATTTGTGTGACTATTTTAAAAGCAACTCTAGGTGGGATTCTCTATGATCATATAACAAATGTTCAGTAGTTTGATGGCACACTAGAAATCTGCTTAAGAATGCCAGACTGCTTTATTAAATTTTCAAAGGACTTGGTTCTTCCTGTAGACTTCCTACTATTTGTTTGTCCCAAAGAGTAACTGGTCCTCTCTGAATTGTACATGACTCAAACATTTTAAAACCACTATGCCTATTTTGGGATCCCATTACCAAATGTCATATACATCAACCCTTCTCACTTTGTATGTTCTTCAAACAGTCACAGATTAATGAAACAGAGGAAAGTAATTGGAGAATTGCAGTTACTAGTAAGCCACTTAATTACTTCAAAGGAAAGCTATTCTTTTATTAATGTGAAGTTTTTATTTCAGCTTATAAAACTGCACTAGCAAGAACTCTAGACGCATGATGATCAATTAACACAAATAATTAGACTTTTCATGAGCGTAAATTAAGACACTTCCACTCAGAAAATACCTGTGTAAATAGCTCTGAAAGTGCACAGACTTGAGTTCTGTTGGAGTTGGGAGGGTGATGAATCCCAGAATTCAGAGCCTTTACTGCAAGGCTGGCAGTTTTTAACATTTATCTAGGAAGGCTGTTCTATTTAATATCTCAACTGAGAGGGGAGTTGATATCTAAGTGATGACCCCAAACTAAAGCTTTTTATGGGTTAAAATCAACTAATTGGAAAAATGGCAATACACTCTTCTGTATGGGGGTTATACTTGAGCTGTCATGGCTTTTGACATTGCACATAGTCGAAGATGGAAGTCAGAAGGAGTGGTTCCTCTTTTCATCTAACCAACGTTGGCTAGGAAACTATAACCTTTCCTCTCCGATGTGAACTTCTGATTTCTGTAGTTTTTCCTACTTGCATCAAGTGGACTCAGCTAATTTACCATATGATCGTTATGTAACTGCTTTCAGAGTATCAGCCATGTTAGTCTGTATCCGCAAAAAGAAAAGGAGTACTTATGGCACCTTAAAGACTAACATTTATTTGAGCATAAGCTTTCGTGAGCTACAGCTCACTTCATGCATCCAATGAAGTGAGCTATAGCTCACAAAAGCTTATGCTCAAATTTGTTAGTCTCTAAGGTGTCACAAGTACTCCTTTTCTTTATGTAACTGCTTGTTGTTTCTGCTGCGTTTTGGGCTTTCTGGGACCGCGAAGGGGCTCGAGGTAACTGAGCCATACATCAAACAAGAACTAAGCCTGGCTTAACTGCAAACAGGCCTGATTAGAAGCATTTTTCAACCTCTTGTGCACTGAACATCCTGTCTCTGCAAGAGCTCTGCAGAAAATGTAGGCATCCAAAACAGTTTGTTTTGGGGTGAGGAGACAGCCATCTGGTTTGTGAGATGCTCATTGACCCACTCATGGCTTACACAGCATAAGGTGGTTGCAGTGGATTGTGTCTACTGCTACTGCCCATGGACTGTAGTAACACCTTAACCTGACAGTGCAGGTAGCCTATGTTGCACAGGGCTTTGTTGCAAGGATAGGTTCCTGGATTAGTGTTTTTGTTGTGTGGTGTGTATGGTTGCTGGTTAGTATTTGCTTCAGGTTGGGGGGCTGTCTGTAAGCAAGGACTGGCCTGTCTCCCAAGATCTGTGAGAGTGATGGGTCATCCTTCAGGATAGGTTGTAGATCCTTGATGATGCGTTGGAGAGGTTTTAGTTGGGGGCTGAAGATGATGGCTAGTGGCGTTCTGTTATTTTCTTTGTTGGGCCTGTCCTGTAGTAGGTGACTTCTGGGTACTTTTCTGGCTCTGTCAATCTGTTTCTTCACTTCAGCAGGTGGGTATTATAGTTGTAAGAACACTTGATAGAGATCTTGTAGGTGTATTGTCTCTGTCTGAGGGGTTGGAGCAAATGTGGTTATATCGTAGAGCTTGGCTGTAGACAATGGATCGTGTGGTTTGGTCTGGATGAAAGCTGGAGGCATGTAGGTAGGAATAGCGGTCAGTAGGTTTCTGGTATAGAGTGGTGTTTATGAGACCATCGCTTATTAGCACTGTAGTGTCCAGGAAGTGGATCTCGTGTGGACTGGTCCAGGCTGAGGTTGATGGTGGGATGGAAATTGTTGAAATCATGGTGGAATTCCTCAAGGGCTTACTGTCAGAGGTGGTCTCAAATTAGCTTGGGACCTAAGCTCATCAAATCCAAGTGCCCCATCTTCTCAGCTGAGTGAAATTTTGAAGTTTATATAG
Source organism: Dermochelys coriacea (assembly GCF_009764565.3). Lineage (NCBI taxonomy): Eukaryota > Metazoa > Chordata > Testudines > Dermochelyidae > Dermochelys > Dermochelys coriacea. The sequence goes on from NC_050069.1 coordinate 60,007,997, forward strand.
ACTCACCTCTGGTTTCAGTGATGAAGATGGAGTAAAACTCTGTTTGGATCCAAAGAGAACTTTAATGAACGAAATATGTCCCATCCTATAGGCCATTTTGGTACTTCAGTCTAGTTTTAGGCATTGGATTGCAGTTCAATGGCTTGTTCTCAGTGGGAACTGTAGAGCGTTGAACTCTCTTGGAAAATCTGGGCCATGAATGTTACCTTCTAATTGACAGCTGTGTGCATGGACCAAAAGGCCAACAGTGTTTATCTACAAGGGGTACTATGCTTCGCAATCTTCAATAATGTCTTCATTTAATGCACTTCAAGAGCATTACAACTTCACTCTAGAAAACTTTTATTACTGTTTACCCAGTCCTAACCCTGACTTCCATAGCTTGTTCATAGATTGTCTCTCTATTAAAAGTGGAAATAAAATGTTAGTTGTATGCATTTTCCGTTTTTCCTAATTACATCAGTAACTAGATGTAACTTACTCTGCTATGTGGTACATAGTTGTATCTTTTAAAAAATTGCACATAAAATTTAATGAAAAAATAATTTTATAGTGTTAGGAAACTAGCCACTTGCTATGTGGCTGTCCCCAGGAGGTGACTTAAATTTTCCGTAATTGGTGAGATTTCTAGACACTGTAAGGGGTCAGGGTTTGGACGCATGAGAAGAGGCAGGGTCTAAACTCCTGCCAGCCTGTAGTGAATCCTACCCTATTTCTCCCTCGCTAGTTATTGCTCACTTTCCCCTCGTCCTTTCACTGTGTGTCATCTCACCCTGCTGCCAGGGCCAAATATACATTGCTGCCCTGTGTGACTTCCCAAAGTCCAAAATCGTGGTGATTTTATAACATTGGAAAAACATCAGGTAGGGGAATCCACAGTCATTTTCTGTATGTTATTTAAACTCTGATGTCCAGTGCAAAAAGCCTGTGCATTCATTTCATCCCCTTTCGCCGAGCCTTAATTTTTATTTTTATGCCTTTTATTAACCGTAAAAGCAACCACAATTAGCATCTTGTTATGGTACCTACACACACAGACTGTGCCAGAAAGTGAAGAACATGTTAAAATATGCAAGGCTGGCACTATTTGGCCACAAATTATGAATCTTTTGTATTTGAAAGGATGGACTTCAGAGTGTCAGTTGTTACTCATTTTAATGAAAATCTCAGACTGCAGAACCTCAGATTATGAAACCAGTGTCAAAGCTTTTAGGAAGGCTGTCAATCACAGTTAACTCAAGCAATTAAATCAATTTAACTCTATTAAAAATTAATCATGATCACAGTTTTAATCATATTGTTAAACAATAATAAATACCATTTTAAATTTATTATAAATATTGGATGTTTTTCTGCATTTTCAAATGTATTGATTTCAGTTACAACACAATACAAAGTGTACAGTGCTCACTTTATTACTATTTTGGATTATTTTTAAATATTTGCACTGTAAAAAGATTAATAGTATTTTTCAATTCACCTCATGCAAGCACTGTAGTGCAATCGCTTTATTGTGAAAGTGCAATTTACAAATTTAGATTTTACAAATGTAAAGCAACTTACAAATGTATTTTTTTAATTATTATTAGGTTTTACATTGTTATTGTAATAATGAGAGCTTATAAGTCCACTTGTTCAGTCAATCACTAAGACAAATAAGTTTGGTTACATTTACGGGAAATAATGCTGCCCACTTCTTATTTACAATGTAACCTGAAAGTGCAAGGTATTAAAGTGCCAGATATGCTAAACATTCGTATGCCTCTTCATGCTCAGGTTTTTGAAGGGTCTGAACTGGTTATATCTCTATGTAGGAGATTCTATTCTTCCTTGGGACTTAAACCAGATGTTAGCAAAGCTAATGGGTCTGCCCTTTGAACCTCTGTCTACCTGTTCATTGCTTTATCTTTCAATGATGACAATTAGTCTTTTTGGTGACAATTAGTTCTGCAAGAAGAGTGGGAGAATTGAGAACTCTGGTATCTAATCCATTGCATACAACTGTCTTCTACAAGGACAAGGTATACCTATGCCCTCAACCAAAATTTCTCACCAAAGTGATTTCTCAGTTCCACATCAATCCGGCACTATACTCACCAACTTTATTCCCTAACCCTCATGCTCGTAATGATGAGGAGAGACTCCCACTCACTGAATGTTAGAAGAGCCTTCGCATTTTATTTGGGTAGGACTAAACCATGTAGGTAATCTTCGCAACTGTTTGTCATGGTGGACAGATGAAGGGCCTTGCAATCTCAACTCAAAGAAACTCACCATGGATTTCCTCCTGTATACATGTGTGCTATGACATGGCCAATGTAATTGTGACAGATTTGCCCTTTGGGGTGTCACCTGATGTGCTGGGATGCTATTAAGTCAGCCTATTCTGCCAGCCTGAGTCCCCTTTTCCTGGCCTTGCTGGGTTAGGCTCACAAGCCTCTTCCAGCCAGCACACAGGCAGAGCCATACCCAGTTGCACAGAGAGACCGAGATCTGCTCTGGAAAGATTCAGCCTCAGAGGCTTGCCCCCAACACTCGAGTGCCCACTCCCTTTGAGGGGTACAAACCCAAAGATTTTATGAAATTTGCCCCTCCCCCGATGTGGAATGTGGAAGAAGATATGCACAACTTCTTGGTCCCCACCAGTTAGAAATTACATAAACTGGATTATATTATAAACAAGAAATAAATTTAACAATTAGAAAAGGTGAATTTTAAGTGAATATAAGAGAGAACAGACAGAACAAAGCAGATTACTGACCAAATAAAACAAAATATGCAAGCTAAGCTCAATGTACTTAAGAAATAGGTTACAAAATGTGAATTCTCACCCTAAATGTTGTTAGGTAGGTTACAAAGTTTCTGTGGTTCAGAGTTCCAGTTCTATTTCTTATCAGATTGGACCCCTGTCTCAGTCTGGACTCCTCTTTCCCCCCCCCCCCCCCCGCCTTCCCTTCAGGTGGCTTTAGCAGTCTTTCTTCTTGGGCAGACAAGCCATGGAGAAGAGTCCTGTTTGCCTTCCTCACCACCCTTAAATAGGATTTACATAAGGTGGGAATCCTTTGTTTCCCAAACTTGATCCCCATCCCCTTCCAGTGGAAAGTTACAAGAAGTCCCAGGTAATGTTTAGTATCAGGTGACAAGACCACCTGACTCTAGTATCACAGCGTCCATGAGTCGGTGGCAGTATTCAGGGTCTGCAGGAAGGAAGCCTTTTTGTAGTCCGTTGTCCTCACTGATGAGCCATCAGCCCTGTCTGGCTTTTCCATTGTTTTACCTGAAGTGTTAGCTGTGGGTGTCACCCAAAGTAGCATAGCTGAAATACAGATACATAGTCAATATTCCTAACTTCAGATACAGGAATGATACAGGCATACAAATTAGAAAATCACATTCAGTAAATCAAAACCTTTCCATGATATCTTACAAGCCCCATTTTGCATAAAGTACATCTCAATTATGTCATATTCATATCATAAGCATATTTTCATAAAGAATATGGAATGAATCGTCACAGACAGGGTGTGGGTACATTCAAGGTGGTCTCACATGGCATCTGCAGCCTTTCTACCTCGCATGCCTGCACGGGACATCTGTAGAGCTGCAACTTTGGTCTTTACTACATACTTTTGCCTCTCATTATACCGTCTCTCAATAGGCTAGAGAGGATGTTAGATTTCAGTGTGTAGTCCTTCAATCATTCAGGTGGACTCTGACCCCACCTCCAGATCGAACTGCTTACGAGTCACTGGAAGTGGAATGGACGAGCAATCACTTGAAGAGAAAACGGTTAAGAGTTAAGCCCTGTGTACACATTTTGAGAAAAATGTTAACACTAGAGAACTGTGTGGTTGGTTTGTTTTTTTTTAAAAAGAAAGTACAAATATGATTTCCAGACTCAAAATAGATGAGGCTATAGGTCCCTCAAACCCTCTCTGTAATTGGGCATGTGATGAACCTGCTTTTCCTCTTTCTCAGGGAGCTCTGCAAAGTCTACCAGCAAGGTTCAATTGCCCGTACTGTTTTGGAGGTGGAGGACAAACTTGTTAATTCTGGATGCTCCTCTCACTGAAGTGCCAGTGAGTTTTATCTCCAGAGCCATGAAGGTGTAACAGACCTCCCTTTGTGGAATATGAAGACAGGAACCCTCTTTTCTCATCAAACATTATTTTCCTCAAATTTTGCTGTTGTGCAGTTTGTAATCCATGTGGCTTCTAATTGGTTGTTTTGTTTTTGTTTTGTTTTTTTAAATATTCTTTGAGATATTTGATGTGGTGGAGCTCTCCTTTGCAGCAAAATGATGGACCCCAGGAGATGAGGGGCAAGATATACCTGTCCTGTTCTTCTGTCCCAGAGGACATGGAAAGGGATTTTTTTTTTCTTGTGATCAGTGGGGTGGAGCTCTCTAATACAGATTAGAACAGTAGCTGGTAAGAGAAAAGAACTCAAACATAGGTCAAGTTAAAACAACGAGGAGTCCGGTGGCACCTTAAGGACTAATAGATATATTTGGGCATAAGCATTCGTGGGTTAAAAAAAAACCCACTTCAGATGCATGGAGTGAAAATTACAGATGCAGGCAGAAATATACTGGCACATGAAGCAAAGGGAGTTATCTTACAAGTGGAGAACCAGTGTTGACAAGGTTCTCCACTTTGATGTACTTTGCAGTGTGTATTTTGTGGAGCTGGTCAAAACTTCAGAGTTTTTCCTCAATCTCAAATATCACAATAGGAAGAAACCTGAAGTATTTGCTAAATTTTCTTGGAGCAGATTTAATATTTTGGTTCTTACTGTTACTGTAACTTTCCCTTCCTTATTTTGTTTCCCTGTGAGGCTTTGCCATGTTTGGATTTCCCTAACTGAGGCTACCAGTAGAGTGGTGCCGGCTGACTCCAAAGGACCACTTCCAGGGTAGCAGCCTGAGGCACTGTATTGGGCTGCACCACCTGACATTTATTATTAGTGATTTTTCAATGTTGTGCTGCTTTGCTATTTCTAGTAACTGTAAAGATGCTTTTCATATGCTGTATTTAACTAACTTTATTTTTCTTTCTGACTGGAGAATTGGTATGATACTTTCCCTCTTGCTGTACTCACTTTGTCTAGATTTTAGATGCTGATAATTTGTTTATTTAGCTGCAACTGGATCTTTTCAGTATCTACTTAAACTTTTTATAGGTATTTTATTGTTTTGTTTTTTAAATTTACTGTAATTGACATGGTTGTTTTTCTCAATGAGGCACCTGTCTCAACACTGTGGGAACCTCTGACAATTAATTAGAAATACAGTAAATCAATGTAATCAAATTAAACAGCAACTGGACAACATGCAATAATACTGAATGATCGTGTATCCCAAAAATAAAATGTTAGGAGAGTTGCCCAAGCAGAATCTAAGGCAGGTAGCTAGAGGTGGCGCTCATAGACAGGCTGTCTTTATTGTTGGTTTTGCTCAAGAGATGCCTTTTTGAGACTGAGTATGACTACTGCCATATGGTGGCAATTCTGTTGATTACTATTAATACTAATACTTTTTCAGACTCATTCAGGCAAATACTTTGAACGGGATGTATTTATGACAAATGTCATCTGAATATTTGTTACGTCCCTGTGTACAATATAAGCATATGGCAGAGTAATCACAAGAGTTTTATCTCATAGCATTCAAGGAGCCATTATATCATCTGGACTGACCTGTTTTTATTTAAGATTATATTTTTATTTTAAATTGTGTTAACTAGCTTACCCATCATGATCTTTAATATTTGAGTAAATAAGGTATACAAAATGTGACCTTAAACTTCTTATACAAAATATTACTATTTCTTTAATAAACAACTATAATCATAGAATTGTAGGACTGGAAGTGACCACGAGAGGTCATCTGGTCCAGTCCCCTGCACTCCTGCAGGACTAAGTATTACCTAGACCATCCCTGACAGGTGTTTGTCCAACCTGCTCTTAAAAATCTCCAATGATGAAGATTCCACAACCTCTCTGGGCAATTTATTCCAGTGCTTAACCACTCTAACAGCAAGTTTTTTCTAATGTCCAACCTAAATCACCCTTGCTGCAATTTTAGCCCATTGCTTCTTGTCCTATCCTCAGAGGTTAAGAAGAACAGTTTTTCTCCCTCCTTCTTGTAACAACCTTTTATGTACTTGAAATGTTATCATGTCCCCTCTCAGTCTTTTCTTCTCCATACTAAACAAACCCCTTCAATCTTCCCTCATAGGTCATGTTTTCTAGACTTTTGAATCATTTTTATTGCTCTTCTTTGGACTTTTTCAAATTTGTCCATGACGTTCCTGAAATGTGGTGCCCGGAACTGGACACGATACTTCAGTTGAGGCCTAATCAGCGCAGAGTAGAGCAGAAAAAATTACTTCTTACTCCTGTTAATATATCCCAGGAGGATGTTCGCTTTTTTTTGAAACAGTGCTACACTGTTGATTCATATTTAGCTTGTGATCCACTATGACCCCCGATCCCTTTCTGCAGAACTCCTCCTTTCTAGGCAGTCATTTCCCATTTTGTATATGTGCAACTGATTGCTCCTTCCTAAGTGGAGTACTTTGCATTTGTCCTTATTGAAATTCGTCCTATAATATACAAAGGCATTGCAGATACTTGATCTGTAAACTAGAAGCCCAAATCACTGCTTCCTATAAAATTAAGGAGGAAAGCTGCTGCCAAGGGGACACCACATGCCGGGTTCCCATTCCCTCACCCCCTTTCCCCTTCTCTTCCCCATCCCAGAATGCCAGAATTCTAGAAAGCAACTCTGTATAATTTTTGCAGCTAGTAACATTTTTTGACCAAATTGTTTGTCTAAGTCAGGGGTTGACAACCTTCGGCACGCGGCCTATCAGGGTAATCTGCTGGCGGACCATGAGACATTTTGCTTACGTTGACCATCCACAGGCATGGACCCCCCACATCTCCCAGTGGCCGCGGTTCGCTGTTCCTGGCCAATGGGAGCTGTGGGAAGCCGCGGGCCGCAGGGACATGCTGGCCGCCGCTTCCTACAGCTCTCATGGGCCGGGAACGGCAAACCACGGCCATCAGGAGCTGTGGGGGGACATGCCTGTGGACAGTCATCGTAAACAAAATGTCTCATGACCCACCAGCGGATTACGCTGATGGGCTGCGTGCCGAAGGTTGCCAACCCCTGGTCTAAGTGCTGTAGGACTTGGGGTTTTTCATACCCCTAACTCATTATATCCTTTGTTATATCCAAGTGTCACTCAAAATTGATGATCCATATATCAATCATGATTATATTTATTATTTTATAAGAGACCCTAGCCAATATCAGGATCCCTTTGAACGGTGCTATACAAATGCAACAAGAGACAATTTCTGTCTCCAAGACCAGACAGACAAAGAGTGTGGGAAGGGAAGTACAGTTATCTCCATTTTACAGATGGAGAACTGACACACAGAGAAATTAAATTACTTATCCAAGATTACAGAGAAAATATGTGGCCACAACAGGAACTGAATCCAAATCTCCTGAGTCCCAGTCCAGTGTCCTAAGAACAAGACCATTCTCTAATCCCTTCATATGTAAATAGGAAGCATTTCTATATCTAAATTGTAAATTGCATATGGAGTCAAAAGAAGCAATATTGATTCCAAATTATTAACAAATATGTTCTAAAATGGATGGACATGAAGGCCCTCTGAAATCACAAGATTTCTTCAGGTAATTGAGTCTTAGGAACGGAATGCTGAGTTTCAGATGAGTTTGCAGGTGGTTACAAAAAATATACTTAATTTAGAAAGTAATATGTCCAGGAAGGAGCTGCTGAATTTAAATTTAGACTGTTAGATACAGTCTATTCATTTATATGGTCCAGACAGGGTTCCCAGAGGAATAAAAACTTTTTAGTTTTTCCCACTCTGGCACAGGATTGCTTTTCCGTGTTTGAAGTTTCTAGCAGTGTTTGTATCCTAGTCTATAATTTGGTGTGGCTTGAGATTTCCAAGGTCTCAGTAACTATAGGGTTTTTGGTAGCAAGCGAGTCACTAAAGAGCTGGATCTTTTGGTTTAGACCGCAGAGGTTTATGGTAGTGCCTAGAAATAAAAATTTTAGCTAACACTTGAACATCTCTTTCCCAGAACAGACTTTTGATTTCTTCCTCCCAAAAGGGAAGTGCAATTGGGCCATTCTATAGCAGATGGACTATATTTCCAACTGTGTCTGGAGCATGGTAAATGGATTCTATAAACATATGATGGGATCCTTCATATTGTCTGACTGATCTAAAATTAGATTGCCCTGGTGTGCATCACAAGAAAACTGATTCATATTAAAACAAATTCTTATGCAAAAATCTTTAAGCTTGAGTTATGTTTATCAATAAATTATGGGTGTAAATACTGTCATTTTCTTAAGAAAATCCTACTGCCCTGAAAAATAATCAATATCAACTCTGCTCATATCAGTTTTCTACTCTGTGTATGTTTTATGTCTTATAGAAAAAGGAAATTTTGATTGAAGTTTAGGTAGGTATGGTCATCTTAAAACTACTTTGGTTTTGTGTGTGTGTGTGTGTGTAGTATGATCCTTTGCCATCCTGCCTCTCAGTGTATAAATTACTTTAATCTTGGGGCCCTTAAGATATCATTGCAGCAGATAACAGTAACTATGTGCCTTTGATAAATCTGAATACCTGAAGTCGGTAGTAATATCTGTGGAGTAAGATACTACTCTGTGTGAGTAACAGTGATAAAATCAGATCCTAAATAATGCTCTCATTCAAATAAGGTACCGTCAATTTACAATAAGAATATAAGAGTTAGCTTTTTCATACCCTGCCATGTTTGCTGCATGATGGAAATGTATTGTACGTTGCCGATAGTGATTAAATTGCAATCTGCCTTAAAAATGCTATTACTTCCTCTTATTCTTGGATTGCCACTTCCTTTAGAATAGTGTATGAAGGATTATTAACACACATCTTCTTTTGTTATCACAGGTGGTCCACCACTTTAATTGCATACAGTGAGAGGTTGTTGCTCATTTGCCATTCAAATTAAGTGGAAGACTTGTTCTTTTGCTTTCTTAGCATGGGCTTGCAGGCTGTATTAAAGGATTGAATAGCATTAATAATGCATTTGTAATATGCCTAGGCATAATAAGGTGCTACATAAATTGCAATCATGTTATATTTGCAAAGGTCATTCAAGCAAGTTCTCTTCTTTTTATTGGTCCAGGACCTTGGGATAGAGGAAGTAGGCAGATTCTGAAGGGACCACTGAAAGCTTTGCATAGGACTCTGTGCATCCTGAAAAAGGATATTATGGGGTGTTTAATGAGTTTTATGGAGCAGTCTAACCAGTTTGGAAGCATTCAATAACACTGAATTTTGATTTTGATTTTAGTACTGAATCTGGGTTAATTCAACACTGGCAGGAAGTTGACACAACAGTATTCAGCCAGTTTTTGTATAGGAAAAATTTCCATAAACTCGCTTCTAGGATTGCTTGTATATCATCTTTGGTAGACTTAATCTGTGCTTACCTTATATATAGTCTTAGCAGCTATTGTAGTAGAATTTCGGGTTCAGCAAAGAAATCTAGCAAACTTTTCAGATTGAGACATACTTGTGTGACCTTCTATTGTATCTGTGCATGAAAGGCCATCTGGTGGTATCCAATATGGACATCACATTTAATACATTATTATACTCAGCATTTTAATTGCTCTTATATTCGCTTACTCTATAAAGGCGCAGAAACTGAATTGTTTAAGATTAGTTAAGCAGTTGATTTGATGCTGCAGGAATAACAGATGTTACAAATTTTCTGTTTTACAATTTACTGGGAAGAAACAAAGAAGCATGGACGGCTCAAGAGCCAAAGGCTGCAAACACTTGACATAACATTGTACGAGCAGAAGAATGGAGGATTTTCTTTATGCCTATGTAACAAGCATGTCTATGCCTCTGAAAGTTAAAATACTTTGATACATTAAGATGCAATTTTAGGTGAGGAATTGTTTTTTTGTTTTTTTTTTAAAAGGCTTTATATCAAAATATTTGAAACAGCACTTTTTGGCAGTGGAGTTATATTTTTAACCACAAGAGGGAGTTAAAAGTTTATCTTCAGTGAGAGTGGAACTGTTTGACTAAAAGTTTGTAAGATTTTTATTTCCAAGGTCAGAAGTTCTTCTCACCACTTCATCTTCCTTTACCTCCTGCTCATAGCTACTAATAGGGAAAAGACTCAGTAAAGGCACAAAACATGTTAACACAATTGATCAGAAGGCAGTCAATTAATTGTAATAAGCCACTGCAATAATCTTGACTAATTGTATAGCAACTGTCCCTTAGTTATCTGAGTGAGTTTATAACATTAATGAATTAATCCACAAAGCCCGTGTGTGGTACATATTCCCATTTCTGAAACAGGTTACTTCTTGTCTGGTGTTGGAGAATGTTTGCAGCAGAGCTGAAAATGGATCTGAAATCTCCTGACTCCTAAGTGCTATGCTTTAGTCATAAGACCATACCTCCCTTTTGGATGTGCATATAAAACATTAATGTTGGGTTTTAATCACTTATGCAGCACCATGGGAGTGCAAATCTAAAGAAAGGCCCTGCTTTTCTTTGTTGCTCCATTCTGGCTCTCAAATGCATGCTTAGTATGCGTTTTTTACCCTGGAATTTCCTGGTTGATTGTATTAAGGCATCTTAACTTGTTTCAGAGTTGCTGCTGACATCAGCCCTCTCATTAGTAGGTTCCATATACACTTCTGTCAAGGTTCCTTCCCCACTCTGAACTCTAGGGTATAGATGTGAGGAGCTGCATGAAAAAAACCCTAAGCTTATTTTTACCAGCTTAGGTTAAAACTTCCCCAAGGTACAAACTATTTTACCTTTTGTCCCTGGACCTTATTGCTGCCACCACCAAGCATCTAACAAATATAACAGGGAAAGAGCCCACTTGGAAATGTCTTCCCCCCCCCCCCCAAGCCCTACACCTCCTTTCCTGGGGAAGGCTTGATAAAAATCCTCAGCAATTTGCGTAGGTGAACACAGACCCAAACCCTTAGATCTTAAGAACAATGAAAAAGCAATCAGGTTCTTAGAAGAATTTTAATTAAAGAAAAAGTAAAAGAATCATCTCTGTAAAATCAGGATGGTAAATACCTTACAGGGTAATCAGATTCAAAGCATAGAGAATCCCTCTAGGCTAAACCTTAAGTTACAAAAAGACACACAAACAGGAATATACATCCCATTCAGCACAACTTATTTTATCAACCATTTAAACAAAACAGAGTCTAATGCATCTCTAACTAGATTGCTTATTAACTGTTTACAGGAGTTCTGACCTGCATTCCTGCTCTGGTCCCCGCAAAAGCAACACACAGATAGAGAGAACCCTTTGTGTCCCCCCCCCCCCGCTCCAGCTTTGAAAGTATCTTGTCTCCTCATTGGTCATTTTGGTCAGGTGCCAGCAAGATTATCTTAGCTTCTTAACCCTTTACAGGTGAAAGAGTTTTTCCTCTGGCCAGGAGGGATTTAAAGGTGTTTACCCTTCCCTTTATATTTATGACAACTTCTATTGAGCAGCAATCTTTTTATTGGGTAAAGGTCCATGCTGGGTGACTGATCACTTGCCTGACAGGGCAGCTTGTCAACAGCAGCAGCCTGTTTGCTCACAAAGTTGCCAGCAGGCCATGTGACCATGCCCTTAAGGATGTGGCTCTTTGAAAATTTTTAGTGCCATTCGATGTTCCACCTGAGCAAACTAACAAACCCTTCAGTGTTCTGTCAGAGCATGCATTCCCACAGAGATTTTGAGCTGTAGAAGCCAATTTGTGGAGAGAACATGCTAGAAGTCATTCCCGTAGACAAGATAAAATAAGCACAAAAAATGAGCTTTGGTTTTTCAGTCTCTCCTCAGTCCTGGGCACCTATGAATTCAACCCTTTTCTGTAGCTGATATAGATCCCTGTTTTCCTGTTTGTTTGCCGCCCTTTCTGTACACAATACTTTATGTAACCCAACTTGTCATTGTTCAATGCTAGATGATTTACAAAGTCCCAGATCAGTCAAACTGTGCTGGGTCGTCTGAGTCCCATCACATCTTCATAATAGCCTGAATGGCTTGGAATAGGAGGTCAGTTTTCAGAATTTTATGGATCACTGGGTTGACTTAAAAATGTGATCAATGTCTGGTCAGTTCCAGCTCCTTAATCTGGGATGAGTGCGCCAATATTCTTGGACTCTCACAAAATGATACTTAAGTTTATTTATATGGTGGTGTTGGTACATTACAAAATGGGTGAGTCTGTAACCTTTACCCAGATTTTGAGCTGGATTACTTGCATCCAAAGAGAAAATGTACACAGGGTTGAGCCTCAGTTGGGTCACTTTTGCGTCTCGTGCTCCTGTTGATTGTAAATTGTAGAAGCGCTCTGTACGGCTGGCCATTCCATTAAATGAGCAGTATATTCTGCAATTGGCGAGGTATTCTGTTTTCAGACATAAATAAGGAATCACACATTTGATTTTTAGAGAGTAAGATAACCGTGGTCTTTCTCAATGATATCTGCCAAACTGGCTTCTGGATTGTGCCTAATCCCTTTATTAAAATGTCTCATAAATTTATCTAATTCTGCTCTCTGTTATATCTGTGAAACCTCAGCGATTTCAGTGAAATTGTACAGATATAAATAAACAAGGACAGAATTTGGGCCATCGGCTCTTATTTCAGTCTCTAAAGCATTTTTTCCTATTTGGTTAAGAGGACCACGATGCTACTAACTTATTCTGTTACTTTTAAACCCACTTTTAGAGCACTAGTCTCATCTCTATTTAGTTTGCTGTTGGACAGCTTTTGAGGATAAGACAGTTGCTTTCCTCCAACAAGGTAAACAAGAGTTATTAATTTCAGTTGTTACACTTGCCAGTCTCTGCAACCTTGGTCTCACTGGACACCAAAACAAGCAGAAATAAACACAGCTTTGATGAGAATGTTCTCTGTTGCAGCCCAGGCTGGGGAGCTCGGCTCCAGAGTAGATAACTTGAATTTTCTAATGAACTGGGCTTTTTCACTAGAAGTTTCGCATCTTAATGTTTTAGAGTTGGCCACTGCAAAAGTTTTTATTATAGGGTTTGACCTAAGCTACAATAAGAGTCTGAGTTTTTCCCTTTTCCCTTGAGCAAAGCTCTGTGTGCATGTATGACAGCCAAAATGGCACCTACTGATGGGTGTATCCCAACTGTCATCTCTTTCTCTTTTTTTTTTTTTTTTTTTTTTTTTTAATGAAAGTAGAATTGTGGTGTGTGGGTTTTTTTTTTTTTTTAAACTGGAAAGGGGTTGTGTAGTTCTGTTCTGTATTGTTATACCTAGAAGAGCTTGGCATTAATAAAACTTTTTGTTATAAAGGCTAATTGTTGTAGTCTCAATATAATAACAACTGTGATGCTGGCTAATTATAATAACTGAATTCCTTAATTCTATGGCAATTTAGTTTCTTAGGAGATGCATGATTTTTTTTTTAAATTCTGTGTATAGGAATCCAAAGTTCAACCATAGCTTAACTACCTCCTGGGACTTGCTAGGAACACAAAAAACCTTTCCTGTAGTATCTCTGGATCAAAAATTCTGGACTTTTGTGTCTTTTTGAAACTGTTGTGAAGGTTGTGTGTTGCTGCATCCGTTCTTGCAATGAGGGTAGTGCCAAGGAGTCAGAGAGGGAAGGGAGAATATTTCCAGCATTCATAATTATCTATTATGCATAGAATGACATTGATGTGCTTGGTGCACTGCTTTACTGACTTCTAAACAGACAAAGTTCTTGTCCTGAGGCGTTTACATTCTATATTAGCTAGCTCCATGGGAACTGCTGGAAGCAGCGTGGGCAGAGGGACTTACTGGCCGCCGCTTCTAGCAGCTCCCATTGGCCTGGAGCAGCAAACCGCGGCCTCTGGGAGCCGTGATCGGCCAAACCTGCGGACGCGGCAGGTAAACAAACCAGCCCGACCCGGCGAGGGCTTTCCCCGCACAAGCAGCGGAACAAGTTTGGGAACCACTGAGCTAGACAATACAATGAATGATGGCCAGCCAGAATGATTGGAAAGGACTGGCATCAGCCATGAAGGGAAAAGAATGTGGCTCTTGGGAGATGGCTGGTATTCATGGAAAGCAAATTGTAGAGACTGCTGAATTGGAATTAATTTGCAAACTGGATACAATTAACTTAGGCTTGAATAGAGACTGGGAATGGATGAGTCATTACACAAAGTAAAAATATTTCCCCATGGTATTTCTCCCCTCACCCCACCCCCCACTGTTCCTCTGATATTCTTGTTAACTGCTGGAATTAGCCTACCTGCTTGTCACCATGAAAGGTTTTCCTCCTTTCCCCTCCCTGCTGTTGGTGATGGCTTATTTTAAGTGATCACTCTCCTTACAGTGTGTATGATAAACCCATTGTTTCATGTTCTCTGTGTGTGTGTATATAAATCTCTCCTCTGTTTTTTCCACCAAATGCATTCGATGAAGTGAGCTGTAGCTCATGAAAGCTTATGCTCTAATAAATTTGTTAGTCTCTAAGGTGCCACAAGTACTCCTTTTCTTTTTACGAATACAGACTAACACGGCTGCTACTCTGAAAATTGTGTTGCTTGTTTCATAGAGTTCTGACCATTTTTTAAATGTTTGTGTTTTGGGAACTTTTTTAAATGTCGGACACTAGATCAGGAATAGATTAGTTAGTAGAGAGCTAGCAAAAGAAGAGGGAGGAATTTTGAGAGCGAGTGAGGCTACTTCAGATGCAATAGAACAGGGAGGAAAGTAGAGCAGCAGACTATTCCAGGTCTTTGGGTGGAGTGACACAATTAACAGAATTGTTAGGGGAAGAAGGCAAAGAAAATATTAAGGAGAGAGTAACAGCAAAGTGGCACAGTGCAGCTAAGGCCTGTAGCCTTATCTATAGTTATGGGTTATTTTAACCAATTATCCACCCCAAGAGGGGGTTTAATATGTGAGAGTTCAGCCCCCAAAATCATCCATTTTCTCTGTTTCCTCCATATAAGGGTCGAATACTAGAAGTTAAGAGTCCACATGTACTTGACAGGCCAGGTGCCACACAGGAGGAATAATGCTGCCAGCTGCATTTTGCTGTGAGCCAGTTCCAACTTCGGTCTCCTCTGAGGATCCTGGATTGTTGGATACCTGCAAAAATAAGTCTCTTCTCCCCCGCCCCAGTACAGCTTTAGTTGATTTAGCATGGTAAAACTTTATTTACCTTTTGTTTGTTACCAGTGATTTAAATTTTATATACAAATAAATTAAGCTCATTAATAACATGACATGGTTTTAACCACCGTGGCAGCAATCATGCTTTGTTTCATTATATGAAAAGAGCATGACTTGATTACCAATTTGCCAATGATTTGATCTGATTTTTTTTTGCGTTATTAAAACCACTACATACCAATGCACTTTGTGTATATGGTTGTGCAAGGATTGCAGGCAGGTAGCCATTTTAATTTTCTTAATTTGGGAGATACTGGATTGCTCAAATTGCATTTCCCTTTTGGTCATCACCTGAAAAGATGATCAGCCAGTTGAGGCAGGAAAAGTTATTCTAAAAGCCATTTAAAATTATGGAATTAAAATATCCCAAATTGCCATAAGCATTTACCAGCTTTTAATTTGGTCATTTGAATGATTGATGATTTACGCTATCCCCAAAACCTGTGAATGATAAAGAAAACGGAACTTTTGTTAAATTATATTATAAACAGTTTTGAAATACGTAACCAGTGAAGTGGGATGTTTTTGATGAGAGCTTCCAGTGAAAAAAATCTGTTCTACCAGAACCTTAGTAGTGGCAGTTGTTAACCTTTTGGGAAAAAGCGTTTTACTCACTTTGTAAAACAGATCCAGTACCAGCCACCTTTTGTGTAAGAGATAGTGGTCCTACAAAATCAGTTTGGAGGGTTTAATAAGTTCCCTGATGTTTTTCGAAGGGAACATCAATATGGAAAGTTTTAACCTCCAATTTGCTTTTACAATACTTTTTATTTTTCCTTGTGCAGGGCTTTCAAATCAGGGACTAAGTCCTTTTGATTTTCCTTGATCAAAGAAATTGAACGGGAGTGACAAGCTGGCTCAAACGTGTTATAGCCTGTATACATCAAGCCCCTTAGATCCCATTTTGGAGGATAAATTAGCTTTATTTGGACATATAAAGCGTCCATTTACCGTGTGTACATAAAGATGTTTGCTAGGGCAAGAGGTTAAAACACTAATTTAACATACTTGAGGGTGAGTTATTTGAGCAGGTTAATGTTCAAAAGTACCAGAGTAACAAAAGTTTTGTAAGGGCACTTCATACCCAAATAGAATCCCACCTCCCCCAATCCTGCCAAAAAAACCCAACAGTTAATATATTAACACAAAAGTCCATTCCAGTGTGTTGTGCAAAATATACTGTGCAGAATGTGGACTTTATGCAACTGCTGAATCAACCTATAATCAACAAACCCAAGCTCCCTAGCATATCAACCACAGGTTGATCCAAGATAAATCTTTCAAAATCAGGTGACGGTGATTCCTTAATTCCTGTCACCCCCTTGTAGGGGTGATAATCCTGATAATTACCCCAACACCATCTTACTTAGCTGGGACCTGATTTTATTGTTTGTTTGCATGAATTTGATTTGATTTAACAATTTATAACACAGATAACTAAACTATATATTGTTACATTATAAAACATAGTGATAATATAGCTACAATACTATATTAATATTGATTTATTTTTAATAAATTTATGATTTTTAACCTAGGTTATGCCAAACAACTAGCTAGATTGCTTAACAAACCCCAAATTAAAATTAACACTAGTTTAAACAAAAGTTGAATCAATACAAAAAGTGTTTATTTTTAAATTATTGATTGAGACAAACATACCTATA
Source organism: Dermochelys coriacea (assembly GCF_009764565.3). NCBI lineage: Eukaryota > Metazoa > Chordata > Testudines > Dermochelyidae > Dermochelys > Dermochelys coriacea. The sequence goes on from NC_050069.1 coordinate 60,024,950, forward strand.
TTTATAACTGACACTTGATAAAAAAAAATTGAACTGCCATTAGTGTATTATAATACAGTGGTAGTTAAAGCCTAATTATTATAATGAAATAGTGTGGTACCATAAAATTGTTTTAATAATATTATTCTTTCATACTTTGTGTGCAAAAGTTTTGTTGCAACAAAAAAACCCTCAAATTAAAAAAATAATGCAATAACATGGCCATGTGATATAAAACACATAACCAAGGGACAAATAATTCCAACATTGTTATATATAAACACATGATACAAAATACTTTAGAAAACAAAGGTCAAATACATAAACAATCCACCAAACAACAAATTAGACATTGCTGTTTAGGGCAGGTCGAGGAAATCTAAGGATTACAACTATTAACTGTTCAAGTATTTAGCTGACACCAGCATTGATCAATAAGGCAGATAAATACTGGAAATATATCCATTTAAAAAAAACTACTTAGGTTAAAAAAGCTTCTTTTTACTAGATTACACTTTAACTTGCCTATTAAAAAATAGTTTAGTTAGGAGACAAAGGTATCTTCCTGAATATTCATATCCTATTTAAAAAAAACTAAACAGTTTAACAAAAATATTAACTCATGCTTTATTTACCTAGATAAAATAAAAGGTAATTATAAAAAATGTATTAGGAATAACTTTAGACACTTTTACTAAAATGGTAAATTTTAGAGCCATAATAATAATCATGACTGTTATGCTGGGGGTAGCAGAGGCTGCTACATTTTTTATTTTTATTCTTTTTTTTATAAAGGCTTTAGTAAGGCTTTAATACTTCCTGAACAAAAAATCCTATATAAAGCATAAGTTGCTGGTTTCTTTTATCATAGCCATGGATCTGTCCAGAATTGTAACTGACTTAGGATAATGATAACAATCATCAATTAGTTAAACTAAAAATACATTTATTAGCAATCAAGAATTTAAACCAAGTTCTGTGGCTGGCATTCCAGCCAATGCAAACGTGCAACAGAACTATATATATTTATATTAATATTCCGTATACTTAATATTTTAACTTTACCTAAGGGTTCTACCTTTGCTTCTTTTCTTACTTTCTTTCCCTTGATGTACCTTGAAGATTAGAGGACTAGTGAGTAGGGTTTCCTTTACCTTACTTCCTCTCACTAAGTACTTTTTACATTTACATCAGGCAAAGCCCTGGGAGCCAATGCTGAATATTATAAATTACGAATATACTTAAAGTTAGATGCCCCTACACAAAAAACATGTTGGCTTTGTTCTAACTACATTTAACATAAAGGTTTTAATACTGGTTCATGTGCCACTAATCTTAATCCTTCATTAAATTTAGGTTAGCAAAAAAAATTGCTTTGTCTGTTCTTTTTTCCCCACAGACACAGTCTAGAGAAGCAAGTTGCTTCCCCTTTTTTATACAGCACCACATTGGCTGCTGGCCAAAGAGCCTTAACTTGTCTGGTTTCTGTCAGCTCTGATGTAAAAAAAGAAAAGGAAGTTACTCAGGCAGAGACACTACAGTTTAAAGACACAGAGAACAATTAATGCCTTAATACCCTTGACTTTAAATTATTTCCCATTTAATCATTAAAGCAAACAGATTTTTAGTGGAATCACTTTACAAGATAATTTATTTCACACACATATTTACATAAATCCTCCTATCTCCAGGAGAGGTAGGAAAGATGACCCATGAGTGATAGTTTTCTGGCAGGTTCCAGAAAATCTCCCATGGGTTACAAAATATTTGGTTACAAGGCCTCGAAGACATGTGAGTAACTAAGGTTCTACTATCTCTTGATGAATAGAGGTTCATTCATCTGATCCTTTGATACTTACTCATTTAACCATAACTTTGTATCACTATTTAATTTAGTCCCCATAACTCTTAACACACCATTTCAGTGGAAGGTATCCCTTCCGCAATTTTCTAGCTAACTGGTTTCAACACCAAAAATTTCCTCCAGGGAGTGTCTGTTGGTCTCTTCTCCCTTTGACCTTTTAACAGGTCAGTACCAAAGGGAGCACCTTAAGGTGCCTTTCCCCCCTTCGATCACTGACAGTTGGTTATCCCTGACAAGGAGTGCCAGTGACCAATGGACTCCATACAATACCGTCGATCCTCCGTTGGTGTCGCAGTCCAGGTAGAGGCGGGCAAGAGCCCTGAGCCCTTTAAATCACCCCCGCAGCTACTAGCTGCAGAGGCGGCTGGGAGCCCCGGAGCTTAGAGGTGATTTAAAGGACCCAGGGCTCTGGCCGTTGCTACAGCAGTGGAGCCTCAGACCCTTTAAATTGCCGCCAGAGCCCCCAGCTGCCACTGCTACCCTAGGGCTCCAGAAGTGGAGCTTGGGCAGCAATTTAAAAGGCTTGGGGCTCCAAGCTGCAGTGGAGTCCCAGGCCCTTTAAATCGCCGCCAGATCCCTGGGGCTTCTGGCCACTTCCTCTACCCAGGGGCTCCGGCAGCGGCACTCTGGTGGCAATTTAAAGGGCCCGGGGTTCCGGGCCCTTTAAATCGCTGGCCTGGGGAAGCCAGTCCAGTATGGAGCACCGGCTCTTGCCGGTATGCTGTACTGGCCCATACCGGCTTACTTTCACCTCTGAATATTGCCAATTAACATTTGTGCATTTAAAACAAAAATAATTTTCTTCTAAATTATAAGCTCCAGAAGTTTGAGATTAAAAAGAGGAAGTATATCAGAAGAGCAAGGAATACAAAAGAGGAACAAACTGAAAAGGGAAGTACTGTGCTCTAAATAATCACAGTGTTTATAGCAGACTGGCTCTTTAAGCTCAGAAGCTCAAAATGATTTTAACTCTGAATTTCCCATCCAGGTTTATTTTCACATCAATCTCTTACAAATGGGGTGCTTTCTCTGTACGTTCCCTTTGGGGTCCCTGTTCAGGCAACAAATCTGTAGCCAGGGTTTATTTTAACCAATTACCCACCCCCAGGTGAGGGTTTATTCCTACTTTAATCTGTGAGAGTTCAGCCCCCTTGATCAACTACAGTAGAGAGGTTATCAATACAACCTATGGTGTACAACAGAGACTACATCGTACTCTTTCTATAATAATTTCTTTTATTAGCCCACCAAACAATATACACACTACAGTCTAGTAAAGGACAGAGACCAATACAGAATGCAGCATATTTGCATTACTCCCACCATGCCATGTGGAAAAACCCAAGCGTTAGTGCCTCTTCCCACCCCATTCCACCCCTCCTGAAAGTGTGCCACATCCTCACCCTTCCCCCATCCCTCCCAGCCTCCTCCATGCTGCAAAACAGCTGATCATGGTGGGTGGGAGGCGCGGAGCGGGAGGGAGAAACCCTGAACTGCAGGGTCTGCCAGTGGGTGGGAGGCAGTGGGGGAAGCTAATAGGCTGCTGGTGGATGCTCAGCACCCACCATTTTCTCCCCATGGGTTCTACAGCCCCAGAGCACCCATGGAATCGGCGCCTATGACTGAGGCTGTATCAGGCTGTGAGGACAAACCGCCCCCTCACTTCCTTCTCAACTGCCTCAGCCTGAGATGGAGCTCGCATGTCTGCTTCTTGCCTACCTCAGCAATCACGGCACTTCACTTTAATCAGTTAGCTAGCTAGTTAGCTTGTTAGTCTAGTATTTGATTGGTTGGTTTCTTTTTAAACTTTTTTGGTTACAGAGACTTGTTCTATTCTCTCCAGGGAAACCCTCCCTGTGAAGGGAATGCCCAGTTCACCAGGATTGAAACACTGCCTCTCATGTGAAGAGGCCATCTCAGTCAGTGACAGGCACTCCAAGTGTGTTCACTGCCTGGGCAAGTTACAAGTGCCACAGAAGTGCAATTTCTGTCTAGCCCTGAAATCTAGGCTTGGAAGAAGCAAGAAGTCTAACTTCAACTCTTTATGATGGAGTGTTCCCTTTGTCCCACTTTGGAAACGGGTCAGAACCCCCTTGGACATCAGTCTCCAGGAGTTTCCAGAGCCCCTTCCCAACTTGGCACAACATTCTCCTAGGAATGAGAAATCCTCAGAGTTTTCCTCCAAATCTTCTCAGAAGAGGAGATCTAGTTCTCTTCCCAGTGATTCTCCCAGAGAAAGACCTTGATCTCCAGCCACATCTACAACCTCAGAGAGGTCTTCCTTGAGGCATGGGTAACATAGAGGTGAAAGGTTCCTCTGAGGTAAGAAAATGGTTCTAAGGGTAACCAGGGAAAACCCTGGTACTGTTGGCTGGGTATGGCACCAAGCATGGAAGATCAGAACTGTCGAGCGTGACTCCACTCTCCGTGGCCTTACAAAATGTTGCATTAGCATGTAAGCCGTCAACCTCATCTGTACCTAAGTGCCGTAAGCCTCCAGTACTGTTGAACAAGGGCAAACACCTGGTACCATTACATCTGTCAGTGCCACAGCACCATTTGGTACCACAGTATTTTAGAAACCAGAGAGAGTTGGCTGTGACTGCTGAGCCAGTCTCCATTGCTGGAAGGTACCGAGAGCTCTTGGCCTTCAGATCCTTTTATGTCCCCGGTACTGTCACCTTCCTTTTCTGTGGGAGCTCCTCCATTAGAAGAGGAGGAGGACGATAACCTTCTCTCTGCTTCTTCCATTTCAGTGCAGGGTTCTCCAATACATCCTTACACTAACTCCCTCTCCTGAAGGGCAGGGAAGATGCTGTGGGAGCAACCTTGGATGCCACCCCCTTTGCCCCAATGGCCATACTGAGATCTCTGGGCAGCCTGTCATAGGCAGTTCTCTAAGTCCCTAATCTTATCCCATCAGGACGATAGGGACACACAAGCTTCTCCAGCAACAAGAGGAAGCATTTCATATAATCATAGGGTTAGAAGAGACTGCAAGGGTCATCTAGTCTAACCCCCTGCCAAGATGCAGTTTTTTGTATCTAAATCATCCAAGACAGATGGCGATCCAGCCTCCTTTTGAAAACCTCCAGTGAAGGAGCTTCCACGACCTACCTAGGCAGTCTGTTCTTACAGTTAGGAAGTTTTTCCTGAAATTTAATCTGAACAGGAGACCAGGGAGGATGACGAAGCTGTGGCTCAAACCAGAATCTCATCCCTTTCACCAGTTGAGGCCCTGATGCTGCCTCCTCCTCCATCAATGGCCGATGATTTTTGGCAGCCTCGTTAAATGGGTGGCAGACTCTCCCTTGAGGAGTCAGAGAACCCCAACACAAGCTTTTGGACATTCTGCACTCTGCCACACCATCTAGAGTTGCCCTCCCTGTTAACGAGGCTCTACTGGATCTTTCAAACCCCAGCCCTACTGACACGTACTTGTAAGAGGGCCAACAAAAATGTTATGTCCCCACCAAGGACTCTGAATTCCTCTTCTCTGACTCGCCTCCAAATTCTCTGGTCATTGATGCAGTGAACGAGTGGGACAAACACCATTATAAATCTACCCCATATGACATAGACCAAAAGTGCCTGGGCTTTCTGGGAAGGAAGGCCTATTCGTTGGCTGTGCTACAATTCTGCATTGTGAATTACCGAGCACTGGCAGCCAAGTACAACTTCAACAACTACATGAAATTTGGATTGTTTATTGAACACCTTCCTCCGTATCAAAGGCAACAATTCCAGGCCACTATTGCTGAGGGACAGTTGCTGGCAATTGGTTTTCAGCCCTCGACCTCCAGGATGCATACTTCCATACAGTGATGCACCCATCTCACAAGAGATCCCTCCAATTTGTGGTGGGCCAGGATCATTCAGTATCGGGTGCTTTCCTTTGCCTCTCTTCAAGACTCCAAGACTGTCTCTCAAAGGTCCTCTCAGTAGCGGCTGCTTATCTGCATCATCAGGCTATCATGGTATTTCCATACCACAACGATTGGCTACTTAGAGGTCGACACTGTCGAGGTATTGTCCATCACACGGACACCTTTCTTTGTTTTTGGGCCTGGGCCTTCAGCTGAATATAGAAAAATCTACACCAATGCCTGTCCAGAACATATAATTCATAGGGTCATCCCTGGATTCTCTGACATCCAAAGCATCTCTTCCCATGGCTGGGTTCTGAATATTACTGAGTCTTGTCAAAACGATTCAGGACAGCCCCCAGACCTCAGCCAGAAAATGCCTTGAGCTTTGGGATCACAAGGCTGCTTGTATATTTTGACAGAGCAGGTGAGGATACACCTCTGCTCTTCCCAGGGGTGGCTTAGAATGGCTTACTTGCCAAACAGACACAATCTATACAATTCCCCAGCGAGCGAAGCCTTCTCTAGACGGATGGAAGATTCATTGCAATGTAGGGGCGAGGGTCCCCTTTCTCCAACCAACATTGACAGTAACTGTAACCACGGATGCATCTGTTAGGTTAGGGGATGCATCTTGGTTCTCTGACAGCACAGGGCAGATGGTCACCCAAAGAGACCAGCCTCCATATCAACCTTCTGGAGCTCAGAGCAGTCAGAAATGCCTGTCTTCATTACCTTCCTCTCATCAGATAAAGATCCATCAAAGTCATGACAGACAATGTGGCTTGCATGTTTTATTTCAGTTGGTAAGGAGGGATGAGATCCCCTTCCCTATGTGCTGAGACAATAAAGTTGGTGCATAAAGCATCACATAGCGATCTCAGCAGTGCATCTGTCCAGAATACAGAATGTCACAGCCAACATGTCAGCAAGTGCTTCTCTGAAGAACATGAGTGGGAGTTGGGTCCCCAGGTTCTAGTCAGAATCTTTCAGACTTGGGGGTTTCCTAAAGTAGACTTTTTTTTGCCACAACTACAAACAAAAAATGCCATCTATTTTGCTCAAGGGGGAAAGGTTAGATTGTAGTTCCCTGGGGGACAGCTTCCTCCTGTCTTGGATGGACAGACTGTTCTATGCCTTCCCTCTGACGCCTCTCATCCTCAAGGCAATAAAGAAGATCAAGCAGAAGAAGGCAAGAGTCATTCTGACAACCCCAATATGGTCAAGGCAAATGGGGTTTCTTTACCTGATTCATCATGCTCTCTATCCTCCAATAGATCGCCCAACAGTTCTTCAGCTCCTCTCCTAGGATGCTAGGTGTCTGAATCATCCCAATGTGGGCATTCTTCAGCCCAAGGTGTGGTTCCAAGATGGTTTGTGGGGCTAGAGTCATCCTGCTCTGTGGAGCTACAACACATACTATTAAACAGTAGTTCTGTCTTCCAGAACTACGTACTTTCAAAATTTAATGCATCTGATGAAGTGAGCTGTAGCTCATGAAAGCTTATGCTCAAATAAATAAATTTGCTTATGTAAATAAATTTGTTAGTCTCTAAGGTGCCACAGGTACTCCTTTTCTTTTTGCACTTTCAAAAGTGGACAAGATTTGGCTGCTGGTGTGAACTCCACAATGCTGTTCTTGAATCTGCCCCACCTCCACTTGTCCTGGAGTACTTGCTACAGTTTAAGAAATCAGGACTGTCCCTTAATTCCATCAAAGTTCATCTGGCAGCCATAGCAGCTTTTCACACTACTATCAAGGGGTTCTCTGTTTGCTCACTCCACAACTGTGAGATTCACAAAAGGCTAAGGGGAATCTCTTCCCACAGATAAAGGTTCCTACTACTATCTGGGACTTGATTTTGGTTCACAAGAACCTCACAAAACCATGTTTTGAACCAATGCCCCTGCTCATTAAAACAGCCTTTCTAGTAGTTATTACCTCAGCCTATAGAGTTGGCGAGATTAGGGCCTTAATGGCAGGACCCTTCCTCCCCTGCCCCTTTCACAATGTTCCACAAGGATAAGGTGTCCATAAAACCACATCCCAGGTTTCTTCCTAAAGTAACTTCCAAATTTCACCTATATCAGAGCATATACCTACCAGTTTTCTTTCCAAACCTGCATGCTTCCAACCTGGAGACTGTTCTCCATACTCCAAATGTCAGGAGGTTGTTATCCCATTATCTGGATAGAACTAAGCCATTTCATAAATCTAGTAGACTGTTTGTTTTGATTGCAGACAGGTCAAAGGGTTCTGCCATTTTTACCTAGAAATTCTCTAAATGGATTTCCTAGTATATTATAGCTTGCTACCCCGGCTATCAACATGCCACCCCTTTATCAGCATTTTGGTGCTCTCGACTAGATCACAGTCTACATCTATGGCTCTCCTTAAAAATGTTCCCGTTTCAGAAATCTGCAGAGCTGCTACATGGTCTTTGGCACATACCTTCTCTAGACACTATGCCTTGGTTGATGCCTCCAGCTCTGATACAGCAGTTGGCAATGCAGTTCTCTCTTTTGTGACGGACTGTTTAAAAATCTGATATATAATATGGATCAGAGAATACTTTGTTCAAAAGGACACTATAAACATTGCAGAGCTGTGGTCCCATTTTAAGACATTTTTATTTTAAATTTCTTGGACTGAAAATGTTTTATATTAAATGTGAGTTATTGCACAGGTTATAGTATACATACAGTGATTTGTTTACTCTTTGTAGTGGACATGCTTCTATATTTAAGTAAGCATATATGCAAATAAAATATAATCCAAGAAATTCTCACTGCTCACCTACCCCACAAACAGACAAACAAACAAAAAACCCTCCGGATTCTTCAGGAATCTATTATGAATGAGTTACAGTAATGGTTAATGGAAAAAATCATCCTGTTTAAAAAAAAAAAACCCACAGAATAAAACCTCAGTCTCTTATTTTTTAAATCAGTAAAGCTTCTGTAATTTCTTGGCTGCCTAGCAGCTTCAGGGAGAAGTCAAAGTACTAGCAGATTAAATGCAGTGTGGGAGGAGTTCAGCTGAAGAATAAATTAACTGTATTTCATTTCCCCTTAATAAAGAATTTCAGCTTTTCCACTATATAACTATATAATCAGTTTGCTCCCCTGCTGGCTTGCTAACTTGCTGTTGGCTTTGCTTCAATAATATAAGCTTGTAATGAGGGCAATGGGAGGGTCTAATCACACTGAGGAGAAATAAGCAACTGTGATATAACAGGTAGATTTAGCTGTGCAGAATTTTTGCTGTCTCTCTTATTATTAAAGAGCCCAAATATGTTTCCCCTATGTCTGCTCCACTTTGCAGAATAAAAAGCAGTGTACTCCCCGAGCTTCATTAATCATTTTTCACTGATTGGGTAACACTAAATATTTAAGTCCTTCTCTGTTTTCTGCAGCCTTGAATTACCAGCATTTCCCGCCCCTCCAAAGTTTTATCATTAAACAATGTAAGAAACTCCAGTAACAAGAACGCATTTCAAATGTGGTTGCCTGCATGAGTAAGAAACAAAATTATGTTATATTTCTGCTATAAAATCATTAGTCAGAGTATATTTTAATTGTGAAATTATCGTACCAGAAGTCTTGGAACGATTACAGAGACAATATATGCTATAATAACAGCTGAGTTTGTTTTTCCTGCCTTTACAATGCCTAGAAATTATACCCTATATTATGGGTTTGTTCACTAACTCACTTGTAATTCCACATTTTTTTCAACACTTTGGCTATACCAGACACAAGTTAAACATACAAGATAAACAAAGATTATCTTTCGTCACACTATCACCAGACAAAAGGCTCTTCTGAGCAAGCAGTCCCTACCCCTTCATTTCTCTTTCTGCTCCTCATTCTAAATGCTCTACTTTTAGTTGCAGATAATATGCAAGGCAGCAGTGTGCAAAAAGAAAATGGTTCTTGTCAAATGAAATGTAGCATACTTGTGGTGTTTTCAAAATTGAATGGGGGGAAAATCCACTTTTACCTAATGTTTTGGAAATCTTTGCTGCCTGCGTGGGGGGATGGGCAATAATTTGGGAGGGAGGCTGGGAGGAGGTTAAAGTTCAAATTTAGTTTTCTGCGTCATTTGGTCTCATTCTGAATTGCAGCCAGATGATCAGCAGCATTCAGTGTAACAGGCAGATGAGGGAGGCTGGGCCAGTGTCAAGGTAGATTTGGAAGAAAAGTAAATAGCATTAACCAACACAGTGACTTATCTAATTGCTCTAAAGCTTTTCTGCTAGTTATTTAATATGTATATTAATAATCTAAATATATGTAGTTAGGTTTTTAAAAAAAGGGCTGTGAAAGTTGTACCTTCCTGTAGCTCCCCTTGTGCTTTCTGAATCATATGCTTAGCTTGGTGACAAAAAACATCATCATTTTGACTTCAAATCAGAAGTGCAAAGTCAACATAGCTGATTGAGTTCTGCATCATTAAGGAGCTTTCAGTGGTATTCTGATTTCAGAATATTCTGGTGGTGATGCATAAAGCAGAAATGACACAACCTGATTTAAAGCTATAGAGGTGCACTTGCAGCATCAGCAGTTAGGAAAAGCATCTTGTTTTGATTTGTAAACTGGGAGAAATTCACTATGGATGCCAAATAGATCTGCAACACAAAAGTATTGTTTTCCTGGGTTAATTTTCTGACCACAAATAAGCCCAACACCATGTTTATTAACAAACGTGGACTTATCATGGCTGAATCTTTCTTTATCAATATTTGGAGCTCTTTAAATATGACAGTGCAGCATGAGGCACAAGTCCCTTGCAGCTTTAAACTAGTGTAAATAGTGGATTCTCTTTCATTTTAAATCTTTAAATTGTGATTTGAGAACCTTAGTAACTCAACCAGAGATTATGGATTTATTACAGGAGTGGGTGGATGAGGTTCTGTGGCCTGCAATGCGCAGGAGGTCAGCCTAGATGATCATGATGGTCCCTTCTGACCTTAAAGTCTATGAAGAAAAGGAGTACTTGTGGCACTTTAGAGACTAACAAATTTATTAGAGCATAAGCTTTTGTGAGCTACAGCTCACTTCATCGGATGCATTTGATGGAAAAAACAGAGGGGAGATTGATATACACACACAGAGAACATGAAACAATGGGTTTATCATACACATTGTAAGGAGAGTGATCACTTAAGATAAGCCATCACCAGCAGCGGGGGAATGGGGAGGAGGAAAACCTTTCATGGTGACAAGCAAGATAGGCTATTTCCAGCAGTTAACAAGAATATCTGAGGAACAGTGGGGGGTGAGGTGGGGGGGAGAAATACCATGGGGAAATAGTTTTACTTTGTGTAATGACTCATCCATTCAAGCCTAAGTTAATTGTATCCAGTTTGCAAATTAATTCCAATTCAGCAGTCTCTCCTTGGAGTCTGTTTTTGAAGCTTTTTTGTTGAAGGATAGCCACACTTAGGTCTGTAATCGAGTGACCAGAGAGATTGAAGTGTTCTCCAACTGGTTTTTGAATGTTATAACTCTTGACGTCTGATTTGTGTCCATTCATTCTTTTACATAGAGACTGTCCAGTTTGACCAATGTACATGGCAGAGGGGCATTGCTGGCACATGATGGCATATATCACATTGGTAGATGCGCAGGTGAACGAGCCTCTGATAGTGTGGCTGATGTGATTAGGCCCTATGATGATGTCCCCTGAATAGATATGTGGACAGAGTTGGCAACGGGCTTTGTTGCAAGGATAGGTTCCTGGGTTGGTGGTTCTGTTGTGTGGTGTGTGGTTGCTGGTGAGTATTTGCTTCAGACTGGGGGGCTGTCTGTAAGCAAGGACTGGCCTGTCTCCCAAGATCTGTGAGAGCGATGGGTCGTCCTTCAGGATAGGTTGTAAATCCTTGATGATGCATTGGAGAGGTTTTAGTTGGGGGCTGAAGGTGATGGCTAGTGGCGTGCTGTTATTTTCTTTGTTGGGCCTGTCCTGTAGTAGGTGACTTCTGGGTACTCTTCTGGCTCTGTCAATCTGTTTCTTCACTTCAGCAGGTGGGTACTGTAGTTGTAGGAATGCATGATAGAGATCTTGTAGGTGTTTGTCTCTGTCTGAGGGGTTGGAGCAAATGCGGTTATATCGTAGAGCTTGGCTGTAGACAATGGATCGTGTGGTATGATCTGGATGAAAGCTAGAGGCATGTAGGTAGGAATAGCGGTCAGTAGGTTTCCGATATAGGGTGGTGTTTATGTGACCATCGCTTATTAGCACTGTAGTGTCCAGGAAGTGGATCTCTTGTGTGGACTGGTCCAGGCTGAGGTTGATGGTGGGATGGAAATTGTTGAAATCATGGTGGAATTCCTCAAGGGCTTCTTTTCCATGGGTCCAGATGATGAAGATGTCATCAATGTAGCGCAAGTAGAGTAGGGGCATTAGGAGACGAGAGCTGAGGAAGCGTTGTTTTAAGTCAGCCATAAAAATGTTGGCATACTGTGGGGCCATGCGGGTACCCATCGCAGTGCCGCTGACTTGAAGGTATACATTGTCCCCAAATGTGAAATAGTTATGGGTGAGGACAAAGTCACAAAGTTCAGCCACCATAGGTTAGCCGTGACATTATCGGGGATACTGTTCTTGACGGCTTGTAGCCCATCTTTGTGTGGAATGTTGGTGTAGAGGGCTTCTACGTCCATAGTGGCTAGGATGGTGTTTTTAGGAAGATCACCAATGGACTGTAGTTTCCTCGGGAACTCAGTGGTGTCTCGAAGATAGCTGGGAGTACTGGTAATGTAGGGCCCGAGGAGGGAGTCTACATAGCCAGACAATCCTGCTGTCAGGGTGCCAATGCCTGAGATGATGGGGCAGCCAGGATTTCCAGGTTTATGGATCTTGGGTAGCAGATAGAATACCCCAGGTCGGGGTTCTAGGGGTGTGTCTGTGCGGATTTGTTCTTGTGCTTTTTCAGGGAGTTTCTTGAGCAATTGCTGTAGTTTCTTTTGGTAACTCTCAGTGGGATCAGAGGGTAATGGCTTGTAGAAAGTGGTGTTGGAGAGCTGCCTAGTAGCCTCTTGTTCATACTCCGACCTATTCATGATGACGACAGCACCTCCTTTGTCAGCCTTTTTGATTATGATGTCAGAGTTGTTTCTGAGGCTATGGATGGCATTGTGTTCTGCATGGCTGAGGTTATGGGGCAAGCGATGCTGCTTTTCCACAATTTCAGCTCGTGCACGTCGGCGGAAGCACTCTATGTAGAAGTCCAGGCTGCTGTTTCGACCTTCAGGAGGAGTCCACCCAGAATCCTTCTTTTTGTAGTGTTGGTAGGAAGGTCTCTGTGGGTTAATATGTTGGTCAGAGGTGTGTTGGAAATATTCCTTGAGTCAGAGACGTCAAAAATAGGATTCCAGGTCACCACAGAACTGTATCATGTTTGTGGGGGTGGAGGTTACATGCCACAAGGGGCCACAACACTGGTTCCCGTAACCCACCCAGCAATATTGTTAATCTATCCAACTATACTCTTAGCCCAGCAGAAGAATCTGTCCTATCTCGGGGCCTCTTCTTTTGCCCCTCCACCCCCACGAACATGATACGGTTCTGTGGTGACCTGGAATCCTATTTTCGACGTCTCCGACTCAAGGAATATTTCCAACACACCTATCCTTGCAACAAAGCACGTTGCCAACTCTGTCCACATATCTATTCAGGGGACACTATCATAGGGCCTAATCACATCAGCCACACTATCAGAGGCTCGTTCACCTGCGCATCTACCAATGTGATATACGCCATCATGTGCCAGCAATGCCCCTCTGCCATGTACATTGGTCAAACTGGACAGTCTCTATGTAAAAGAATGAATGGACACAAATCAGACGTCAAGAATTATAACATTCAAAAACCAGTTGGAGAACACTTCAATCTCTCTGGTCACTCGATTACAGACCTAAGAGTGGCTATCCTTCAACAAAAAAGCTTCAAAAACAGACTCCAAGGAGAGACTGCTGAATTGGAATTAATTTGCAAACTGGATACAATTAATTTAGGCTTGAATAGAGACTGGGAATGGATGAGTCATTACACAAAGTAAAACTATTTCCCCATGTTATTTCTCCCCCCCCCACCCCACCCCACCCCCCACTGTTCCTCAGATATTCTTGTTAACTGTTGGAAATAGCCTACCTTGCTTGTCACCATGAAAGGTTTTCCTCCCCCCCCCCCCCCCCCGCTGCTGGTGATGGCTTATCTTAAGTGATCACTCTCCTTACAGTTTTCAGAGTAGCAGCTGTGTTAGTCTGTATTCGCAAAAAGAAAAGGAGTACTTGTGGCACCTTAGAGACTAACAAATTTATTAGAGCATAAGCTTTCGTGAGCTACAGCTCACTTCATCGGATGCATTTGGTGGAAAAAACAGAGTGTATGATAAACCCATTGTTTCATGTTCTCTGTGTGTGTATATCAATCTCCCCTCTGTTTTTTCCACCAAATGCATCCGATGAAGTGAGCTGCAGCTCACGAAAGCTTATGCTCTAATAAATTTGTTAGTCGCTAAGGTACCACAAGTACTCCTTTTCTTTTTGCGAATACAGACTAACACGGCTGCTACTCTGAAATAAAGTCTATGAGTTTCTTTGGGCTCTTCCTACATGTCTGTCTGCTGCTGCTCACAATGTTGGAGCTCTGCTCATTCTTTGCCACATTTCTGGGTTCATAGCTGCGATAGTGCCAGCCTAGGAAATGCACTACTGATTGGAAGCAGCCCTGCTGGCTAGAACCAGGTACAGTAGTTTGGAAATATTGGGTGACTGGGTGAGACGTTTTGGTATAGGGAGAAGCTGGGATCCATGACTGAGCAGAATCCTAAGGCACACTGTAAACCTTTGTGAGGCTGAATGGGGAGTATAGAATCGAGGGGGTTGAGGGGTGAGAGGATGCCTGAGCAGCCAGATGGAGAGGTTGAGTAGGGGGGCTAAGAGCTGGTCCTGTATATTCTAGGGAGCCTTTGATCCCATAAATCCTCCAGTATATGTTTAAACATTTTTTTTGTATATATGTAGTTTAACTTTTCAGGCAAAAAACATGCTTGAAATAGTATTTAATCATAGCTTGACAGCCCTATTAAAAATTAATTGCAATTAATCACGCTGTTAAACACTAAAAGAATACAATTTATTTAAATATTTTTGGATGTTTTCTATATTTTCAGATGTATTGAATTACAACACAGAATACAAAGTGTACAGTGCTCACTTTGTACAGTACTTTATACTGTATTGTACTTTGTACTTTATACACTTTGTATTATACAGAATACAATGCTCACTTTATATTTATTTTTATTACAAATATTTGCACTGTAAAAAAACAAAAAAAAAAGAAATAGTATTTTTAATTCACCTAATATAAGTACTGTGGTGTAATCTCTGTATCATGAAAATTCAACTTACAAATGTAGAATTATGTACAAAAAAACCTGCACTCAAAAACAAAACAATGTAAATCTTTAGAGCCTACAAGTCCAATCAGTCCTACTTCTTGTTCAACCAATTGCTCAGATAAACAAGTTTATTTTCATTTGGAGAAAATAATTCTGCCTGCTTCTTGTTTACAATGTCACCTGAAAGTGAGAAAGGCATGGCACTGTTGTAGCGGTGTCACAAGATATTTATGTGTCAGATGCACTAAAGATTCATATGTCCCTTGATACTTCAACCACCATTCCAGAGGGCATGCGTCCATGCTGATCACAGGTTTGGCTTGATAATAATCCAAAGCACTGCAGACTGACGCACGTTCATTTAATCATCTGAGTCAGATGCCACCAGCAGAAGGATGATTTTTTTATTTTTTATTGGTGGTTTCGGTTCTGTAGTTTCCGCATCAGTGTGTTGCTCTTTTAAGACTTTTGAAAGCATGCTCCATACCTTTTTCCTCTCAGATTTTGGAAGGCATTTCAGATTCTTAAATCTTGGGTAGAGTGCTGTAGCTATCTTTAGAAGTCTCACATTGCTACCTTTTGAATTTTGTCAAATTTTCAGTGAAAGTGTTCTTAAAATGAACAACATGCTAGATCATCATCTGAGACTGCTATAACATGAAATATATGGCAGAATGTGAGTAAAACAGAGGAGCAGATATACAAGTCTCCCCCAAGGAGTTCAGTCACAAATTTAATTAACACATTATTTTTTTAACAAGCGTCATCAGCATGGAAGCATGTCCTCTGGAATGGTGGTTGAAGCATAAAAGGACATATGAATCTTTAGTACATCTGGCACGTAAATATCTTGTGATGCCAGCTACAACAGTGCTATGTGAATGCTTGCTCTCGCTTTCAGGTGACATTGTAATTTAAGAAATGGGCAGCATTATTTCCCGTAAATGTAAACAAACATGTTTGTCTTAGCAATTGGCTGAACAAGAAATAGGACTGAGTGGACTTGTAGGCTTTAAAATTTTACACTGTTTTGTTTCTGAGTGCAGTTATGTAACAAAAAAACCTACATTTATAAGTTGCACTTTCAAGATAAATAGATTTCACTACAGTACTTGTCTGAGGTGAATTGAAAATACTATTTCTTTTATCATTTTTACAGTGCAAATAGTTGTAATAAATATTAAGTGAGCACTGTACACTTCGTATTTTGTGTTGTAACTGAAATCAATATATTTGAAAATGTAGGAAAAACATCCAGAAATATTAATACATTTCAATTGGTATTCTATTGTTTTACAGTGTGATTAATCACTATTCATTTTTTAAATCGCGATTAATTTTTTTGAGTTAATCACATGAGTTAACTGCGATCAATCAACAGCCCTAGTGTTTAACCAATTGTTATAGGTATTTTCTACATAGTCAATGATGTCAAAATGCTTTCTGAGACTTCTATCTGCACTTCACTGGTTGAAAGTAACAATAGTAAAAGTATTAACACTTTGAAAATATTAAGTGCTGTACAAAAATTAATCATCACAATGGGTTAGTACTAATATTAATAGCCCCTTATTTCAGGTGGGGAAGCAGAGAGCGATCACGTTCACCACACCACACACCAAAGGTGCAGTTGGGATTAGAATTCGGGAGTTCCTGGCTCCCAATCCCATACGTACCCAAAATAACAGTGGATATGGTGTTGTCTTGCTTGACAGTGGTTATGCAACCAATTAGTGTAAATTATCTTTTTATATTTCATTCTGTAGGGTTTGGCTCTTCTTTGTAGGGATTGTACAAAATGTACCATTACATTACTGACTTTTCAGTTGTACTTGCTGGATTTCTTTACCTTTAGAAGCTTTGATCATCTTTTAATCATAATTTTGGACAGTGTTCCTTGTGTACCCAAAATTCCCAGTGAAGTCAGCTGGCACATGCATGCAGGATCAAACCTTGTGTATCTATTATTAAATGGTAGTTACAGTCCACGATTTTAAAAAGTGACTAGTGATTTGGGGTTCCTCTGTTTTTTGGAGTGCCTACCTGGAAACACCTTAAAGGGGGCCTGATTTTTAGAAAGTACTGACGACCCTTACTGTAAAAAATCAGCCTCCTTCAAGGATTCTCAAGTTGAACACGCTAAAAATCACTAGTTAGTTTTTACATCTTAAACGCAGTCCTTACAGTAAAATATTCAACCAGATGTGTAACTTCTACAGATCATCTACTGTTCTTTTGTAGCCTTAAAATAATATTTAATACAAAATTAGCTAATTTTCTTGTTGCTGCCTGTTTGCTATTTAAGTGAAGCATTTTAAGAAACTTTAATTGGTGAATAATTCATGTATTTTCTTGTCATAGAGCAATTCAAATCTCAGCTAAATTTTAAAAAAGTAAATATTAATTTTAAAACCCTCTCCACACCATGATTTTGATCTTGCCTATCTACTTCAACTCACAATAGTTATTTCTCTTTCTTTCTTTAAAATTTTATAAATTGCTATCTATTGTTTTATTGTTGAAAAACTGAAGTTATGATGTTTATATTTGTTTCTATGTATACATTGATTCATATTAACTTAGCTTTTTCTTAGAAAATGGGAGTATATTAACTGTCTCTCAAAAATCAATTTTATTTTTTGTTGATTTTGCTCTCTTAAACTACATGTTTGCACAGTATATGTATTTCCTTTCAAAAATATTTAAATATGTGCATTCTTTGAGACATGGATTCTTGTTCAAATCTCTAGAGAAGTCAAAATATATATCATCAAACCCCACCTACAATGAAAAACAAAGATCAGGGTTTTGTCTCGTGTTATAGTGCAGTATTTCTTGGAGAACCGTTCTTCATTTCTTGTAATGGAATTGTAAGCAAACCCATGCTACATGGTGTTTTTCACAATCAATTATTTTGTTCATTTTGAAATGTATCTGTTTTCCATGTAAAGCCCCTATGTACCTTCTCCAACTAACCCCAGGAAAATAAGTTGTTTATTTTAAAAGATTTTTAAGTCTGAGTGATCTAAGATATGAAGAGACAGATTAGTTTGCAAGGCAATACTATACTACAGGCCTGCATATCCTTCTCTTTGTCAGAAATGGGATTATGGCACAAGTATAGAGGATTTCTTATCCATATAATTTGATGGCAGGAAATATTAAAATAAACTATAAACTCAATTTGCAGCTTGTCTTAGGGAGGAAATTGGGATATGACAGGATAAAATACATATTGAAGGCTAGTATCTAAAAAACTTGGATTTGCAGAAATAGAACTATTACATAAGCCTCTCTGCCATTTTCTTTCAGTAACACTGAATATAATTACTTTACCATTTATTTTATTAAATGTAAATGTTAAATTTCCAAGCAAAGCTATACAAGTATGACTTTTCTTTACCCTTTACAAAAACTGATGAGTTTTAGTCTCTTATGGTTGAATAAATTTCTGTGTCTTAATCCACACAATCAAATTAATTGAGGAATTAAAGATCCAGAGGAAATAGTCATTACATTATGGAAGATTCACATCTACAAAAGGAATTAGTAGTTTATAAACCTAAAAACATTAGGGACTTAATTTTTAGAGGTGCTGCACCTCTGCAAATCACTTTGTAAGTGAATTAATTTTTTATGAAAAGTACCAGATTAACGTCCACTGAAAAATTACAATAGGGATTGTAACACTGCAAGCATCCTCTTATGGCACCATCACTGTCGAGATGAGATGTATCTTTTCTTGTATTGTGGATACTGGTCCACTGGTGGACTAGGCCAATCAACTTGTCTCGCATAAGGCACTGAACAGCCATCAGAAGATGGAGGTTTTTGGTTACCACCAAATCGGGCTTGTTTCAGATAACAACTCGGAGAATAAACATGACCATTTAAAAAAATAATTAAACATTCAGGGAATTCTTCTATTCTTCTTGTCCTATTCAACTAATTGCCTTAAACTTGAATGACTACACTGCATGTCTAAATGAAGAACTAATAGTATTCAGCCAAGCATGTTGGAAGCAATACACCTGCGTCCCTATTGCAGTGGTTCCCAAACTATCAGTTGTGTCCTCCAAGTCAGGTTGCATCATTAGTGTATGGGGCCACAATCCCATTTGAATATACAAACCCAAGTCCGAACACGTCCAGACCTGCTCTACAAAATGGCGTCCTCCACTTAGTGTGACCTCACACGTGCTGTATGTACCAGGTCACACCTCCTGCAGGCTGCTACTTTGTAAAGCAAGTATTTCTGCTGGTGACCTGCGGAGGTGCTGTATCTGGTGCAACCTCCAGCAGCGAGTCTAGTGATGTAGATATGGGGTCACATGAATAAATAACTCTCAAACTAGGGTCAAGCAGGCAAAAAGGTTGGGAACTGCTATGCTACTGCTTGAGCAACAAACCTCAAAGCTCAAATTATGATGCTCTTACTATTCTAGTCATAGTCCTCACTTAAGCAGACACTGCCAATAATGTGGCAGTTTTTGTGTACAAGACTCAGACCTGGTCTTGGGTCGCTGCAAACTGTGTTGTTGCAAGTGGCACCCTCTAATGTTGGTCATGCATGAGAAACAGAAGAAGGGTAGCCTCAGGCATTGACCTCTGTATCTGACTTATGACAGTTGCTGCCATCACAGGCAGTGCCACCTCCAGCTGTCTAAGAAGCTAACTCCTCCTTCCTTTCCTAACATCTTTCAGGCCTTGTCTACACTTGCATTGGCATGGAGGGTACATGTAGCTACATAGAATCATAGAATATCAGTGTTGGAAGGGACCTCAGGAGGTCATCTAGTCCAATTCCCTGCTCAAAGCAGGACCAATCCCCAATTTTTGCCCCAGATCCCTAAATGGCCCCCTCAAGGATTGAACTCCCAACCCTGGGTTTAGCAGGCCAATGCTCAGATCACTGAGCTATCCCTCCCCCTGAATGATGCAGTGAAAAGCAGAATGTCCACACTGTGGTGTTAGTGAAAGTGAAAGGCTCTGGAAGGGAGGAGGCAGCACCGAAAGATTCTGGTAGAGGCTTTCCCCACTGTCTTCTCTTCCTGCAGTAGGAAAAGGCTAGCGTTGCCAGGCCTCCAGTTTTCGACCAGAACCCCGGTCAAAAAGGGACCCTGGTGGCGCTGGTTAGCACCGCTGACTGGGCCATTAAAAGTCCAGTTGGTGGTGCAGTGGGGATAAGGTAGGCTCCCTGCCTGCCCTGGATTTGCGCAGCTCCCAAAAGTGGCTGGAATGTCTGGCCCCTAGGTGCAGGAGCGATCAGGAAAGCTCCACATACTGTTCCCGCCCTCTGTGCTGGCTCCGCAGCTCCCATTGGCTGGGGACTGCAACCAATGGGAGCTGTGGGGGCAGCACTTGTGGGCACAGCAGCATGCAGAGCTGCATGGCTGTGCTTCTACCTCACTGCTCCGGGAGCAGCACAGAGCCAGGACAGGCAGGGAGCCTGCCTTAGCTCCACTGCACCACCGACCAGGAGCCACCTGAGGTAAGCACCGCCCGGCTGGAGCCTGCACCCTGAACCCCCTGTCCCATGTTGGAACCTTCTCCTGCACCATAACTCCCTCCCTGAGCCCCCTCCCACACTCCAAACCCCTCATCCCCTGCCCCACCCCAGAGCCCACACCGCCAGCCAGAGCCTGCACACCTTCCCGCACCACAACGCCCTGCCCCAGCCCTGAGCTCGCTCCTGTACTCCAAATCCCTTGGCCCCAGCCCAGAGCCACCTCCTGTACCCCAAGCCCCTCATCCCCAGCCATGCCCCTAGCTGGAGCCCTCACCCCCTCCCACACCCAACCCTCTGCCCCAGTCCAGTGAAAATGAGTAAGGGTGGGGGACAACGAGCGACCGGGGAGGACGGGGCTGGAGTGAGTGGGGGCAGGGCCTCGGGGAAGAGGTGGGGCAGGAGTGTTCGGTTTTGTGGAATTAGAAAGTTGGCAACCCTAGCAAAGGCTCTGGCAGTAGGGAGGCAGCAGGACACTACAATGCTAAAAAATAGCATGTCCATATAGGATCGATGGCTTGGGTGAGTAGAGAGTAGGGATATATATCCTAAGGTTTTGGCTTGTCTTTACTCACCAAAGCAGTGACTCACTGTCTACACGGCTATTTATACCTGTGTTAGGAGGTGTGCAGTATCTGTACTCTCCATGTCACTGTAAGGATAGATGTAGCCTCAGTTCTACAGGATTGTAGAGAGAAATTTGCTGTTCTGCAGGAGACTAGAAGCAGTAGCTTCTTGACCAGTCCTAGGAATTTTAGTATTTTCATGGAAGGAGGAAGTAGACAAAAAGATGATGTGTAGGAGGAGAATTAGAGGAGTTTCAGCAGGGGCGAAGGGCTACGTGCAGCAGAGGGTAAGGTGTATCTATAGGTGGAAGTAGAGTGAGTGGTAGGTTTGCAGTTTTGAAGGAGGGGAATTTATATGGTACAGAGAATTAACAGTGGGTACAGACAGAAGAGTAAGTGATAAGTAAAGGAGGGGAGAGAGAACAAGATATAATAAAAGAAAGGTAGGGGAAAGAGAAGTATTCAACATTATAGAAATACACTGGGAAGAGAAACACCAGAATTCAGTGAAAGGAAAGGAGAGAACAAAAGCAAGAGACAAAATTAATTCCTGCCATAAATACAGTGAAGTACAAACCTGCCTCTATTTATTAAACACATCCTTTCCCCAGGCTTTGAGAGGATTTGACCTGTAAAATCTTGGGCACTCAGATCACTAGTCTGAGCTATCTAGTACCTTTCAAAGTTGTAGCTTCTGCATAAGCATGATGTTCTCCTTTTTATGTGGCGTTGATAACCTATCTAAAAGAGCACTTAAGTACAGAGATTTATAAAAGTGTGCAATTAAGAGTGTTACAAAAATATACATCACTATTTCCCCTTATGTGAACAATTGTGTGTGTGTGTGTGTGTGTGTACATACATATCTAGCACCCATATGGAAAGTAGAGTGTGTGTGTGTGTGTGTGTGTGTGTACATGTACCGGATACCATATATAGTACTCTATATTCCCAGATAAAAACTATTAAGTCTGACCTGTAGTTAAACCAGGCAATGTGGTCCCAGATTACACTAAACTGATTTTTAAAGACACATTAAATTCTCCCATCTCCCATGCTTCAATGGTGTTGCTAAAGGGCAGACTTTTGGGTTCCTAAACTGTGCATTTCCATGCCTTCACATGTCTTAAGTTTAACCTTAACTCTGAATGTCCTGGTTTTATAAGGAGTGGTTAAGGAGCAACTACAACATCCCTGTAATGTTTTCACCCTACTGCTATGTACTGATACATACTCTCAGTTCTTCTTTTCATCCCTACTTTTTGTCTGGGAATTTCCTTTTTTTTTTTTCATTTTAAAAATTCATAAATAAGCACTAATTAAGGAAACCCAAAGAGAATATTACCTTGTGATATTTCTAATGACTTGAAGATAAGTACCAATCTAAAACTGAAGAGAGAATGTTAACTTTTTGGGCCAGACTCATCAGTGTCCTGGGCTGTTTTATGCCATTCAGTAGCACTGCAGAGCAGCCAGAATGTAGTGGCCAGCCAAACTTAGAGGTTTACAACCTTATTTATATCACTAGAGCAGTGTAATGCAGCTGGAGTGTACACCCTGGCTCCCCCCTTTGTCTCATTTTCCACATTCCACCTCCCTCCAGCACCCCTGCATTCCCCTCCATGCACACCCACACCAATTAGCTCCTCCTTCTTACCCCCAACATTCCTTGTACACATTCCCTTAAATTTCTCTGTCATCCTGTCATTCCGCCTCATTCTGTCTCCTTTTGTACATCGTCTTTCTGCCCACTTATGCACTTCTTCAAATTCCTCCCCTCTCTATCATTTCCTTTTTCTCTATCCCTACCTAATTAATTTCTGAGTTTTTATTTACTTTTTTATTTTTACTTTTTCGTTATCCATATTGTCCATTGTTTAAAAAGGATGAATTCAAACTGGAGCAGGTACAGAGAAGGGCTACTAGGATGATCTGAGGAATGGAAAACTTGTCTTATGAAAGGAGACTTAAGGAGCTTGGCTTGTTTAGTCTAACTAAAAGAAGGTTGAGGGGAGATAGGATTGCTCTCTATAAATATATCAGAGGGATAAATACAGGAGAGGGAGAGGAATTATTTCAGCTCAGCACCAATGTGGACACAAGAACAACTGGGTATAAACTGGCCACCAGGAAGTTTAGACTTGAAATTAGACAAAGGTTTCTAACTATCAGAGGAGTGAAGTTTTGGAATAGCCTTCCCAGGGAAGCAGTGGGGGCAAAAGATCTATCTGGTTTTAAGATTCTACTCGATAAGTTTATGGAGGAGATGGTATGATGGGATAATGGGATTTTGGTAAGTAATTGATCTTTAAATATTCAGGGTAAATAGGACTAATCCCCCTGAGATGGGATATCAGATGGATGGGATCTGAGATACTACAGAAAATTCTTTCCTGGGTATCTGGCTGGTGAATCTTGCCCATATGCTCAGGGTTTAGCTGATTGACATATTTGGAGTCGGGAAGGAATTTTCCTCCAGGGCAGATTGGAGAGGCCCTGGAGGTTTTTCGCCTTCCTCTGTAGCATGGGGCATGGGTGACTTGAGGGAGGCTTCTCTGCTCCTTGAAGTCTTTAAACCATGATTTAAGGACTTCAATAGCTCAGACATAGGTGAGGTATTTTGTAGGAGTGGGTGGGTGAGATTCTGTGGCCTGCGCTGTGCAGGAGGTCGGACTAGATGATCAGAATGGTCCCTTCTGACCTTAGTATCTATGAATCTATGAATTGTTCTAATGTAATATTCAGGATTACTAAAAAAGAAAAGGAATACTTGTGGCACCTTAGAGACTAACCAATTTATTAGAGCATAAGCTTTCGTGAGCTACAGCTCACTTCATCGGATGCATTTGGTGGAAAAAACAGAGGGGAGATTGATATACACACACAGAGAACATGAAACAATGGGTTTATCATACACACTGTAAGGAAAGTGATCACTTAAGATAAGCCATCACCAGCAGCAGTGGGGGGAAAGGAGGAAAACCTTTCATGGTGACAAGCAAGGTAGGCTATTTCCAGCAGTTAACAAGAATATCTGAGGAACAGTGGGGGGTGGGGTGGAGTGGGGGGGAGAAATAACATGGGGAAATAGTTTTACTTTGTGTAATGACTCATCCATTCCCAGTCTCTATTCAAGCCTAAGTTAATTGTATCCAGTTTGCAAATTAATTCCAATTCAGCAGTCTCTCCTTGAAGTCTGTTTTTGAAGCTTTTTTGTTGAAGGATAGGAGTACTTGTGGCACCTTAGAGACTAACAAATTTATTAGAGCATAAGCTTTCGTGAGCTACAGCTCACTTGAAAGCTTATGCTCTAATAAATTTGTTAGTCTCTAAGGTGCCACAAGTACTCCTTTTCTTTTTGCGAATACAGACTAACACGGCTGCTACTCTGAAACTTGTTGAAGGATAGCCACTCTTAGGTCTGTAATAGAGTGACCAGAGAGATTGAAGTGTTCTCCAACTGGTTTTTGAATGTTATAACTCTTGACGTCTGATTTGTGTCCATTCATTCTTTTACATAGAGACTGTCCAGTTTGACCAATGTACATGGCAGAGGGGCATTGCTGGCACATGATGGCATATATCACATTGGTAGATGCGCAGGTGAACGAGCCTCTGATAGTGTGGCTGATGTGATTAGGCCTTATAATGGTGTCCCCTGAATAGATATGTGGACAGAGTTGGCAACGGGCTTTGTTGCAAGGATAGGTTCCTGGGTTGGTGGTTCTGTTGTGTGGTGTGTGGTTGCTGGTGAGTATTTGCTTCAGATTGGGGGGCTGTCTGTAAGCAAGGACTGGCCTGTCTCCCAAGATCTGTGAGAGTGATGGGTCGTCCTTCAGGATAGGTTGTAGATCCTTGATGATGCATTGGAGAGGTTTTAGTTGGGGGCTGAAGGTGATGGCTAGTGGTGTTCTGTTATTTTCTTTGTGGGGCCTGTCCTGTAGTAGGTGACTTCTGGGTACTCTTCTGGCTCTGTCAATCTGTTTCTTCACTTCAGCAGGTGGGTATTGTAGTTGTAGGAATGCATGATAGAGATCTTGTAGGTGTTTGTCTCTGTCTGAGGGGTTGGAGCAAATGCGGTTATATCGTAGAGCTTGGCTGTAGACAATGGATTGTGTGGTATGATCTGGATGAAAGCTAGAGGAATGTAGGTAGGAATAGCGGTCAGTAGGTTTCCGATATAGGGTGGTGTTTATGTGACCATCGCTTATTAGCACCGTAGTGTCCAGGAAGTGGATCTCTTGTGTGGACTGGTCCAGGCTGAGGTTGATGGTGGGATGGAAATTGTTGAAATCATGGTGGAATTCCTCAAGGGCTTCTTTTCCATGGGTCCAGATGATGAAGATGTCATCAATGTAGCGCAAGTAGAGTAGGGGCATTAGGAGACGAGAGCTGAGGATGCGTTGTTCTAAGTCAGCCATAAAAATGTTGGCATACTGTGATTACTAAAGAAATACACAGATGAAAATGGGGATAATCATGTGTGGTAGTAAGACCAAGGTTTGTACAAAGAAGGTATATGGTATTTTTTTATATTGCTGAAGTGTATTTTTGTTGATTATAGTTATAGTGTTTTGATTATTTGCAATATTATGATGACATTACAAAGCAAAGTGTTGACATTGCTTTTGCTCACCACTAAAATTGTATCAGGTTTTTTAGTTTATAGCAAGAATGAAAATTTGATTTATATAGCATTTTTACTTCATGTGCTTTACATGAATATCATGTACTCCCTACCATTTATGCTTTTGACTAGAGATGTGCTTGAGCTACAAAATTAGGATCTAGATTTTGAACCCACAAATTGGTTTGGATCAGAAAATTTGGTTAAGGTATATCTCCTCTCTAAACAGTATAAAACAGCATGCAGTTAACTATGGAATACTATAACACAACACATGTTTCCAAATCAAGTAGTGCATAAGTTTCATACAAATATTTTATGGATTAGTTGGTTTGATTAATCTGATACTTGAAATAATGCGAAGATAGATCTGTTTGATTCCCATCACCCCATTTCTGCAAACATTTGCTATATCACATTTTTGGCAATCATATGAACATCATTAACTGACTATCTTAATTGTGATTTGGGGAAATACTCCACTGGTTGGGAAAGAGGGCAGACCAAAAATGGATGCAGGGGGTGGGTGTGTGTGTGTGTGTGTGTGTGTGTGTGTGTGTGTATTCACTTCTGTAAAAATTACATAATTTTGTTGCACTTATGAAGACATTTAATATAAAAAGGTCTCTGATGTGCAGGGCTGGTTTTTGATACAAGATTCTGTCTTCCTGCATGTGAACCAGTCACACCAGAACTACAAAGAAGTGCTTTTATTTTTTTGAGCAGCAGTTTCAAGACATGTTGCAGCTACCAAGAGTTGAGGTGGGGTGAGGTTCCTTCCTGCCAAGTCCATAGGATGAGTGATACATAAGTTTACAAAATACTACATAGTTTAATTTTTTTAAAGGCAACCATTATTGTAATGTAGAGGAACCTATATCAGTCCCTACAGTATTTCCGAAAACTTGATTTAAACATCTGATTAGTTGGGTGGCGAAAATGAAATCCAGTGGACCTTTTGAGTATTTTTATTATTTTATTTGTGTTACAGCAACACCTGGGGGACTCGTCCAACATTGGGACCTCATTGTGCTAGGTACCATATAAAGACATAGTAAGAGATGGTCCCTGCCTTGAAGGGTTTGTGACAGTGCTGTCGTCATTTTCTTTGCAATAAACCCTCCTAATTGCTTCAGTTATGTAGCAGTTCTGCCTTTGATTACTCAGCTGCATACTTATCAGAGGATATCTGAGTTTTACATAGTCTGTGAAGTTCTCAAAACGGGCCAGATTTGGGAAATTAAATGCACAAGAAACAAACTTATGAAAAGTTAAAAATAAAATAAAATAAAAATCCTTTATTCCCTGTGCACTCCATTTTCATTTAATTTCCAGAATTCTTTAACTCCTTTACTATGCGAGGATTTCTATGAAAATATGAAAAATGTCCTGATTAAAAAGTGTGATTAAAAAGTTATCTTCCCTACAACTTGTGTAGTTTTACCCTTTTATCTTTCAGCTTTGATAATTGTGTCTTCCTGCTTTGACTTAAACATGTTTCATTGTAATGAATGAAAGTAATTGTGGTTGGTGCTGTATATATGTAGATCTGTAGAAGCTGTGCATCACTTTATAACTGATATATATCATTGATATTTATAAAAGCAATGTATTCTGAATTGTCACTCATCTGAAATGGAAAATATTTTAAAATACCATAAAATACTCCCACTTTTTGAAGATGTACTGTATTAATTAGGAATTCTTATGAGTATTTTTCACTCCACTGTTTGGGTTTTTCAATTTACTTGATTTTCCTGTTTCAATTATGTAGATTAGGAAGGCTTACTTGATTCAAGGATTTTTACTATTCCCTGTTTCTGCTGTCTTTTGTATCCTGGTTATGGTTTGTTCTTTCTGCTTCTTGACAAAATAATTTTGACAAGAAAGCTTGTAGAAATACTCATGTCAATACTGGAAGGTAGTTCCTAATATTAATATTTTTATATTTGGACTGTCCTCCATTACCCTCTGTTATTTACTAGCATTTACCATGGATATTAAATGTAGTAGTGTTGTTCACATAACATATCAGATTACTGTTTACACTCTGTTGGTAAATTTACATAAATCTACCCAATGGATGAACAGGAACAATACCGTGTGACTTGCGTAACTAACCAACAAATATTCATAACAACTGTTCACCAGCAAACTGCAGACTAACATTTGATCACTCAAGAAAGTCACAATTTCAAATAATGGATAATTGAGAATTTGGGGATTTCTTACATACATTTAAAAGGTAAAATCCTTTGTCTGTTGAATAAATTACTAATTGTAGATTTTTTTGCTCAGTTCTGTAAGTAGATTAGACACTGATAAATACACTCTGTTATAAAGTAGTTTTCATTATAGAAAACCAAATTAAATTTTAAATGCTTTATATCAGGAAATGGACAACATACAGAGAAATAAATTACTGATAGCCATAAATATTAGTACATAAAAATAGATACTAAATTACAATTAACTATCTTATTGAAAAACAATTGTGATAGTGTCCCAAGAAAATCCGGCGCCAGCCCACCGATCCAGACCACATCATCTTACAGCACAGTACAAGTACTCAGCATCAATGCATCTGTAGCTGCATCCAGAATTGCAATCTTCCTTGCTGTAGATTTCAGCACTACAGTCAGCACCACCCTATCCACTGATGCGGCATCATGAAGCCCTAACACACTGAGGGCCACGGCACCACCCATGGATCCAAGTTATACATTGTCCTTGGCATCATCAGCTGGTGAGGAAGATCCATACCAACAGCATTTTTACCCACCCAGATTTTCTCTGCAATCTTCAACATCATAGAGAGTCAAGACACTGCACAAGAGTTGGGCCTTTAACCTGTAACTGGGTATGTGCCACATTTGCTCAGAGATCCTTTCTCAGTGAGGCCTTTCAAACCCATTGAGGAGGTATAGGAGCAGACACATAAGTTAGTAGACATACTCTGGACTTCTTCAGCGGGAAGAATAGCCCTCCCTGTCAGTGAGTCTGCTATTGACCCTGCCAAAATCCTGTGGCAGATACCGTTTTTGGCATACCATACCTCTTGTAAGGCAAATAGGAAATAATGAATGCCTCCTGAAGGTGTGGAATTCTTTTACACGCACCCTGCCCCATCCCCCATTGTAGTTACAGTGACAAATGAAAAGGCAAAACAATTCAGGTCCACACCAAAGGAGAAAGAGCCAAAGAGACTAGAATAATTTGGTCAAAAAGCCTACTCCCTGGTGAGCCTGCAGTTCCGTGTGACCAATTTCCAGGCCTTATTGGCAAGGTATGACTTCCGCATACATGAGATTGCTCTGCTTGCTTTTGCAGATAATCTGCCAAATGAGACTAGCGAGGAATATATATGGCCAGTCAATGAGAGCCAGTTAGTGGCCAGTAGAAGCCTGCAAGCAGCAGCTGATGTGGCTGACACAACTACCAGATATATGGCAATGGTAGCTGTTTTGCAATGGGTTCCTTGGCTTCAAGGATTGGGATTCCCCAGAGAAGTCCAAATGATGGTGGAGGATCTGAGGGGGACAGTCGGGGCGGGAAGTGGGAGGGGGCAGATAAGGGGTGGGAGCTAGACTGTTTGGGGAGGCACAGCCTTCCCTACTCAGCCCTCCATACAGTTTTGGAACCCCAATGTGGCCCTCAGGCCAAAAATTTGCCCACGCTGGCATAAGATGTGCATGTTGGTTTACAGCGATCCCCTGATGTCTTAATAATAGTGTGCCATAAGGTGCATATGAGGTCTCTACAAGCAGCTACTGAAGCACTGGCCAATCTAATCATTGCAAGATGTAAATGTGGATGATATTTGAGGAATTATGTATCTATACTGAAAACTATATTCTTAGGGTATGAAAGTTAAGGCAGGTCATTTGAAGGTGATAAACAGATTCTGTTCAGGCAGGGGTCAGAGACACTCCTCTCTCTCTGGCTGACCATTGTGCAGTGTGTGTCCTACATTGTACATCTATTTGCATACAAAGCCACCAATTAATCAAGATTGCAAAGTCGACAAGAGATCACAAAATCTACAAGAAGGAACACAGAGCAGGGGGTGTTCTATTTATGACTAAGATCAAAGAATTAGCCTGGTAATCAGGAGAATGTAGAGAGACTCAATATCCTTCACCTAGGGAACAAGCTGTTCGTGTTTTAGCTTATGAATGGAGGGTCACAGGTGGTGGTAGTTCACTGCAAGAAAGGCTTTGGGTGAGCTAATCTTTTAGACCAGGAAAGTGTTTGGTTAGTTAAGTAAATCTAGGCTTTAGAAAGCATGTTATGATTTTATTTTATACGTAACCATTTGTGTTTCCAATACTTTTGTGTAGTTGCTATTACATGATTCTCTGTTCTTTGGTAAATACCCTTATACTTATTTTACTATAAACAAATCTAAGTGCTGTGAGTTAAGTGGCATGGTGATCCTGAAACTGATCAGCTGAGGTGTACTGTTCCTTTGGGAATAGTATATCTGTGAATAGTGTGTGTCCTCTTTGGAACACGGGCTAGGCACTAAAGGGAATGCTGAGAGCGTTCGGTGCTTGGAGTGTGCTTATTGCTAACCTGCAGAAGGATAATGTCTGTGTAAGCTGAGAAGGGAGTGCTTGCATTGCCCCTGGCTGGTAGAGTCAGGGAGCTGACCCCAGTCAGGCATGGACAAGGCTCCCTAATGCAAAGGGCAGATGGTAGCAAGGGGCCTCACAACAACCCTGGGTACCCTCTGGAAGCTTCATATACTCCATCCTGGTTTTGGTGGTGCCTATAACCCGTTTCCCATCCCTTTTCAGGGACCCTTCTTATATCGATAAACCTGACTCTGGAGTCAGGAGACTAGTTTGCACCTCTTATCCTTCAGGATGCATACCTCCATATTGCCATTATTCCGCTCACAGGAAGTACCTAAGGTTTACAGTGGGCCAGGACCGCTATCAGTACTGAGTACTGTCCTTTGAACTCTCCCACGGCACTGAGGATATTCGCTAAGGTGCTATCAGTTGTGGCAATTTATCTGAGAAGACTATCTGAGAACTTATCTGAACATCAACATAGACCCTTATCTGGACAATTGGCTTGTGTGGGGGGAAATCTCCTTAACAGGCCTGTAGAGCCATCTACAACATGCTCAACCTCTTTAAAGGTTATGCCTGAAAGTCGTCAAACATAAATTAACATTTAAATTAAGTGGTGCAATCCTAGACTCCTCTGCATCATGGGCCTATGTACCTCAAGACAGATTCAAGAACCTGTCCGTCCTAATTATCCAATTTGAGGGAAACCCCTGTATCAATATCAGGTCATGCCTCACCCTTCTGAGTCAGATGGCCTCTTGCACCTTTGTGATGCTGGATAATAGACTTCACCTCTGCTGCTTGCAGAGTTGGTTGAAACTGGTTTACACACCTTCCACACATCACTTGGATGTGCCTCTCATTATGCCACCGTTGGTCCTATCTTCACTGAAACAGTGGAGAAACCCAATGAATGCCTGCAAATCTGTCCCCTTCCAGGTGCCCCGGTGTCCAAGACCATTGTGATGTTAGGATGAGGTGCCCAAATTGACCAATTAAAGATACAAGGTCGATGGTCCCCAAGGAAGAAGAAGAGAATGCACATCACTCTCCTAGAACTCCAGAACTGTACAGAAAGCCTGTGTGTCCTTTCTCCACCTAATATAAGGACAGTTGGTACAAATCAAAATCAACATCAACAATCAAGATGGAGTCAGATTTTTTTTCCTCTCTGTCAAGAAGCCATCAGGCTCTGGGATGGTGCATCAAACAGCAGATATCCAGGGCAGCTGTACTCTTACCTGGACTGCTGAACGCTTTTGCAACAACCTCAGCAGACACTTCCTCCCCGATCATGAGATCAGACAAAATTCTATAGGACGTTTTCATGGACTGAGACAATCCCAAGATCAACCTCTTCACCATTCAGTACAACAACAAATGTCCAAGATTCTGCTTGAGGTGTGGAATGAGTCCAGGATCCATAGCAGATACATTCCTGATACTATGGTCAGAAGATCTGATGTATGCTTATTCCCCAACCCTTCTAATTCCTAGATTGCTTCACAAACTCAAACAGGACTCAGTCAAGCTAATCCTAATAGCTCCAGTGTTGCTCCAACAATTCTGGTTCACAGACTTACTGAACCTGTCAATATTTCAACCCAAAACCTTACCTCTGCTCCCAGGCCTGCTCTCTGAGAACCAGGGACAGATTCTACACCCAAACCTGGTGTCCCTACATCTCACAGCATGTCAGCTGGATGGATGTTGTCAGCAAAACAGGTCTGCTCTTCTCTAGTTAGAAAAGTTCTAATAAGCAGTGGAAAAGAATCAACATGACAAAATGGATGAGGTTTTCCTACTGGTGTCACCAAAAAATTAGTGGAACCACATCATTCCTCAAATACCTGGCTACTTACTGAAACTAAAACAAAGGGACCTGTCCCTTAGTTCAGTTAAGGTGAACCTAGCTGCCATCTCAGGTCATCATCCACCAGTGAAGGACTTTTTCTCATCTGTTGGTAGTTTAAGTTCCTGGAGGACCTAATTCCGGTTTTCCCACCAATCAAGGAACCTGTACCTGCACGGGACTTAAACATGGTACTCTTAGCCCTCATGGAGCTACCCTTCGAACCTATGGCTTCTTCCTCCCTGCTATGCCTTACTCATTTTTAGTTGCTATAACTTCTGACAGAAGCGTAGGGGAGATTCATGAACTACTGGCTGGTCCACAGTATACAGACAAGGTATCCAGGAGAACACACTCTAAATTTCTCCCCAAAGTAGTGATGGCATTCAACCTGAATCAACAAATATACCTATCACTATTTTTCCTGAAACCTAATGCATCCAAATCTGTTGCACATCTTAGATGTCAGGAGAGCCCTGGGCTACTACTTAAAAAAACAAAACCCAATTACCAAGACTGCTTGTCTCTCTCCATAACGAAGAGGTTGAAAAGCTCTGCATTTTCATCCCAGAAACTATCAGATAAGATTTCTGACTATATTAGAACATGTTATGAGGTGGCCAAGGTAGAACCACTCTCCATGATCACAGCTCATTCTAGAATACAATCCGCATCAGCAACATTGCTGTGAAATCTACCAATATCAGACATTTGTAAGCAGCCATTTGGGCATCCATACACATGTTCATGAGACTGAATCCTGATTGAGGCCTCCAGCTGGTGCTACATTTGGTAAAGCAGTTCTTTATTCATTGTTTAATGAAGAAAGCTGCCACCTCCTTAATACAATCACTGCTTAGGAGTAACCATCAGTGGAAATGTGTATGCAGACAATCACTCAAAGGATGTACTATTGTGTAAAATAAAATATTACTGAGGAATGGGAAATTACCTTCCATGTACAAATAAATGGATTTCTTTGAGATGTGTTATCCATATGCACATTCCACACTCCATCTTTCAATCTATCTTGGGAGTTTCTCTTTTGGAGATTCTGCAGTAAGAAGGAACCAAATGGAGGCTGGCGTACTTTGCCCTTATGTGCCCTCACTGTGGAGCACAAGGGCTGAAGGGCACACAGTATGGGATACTGCTGGCCAAAATGACTCTGACCTCAGGCTTATGAGGTGCATGCACACTATCAGTGCAATGTTCATATGAACAACACATCTCAAAGAACTCCATTTACTTGTGCATGGTAAGTAACTTCCCATTTCTCAAGAATATTTTATTTTACACAATAGTCTAAATTGTTTCCTGGATATCAGTTGTTGTACATATAAATATATCTGAACTGTCATCTGTTTTATGACCTTAAATTTAATTCCTCTCCATCTTGGTTTTTCTAGACAATTGTCTGACTTTAGACTATAGAAAGAGAATATCGGGCCTTTTGGTGACATGAGTACAATCTTTTTCATGGTTAAAAGCATAGGTGCAGACTCCATAGTGTTCCAAGGCTGGAGTGCCCATGGAAAAAAAAGTGGATGCTCAGCACCCACCAGCCACAGCTGACCGGTGGCTGGGGAGGAATTTGGGGAGAGCAGTGAGTGGCGGGCGGGTGCCTCGGGGAGAGCGTGGGAAGAGGCGGTGTGGGGGCGGGGCCTTGGGAGAAATGAGGGCAGGAAGAGATGGAGCAAGGACGGGAAGAGGCGGAGCAAGGGTAGGACCTTGGGGGAGGGGCAGAGTGAGGTGGGATCTTGGGAAAAGGGAGGAGTGGGGGCAGGGCCTCTGGGCAAAGCAAGGGTGGAGCACATCCAGGGAAAAATGAAAGTCAGTGTCTGTGGTTAAAAGTAAAACTAATGCTTGGTTCTCTAGTACCATAAGCCCTGATCCTGAGTCAATAAGATTCTCATGTGTATGAGGTAAAGCTTTAGTCTTTGAAGAATTGGGGCCTATGTATATGCTAATGGAGACTGTGTTGTGTTCTTATTATGTGTCCTAACTTAAGGTAACAAAAAAAAAAGTGTAAAAACCTAAAGTAATTTCAATTACTTAAATGAATTAACACCCATGCTCCAAACATGCTCATTGGGGTTTCATGCCAGTTGAACTTTACAATTTAAAAAAAATAGTTTGGTATACTGGGTTATTACAGACTGGGCAAACAGGAGACAGAGCAGGTTCTTTGGCACAATTGTTACAGGCCATTCCCCATTCCAATACAGTGACATTAACAATGGATTTAATTTTACCTTTAATAAAATGAGGATGCAAGTGTAATCTGAAATATAAAGTTAGAATGACACATTTCCCTTGCTAGATCCACTGGTGTATACAAAGAATCTCCACTCATCCAATCTTCAATAAATCTGAGCTGACAGGCAATGTGATAGAGATTTCTACATCTGAATGAAAGCCCTCCTCCCACCTTGGCACACTTCAAGGGCAATACATAGCCACCTTTCATGAGAAAAGCCTCTCAATATCCTTTCTAGGCAGCATCATTCATTTGCTTGTATGTTGTATCACCATTCTCTTCCTTTCAGCTCTTTTTGTCATTGGATTTTAAACCTTTCATGGAGGGGACTGTCTCTTTTCTACAATTTTACTATGCCTAACAGAATGGTGCCCCAGTCAGGATTAGGGCCTTTGGATGCTACCATAATGTATTTGTCATTACTGCTACTACTATTATTGTTGCCTCCTTTTGACCTGAGCAGCTAGTCAAATTCTGAGGTGCTCAGAATGTTCCAGTTGGCAATAGAAATTGATGATGGAGTCTGGTATTTTCTTTGATGCAATCTTGCTTATTTACAAGGAATGTACAAAGTTCTGCTTCTCTGAATGCAAGAGGATCCAAGAACAAAAGGAGCAGTTTCCTTGCTTACAGCCCCAAGCCTCTTTAACCAAAAGCTCTCTAGCTTTTCACAGGGTCAGACTGAGACTTCTTGCCTCTCCCTTTTGCTCTGTTCTCAATTTGTGTGTGTGTTCTTTCTCTCTCTCTTACTCACACCCACCCACCCACCCCTTGTCACAATACCCACTGGAACTCCCCACTCACATAGTGCTAGTTTTTGGGCAGACTCTGTTAGGCCTTGTTTTAAGCGGTTTAACGTTATTATTAGATCTAAAATTTTATTTCAATACTGTTGTTTGTGAAGTGTTGGTGATTTGCTTGTGGAACAAGCTTCATTCTTGTCTCCTGAAGAGATTCCAGAGAGTAGGTCTGGGTAACTGCTTTTCTGCCAGCAGAGTGTTCTTATGTGGGGTTCCACATCATCAGCCCTTGTGTTGTGTCTTTGAAAGGATCAGTTAAGAGGAACTGGTCAAATTGTTTTCATGTGTTAATAACCCTCACTGCTGCCCATTTCATCTGATCAACAGGGCTCAACTGAACATCTTTCTTAATACATGGAAGCAGTCTGAACATGGATGAGTGAGTTGACTCAGGCTGAATTCAGTGAAAACTGAGCTTTTGGTAGGTTGGCGGAAGTAACTGGAAGATGTACCAAAGACTATATCCTCTCTTTTTGAATTGTTCTTTCATTAACAGGTTTTATAACTGAGAGTTGTCAGACTCCCAGCTGCTGTTAGATGACAATATAACAGGAGTGACAAGGATAGTTTTCTTCCACGCGTTATGAGGCTCTCACAGGAGTAGACCTTGCTACCATCATCCATGACTTTGGCTGATCTTGAAGTGACAATGGCAATATGCTCTATATGCCTTTCATCATCTTGGAAAATTAAGCTAGTATGGAAGGCAGCAACCTGATTAAGCCATGTGCATGTGACATCAGTGCTCTGAAATCTGCATGTGTTGCTTGTAGTTTTTTGCATGGAGTTCAAGTTGTTGTTTTTGACATATGAAACCCTAAGTTGCTTGAGCTATCTACCTAAAATCTCTTCCTTCACCATGCCATACTGCCATAGCTGATATATGGAGGGTTCAAAGAGGGATTGGACATATATGTGGATAACAAGAATATCCAGCATTGTAACAGTTATGGTAAACAGAAATTTGGAAGAGATAAAAATGCCTCAGAGTTTAAACCAATCTCCAAATCTTACGAATTAGGTTAAGACCTTCATGAGGGGAAAATTACCCCACATCTGCCTTCTGTGGAGTTCTTGCACGTTCTTCAGAGGCATCTAGTGATGGGCACTGTTGCAGACAGAATACTGGACTAGATGAACCACAGATATGATACAATATGGCAATTCCTATGTTCTTGTCTTCTGAATCTGTAAAACACTGACATACTACTTATTGAGTGAACTATAATTATTATACTGGAATTATGTATTTCTTCTATCATGCACCAACATTAGGAGAAAATTCAAAAAATATTCTACAATAGATATGTAATCAGAGAATCAGTCTGGTACTAGTTGCTGAAACATGGCATGCACGTTATGAGAAGAGCAGCAATTAATGAAAAATTCCAGATCTTAATAATGGGAGAACTTTGGGTGGTGCCCTTTATAATTAAGTGGTAATATCATTGTCCCTTTGTTTTACAAGGCAATAATGCAATTCCCAAGTGGATGAACTGTGAAGCCAAAGGCTAATATGTTTATCACAATGGGAAAAATAGAGGGCAATGAAGACATTTAATATTGTATTACATCTGCAAAGAGACATAAATACCAATGTTGTTATATTATGAAGGAGTCAGTCATGACTCCATAGTTAAAGTTGGGTCTGAACTTCCATTCAAAATCTTATTTTCTACCCCTTAGGCTTCTGACAGAAGTAATTACTGCTTGCAAATTGGGATGCTTGAAGTAGGGTATGAGAATTTTTTTTCTGAGATTTTGGGAAGTACAGGGTTAAAGATGTTCTTAAATTACTTGTTTTAGATTTTTCCCAGTGTCTCAGGA
The DNA here is from genome assembly GCF_009764565.3 of Dermochelys coriacea. Lineage (NCBI taxonomy): Eukaryota > Metazoa > Chordata > Testudines > Dermochelyidae > Dermochelys > Dermochelys coriacea. Next base: position 60,062,090 of record NC_050069.1, read on the forward strand.
TTTTCAGTTCACATATTCTCAGAAGTGGTAGGTTTTCAGAACTCCTAATATCAGTGCCCAGATGGCTCTTTACAAACTTAGTACTGGATGTTTATTATACACGGAGCAGCATTTTCCAAGATAAAGCTATTTACTAATCTTTGTCCTTAGGGACTGGATCAATAGGATCTGATCCAAAGCTCCTTAAAAATCAATGGAAATCTTTCCTTTGACTTTAACAAGCTTTGGACCAGACCCAGACAGAATGGAAATGGATAAGGTGCTAGACAAACTACTTTCATCCTGTGAAGTGTCCTGCTAGTTTGCTACTGTTCTCTGATTCTGGAAGAGTGCAGAAGTCCTCCAGGATCAACAAAAGAGAGTATACAGGAAATGTGAGCAGAAAAGAACTTGGAGAGTGAAAGAGTAGCCCACAGCGAGAGATGGCTATAGAATCATTCCCTAGCTTCTCATGTCATCCTACTGCTCCCTGGCCCACCCCTAGGGAATATAGACTTCCTGTTCTCCTACAGAGAATTGAGGTTCTTCAGCTCCAACAGCCACCTGATGAGCCATAATAAGTTAGGTCTGACTGCCTCAACAAACTAGCTTTCAAATGGCTGAGGAACCCAATAAGGTTCATGAGGCTGGAAAGAGAAGGAAGAAGTCTTGGGGAATGAAGAATCTGTGCCCTATTTCCCACTGTATGGGCCTGGGATCATAAACATTTCTAAATATTTTTAAAAGTAAGGAAGTTTCCACACACAACCCTGATTATACTGGAGTTTATGGTTGAGAGAATATATCAGTAATTTAAGATTTTTTAAAAAAAATTAATTATAAAAAAGCACATCAGGGAATTAAGTTTAAATATAAAACACAATTTGAAGTGAATGCATTTGAAATACCTTATTACACCTGCTGTGATGCCACCCTCCTATATTTCCTTCTTTGTTCCTTTCATAACTAGGGCCTATTTCTGAAAACGCTAGGGGTTTGTAGAGTCAAGCTTCTATGCTGTACAATGTCGTTTGTGGATCAATAACTTTTTCTAAAGAAACTAAGTTGCCAAATGATGTCTGTGAATATAAGTTTGGAAAAATGACCAAATCACTACTATTTGTCCATCTTAGCATCATCTTTTTTCCATTAAGATGTTAAGGAGCCTTTAGTATGAGGAAACAGATCTTAAATCTGGTGCATGCACTGTACTTGTACGACTTGAACAGACTTATAAATATGATTCCAGTTGGGAGTGTATGCTTTGACACCACACTAACCTTTGCTCTTTTTATGTAAAGTGCTAAAACTTCATTAGCCAGTAAATTTGTGTATATAGATACAGATTTACTGATAAGTGGTGGCATAAGAAATCAATATGAAGAATATACAATGATGGCTTTTAGCGTGAAATCTGTTTAATTACAATTTATAAAGTACATCTTTATCTGTACGTAGTGTATGGCTCTGCAGACTAGACTTTGCACAACCTTTGACTTAGGAGTTTGATCTCTGAGATGAAGCTGTTTGTTATTGTTGGATAAAGTTGTCTAGGAATCATTTTTTGAGGGTACCATAACAGGAGCAAAACTAAGGAGGGGTTTTGGGCTTGTTAACTGTGCATCCCTGCTCTTTCAAATATTAAAATTGCACTTAAAAGAAATTCAAACTATAGCTTTATTTTCTGATGCTTTTTGTTATATGTTTATAAGGTTTTCCATCCTTTAAATTACTGTTATGCTCTCTTAAAAAATTAATCTGGAGTTAGTTATCTGAAAATAAATATTATAAATACATATTTATTTAATACAACATTCATAGAAAGTTAAAAAATATTTTGTGTTTGGAGTGTGAGCATGTTGATGCTGGTGGTAAATTTCAGAAAGTGATACAATAAAATGACTTGTGTATCCATATTAGGAGTTAGTTATATTGACATATCATTAGGACTTTTGCTCCTAAATCACTTAGGCATTTCTGAAAATCCCACTCTAAAGGTTTATCTACATGGAAGATTTTTCCAGTTATACTGGTATAATTGCATATAGTAATTATATCAGTAAAGTTAAATTACTCCCCCAGGTGGACACTGTTGTTCCAGAATTTGAGTGGCTTTTTGACTTACGCTGTTTACATTAGCAAGCTTACAGCGACACAGCTGTACCAACACAGCTGCACTGCTGTAAGATCACTCATGTAGCTACTCTATGCTGATGGGAGAGAGCTCTCCCGTCGACATAATAAAACCATCTCAACGAGCGGTGGTAACTCTGCTGGTGGGAGAAGTGCTGTGCACACTATCACTTATGCCAGTGAAACTTACGTTGCTCAGGGGTGTGGTGTTTTTTGTTTTGTTTTTTTTTTTCCATAGCCCTGAGCAACATAAGTTTACCAACATAAGTAGTAGTGTAGACATGGTCTTTGCTTAAACTGCTTCCAAGTGGCATAAGCTAAACTAGAAAAAGACACTCCTATACCAGAATAAGAGTATCCACATGGGGAGTTATACCAATATAACAATAATGCTTTAAATTCACACCACTGAATGAGGCTGTGGAAAAAATAGTATGCAATCAAGTAATTAAAAATTATATCAATTTATATGCATGAGGGCCAATGTATTTCCTAATTTTGAGCCCTCAACTTTGCAACCTTAATGTTTTTAATGCGGTTTTTAAAATATAATTTCCTAGCTTTCTAAAACAGTAAACTGAATAAAAATGCCATCATGTGGAATCATAATGATTCCCACATGGCTTATGAACAGGATTAGAACTGCCTGCTCCACAGCACAGACCTCTGCCTTTGGAGCTAATTTAGTAACTAGTAGCAGTAGTAGACTGTCATCCTTTAAGTGGGTGAGCTACTAGAGGGAGATAAACATTTTGCCAGTGGGCTTCACAGCTAATTGAAAATGAGGGCCAGGGATAACGAGATACTGGAATCCCTGGCTCTATTCCAGGTTCTGAGGTGGAATGTATTTTACTGGTTACAAACTCTTCTCCTCTGTCTGCCTCCAAACCTAACTTTTTTGGCCCTGGCCGGGCCAACCTGTTCTTATCCTAGTCACCTCCCTCAAACTTTAACCTTCCCCCTGTTTCCTTTCCACTCTGACTTTTTTCCGGTCTTCCTCTTCCTCACTTCCCTGCCAGGCAGGCTTCTCTGGCTACCAACAAGGGGAAACATGGAAAGCATAGGAGTGTTTTTCTGCTGTCAGCTTTCTGTGAGTGGCCTGATTGATGGGAGGAGCAATTGTAAGAAGTATCCTGTTCCCTTCTTGCACCCCTGGGATGGAGTGGGTTTAGTTGCTCTGTGAGGACGACAAACAGCAGTCCTGTCAAATACCGGAGCCAACAAAGGGTGGAACGTACTCGGTGCTGGTGTAAGCTGTGGAGAATTTAGCTGCCAAACTCTAACAAGTCTTTAATGAACATGTGCAAACAGAGACTCCTAACTTGTTCAAATATTGGTAAATTTTTGCAAGGATGACAAAAGGTGACACTTAGTGTCTCTGTTCCCCCCAGCTGCAGAATATGGAGGCACTAGAGCTTCTCAATGAAAGCGTTTAAGATTTTTTTAAAACGTGGACAAAACACCATAGCTTTCCTTAATCTTGTTCTGAGAAATCGTTGAACCATTTTTGCTGAAACTTAAAAATTCAGTCTTCAGCAAACACACAGCATAGGGAGTTTCAACTAAGACAGTTAATAATTAGCAATGTCATAAGGGACTGAAAATGGAGTATCATACAGGAAAGTGTTGGGCAAACTTAATGATAGGCTTTTGGTACCTGTATTACCTACAATAATATCCTTTGGGGTCTAGCAGAAAATTATAACACTATGGTACTGCAGTAGCGTAACCACCTTTGAAATGCAAAAAACTGCAATCCCCCCACCACACACAAAGGCAAGACCACCGCAATCCCAACCATAAGGCAACTCCGCCACTTTCCTCCTCCCAACAGCCACTTATAGTATGAGAAATAACACATACAGATAAGATTGATAACATTTTCTTACTTAAACTCTGGAAGTAGGAACACTGCAGCATCTTTAGCTGGACATATAAACTTTTAACATTAGATATTACAGTGTATTGCGATGATCATGCAAAATTTTAGACCTACGTAAAAAAAAACAAAACCCAGCAGATTATTTTTCTGGCAACTGGCAAATCCATAAAAAAAACCAAACAGCTAGGCCTGTCAAATACCAGCCAAGTGATAACCATACATTGGAGTATTATACAGGAAAGTACTGGGCAAACTTAATGTTGACCAAACTTAAGCATTTGGTACCTATCACCTACAGTAATACCCTTTTCAGAGTAGTAGCCATGATAGTCTGTAGCCACAAAAAGAAAAGGAGTACTTGGGGCACCTTAGAGACTAACAAATTTATTTGAGCATAAGCATACAGCTCACTTCATCGGATGTATGACGCATTCATCTGACGAAGTGAGCCGTAACTCACGAAAGCTTATGCTCAAATAAATTTGTTAGTCTCTAAGGTGCCCCAAGTCCTCCTTTTTTAGCAATACCCTTGAGCCAGGAGGGGCGGGGGTCTAGCAGAAAAAGATAGTGCCATGGTATTTATCTAAGAATATGAGGAAAAGTAGAGTGGGTACAAATGGCATAGGTTGATGTTTCTAATCTGCGTAAAAATAAAGTTGCTTTTTAAAACAAGGTGGACAATTGTGTGTGCTGGATCTAGCGCTGAACTGGCTGCGCGCTCCCCACTACCGTACATGCCACATTTTCACAAAGCTGCGACATTTGCTTTTCCAGATCCAGCAAAGGGTGCCTGTGTTTTCAGAAACTCGCCTTTCCATCTCGTGAAGCCCCCTGGAGCTCGCTGAGGACACTATTTCCAGCCCCCCCCCCCCCCGCGCGCACTTTGTTTTTGTGGGGTGGGGAGGTAGGAGCGAGGGCTGCTCCCTCCTTGCGGGGAACACGGCGGCCGCACAAACCAGCGCAGAGCCGCTCTCTCAAGTCTCAGCGGCCGGGGAAGAGGAGTCCCCGGAGGACGGCTGGCAAAGGGCCACGGACGCAGCTCCACGCCCGGCGGCTGAGGGGTTTCTTCGTGGGCTGCGTAGGTTTCAATGGGCCGTTTCCCCCGCCTCACCTAAGCGCGCTGGGCAACCCCCGCTTCGCGCTCTCCCTTCCAGAGCAGGGCCAGAGGCAGCCCGGGGTGTTTCATGGAAAGCAGCAGCGCGGGGAGGAAGTTTCCTCCTCGCCGGCGGCCGGGGAGGGAGCGAGGGAGGGACTGCGCCTCGCGGCGGCGCTCCCCTCCCCTCCCCGCCCCTCCTCCTCTCCGGATAGCGGGGGGGGGAGTTGTGGGAGGGTCTGTCTCCATTGAAATAAACAAGCAGCCAGTTATTAAAACGGGAACATGGCGGCCGCAGCCACAGCTTTATCTTGCAAAGCGAAGGTCAGCGCCTGCGGCGGTCCCGGCAGCCCGAGACATGACTGACCCCGGTAAACGCTCCCGCATGCCGCCCCCGCGGCCGGGCTGGGGCTGCCCGCTGCTGCCTCCCAGCCGGGTTGTGTAAGCTCGGGGACCCGCCGCGGCTCGGGCAATGGTGGCGGGGGAGCCACAGAAAGGCAGCTGATGGCAGGGGGAGGGGGCGGCTGCTCCCCCTCCGCCGCGAAGGGAGAGGAGTTGGGGGGCTGCGGGTGCCGCGGCGGGGTTAGCTCCGCTTCCAGCCAGCGGGGTGCAGTGAGGATCGGTCAAGCCGGGGAGCGGTTTGCACCCTCAGTGGAAACTCCCCCTTTGCTGAGGATGCGGGGTGCAGCGGGGGGCTGCCCCCTTTGTGGGGAGGGGGCTTGTCTCCTTTCCTGGCTGAGCTGGAGCGGGCGGCGGCGGCTGTTTCCGGGGCGGCAGCGGGGCACTAGGACGGGACTGTTTCCCCCCCCCCCCAGGACGGTGGGGTGCCTTGGGGAATGTGGGGGACAAGGGACCGTTCCCCTCCGCTCGCTGGGGTCGGCGTGTATGTGAGCGGCAGGGAAACCGACATTCCCCCCCGGAGGGTAACGGGGCTGGGGCGGCTGCGCTCCCCTCCCCCCCCCGCAGTCCCAGCGCTCCGCGCCCGGCCACGGGCAACTTCACTTCTCTTTAACTTTCTGCGCGGGGGCGTGGGCGCGTGAAGCCGGGCAGCCCCTCCCCGCGGCCGGGCCCCTGCCCGGCGGCCGCCTACGCCCCGGGACGCCCGGCCGCCGCAGTGCTGTGCGCGGCGCCGCCCGCGGGGAGGGGCTCGCGGGGCCGGGGCTCGGCTGGTGTCGCTTGCGGGGCGGGGCGCTCGCCGGGGGTGGGGATGGAGGGGAGGAGGCGGTGACGGCGTCAGCGGCTTGCCATAGCCGCGAGCCGCGCTGCCGAGGCGGGGGGTGTCCCGCAGCGTGCGGGCCGAGCGGTGGGGGGAGGGTGACGCTAGGGCTGTCTCCTCCCACCGTTTCCCCGCGACCCCCGGGTGCGCGCGCGGGGGGTCGGTGTCCGGTTACAAACAGCTGCCCCTCTGGATTTGCTGCGTTGCTGGTCCTGAGCATGCGCAGCAACGGCTGCTGAAGCCGCTGTCTCGACGCTGCCCCTACTGCGAGGGGCGGAGTCTATGCGGGGGGCCCAATGGAATGCAAGGGTTGGTCGGACAGCTGGAGGCAGGGGAGGGGCTGAGGGGCGAGAGCAGGGATGTGGGGTAGGGGCTGGGGTTCGGGCGGTGGCAGAGGGGAAATCCCTGCCGGGGAGTGGGGAGAGGGGTAACGGTTGCGACATGTGCAGTGGCTGGAAAAAGAGTTCAGAGTAGCAGCCGTGTTAGTCTGTATTCGCAAAAAGAAAAGGAGGACTTGTGGCACCTTAGAGACTAACAAATTTATTAGAGCATAAGCTTTCGTGAGCTACAGCTCACTTCATCGGATGCATTCGATGAAGTGAGCTGTAGCTCACGAAAGCTTATGCTCTAATAAATTTGTTAGTCTCTAAGGTGCCACAAGTCCTCCTTTTCTTTTTGGAAAAAGAGTGTTCAGGAGGGGGGGCATTTTCCCCTTAGAGGAGGGGACGTCTTAGCTCCCGCTGCCCAGGGTTGTGCTCCTAAAGGCACATTTTTCAGAGTAGCAGCCCTGTTAGTCTGTATTTGCAAAAACAAAGGGAGGACTTGTGGCACCTTAGAGACTAACAAATTTATTTGAGCATAAGCTTTCGTGAGCTACAACTCGCATTGTGTCCAGTGCCCCCACAGGGCAGCACTTCCCTATATGATACGCTGTATTGAGCTGCTAAAAGAGACTTGAGTCAGTGAAATATTTTACATTGACCTGTCTCCACCTATTTACAAATTATAATTGTCACAGATGTTTTTAGTGTTTAAAGGAATCATTTATCAGTTTATATGGCTGAATAAAGCCTCATATCAGTTCACAGACTTGTTTTATCTGCTGTTCTGAATGCCACTGGCTCTTCCTTGCAAGCCACTATGAGTTTCGCTCCTTGAAGTTATTTACTTTTTAAAATGTTGTTTTTGTTTCTCTTTGTATTTCCTCATTTATGTTCTTTAACATTGTGCTATTTTAATTGATGTTTTTAATAACCAATCATTTAGAGTATTAATAGTTGCTGTTAGCTTCAGCAATCACATGTCATTGTTTCTACTATAGCACTTCCTGTTTGTACTGTGACATTCTTTCTTAGTTCTAAATTACACAAATTTATTCTTTGGGTCATATGACATCAGTGCTGACTGATTTCCTGTGTTGATGTCAAAACTTCTTCAGTTTCCTTTAATCTAACCATGGGGATTGCTTTATCAACGTTGTTTAGCTTATCTGTCCAGCACTCTTGTCCTCTTTCATGAATCAACATTTTTGTGTGGAACTTGGTTCCCAGATAGTTGCTGCAGGCCAGATTTTAACAGATTGGAAGCATCTAGATGCTTTTGAAAATCCCACTAGTTACCTAAATATTGGGCTGTTGATTAATTGCAGTTAACTCATGTGATTAACTCAAAAAATTAATCACAATTAATAGCAGTTTGAATCACACTGTTAACCAATACAATACCAATTGAAATTTATTAAATATTTTGGATGTTTTTCTACATTTTCATATATTGATTTCAATTACAGAATACAAAGTGTATATTATTTTTGATTACAAATATTTGCATTGTAAAAAGGATAAAAGAAATAGTATTTTTCAATTCACGTCATTACAGGTACTGTAGTGCAGTCCATTTGTTGTGAAAGTGCAACTTACAAATATAGATTTTTGTTGTTGTTGCATAGCGTCACTCTTAAAAAAACAACAAAAAACAAAAACAACAAAACAATGTAAATCTTCAGAGACTACAAGTCCACTCAGTCCTACTTCTTGTTCAGCCAATCACCAATACAAACAAGTTTGTTTACATATACAGGAGATAATGCTGCCCTCTTCTTATTTACAGTGTCACCAGAAAGTGAGAACAGGCATTTGCATGGCACTTGTGTAGCCGGCATTGCAAGGTATTTATGTGCCAGATATTCTAAACATTTGGATGCCCCTTCATGCTTCGGCCACCATTCCAGAGGACATGCTTCCGTGCTGATGATGCTTTTTAAAAAAAAAAAATAAAAAAAAAAAGAATGTAACTAAATTTCTGACAGAACTCCTTGGGGGAGAATTGTATATCCCCTGATCTGTTTTATCTGCATGCTTCCGAATATTTCAGGTTATAGCAGTCTCAGATGATGACCCAGTCCAAGTTCATTTTAAGAACACTTGCACTGCAGATTTGACAAAACGCAAAGAAGTACCAATGTGAGATTTCTAAAGATAGCTACAGCACTCAACACAAGGTTTAAGAATCTGAATTGCCTTCCAAAATCTGAGAGCGACAAGGTGTACAGCATGCTTTCAGAAGTCTTAAAAGAGCAACACTCCGATGTGAAAACTACAGAACCCAAACCACCAAAAGGGAAAATCAACCTTGTGCTGGTGGCATCTGACTCGGGTAATGAAAATGAACATGCGTTAGTTTTCACTGCTTTAGATTATCAAGCAGAACCTGTCATCAGCATGGACACGTGTTCCCTAGAATGGTGGTTGAAGCATGAAGGGACATATAAATCTTTAGTACATCTGGCACGTAAATATCTTGTGACACCAGCTGCAACAGTGCCATGAGAACGCCTGTTCTCGCTTTCAGGTTACATTGTAAACAGAAGCGGGCAGCATTATCTCCTACAAATGTAAACAAACTTGTTTGTCCGAGTGCTTGGCTGAAGATGAAGTAGGACTGAGTGGACTTGCAGCCTCTAAAATTTTACATTGTTTTATTTTTGAATGAAGGTTTTTTGTACATAATTCTGCATTCATAAGTTCAACTTTCATAATAAAGAGATTACACTATAGTACTAGTGTTAGGTGAATTGAAAAATACTATTTTGTTTTTTAACAGTGCAAACACTTGTAATCAAAAATAAATATAAAGTGAGCACTGTACACTTTGTATTCTGTGTTATAATTGAAATCAATATATTTGAAAATGTAGAAAACATCCAAAAATATTGAAATAAATGGTATTCTGTTATTGTTTAACAGTGCGATTAATTGCAATTAATGTTTTTAATTGCTTGACAGCTCTACTAAATACCTTTTAAAAATCTGGCATTTGTTGCTTTTTGGAGAAACTAAAGTGCCTTGTCTCCACTATGTTTTTAGAGGGGGATAGCTAATGCATGGTAGTTATCGGATGGCAAAACCACACATTTTCTTACCACTAAGTACACAGACGGTAGTGCTGACTCAGATGTTCAATTACCCATTATTATTCATAGCTTGACAACTCAGCCACACAATCAGTATCAAACACTGCTCCTTTGCCATCAGATGTATTAGTGTCTGAATATCTGGAAAATCAGTTAAAGCATTTTAAACTAAAGGAATTTAGAGCTTCCCCCCCTCCCCATTCCTTTATTACCTTTGGCCTGACAAAATTGCAATAAATGGTTTAAGGTTCAATTTTTGGATGATCTTGCTCCTTCTTTTTGTCCTGCACTGGTCAGGACATCTTTCATGAGCAGGAGATTGAAGGCCCAATAGTGTCATGCTAGATCCTGCTGTGCACACAGAGTATTGGCCTAGCTGTACATTGATTCTCACTATGAGTAATGCATACAAAGTCCCATTAGAATTAACCAATTGAGCCATGTATTTGGTGCTTTAACTGTAAAGATTCTTCTTTGATCTCAGCCTCTGCCTGCTTGCTAACCACACATGTTATAAACCTTATCTTGTACTACTTATGTGCTTCCTGGAAAATTTAATTTATAATCATAGCATTTGTTGTGTTTACATCTTTTTTTGCATTATGATGGTAGTATTAATCAGTCCATAATTGTGATACCCACAAAGGTGTGCCACAGTATGATAAGCTGTGACAAAAGTGTTTTCAGGTCACTTGAAACATTGTGATGTTGTGTCTCAGCACACTTGCATTGTGCAGGGCTGATCACCTGACCTGGAAACATCCATAAATAGGGAGTGGCGGTTACTAGACATGCTCTGTATTTGCGAAAGTGTATAGGATGTTTTCAATGTAGGAAAGCTGCTTGGCAGGTCACTCCCTGTTTACTCACCTTATAGCTGAGGTAATCAGATCTCAAGAGGGGGAAATGTTATAAATATATCTGCTGATGACAGCCCTGTGACATCAGTGACTGATCAATGCAAAAGAATGCACGTGCACACTGTGAGGGATGGTTTTGCTGACAACATGGGGAAATATTTTGAAAACGAGGAGGATGCTGACATTCTTATAAACTTCTGAAGAAGCTGGGCATGTGTGTTGTATATTATGGTCACATTATAGAATCATAGAATGATAGAAATGTAGGGCTGGAAAGGGCCTTGAGAAATCATCAAATCCAGCCCCTTGTGCTGAGGCAGTAGGAAATAAACCTAGAGCATTCCTGACTGGTGGTTTTCCAACCTGTTAAAAACCTCCAATGATGGAGATGCCACAATCTCCCTTGGAAGCCTATTCCAGTTTTTAACTATCCTTATCATTAGTTTTTTTCCTAATATCTAACCTAAATCTCCCTTGCTGCAGATTAAGCTCATTATTTCTTGGCTGATCTCCAGTGGACAAGGAGGACAGTTGTTCGCAGTCTTCTTTATAAAAGCCCTTAACATTTTTGAAAACTGTCTTTTCTCAAGACTAAACATGCCCAGTTTTTAACTTTTCCTCAGAGATCAGGTTTTTTAAAATCTTTTATCATTTTTGTTGCTCCTCTTTGGACTCTGTCCAATTTGTCCACAAGTGTCTAAAGTGTGGTGTCCAGAATTAGATAAGTATTCCAGATGAGGCCTCACCAGTGCAGAGTAGAGCCGGACAATTACTTCTCGTGCCTTACATATAACATTCCTGTTAATACACCTGAAAATATGAGCCTTTTTTGACAGCTGCATCATATTGTTGAACTTTCATTCAATCTGATCCACTATACCACCAAGATGCATTTCAGCAGTATTCCCACCTAGCCAGTTATTCCCCATTTTATAGTTGTGCGTTTGATTTTTCCTTCCTAAGTGTAGTACTTTGCACTTGTCTTTATTGAATTTCATCTTGTTGATTTCAGACTAATTCTCCAGTTTGTCAAGGTCATTTGAATTCCAATCCTGTCCTCCAAAGTGCTTGCAGCCCCTCCCAGCTTGGGGTCATCTTTAAATTTTATAAGCATACTCTCCTCTCCATTATCCAAGTCATTAATGAAAATATTGAATAGTACTGAGCGCAGGACTAACCTATGTGGGATCTGCTAGATATGCCCTTGCAGTTTGACAGTGAACCATTGATCATGACTCTTTTAGTATGGTCTTTAAACCAGTTATGCACCCACTTTATAGCAATTTCATTTAGACCACATTTCCCTAGTTTGCTTATGGGACGGTTGTGTGAGATTGTCATAAGCCTAACTAAAATCAAGATGCATCATATCTACTGCTTCCCCTTATCCACTAGGTTATGAACCCTGTCAAGGAAATTTGGTCAGTTTGGCATGATTTGTTTCTGACATATCCATGCTGGTTATTCATTATAATTCTATTATTCTCTAGGGACCTACAAATTGATGGTTTAATAATTTGTTCCAGTATCTTTCCAGTTATTGAAGTTTTAGGCCGACTAGTCTGTAATTCCCTGTCCTCTTTGTTCTTTTTTTTTTTTTTAATTGAAACTTGGGTAATTAAACCTTTGTGAATCTTTAAGTCCCAGTTTTAGGCTCCCCTGCAATTCCCCAAACTCTCACCAAACTCTTTAGGTGTCTAAACTCAGCACCTACATACTCGGGGTAAAACTTTCTGCCTCTGATCATGCACCCTATTTCCTTAGGATGCCAATATCATACATAAGCCACAGAGTGATTGACGAATAAGAGAAGATGAGGGTGGGGCTATGCTTATCTTGCTTGCCGGGCCCGATCTGGGTAGGTGTTCTCAGAGTCTCTGTACTGGATTGGGTCCCATTCAGAATCTGACTGGAGGAGGAGGAGGAGGACACAGTGCCATCATCTTCCTTATCACTTCTAGATTGATAGAGAACTTGCCTGGGATGTGGAAGACTCTGGTTCAATTCCAGGATTTGATCAGGGGTTTCCCACATTCCAGGTGTGTGCTGTAACCATTGGTCTAGAAGTACGAGGAGGGCTCCTCCTCCTCTGGCTGTTTTGTATGGAGTTAGGCATCTGCCTAACTCATTCTCTCAAGAAACCGCTCAGGCACTTAAGCCACCTAACTCCAGGTGAGGGGTTCTCATTTGTGAATCACCAGGCAGAGCTAGGTATCTATTTGCCGCGGGGTCTTAGGCTCTGAAGGGGGTGAAGAGGTAGAGTTTAGCACCCTCCTCTGGTCAGCATCTCCGATTGGCCGTCTTAGGCAGCTTCCTGCCTAATGAGCAGGCTTTTGGGGTCCCACCCTGAGGTGCCTCTCTCTCCATTCATTGTATAGGGTACTTAGGCACCTAACTCAGGATTTGTGAATTGCAATGGTGTTCATGTGATTTTCCTGGTGCTTAAAACTAGATGTTGTGATACTGAGTGTTCAATAAAGAAAAGGAGTACTTGTGGCATTTGTGAATCTAGTACTTAGGCCTTTTCCTCAATGCTAAAAAAGGTGATTTTGTTTAACAAGGGGTAACTAAGGTCTGGATGTGGGGGTATTCTGAGGGAAAAGCTCAGTAAGGAGAAAGCACTCAATTTTAGCAGTGAGAAAAAGGCCTGAGAAAATGTCTTTGGAAGACAATCGGAGAGCAATATACTCATATGTTTGTGCCAAAGCAGCAAAGTGCAAATTTTGTTTTGAAAATTTGACCAATATGTGTAACAGTGATGACGGGGGAGAGTCTGTATAAGGAAGAATGGTAAATTTTCTGCCTTGTAACTTTTGTTAAAGATTATTCATAAGTATTTCAAATACCTTTTACAATGCTTTACACTAGTTTTAGTGTGACAGGTTTCAGAGTAGCAGCCATGTTCGTCTGTATTCGCAAAAACAAAAGGAGTACTTGTTTGTGGCACCTTAGAGACTAACAAATTTATTTGAGCATAAGCTTTCGTGAGCTACAGCTCGCTTCATTGCATTGCATCGGATGAAGTGAGCTGTAGCTCACGAAAGCTTATGCTCAAATAAATTTGTTAGTCTCTAAGGTGCCACAAGTACTCCTTTTTGTTTTTACTAGTTTCAGTGTTTTGTATACATTAAATTTTTCATTACTGTAGGCCATGCAGTTTCTAATCTATAATGGAAAAAGACTAAAAGAAAAAGCTATACTTTTCTTTAGGGTTTTACATTCTGTAGCCCTGCAATTTAACTCTGTAAAATGCTCTTGCAAATGACAAAAATACCTTTATTTATGTCCAAATTTAAAATGGTAGTAAATTGTGAGAAACAAAATAAGTATCTTCTCTCCAATCTCATAAATATTTAAATAAGTGAGTTATTTATTAATGTGTGGTGAAACATGGCCTAATCATCTTGTGGATTATACTATTTATTATTGTGGTTGCTTGTTCATGTCACATAAAAACCTTGAGGAACCCTTATTGGGGTCGGGAAGGAATTTTCCTCCAGGGCAGATTGGAGAGGCCCTGGAGGTTTTTCGCCTTCCTCTGTAGCATGGGGCATGGTTGACTTGAGGGAGGCTTCTCTGCTCCTTGAAGTCTTTGAACCATGATTTAAGGACTTCAATAGCTCAGACATGGGTGAGGTTTTTCATAGGAGTGGGTGGGTGAGATTCTGTGGCCTGCGCTGTGCAGGAGGTCGGACTAGATGATCAGAATGGTCCCTTCTGACCTTAGTATCTATGAATCTAACTTCCTATTTTCTGAAGCTTTAGGTTAGACTTTGCCTTTATTTTATAAAGAAAGGAATCTGTGTAGTCCTAATGTTGCATGACTGCCTTTGCACTCCATGAAGGCCCTTTTGTAAAAAGGCAATTTGTAAATCCCTTTGGGTTCGTTAGTATACTGTGCTGCCGTCTTCGGTGCCTGAAACTCAGGTATTTGAGGAAGGAGTGGTTGGTATTTTTTTTTTATAAGCTTGATGCCGATCGATAAGATAATGTAGTTAGAAGCTGAAGCTGTGAAACGCAGAGCCATGATGTATAAGGAGAAAATGGTCAAAGATCATTTGCACACAGAAAAGTGTCATCGCTAGGGTTTGTCCAGATCTAATGTAGCATATTAATTACCCTAATGCTATAGACTCAAAAGGGAGTTATTAAAGAATAGTGTTGGTTTTTATCACTACTTGTGATGCAGAGTGTGCTTTATAAAACAGGCTGTGAGGTTCTATGGAGAAAGGTAGATTTAAACTCTAAAGTCTTGATATTCACAACTTTTCCCCTAACTTTAAAATAAAAGGGAAGAGGCTCTGCTCCATCTGCAGTGAGCACAAGTTACTCTGCAGGAATTATTTAGAAAGACAGCTGCTACTACAATGCCCACTGTCTTCTGCTGTTTTCCTTTGTTGATGATGTCATTGTTATATTGACAGTACTGCGCTAAACTGGAGCTCATGCAAGAATCCTAGACGAGAATCCCTGAGACTACAGGGGTTGCTCAAATGTGAGGTGTGAGGAAACTCTGTTCATTCCTTTTTTTAAAAAATCAGTGTTTGCTAAACTGAAAAAACCCAAATTCTCTTTGTTCTCTGAGGAAAAGATTGTACATTGAATAATGAAAAGGGTGATTGGATCAAACTCATGTTTGTAATGTTCTTTTTTTACTTAATGCTTTTACTGTCATTGGCCTCTCAAACAATAAAAATAAAAATACAATCCAGTCTCAATGTAGTATTTGCAAAATTCTGTGCATTTCTCTCTTCACTACACTATTTTCAATACTCCTGATCAGACATGCCAAACCCACGAAAAAATGCATAAATTGGGCTTGTTTTTGGCTTAACTGGCTTGTGAGTTGCTTGTTGGGTAGTTTTTGGCTTGTTTCTTATTTGGCTTGTTGCTTTTTTTTTGGTAGGCTCCTGGCAAGCAGGGGTGAGGGGGTGGGGCAAGGGAGGGGCAAGCATGGGCAAAGGGGGGGAGAAAGTCAGGGGTACACAGTGGGCCTACCACAGTCCCAGACTGCAGACTGGGGGATCTAGTCACATAGTGTTGGGGTTCTTAGGGATTGGCTTGTTTTGGCCTTGTTTTGAAATGGAATTAGCTTGATTTTTGGCTTATTGTGAAAGTCGGGGGGCTTATTTACAATGTGAAAGTTGGTAGCTGTGCTCCTGATGGCAGATAGTAAGTCCCTTAATGCATGGCTAGAGGGTGGAGAGAGGGAGAAAACTCTTGAGTATATGGAGACGTCCAGAAAAAGATGTGCATCGTCAGCTGTGATTCCACTGTGTACTTGCGGACACGATCTGAGTTTTCTCTTCTTGGGAATTTCAATCTTACAGAAGAATTCTTTGACTTTTAGATGTCAAGATAATGAAGTTTAGGATAGCAAATAGCTTGCAGATTTAACAGTGGATAATACAATTATCAGAACACCTGCTAAAAATACTGTTTTAATGCATAGCAAATGTAAATAATATCTTAGCAAAGTGGTAAAATGGAGTACAGTTTGGATAAAAGATAATTCATATTTGTTTCATCAGTAGCTGTATTTTATTAGCTGTCTACTTGTTTCACTACAGTTAATGGCTTGTCAGCACTATTTCCATTACACAAACACCAACCTATATTTAATGATTCAGTAGCTTAGCTGTTTACAATCACATGAGGCAGAAATGAAACATGTAAAATGACATCCTGTATAGTTTGATAAATTTGGGGTGCGGGATTAAAAAAAATTCAGGTTTTTAGCTGTTGTCCATTTTCAGGCAGTCTTGGGCAGTTTTTGCAAGGTCAAAAATAATTAATTGGAGGAACTTAATCCTTTATGGACCAAGGGCTGGATCCCTGGAAATACTTATTATGCAATGTTACCCCCATGAGTATTCTCACTGAAGTCATTTTGTTGGTTGTTATATTATTATTATTTATTATGAGATAGTGGAGAGTTTGAAAAATAGCTTGTATAATTTTTGTTCACAGCTTTGACTTTTTCAGTTTATTTTTTAATATACTATATGCCATTAGAATTAGGATTTACTCTAATAAATAGAGTTTTTTTAAAGTCATTTTGGCACAAATTCCTTTGATAAATACATTATTGCTTTTTTAAAGCTTAAAATAAATAAATTATTAAAAGCCACATAACATACTAACATTACATGAGTATTTTCCTTTAGAAATAAAATGATACAACTGCATGACAGTCTTGAATTTCCTTAAAAAGAAAAGGAGTACTTGTGGCACCTTAGAGACTAACAAATTTCCTTAAATGACTTCTGTAACAATCTTTTATTCGTATAATCACTATCTGATCTTACTTTTGCTTTGTTTTCATTTTGGCAATTATGAGTGACAGAAAATGTTACTATTTTTTAAGTGCACTCAGACCATTTTTATTCTGAAAAGCCTTATGTGTATTTTTAGGTTAAAATATAGCCTCTGCAATGCCTAATTATATTTTTTGTATATTATTAAACTTGTTCTCTGGAATAGATAATTTATACTGTGCTAAAATAATACTCCAAAATATTAAATCTATATTTATATATAAAAGTAAGGGAAAGAGTTTAAAGATCATAAATCAAGGAGAAAAATCAATATTAAAGATGCTGACTTATTCATAAGTCCTACATAGTACAGATGACATGATCCTCTATTAGGGAACTTTAGAACATAGTGTGAATTTACCTATTTTGTGAGCAGCAAATTTATTTATTTAGCATTTGCATATTCATTGAGCCAAGCAATAGCGGTAAGACTTGGAATGCGGGCCTGATGGTATGGAAATCACGGGATTGCACATTCTTAGGGTTACAATATCTAGATGCATGTGGATGGACAAAGAACAGTGTGAACCCTGAAGGAAAAAAAAAATTAATACTGTGCGCCAAACTGAAAATTTAAAGGTGCTAGCACACAGAGCCTTTTCACCTTTAAGTTGCTGGATAGAATACATCCCTATGTGTTGGGGACTGAAATTCGTTATTTTGATTATTCTTTATTGAGTGTAAAACATTGTTGCTCTTGGTGGGATTTCAAGTGGGAATATCACTGTTGGCACTCTTAGTGACTGGTTCAATGTGGAAGTCCAGGATTGAAGAATGTTTATGGAGACTGGAATAATTTCTTGCATGTTAGGAATTAAGGCATATGCTATGGTAGCTTGCACATCTGAACATGAATATGGGACTTAGTATTTTAGTGCGGTCAATATGGCATCTCTAGTGTGCACTCTATATTAATTTTAAACACTTCCACAAAAAGCAGTTTAGTGTGTCAGTTATCTATAGCCTACTAATGATATTGGAGGTGCTTGCTTTTAAATCAAATGTTCTCAGAGAGAATCTTGATCTGCAGATAAGTTTAGTAACCTATTTTTCCACTAACTTTTTGTCATGGATGTTCTCACCAGCTAACTGATTCATCATTATGACAACAGCATGATGAGGTAAAATTGGGCCTGTGAAGAGAACTTTTTTTAAAAAATGTTTCAAGAGGATGTGTTCTTAGTTCTCATAGAAGTGAGAGACTGACAGTACTGCCTAGTTTATGGGGAGACACTTCCAAGCTTGTTTACACAACTCTCCCAATATACTTCATTTTTGCTCTGTAGCACCTCTATTATTCCTGTCTTTGGGCCTCTCAACAGAAATTTCAAGACATGCTGACTGAGTGCTTATGTTATACAGACATGTCCACAAATATATGCATGTAGACCATCAAAATCATTTTACTTGTTACACTTGATGCACAAAATGGAACTTGCGTCTTTAGCGATGAAAGGCTAGCTCACCTATTGTTTTCATATCAGAGTCTCCAGCACAAATTCTCTGACAAGGAAAAGGTTATGAGAATGCTATAGGTCAATAGACTTTATTTATTTCAAGACTTTATGAACGTGTTTTCCAGTATGAAAGTTAATTCAAATCTTTTTTTCTTGTAACTATAAAAGTCAGGACTATAATATTTAAATTTTTTACTGCCAAAAAGTTAGGATTTTTTTTTTTGAGGGCTGACCTATTGATCTTTAATTACTGTAAAGATACTGTAGCTCTAATTACCTAGTTTTGTTTTAATTTTTTTGTTTTACATGTACATGTTTTACATGTACTGGCATTTGCAATGCAAACATGGTTCACATAAGTTTTGCTGGTTTTTTTTTAATCTACATAATTGAGGATTGTTTTGATGTAAAGAGGTAGAGAATTTGTAATCGAGGCTGAATATATTCATTTACCTTGTTACAGTTCTGCTGTTTGGTATTCCTTTGATTGCTCATCTTTGCATATACCTGGAAGGCACAATCAGAATGTGTTGCTGTTAGTGCTCATGTTGCAAGAGTCTGAAGACTAAATGTATATGACCAAAGATAGAAATATTTAATTCACTTTGCTTGCCCACTCAAGATGGGGATCTCTTCTGGGTGCATCTCTGAGAGGGATAGTCATTCACTGTCTTGTTCTCAGTTAAGCAGTAGTACATTGATGTTAATTGCTTAACTGGTGGGCCACCTACTACAGACGTAGGAAAATGCGCCTTCAGTACTGCCATATGTACTTTGTGTGTGATTATGTTCCATTGCGATTGCATTGTGCATGGAAGGGATATTGCCACTTGAGTGAAAGTTGTTCAAAATAATAAAAATGTGTAATATTGGCTACACCTGGGATATATCAGCTATATTTTGTTGTCCTGTTTAGCTTTAAAAAGGTTTCCCTGGGATAACTAGATGACTGGGCAGAGGGACTCAGTAGGACATGGTATCTTTCACCTCTAGTTCAAATATAGCCCCGGCTAGTGACTGAAAGTTTACCACTATTCTTGGACTGTGAGGTCTTCAAGGCAGATGCTGTCTGTTCATGTGTTTTGTACAGTACCTAGCCTGTCTTCTTGTTCTTTGTCTGTACAGTCTCTAGCACTGTCAGAGCCTGGTCCATGACAAGGGCTCTATGTTCCTACAATATACATGTAATAATAGCACAAAGGGGCCCTGATCCTGATTGTTGCCTTTGAGAACTACTGTAATACAAATATTGAATTCAAATTTGAGAGCTGATGAGTCACCTGTTTGATATGAATTAGGTGGTTTCTATCTGGTTTTCTCGAGACAAGTTTCTGCATCCCAAGAACCATACCACAATTGACATTGGCATCTTTGTTTGCAATTCAGTATCTAAGTCAAGAAATGGATGTGCAGAGATGCTAAACTTCTCTCTCCCTCTGAGCAATTGTTTCTCCCCTACAGCCCATTTCACAGTTGAGACACATTTGGAGGGCGAGTTGGTTCGAATACGTTCATACAGTACCTATTATCTGGCCAACAAGAGAATTTCAGTCTCTGTGCCTCTCTGACACTTTTCATTAAAATTAACTAATTCCATATTTTTTCAGTTATTTTGGATGCAACAATTACATTTCTATTCTGGAGCACAAGCTAAATGACCAATTTTTGCAGAATTTAGGTTGTGACAATAACTTTCCCATTGTGAGGCTTCCCATCGAGTGCTGTCGTAGTCTTCAGACAGATAGCTCCTGTGCCTCTGTTATTTCTCATAGCTTTGCGAAGTGGGACAGATTGAATTTAATAAATACTTGTCAGTTCCATAGTTGCTATTCGGAACCCCCCATGTGGGCTGCAGTGATGTCAAGAATCAGGTTAATTTCACTTTGCTGTGAACAGCAGAAGAAGATAGCTATGGATCTATTCAAAAAAGCGAAGAAGACCCAAAAATGACTTTGGAGGAGGAGAATAGTGGAGAATATTTCCTTATTCCCCCACCCCACACCTTATAGCAGCTAGGATGCTGGGAAAAGAGTTAAGAGTAGCAGACCTCATCCCCTCAAAAGTCAGGAGACTGATTGGTGGTAGTGTTCAGGAGAAGGTGGAGAAGACAGCCTCTTCTACCTATACCATCCTTCTGGCTACAGAGAGAACCTTCAGATGAAACACTTCTATGAAAAATGGAGTTACTTAACTAGGTTCTAAGGACAGCATCCAGCACTCTCTTCTACTTTCTCAGTGGTTGAGGACTGGAGCTTTAGAAGTGTCCAGGGGGACTAGATGTCCCAATTTTGTAGAGACAGTCCCTATTTTTGGGTCTTTTACTTATATAGGCTCCTATTACCCCCACCGCCTGTCCTGATTTTTCACACTTGCTGTCTGGTCACCCTAGTAGTGTCCCTGGACCTGCCTCATTAGGGACTGACTAAACTTTGCTATCTGCCTCTGGATTTTAGGTGTCTGATAATATTTTTCAAATGTCTAAAGATTAGTCATTTTATCTTTGCACCAATCTTCTGAACCATCTCTTCCCCTAGTTGTATTAGTTGTCACTATAAAACAGGATTACAGACAATTAAATTAAATCAAGCAGAAATGAAGACAAACTTAAAGTATCACATATTTGTGTTCTCTAGTACCAACATGCTTTTTAAATGCTGTAGTGGAAATGTATGTATCCAAAACACCTACCAAATTAATTGCAGTGCATGTAAACATATTGTCCAGATTGACATCTATTCCTTGGTGATAGCGTCTAAGAATGGCCAATTACTGAGTGATGTGCCACTTGTGAGTGTAAGAAGTTAACAGAATTTATTTTTAAAAGGTATCTAAGTGAATAGGGCCATGATCAAGAATGTAATTCTTCCTACGCTCTAAATACCATTTTCCTCAAAGCACTTTTTTTTTTATGGTTGGTTGCTTTGGGGTGGGGGGGAAGGGTCTTACATAAGTCTTAGCGTATAGGTGAGCAGCTTTAATTCATACCTCCGTTTTTCTTGTCAGTCAGAATGAGAAGTAAGGATAGTCTGAAACCAGAATTATACGGTGATCTCTGAACCAGATATCACACTGCAAAGTTTATAGTGCTCACTTTCTCAGCTAATGATCAGTACATTATGTTAAACATACTGCAATATTAATGTAATTTCAGTTTCTCTATTCAAAAAGGCTAACATTTCTCTTTTACTTCTGTTTATAGCACACTTGAGATGTATCTGAGTACTGAAGCTCACACACACACATGACCTACAGAACTGATTTGACTGCCTCACTGAGTCTTGGTGAGTTATCTATAAACTAAATACATTTAAACACTGTTGCTACAGTTATAGCTCTTTCAGTAGAGAATTGATGATCAAGTAAGGAGTTTTGATCTGAATATTTAGAGCACAGACATAAAAAACCTGTCTTTAGATAACATACAAACTAATTAATACAATACGAGTAAGAAAAGAAATTTTCAAAGTCTCATTGTGAAAATATTTTTGGCTGGACTACTCATGTAAGGACTACTCACAAGAGCGTAGGATCCAGGGTGCCGTCCTGTGTTGGGAAAGAAAGTAAACAAATATATGCTGAAGCTACTCAAGGAGTAGTATATTTTAAGATTAAACCAAATAAATACTTTTATCATCTAGGTAATGGACTTTTTACTTTCCAGATGTATGGCCTTTCTTATAGTAAAGGTTGTGTTGTAATAATAGAACTCTTTCCTTCTACCATCACTAATAAACTACGTACATTGTGGCTGAAACAAATATAATGATAACCAAATAACTAATTGCTCATGAATAATATACCTGTCTGAATCCATTCACGAGAAGGGATAATACCTCTGAGAGTGAGTAAAAAGAGACCTCCTGTAGCTTGTTTTAAACTGATGGTAATTTTGTAGTTTAACAAAACTTAGCAGCAGAAGATAAATAAATAGGCTTGTTTAACGTAATAGTGATACTCCATAATAATTTAGAAGGTTCTGTATAAAATCTAGAGATATTATTTTCTTTTTGTGTGAGACTCCTTTCAGGATTCTCAAGAAAATATGTTCCCTTTAATGTGTTGTAGAATGACTTACTGAAGACAAATTATAAATGTGCATTTTTGAGACTTGAACATATTAAGTATGCAGGTAGGTAGTTATGCTAAGTAACAAGGTTCTTAATGTGTTTAGCAGTTTGCAAAACATTGAAAAATTATGGGCTAAAATATGTATATCTGTGTCGGGTATCTTTTCATCTTTTACAGTTATATTAAGCAAATTTTAGAGAGCAAAAAGAATTTTCCTTAAAAAAATAAAAACAAAAACCCACTTTTCTTTATTGTCAATAAATGAAAATAACAGACTAAAATATACAAAGACTAAATGGCATTGTCTGCTACCTCTTTTTTGCTTTTTTTAACTATTTATTTTGTCTTATCAAAATCATTCTTAATTCAGACTCATTCAATGAAAGTTTATAATCTGATATTCAATTTAATTGTATAAACATATATTAACCTGTCTTTCTTAATTTAAACTATTGTACCACAAATTGCACACAAGATGCAGAACTTAAACTCTGATATCTAGGAAGCTCTTTATTAATTTGATGTGCATAATTATAATATGCAGATCACAGTCTCGCTATAGACAGGAAAGAGAAGATTCTGTAATCTATCTATTTTCCTAAACATTTTGAGTAGTGCTTTCCCGCATTTCAAAAAATCAAAACAATTAGTAAAAGTGAAAACCTTAAAGTATGTGTGCAGTTAAATATTTTGCAGTTAATAAAAAGCTTTATGGTAGCATAATTTTATATACTTGGTATTGTAACCATTTATGAACACCTTACTTCCAGATGGATATACAAATTCTGGAGAAGATGTATAATAAATTGGAATAAAATAAAGTCTACTAATTGATCAAAGAAGTTTGATGTGCTTTAATTAAAGTTTGAAGAGGTGTATATGAGGATTGCACATATGTACAGAGATTTGGGTTAAAAAAATGTTTCAAACTAGGCAGTAGAAGAACACATGACCATTCTTTGAGATTAAAAATAAGTGAGAAGTGTGTTTTTCTCCAAATATGATCAGAATTCTCTG
The DNA here is from genome assembly GCF_009764565.3 of Dermochelys coriacea. Classification (NCBI taxonomy): domain Eukaryota; kingdom Metazoa; phylum Chordata; order Testudines; family Dermochelyidae; genus Dermochelys; species Dermochelys coriacea. The sequence goes on from NC_050069.1 coordinate 60,085,524, forward strand.
TTTTTGGTAGTGGAAAAATCTGGTTTACTAGCAATTTTTTATTTTTCCTTGAATACTTGTACACCAGTGGTATATCAAGGTTGAATTAGACGTTTAGCTATAGTGATTTTCCCTCAAACAGGATTAATATGGTCGCCTAATCTGGGTTCAGGAGAGAAATTTTCTGCACGGCATATTGTCAGTGACCACTGGGTCTTTCACCTTTATTTGAAACTCTGAGCAGTGATCTTCTGTTAAGATTAGACAGGTACAGCCCATAGATCAATTTCCAGCCATTGGGAGTGGGCATTGACCTTTCTGGTTTTTTGTGATGTGAAAATGATTGTGATACCATAAGTTTAACACTTTTTGACATCCTTGTAAAATCAAAGAAGATTGATTATTGAAGCATTAAAGTTATTTTTTAAAAAACCCCCATGAATAGCAAAAATATAAATTAAGTTAATGGGTAAGGTTGTTTAAAAATAAATGATAGTTTTAAATAATATACAGGTCTGTCTCTGAGTATACAGTCTTCACACATGTAAAATTCACTTTAAATTCAATGGATGTGTTGCATGAGAGCAGGTGCTGTGCTACTGAGCTGCTTATTATGTTGGAGAAATATGAATATGAAATATTATATGTGATAGGACTGTTTAAAAGATAAACACTGTGTTTGAGATCCTCTTTTCTTAAGTGACTACATTAAAATAGTTACTTTTAACTTTTTAATTTAAAATGAATTAAATGAAAAATATTTTGGAAATAAGGGGATAACTGGAAACTAACTTAACCAATATTTAATAAATGAACAAAATTATGGCTGAATAATGGACCTTGAATGAGGTTTTTCATTATATTGCTTATTTTGCTCACAACCTTTTTATATTGACTAAAGCACAGTATATACACATTTGCAGAAGAAAGTCGTCATCAGAGGAAAGTGTGTGTGCGTGTGCGCGTGCGCGCGCGCGCGCACACACACACACACACACACACACACACAGTTCCTGCTCTACCTTGGTGGGTCTTGCGCTTATTGGCGGATTTGCTCGCCTTGGAGCTTCACAGCAGCCTCAGCTTGGCCGTTTTTCTGAACCCACGGTCCAGGTCGACGACTCCTGTGTCTGACCAGGAGTTGGGAAGATCTGGGGGGAACCCGGGCCCTCCTCTACTCTGGGTTCCAGCCCAGGGCCCTGTGGAATGCAGCTGTCTAGAGTGCCTCCTGGAACAGCTGTGCGACAGCTACAACTCCCTGGGCTACTTCCCCATGGCCTGCTCACCTTCCTCCTGGTGTCTGATAATGCTGGTACACCTCAGTCATCCAACAGTCTGCATTCTCACTCTCAGCGCCTAGTGCCTCTTGCTCCCAGCTCCTCACATGCACACCACAAACTGAAGTGAGGTCCTTTTTAAAACCCAGGTGCCCTGATTAGTCTGCCTTAATTGATTCTAGCAGCTTCTTGATTGGCTGCAGGTGTTCTAATCAGCCTGTCTTAATTGTCTCCAGAAGGTTCCTGATTGTTCTGGAACCTTCCCTGTTACCTTACTCAGGGAAAAGGGACCTACTTAGCCTGGGGCTAATATATCTGCCTTCTATTACTCTCCTACAGCCATCTGGCCCGACCCTGTCACAATATATATAATAAATGTAGATTGATTGCACTGTGTCATCAGTGTTAGAGCCTGGGAATGCTACAGGGGTCAAGAACAGGACAACTGAGCACTTGTATCATCAAGGAAGATGACATGCATTTACTCAGGCAAATATTCCTCGCTGCCTGCCCTTAGCCTCCAAATTGAGGCTGGTGAAAGATCTACCCAACTCAGATCTTGACAGTAAATAGTATTAATTAAATATAGGGCTTGACAATGACACTGAAAACTTGGATCAAGGCCAGTAGATTTTGCCTTGGTTTTCTGAAAATTGAATTCCACTGATCTGTTTATCTGGCAGCTTTACAGTACAGTAAATTAAAGATCCACAGACACATGTCTGTATGTTAATGTGGTTGAATTTCTATTTTTGTAATGATGCCACAATGCCAGAGCATTAAAGTAGCAGATACTCAAACAGAAAACTAACTTTACTGGCTAAAGTACCAAGCGAATGTCAAGTTTATTAAGCTAATGTCTGACAAAGTGCCATTGCAACCTCATTATTTTTTATATGAAAAGATTTATTGTGAAAAGTTATACAACTTCTTTTTAATAAAGCCAACGTTTATTTCTGAATCCAGTTTCAAAATGAACTATCATCACTAAAGTCTTATCAGCTTTGGGCTTGTCCACACTTGCAGAGCTGCAGTGGTTAGTGAAGCTGCTACGTATGCCAATGGTAGAGCTTCTCCCATAATTGTAGGAACTGTACCTCCCTGAGAGGCAGTAGCTACATCGACAGCAGAAGCTCCTTGTATCAACATAGCGCTGTCTACACCAGGAGTTCAGTTGGTATAACTGCATCACTCAAGGGTGTAGATTTTCCATATCTCTGAGTGATGTAGTTAGACTAATATAAATTCGTAGAGTAGACCAGGCCTTTAAAAAGAAGTTGTTTATACCTTAATCATTTAAACATTTTTCTAGGATCCCATGTACTTGACCAAAATAATTCCTCTGGGATTTTAAGGAAGCTGATCATACGAATGTATTTTCTAAAGTTTGAGTAGTGTGTCTATAGCCTTATGACTGGCATGTTGCTCAAATACCAGATTTTAGTTTATACATTTAGAAGTTCTTTTCAGATTTTTACCTCATCTTCTTCCCATCCTTCCTCTCCCCTGAAACTCTTTATCAAAATAGCATGGAGTTCCACGAATCATACCTGCAGGAAGGGAGGGAAATACTTCTACTATGTAAATTTAAATCCCTTTTTAATCTTTCATTTATAAAAAATAAAGATACTTGGCTCTAAAAGGACTTTAAAAATATAATGGTTCCATTGAATACCTGCAAACTGACTCTGAATTTTTTGTAAAATTACTGAGTTATTTCTCTCCTTTCAGATAATTTAAATGATTGGCTAAAGCAGTGTTACACAATTGTACAAGAGGTGATTGAGTGGTAGCTTCCCTTTCTGTCTACAGCTGTGTTGAAATTTGTTTTAAATATGGTTCTGGCTAGCAGATAATGTGAAGTAACTTTCTCTGCTGTTGTGGACTGGACAAATTGTGTTAAAACTGTTTTACAAAATCATGCTGTTGCCTTCCCACCATAAACAAAGGTGAGAAATACTGATATTCATACATACAAAGTATAGATAGTACATGTATATTATAAATCTGCATTAAAAAGCCTGCAGTATCCTGGGTGGGAGGAGAAGCATTCATTCTGAAGTTACTTTCTGGACAGCACTATACTAGTTTTATTACTATGGGCCGTATTCTGCCCCCTCTGCCATTGTTTGGTACTTTTATTGCAGTAAGGTACTACATCTGGCTTTTAATTTTGTGCTTAGAATCTACAGTGAAACAGTCTAGAAGTATGTAAAATAGTTTTGGAGGGTCATTAGCCAGCAAATCAGTTCATCCTTGACCACCAGTGGTGAGGATAACCATACGAGCACTTTGCCAACAAGAACAGGCTAAAATGTGGTTCTCTTCCTAATGGTATTTTAGTGCTCCAGTAGACACACTTTAATTTTGAACCAGGAGAGGAGTGATGATCCAATTGCTAAAGCATTGGGCTTGGATTTATGAGGTCTGAGTTCAGTTCCTTGATCTGCCACAGGTTTTCTGTGTGACCTGGGCAAAGCATTAATCTCTCACCTGTAAAAGGGGGATGACTCCCTTTCTCCCATCTTTCTTTGTCTATTGAAATGGTAAGTGCTGTGGGGCAGGGACCGTATTAGGGAAGTGCCTGGTAACAACTCTGTAGTTAGGGTTGCATTCTGAGTGGGCTTGAAAGGCATAAATACTGTTTTGTTTTTTTTTTTCTCTAGAAGAAAGTGACCAATGGGTGTGAATTTCACACAGGGTTAATAAATTTTCTGTTTATCTTTGTTTGGTTCCTCTTCGTAAATATTTTTAATGGGAAGTCTTTGAATTTAGGCTCTAGCTGAATGTTTTCAGTTTTATTTTTCATTGTTGATTAGTTTCACTTAAAACATAAGACTAGCCAATAGTCCATCAGACCAATGGTCCATCTAGCCCAGTATCCTGTGTCTGACAGTGGTTGGTAACATGTTTCAAATGGAATGAACAGAATAGGGCAATTATTGATTGATCCATCCCTTGTTGTTCAATCCCAGCATATGGCAGTCAGAGATTTAGGGACACCCAGAGCATGGGGTTGTGCCCTTGACTATTTTGATTAATGGCCATTGATGGACCTATTCTCCATGAACTTATCTAATTCTTTTTTGAACCCAGTTACGCTTTTGGCCTTCACAACAACCCCTGAAAACAAGTTCCACAAGTTGACTGTGCGTTATGTGAAAAAGTACTTCCTTATGTTTTGTTTTAAACCTTCTGTGTGTTAATTTCATTGGAGGACCCCTGGTTCTTCTGTTATGTGAAGGAGTAACAATTCCCAATTCACTTTCTTCACACCATTCATGATTTTATTGACTTCCATCATATTCTCTCCTGTCCCACCTCCCGGTTGTCTATTTTCTAAGATAAACAGTCTCAGTCTTTTTAATTTCTTCTCGTATGGAGGCTGTTCCATACCCCCAATCATATTTGTTGCCCTTCTCTGAACTTTTCCCAATTCTAATGTATCTTTTTTGAGATGGGGCAACCAGAACTACGTTCGGTATTCAAGATGTGGGGGTACCATGGATTTATAGTGGCATTATATTTACTGTCTCCTCTATCTTCTTCCTAATGGTTCTAACATTCTGTCGTTCTGTTAGCTTTTCTGACTGCTGCTGCACATTGAGCAGATGTTTTCAGAGAACTAGCCACAATGACTCCAAGATCTTTTTTGAGTGGTAACAGCTAATTTAGATCCCATCATTTTGTACGTATAGTTTAAACTGTGTTTTCCAATGTGCATTATTTTGCATTTATCAACAGCAGTTTTCCTCTGTCATTTTGTTGCTCCATCACCTAGTTTTGTGAGATCCCTGTGCAACTCTTCGCAGTCAGCTTTGGACTCAATGATCTGGAGTAATTTAGTATCATCTGCAAACTTTGCTACCTAGTTGTTTGTTTACATCTCTACCCAGAACATTTATGAATATGTTGAATAGTCCCAGTACAGATCCTAGAGGGATCATTCTATTTACCTCTCTCCACTGTGAAAATTGACCATTTATTCCCACCTTTTGTTTCCTGTCTTTTTAACCAGTTACTGATCTATGAGAGGACCTTGCCACTGGATAACCCTTGTCCACATGTTTATTGACCCCTTCAAAGAATTCTAATAGATTGGTCAGACATGATTTCCCTTTGCAAAAGCAGTGTTGCTACTTCCCAGAAAATTGAGTTCATCTACATGTCTGATAATTTTGTTCTTTACTATTGTTTCAGCCAATTTGCCTGATACTGAAAATAGGTTTACTGGTCTGTAATCCCCAGGATTGCCTCTGGAGCCCTTTTAAAAAAAAAATTGGTGTTACATTACCTATTCTCCAGTCATCTGGTACAGAGGCTGATTTAAGCGATAGATCACGTACCACAATTAGTAGCTCTGCAATTTCATATTTGAGTTCTTTCAGAATTCTTGGGTGAATACCATCTGGTCCTGGTGATTTTATTACTCTTATTCATCAGTATGTTCCAAAACCTCCTCTGACATTTCCATCAGCAACAGTTCATCAGATTTGTCACCTTAAAAGAATGCTTTAGGTTTGGGAATCTCCCTCTGCAGTGAAGATTGATGCAGAGAATTCATTTAGCTTCTCCACAGCAACGTTGTTTTCCTTAGGTGCTCCTTTAGCATCTTGACCATCCAATAGCCACATTGATTGTTTGGCAGGTTTCCTGCTTTTGAGATACTAAAAACAAATTTTGTTGTTTTGGTTTTTGTGTCTTTTGCTAGTTGCTCTTCAAATTCTCTTTTGGCCTGCCTAATTACACTTTTACATTCCACTTGCCAGAATTTATGCTTTCTATTTTCCTCAGTAGGATCTGATTTCTGGTTTTTAAACTATGCCTTTTTTCCTCTAACAGCCTCTTTTACTCTTGGTGTTTAGCTATGGTGGCATTTTTTGGTCCTCTTACTGTTTGTTTTTGTTTTTGTTTTTTACTTGGGGTATACATTTAGTTTGCACATATATTATGGTGTTTTAAAATAGTTTCCATGCAGCTTGCAGGCATTTCACTCTCATTCCTATTCCTTTTAGTTTCTATTTAACTAGCTTCCTCATTTTTGTGTAGTTCCCTTTTTTTAAGTTAAATATTACTGTAGTGGGTTTCTTTGGTATTTCCCCTCCTACAATGATGTTACATTTAATTACATTATGATTGGTATTACTGAGCGGTTCGGCTACATTCACCTCTTGGACCAGATCCTGTGCAGTACTTAGGACTAAAGCAAGAATTTCCTCTCCCCTTATAGGTTCCAGGAGCTGCTCCAAGAAGCAGTCATTAATGGTTACCTAGAAATTTTATCTCTACATCCCATCCTGAGGTGACATGTTCTCAGTCAATCTGGAGATAGTTAAAATCCTCCATCATTATTATTGGGTTTTCTATTTTTGTAGCCTTTCTAATCTACCTGAGCATTTTGCAGTCTCTGTCACCATCCTGGTCAGGTGGTCAGTAGTATATTATTGCAGCTATACTCTTAACTATTCAAGTATGGAATTCGTATCCATATCAGTGGCAGTTGGATTAATCAAAGATTTTTACTATATTTTACTCTGTGCTTTCTTTCACATATAATGCCACTCCCCCACAGCATGAACTACTCTTTCAGTCTTGTATATTGTGTACTCTGGTATTACCATATCCCATTGATTATCATCGTTCCACCAAGTTTCTGTGACAAAATATGTATCTACACAAAAATTAGTAGAGAGGTGGTGGGTGGGTCTGAGCAGATTGCACCATGGCTGTGAACTCTTCATATCAGCCACTTAAATTGTCCATTAGTGGTAACAGAAATTGAATACATTTGACTACAAGTGTTTTAATATAAAAGAGTTTCCCATTGTTGTTAATGCATTGTGGATGTTTTTACCTAGTGGCTTCTCCATTTGACACTCTTCGATCAAGTCAGTGTAAACAGTGATTGATTCAAACATCTCGAAGACCTAAAAGAACTGTGTAAGTAAGATCAGAGTAACATGTAGTTAGATGTGTCACTAGCACAGAAAACCTGGGGAAAAGCAAAAATGTGAGCTTTCGACTATGTGCTTAGCAAAGTGAGGAATACACAGTTATGCTTTTTTTTTAAAAAAAGCTGAAAAGTTCTTTTAAAATATAATGAAAAATTAATATACTTCCACTGATGTTGACATGATTTTTATACTACTTTTACTATTTTAATTTTGTGAAAAATAGGTTTATAAATTGAGTGATAATTTGGACATATGAACCATATTATGTTCTGTTATGCTTGTGTAAACACAGAATAATTCCACTGAAGTTATGCTGCTGTAATTGAAAGAGGAACATCACCTACTCTTCTAGAGTTTGCTTAGGAAAAGGGAAAAAAAGCCCACCTTTTTACCAGGATTGGATTTCAAAAGGGGAATAAAGGAACTTCCTCCTCCCACCACAAAAAAGTGTAAACTTGCTATCAGCAATGTAGAAGAAATGTTCTGTAGCACTCCTAATTGAAAATACTCTCTGATTTGCATTAGTTGAATTTACAGAAGAGATTTCTGCTGTATTTTTATTGATTTTGCTTGTTGCTGACAAGGAAGCAGTTAATAAGGAAAATTGTTGTTTTTAACTCTGTCAAGCAATTAAAAAAATTAATTGTGATTAATCACGTTGCTAAACAATAATAGAATACTATTTATTTCCATATTTTTGGATGTTTTCTACATTTTCAAATATATTGATTTCAATTGCAACACAGAATACAAAGTGTACAGTGCTCAGTTTATATTCATTTTTATTACAAATATTTGCACTGTAAAAAAACAAAAAAAATAGTATTTTTCAGTTCCCCATTGCAAGTACTGTCATACAATCTCTTTATCATGAAAGTTGAATTTATAAGTGCAGAATTATGTAAAAAAAAAAAAAACAAAACCCCTGCGCTCAAAAGCAAAACAATGTAAAACTTTAGAGCCTACAAGTCCACTCAGTCCTACTTCTTGTTCAGCCAATCAAGTTTGTTTACATATGCATGAGATAATGTTGCTTGCTTCTTGTTTATAATCTCACCTGAAAGTGAGAACAGGTGTTCGCTTGCACTGTTGTAGCCAGCCTTGCAAGATATTTACATGCCAGATGCACTAAAGATTCATATGTCCCTTCACGCTTCAACCATCATTCCAGAGGACAGGTGTCAATGCTGACGACGGGTTCTGCTTGATAACAATCCAATCATGTCAACAATGTGCGGACTGCCACATGTTCATTTTCATCATCTGAGTCAGATGACACCAGCTGAAGATTGATTTTTTTTTTTTTTTTCTTCTTTGGTAGTTCGGGTTCTGTAGTTTCCACATCAGAATGTTTCTCTTTTAAGGCTTCTGTGGACACCTTGTCTCTCTCAGATTTTGGAAGGCACTTCAGATTCTTAAATCTTGGGTCAAGTGCTGTAGCTATCTTTAGAGATCTCACATTGGTACCTTCTTTGTGTTTTGTCAAATCTGAAGTGAAAGTGTTCTTAAACAACACATGCTGGGTCATCATCCGCCGCTGCTTGCATGGAAGCATGTCCCCTGGAATGGTGGTGGAAGCATGAGGGAGGCATACAAAAGTTTAGCATATCTGGCACCTAAATATCTTGCAGTGCTGGCTACAAAAGTGTGAACGTCTGTTCTCGCTTTCAGGTGATATTGTAAATAATAAGCAGGCAGCATTGTATCCCATAAATGTTAACAAACTTGTTTCTCTTAGCGATTGGCTGAATAAAAAGTGGGACTGAATGGACTTGTAAGCTCTAAAGTTTTACATTTTTTGTTGTTGTTACATAAATGCACTCAAAAACAAAACAATCTACATTCGTAAGTTGCACTTTCATGACAGAGATTGCACTACAGTATTTGTATGAGGTGAATTGAAAAATACTATTTCTTTTGTTTATCCTTTTTAGAGGTCAAATATTAGTAACCAAAAATAATAATATAAAGTGAGCACTATATACTTTGTATTCTATGTTGTAATGGAAATCAATATATTTGAAAATGTAGAAGAAAATCCAAAAACATTTTATAAATTTCACTTGGTATTCTATTCCTTAACAGTGCGATTAAAACTGCGATGAATCGTGATAATTTTTTTGAGTTAATTGTGTGAGTTAACTGATTTAATCGATAGCTCTAGTTGTTTTGTAATAGTGACAATATCTTGGGGAGAGGGAGAAGAGTAAATTAGCGCAGCATAAGGTTTTGTGTGAGCATATAATATACATAGGGTCAGTTAAGAAACTTTTCTGAATTTTTATAATTGAAAATTAGTTTTTTTTCTTCAAACAAACAAACCCCAAACAAACAAAATAAAACAATGTATAATTTTTCCACAAAACTAAGTTTTGTTTATCTGAGATGAGCTGATATACATATGCAGCTATTTTTTTCATGTTGCTTCATTCATAGTATCTGCTAATTTTGTATCTTATATATAACACCTAGTGGTGGGCTCCAGTAGTTCTTTACTGATGCCACAAGCTCAAGCTACTCCTGTGCTGAATACTCAACAAGCAGTTGAGTACCTTTTTGCAGGCTTGTTGGTAGCCAACTATGAAAATTTGTTCTGTTGGCCTTTTTAGTGTCTAGGAGTGCACCATCATCAACAAACAACTCCAGTAAGGTGGCAGCCAACCTTATAGAGAAATAGTTAAGAATTTGAGAGTTTAACTCTAAAATGACATTTGAATTTGTGGTAGAAATCACATTTAATCCCATAAAATTGTCCTATATGTATAATTACATCCAAAGGAGTTAGGGAGAAAGGATGGCCTTGTGCTTTAGGCACTGGCTAGGAAGTCAAGAGATCAGTTATCAGCTCCCAGTTTTGCCATAGACTCCCTGTGTGATCTTGGGCAAGTCATTTCAACCATCTATGCCTCAGTTGTCCATCTGTAAAATGAGGCTTATATTTTTCACATGGCTGGGTGTAAGGATACATTCATTACTGTTCGTGGACTGCTCAGATTTTATGGTGGTTGGGTTTATATAGGTGCACAGAACAATTACTCATTTTTGCTTTCCATTTCAGAAAACACTAGTCAAATAAGAGGCCATATTTTCAATTAGGTGTGCAGGACATGAAGTAGTGGAATTTTCAAAAGTCTTGGAGGGAGTTTACCAGCTAAGCCTGTGATCAATGGGCTCCTGCCATATTATTAAATGAGAATCAGTCTAAATTGTTTTGAGTCAACTGTAATTTTGCTTGCTTACACTGTTGGATAAAATATCAAGTAAGTAGAGTTAGACTTTTAATTTGCTCTTCTGTTAAATGTGAAATTATCTTTGTGGAAGTACTCTCTGAAATTCTACTTTAGCACTTCAGTATTGGGTTAAACTCTCTGAATCCTCTGTAGAATTATTTTATTTGTTTTAGGGCCCTGTAGGTCAGGAAACAAAATGCACTTGGAAGTTCTGGAGTGGGGGGGAAAATACAGTGCAGTCTTGGTCAGCTCAAGAAAAATGGGATATCTGTAAGTTACTATAGGTACTGTATATGCACGGGCTTGGCAGAATTGGATTTTTTTTTTTTAAAGTAAAGGATGGATAACGATGTTTTAAGCTTTTTCAATATTTATCAATTTAAATTTTCAGTTGTGCAAAATTATGGGTGAATTGTTTTTCAGTTTTTGTTGACTTAAATACCCATAGTTATGGGAACTTATGCGGGAGGGGAAGAGGTCAGACAATTATTTAATGACAGTAGATGTTGAGATTCAAAAAGTTAACCCTTTATAGCTGTTAACACAAATGGTCAATGTCACATGTTACAATATACCAAGTAAATATCTTTAAATCAAACTCTAAAAATTTCTCAAGTCATTTTTCTCAAGTAGCATTTGCCTATATGTAAATATCAGTTATCATCAATGGAAATATTTTTTCATTGGTTGCTGTGTGTATGCTGAAATTGATGTTTATTGATATTTACCAATAAAAATCTAATCCTTCCCAGCCTGCATATATAGTCTCTTAGTAAAGTCCAATGTAGGAAATGTTATTTTAAAATGAGACTGTATTTGATTAGTGAGTAAGGATTTTCATAAACGGGGCTTGTTTTTGAAGAGATACTTTCAGCTTAAAAAAAAACACACCAAGGGTTTTTATTTTTAATTTTACTATTGTTACAAATAACACCTTAATTTCTAAATTCTACTAATTTTGTTGTTTTTGTTTACTTTGTGTATTAGCTTTCACTTTGTGTATGGTCAATTTCACTACTTCTTTTGTACATGTATAGTAAGCCAAACATGTATGGTCTACACTGGGGGGGGGGAGAATTGATCTAAGTTACGCAATACGTGAATAACGTAGCTGAAGTCGACATACTTAGATCTATCTACTGCGGTGTCTTCACTGCAATGTCTTCACTGTGGTAGCTCGACTGCTGATGCTCCCCTGTTGACTCTGCCTATGCTTCTCGCTCCGGTGGAGTACCGGAGTCGACAGGAGAGCGCTCGGCAGTCAATTTATCGCGTCTTCACTAGATGCGATAAATCGACCACCGCCACCCCGATCCCCCGGAATCGATTTCTGCGGATATAAGTGTAGACATGCCCTTAGTTTACTCTTGTTTTGTGTGTATCCTTCAAGCTTCAACAAAGGAAACTTTTTTTTGTTTAAAAGAAAATGATTGTTAAACCACATAAATTGACTGGAGGATCAGACAGGTGGTGTTGTATTGGCAATTAATTTTAACTCATTTTTTAGAAAAATAGATTTTATGTTAATGGTATACCTTAAACTCATAAATTATTGTATGATATTAAGATTATGGAACACACATAAGTTCTGCATTTTGACAATGTAAAGAAGGAAACCCCAAACATTCTGCATATTAATATACGTAGTGTTTAACCTGTATAAATATTTAAAGTTCATCTGAAAATGTAAAATGCTGAAAATGCTCAGTATCCCGCATGAACAAAGTAAGAGGAGCATTCAGCCATTATTATCTTGAGCTTGCAACTTTAAATCTAACTTTTCCCCCCAACGAACTCGCTCTACCTTTTACTCTGTTTATGTTGGACATTCAGTGCATAATACTCAGTGGGGAGTTTTTTTGGTGGGAGGGGAGAGACGATTCCATTGCAGATCACCTTTAAAAGATACGTAACATACTTAGTCCATCTTTTAGCAGGCTACGTGTATCTTTGTTACAAATTAAATTGCATTTTTGAACATCTATGATTTCTAATGTCATCAAGTATAAATTAATACAATGAAAATCTTATGGAATAAATCATTTTAACTGCTCTTAGCATCTCTTTAGGATTGAGTGGAGATGAGCTGTGTGCTGTGCATTGCAGATATTAAGAAACATCAGAAGCTTTTTTTAACATAAGTTTTGAAATGAGTTGTGGGCTGAGCTCCAGCACTGCTAGGAGCATAGCTCATCCTGCAGTAGTTCCATTATCGTTTTATCACATATCAGATGCATTTATTTCAGTTGAGATTTCAGTTTTTAATAACTTTGGTTAATGTTTTTAATTTACCATATAATTATTACTGCTGTTTCAAAAATAATTTACAAAAATGTAAAAGTATAGACTAATACACAAAAATAAGGCCCAAACACTTCAGTTTTTTAATTAAATATATTTAATGGGTTGGGCTTGGTTTGTTTTTTGTAACTGGTGACAGCTGTGAAAGTTAGAGCCCTGACGTCAGAGGTTTTTTTTTATTCAGGGAAAGTACGTGAAATAGAATACAATCACCAATTTCTTGGAGAGTTTAAAAATCTTACTTTTACTTTTCCATGCTTTCTAAGAGAGGGGGAAAGCATTTTAATAACATTATTGAACAAAGATTTTTAAAACAAAATGTACAGTATTCTTTACAATATTCTCATCAAATGCTAATTTTAAAATTTATTTCAATTCATTCACAAGAAATCCTCTGTCTGCTCTGGGAAAATGTAGATGCTGTAGTAAGGTTAGTCAGTTGGACCAGAAGTAAGCAGGCTCATGAACTTGTATTTGAAGTATTTCTAGGGCTGAACAATTGGGCTGCTTTTGGGCTGCTAGTTTAATGTCAAACTAGATATCTTGCTATTGCTGAGGCTACCATTATTTACTGAAAATAATGGTGCCAGAGTAGGAATAGTGTAGCAGATTTTTTTTTAAAAAAAATTAACATTCTCGCCAGTAAATACCACAGCAGGGGGTACCCCATCCCACTCTACATGCCTTCACCTCTCTGCAGGAGCCCTGCCAAATATATGCCCTGAAAGTGAAGAGATTAAGGCTATTTTGAAGCAAGAGTAGAAATGAGTTCCAGAGATGGAAGGCCTTTGTGCAGAATGCCTAACCTGCTTCCACCTTCTTTCAGAGAGGGGAAATTAAAGCTCAGGTGCTGCCCTCAACTCTGGTAGCGTGGCATGGGGAAAGAGGTGATCTCTCGGGTAGTCAGGTTTCAGGATTTTTAGATCCTCCCCTGGATGCAGCAAGCTGCTACTGGTGATGGCGCAGAAGTAAGGGTGGCAATACGGTACCATGCCACCCTCACTTCTGCTCCACTGCAGGCTGATGGCGGTGCCTTCAGGGCTGAGCTCCCGGCCAGCAGCTGCACACTGCTCAAAAGCAGCACAGAAGTAAGTGTGGCAATCCTATGACACCCCCTCCCCACCGGCCATCTACAATAGCCAAATTTCACAGGGGAGACCAGATTTTAGCATCTGTAATCCCCCCCCCCCCCCACAGCCATGAATTTAGTAGGGTTCACTATATAAGTACCTACTACACAGGGGTGTTATGAGGCTTACTTCATTACAATTGTAAAACACCTTGGAAATCCTCAGATCAAAACTACTCCAGGAGTGTGAAGAAGAATGATTTCATTATTCTTGGTAGATGAATTTTGTCTTGATAATTGATCTGTCCTTCATGCCAAAGTATCCATATCCCTGATGTGTCCCTTTTAGGTGAAAGGTGGGTCATTCTCAGTGTTGGCCGAGACCTGGAGCTGTTCTGAATAAAGACTTGATAGTTGTGCCAAATTATGTGACTATAAACCACCAGACTTTCTTTGTCTTGGCTCAATGCGAGGTTTCAAGTCAGAAAAAATGAGCACTTAAATACTCTAATCTACCCAGGCTGTTCACATACATACACACTTTGGTTTTGCTAGCTGCTATTTCTAAAGCTATAGATGTAGTTTAGTAATGTAGTCAGTACTATGGCTACAGTTTCTTGGCCTGTATTTATACAGACACATTTAAATGAATGAGTAGACAAATAGCTAACTTATAGAATATCAAGTTTCCTCTTCAGAAACAATTTAGCAATTAAAAAGCTCTGATATAGTGTGCATAGGAAAAATAAGGTATATACTGAAGTACAAATGGAAAGTGCTACAATACAGTTCAGTATGGTTTTTATAGGCAGTGGTTAGACATAACGAGAGGAATGGCTCAGTCTAACACTGATTGGATAGTAATGTGGACATATTTTAATAGTTATCTTATAGACCTACCTCCTCCTCTTCATGCTCTCATAATGTCCCTGTGACAACTACAGCAACAGCTTACATGTGGAAATAGTAATAGGAAAATGTTTTGATATATTTTTAATTTTCTTTTTAATGCAATTTTGCAAGTAAGGAGAGTCAGCATCATGTGACCAATAGCTTTCCCCAGAACACCAGCAGATGATCCATGGATCACAGTTTGGGAACCCTTTATAGTTATAGTCATTTTCACTTTTTTTTTTTCCAGGATCTTACAGTAGTTAGTAGCCTGTAGAAACAGTCATCATTAGTTTGGCCTATGATTCCTCCAAAATATTTATATGTTTTTTTATTTGGTGGCATTTCTTGTGGTGCTTATCTCTGAAGTACACGAATGTCTGACAAATATTAACCTCACTACAACCCTATGAGGTAGGGAAATATCCTTGCTTTTAAACGACTTGCACAAGGTTACATAGAAAAGTCTGTTGCAGAGATGGGACCCAAATTATCTGACTCCTAGACCTGTCCTTTAACCAGAAGGCAATGGCTAGTAGCAAATGGAGTAGAGATAAATATCTAATATGTAATACTACTTCTTCGAGTGCTGTCCCTGTGGATGCTCCAATCTAGGTGACGGTGCGTCCTGGAGCTGTTGATTGGAGATAGAATAGAAGATCAGGGTTGGAAGGGATCTTTGGTAGCAGTGCCTCGTCGGGACGCACGCACTCAGTTGGTATCTCCCATCTCATTGGAATCTTCCTGATTGTGTGCGTCCTGTACGTTCCTCAGTTCCTTCTCAACTGTCCTCCGCTGAAGACAGAACTTGGGGCAGTGCTGCTTCTCTTCCCTGGTCTCTGTAGGAAACAGTAACACAGAACATAGAAATAGTTATTAGTTACATCCCAGTTGTTTCCCTTCCTTTAGCATAGTTACATAGTTTAGTTACTTAGTTTAAAAAAAAAAAAACAACAACCAGAAACAAACAAACAACTTTTTGCCTCAGACTTGTCTCCCACTGAGACACTTTCCCCTGCCATTTCTAGTTCAATATGCCAGGGGCTTCAGGATTCAAGAAGCGTGTTTCTTGTCAGGACTCCATGCCAGGACTGATGGGCACTCATGATGTGTGAAGTGCCTTGGTGAAACATACGTCCGTGCAAAATGTCTTTACTGTGCAAGACTCAAGACTAGGACTCGTCACAACAGGGACGTGCGGCTTAAAAAAATGAAAAATGAAATGAACGAATGAAAAAATCTCTGCAGCTGCCTTCGGAGATGGGGAAGTTTAAACCCTCTCCCTCATGCTCCCCGGCCAGATCACAGCCTATTGGGAGCATGGCTTTACCCTCTCAGTAGCAGAGGCAAGAAGCCCAACAGTCTCTGAGGGAGACTTTTTAACAAGGGTAAAAGGTCTCCCGCGAGATCCTTACCCTCTGTATTGACAGCGCAGAAGGCAGGCGCCTCAGACTGTTACAGCGTCTCACCGTGGCTCCCGCAGAGGCAGGAACCCGACCTCCTGTGCTGGGAAGGCTTCCGTGGCATCAAGTGCTTCAGCACTAAAAATAGCCATGGTGCCGACTGCGCGCTCTGCTCCAGTACTGACAAGAACATCGGCACCGACCCTCTCCGGGCTAAAAATAGCCACGGTGCGGACTGCGCACTCTGCTACAGTGCTGACAAGACCGTCAGCACGGATCCCCTCTGGGCTAAAAATAGTCACGGTGCGGACTGCACGCTCTGCTCCAGTGCCAGGAAGAATGTTGGCACTGAGCCTGCCTCCTGCCCTGGCACCAGCAGCGGACCCCCTGCAGGGCTCCTCCACATGCCCCAGGGCACCGGTGAGGCTTTCAATTGACAATGCGCTAGAGTACAGTCCAGGCTCAGCGCAGCCCAGGGAGCAGGAGCAACAGGTTCTCGCTCAAGGTGACCTCTCAGTGCCACCTAAGCCTAACTCCCCGCTCCTGGACACACAGGGCTCATTTTTTGAACAGCCGCTCTCCCTACCTGAACTGGCTACCTTTACTGATAGCGAACCTGATGTACAGCAGCAGGCGGAGTTCTCCCCACCTGCCTCTCCTCCTCCACCGGAACCTTTTCTGCCTCAGGTCATGGCTCACAACCACAAGTCTCCGTTTCCCTACTTCACCCCTCCGTGGAGGGCATCTGGGTTCTCCTACCCTATGCCTTGGCCTCAGTGGTACCGTTGTCCACATCCTCCTACCACTCACCCTCCAACCTCTTCTACCGAATCACTACCTCCTTTTATGCCTCGATCTCCAGCTCCGTCCACTTCTGGAGTGCCTGAACCCCCTCCTGAGAACATGAGCTATGGACCATATCCTGACTCACTGACCCCGACTCTCTCCATCAGCTCCAGATGGAGTCCTCTTCCCTCCACCTCCATAGAACGTGAATGACTAAACAATTTCAAGAACTTTTCAAGAGGATGGCACTCAGTCAAGACATCAACCGCCCGAAGGCACTAGAACTCATTCCACTCGAGCTATGTCGACATCCGTTGCCTTCCTACATAATGTACCCATTTCTGACATCTGTAAAGCGGCTATGTGGTCATCTGAACACATGTTTGCCAAGCACTATGCTATCATGCAAGATACCATGGCAGACACCACAGTAGGTCATACGGTACTCTCTACAGTACTCACTGCCGCGTCTCCAAAGTCCCACCGACCATAGTGGGAACTGCTACACATTTACCTAGAGTGGAGCACCCCCAGGGACAACACCCTAAGAAGAAGGGGAAGTTACTCACCTTGCAACAACTGAAGTTCTTTGAGATGTGTGTCCCTGTGGGTGCTCCACTCCCCGCCTTTCTCCCCTCTACTTTGGAATACTAGTATGATTTCTCCACGTTAGAGAAGGAACTGAGGAGGGTGTGGGACGCACGCACTCAGGAAAATTCCAACGAGACGGGAGATACCAACTGAGTGCATGCGTCCCAATCGGGCACTGCTACTGAAGATCTCCGATCAACTGCGCTGGGACACACCGTCACCTAGAGTGGAGTACCCACAGGGACACACATCTTTAAGAACTTTAGTTACTGCAAGGTGAGTAACTTCCCCATATATACAGTTTATTTTATTTAATTTGAATCAGTTGAGCTTCATTTCTAGAGACGTAATGTAATTCAAGGGTAGAATCTGGTTGTCAATTAATTGCTTCTGTAAGTGGGCTCAAATCCATTGAACTTACTACTTTCAGTGCAGTTGTGTTTGTGCCATGCAGGAATTTAGAAACATTACAAATGAACAGGACAAATTACTCTGTGGCAACAGCTAAAATAAATGCTTCATAAGGTATTCTAGAAAAATAGACCTGGATTTTCTTCCTCTGCCCAGCCCGCTTCCATGATCTTTGCTTTCTGGTCAAGTCCTGCTAAAATAATCTAGTAAATGCCTAAACTCTAGAAAGTAAGGCTGTCGCATTGATGTTTAACTGACTTTGAAACAGTGCAGCTGTAAAGGGGAAATCAATTCTGTTCTCTGTCAAAGCCCGTAAAAGAGTGCTTATTTTAGCAGCTACTGAAGATGGAAGTGTTTTTATTCCATGACTGCATTGGTTGTCAAAACTGGAAATATTTTCCTGTATTACTATTTGGAACTTTCCAAAATCATCATTTTCTGTTGATTTTTTTCAAAGCAGTATTCAGTTTCTGATCTCTGATCCAATCTTCTGCTCTTTTGGGCTCTATGGAAATCTTGGAAATGTATTTTTTTTTTCTATTAACTACCCGTGTATTTAGCTACAGCGTGGGACTGGAGGTCAACATTGCCAACCTGCCAGGAGATGGAGGATTAAGCCTAACATGCATTAGGCAACCACCCTCATCTTTATTGTGACTATCGGACAAAGACTTCTGTACCCAATATGCAGTTCTCTACCTTGATGTAAAAAGACTGGCCAACCTGTGGACAATAACTCATGCTGACGTGTATTGTATTCTGTCTAATTTTAATAGGCATTTATCACAGAACCATTATAAAAATGTAGCCTTTCAGCATGAGTGGTAGCTTGCTGAAATATCTCTGCCACTTCAGCAGTATTCATCCGAGTAACAGCGCTGATGTATTTTTTCAGACATATCTGGGACTGAAACTTGGTAAAGTATAATGGGGTAAAATTAGAGACAAAGGTCATATCAAATTAGCTCCAGTCACAGTACAAGCACTGTCTAATGCAGGGTTTCTCAACCTGTGGGTTGGGATCCAAAATTGGGTTGCCAGGATGTTTCAGAGGGTCGCATGATAGCTCCTCTGGCTCCTGTCCCCTGGGGCTGACTGGGCTCGCCTCCCTGCTCCAGGCACTGCAACCTTTGAGGTCCCAGCACCATGCAGGTTTGGCCCAGTTGTCATGATGACAGGAGTCCGGATAGGCTAAATTTGAGTGAGTGGCACTGCAACCCCATTAACCAGGTTACAACTCCAGTTGCATACGTTTGGTCCAAAGCAGAGAGCCAAGCCCAGCCAGCTGTACAGTACAGGAGCTACCACTGTGGGGTGAGTGCTGGCAGGTCCCAGCTCCCTCGGAGAGTAGGTTCCAACCAAAACCACCACAGAGCAGGGCTGTAACCAGGGCAGGGTGAGCAGGGCAGCCACCCAGGGCGCAAAGCCACTGGGGCAGCTCATTGGGGTTGGTGATGAGCGGCAGGGCTTGGGGAGGGAGCGCCACCTCCACCCCCTGACTTACCTCAGCTGGCCACCCAACTGTCTGGATTGGGGGGGCACAACCAAAAAAATTGGGGGGGGGATGTGACAGTGCATGCCCCGCCCCCCCCCCCCATCGCCTCAGATAGGGGGTGCAAATATGCTTGCTCGCTCTAGGTGCTAAAATGTCTAGTTACGGTTCTGCCCCAGGGTCTCCACCCCCAGACTATTTGTTTGTAGCAGGCCATAAACACTTACAAATGGATCTTGAGCCCAAAAAGGTTGAGAACCACTGGAGAGCTGCGGGTCTGGACAGCTGAGTTCTATCCCAATTCAGCCTAAAATCTTCTGTTGGGCAATACTAATTCTTCTGTAGTGCTGTAGGTGGTATAATGAACTTTAGAGATGATTAAAAAGCAAAATACCAGATCCCTGCTTCAAGGAGCTTACTTTTAAGGTTGCAGTCCTGCAAGAACTGTGTAGGTGCAGAAGTTTGCCCTCAAATTTCTCCTTGCAGAATCAGGGCCCAAATTAAATATAGTGGAGCAAAGGATGACAAACAAAGGTTGTTCAGGAGGTGAATAGGGGAAAGAAGAGGTTGCAAGAGTGAGTGAGATGTTTTTATATGCATCCGGTTTAGTTATTCATGGTTTTTGTTTATCTTAATATGTTAATATACTTCTAGTTTGAGGGAACAAAGTTGTTAATCAAGAAGGCAGAGGTGATGGAGCATAGGGGTGGTTAAATCTCTTTGTGTCACTTTTCCAGTCAAGTGGGGATGATAATGCTTGCAGGAGCATTGTGAAGTTTAAGGAATTAATTTTTTTGCTGTGCTTTTAGATCTGTTGATGGGTGCTATATAATTGCACAGCATTAATACAACATTACACATTTTAAATTTTCATTCAGAGGGTCCCTAGTCAGGAACAATTTACCATTGACGCCTTAGTATTTTATGCCCTGTGTTTTGTATATTGCACAGATGAGCATCAAGATAGTCTGAACATTCAGATTATAAAGGGAACTAAAATTCTACTTAAGCGAAGTAATTGCTTTGTCAGGTTGTATTTTTGCTTGTTAGTATATGTCATATTCATTATTTCTTGGCAATGCTCTTTGACTTCCAAGGCTAAGACATTAGGGAAATAAATGTGTGGATACATCAAGGGTTTCAGTCTGAGGCCTATGCCTCTCCCCCATTTTTAATCACAAAGGTTATGCGATGCTGCGTTTGATCTGTTTCAGCCTCAAATAACTGATATGACCCAAGCAACTTGTCAGTATTTGGTATTATGGAGAAAACATTTGAAACGGGGGAGATATTTCACTGAGCTACTGGTCATGTGGGAAGCTTCATTCTTATAATTTTTCTGATTGAAAAAAGAAAAAGCTCACTGAAAGGAATGGGATGGATATATACCCTTCAGTGGGAGTTATTGTAGACATAAGCCTATCGGAAGAAGATGAGATAATAGTTTAACTTCAATTCAGATGAGTGAAAACAGAGGTGTATCAAGCCTCTCATTTAAAAAAGTTACTTTATATTTACATGATATTAAATAAAAAAGCCCGGTGAACACTAAATATGGTATGATAGACAAGTACCATTTACTTGAGCCCTTATTGGCCTGTTTTCTACTCCAAAAGGGATTTCTTGGTAGCTGTGATACTGCAGACTGATGTATTCTGGGCTTCACAGCAGTGCAAAGAGGGGTTGGTCAGCATTGCTTCAGGAAAATCTAAAAATGAAATGCTTCATTGTTTTCAGTGCTGAATGCCCTCTTAGCCTGGGACTGTCCATCACATTTAGAAGTCAAGTTTAACCTAGTTTTGTCTTTTAATTCCAAAAAAAATCTAGGATTCAGATGGTCGAAGACTTTGCTTCAATGTATTTTGAAAAATGAAACGTACAACTTAATTTTTATTATTTTTTTTAATAACTAGTTCTTCTTCTAATAAACCCACTATGCTGGTGTAAAATTTTTTGATAAGACTTCCTGAGGGAACTCGCAATAAAGCTATCAAATCTGGTATGAAATCATCAAAAGTCCTCCATATCCTTCAGATCTCTGATAGCACCCTTCTTTCCTTGGTTCTTCTCTCCCTCCACTACCACATAATCAGCATGAATTAGGCCCGGAATCACAATAATTTTGCTGTTTTGACTCCCCAGAGCTGAGATCAGTTCTGTAAAGAAACAAAAACTGACAGAAATCAACTTATCCTGTACCAAAAACTCTTCTTTCACTCTCTTCGACATTAAAAATAAAACAGCACAGTGTTCCTGCTACATGAATAAACCTAAGCGCAAATTAGCTTCCTGACTACAGCAAAGGAAAATATAGTTGTACTTTTTAAGGAACACATATTTTAAAGTAATGAGTTTTTGTTGCAGTATGATTATATATTTAACAGGAAACCAGGTTGCAGTCTTTATGACTAACGCTTATTACTACTGCTCCTTTAGTTTTCATGAATTCATTACTATAATGCTGTGTAAAATCTTGGAGTATGTAGCAGATCTCATTCTGTTTTTCTTTTTGGTGATTGGTACTCAATGCTCAGTAATTATTGAGCTGAAATTTATTAAATGCAAAAGCTTACATTAATGTAAAGTTAAAACTTTTATAATTTGCATTTTTTCTTCAAACTTCCCTGGTTCTTTGTCTCTAGAATGTCAAATCTGAGGTTTCTAAACTTTCTAGCTTTTGTCACAAGATACACAGGTACAAATTCCGGTTGGGATACGTGTTTTACATAGGAAAAAATGCTTTCACATTTTCATAACTTAAAATTGGCATAATTGATTTTAGTTAAATGTTCCAAAATAATTCATCTTTGGGCTGAGACTAAGCATGGAATTTTTTAGGAGAATTTTTTCCCCAACTGGAAAATTCCTCCTAAAGACAGGAATAGAATGGAAGGCACTTCTTAACCTTAACTGTATTGTTTATTGGGAGATGCACTTCTACGTATGAAGACCTATCATATCACGATTGTTCAGAACGCCAACTAAGTTGTTTTGAAAGGTTTATGTACAGAAATAATAATGTGGAACTTGATTCCGCAAAGAGCTCTACAATTGGGTGCAGAAGTCCCATCACATAGATTTGCTTGCAGGGCTGGGGTCTTGGTGTTGGGCATTATTATTTTTACACAAATCACCAACTTTACTAGTTTAGGAACAATCTACATTTTTTCCTGATAACTGGATACAGTTTGAGATTTCTTTTAAAATGCTAGCGCTGTTGCTGTCAACATGCCCATTACCATCACATACTAACATGGTTTGATAGCTGACAAAGCAAACATGCAAAGACTGACATCTGAGCCAGACACCTTTAATTATTATATGTTTTGATAAGCTTAACTTTTTTCCATAAACATGTGCACTATATTGACATCTTTCATGTTGCTGGAAATAAAGGCCTTCCACTTTTCTTTATACCCGGCTAAATTTAGTAGATAAAAGCTAACCCACAACATTCACTTGGAATTTAAATTACTAGGCAGAAACTAAAATCTTGCCTAAAAGGTGACTGCAAGGGAGTTCAGTAAAATCCCATGCACTTAAGTGTTGAATGTACCCAGTAGTGAGGATAAAGGGGCATTTTGAGCACACAAACAGCTTATTTTCCTTCATGCCGAAGGGCAAGGCTGTCATTTAGCCCTATTATGGGTCCTCATCTGCTTCTCCATATAATGCCTCACTAAGGAGCAAATAGAATTGTGAACTCTGTACTTTGCAGATAAGGGAAACATGTATTTTTTGTTAAAATGTATTTGTCATTTTAAACTTTGCAATCTTTTAGTGATTCTGGAATGATTTTTTTTTTTATTTTGTAGCTAGATAGTAGAAAAAATATGGTGTGTCTGACAGTGCAAACAAAAAAAGATATGAGCCCTGGTTCATTCTTCTGCCTCAGACCTTTTGTCATTCTGGTGACCTAAGGCATGTGGAACTAGCCTCCAGGGAATACCCAAGCAGAATGGGGTTCTCTTCAGCTGGCATAGTGCTGCTGAAGCCGTTCTATACCAGCTCAACTCCAGCCTTTGGTGTAGTGGGCATATCAGGAGCTGCAAAGGTGCCTTAAAGTCATCTTTGCTTCCCCCTTTCACCACTCCATTGCAGTGTCTAAACAGGGACAGTGGAACTGGGAGCCATGATCTCTGCCCTGACAAGTTTACCATCTCATTATAGTTACGACTCAGTGATGGAGACAAGGGTATGTATGTATGTATGTGTAACAAAATGGTTGGCAGGAAAAGTAGTAAGATTATATGGATACTCAGCAAAAGCTTGTGCACAACTTGATGGAGCAAAAATTGGTGGGTATTTTTTTTTAAGTAATAAATATCATTGTTGACTCATTTATGTATTTCCTTTTACTTAACACCCTCCCTCAGACACGCACACATTTTTGCTCCAGCATGCTGTGTACAAGACTGTGCTGCATATCCATGTAGTTTTACTGCTGTAATCCTGTCCTTCCTTCCCCTGTCCTCTCCCTTCTGAGTTCTCCTTTAAAGACCTTAAATCACTCTTTGAAAAGTCTGTAGTTAATTTTTTCAGAAATACTTTTTCCTCTTCTCATCTGTACATTCTGGTTTGTAATGAACTTTGAAACTTACTTTATTTAATGTTTAAAGTGCCAAATGCAATGCTGTTATTTTCCAGCTGCTCCTTGCTCTCACTCAGGCAATTTTATAAACATTCTGTAGGGTTTTGTTTCTGTAAACATTCCAGAATTGGTAATAATGAATGTGTAAATTTTAAAAAGTCCAAATGCACTTTAACACGTAATGCATGGAAAACCTTCCCAACCCCTTATCTACCAAGTACAGAGTTCTGGATTAATTTTAACCTAATATAGTCATGTAGCTAAATTTAAGAATATTTGATACGAAAAAGCAAATTAAAAAAGAAACTTGAACTGAGAAAAATCTATGAAAGTTTACTGCTTAAGATGCATGTTTGTTCTACTCAAATAACAACACTTATTTTGCCTAATTCAGTTACAGTTTATTGATTAAAAGAAAAATCTTAGAGGAAGGTTTCAAAATATGCTGCATTCATTATTCAGTGAAATACATGGGTTAGTATGTGTACAGTTTAAAGTATTAAAATACAACAAATTTCTCATGATTTGGTTTAAATCAATAAGAGCTAGGAAATTCAAAAATTAAGATATTACTTTTGTTTTTCATGCACATGTGTATTTTAAGGGTTGAGGATCAAATCTTGAACCCATGAAAATCACAGGTAAACTCCCATTGACTTCAATGGGATCTGGATTTAGCCCTGAATTTCCTATTTTTATTTTATTTTAGACCAAATGCTGAGTATTATTTCAACATAACTGTGAGCCTAAGGTAAATGTTTGTACAACACTTGGAAATTTTCAGCATTTGATAGTAGTAGGCGCTCAGAATAAAAACAACCTAAAGGCCTGATCCTGTCCCTATTTAAGTAAATGAAAATTTTGCTATAGGCTTCAGTGGGATCAAGAACAGTAGACCTTTAATGCTCTACTTTATATTCAACAGAGTTCCACCATTACACAAATGTTTAGCTCCCTCTCAAAACACAATAGTGAATGCTACTAAAACAGGTATCGTTCTGGCTGAGGAAAAGGTTAAGAGTAGAAAAAAGGAATCCTTTACTAACATAACTGCTTTCCTATTCAACATAAATTCATTTCCCCTCTGCCAATACGTTTTGTTACCATGTCCATTTTCTGTCTACCTATGTTACGTCACTTGCACACTTGATTTTAAATGCTCTTGTGAAGGTATTGCTCTATTACTTTCAATTCAGTAAATACTAAGTTACACCTCATCAGCCCTCCTGGTCACGCCTCACAACAGTCACAGCCCCGTTAGCAGAACAACTGATTTTTAAAGCGCAATGCTCATTCTCATACACTACATTAGTAATGTCAGAAGTTGACTGCAAGCCTATAAATGAATGATGGTACAATCATTGAATTACTCCATGAGTCAGCGATGGAGGATTTGATGGCTTTCAAATACTAATCTCATCCTTTTACATAGCTGTTGGCCATTTATGTTAGCCTGTCCCATTAAGTATATTAGATATGAGAAATTTGCCACTAAAACAGCTGGTACAAAATAAATGTGTCTGGACAGGAAGAGGAACTGGTTTCAGAAGCCATGGGAAACTATTCAAACTGGCCTAAACTAGTTTTTTCTCTTTTGAAAAGCAAGTAAAATTACAAATGTTTACAGGAAATGGAGTAAGTACTTTTTTTCTGCATTCATGTCTTATCAAATATGTATTGTACTTTTGTTTTTAAACCAACTAAAATCAGCATGGAATGATGTAATGATCAGTTAAGATTTTATCAGACTTTGTGTTTTGAGACTACTGCAAGTAACAAGAGAATTTTGGAAATATGGCATGGGACATGGTTTTTATTCTAGTGTCCGTCTTAGGGCCTAGTCTACATTTAAAATGTAAGTTGACATAGCTATAGTGCTCAGGGTTGTGAAAAAACCCACCCCTCAGAGCACCATAACTATGTCAATCTAACCTCCACTGTAGACACAGCTAGGTTGACTGACTAATACTTCCATTGACTTAGCTACCATCACTTGGAGAGGCAATGTTCCTACAACAATGGAAAAACTCCTTCTGTCACTGTAGGCCGTTTCTATGTTATGAGGTTATACCACCATAACGCTGGCGCTGTAGTTATGCTGCAATAGTTCCCATAGCATAGACATGGCCTTAATATTCAGCACCGATATCAGTAACTCTACTCGGTGGTCATGTAGTGCAATCAAAAGCAGAATAAAATTTTGGGTAACCAAACACCCTGTCTAATGATGATACTTCTCCTGCTCTGAATTCATTTTTATCATTATGAAATAAATTTACTATGTCCTTATATGCTTTGGTGAATATCAATGCAGACTTTGATTGATTGATTAATTACTTTGCCTCCTTAAGCTGCATAGTCTAAGATTTAGCTTCTATAAGGTTCATCTAAAGAATCAATAAAATATTAATGCTGCAAGTACTTGCAACAAAATTCTGGTTACAACTTTTATCAGTTTCAATTTTGTTGTAAATTTTGTTGGTTCTTTCATTTTCCTTGTGTTTATAGATTCTGAGGAACAAATTTTGAATGAAAACTGTACAAATTGATTACTTATTTTCAGCTAAAATTATGTTTTAATTGGAATTTCTTTTCTTTGTGCATCATTCTACAGCTCTACAAAGTCTAAAAAAAGACTCCATGCAAATGATTAAGTTTTCACACAAAACCATTTACTCTAAAAGTCTATTAATTTGACAAAATATTAAAATTTTATACCAAAATATTGAAATCTGGAATATGTCAGCTTTCTTAACAAAACATTTTGTTTGATACTTCCAATTTAATATTTTCTCTATGTCTGTTGCACTTGGTTTAGAATTCAAGGAAAATTCTCAAGTTCTTTATTATTATGGACTAGATTTTACTAAAACAAAAAAAAAACAACCCTGGCTTTCACACTCTGGTGTCCCTTTTAAGTTGCAAAAATGGATTTTAAAGAGTTTCCAGTCTGGTGTATGGTGTGGAAATACTGGTACTTACTAATAAACTGCTTTTCAGTGGTTAGAGTAGTTAGCACTGTAAAGTCAGATTCTAAATATACAGTATGCTGGAACAGGTTTTAGTACCTTCCTTTCCTCTGCATTTGGTTTGTTTTGATACATACACAGGGTAGTAGGCTTATGTAGCTTTCTTTGATTATTTGAATGGCTAGAAGCACCAGAATATTAAACTAAAAGCAGTACGGGCTTACAGAGAATACTGGCCATACAAACGTGTGAATTCTCTGTCATGCACTCACTTTTTTTCCCCATGATATACTTAAGAGAAATCCTGGCTTCTGATCAATTGAAAACAGCTATGTGGTGAATCATTAAGTTTGATCAATATTGGTCAGAGGTCAGTAATACTGAGCTCTAGGATGACATTAACTAATCTTAATGTATATGCAAATTGATGCAGGCTACTGTAGGCAGTGCTCCAAAGAACTACATGGGGGTTGGGAGACTATCTTCTCTTTAACCTGTGAGTTGGATTAAAGGTGCAGCCTCAGTCAGTCAGTCAATGATTATTACTGCAACACTGGGCTGTAATAGTCGCTCTGTCTCTTTTTATAGTACCATCACATCAGGTGTTGGACTAGTTAAGCTTCTGTGAGTAGATGGAGTGTACAAGTCGCTTCCACTTTCCTGGCCCGCCCCACTCACTTTTCTGTATTCCCAAACTGAGAACCTTTATAAAACGCAATTCTACGCACTGGGTTGCAGAGTCCTCCTGCATTGCCTCTCTCCAACTTGCCTCATCCATCCAGTGGGTTTGTTTTTTTTAATTGTATTTTGGGACTAATAAGGCAATGGGCAGAACGTATAATTATTCTTAATCATAATTATGCATGTGATTTTTTTTTCAAAACACCAGCTATGGTATTTTGAGCTAATTTAATTGGTATCAAGGTATGTACTTTTTAAAATTGATTAAACAGATGAATTTAGTGTAACAAAATATTTTTCTTATTTTAAAAAAAATGAGCCTTCTTGCCAACCAATCAAGACTCTTCATCCATATTGAGAGCTGGATGTAGCAAATCTTTCTTAACAGAATAATGAGAAATTCTGAATGCCATCTTGGTGATTTCTTAATATAGATTTCAGAACCATTTCTTAATCTAGTTTTCTATAGCATAATCTGAGATTTGTGGGTCCTGAATCAGTGTGTGACAAGACAATCTCTTCTAGGTGGGATCTTTATATTAAGCTCCTGCCTCCCAATACTGTGTACACCCATTTCAAATTAAGCACTCTAGTTAAGCATTTCAAGTTAGCACCTAATGAGAGAACTTGATAGTGCCCTTCAACACCTTAAACTTTGTTTCATGAAGTCAGCTCTAAGGAGGACTTTATGCATGTTTTAGAATGTGGATTTGAGAAGGTAATACAAAACCAAGCTATGGTTGGTTCATCATTTTAATAAGAGCATACACTGTGATTGTCAACATCGTCCTCAACATTGGGGTGACTACTACTAGTAGTAAAGACTTAGGTGGACCCATTCAAAATGCACCTTATCGCATACATTTTTAGTATGAAAAATTATGGAAATACTTGTCTGTCATGACTTCAATCCCTTGTTTGTTTTGGCTTGCTGGTTTGTACAGTCTTTTAAAATGAAATTACCCTTTTATTCTCCTAAAAATGACTCCTTAGTAAAGTGATAGAAGCAAGTTAGAGTAAAAAGAGGTTTCTTTCTAGAGAACACAGTTTCATGCTTTAATATTACTACTTTCTGCTGCCAACGCTAATTAAGAATAGAGGAAGTTGTGGTTTATTACATGTACTCGTAATGGGGTACTCACTCACTGCAGGTGGCACCTCCTTCTGGATGTTCTGGGGATTAGCTGTCTTCCAGGTCCAAGACCTCCCCTAGTGTGTCTCTCCCCTGTTGTTCTTTCTCACTCCAGGAGCTGCAGCTTTTTTCCCTGTGTAGAGTCTCAACTTGATCAACTGTCCAGGCAATGCGACTGTGTCAATGGCTGGTAGGGGAACATGGGCCCTCCCACTACTCTAGGTTCTAGCCCAGGGACCCTACAACATGCAGCCAAGATCTGTTCAGTCCTCAACCTTGTTGATCTGTTCCTGGGCTGCTTTCTACTCGCCTCCTAAAGGCTTCCTTCTCTAGTTCCCTCTCTTCTGCGTACACCCTTCCCTCAGGGTCAGAGTCCTACTCTATCCATGGGTTCCTTCTTTCCCTCTCTAATGCACCAAGGGTGGCTGCAGACGTCCTCACTGCAACCATTTCTGTTGCCAGTATCCTGGCTTTATACTAGCTCAGTTCACGCCCACTCAGATTAACTTCATCCTGGATCGGGGTTGCTTCTTCAGCCTAATCCCCTCATGTGTATCACACTAACTGGATTTTTCTCAGCTTCCTTAACCATTTCAGGGCTGTTGTGCAGTGAACACCCTATCACTGTGCTGTACTTGACACATAACTTACATTTTCAAAGAGCTTTACAAACACTCTGATTGCAAAACGGAGAGTTACAATAGGCAAGTGCCACCCCAGTTTTACAGATGGGAAACAGGTGAGAGAGAGGTCAGTGTTTGAACCAGGATTAGAATTCAGAAATTGCTAGATTCTAGCTCAGTTTTCAGTCCCCCTATACTATGCAGCCTCTGCTTTTTGATCTTGCACATATTTAGCAACTCCTGCCATTTCCCTGTGTGAATTCCAGATATCACCACACATATCATAGATCTCTTTGGAAAAGTGCTTCTTTTGCTGTCTTGGTCCATGTTATTTGGGAACCTTCTGAATGTATTAACATATATGGCCTGGCAAACTTAAATGTTTCCCTGTGGCATTGAAAATTTTGGATTCAAAATAGCTTGTAGATCACAATGACCATCATAAATACTACAGAACTTCAGTTCTACAAATAGACCTGAACAGAGTAATCGTTACTTTGCACGTGAGCTACTATTGGTTCCTGGATGTAACTATGTATTATTGTTATCCTATTAAAAGTATAACCAAGTAAAAGTGTGCATTTTTGTATGTTCCTTTTTGAGTGATGGTATTCATTTCTGATTTCTATTTTGATACGTATCTTGAAAAAACTTCTCTGGTTTGTCATATTTATAAAATTGGTCAACTCTAAAGTACAAATGGTGCTCCCAATCTGATCTCGCATGTCAGAAAATAAGAAATACCCTCTGCTCTTACATTTCTTATCAGTTAGCTCTTACGTAATTCTGAACAAATGCCCTGATTTCTTGAGTTTCTGAATCATGTTTGAAACTTCAGTGGTTGGGAGAGGAGGGCAGGGCACACTGATTTTTTTTACTTGCTTTGGGCATGGGATACCCTGAAAAACGATGATGTTTATGCTCTGCTGTTAACTAAACTTGAAATATTACATCAGAGGACAAAAATGTAACTTTTGAGCGGTTAACTATATTTAGGCAATGTGTGAGCTGTTGGAGCGGATACACTGGTAATGTCAGAGTATACTGAACAGGATTTCACACAGATTGTAACTTTGTACCTTGAAAATGTTTACTAACCCTGTAGAGATTATAATTGCAAATATTTTAACCAAAGAGATTGAAAAAATTATTACAGGAAGAAAATATTTGTTAGGCCTGAAATAAACATTTTCTGATTTTTTTTGTATCTGTTAGTTAAAACAAAAATATTTCTTTTCATAGTGTATGGATTGATTTCAGATCTGGACACAAGATTTTAAACTGATATTAATATTTTGCTCTTTACTTGATACAATAGTTCATCAAGTGGCCACACAGGTTAATAGGTAACAGCAGCCCTTTATTTGTAGTACAACTTTATATGTGCTGAACAAGTTTGGGAGTGCCATAAAATGTTTGAACAGAAATAGAGTTACATCAAGAAAGGAAATACGTTATTTATATTATAATGTAAATGCTGGCTTTTCTCTATGCAAATGTAACTTGGAACATACAAGATTGGGAGTAACTCTGTGTCTGTCTGTCTGTCTGTCTCTGTCTTGGTAAAGCATGTCTTGGCTTATCAGAGTAACAGAATGAAAAATTAACTCTTATGTAGTGGTAGGACTAGAAGCTCAGCTCTGTGGTGAGAAGTTATTGTGAGGGCATAGCAGCATCATATAAAGGTAGTACTTGCATTAACATCACTTATGCCCCTGTGAAGCTGGGTGTGTTTGTAAGAATGGGGTTTTTTGGTCCTGACAGAAGCCTCAATGCATATCAGCAAGCTTACCACAGTTGGTTGAGGCACAGGCTCTATCCTTTCTGGGGCCAGCAACCATCCTTCATGTAGAAGAGGGTATGTCTACACAACCCACAGCAATGAGCATCTGCAGCATGGTTTAATAGATTTAGGCTAGCAGGGGCAAGCCGCAACTTCAAAGCACTGTCTGCACAGCTATTTTAGAGGGCTAGTGAGAGCTTCATTAACCCAAGTGGAGATCTGGTCGCCCCATCTCAAAAAAGATACTTGGAATTGGAAAAGGTTCAGAAAAGGGCAACAAAAATGATTAGGGGTATGAGGAGAGAGTAATAAGACAACTAAGGGGGGATATGATTGAGGTCTATAAAATCATGACTGGCATGGAGAAAGTAAATAAGGAAGTATTATTTCCCCTCATAACACGAGAACTAGGGGTCACCAAATGTAATTAATAGGTAGGAAATTAATAGGTTTAAAACAAACAAAAGGTAGTATTTCTTCACACAATGCACAGTGGAACTCTTTGCTAGAGGATGTTGTGAAGGCCAAGACTATAACAGGGTTCAAAAAAGAACTAGATACATTCGTGGAGGATAGCCATTGATGGACCTATTAGCCGGGATGGGCAGGGATGGTGTCCCTAGCCTCTGGTTTGCCAGAAGCTGGGAATGGGCAAAAGGGGATGAATCACTTGATGATTACCTGTTCTGTTCATTCCTGCTGGGAAGCCTGGCATTTGCCACTGTCAGAAGGCAGGATATTGGGCTGGATGGACCTTGGGTCTGACCCAGTATGGCGGCTGTTATATTAAGTCTGTTGATTGCTGCTGCAAGCTGCTGCGAGCTGTGTAGACATATTTATAATGCTCCAGCATCTGTAAAACAAAGCAGTTCTTGCTGACAGGGGATTTGCTGATTCCTGGCTGTTTCTGAGTGTTTCACCTCGAGGAGAGCAGTTAGGTTTGGGTCTGTGTGGCAGTCAGAATTTTAGTTGACAATGTGTTTTGGGGTTACATGTCCTAATTGGATTTACTGTCGTCTGACAACCAGCCAGTTGGACTGGCCAGTGATCAGGCCTCTGGCGGTGCTGCCCAGCTTTGCTGGGTGGAATGTAAAAGTAGCCTTGCCAGGAGCAACAGGCCTCTTTCCTGCAGCCTGCTCCTTAGGTGTAAAGGGATCCAGTTTTGTTTCCTCCCTTTCCATGTATTGAGCAATATTGTACTTTTCTGTAATTTATTGAATTCCTGCTGATTATGATGGGAACGTTGTAAGAAAGTACTCTTATTTGTCTCTCAGCAGTAAGGGCGCTTGGGCTGTAAAGGCCATCTGCTTTTGTGGTTAGGAAAAAATGTGTTGGGATTTCCACCCTAACTCTTCTCCATATGTTTCTCCTAGGAAATGGCTTTTTGCTAACTTTGGGCCTCAAGAGATACTGCATATTAAGGTATTCATTCATCATGCACAGGTGATTAGTTCTTTTCAATAAAGTGTGGTTCAGAGGAGTCGCTATCTCTTTGGCGTCATTGGCTCCTGTGACCTTTAGAACCCACACTCTGAGGGGGCTTAAATCTACTAGTTTCTGCAGAGAAGCACATGCCACTTTCAGTGAATGGAGTTTGTGCCTGCATGCAGGCACAATGTGCCAGATTAAAGTGAAAAACTGTAGGTTGTCCTGTGGCATGATGCGGGCCAAGACAGCTTCAAAATTCCTGCAGTGGTACAGGTTGCCCGTGCACTTGGGTTTGGGTCAAATTTAGTAAGAACTTCCTGTTTGGTTTGGCTTTTTAATAAGATCTGCAGCCAGACTGATCTCATAAAATGTGTCTCATTATTTTCTGATTTGAATTCAGTGGATAAGGATTATTTGAATGAGGAGAAAGAAGAAACAAAAACAAACTATTGACTTGATTAAATTATATTAAGGCTTGGTACAGGACTACAATGAAGCACTTCCAAAATGTAAACTTAAATATTGTATACTAAACAAACTATGAAATTGCTTAGAGTGGAGTGCAAAATGGCTTTTACTTGGCTTAGAAAGCTAATTAGTGGGAGCCTTTAGCTCTTGAAAAGTCCTAAAAGTTTACATTAGTTTTTAAGAGCTGAAAAAAGTTACATTAATGATTAATATGAGCAAGTGAAATCATTCAGATTTTGAAAGCTATCAGGAACATAGTTCCAAGGTCACTAATTTGCCAAAATACTGTGGACATGTTTGAAAAAGCTATGTTAAATAATTATTTATGTAAGTTTGATAGTGACACCATAGAAACCTCATAGGAATTATGTATTGCCACAGTTTAGTTGAGATTTTACACACACAAGTACGGAAATTAAAATTTGATTCAGATACCAGTTTTAAAAATCTTCTTTCTTGCACATACATAATATTTTTGTTACTTTATAATATAACTTTATTTTAATGTATATGTGCAATTTAGAAGAGTTCTCTTGTTCAATTAATAATTTTGAATTTTCTGACTTTGCGTATTTAAACCCTTCACCATTACTTTATATTAATGTAGTTCTACGTTTAATTTCCTGGTATCGCACACTGTAATAAATGAAATAATTGTATTTACTCAAGCATGGAATCACTAAAGTAATGCAAGTTTGTTTAACAAATAATTAGTATACCTTGATGGACTCTTCACATCTCTATTTCAGGACAGGATTTAAGCACATGTTTAAGTCCTATTGACTTTAATGGGCTTTAAGCATGTGCTTTAAATGCTTTTTTGAATAAGAATGTTTTCTGAATTGGGACTGTAAATTGTTATGGAACTCCGGTTTAGTGAGCTAGTGCAGAATGCTGTTTTCACTTATAACATCGTTTATCTTTGAATCAATCTTCATGAATTTAGCAAAGCCTGCTTTCCTAACTGATGGCTGTGGGCACGGCATGTTTGATCTTAAAAAAAAATTAAACAGTATACAATTATCAGATTGCACACAGTAATTGAAAAATATCTTAATACTGTAAAATATCTTCCCATGCATGCACACACTATAATAACTTACCCATGCTACAGTCACATACCCTAACATCAAATCCCTTTAAGGTGTCTCACGTTGGGAACCCAATCGTGGACTAGCTTTTCCTGTCAAAGAGCTGAGTGATGCCTTTTCATACACGATTTTTATCATGATCAGTGTTACAAACTATTGAGTATTACACACAAACAATGTTAAAAGAATATTATTTAGGTTGCAAAATAAAGCGCTCAAAAATGAGGAAATGTCAGACCTACAGTAGTCTATGCAACCTTAATTCTCCCATGTTTGTTCATCCTTTGCATAGAAATAAGGGTGTGGAAATAATCCTGTGGAAATAATAGTATGATATCATGTAGTTAAAGACTATGTATCATAATGCATATGCACAAGAGAGTTGATTAAAACTGCAAAGACAAGTGTATAACGGGCATATCCCAACTTTTGAGTACTTGAATTTGTAACCTAATCATGTTGTTTTAGTATTTTTGGAATGTAATTTCCTAGGTTTTTATTTAAATGAAAAAATGTATTTTATATTATTAAATGATGAACGATAATGACATAAATTTAAAAAAAAATAATTAAATAAAAACATTATGTGCAACTGTAACAACCCCCCTCACCCACAATCATGAATCAGCAGTAGGGTTTGAACCTTGAGCCTTCAGCATTGCAGCACAAACTGTTATCACTTGAGCAACAAGACTAACAATATTATCTGGCAACAAGAGACTGCTAATTTGCCTGAGCGGGGCAGAGGGGAATAGGTTGCAGTTCCAGGGGATGATCAGGAGGAAGCTTTGCTCTCTCTCTACCTGCCCCAGCGTTGCGGGGAGCTCCTCCTCCTGTATAAGCCCCAGATGGGGGACTGACTGCTGGTGCCATGTGCTGAGTCTGGGAGGAGTAGTGATTTTGGGGAGCCCAGCCTGTGTCTGTCTCTACCACCCTGCCACATGCACACCTGGGAGTCCTGAAAGTGGGGGCAGAGAGAGGATCTGTGGGCTAGAGTCCTTTCTCCCACCCCCTGCTGTAGCTCAGCTACTCTGGCAGCTCCCTGATGTTCAACTGGAGCAGCTTGTGGGGGTGCAAGCCATGCCTCCGAATGTTCAGTGCTGGTTTTGGCATGTTGCCAGTATTTTCCTGAGGAATGCAAGTGAGAGAAGGCAAATGGCCATTTTTAACAGTTTATATCTTAGCCAAAATCTGAATGGAATTTCATGGGACTAAGAAAAAGCACTTCTGTAGCCCACGGTGGATTCCCTGTGTGGAATACCAAAGGCATACCAAATGCTAAAGGTCTACTGCAAATAATGGAGGCATGAAAGCTTCTCAAAGATGAAGTTGCAAGAATACTTTATAATGGAAAGTGTTAGGCAACCTAAATACAGGCGTTGCTACCAGCTTCCGCTATGATATACTTGAACTGCTAATATGAAAAATTCCATTGAACTCAATAGGACTTTTTGTTCTGTCATTTTCAATGTTGCTGTTCAAGTCACATGGTATTCTTTCAGTTGTAGGAAGGCTACTGTGAACTGGTAATTTTTCAATTTGCCCAGTATTTACATCTTAATGGTGTCATTCACATTGGGCCAACCTCACAACTGTCATAACAACTGCACTGAAGTTATTAAGAATTGCACTCACTTAAACCAGAGCTGGAAATTTTGCTCCAATGTATTTAGGGATTAGACCACAGGAGATTACATATCACAGGGCCTGTAATTCCTAGGCACACTATATTTGCATCTAATCTGTGTCTAATTGGGTTGTACTTGTATTAATGTACCTGTATTATGTACCCAGTAGTAACTGGTCTGGTGCAAAAAACCATTATGGAACATAATGGAAGATGATACTGTTTTTCAAATGCATAAAACACTGCTACCTGTCTACATTTTATTCCTGCAGTTTTTGTTGTTGATTAACAGTGAGCTCACTACTGGAAGGTGCCTTTAACTTCCCTTGCAGGTGAATACAAGGGATAGTCTATACACCGTTCAGGGCAAAAATTGTCTTTGTCTTTGTACAGCACAGCACCCAGCACAGTGGGGTCCTAATTCTGAGTGGAGCCTTTGAGATCCATTTAATATAAATGTTTACTGCCAGTAATGAAAGATCACTCTGCACCTTGCAGGATCATGCCCATTATAACAAAAATAGACCTCTTGGCTAAAACTGAAGAATGCAAATAAAATCTGGTTGATAATTTTACTATGAAAATTAATTTTGTTTTCAGTGTGTCTTGATTAAATCACAGTATATGTCTGGGACTCTCTTAGGTTCAGCTAGTGGAATGCCTTTATTGACTAATTGTACCTCAGTTGTTGGAGCCTCTTTTTATAGATTTTTAGATAGAATGACTTAATGCAATACAGTCTGCTTGGGAGAGGAGTGCAGATGAAGATTGCAGACCTCTGTGTCATTGCCCCCAAAATGTTAAATTGTTCTGTGTTTCTCAGAATAATAGCGCAGATAGTATGTCCTTGAAATAGGTTTTTTTGGGTTTTTTTTGTTTGTTTTTTCTTTCAGTTTGTGTGGAGACAGATTAGATAGTGCATAGGAAAAATGTCTTTAGTCTGAAGTACTTAAGTGAAAGATTTTCTGAAAGCAATGTGTGGCTGAAGGTAATTGTTACTTTTTATGGGATCATTTGTTTGGGTTCCAGTATCCCCTTCCACTGTGCAGTGAGGAGCAAAAATGCAGAAATGAGGTGGATGGAGCTATGTGGAGGGAGAACGTAGCTGTGCTAGAACCTGTAGCATCTTCTACTGTGCAGCTACGTCTGTTCCCTTTTGCTAGACCAGATCCCAGTGTCAAAAAGAGAGCCACTTTATGCAGTATATTTCCTCCATCCATTAGGGGCCACATAATGCACAATGGGGAGGATAAATTATTCCTGATTGGATCAGCATCATCTGTCCTATGTGCTCTGACCTCCAGAGGGTTGCAGAATTTCAGCCAGACCAGCTACCTTATCAGAGGTGAGCTTTGTTTGGAAGGAGTGTGGAGGGGGAGCTTTGCTCCATGATGCTGACTGTGGATCTGTGATCAGGGTTTGGGTCAGGGTTTTTCCTGAATCCTCAAATTTACAGCTTGCAACCACTGCAAGAATGATGCAGCTCCTCAACAGCTAGACGATTTTTTTCATTCTTGTTTCCCTTGTGTGCATTTTTACATGGGAGAGGAGAACATGAGCTTCATTCACATATATTAATGCAGTGCCCTTCATGCAAATTGTTCTGGCTGTGTGCCCTGTGAAAAAGGGAATGTAGGAACAAGTGTAAAGTTAAAAAAAAAAAATTCAGGGTTTGGTTTAAGCAGTATTACTAATTTAGCAGATCTATCTTGAAATGGCAAAGGGTTTTGCACATGAGATGCATAACCAAAGAATTTGCATACAGAGATCTGGCTCATATCTGCAGTGTCGATGGAAGATTGACTGTGGCTATGAGGAATGTAAGGAGCTAAAAGCCATGAGATTACCAAGAGTTATAAGGCTTTGAAGTATCTAGGTATGAAAAAGAATTTTGGTGCATTATTTCTTTCTTGGAAATCAACAGTTATGCAGAGCACATGGGGGGGAAAAAAAGATAACCTAGAAAAGTCATAACCTTAACCCAAAAACATTGGTTGATATTGCCGTAGCAGAACAATATTAGCAAAATAATTTTCAAGTCTGTATGCTTAATAAAGAACCACTGCTAGAGCGACATGGCAAGGAAAGCTTGCTCTTAGATACTATCAGAGCTGCAAAATCCTATAAAACTGTGCATTATGTGATATGTGAACCAAATGAAAGCAGAAGTAAGCAGAGAATTACAATAATCTGGCTAAACTGAACAGGGCTTATTTTATTTTGAGTGAAGTTCAGTGCAGGTTGCATATATGTAAGGCTTTGTGCTCTTAATAGATCTTCTGTCTCACTGAAACTTATGGATAATAGCTTAGAAGCTGACTAACTTGCCATACCAGTCTTACAATGTTTTTTGTTTTGCTCAAAGTAGATGATAGGTTAATTTAAGTATGGTTACAGTAGTACTGCATTCCTGATGATGTTGGTAGCTTAATGACAATCTTTGTTGTAGAAATCAGGAAATGTGGGTTGAGCCTCTGGGATCTGTATGGCTGATGCGTGAAAATGTTACGTCCTGAATGACAAGATACTGCTGGAACAGCTTGGTATGTAACACAGCTGATTATATGTCTATGCTTTTGATTTTCAGCTTAACTTCTTACTTTTTCTTTTGGTAAAACAAGATAGATATTTACAGTCTTCTGCACTTAAAAGTTTCTTTCTGTAGTAACATTTCTCCACACTTTGGTTAGGGTGTTCCATGACTCACTTATGTACCAGCACTGATGGATTGCAGATTTATTCCAAATGTATTCGACTCTAGATGGTTAAACAGGCTGACATTTAACTGGAATGAATTTGATTATACTGATTAAAAACTGCTCTTGTGGTATATACATTTATATATTGGTTTGAAATTCTCAGTTTGTATAAAAAGAAATGGTTCATAAATGTTAACATAGAATATTTGTCATAAAGTGAACTTAATGTATGCAAAGCCTCAAATATTGTTTATTGTGGAAGCAAGAGGGGGCTATGAAACTTTTTCTTGCTTCATTTTTCTAATTTTTTTCAGTGAAATACTGAGGTATAGGTAGGGTGGAGTTGGCACTGGGAACTGAAAGATTTATATATTGAGGTTTATTTAATTGAAATACCGAGAGCCCTTGCATTTATTAGAAATGTAACTTTGATTACATTTAATTTTGTTCAGTGAAAGGCAAGATTATCTACTGAAGTGGTGCTGGTGTCTGTTCTCTATTTATCAAATTATTTGGTAAATCTAAAGTTCATTGACAGCCCTGCAGGGCACTTACTGGTCTCATTGGATCTTCAGATTTTCATTCTCTCTCTTCTTTCTTTTCAAATTCTTTATACTGGCCCTGCCTCTAACCAATTTGCATTCTTTCTGTTCTGTTGGACTGTAGTTAAACGTTGGGTATAAAACTGGCCTCTGCTCTGAGATCTTTGCAGTATTTAGGCACAGTGGAGATGAGATAGGAACAGAAAGTTAACTTTAACTTGGCATTCCCATTTTTTTCCAGCTTCCCTATATGAATTAAGTTATTTTAACTTGGTTATTTTCTGCATTTCAAATCATGCTTACTCACTTCTGCTGAAATGTAAAATATGTTAAGCATTGTGGACCACTTGAGAAACATGTTTCACTGAATTTTCATTTGTAAAGCATTACAGATCAGTCCCTTACCCACCTCCACAAAGTATCATTTAGAATTCAATTCTCTTATGCTAGGGAGAAAATAAAGGCTTTTAATAAGACTACTAGGACTATTTGCTTGGTAGGAGCTGTACCTTAATCCAATTCTCCAAAATCTACTTCTTTGTGCATGTTGTGCTATAGAAGCTGATTTGTATGTGTATGTGCTAAATTGTGTCCTGTGGTAAGAGGAGTCTATATAGAGATGTCAAAAATGCTAGGTGGTGTCTAAGGCTTTTGAGAGTGTCTGAATATCCCTGCCATTGAGGTGTACATGGAATCTACTCATTGTGTCACTTGGTATAGCTTTGTTCTTGCCCCCACAGGAAAACTCCCCTGCTTAGGTGGGATAAACTACTCATTAGTGAAGCCTTATATTTTTGGTTTTCATGAAGGTTTATGTTCAGGACATTTAAAGTGAGAGAGAATTTGCTGAGAGAGTAGTGGCAGCTCATTGTACTGTTTATCCTCCATGTCCTTCCTGCAGATAAAGTGATTGACACAGAATGGAAACATTCTCTTGCAAAGCATTGATAACAGACCAGAGCTGCGTTTTTGTTGTCCGCTTTTAGAATACATGACAAAAATTAGTTCGGTCTGAAGGTTTACAGAGCGTTATTGTTGTGTGACTTGAGGAAGATGGCCTTCTCCAAATGTATATGAAAGAATCCAGTAAGTAAGGAGTGAGTTGTTAATTCACAAAGAATGTGGAGCCTCTTAAATCTGAGAACTCTTTTCTCTGAGTAACTTGGGATGATTCTGTAGATGTGAGATGTCTGGGACGCTTAGCACTGTCATCTATGTTGCACTTACACAAAGGAACACTTTTCTTGATTTGGTCCACAAAGCCTCATTTCAGTCCCTCTTGAAGACCCACTTCTTCCATGGCATATGTAAGAAACTAGCTTACTAAGTCCTCTACTCACCTACTTTATTTACCTTATAAATGAAGTGCTCATTTATGTAGAGGGAGAATTTTAGAAGTTGGAAGGGAGAGCTAAGGGCACTGGAATTAAAGCTGGAAAGTGACCGTCCACTCTGGGTAGTGAAATCATATTACACTTCTCTTGCAAATTGTGCTTAAATATAATTTTTTCTAGGAAGTTATCATACTGTCTCTGGTTAGTGTCTGCTGTACCCAAGCAAATGTGAAGGAAGATGATTACATATAGTCTTACATGGGCCAATAATTTTCACTTGTTTCTCTTTTTTTCCCAGATATGTAGTCTGCTGACCTAATTCATCTAAAGTTTATGGAGTATTATGTTACAGTGAAATTTTTAGAGGATTTGGACTCGTATATGTTGTTGATAGACAAAGCAATAACTTCAAAAATGTGTCTTTGACTGTTTTCAGTGGGCTTTTACTGTGTTTAGTTCTAGATTGAAATACATGGAAATGTTTCTTTTTTTGTTTTGTTTAACCAGCTGTGGATGGGGAAAAATCAGAGTAATGTCAATTGTGATAATGAATGCCTCTCTGACATTGGGATCTCATGGTTTTTTAATAGTTTTTACCATGGTTTTTTGGTTTATAATTTTCATTTTTAGCAAAATGAAAAACTTAATTAGGATTGTTATATTAAAAATATTGGGATCAGTACTTTAGATTGGTTGTAATGTGGTAGAGAGATGGGGAGAAGATGTATTTGGAGTCTAGATACCAACATGTGAGCGCCTACATTGTACTTTTACTTGATAGAAGTGGCTCTCTCTGGGTTGGTACTCCTTATTGTTCCTTGTTGGTGTGATTTAAAAATAGCAGGGGTCTGGGCTATGGTGAACTTTTTGCGGCCTGTAATGAGAGTTGTAGCACTTGCTTAACATCTTTAGAAGA
Organism: Dermochelys coriacea; assembly: GCF_009764565.3. Lineage (NCBI taxonomy): Eukaryota > Metazoa > Chordata > Testudines > Dermochelyidae > Dermochelys > Dermochelys coriacea. The sequence continues at coordinate 60,126,792 of NC_050069.1, forward strand.
GTATAAATCTAAGGCCTACATTTTTTTATAGGATGGTTTTAGAAAAGCCTCAAGGCCCTAAAGCTTTTTGAGTTTCAGCGTCAGCAGGACTGAACAAATCCAGCAATGTGATAGCTTCAAATAAATCAGTATAATGTTGCTGACCATCTCCAGAAAACTCCAGAGACTGTACACTAGGTGGTGTAGAAAAGAATCTGGTAAAGTATTTTTCTACCTTGAAGTTTAACCAGTTGCTTCTTCCGATCTGCTCTAAAATAGTCCATACACTGTATAGTCAAACGTATCCCATTTTTGGGTATAGGTTCAATGACAAAAACACTAACAATAAGATAACTGACAACATTCAGTTCAGCTAACACCTTCTCCCTAGGCTTGGCTGTTCCTAGGCGGTCTGTGATTCCATCTACTCAGCTCATATCCTAGATCCTCTTACACCCACTATCCAGGTGGGGTAATGAACCAATGCTTTGGTCAGGGTTTGTCTTGAATAACAAAGGTGGCCGTGTTTAGATGCTAGATACCCTGATCTAATCTTGGACCTTTTTTCTGGAGTAGATGAAGAGTAACGTTTTTACCTTGATTTTTTTTCTGGTTGCATTTGGGTTTGAACTCAACCAGTTATATTGAATTACAAGGTGTTTCCTTGCAGCCACACTAAGAAAGAGATCCAAGTTTAGGTCAGGCTTAGCGAGCATGAGTTAACTAAGCCTGACGTAGGCTGAACCAATTTTCTTAGAGTATGTCTACACTTAAAATGCTACAGTGGCTCAGACAATACCTATGCTAATGGGAGAGAGTCTCCTGTCAGCATAGGTAATCCACCTCCTTGAGAGGCAGTAGTTAGGTCGATGGAAGAATCTTCTGACGACCTAGTGCTATCTATACGGGGATTTAGGTCGGCTTGACTACACCACTCAGGGGTGTCCATTTTTCACACCCCTGATGGCTATAGTTAAACTGACCTAATTTTCTAATGGACACCAGGCCTTAGTAAAGACAAACCCTTAGTCTGCATAACTCACTTAACATTATTCCAGCAGGATCAGCACCTGTGAACATGTCGGACATTTGCCAGCCTGTTACACTAAAATCTGTTGACTAAATCTACTTAGTGTTAGCTCTTGTCTAGTTTAGGATTTAAAGTTGTGTTGTTTATATTGATTTACCTAGCTCAATCTAATTATCACCTTCTGAAAACTCTAGTTAATACAAAGCAATTGTATTTTAGAGCATGCTCAGATGATTGAGTTAAAGCTTTGGAGTATATATACACTAGAAACGCTGGTTTGCCGCTGTAGCATTGTAGTGTAGACACTTACTACAGCGACACTTTACTTCTGTTGTAGTAAATCCACCTCTCAAAGAGTCGGGAACTAGGTTGAGAGAAGATTTCTTCCATCTATCTTGTGGTGTCTACTCTGGGGGTTATGTTGGCTTAAAAATACAACACAGGGTGTGAAATTTTTCGCAGCCCTGAGTGATGTAGTTAAGCTGACCTAACTGCAGCGTAAACCAGCCCTTGGAAGAAGCCTGGACTTTAATTTGACAAGTTTAGCATTGTTCTAAAGCAGGGGTTCTCAACCTTTTTCTTACTGAAGGCCCCCTCCAACATGCTATAAAAACTCCACGGCCCCCATGTGCCACACCACCTATTTTTCTGCATATAAAATCTAGGGCCGGCATTAAGGGATAGCAAGCAGGGCAATTGCCAGGAGCCCCATGTCACCAGGGGCTCCACAAAGCTAAGTTGCTCAGGCTTTGGCTTGGGTGGTGTGGCTTGGGACCCCGCAGCTGCAGTCCTGTGCAGTGGGGCTTTGGCTTTCTATCCTAGGCCCTAGTTTGTCTAATGCCAACCATGTTTGGTGGACCCCCTACCCCGGGGGCCCCGGACCCCTGGTTGAGAACCACTCTTCTGTGTGTGTGTGTGTGTGTGTGTGTATATAAATCTCTCCTCTGTTTTTTCCACCAAATGCATCCGATGAAGTGAGCTGTAGCTCACGAAAGCTTATGCTCTAATAAATTTGTTAGTCTCTAAGGTGCCACAAGTACTCCTTTTCTTCTAAAATACAAATGCTTTTTCTTCACTAGCATTTTAAGATGTTAATTAGATCAATCTCACATCACATCTCTAAAGCCAGGTTCACACTACAAACTTACATCAGTATACACTGATATATACACAGTATTTTATATATTATATTACACAGTATACACAGTGTCGCTCACAGGTGTAAAAAACCCACACTTTGAGCAGTGTAGTTATACTGACCTATCTCCCAGTGTGGACAGTGCTATGTCGACAGGAGGAGCTTCTCCTGTCCACATAGAATCCATCTCTTGTGAAGGTGGATTAGCTACTCCAAAGGGAGAAACTCTTCCTTCGGCATAGTAGTATCTTCACTAAGGTGCAGCTGAGCCACTGCAGGACTGTATGTGAAGCGCTAAATCTTAGGCTAGACAAAGTTTTAGTGGTGTGTCACCAAAATGTTGACTCTCTCTTTTAAAATTATGATTTTTCAGTTCCTGATCACCTTTTGAGAGTTGGGGTTAATATAGATCTGATGAAAGGGTGTTAGTTACTGTGTGCCTTAATACTGTACTTTTCTAAAAAGATATTTGAATTAGCTGCCCTTGAAATTCTGAGGTCCCATTTTTTACAATTATAGTGGCATTTGGTAGATAGGTTTCCCTTAAACAGTCTCTATCAGACTAAGGTGCTCTTAGAAGAAAGTCTAAGTTAAGGTAAGTTTGAAACTGCCAGGAGTTAAAATATAAGATCATGCTAGGAGATATTTTGGCAGGTAGTTCTGTTCCTGATGTCAATTTAAAGATAAATCTTGAAATCAAAAACATTTTCCAGGACTCTTCAAATCTTTTTTTTTTCATTGCTATACTGCAGTGTGTAATCTTTTTTTGATGCTATCTGATTCTAAACATTGCCTGTTCATCTGAAATATTTTCATCTGAAGCACATAAATACAGCAGTGCTGAACTGACACTGGATGCTTTCAGTTAATATCCTGTTAAATATTTTGATAAATTATTTTTAAAAAAATCTTGTTTGTGATAGTATCTTAGGAACTTGAATATAAAATACCATTTGCCAATGATTTTGTCCTTTTCTATTTTACAAGTGCTGGGTTATTTTTTCTCTTATGTATTTAACGAACTAAAGAAACCGGTATGGTTCCTTGTTTACATTCCTGCATTCTAACATTATTGGCACTATACACCTTGTCCTATGAATAGAGTATATTAATGGCTTGGTGCAGTCCAAAGTTGTTGAAAGGCACATAACTGGTGTGACTGCACCAATTGGTATTATTGGTGTATCATTGTTTTATACGTTTCTTAATAAAGAGATAAAATTGAAAAAGAATGGAAGAAATTTTGGGCTCCAGAGATGCTCCTAACCTAATTATGTGCTTTGAAAAGGAAATTTTGGCTTGTGTACATCAAGAGTAGCCAGGCTATATATTAACTGGGGTGAGACAAATGCTTTCTCTGGTTTTAGAATATCTTGGCTACTGCTCCATAGCCACTATTTCAGGCTACAGTAACTTACATTACAATTGATCATTCTCTGTGTGGTGTAGAATGGATGCTGAATTTACATATTCCTATCACCAGCTGTGATAATGCTGAACAATTTCCTTTGGAGTTGGGCACATTACCTCTTGGATCTCTCCTTGGGGCATTGCAATTCCACCCTGCCCCTATTGCAGCCAGAGGCTAAAAGCCACAAATGAGCCCTTAGTAAGAAAAGAGTAGTAAATGCATTCACGGTCTTGAACAGGTGCTGGATTTCCAAATTCCTCATATTTTGAGGGATTGTCCTAAATTTCAGATCAATGTCCTTTGTCCACAACTGATGTTCTCAGGAGACCAAAATGTCCCTTATTTGTTACTCTGTGCATCTCCCCTTAAAATGGTAACAGAATAGATGGATTACATTTTATCTTTGCATAAAATTAAAATACACTTTATAGAATGTCAGCAGCACAGTCATCTTGATTGGTTGATAAAATTGACCTAGTTCTGATCCCCTGCACCTGCATTACAGACTGCATTACTAGCTGGGGCCAGGGGGTGCCAAAATACAAGTTTGCCTGGGGTACTATTTTCCCTCAGGCCGGCCCTGAAAATGAGAAGCCTGTATACAAAGCTGCTGGAGCTTGTTCTGTGGCAGGGAATTAAAGTGGTCCCCATCCCCATCTCTGCCCCTCTCTTCTCCTCATTGGAAGGAGTGTGTGTGTGGAGGGGGCTGTGCTTCATCCCATCCCGATCCCGCATCTTCCCCTTCTCTTTCCAGTAGAATGGAGGTGGGGGGGGGCAGTGAATTGCGTTTTCCTCAGCACAGGATGCTGATTGTCTGTCTGTTTTTAGGCTCCTGCCTTGAACTGAGCCAGGGAGCATCAAGAACACAGACTTCTTGGCAAATGCTTGTGGACTCTGTGGGTCACAGCCTCCAATATGCAAACCCCTGGTCTAGGGTACTAATATGTTTTAAATAAAATTATAAACACTACTTAGGCCTTATCTGTAATAGAAGAGTGACCAATTTTAATTAAGTGCAAATGCCTAATGTAGTTGTACCTAAACTGGTTTAACCCTTGTTTATATTAATTTAGTTTTAAGCTACTGATTTATCTTAAATACCACTCACTTATGAGAGAAGTCTACAATAATTTAAAAAGTAATGCTCGTTATAGATTTTTATCTCAAGTTCTTTTTGATTCTTGGTCTTAGCGATCACATCTGAAGTACTGGCAGCAGAGGAAGAAAGTTGAAGTGTAGCTTATTGGGAAAGAGCTGTATTAGAAATTCTGTATCCTTTGAGAAGCTTTACCTATGCTGCCAAAATTGGAAACAAACTGAGGGCATATGAACTGTACTGAGTTTTTCAACAAGGATGAGAGTCTAAACTTCCTTCAAACTGGTAGATCACAAGTAGTCCACAAGATTACAAGGTCTTGTAATGTACTGACTGTGTGTAGCAAGTGTAGAATGTTGCTCGCTAATGCCTGCAGCCCACAGATACAGTATTACAGAGGTCCTGCTGCTACTACTAAATTACTCCCTAACTGTGCACTAGAGGACTGTGGTGTTGGTTTTGGTTTTAGTTTGGTTTAGGTTTGGGCTGTAGGACACATCTTGGCTTTTTTGTGTGATTTTTATCCGTGACTGTCTCTCTTACCTTAAAGCACAAGGATTCTTTTTACTTTCCATATCAATGAGCAAAATCCCTAGGGGAGGGAAAGTATTTTTGATTATGAAGAATCTGGGAACTGATAATGTAATCATTTTAGAAGAAGAAATTGAATACTGATTGGTGTAGTTCGTGCATGATTTTCCTCTTCATGGTGGAGCAGTATTCAGAAAGTTCAGGGTCCAGCCAAAATCTCATTATCAAGAGCAGATTGTTATCTGGCATTTGTTCACAATCCATAATAATGGTGTGTGTTTTCATGTGCAAAAAGGCAGATTTGAAGCTTCAGCATATGAAACCCAGTGTCCCATCCTGTCCCATCCCCCTGCGATAAGCATCTGGTTCTTCTTATCAGAGTTGAATGAGTTTATTTGTAGTTCACTGACACCTTCTGATGAGGCTGTGCTTTTTTATTAAGGTTGCCTGTGTAATCTCTTCAGGGCATTTGTATTCAAACTCATGCAAGTAGTCCATACATGAATAGGTTAGCAATAAATATGATTGTAAACAACCATTACTGGGGTTGCCTTTTAAGTACAATTCTCTATCTGTTTAATTTTTAATTGAGATGATTTACATCAAATGTATATTTTTCCTAAACTGAATGTAGTATTTTTTCCATTTGCTGTACTTGGGTAGTATGTGTTGCCTTTTTTCTCCTTATTCCAATCAGTTTTTTTCATGCTGAAATTTACTTCTGGAATTTGATATTTATCATGTTTGTTGTGGCAGTGTCCAGGGGCCAATTGAGAATGGGGCCACACTGTACAAACATACAATAAGAGACAGACAGTCTTTGCCCTGAAGAGAGAATGCACAGGCAACCTTAAATCTGGCATTTCCTAATTTTTGAGTGCTTGATTTTGCAACTTTATTAATGTTCGGTTAACATAGTCTTTGTGTAACATACAAGCTGAACGATGTGATGGCAGCTAATATTGAGTGAATAATGCGATTGTAGCTAATGTTATATTGGATCTGCATTTTTTTTGTGTGCTTTGCTTATTTAAATCCTTTCATTTTTTCAGGGGTGGTGTTAGTGGAGGAGTTCCTCCCCTGCACAGTTCTGGGTCCATACTGGTGGGGATAGGAGTGGCCATGGCTGAGCTCTATTTTGCCCCTCTCCCCATTCCAACTGTTTTCTGGAGCTGCTCTGACAGTTAGTCTCTGGCAGTGCCCTCTTTTTGGGAACCTGAAATATGGTAACCCTAGGTTTAACTCTTCAGGGGTACGTAATACTGAAAGCCAACAGATGCACAGAAAATTTTTCACAAGATTCTAAAACACTATTGCTCTTTACTTAGCAAAGAAACACACAATCTATACAAAATAATAAACATGCGTATATCTATTCCCTGCTTCAGATCTCTCACCTTTCTGGAGAGTTCTTTGGGCTTGGGCAGTCATCTGCGATGTCCAGGATCCTTCTTTGGCAACTCATGGTTTCTCTTCAGAATCATGGAACCTTTTGAGGACAGCTAGCCTTTTCCACCCTGGGATAGTCCCAGAGTTAAACTGCCCCCCTACTATAAAACACACCCATATCATCCTCTCTCCTGACCAAAGCATCTTGTGTCTTGTTCTGTGAGTCCCTCTCCCGCCACCTGGTTTCTTTGTTCTGCTATTTGTGATTTTCCACTTTACCAGCCCCCTGCAAAAAAAAAAAACTTGGTAGTAATGGTTTCCCAGTCAGGCAACTTCCTTAGCATATCCATTGTTTGGTTAGAGTACTCATTAAAGTTAACAACCTCCATATCGAGCTGGTCTTGCTGCAGCCCCTCTCAGCAATTGGTGGATTGCACATCCATATAGAAGCATTCCATGTTACAGAAATTTCATAAATTTCATGACCTCAACCAAAATCTATAGCTTGTGCATAGACAGATTGCCCGATGAAGTGAGCTGTACCTCACGAAAGCTTATGCTCTAATAAATTTGTTAGTCTCTAAGGTGCCACAAGTACTCCTTTTCTTTTTGCGAATACAGACTAACACGGCTGCTACTCTGAAACCAGATTATTACAGAGACTTACTCACTATCATTACCTATGTTAAATTCACTATTCATTTGTAGCTACATGGAAATACTGGATAAACAAACAAGTATAAAGACAAACTAATATATAATTTAGGCTCAAAATTTGCCTTGTGTTAATGTTACTAACATGGGAAATTGTTCTCTGGATCTGGGTGATCTAATTCAGTTTTGTGTGTGTGTGTGTGTGTGTGTGTGTGTGTGTGTCTACAAAATATAGATACAGTGGGCACACTTAAACTTTCATGTTTTGAAAAATTCTACTGAGATTCTATATATTTAAAATGGGAAATACCATGAAAACTAGTAATATTTCTTAAATTGGAACAGACTTTTTAAGCATGAACGCTTTATCATTTATACTAACTCCACTTTATGTATAATGTGATATGATGTGTGAAGGTTTTATTATCCTGAGTTGGAAATAACCATATTACTCATGCATTGTGAAAGCCACAAGTGAATTATAAGGTCATCTTAAATGAATGCTAATACAATGAATTCTGTATATGCCTCTTATGTAAGAGAAGAAAACCAACTATTTGATAAATATTTTAAAATGTCTTGGGATTGTTCGGTTTTTTTCTTCTGTGCCTCTGCCTATAACGCCAGGCTTTCTAGTAACAGGAGTTCTGCTGTTTAAACCATTAAATAATTTTTTTTTAAAAATTAAACCTCCAAAAATTACCTAATATAACTCTTCTGTACATGCCATGACTCTTTAAATCCAGTATCTCAGAACTTTCCACAGCTTAGAAGAATTACTGATGATTCCCAGCATTTGAAAAGGATACAACTCTTTCCAATGGTATAGTTACCTTATTAGGGTATGAGTTACTAGACAGTTAACCTGTCCATAGTCCAAAACAAAATACTGCCTGTCCTGGGCCTCAGGCAGACATAATTTTGGAAGGACATTTGGGAGAAAAGAAGGAAACCATTTTCTGGTGCGTGTGTGTCCATATGTGTGTGTACACAGTTCTTAAAAATGACAGTTAGAAGCTGCTCAGAGGTTGCAGTAGTAGAGTGTCCTGGGAAAGATGGATAAATGGGCACAGTGGATGTGACCAAATAAAAGATAATACATAAAATATGATAAATTCAAATTATCACATTGATATTACCCTTATGTGCAGGATCTTATAACTACATATAATGACAATATTTAAATTCTACCACTCCATTGTCGGGCAGCTATATTTTTAAAAAGAACCACAATTTTTGTTTGACAAAATTTTGTCAGAAGAATATCAGTAAACAGTTAACTAACAAGCACTATTTCCAGAACTGTGCAAATTTCTGCAGGTACTATTGTTCGTAGTCAAATATAATCATGCAGACAATGGAAGACCATGGATTGTGATTCAATTGATACATGTAGCCCTGCCCTTTTCCCTTCTATCCCATGTGAAAATATTCTTTTCAGGAATTACATTTTGTAACCTTTTATGAAGTGCTACAAAATACAAATAAAGTATATTAAAAGATATTACTCAAATCTATCCGAGTCCGTATACATAAACTATGCAAGTCCCCTTTCGATAAATTAATGCTAATATCCTATTCCAAAAGTGCATCTGTAAGCATTAAATACTTGCTCTTTTCCTTGATTTTTGCTTCCTTATGATATTGTCAGCAGGCCTTATCTTAACTATTAGTCTAAAGATGATTTACATCGAACTGGATTTGTTTTTCTAACTTTTAGAGTAGAAATACATAAAGGACTGAGCAGTGTTTTGTTGACATTAATGTGAACATTACTTAAATGAAAAAATACCACTTAGAAAGCATGGGCCCAAATCTCCAGTCCCCACTTGTTGATCTTGCTGCTAATTGGACTGTGTACAGCAACATGTTTCTGGTTGTGAATTCATTACTATTCTCCTTGCTCTTTGATCTTTTCCCATTTAGATCAGAATGGCTTGGGCACCTGTTTGTATTATGAGTCAAAACTAAACAGCTACTTTGCAAAGTGGCATGGCATTTCTTTCAGTATGTAAGTGAACCTTTTAAAAGACCAGTTTTAGAAACCCTACACTGCTGCATCTCAATTAGAATATGCCCTTTTTGATCCACAACAAGCACTGCAAACTTAAAAATAAAATGAGGGTGAACATCAATAGTTTAGTTTTAAATATTTTGAAGTTGCTTATTTTTTTTCTTTTCCTATCCCAAGGAAGCTCATGTGGTTGGGTGTTTAAACAACAGCCCTCTGACAAGAACCATTACAGTCTTGTATGGTGTCACGGAAAAAAAAATACAAGTGAGATCTGCCTAATGACGTAAAATGGAAAGAATCAGCCCCCTCTTCAAGTCCCCACCCACGCTCATATCACTTCGCAATCCAGTGCCTTCTGATGAGAAAACCAGTGACTCTTCATGGCTGCCTAGTTTTCTTGTGGTGTTATAACAAGAAAGAGCTGATTCGCCTGATTGATTTGGCACCCTTCTATTTAATATTTGAACTTTTTTTAACGTGAATAACAGTCTGTTCACTCATTTTTATTCCTTGCCTGCAGAACCCATCTGCAAGAGCTACCCCTTCTCTCCCTAAGTCTTTGGGTAGTTCAGGAAGAAGAGAGGATCCCCAGCATCTAAAACCTGCATCTAGAGCCCTGTCTCCCATCAGGATCCTGCTTAATGAATATCTTAATTAAAATTTGTGCCATTCAGGACATTTTATTTTGTGCATCCCTATTCCATAACCTTGACGTTGATGTTGCTGGTCTACTTTAGGGCAGAGGCTTTCATGAAAATGGTTACTGTGTGCTGTAGGGAGTGGGTTGAGTGAAAGCTATTATACAGAATCCTGTTGGACAAAATTCACTGGTACTTGAGTAGGATTCATTCTTTTTTTAGTTACTGTGATAGTCTTGTATTTGCATACAGATTTCCTTTGTTTTTTCCATGAACTAGCTCTGACTAATCCTTTGGCCTGCATTTCATTACAAATGTGGCTGCAGAATGATGGTCTTGGTGGCAGATAAGAGAACTTTTCTTTTCTTCGCATGTACAAAAAATGTTGGGACGATAATTTTTGCTTGATAATAGAGACTATCTCTCTTTTTGATTTAGGATGGTGATATGCTAGGAGTACAATTAATTGGCATTCTTATGAATTCATGTCAACGTGGTATAACTGTTCTCACTCCCACTTATCCTCTCACTCCGCCCCTCCCCCCACATTACTCTTCCTATTTTTAGAGGCTACACAAAGCTGTTTTGCTTCAAATGAGAGACAGATTAGAACAGTTTTAACATTCTACAGCAGTTTTCTAAAGAGCAGCAGATAAGCCAACTATGTACATTCTCCTCCTAAAATAGAGTTAAATAGCTTCTAATTTTTATTCAGTGGCTTTTTAAAACTCTAGCTAGTTACCTTGCAAATACCAACAAATTATGATCTAAATTTGCACTCTGGCAAAACTATTTGAGAGGATTACAGTTTCTCTTCCCCCTACACAAAAGTTGGCCTCATGTAATTTTCCTCTGTTCTTGTGCAAATAAAACTGGATCAGAGAGTCTCTGTGTTCTGTGATTTATGGTGTACTTAGGAGAGGAGTATTAAAACGGATTATTTATGTGGTGGTGGTAAAAATCACACCTACACTCAGGAGCCCAACAGAACCCTGCAGATTTTATTAACCTTTTTTAAAATTTCTTTTAGGCTTAGCTATAGACAAATAGTGGAGTGGTTGGTGATGGTTTTGATTTTTACATTAATGTGAAATACATGTGTGTGGAAGCAAACATTGTTTGTGAACATCATATTTTCATTTTAAGCAAGTTATGGTAAACATTTGGCAGCAATTGTTTGCTTTTTTATGGTAAAAATCACTCGTTATAGTCCTTAATGCAGGAATTTTCTGATTTTAGTTTACAAACTGTTTGGTTTTACATATTTATAGAAAAAACTCCCATTATATTGTTCATCGTTAATTACAGTATGAGTTCTTACTCAGAGCATGCTGTCATTTTCTGTAATTTAAAGAAAGGAAGGATAGAACAAGCTTTCTCCCACGAGTAAAGCTGTTTTTTAAAGGCTGATGGATTTTAAGTGTGAAAGATATGAAATCAAAGCAACCGTAGACTTGAGAGATGGGAGAGACGTATTAGGTCATCAGGTCCATCATGCTGCCAGAACATCTTACTTTTTTGTACAAGATATTTGTTCCCATTGCTTTGCTCAGGGAATTTTTTAAAATTAAACAGGACATCAGGGTATTCCACCTGATGAGTGTAAAAGTCAGTCTTGCAGTGTTCTCTGTTATTTCTTCCTACTCTCCTTCTAAATCTGGAACTGTTACGCTGCATTGATCTTTAGTCTGGTATGGATTCTAGGGAAGATCGTCTTTAAAAGACATAATGAAATGTAATGCCTTATAAGAAAAATGGGACCATTCGAGAAAAATCTTCTTTTTGTAAATAGTGCCTTTACCATGAGTGCAGGAAACCAAAAACTAGTAGAGTGATGTCTGAATTTCCTTATGAATATTAATAAAAAACATTTGGTCTGGATTCATTTTAAAGATAATAATAAGAATTTGTTTTTTATTTTAAGAAATAATTAATATGGTTCATCCCGATCAATTTTAAAGTTTGAGAGTATATAAATAATGAATGTGAAAAATAGCAAATCTCTATTTTATAGAAAAATACAAGTGACCAGATTATTCTGTTAGCTATATTTTCTATGGTTTCCTGTAAAGATCAATTTGATATTTTTCCTTAGAGCAATATATTATGTATTTAATTCAATTAAAATAAATGTTTTAAAATGAAATAAAATGAGTGAATTTGTTAAAGATGATATAGATTGTTAGACCAGGAGAAAAGATTTTTTGAAGGGACAGAGTGTAAAATTTTGTAATATTTTCTTTAAAAAATTCCAATATAATGGCATTTTGACTTTATGCCCCTACTGAAGTAACATGCTTCAGAATTTTAACAGAGTACCAGATAACATTTGTTGGAATTATTTTTTTAAATGGAAAATTAATATCAAATTATTTCAGAGACTGATCTCGGTCTTTTTCTCTTTGTGAAATTTGAATCTAACCAAGCCATACAATTATTTTGCCAGTAAATTGATCCCTCTCTGTCATAACTAACAGAGTTTTGGCCGAGCAGCAGGGCAATGCATCTTAGTTGTTTAGTTCAGCGAACTTCATCCAACTATACAACCCATCTCTCTCCAACAGTACAGCCTGTCAACCAGCTCAGACGGCTCGTCCTGAGAGCTGCCTGAAAGATTTCTCTTCTTCCAACCCCCCCACTGACACTGCTACCTTCCCATGGAATACTCTACCCTTGACAGTCCTGCACACTCTGGATTATGAATGGGGCAGTGAAACTTGTCCTTCATAGAAATCATTGCTACACAAAATATGGCTAGCAGCACTCAGTTTGATTAAAATGTATATCGATTATGCTTATCCATCATTTATACTTGATCTCAATTTAGCATCTTCATATGTTAATAATCTGAAGAAATATGAATAGGATCTTGGATTTCTAATGTGATTTGGCAGTCACCAGTGGAGTGTGTGTTTGTGTGTGTTGAACAGTCAATTCAATTTATAACTCTTTTATAGAAGATTATCATTGCAGTAATACTGGTTGGAAGACACCACAAGTTTATTTTTTGTTAAGTTGATACTGGTAACAGGTTGTAAAAAAATTGCAGCATGATCTATCTACACAAGGCTGAATGGATCTGATTTTTTACAAAGCAGGTTTGACACCCGGCCAGTTTTGGTCTCTGTAGACCTAATAAGCGAAAGAGATTTTTCCGCTGCCTGTCACAGGAAACAAAAATGCAGCTTACTGAATTGGCTTTTCCCTGCCAGTTTAGAATTATTTTTTTTTGTCATTTTCTCACCCTGTAAAATGAAAGCAGTAGTAATTAGTAGAACACATTAAGACAATTTCATGTGCCTTTTTTTATTCTTTCATATTATTTGAAAGCTTTAAAAACATCTGAATTTCTTTTTGAGTATGATTGTGATGAGATAACTTTAGAAACCTGGACTGTAATTTAGCATACAGATACTATATTATATTACATATATGCTTTAGAGAGCAGTTTAGAAAACTTTGAATTTATAGGAATTTTTGCACACAAAAAAAGTGCCTCTCAAAATTGACACATTGATTTGCAAGCTCTTCTAGACCTTTCCTTTTGTATATATTAGTATTTTGGACAAACAGAAATTGTTGTTGTTTTCTATTTTTTTCCCTTATTTAAAAAAAACTTATTGGTTGAGCTTCCAAGGATTTACACACAGCTGGATGACATTTGTTTATCTCTAATGCTGAAGGGGAAAATAATTTGTTAGTCTATATCAGCAAAAAAAATGAGGACTACTTGTGGCACCTTAGAGACTAACAGAGCTACCACTCTGAAACCAGAGAGCCCCTTGTATCTGATGAGCAGACCCTGCAGTTTAAACCAGCTCTCTGATTGTCTATAAATCAAACGACTGGTTAACAGCAACCATTAACACCTTCCACCATAACCCCCCTCATCTCAGCTCTGCCTATCCTCCCTATAGAGTTTAGAGAGTTGACACCTCGGTTTATTCCCAGACAAAAAGAAAAGACTAATAATAATAATGGGGAGTGGGGGGAGAGAAGAGGGAATTGGGAAAGGAAGAATGGGGGGGCACAAAACTTGATAGGTGGAGAATGGGGGACCCTGGCAAGAAAAGATGGGGCCGCACAGAGACCCGGCACAATGAGTATTATACACAGTGGTATTGGGGGGGGAAATTACATGGGTGGAAGCAAAGAGCCCCTGGCATGTGTGGGAGGAATGGGAAACAATGGGATGGAGAGTGGAACATGGGGTGGGGGAGGGACAGGACACACAGAGCTCTGGATATGTGGTGGAGAGGAAAATAGAGGGCACACAGAACCATTTTCATGTTGGGGAAGGAGGGAGTGGGGTCGGGTACATAGAGACCTTAGCATAGAGGGAAATGGGGAACAATGGAGTGGAGGGAGGGGGACATGAGCCTCTGATGTGGTGATGGGAAAAATGGGGGTACATAGTGTCCCAGAATGTAGAGGGAATGGGGGGGCATACAAAACCCCTGGTAGAGAGGGGAGATGGAGGGGAGGTTACAAAGATTGGGGGATGGGAGGATGACACACATGGAGCTAAGGAGGGAGAATGGAGGGATATAGGGAGCCTCTGATATGAACTCAGCCTAAAGAAGCCAGGGCCGGGTGAACCTTTTGTGGGCCTGGTGCCAAACATATTTGTGGGCCCCCCTGGAGGCAGTGGAACATGGTGCGGTGAGGTCAGTCACCAGAGCAAGGCCAGCCAGGGTCAATGAGGCATGGCATGGCAGGGGCGGCCCCACTCCGCCCAGCCCAGTGCGAGGGCACTATTTACAAACTGGTAGTTGCCAGATGCACAGTGGCCCACCTGGCCCTGTGCTGCCAGCATTCCCCTTCCCCTTGGGGAGCGGGCCCATGCTGTGACACACAGCCTCCCACCCCCAACACTCCCTGACTCCCTATGGCCAGAGCCGCCCTGGACCTACTATGCCCAGCAACCCACCACAACCCCTCCACAAATGCAGAGCACCCTGCACAACACCACCCCGCCCACAACCCCACCACAACTGCACAGCACCCCCGTAGAACCCTCACTCCCTAGTGCCCCAACCCACACACCTTCCCTACCCCCTCACAGCCCAGCACCCCCCCCAGACTTTCAAGAGACCCACTCCCTCACACCCTGCCTCCCGGCCACACTCACTGGCCCTGCTGGGAGGTGACTATCTGCCAGGCTGAGCTGGCAGCGCATCCAGGGCTAGTCCTGGGGCAGCGAATCACTCTGGCCCCTTGGGAGTGGCGCAATCAGCCAAGCCAGGGCCTGCCCTGGCTGGGCTCCCTGAGGACCCATTTGCCTGGAGAGGCCCAGCCAAACCCCCTTTCCCCCGCACTATTGTCACCCCATACTGGCTGACACCTGAGACTGGCCAGGCTTCTGCACCAGTCCCAGGTGGCTCAGTTCTGGGGAGACAGGTGGGCTCCCACAGCTGGTGGGAAGCAGAGACTGCCTGGAGCCAGAGATGCACTGGAGGCTGGCCGGGGGCAGAGAGAAGCAGGGGGGTAAGGACGGGGACGGAAAGGAGCCCTCAGCCAGCCAGCAGGCAGGCTGAAAGGAGCAAGTGGTAGGCGGGGAGCCAGTGGGATCTTGGTGCACAGTGCAAGTGGAGCGGGCCAGGGCCCCTTGTAAGCATAGGCCTGGCTCCATGGCGTCACTGGCACCATTTTAAACCTGGCACTGAAAGAAGCAACAAAGCGTGTGACCCTCTAGTTTAACTCCCTTAGGATATGTCTACACTATGAAATTAGGTTGAATTTATAGAAGTCGGTTTTATAGAAAGCGTTTTTATGCAGTAGAGTGTGTGTGTCCCCACACAAATGCTCTAAGTGCATGTAGCGGGCGGACTGTGTCCACAGTACCGAGGCAACAGTCAACTTCCGGAGCTTTGCACTGTGGGTAGCTATCCCACAGTTCCTGCAGTCTCCACCGCCTATTTGAATTCTGGGTAGAAATCCCAGTGCCTGATGGGGCTAAAACATTGTTGCGGGTGGTTCTGGGTACATATCGTCAGGCCCCCGTTCCCTCCTTCCCTCCATAAAAGCAAGGGCAGACAATCGTTTTGCACCTTTTTTCTTGAGTTACCTGTGGAGAAGCCATACCATGGCAAGCATGGAGCCCACTCAGCTAACCATCACCATATGTCTCCTGGGTGCTGGCAGACATGGTACTGCATTGCTACACAGCAGCAGTTTATTGTTTTTTGGCAGCAGACAGTGCAGTATGACTGGTAGCCGTCGTCGATGTAGTCCTGGGTGCTCTTTTAACCGGGCGCCTGGGCAAACATGGGAGTGACTCAGCCAGGTCATTTCCCTTGTTTTGTCTCATGGAGATTGAGTCCTACCGGCAGTACACTCTTTTCATCTGCAGCCAGCAGAAGACGATGGCCAGTAGTCATACTGCACCATCTTCTGCCGAGCACCCAGGAGGTGACGATGGCTAGCGGTCGTACTGCACAGTCTGCTGCCAGCATGATGTATAAAGATAGATGAAGTGGCTCAAAACAAGAAATAGACCAGATTTGTTTTGTATTCATTTTCTCCTCCCTCCTTCTGTGAAATCGACGGCCTGCTAAACCCAGTTTTGAGTTCTATCCTTGAGGCGGCCATTCAGTTTATCGCAAAGCCACCCCCTTTGTTGATTTTAATTCCCTGTAAGCCAACCCTGTAAGCCATGTTGTCAGTCGCCCCTCCCTCCGTCAGGGCAACAGCAGACAATCGTTCCGCGCCTTTTTTCTGTGCAGACGCCATACCACGGCAAGCATGGAGCCCGCTCAGATCACTTTGGCAATTAGGAGCACATTAAACACCACATGCATTATCCAGCTGTATATGCAGCACCAGAACCTGGCAAAGCGAAACCGGGCGAGTAGACGACATCAGCGCAGTGACGAGAGTGATGAGGACATGGACACAGACTTCTCTCAAAGCACGGGCCCTGCCAACGTGGGCATCCTGGTGCTAATGGGGCAGGTTCATGCGGTGGAATGCCGATTCTGGGCTCGGGAAACAAGCACAGACTGGTGGGACCGCATAGTGTTGCGGGTCTGGGACGATTCCCAGTGGCTGCAAAACTTTCGCATGCGTAAGGGCACTTTCATGGAACTTTGTGACTTGCTTTCCCCTGCCCTGAGGCACAAGAATACCAAGATGAGAGCAGCCCTCACAGTTCACAAGCAAGTGGCAATAGCTCTGTGGAAGCTTGCAACGCCAGACAGCTACCGGTCAGTCGGGAATCAACTTGGAGTGGGCAAATCTACTGTGGGGGCTGCTGTGATGCACGTAGCCAATGCAATCAAAGATCTGCTGATATCAAGGGTAGTGACCCTGGGAAATGTGCAGGTCATAGTAGATGGCTTTGCTGCAATGGGATTCCCTAACTGTGGTGGGGCTATAGACGGAACCCATATCTCTATCTTGGCACCGGAGCACCAAGCCAGCGAGTACATAAACCGCAAGGGGTACTTTTCAATAGTGCTGCAAGCACTGGTGGATCACAAGGGATGTTTCACCAACATCAACGTGGGATGGCTGGGAAAGGTACATGATGCTCGCATCTTCAGGAACTCTGGTCTGTTTCAAAAGCTGCGGAAAGGGACTTGCTTCCCAGACCAGAAAATTACTCTTGGGTATGTTGAAATGCCTATAGTTATCCTTGGGGGCCCAGCCTACCCCTTAATGCCAAGGCTCATGAAGCCATACATAGGCAGCCTGGAGAGTAGTCAGGAGCTGTACAACTACAGGCTGAGCAAGTGCAGAATGATGGTAGAACGTGCATTTGGACGTTTAAAAGTGCGCTGGTGCAGTTTACTGACTCGGTTAGACCTCAGCGAAACCAATATTCCCACTGTTATTACTGCTTGCTGTGCACTCCACAATATCTGTGAGAGTAAGGGGGAGATGTTTATGGCGGGGTGGGAGGTTAAGGCAAATCACCTGGCCGCTGGTTTCGCACAGCCAGACACCAGGGCGGTTAGAAGAGCACAGGAGGGTGCGGTGCACATCAGAGAAGCTTTGAAAACCAGTTTCATGACTGGCCAGGCTACGGTGTGAAAGTTCTGTTTGTTTCTCCTTGATGAAACCCCCAGCCCCTTGGTTCACTCTCCTTCCCTGTAAGCTAACCACCCTCCCCACCTCCCTTCGATCACCGCTTGCAGAGACAATAAAGTCATTGTTGCTTCACATTCATGCATTCTTTATTAATTCATCACACAAATAGGGGGATAATTACCATGGTAGCCCGGAAGGGGTGGTGGAGGAGGGAAGGACAAGGCCACACAGCACTTTAAAAGTTTAATACTTATTGAATGCCAGCCTTCTGTTACTTGGGCAATCCTCTGGGGTGGAGTGGCTGGGTGGCCGGAGGCCCCCCCACCGCGTTCTTGGGCGTCTGGGTGAGGAGGCTATGGAACTTGGGGAGGAGGGCGGTTGGTTACACAGGAGCTGTAGCAGTGGTCTGTGCTCCTGCTGCCTTTCCTGCAGCTCAACCATACGCTGGAGCATATTAGTTTGATCCTCCAGCAGCCTCAGCATTGAATCCTGCCTCCTCTCATCACATTGCTGCCACCTTTCAGCTTCAGCCCTCTCTTCAGCCCGCCACTTACCCTATTCAGCCCGCCACCTCTCCTCCCGGTCATTTTGTGCTTTCCTGCACTCTGACATTGTCTGCCTCCATGCATTCGTCTGTGCTCTGTCAGTGTGGGAGGACAGCATGAGCTCAGAGAACATTTCATCGCGAGTGCGTTTTTTTCACCTTCTAATCTTCGCTAGTCTCTGGGAGGAAGAAGATCCTGTGATCCTTGAAACACATGCAGCTGGTGGAGAAAAAAAAAGGGACAGTGGCATTTGAAAAGACACATTTTATAGAACAGTGGGTACACTCTTTCATAGTAAACCTTGCTGTTAACATTACATACATAGCACATGTGCTTTCGTTACAAGGTTGCATTTTGCCTCCCCCCCTTCCCCCCCCACGTGGCTAACAGCAGGGAACATTTCTGTTCAGCCATAGGCAAACAGCCCATCAGGAACGGTCACCTCTGAATGTCCCCTTAAGAAAAGCACCCTGTTTCAACCAGGTGATATCATGAATGATATCACTCTCCTGAGGATAACACAGAGAGATAAAGAATGGATGTTGTTTGAACACCAGCAAACATACACTGCAATGCTTTGTTCTACAATGATTCCTGGCCTGGAGTGGTAAAGTGTCCTACCATGGTGAATGGAATAAGGCTGCCCTCCCCAGAAACCTTTTGCAAAGACTTTGGGAGTATATCCAGGAGAGCCACGAATGCCAGGGCAAAATTAATCATTAAACATGCTGGCTTTTAAACCTTTTTATAGTATTTTAAAAGGTACACTCACCAGAGGTCTCTTCTCTGCCTGGTGGGTCCGGGAGGCAGCCTTGGGTGGGTTCGGGGGTACTGGCTCCAGGTCCAGGGTGAGAAACAGTTCCTGGCTGTCGGGAAAAACGGTTTCTCCGCTTGTTTGCTGTGCGCTATCTACAGCCTCCTCATCATCGTCTTCCTCATCCCCAAAACCTGCTTCTGTGTTGCCTCCATCTCCACTGAAGGAGTCAAACAACACGGCTGGGGTAGTGGTGGCTGAACCCCCTAAAATGGCATGCAGCTCATCATAGAAGCGGCATGTTTGGGGTTCTGACCCGGAGTGGCCGTTGGCCTTTCTGGTTTTCTGGTAGGCTTGCCTCAGCTCCTTAAGTTTCACGTGGCACTGCTTCGGGTCCCTGTTATGGCCTCTGTCCTTCATGCCCTGGGAGATTTTCACAAATGTTTTGGCATTTCGAAAACTGGAACATAGTTCTGATAGCACGGATTCCTCTCCCCATACAATGATCAGATCCCGTACCTCCCGTTTGGTCCATGCTGGAGCTCTTTTGCGATTCTGGGACTCCATCATGGTCACCTCTACTGATGAGCTCTGCATGGTCACCTGCAGCTTGCCACACTTGCCAAACAGGAAATTGAAATTCAAAAGTTCACGGGCCTTTTCCTGTCTACCTGGTCAGTGTATCTGAGTTGAGAGTGCTGTCCAGAGCGGTCACAATGGAGCACTCTGGGATAGCTCCCGGAGGCCAATACCATCTAATTGCGTCCACAGTACCCCAAATTCGACCCAGCAAAACCAATTTCAGCGCTAATCCCCTTGTTGGGGGTGGAGTAAAGAAATTGATTTTGAGAGCCCTTTAAGTTGAAAAAAAGGGCTTCGTCATGTGGACGGGTGTAGGGTTACATCGATTTAATGCTGCTAAATTCGACCTCAACGCCTAGTGTAGACCAGGGCTTAATGTATTGAAATTGGAATTTCTTCACCCTCTGTGCTGCATTGGAGGTTTCATTTTACTTGGTGAGAGCTGTGGATTGGCATTGCAATGAGCTGTGAATATGAAGTCCACTGCGAGGAGCACTTAATTAAAATCTCTTTGAGCTCTCTACTGAGGGATGTAGCTTGCTCCCTTTTTCTGGGGGAACAAAATTTTCCCCGTCCCTTCTTTTGGGATGGGTATTGGGGGGTAACAGCCTAGAAACATTGTGTAGTCATAAAACTGCAGCTACTCTAATTGTTAAAAGCATTGCATAGCAATGTTCCTTTCTCTAGTAGGGTTTTCCTGTAGTGAAACAAATATTAAAGCTATATGTGTATATAGCTAACACATAACTTGGTTTTATGGTAAGTTGAGAGAAATAATAAAACCCTTTTTTGAAATGGAGTTAATTAATTCATCCTCTGAATTTCTAATAATACTTTGTGTTTTCATTGCATCTTTCATTTGAGCATCTCAAAGTACTTCACTTACATGGAGCCAGTGGAAGAGTTGATAATAAAAAATTAGGCCAAATAAGTAAGACCTAATTGAGCAAACACGTGGGTATGTACAGTTATTTGTGTGTATATGTTTGCAGGTCGAGGCCCATAATTGCAAATCCCCAGTGGAAACCCTTTTTATACATGGTGTAAAGTATGAAATGGTATTGAAAAACTGAGATTTTGGTACAGGAATCTTACAAGCTGGGGACACATCATTATGCTAATATTGATGGCACAGCATGTCCTTAAAAGAAGCAAGAGGATGGCATGCATTTTACTTCGTGCATTTGGCAATAATAACATAGGTTTTTTGTTTGTTTGTTTGTTTAAGTGACACTCCTATTCCTAATCCTAACCCTGTCTGATATGTCCTCAGTGTGGGAACTATAGTTTAATAAGGGAATTGATGATCTAATAATTCTCTTCCATTTTAAGCTTCTAAAAATTATCTATTTGAAAAACAAAGTGTAAATATAGTAGTCTGAAAATAATGGTGAGTTACTTAACATCCTCCCCCCACCAAAACAAAACAGTGGCATGTCAAAGGAAAAAGTTGTGGGCATAAAGAAAATTGCATATACAATTGCTATACTATGCCTTTCATTAACAAAAGGAATAAATTAGAATGCATCAGAAATACAATGGTAACTGGCACTGGCTTGACTCTAAAATGCTCTAAATGACTGTGTGGCAATGCAGATTTAAGAGGGGAGATTGCCAAAAGAGTCAGCTTTACTGAGCCACATGCCATAAAAGTGACAGCTCTACTCACATTTAGCATAAGCATTTTCTATTCTGCTTTCTGTCCAGAATATTTCTAAATCTACACAAGATCCATATTGCTACATTTTGCATTTCTCTGATTTAATAAAAGATTTGTAAAATCACACAAAGCCAGACAACTTTCTGTTCTCTACAAAGCTGAGACTCAAGTGAATTATTCCTATTAAGGAATTTAAGCTAATGAAACTGTTTTCAGTTAATAGAATATGAGCAACATATTGCCAATGCCCCTTTTGCTTATTCTGTAACCGCTTGGGGGAGTCTGTCAAAGGCTTGCAGATCTTTTGATCTATGCTTTTTGAAGAATAACTATACAATGTCCCTTGAGATGGAGTAGAGACACGACTCAAATATAGTAAACACAAAGAGGATTCTGTATTGAGGCTGCTGAACACACACACAAACTAATTCTCCCTGGCTCTCATTTACAGACTAAGGAACAGAACTGGTCCTACACAGTGTCACCACACAGGGCCTGTCTAAATGTTGGCTTGGATTAAGCTGTTATGGAATGAAACTATAAAGGCCAAGGCGCAGAGCCTTGTGTGGTGTAAACTCTTACAGCTCCATTGAAGTCAAAGGAGTTTACTATGGCAGTTTACTCCATCTGAGGATTTTCCCCAAATTCCTGCAGATCCTTAGTAAAGAAGTGAAGCTGCAGTCAGTCCTGAAAATATGGAAAGACAAATTCCATACTGAGATCCTCACCATGGTTCCTGGGACAAAATTTGGCCCTTAGTATGTATTGATAGTGAAGCTATTAATGTGTGTTTTTTCTGTGTAATAGTAATGCACTATCAAGCTTAGACACAAAATGGTTAATTTAATATGATGTTGCATCTGTGGAGGATACAACACATTGTCATTCCAAGGGGAAATTGTAGGCACGGTTTTCAATATGGAAATTTATTCCTTCAGCTTCTTTCTTTTTTTCTTTCTTTTTTAATTATGGCTTAAATCAATAAAATCAAGTGAATACAAATATAGGACTGCCACTCCTTTTTAATTTACCTTTTTGTGCTAGCATGAAGTACTATGCTTTAAAGGGAAAGCTGAACACAGCGCAGCAACCTTAATTCAGAATTTGCTTCGTTGAATACTTGCTATTCAGGCTTAATTTTCTGTGCTCCGTATACTGTTTTGATATTATTTGAACTAATTGGAGTAAATTCTTAAGCTAGATTTTTATTTCATCCTTAATAAATGCATGAAATGGTCTGTTTTTAGAACAGGATAACATTTAACAATATTTCCTTAGGATAATCAAATTTCTCTTTGAATTTAGAAATTATCCCAAAGAAATATGCAAAAGAAATATATCCTGTAGATATAGGTCAGGTCTACGCTACACACTTACATCAATATAACTGCATCACTCAGGGATGTGGAAAAATCCACACCTAACCCCCAGTGTAGACACCATTATGGGGGAGGGCATCTCCCATCGACATAGCTACAGTCTCTTGTGGATTAACTACTGCCCGAATATATTTGGTATTGCAGGAAATGATGTATTTTGTGACATTTTAAGGAGCCGTTTTCTTAAATAAATTTAATAGTATTAGTTTTTTCACATAGAAAGAGACCCACATCAAATGGTATCAAAAAGTTGATTCTAACGGATATTCAATACTTGCCTTAAAATGTAGCAATAAGGTACCACAGTATATAATAATTATAAGAGAGAATACGGTTGCTGAAAGTTTCTAAGGAATCAAAGGAGTAGTTTACACTTTAGTCCAATAACACTGAGAGCAGTTTTAAAATTGAAATAAAAATTTAAAAATGCTCTTTTATAATGCATTATTGACTTTGGATAAGTTTCTTAAATTTCTGCCAGTTGTCTTAAACCCTATAAAAATGTATCTTTTTTTTGTCCTTGTTTTTTTAATGATATTTTGACTTCACTGTACGATAAGCAGATCTCATTTTTTAAATATATAATTAGCAGTCTTCAGATATACTTACAAACTTAGTATAATCACATGGTGCCTAGTGTGGCACCATTCTCTTGAGGATCATGTCATTTCAAGGCATTTATGTTCCCTTTTTCATTGATTTGAGTGTGAAACTTGACTCTTTGCTACAACTTGACCTGCAGTGTCTTGGCCTATGAGTAATTATTTTAATTTAAAAATAAAGATCTGGGTTGGTTGATGATAAAAAAGTAAGTATCATTTTGGAGTCTTGCTGGTGAAACATTGGTGAAACAGAGTTGTATTTGGTGCAATATCCTGGTCATCACTTTAACTGCAAATGTTACTAATGATCAGAAAATTATTCAAGACTTTCCATCGATGTTAGAAGTGTCTATGCTACAATGCTACAGTGGCATGGTTGCAGAGCCATAGCTGTGCCACTGTAGTTGCTTTAATGTAGACACAGCCTCGGTGTCTTGCACATAAAGCAGTGACATTTTGTCCCTGTGCTCCACTGTTCTGTTCTTGTAAGCCAGCATTGTGTTGAAGTTTACAAGAATTATGAGCTGGAGAATTTCAGTGTTTTGCTAGCTTACAGGAATCTGGAACTAGCAAATTTACTAGTTTGTAAATTGGATTTTGGGGGAAGGGCAATCTCTTGTCTATAGTGGAAGTTTTCTCCTCTGTATATTGCTGAACTGTCCCTCACAAGGATGGTTTATATTCCTTATTTGTACATATGAAGACCACATTTTTTGAATTTTGAGTTAACCAGGTTAACCCAAATACCATGACTTTTCTAAAAATATCCTCCCAGGTATATTTTAACTCCCACAGAAACTTTATTTCCTTCTGTATTAATGGCATTAATAGAGAGAGGGAATAAAAATGGCATTAAAAATGTTTCTCTGTGTTTTTTGTGTTTTTTTTTTTTCCAAAGAGCTAGAGATCAAACTGTTGATGAGTTCTGGGGCAAATGGTCTCACTGTTGAATTTTACCCAAGGTAGAGCCCGGGACCCACTAAATCTTTAGGGGACCCAAACTGAGAACAGTACTTAAGAAAATGTACATTTTGTACACTGCATATTTACCAATCCAGAAAATGGCTGGAAGGTTCCTATTCCTGCCATTTCATATGCTTTAAACTCGACTCTTGTAAGCACTTTAAAAGCTGAACAGTTACTCAGATTGCTTTGAATTTGGTGTGCCTTACAGAGGCACAGGGTAGCATTTGTGACCAATATTTGGGGTAATTTTACCAAGGGATTCCTGAGTTACAGCCCTCCCCTCCCCGCAAAAAATGGTTTCCTTTTGCTGTCTTGTATTGCTAAACTGAGATGCACTAATGATTGGAGGAATAAAAGATGTCTCAATGACTGTGATGTCACCCTTCAATTAACATAACTAAGGATAAGTTAATCAGACCCCCCCACACACTGAGTGGTAGGAGGTTGTTGCAATTAGGGTATGTCTACACTAGAAGTACTGCAGTGGAAGCACCATAGTGTAGATACATACTGTGGCAATGGAAAGTGTTCTTCCGTCACTGCAGTAAATCCACCTCTTTGAGAAGCGGCCGGTAAGTCTGCAGATGAAATCTTCTATTAACTTTGCGGCATCTAAATTGAGGCTTACGTCAGCTTAATTACATTGCACAGGGCATGAAATTTTTCACAGCCCTGACCGATATAGTTAAAATGACCTATCTTCGTGACAAGAAGTCTACCCTTAGGGTGGCAGTTGTATTTTGTGGAAAATCAATGCTGCTTGGGTGATGAGGAGTCGGAGAGTAGAAGAAGAGGAGTTTAGGGCTGCAGCGAGGGAAGGGGACAGATTGGAGGCCACGTGAGGGAGGCATGGCACCACTAGCTCTACCAATGCACTCCAACCCCCTGCAACCCTTAGCTCTGGCAGTGTACTCCAACCTTCATGCACTTGACAGCTCCGTCAGTGCAATGCAACCTTCCTGCGCTCCACAGGTCTGCAGAGCACCCCAAACCCCTGTATACCTAATTCTGCCCCTCCAATCAAATTGCCGTGGACCCCCAATTTTACCATGTACCCCCAACCCTCCTGCATCCCCCGTCATCTGTACCATAGCTCTGCTATTAATAAGTTGGAAGAATATTCATCAGGAAATTGGAGGGTTCATGGCTGACTGGAAAATATGTATTATATGGCATAGCACCATCACAAGCTCCAAATGCTTCTTGGAGATGGGGTATATCTATTGGACAGGGGTGAGAGGACCTTCCTCTCAAACATAAAAGTATTTTGGAACAGAAACCCTGTCTGTAATTTCTTTCGCCAATTCTGCCACAAACTCTATCCTTGAACTACTGTGAAACACAACCGAGACACTATTCTACTGTAACATACTCGGCTTTTGCTCCAGGTGCAGGATGTGAGTTGGGTTATAGGAGGGGGCAAGTAACAGCAACAGAAGCGTTTGTATACCCGGGTTGGAAATCTTCAGGGAGATATGTTTCCTGCTTGCGGTGAAGAAGCCTGGGTACAGGAGTGGGGAGGAGCCTGTTTGGGGGAGTGAACACACTGAATGGGTCGGGGGCATGGCTGGAGAGGTGTGCTGAAACAGGGCTAATGGGGCGCAGCTGGTGTGGCTGTGCAGGCAGATATTTGTAAAAAGAGGTGAAGAGCTTGTATGCTTCACTTACTGTGGGGTAGACAATGGGAAATGCATTTGCTATGTAGCCAGCCAACTTACATTGCAGAATAGTGAGACAGAGAAAACTATGAAGCATTAATAATAGCTAAATGAGATATTAAATACACAGAGTAAGAATACACATTCCACTGCAGTCAGCTCTTAGATTATCTAATGTACATGGCTCTATGAAAGGTTACAATAGTGCTTTAGGCCATAGTACAGTATTTCTCAGTGCTGCTTTCTAAGAAAGCCAGAGCTATATTTGTTTGAGTACTACCCTGGTGTGTGGTTTTTTCTTTAAATTCCCAGGTTTGGGTTTTCAAACATGTACCTGAATTTCTTGGGTAGAAGTTAAAAAGGAAACTATTTTCTCTACCGAAAGCATGGCAATTGTGTTGCAGTTAGACTGATGCAGTAGTACATATTACAGAACAGTCACACAAGTCTCAGGCTTTGCTTAAGAAAAGCAAGGGATTGGAACAGTAGGGGTGCTGTAGGCCTAGAGGGCAATGCATTGGCAGATCTGTATGGGGAAGGTTATGGGCTAATGTGGAGAGAGGAGTGCCAAGAAAAATAAAACCATACAGTTTCTGTACCTTCTATATATATAAAAAAAGGTTTTTATCAATGTTCCCACTCTCTTTTATTTCAGTAGCAGTTTTAACACAGTATGGAAAATAGTTTCTGGAATGTGTGTTTTAAAGTAGGGGGGAAATAATGGAAATGGAAGCTAATCTTAGGCTAATATTTTGAAAACTGTTAACCATACTGGAATTATTCATAACTCTCATTTCTACAATAGAAAAGTAAAATTCCTTTGGGTTAATTCAACATCTGTTGGATAAATTGGTTCAGTTTCATGAGTCTGTTATTAATACTGAACAGTAGATTGTGTTTTTATGAACCCAGTGAAATCTGCAGTTCATTGCCCATGTTTTCTTTTTTCTTTAAATGAGATGCTTTTGGAGTGGTACATGCTTTTCCACTAGTATAATGGTGTTGTGGTTAATATTTCTACTACACAAAGATCTTCCTTAATTTTAATGTTTCTGTCTTTTGTTCTATTTATGTAACATTTATAAATATTTTTATGAAGTCACTGAGCTTCAAGTCCTAACTAACTAACTATTGATGTCTCACTAATTCCTTACAGAAAAACTTAAGAAAAAATTATATTTAGTGGTAAGTGTAGTAGTATATCCCATTTTCCATATTTCTACTTCTCCTCTGTTGCACTTCCATTGCTAGGGAAGTTTGCATGCCAACAGAACCTTTGTAGCTTAAGAGTTCATATGATCCTGCTGCTGTTTCCTGATTTGCAGTAATCATCCTCTGTTTGTGACATCATAATTGGTTGCTGTGAAGAGAGTATTGTAATGTCACAAATAGGATTATGACTTCAGATGCCAGAAGCAGAGAAATTCATAAGCAATCATGAGACAATCGCTAAAAGAGAAAAAAGGTCACAGAAAATGTATGTATTTAAATTGTTTCTAGAGTGCTTTCATGATGCATCAGGAGCTCTTTAATATAATCTCTGTAGTAAAAGGCCCTGAAACATAAACCCTTGTATCAGAGGCCTGGTCTGAGGCCTAAAGCCTGAACTAAAGTACTTCCAGGCATTGCTAAGCAAAGCTGGGCTGTGAGCCAGAGGCAGGCCCTAATTGCAGAACTTGGCAAGAAAAAGGCTCCTAGAAAGCACGCGCTAATGATATAAGTAGTAATAAGAGAAACATGTGCCAAGATGGCACCTGGACATCCCGATATGAGGACACTTCACAGAGATAACAAGGAACAGCCAGGTGCATCCCAAAGACAGGGTCAAAAGGACAGTGTGATGGACAGATTTGTTTATTTGAACCAACATGATCAAAGGGGGAAACAGCACCCTAATGAGTCAAGGGGATGTACCTCAATACGTCAGTAGGGATGAGAATCTGTCCTGCAACTGTATAAAAATAGGTCCTGGAACGCATATCTTTGTTCAGCCTAGGGGGCAGTGGAGTGTCCCATCACTGACTGAGGTGTGTCCATTGCCAGGGGGCACATATTCATAGTATGTCCTGTAGAGTCTATAGGAAACTATTACTGTGCTTCATTTGACAATAAACCTGGCCAGGTGCCCTCATACCTTACTGGAGTCTGTGGTCTTCATTAATATAGAGTTATGGTTGCTCAAGAACATTTCCTATCAAGTTAATCACCTAGTGTCGAGTAAATGCACCATTAACATTTAGACAAAACTCAATTCCGTATGCCTTACTACCAACACCAAATACACACTCAAAATCCTCAATCAAAACCTTAAATTGCTACATATAACTAGTCATAATACACATATCCAGTTCCTCATAATCACATTCAAATAAACAACCGGAACTGATTTTAGGATGATTACGATATTTGCTCTATAGTGATAAGCGTGTTTATATGTGCATGGAAATATGAGATTGGAGTTAAACTTGTGCATTTGAGTGCAGCTGTGAGGAATTGGATGTGTGCATTGTGGTTGGCTATATAGATGTGCAAGGGAGCTGAAATGTGTAAGGCCTCATCTACACTAAGGAGGTAGTACTGTTTCAGGTATGCCATTATAGTTAAAGCAGTACACACACATCCTTCGAGTTATATTGATATAAAGATGCTGTATACTGATATAGTTAATCCTGTACAGAAAGGGGAATAATTATACCATATAAGGCATCTTTTCACCCATGTAACTGCATCCACATTAGGCTTGTACTGGTACTAGTTTTTTAAAAAAAAAAAAATCACATCCCTAACTGACATAGTGACTCACAAGTGTAGAATATCATGGTGTGTGGGCAGTAAGGGATCTCAGCTGAGGTTGAGGTAAATATTAATGTTGCCTTAACTGGTGATTTCCTTGGTTTTTTAGTGATTATGTTGATAGGAAATACATTTGAGCAACACTCCATTACTTATGTGGTAATCAGCTTGTTTTTACCCCCTGAAGTAGGGGGTAGTGTATATGGGATATTGAAGAGGTAGGAAGAACAGCTGGGATGAAGTGGGGAATGGAAATGGAGAAGACAAGGGGTAGCGGAGGACTGTAGGCATCTGGGGACATAGAAGTAATATTGGGAGTGGGGCTATCCTTTGCTATTGATGGTCCCAAACACCCTTTTCGTGAGCTTTGCCTCACAGATCGCTGAGGTTTACAGATGACATGCATGAAATGAAGAGAGAGGGAAGTCCTGTGGCTGAAGTTCTATGCCAAGTCTGACTGTGACTTAAAGAATTTTTGAAGATTTATGCTGCAGCTGTGCTGGAGTTGAAGAGGGAGTTGCCTCCATCACGGCATAGCATCTGCATAAATCTTCAACAGCCGGATTGTTCCTGCGTGATGGATAGCCTGACTAATCTGGGTTGCGTCTACTCAAATCAATTTTTCTTACTAGTAGAAATGTTCTTTGTGATTGTGTCCACAAAAGTAACATGATCTGGACTTAGTCGTCTGCTTTGTGCTGACATAGCAGGCTCCCAAGGGGTACAAAAGGTGAGTCTTTTCTGCTTGAGTTTTGGTCTGTTTCTCTTAATGAGCTTCAAAAGATGCTAGGAGAGTTTATGACTACAACCTGTGAGTTGGACCCTTGTCCCTCCTGACTTGTTAAGGATAGTTGATAAAAGATGGGCTCACTTTTGGTGGAGATTATCAATAATTCTCGGTAGGGAGGTAAGGTGTTTCAGGCGGCATCCTCCAGGAAGCACTAGCAAGGCTTTGTAAAGCTACTATCGGTCTGTTCTGGGAAAGACAATTAAAGAGGTTGTAACAAATCAACTCTCCTGGAATATGGAGTCTACAGATTTTGCATCTCTCTCCTGCTTCAGTTGTGGTTAGCAGTGGTGCCTGAGAGCAGGGGCTGGTATGAGGGCATTCTTCGTAAGGGAACCTTGACTCTTGAATTTCCTTTTCCTTTTCCAACCTGGGATTCAGAGACTGTGTTCGTTGACTTTAAGGACATTGCAAGGCCAATGCATTTTCATGGATATTTGGGGAGGAAGGGATCGGATTGCTAGTTCAGAGGGAGGTTGTGGTCTTGTAGGACAAAATGACTGAAGGGGGTTGAAACAATGACATGTCTTTGCAGTAAAGATTTTTTGTGACCTTGATTATGTGTATCTCAAGTTCATAAGAAAGGTATGGCTACACTGGTTTAAAAACCCATGGCTGATCTGTGCTACCTGACTCGGGTTTGCAGGGCTATTTAATTGTGGTGTAGGCATTCAGGCTTGGGCTGTAGCTCGGGCTCTAGGACCCTGCAAGGTGGGAGGGTCCTAGAGCTCGGGCGGCAGCCCAAGCCTGAATGTCTACACTGAAATTAAATTGCTCCACAGCCTGAGCCTGAGTCAGCTGGAATGGGCTAGCCAGGATGTCTAATTGCAGCTTAGACGTACCCTTAGAGCTCCAGATTTCACAAAACAAATCTGAAGGAATGTATAATAGTCTTTGTTTTATAGTGAAGGATATCATCAAGCTTTATCATGAGGAATTACTAGATGTGTAAGAAAGGACAAGTTTTCTCCACCACAATCCATTTACTGCTAATTGAATGATATGATAAGTCAGTGTGTGCATTCTTTGTCAGTCTGTTAGGAAAATAACTAAGTTGTCAGGAAAGGCAGAGCACTGATTTTGTGTGATTGTATTCATTGAAGAAATTAGGTTTTGTGAGATTCCAGTTAATATAATGAAGGAAAGTTTAAAAAAAAAAAGCATAAGGAAATTTACATCTGCTTCTGACTGTTACATTTTGTGTTAGAGTATTTTCAAAATTGTTTGACACTGAAATGGTTTGATTCAAGTTACCTTGTGTGTGGCGCACTCGCTTGTGTGTGTTCAGCTTCAAAAATAAGGATTGCCTATAAAAGTGAACGTGCATCAACTTTGCAATTTGCTATAATTAAGAATTAGTGATATATTGTTTAAAGTAGCAAAACTGCTATTAAGGATAGTTTGTGATTAATAGAGTATATTGAATGGATAAGGACACAATTATCAGTGCATGGAATTTGGAATGTGATATTGCTTGCCACTCTGGAATGTAATTGAAGTATGTGCCCAATAGTCTGTGGTTGACGATGCCACCACAGATTCTATATGCCGTGTTGGACATAAATGTTTTTGAAACTAGATGACACATGCAAAACCTACGTGCTTCTTGACACCTAAGAAATATGTTTGAGCCCTGAAAATATAGAGATTTAACCATAAATTTCAAGTGGACACACTTTATCTAGGTTTCAGAGTAGCAACCTGTTAGTCTGTATTCGCAAAAAGAAAAGAAGTACTTGTGGCACCTTAGAGACTAACAAATTTATTAGAGCATAAGCTTTCGTGAGCTACAGCTCACTTCCACCAAATGCATCCGATGAAGTGAGCTGTAGCTCACGAAAGCTTACACTTTATCTAGACTCTTTAAAAAAAAGTGTAACTAAGATAAAATAATTTGAAGAATATATATTCTCCAAAATGTAACATAAAATGTAACAATATGTCATATCAGAAATGTTAATGTTTAGCTAACTAAATAGTAGTGGAACGCTGTTCAAAACAGGAAATACATATAGTTACATAAATTGCAAAGTTTCAGTCATCATAAATGTGGTTTCAGTGTAGAGCCCAATGTATAACCTGCATACTTCCTGTTCTAGTCCGAGTGCAAATAGCCTTGTAATTAAAAGTCTGTGGTTCGTTCTCCCTAGCTGGGTTAAGTATATTGTTTTACATGTTCAGTCACTTTATAAACAGAGAGTATATGATTTGCTTCAGAGCATTTTTATAAACGAATATTCATGGTCACAACCAGGTCCACGGATCCAAGCAGCAGTCTTTAGGCTCCACTTCAGCTTGGCAGCAGCAAAGAGACCTGTGAGCTTGACTGGCTTGGTTCCAAACTCCTCCTAGAGGAGCTTGCCAGTTGGCTTCCTGCCTCTGTAAACTGCATGGGGCAGCAAAACCTGCTACAGAGTTTGTGGACAATTCTCTCTCTTTGGGGACCTCACTTTTTACATTCCATTACAAATTGGCTCTATTCAAAACCTCTTATCAGGTTTGATTGTCCTGCTGTTTTGGACAGCCCCATCCCACTTTCCTAGTGCAGAGGCGCTTAATGTTGTAGAACAGGACAGCAAGAAGAGGATAAGAAAATGCCTCTTCTGTTCTTGTCTACTTTCATATTGTATCAAAGACATCCTATGCTGCTTTGTGCCCTTGAAGAGAGCTCTGCATCTTTAGCCAAGTGGGGCCTGCCTTTACCTCTGCTCTCTGTCACTAGTGATATGCAGACACTTAAACAACAGCTATACAAGAATGCTGCTATGCACCCTGCCTCTGCTATTTGTTTGGAGGAGCCAGAGTGATGCTATCAAAAGGAATAAAGCTATGGGGAAGCTCTCCTCTGCCGAAGTAGCAGCACTCACCTGCAGATGCAGCAACCTGGCAGATACAGCAATGAGCCCTCTCCCCATAGAAAAATTATTTTGAAAGGTGCATTCTCCCTTTAAGGGATAGTATAGTACTCTGCAAGAGCCAGAAAAGCCACAGGCATTAAGTAGGTATTTCTGGCCCTGTCCTATCCTTGATATCCTGGGAAGAAAACTTTTCTTCTCCTTTCCTCTCCAGCAGCTAGATACATAGTGGAGACCCCAATGAGATATGTCCTCAGGCCGATCCCACATGGTCAATCCTTTTTTATGCTTTAACCCTTAACATTCTTGGGGAAGAGACCTGTATCAGGATTAATCCACTCCGAGCCATCCAGGGATTCCCCCACACTACAAGAATTCTCAGCTGTCAGGTTAAGCCATCTTTAAGGCCTTTTTGCACCACTGGAGTAGCACAAAGAAGCCACAGCAATGGCATGTATTCTATCCTATTTTTCTAAGAAGTAACATAAATGCCAGCATCCTCATGATAACAAACCAGTGTGTGTCATATGATGGAGGAGAGAAAACCTCATGAAGAGAAGAGATTTCTGTCTCAAACTTCCAAGGAGTTGACAACTATAATTAAGGAGAAAAGATTATGAAAACTGCTTTGATTCTGTCCTGTGAATGCATTGTTTGTCATACTAAGTGTTTTACATTCCACGTGATGATTGTAAATGTTGAACTACAGCAGTGGCTTATCTGGTTAATTTGACCTATTTTTACAAATGGAGCCAAACTCCTTCCCTCCCACTCTGTCCTAGTGATTTAATTGTTTTAAAGGAAGTTAGAGCTGCTGCTCTGAGAGAGATGGTATATAGTTTGTGCTGCTATTTAATTATATATGTTATAACTAAATTAAAATATCATATCCAAGCATTCCAACTTATCTTAGTTTCTTATCATAGCTACTCATGTATTTCCTTGTTTAGTATGGCTATTGCCATATTTCTCTATTATCTCCAGAGCCTGGTTCCTTACTTAAGCACATGTACAAATCAGAGAAATAATTGACATTGTGAAATTTGTTTCCCAATATGCTCTGCATTAAAAGTGTGTCCTGTAAATCACTGGGCTAAAGGATTGGCTCTAAAATATGATTGTGACTAGTTACATATGTTGAAATTAGGTAGTTCTTATTAATGAAATATATATTTGCATTCACCTTATGCTAAATGCTGTATCACATTTCTTATAACTACTTATAGAAAAATACCTTCAATGTTTGTAAGATACCAAGCTATACCAAAATTACCCTATAATAGGTATGTGAAGTGATTCAAAATAAAACAGAAGTTGTATATGCAAATATCCCAGACCTCTCAATGGCAATTTTCAATAATTTTTTAAAGGGATTTTTTTCTATTTCTATCTTATTTTATCTGAGTATCTGCAAGCCATTAAGATATGTCAACTAAGTAAGCCTCAAAAACAATCCTTTGACGGTAGATGCATGTATGTATATTTATAGATGAACTATTATTTATAGGTGAATTATTATGAATAATTTATTATTAATAAATTATGAATTTTATAGATAAAATAGTATCACCCTGTATGGTGGCTTTACACGTGCATGGTGAATACATAAATAAGCCAGGCAAGTCATCCAAAACAACTGCCCCTATAACAGTTGTCTCCATACACAATTGTCTGTTATGTTTGTCATATATTCTACAGTAAAGTTAGATTTAGAAATACTTGTGTCATATTGTTTGTTTATAAAATGTTGGCTGTTAAAAAGCTGCTAAGAAGTTTGGAATGATAAAAGTAGTTCCTGGTGAAAATGGATTAACAGGCAAAGCATAGTTGAGAAGGGCAACGGCAAAAAATAAATAGTGTTAATCATATTGTTCCTTAGATTCACCTGGATATAGAAAAAAAGAAATTTCTTCTGTCTTTGCTGTGAGGTGTATGTATCCATAATTTAAAATTTGAATCACTTCACCCATCATTCAAATTCAGCCATCACTGGAGAGAAATATATCAGCTATTTAAAAGTGAACAGCAACATTATATAGGAAGCCTTGCACCTCATTTAAACTATTAGGGGATTTACAGATTCAGATCAGAAGGGATCATTATAATTGTCTAGTCCGACTTCCTGTATAACAGAATTTTACCCAGTAATTCCTGCATCAAGCCTGTAACTTTTGGTTGAGCCTAGAGCATATTTTTTAGAAAAACATCCAGTCTTTAAATCAAGACTTCAATGGATAGTAAATCCACTGTAACCCTCAGTAATTTAATCCAGTGGTTAATGACCCTCACTTAAAAATGTGTGCCTTATTTCCAGCTTGAATCTGTCTAATTTCATCTTCCAGCTGTTGGATCTTGTTATAACTTGTCTACTAGATTTAAAAAAAAGTCACATCTACTATAAGAAATCTTCTCCCCATGTAGGTACTTACAGACTGTGATCAAAACACCTCTTTAACCTCTTTAAAATAGATTACACTTCTTAAGATCTCTGCAAGACAGGTTTTCCAGAACTTATGAAAATTGCCATAGGATTTTCATGACAGAAAGTGATGATAAACTCTGTTTTATGATTCCTTTGATAGAGGTCTATAATAGTAGACATCATATAAAGAAGGTCAATAAGCTCAATCACTTTTGTAAATCATTTTGAGATCTACAAAATAGCATTATGCTCGTGTGTGTGAGTGTGTGTGTGTGTGTGTGTTCCTGTCTAATAAGTCACACTGTTTTGAACAGCTGTGTTTCCTCCTTGGGTCCAGGGAAATGAAATAGTGGTACAACTTTCCGATATTAGACACCCTAGTTCTTTCCTTTGAAGAATTTTCTCTTGCCCAGTCTCTCATCCATCGGTGGTTGTTTGATGCAGAATGCTGTCTCTCCACCCCCTGGCAATAGTTCTGAAGACTTTTTTTTCCAGAAGAACCAAGGAAATCATGCTAATACACTACTGAGACTTGTGAGTCTTGTTCATTTTAGAAAAGAAAAACAAATAGTTATTTAAAACAATTCAAATGTATATGAATATTATATCTGAATTAGCAGCTTTTCCTCAGTGTGAACAAGAAATGTCTTCCTAAATTTTTAAGATAGGCTCATAGTAATTTTCTGCAACAGTTTACACCTTCTTGGTTTCCCTGTTACTTAAGTCTTGGAGAGAGAGAGAATTATGATGTCTGTTCATAACATGCTACATCATCTAGCACTGATTTTTTTTCCAGTGTGGACACTGCTCTCTTCACATCCATATTGTCTCCTTCAGTGCCTTTTCTCCAGTCCCAGTGGTCTCAAGAATGCTCATAAGACTGGTAAAGACTGGCTCATAATACGGTTAGGGCCTAACTCATATAATGGGCAATTTCAGCAGTTCTAAAGGGAGCACCCTGGTTATAACCTGTCTGAAAAACAACCACAGCAGATTCTTGGAGGATCAGCTGACGGACCACCTTGCACATTTTATAACTGCAAGGAACTAGAATTTATTGGAAAGGAACATGATTGTCAACTTCTCAAGATCACACATTGTTCCTTGGTCTTCATGTGATTTATTAAAATGGTGGTGTTTGGACCAGACAACACCAGATATTTTTCACATGAATTTTCAGGAAAGAACGTGGAGCTTGTGTCTGATAGAATCCTGGTATACAGAGGACATTTATGATCTCTGTGGGTATTCAATGAGAGGGCAGGCAAGTTTAGCAGGCAGACTATTCTATATATTCCATGAATCTGTATTTGACATAATCCAACAGAAATGAGTTTTCCTGTTCTGTGCTTTTTCATGTTTAAAAATCAAGTGAAAAGGCAGAGAATTGAAATTAGAGATTCATAAACAGCACGACCATAGATGTAGTCTTAGTTTCCTAGTTGTAATAACCAATGTGAGCCTCTTCTCCTGTCTCTCTCTATTTCCCTGTGTCCTTTGGAAGACTAACTGAAACTATAATAGTGAATATATTATTTCTTCCGATTATAAAATAAAGATCAAGTATATTTGTCCTTTATTTTCTAATATATGAAGGAAATCTGGCACTGGTTTTCGTTCACTATACAACAAGTACTGAATAGGGGGAGTCAGAAGGAAATAACAATAAAACCATCTCAAGCTTATAAATGACTGATTTTAGGCAGGTATGCTCAAAACCAGCTCTCCCTTCCAGTGCAGCCATAACTACTGTCACAGGAGCAACACTTTTTTGTGGCAAATAAACACTAAGGACCTAGAATTTGAACAGAAGAACCAAGGGATTGTTTTAAAGGATCTCTGCAACTATGCTGATATGAAGTCCTGTGTTGGCTCCTAAGGTGTCTTGCAGAGATGGTTTTTTTTCTAGTTGAAATAGAGCAGAAATACTATTTCCCCTATGCCAGAGTTCTTGTTAAACTCCCCCTTGTGCTGCTCACCAGGCAGCTGTATTTTGACTGAACGCTGAATCTATGTGCTTCTAAGGTCCACAGGGTCTGGGCAGGCTCCAGCCCTGGTCTCAGGCACGTTTCCCGACCACAGAGTGTCTGGTGCCTCTTTTAGGGAATGGGGCCTCACAGTCCCACTGCCCTAGGTCTGAGACCAGAAATGAACTTACCGCACAGTCACTTAAGCAAACCCTCCCAAGAACTCTATCTGTCCTCTTGTTCACTCCAGTTTATAGTTTAACCCATGGATAGTCCATTATTTTTTGTCACTCTCTAAATCTCTTGCTCAGGGTATCATCAAGGTTCAGACTCCAGAGAAATATTTTTCACACTGCAATAACAATAATGATAATAATAAGTAAATAAAAATATTTCATGGTCCATTCAAAAGCGTCTGGCGGTCCAGATTTGGCCCGCAGCCCACCTATTGACTACCCCTTAACCCATTGGGAACACGTGACAGGTGAAGCAAGTAACCTACAGACTTTTCAGAGGAACTTCTGACTCTAAACCAATCACACTTTATTCTTAAATAATCTCATGCAGAACCCTTCCCTCCAGTGTCCTCACCACTCGTGATCATTCTTTGGGTTTTGGTCAGTCCTTTCGGGGTCCCAGGTTCCCTCTCCTGGACCCCAATCCTCTGGCTCCGTGTTCTGTTCCTGGTCATGGAATCTTCCTCTGCCTACTACAATGAGTTCCTTACAGATTGTTCAGGTCTGGAGGTCAAAAAGTCCCTTTCAGTCCAAGAGCATGTCCCTTTGTGTTCTGTGAATCTCCAGAATCTGTGTTCTTTACAAGCCAGTTCTAACACCTTGTTTCTTTGGTCCTTCTTTTCTGCTGAGCTTTTTCTATTGCGTCAGTCCCTCCTCCTGCAGTCAACCTGGGAAGAACTGGTTTTCCCTCTGCTGCAGCCATCACATTGTTCTAAGGTGCTTCCATTTGAATGAATATTATTCACGTTAATGACTCTCAATTGTTCTTAGTCTGAGAGCTACAAGACACCAGCCTTGGTAGCAAATGCCTGATTCAGTGTACATTGAGGGACATTCAATTATATAGTGATTTTTATAAAATCAACCAGAATTCATAAGTTTTACATAGACTGATTTCTTAAATTGTCACATCCTGGAAGTATTCTTGCCTATTAAAATTAATTTCCTCCAGAGAGGCTGGATAAAAGTCCGTCTCAGCACTTTGAGATGTCAGTCTCCTTTATTTAGAGCTTTTGGAGGCAAAATTAAGTATCCCCCAGTATGTTTCCATCAAGTCATTTTGCCATTTTTCCAAAGAGGCAACTATAAGTTAAAATGCATCAGAATTACACTTGCCCCCCTCCTTAGAAGTTTAATATTGTCTTTCAGTTTGGCATCAGTTACTGTAAACTTGTTTAAAATAATAATCCTCGTAGCAGTCACCTCATCTAGGAGGATGGGAGAGTTTATTTCCTTTTCCTTCAAGATTAGTTTTTTTATCTTTTATAATTACAGGGTTATTCTGGGCCCTGTCCCAAATTTAATTCCCAAGATCTGTTCTCCTTTTCATTTAAATCTGGTCATCTGTCATTGGTCTGTGTTCCTTTCCCTTTGTTTCCATGGGAGCGACTGTGGGATGCTTCAGACATTGTCAAATTCTGTTTGGATAAAATTAAGACTTGAAGAAACAATTATACTAATATTATTATGGGGTTCCAGTATATGGAGGAAAGCTTCCAGATCCTCCCTAGGTGTATGAATAATCTCATGTACTATGGAGGCATATTTGGTCAAAGGTTTCTATTGCCTCAAAATTATTAAAGGTCTTTGGACAAGAATGATGGCATCCTGGGGATGGGTCAAGAAAATGCATCTACTGTGTAGTTTGCAGAATGGATGCTTGGAAGTCTTCCCACTTCTTCAGCTATAGAATATTGGTTTGGATGTATGAACTTTTGCATATGCTGCCTTTGAACTTAAGTTTTCTGATGCAGACATTCCTGAAATGGGAAAACCATTTGTAACAGAATATTGATTCCACAAAGATAGATATTTTACCTTGTACAGGCACAGAGTGAAATTCGATTCAGGAATTACTAGGTGAAATTCAATGGCCTGTGTTTTTCAGGTGGCCAGACAAGATGATCATAATGGTTCCTTAAAATATATTAATCTTTCTGCAAAGTGTTCGTGCTGATAAATGTGTGTTGTGTTCACAATTATTTGAGTGTTGCATGTGAACATATTTTAGCCTATGAATTGTTTTCAAATTACTTACTGCTATTAGTCTATCTGACTGTTGACTGGTTGCTTGGTAATCTTAGTCGCATCATATAGTTTTTTGTTCCCTGATTGGATTTGTAAAACTTTGATAAATACGAGTGCTTGAGCAAGGAACTTCAAACCTTTACATGAACAGAGATTTATATAATTGTTCATAAGGCATTGCATTTAGTGTACTTTCTTGCAAGCAAAATCTGCTTGTATAAATGCTGGAAGAAAACAAAGAGGTCACAAATACCATTAAAGTGAGCTTACTGGTTGTATTCAAATACATTTTTCATAAAAGTGTATCTCTGTTCTCACCCTTCTCTGGTATTGGAAGGTGTGTGATTTGTATATTTTCGACTAGAATTCATGGTGGGTACTGCTACCTGGTTTTTTTTAGATGCAGTTTGCCATTATTAGCAGAAAACCAATTAAAAACAGATGCACTAATTCAGATCTTACCCTTTTCTGAAGTTAGCTTCCTTTCTCCACCCATTTGTCTTGTTTTTTGCTTTGTGTTGGAACAGCTATGTGTTCAACCACTACTTACTAATATAATAAGGATTGGGTGAGTAAAAGGTGGTTTGGAGGGGATGAAGGGAGCACCAAGTATTCTGATGTTTCTGTTAGTTGATCTGCTCATCAAAAAGAACTTGGTAGTAAACCCAGCTGTATACTTTAGCATCTAATTAACAGAACCCTAATTTACCTCAATGGCAAATTTCCTTTATTTTTTATTAAAAACAAAGCTCAACCATCCAGTATTGTTTCTGCTTAAGAGATCTTTTACATCATTTAAAACTTTTATATAAATCTGCTATGTCCTGTAATGGTATAATTTACTGTGACACCTCTCAAATCATTAATCTCCATTGCGGGATACTGAATGCTTCAGTGTTTTCATTGTGAACACTAGTTTAAATAATTGGAGTGAGCAAGAAACTTGTGTTTCCCTTTGTACAAAGGGAACAGTTGGGACTAAACAGTAGTTTTTAAAACTACAGGCATGGTGAATGCTTCCCACTTGCATTCTGCATGAGGCTCAGAATTGCAAACAGCCGGAGCTGCTGCAGTAATTCAAGAGAATAAAGTGAAGTTGCTACATTCCACAGGAGTTAACTGGCAATAACAATGCAAGTTGAGTCCATTTACTGAATATGGAAATAATTATTATTATTAAGCTAACCAACAAGAAGTGTATTCTTAATGAAAATGTATGTTCTTACCCCCACCCTCCCCTGGGGAAATCATATGACTGTAATACAAAAATTGCTTTGAGAGTGGGTCAGAGATTACACATAGCAAAGAGTTCTGTGACTAGTGAAAAATTCTGTAAACTTTTGACCCTGCAGTCCCAAATGGAGCTGTGTGGAGCACCTAGATGGGGCAGGACTTAACATGCAGTCAGTCTCTATCTTTTTACGGCAATTACGATCATATTACACCAGGCACACTGAAGAAGTCAGTTTTGTAACTGTAATACAGTGGTTTTTTGAAGGTTTTGAGTTTGCAGTTGGGCGTTTCATTGTTGTAAAACCATCAAGTAGTTTAGTAAAAATAATTCAACTTTTGTTGTTGTAGTTTGACTTAATGATTTCCTGACTAGTTTGCCAAGTTAGCTTTTGAATAGAAAATTGTTTTGAACTGAAAGTCTCTTCGGCTGCAGAAGATTGCTAAGCTTTAAATGCTCTGTGAAACGTTTAGACAGTTCTGCTAGTGATTTGGAGGGAGGGAGTGAAAAACAAGCAAATTTAGCAAGGGATCTGAGAAAATAACACTCAGCATTAACCTATTAACATTTATTTTGGTTTAAGAAATTAAACAAATAACTTGGCTGAACAATCTTAAGTGTGTAAAACCTAAACAAAAAGCAAGTCATGATTATTATTTTGCCAGAAAGTATCTATAGCATTTAGATCAGCACATTTGGTATCTTGTGGTTTTTACCTGTGAAATATTTGGCAAATTAGACTTTTGGCTTCTGTAAGACTGAAGAGTTTTGTGAACATGGGAATAATTGTCCTCTCTCTCTCTCTCTCTCTCTGAAGTTTAAATGATCAGTTAACAAAATCAAAAGTCCAATAAATGTCAAATTATATTTTTGCCATCTAGCTACAGTTATATTGTCATCCACTCCTTTTCCATGTAACTGGCTTTCAGGGAATTGATTGAAGAAGGAGGCGTGTATGCAAGTAGGTGTGTGTAGACTTCTTGTTTCATGCATGGCTGCATTCATCACGATTTGACATATTGGAATCAAGTAGGAATAGTACATTGGAAGTTTGTCGTTATTGGTGACCCAGCCAGTATCTTTCTCCCTCCCTTCCCTCTTCTGGATTTGCCAACTGGCTTATAAATTTACTCCTGTGCCAGGTGTTAGGAAGCCAAGCATAAGCAATCCAGGCTTTTAGACCCCTCCATTGAGGAAAGTTACTTTATTATATCTGTGATTCATATTTCCTTGAG
Source organism: Dermochelys coriacea (assembly GCF_009764565.3). NCBI lineage: Eukaryota > Metazoa > Chordata > Testudines > Dermochelyidae > Dermochelys > Dermochelys coriacea. The sequence continues at coordinate 60,168,403 of NC_050069.1, forward strand.
TTTTACAGAATGACCTACTAAGAGTAGAAATTGGAAGCATATGATAATAAGATCAACATGATAAATTGTTTCTGGGGGAAGGGAGAAGTTTCAAACACTAATAGAAAAGTTTTTAAAAAGTTCATGCTGAAGCTTGTGCTGTGCTTTGACTGAGCGGGGTTTAATTCCAGTAAACATCTCTCCTCCTGAGACAAAATCAATGCATTTTAGCCATGTCTGTACCTGCAGCAGAGAGCTGATGATGAAAGCTTTCAGACACTTAGATTGTTCTGTGACTACCATAGATTTTGAAATTTTCTCTATAATTAAAATAGATTGAAATGAAAACTTTAGTTCCCAAAAACTAAAGGATATAAACAGATTCTCTTAGGCAGGTAGAGGCTTGAAGAGGATTGTGTCAGCCCAAAATTGTACATATTATTAACACTGCTTTGTTTGCAAATCCCTTTTTTCTCAAACACGCAACAACAAAACAAAAAACCTTCTAAGTAAAAATCTTAAACAAAACCTAACTTCCAGCACTGATGAATATTCTTTAAATAGTCTAAAGAAATAAGCATGATATTAGGAGTCAAGTTGTAGTCTCAGCTCAGCCATTGGCTTGTTGTATGATTGTATGGTTTGGGGTTAATCACTTAATTGTCTCAACATCTCTATCTGTAAAATAGGAATGATGATTACTTGTCTACCTGCCTCACAAGGAGGTAGTTGGGATTACTTTGATAGTGCTGGTGCAATGCTTTGAAGATGTAAAAAACTATATGTATTAAATACTACTATTTTTTTAGTGTGTACAATGGAGGGGAAAATTTAGTCAGGGAACAGTTCTCAAGGGATATTAGTTACTTTATGTTTATCTTGTCTATCTGTCAAATCTTTTAAATTGTGAAAATATATTTTAAAATAATTTTAGAAAGTATTCCCAAGGTTTCATTGATTCAAATGAAGATCTCACTGAAGAATGTGAAGTTAACATTTTTTATGTTCAGCACACAATTATCCTGGATGTGACAGAATTATTAATATTTTTTGTTGCTGTAATTTAAAAAGTAAAATCCACCACTTTAATAAATCTGTTTATATATTTCTGGAATATGTAAAATATGTTAACATATGAACAAAGTTGAGGGCATAATTAAAATCAGGCCTGGTCTACAGTACGTGGTTATTTCAGAATTAGCCGAGTTACTTCAAAATAAAACTGGTTCCGTCCACAAAACCAAACCAGTTTTTTCTATTTAAAGGGCTCTTTAATCCGATTTCTGTACTCCACCTTGGCAAGTGGAGTAGCGCTAAAATCGAGATCGCAGTTCCGGTTTACAGGTACTGTGGACGCAATTTGACGTTATTGGCCTCCGGGAGTTATCCCAGAATGCTCCCTTGTGAGCGTTCTGGACAACACTCTCAACTCCTATGCATTAGCCAGGTAGGCAGTAAAAGCCCTGGGAACTTTTGAATTTCCTGTTTGGTCACCATCAGCACAGGTGACCATCAGCACAGCCCACGATCACAGGCTACCATGCAGTGTCCACCATCACAGGCGACCACGCGGTCCCGGATTCGCAGATGAGCTCCAGCGTGGTCTGAACGGGAGGTACTGGATCTCATCGCATGTTGGGGAGACGAATCTGTTATGGCAGAACTACGTTCCAAAAAAAGAAATGCAAATACGTATGCTAAAGTCTCCAAAGCCATGACGGAAAGAGGCTACTCCAGGGACACAGAGCAGTGTTGTACAAAAATCAAGGAGCTCAGACAAGCGTACCAAAAAGCCAGGGAGGCGAACAGGCACTCTGGGTCACAGCCCCATACATGCCGCTTCTACTCTGATCTGCATGCAACTATGGGGGGTGACGCCACCACTACTCCACCACTGTCCATGGACACCTGCAAGGGGAGAGTAGCACGGAGCGAGGAGGATGAGTTTTTGGAGGATGAGGAGGAGGAGGACAGTTCACAGGCGGCAAGTGGGGAATCCGTTTTCCCCCATAGCCAGGAACTGTTCTTAACGCTGGAGCCAATAGCCTCCCCCCATTCCCAAGACATGCTCCTGGACCATGACCCTGGAGAAGGCACTTCTGGTGAGTGAGAGCTTGATCAGAGCCACGCGGTGGGGTTGGGGGAGGGTGTTGTGTGAAGTGATCATTCCAGAGAGCCCACTGGCCCTTCTTTTATATGGCGAACCCACTAGGCATTGCTTGCTATGGGAAAGGGGGCCCGGCAGTTTGAAAGCATTAAAATGAATGAGGAAGAAGCAGAATCCTGTGTGCCCCTAGGGCTGCCTGGCAGCATGTGATGGCTTACTCACACCAAAGTTGCAGGCACTTCAGTATAAGATGCAAAATGCGACCTTGTATAGAAAGAACATGTGCTGCGTACGATTAATTGCTTGTTTCACTGAGAAAGAGTGTCCCCTTTGTTCTCTTAAATGTATCTTTTAAAATACTACTCTCCCTTTTTCTCCTCCCGCAACAGTTGCAAATGTTTCAACGTGGCCCCTATCTACTCCATCCCAGAGGCTGGTCCAGATTAGAATGCAGGAAAAAATGAACTCGGGACGACATGTTTGCTGAGCTCATGCAGTCCTCCTGCACTGCTAGGGCTCAGCTGAATGCGTGGAGGCAAACAATTGCAGAGTTGCGTAAAGCGTTACATGAATACAAAGAGAGGAGGGACGTGCACGATGAGAGCAGGCAGGATGCTGTGGTCAGGCTCATGGGGGAGCAAACTGACGTGCTCCGCTGTATGGTGGATCTAATGCGGGAAAGGCAGCAAGAACACTCTGCCGCTGCAGCCACTGTATAACCACCCTCCCTCCTCCCCAAGTTCCATAGCCTCCTCACCTAGACTCCCAAGAACACGTGGGTGGGGGGGGAGAAGTCTACGGGGACCCACACAGTCAACCCCAGAGGACTGCACAAGCGGCAGAAAGCTGGCATATCCTAAATTTTGATTTGGTTTCTGGACTTCCCTCCTCCTCCACCCCCCAACCCAATACCCCCTCCGCCATCTAGCTTCTGATTTCTCTCAATGTTTTGAGCAACAAATAATAAAGAATGGTTTTTAAACAATTGTGACTTTATTTCCTTTCATATATATAGGGGGTGGGTAACTTTAAGAAAAACAAACACAACATCACACTGTACCCTGGCCAGTCATTTCAAAGTTTCTCCGTTGGGGAGCGCGCCCTGCTGCACTTTTCTAATTGCGCTGTTGTCTGGCTGTGCAAAACTGGCCGCCAGGCGTGTTGCCTCAACCTCCCACCCCACCATAAATGTCTCCCCTTTACTCTCACAGATATTGTGGAGCACACATCAAGCAGCAATTATAATTGGAATATTGGTTGTGCTGAGATCTAACCGAGTCAGTAAACTGCACCAGCGCGCTTTCACATGTCCAAAAGCACATTCTACCATCATTCTGCACTTGCTCAGCCTATAGTTAAACTGCTCCTTACTACTCTCCAGGGTGCCTGTGTACAGCTTCATGAGCCATGGCATTAAGGGGTAGGCTGGGTCCCCGAGGATAACTATAGGCATTTCAACATACCCAAGAGTAATTTTCTGGTCTGGGAAGCAAGTCCCTTCCTGCAGCTGTTCAAACAGACCATAGTTCCTGAAGATGCGAACGTCATGCACCTTTCCCAGCCATCCCAAGTTGATGTCTGTGAAACGTCCCTTGTGATCCACCAGTGCTTGCAGCACCATGGAAAAGTACCCCTTGTGGTTTATGTACTGGCTGCCCCGGCGTTCCGGGGCCAAGATAGGGATATGCGTTCCGTCTACCACCCTGCCGCAATTAGGGAACTCCAGCTCATTAAAGCCATCCACAATAGTCTGCACGTTTCCCAAAGTCGCTTCCCTTGATTGTAGCTGTCGGGCATAGCAAGCTTCCACAGGGCTATGGCCACTCACTTCTCAACTGTGAGGGCTGCTCTCATTTTGGTGTCTTTGCGCTTCAGGGCAGGGGACAGCAAGTCACAAAGTTCCATGAAAGTAGCCCTACGCATACGAAAGTTTCTCAGCCACTGGGAGTCATCCCATATCTGCAACGCTATGCAGTCCTACCAGTCTGTGCTCATTTCCAATGCCCAGAATCGGCATTCCACAGCATGAACCTGGCCCAACACCACCATGAGCTCCCAGTTGCCACATGCCGTGCTTCTAGAAATGTCTGTGTCCATGTCCTCATCACTATCGTAATCACGCTGTCGTCACTTCCTTGCCCAGTTTTGCAGGCACTGCACATACTGCTGGATAATGCGCGAGGTATTTACAAAGGTCAAAACTGCAGCAGAGATCTGAGCGGGCTCCATGGCTATGTGCTTGCACGGATAATCCTGGAAAAAGGGCACGAAACATAGGAGAGCAGAGTGACAGTGGAAGAGTGCTGTTTGGTTCACGATAGCTGAAAAAAGGCGGGAAATGATTGTCTTCTGTAGCTTTCATGGAGGCGGGAGCCCAGGATAGACAACATGGAGAAGCTTGGTAGCGCGGCAAGAGCGGGAGAGCAGAGTTGGCGGCGGAAGCTATGCTGCTCGGTTCACAATGGCCGAGCAGAGTTGGCAGCGGAAGCGTTCAATGAGGAAGAGAAAGAGTAGATACTAGAGGTTACATAGGAAGATGAGAGGAAATGCGAGGTGGATTCATAGTAGCAGGAGAGCAGAGGTGCACCGTCAGCTGAAAGCAGTATGGCGTCTGCACGCCAAAAAGGTGCAAAGCAATTGTCTGCCATAGCTTTCTCAAAGGGAAGAGCGACTGATGACACACACCCAGAAACACCTGCAAGAATGTTTTTGCCCCATCATGCGCTGGGAGCTTAACCCAGAATTCCAATAGGTGGCGGGGACTGCAGGAATTGTGGGATAGCTACTCACAGTGCACCGCTCCGACATTCGATGCTAGCCTCAGTACTGTAGACGTACTCCACTGAATTCACGCGCTTTAGTGGGAACACAGAAGACTATATGTATAAAACGCTTTCGAAAATTCGAATAGAATAATTTTGTACTGTAGATGTACCCTCAGAAAAAAATGTGACTTGCACTTTTTACAATACTAATCTTTTCTTTTCTTTAGTTTCTCTTCTTTTCTTGATTCTGTTGTTTACTTAAAGATCAATCTATCCATCCTACCCCCAGAATAATAGAGCAATCTATTTTATATATTCAACTGTCTGCAAAAAGGCTAAAGTGGCTCTTCTAGAATTATGCAATTCTAGAGTAAAGGTTTCCTGTTTGACTTGCATAGAAAGTTCTTGTCTACACTCTCACGAGTAGGTAAAACTTTTGTGTACAATGTTAGTAAGCTTAGTTTCCTTGCAGTGCATCTCAATATATCTAATTTAGTTTTTCTATTGTATGCATTTTGAAAATGTGACTGCGACATTTCTTGTGCTGCAATTAGAAGAAAAGCAGTCTATGTATTTGTCTTCTACTTCCAATTTTTGCAAGAAGAGAGATATTTACTTTTAACAAAATAGCCTTGCATATCTAGGAATCGCATATCATGGGAATTACAGAAATGTTTGAACGAATTACAGAAATGTTTATACCTTTTCATATTACTTTTTATTGAGCCAACATTTGCATATTATAACTACCTACCTACCTCATTTAATTAAGATTTTTTATAATTAGTGTTTTAAAGGACACCTTCAAGGTTTTTATATTGAACATTGAGTCTGCCTCAGATCAGCTATAGTCTTATATGAAGTGTCCTAGATTCTGAATATTCAGATGGCTTTAAAAAAGAAAACAAAAATTCTAATTGCTCCATTGCCACATAATTAATAAATACTAGCTGCTATTTTGTGCCACCCACAAAAGCAGTAGTATTTACTCTGTAGCTGAGGTTAACAGTAATAATTTGCTATTATACATTGCTGACCATCTGAGGATTTCAAAACATTTTACAAGTGATGAATTCAGGTCTAAGTAAATGAACGCTATCCCTAGAACTTTAAATGCCACTAGATACAGGTGGTAGAGATACAGCTATTTTCACATAAGACTCTAAAATGAAGTTGAAATATTTGTTAAAAGAAAGTAACTCTGTTAATTTTAGCTCTGTTAATTTGTAATCTAGGTACTTGGACCCCATCCTGTAGTATTGATGTGTGTATTAGAGAGACATTTTATTTTTAAACTTCAAAGAGGCTATTGCAAACAATGGAGATAGATAGATAGATAGATAGATAGATAGATAGATAGATATAGAAGTTACTTGGTGTGTGTGTGTGTGTGTGTGTGTGTACACACCAAGTAACTTCTTTACACACACACTTCCCCAAGTAACTTCTTTAAAATGTAAAATAAGAGCAGAAATTTGACATTTATTTTCTGTATCAGTTCAGAATTAGATTGCTGCTAGTCTTTACGCAGGGGGAAGGAGGAGGAGTTTAGATCACTGTTTTGACCTCATGACAGTCAATCCCAAAGCACAGCAAGAGCAATTATTAGTGTGAAGATTAGTGAAAGCTGATTGGCTAAAGCGGCAGCAGTTCCCATGTTTGGAGACGTGACCACTTAAAGCTAATAAGATTATAATAATTTACATAGTATCTCCAGCACAGGTGTTGAAAGTGGTAGCAAAAAAAATTGGTAAGGAGCTTAAATACTGTAATGGTATGTGAAGAATACTGATGAAATGCATTCCATGTTTAGTAATAACAACAAGCTTCGCACAATGAACTGCAAGTCCCACCGTGCATAAGCTTGTGTTCATTTTTGTCCTTGATGCCGCTATCACTGGTTACACTTCTCAGTCATATGGGAATCAAAGGTTGAGCCCTACTCAGAAGCATTACTTCTCCTCTTCATTACATTAAAATATTTTTGCAGATGAACGTAAATAATAATACTTTTAACAGCTTCCTGTGAACCCTATGAAGGGAATTTTGATTTAATTTTACTATCTGGAGAACTCAGTTTGCCCAAAAGAATGTATCACTCGCTCAGTGTTCAGAATTATTTTATATTTTGAATGCTTAAAAGTTCACTTCTGAAATCATTATCAAAAGTGGTATAAAAATTGCTTAGTAGCAGATGACTTGTTTGTACAACATCATATACCTTCACTATCTATCTTGCAACATTTACCTAAAAGTGAGTATTTAAAAGTATTTTTAAAAGAATATTTCTTCTTTATACATGTTAAACGAAGCCTTGGTGGTTTCTTTAATTTATCACAAAAACCTTGTGAATTTTGTCTTTTTTCTAATGCATAATAGTGCTAGGTTTTGTAATGCACCTTATTTTGACCATATAGACAATCTTCGTAATGTGACATTAGTCTTCAAGTTGCACTGTGCGCAAGGAGTCATAAAATTTAACCTGCAAGAGTAGCTATCTTTTACAATTCATATAAAAGGTACCTTTACCACTCTTCTTTTGTCAAACCTGCTCTGAATCTTAGTGGATGATAGCTGATCCCACTGAGAGCTGGAGAGAAACAGTTCTGTAGATACTTATTCAACAGATCCTGACAGTTCTGTCTATTACTTTAGTGGCAGTTCACTGCGCAAGGTTAATCTGAGACATCTGCCCCAAGGATCTACATCTATGCGACCTGATCTGGCACATTCCTACAGTTAATAAACTTTCCTCCTCTGTTGCCCAGTAAATACATTTTAGATGTAGTATGTATAAAACATCTTATGTCTGTTAAGCTTTTTGGTGGGGATAGTGAAAACTCAGAATGCAATTCCTTAGGTGAAAGATGGATATGTTTACATAGTAAAGAAAAACCCATGGCTGGCCTGTGCCAGCTGACTCAGGCTCAGGCTGTGGGGCTGTTTCATTGCTGTGTAGACTTCCAGGCATGGGCTAGAGCCTGAGGTCTGGGACCCTTGCATCCTGCAGGGTCCTTCGGGCCTTCCTCAGATTTTTCTTTGGTGTATAGACATACCTTGTGACAAAATAAATCATATTTTGGTGTTTGTTGCTACATGGCACGTTCAGCGTGCACACTATATAGTTTTAGTGTATTGAAGACATGCTTACAGGACTGGTCTTTCGGGGGAGGCATTCTTTAAGAATGTTTTAGATTTCACCTAGATAAAGCACAATTTCCCTATTATATGCTTATTATCATGGGAATTTTTGTTCAGGTTTTAATAAATAGCTTAATGTGATCAGGAACAAATGCAAATGGCAAAATGATAAACATTTTAAGAATAAAGAGTGAACATAATAGATTTTGAAAAAATATTGAAAGGTAGGGAGATTAATAAGGCTTGAATTTAAATAGTTATTATTTCAGTAACACAAAATATATGTGTTTACATAGTGTAGTAAATCAGACTTAGTAAAAGGTTAGCATGACTGCTAATGTCTTTGGGCCATTACTGGCTATCTAATATTTGAAATGTCTGTAGTGGAATTTAAAAGGACATTATGTCTTTTTGAGTGTAATCTAGGCTGTTCGTTGCAGGCCCAGCTCCTTATTAACAGTTTGCGCCTGTAACCACTTAGATTAGGAAACCTGGGACTATTCTTAACTATATAGACAAAGTAATACTTGCACAAATTATAAATACACCTAATGATTTTAGATGATTTTAACTATCCACTGCTTTCTTACTGGAACTTAATAATAATAATAATGCTCAGAGTAAACTAACATCAGGCAAAATCCAGGTTTTCACCTTTACCTTTCAAGTGTTACATTTGAAAGGAGAAGGGTATGAGAAGATGTGGCAGAGTAAAACCACTGTGGAGAGAGGGAGTAGTGCTACATCCAAGTAGGATATTTTCCAGGAGAAGTCTGGAGGAAACAAATCGTTTCTGGACTCTTAAAACACAGAAAGACAGTTGGTTTGTAAAACTGGGCATTTATTCAGACAGTTCATGTGTGGTTTAAAAGGAATCTGTACTGAAACTATCCCTTTGGGTGTGGTGTGGTCTGCCCTCTTGAATTGGATTTAGAGATCATCTTTCTTGCTCTCACTGTTTATTTGATGCCATCAGCTGGCACACTCCCCTAGAGTTTCAGGCACCTTGCTGACCTGATTTTTGCTTCTACATATCCACCCACTGCTTTGGTGAGTACCAATTGGATATTCCTCTACCACTAGACTTGTTAGCTGTGAAAAGTGACTAGCACGTGACATTCCAGGAAATATTAGTAAAAAAGTGCACAATATAATATAAAATATAGTAAAATATAATATATACGCTGTATGTATATAACACATTAGAGATATTGGGGTGCTTTGATACAATAGTCATAGGAATCATATAAGTATCAAAGACAGATGGATAGATGTTTGGCTTATTTCCTCTTCTCTCCCCTATCCATCTTCGTCACTTTCTTCCTAAATGCAACCATTACTATCACTATTATGAAGGAGATCCCCACTCAGCATTCCCTTTGCTGCTTTAGAGCCTTTCTCATTTTCTGTCCACCTTCAGGCATCCACTCAAAAATAATAGTTCCAGTACAACAGCTTTTAATTCAACAAGTTTTGTCAGTGAGAAGAAGAATATTTTGAGCCGGAAGTGTACCGACTCCATCTCCTTCCTTGATTCAAAACTCGCATCTTTCTATTTTCAAAATCGAGGCATTGGCCCCATTATTTACTTCACAAATGTGTGACTCTGACTGTTACCATTACCACTTCAGTATTGTCTACATCGGAGACAATCTTACCCATTATTTCTGTCAAAATGTTTTCATTCTTTTAGCTCCTTTAGTCCTGACTAAAGTAAGGCCCTCTTTTTATGATCTCCTTAAATACCAACTCTCCAAATAGCAAAATATGAAAGCTCAACTCACCAGTCAAATAGGGACATATACTGGTTTATTAAATGCACATTCCTCTTTATTTTGATTAGATACCTTGCGTAGATGTTTGCAGAGTTTTGAGAATCTAGAGAGTCACTAAGCACATAATGTATTAAAATCACATAGTAAAAAACCACATCAAAAAATAAAAGTAACTTCCTCAAAGGGCCTCCTCAAAAAATCTCTTCTCCTACCACCACCCCTTAATCCTGGTGAACCTCAGCTTTGTTGGAGTAGTAAGATCAATGAATGCCTACAGTGCCCAACATGATTGCCTAAAGAATCCACTAGCTCCCATACAAACTTACTGTAATATTCATTCATACCCTTGGTTAGCTCAAATTAGTCTCCAGTCACTTCCACTTAACTGTTGCTTGAGAGAACAAGTGAAGTTCTTGCATTGAATGTCACCAAATCTAGGCTCTGCTGAGCAAAGATGGGAAGTAAATTCCGAAGCCTCATTGTCTGCCAACTCTCCTTCCTTTTCAAACTAGGCCCATTTTAAGCCTGAGCATCCCAGATCCACAAATTGCCATGGTATAATACTTCAAGGAAGACAATATTTTAAATGTCCAGGACCCTAAACTATTTAGTCTTTGTCTTTATTGGTCAAAACTATAATCTTAAACTTCACCCAAAAATCACTCAGTAGCCCATACAAATGATGGGACAAAGGTGTAATGTGTTCTCTGCATGAAACACTACTTAACAATAAGGGCCACTGAGTGTGCTGTAATGACTGTACATGGGATTACAACTTAAGACAATTCAGCCCCTGAAGCTAGTGCAATGTCTGTGCTTTTGATGTGGAGCTAAATATTGTAAGCACCCAGCACGAGTGCTCGGAAAGCTGTGTTCATTGTCTGCAGATGAAATAGGGTGCTAATAGTGACTTTTGAAAGTCTCTTAAGTGGTTTATGTCCAGTTTACCTGAGAGATCATCTCTCTCTCGTCCTGTGTTGTACTGCTGAAATTGTGATCAGCACTGCTGCTCGGTCTGGAGCTTTCTTGATTTGATGCTGCTGCTGTCAGGAAGACATTTTCTGCGAGAGCCCTTTAACTTTAGATGTGTTGCAGTTCTCAGCTCTCTCCCCGCCCCCCAATCCCACCTCTGAGGTATTTGGGCAGAGGAAGGAATGAGGGTTAGGTGGGGTTAATTTTTTGGCCAGGAGTAATTATATTTTGTGGGATGGACTGGACTGTGATTGAGAGGACACTTGCATTCAAAGTAAGCGATTTTAAAATGATATTTATTATTAAATTGTGAATTTTAAGCTTTGAAAAGGGAAGATACAAGAGCTTCACTATCTTTTTTTTAAAAAATAAATATAAATGAATAAATACATTCTGCACTAGCTACAGTCTGTTAATATTTTTTTAAGGTATAGCCCTATGTAGTGTATATTGCAATACTCCAACCTCAAGATAACAAAGGCATAACAATCACACATCTAAAAGAAAAAAGTGCAATCTCCTTGCTGTGCACAAATAAATAAGTAGCAGTCTGAATCATCAAGTATTGATAATTCAGTCTCTTCATCTCACTGGCCTTGTATCATCATCATTCTATAATTTGATACACACTAAATCACTGAGTTCAGAAATATATGAAAAGCATAGTTTTTATATTGTTTACATTTGTTATTATATTAGACTAATTTCAGAGTTGCAGCCGTGTTAGTCTGTATTCGCAAAAAGAAAATGAGTACTTGTGGCACCTTAGAGACTAACAAATTTATTTGAGCATAAGCTTTCGTGAGCTAAAGCTCACTTCATCAGATGCATTCAGTGGAAAATACAGTGGGGAGATTTATATATACACACACACACACACACACAGAACGTGAAACAATGGGTTTTATCATACACACTGTAAGGAGAGTGATCACTTAAGATGAGCTATTACCAGCAGGAAGGGGCGGGGGAGGAAGAAAACCTTTTGTGGTGATAATCAAGGTGGGCCATTTCCAGCAGTTGACAAGAACGTCTGAGGAACAGTGGGGGGTGAGGGGGGGAGAAATAACATAGAGAAATAGTTTTACTTTGTGTAATGACCCATCCACTCACAGTCTCTATTCAAGCCTAAGTTAATTGTATCCAGTTTGCAAATTAATTCCAATTCAGCAGTCTCTCGTTGGAGTCTGTTTTTGAAGCTTTTTGTTGAAGGATAGCCACTCTTAGGTCTGTAATTGAGAGACCAGAGAGATTGAAGTGTTCTCCGTCTGGTTTTTGAATGTTATAATTCTTGACGACTGATTTGTGTCCATTTATTCTTTCACGTAGAGACTGTCCAGTTTGACCAATGTACATGGCAGAGGGGCATTGCTGGCACATGATGGCATATATCACATTGGTAGATGCGCAGGTGAACAAGCCTCTGATAAAAAGAAAAGGAGTACTTGTGGCTACAGCTCACTTCATCGGATGCATGTAGCTCACGAAAGCTTATGCTCAAATAAATTTGTTATTCTCTAAGGTGCCACAAGTACTCGTTTTCTTTTTGCGAATACAGACTAACACGGCTGCTACTCTGAAGCCTCTCATAGTGTGGCTGATGTGATTAGGCCCTATGATGGTGTCCCCTGAATAGATATGTGGATAGAGTTGGCAACGGGCTTTGTTGCAAGGATAGGTTCCTGGGTTAGTGGTTCTGTTGTGTGGTGTGTGGTTGCTGGTGAGTATTTGCTTCAGGTTGGGGGCAGTCTGTAAGCAAGGACTGGCCTGTCTCTTTTTCACATTTGGGGATAATGTATACCTTCAAATCAGCGGCACTGCAATGGGTACCCGCATGGCCCCATAGTATGCCAACCTTTTTATGGCTGCCTTAGAACAATGCTTCCTCAGCTCTTGTCCCCTAATGCCCCACTCTACTTGTGCTACATTGATGACATCTTCATCATCTGAACCCATGGAAAAGAAGCCCTTGAGGAATTCCACCAGGATTTCAACAATTTCCATCCCACCATCAACCTCAGCCTGGACCAGTCCACACGAGATCCACTTCCTGGACACTGCGGTGCTAATAAGCAATGGTCACATAAACACCATCCTATACCGGAAACCTACTGACCGCTATTCCTACCTATATGCCTCCAGTTTTCACCCAGATCACACCACACGATCCATTGTCTACAGCCAAGCTCTACGATACAACTGCATTTGCTCCAACCCCTCAGACAGAGATAAACAGCTACAAGATCTCTATCAAGCATTCTTACAACTACAATACCCACCTGCTGAAGTGAAGAAACAGACTGACAGAGCCAGAAGAGTACCCGGAAGTCACCTACTACAGGACAAGCCCAACAAAGAAAATAACAGAACGCCACTAGCCATCACCTTCAGTCCCCAATTAAAATCTCTCCAACACATCATCAAGGATCTACAACCTATCTTGAAAGACGACCCATCACTCTCACAGATCTTGGAAGACAGGCCAGACCTTGCTTACAGACAGCCCCCCAACCTGAAGCAAATACTCACCAGCAACCACACACCACACAACAGAACTACTAACCCAGGAACCTATCCTTGCAACAAAGCCCGTTGCCAACTCTGTCCACATATCTATTCAGGGGACACCATTATAAGGCCTAATCACATCAGCCACACTATCAGAGGCTTGTTCACCTGCGCATCTACCAATGTTATATATGCCATCATGTGCCAGCAATGCCCCTCTGCCATGTACATTGGTCAAACTGGACAGTCTCTACGTAAAAGAATAAATGAACACAAATCAGTTGTCAAGAATTATAACATTCAAAAACCAGTCGGAGAACACTTCAGTCTCTCCGGTCACACGATTACAGATCTGAGCATGGCTATCCTTCAACAAAAAAGCTTCAAAAACAGACTCCAATGAGAGACTGCTGAATTGGAATTAATATGCAAACTGGATACAATTAACTTAGGCTTGAATAGAGACTGGGAGTGGATGGGTCATTACACAAAGTAAAACTATTTCCCTATGTTATTCGCCCCCCTTACCCCCCACTGTTCCTCAGATGTTCTTGTCAACTGCTGGAAATGGCCCACCTTGATTATCACCACAAAAGGTTTTCTTCCTCCCCCGCCCCTTCCTGCTGGTAATAGTACATCTTAAGTGATCACTCTCCTTACAGTGTGTATGATAAAACCCATTGTTTCATGTTCTCTGTGTGTGTGTGTGTGTGTGTATAAATCTCTCCACTGTATTTTCCACTGAATGCATCCGATGAAGTGAGCTGTAGCTCACAAAAGCTTATGCTCAAATAAATGTTAGACTCTAAGGTGCCACAAGTACTCCTTTTCTTTATATTAGACTAAGGTAATGATGGGAAAGCTTTAAAGGAAGGTATAAGAAGTGAAAGTATGGTAAATCCCATTTCTTTTGCACTGAGGGAAGCCATGATGCCTATCAGTTCTATCTGTATGATACATTGTAACTAGGGCTTTCCATTAATCGCAGTTAACTCACGTGATTAACTTAAAATAAAAATGAATCAGAATAAATTGCACTGTTAAACAATCGAATACCGTTTGAAATTTATTAAATATTTTGGATGCTTTTCTACATTTTTGAATATATTGATTTCAATTACAACACAGAATACAAAATGTCCAATGCTCACTTTATATTATTATTATTACTACAAATATTTGCACTATAAAAATGATAAAGAAATAGTGTTTTTCATTTCACCTCATACAAGTACCATACTGCAATATCTTTATCATGAAAGTGCGACTTACAAATGTAGATTTTTTTTGTTAAATAATTGCACTCAAAAAAACAAAACAAAGTAAAACTTTACTGCCTACAAGTCCACTCAGTCCCGCTTCTTGTTCAGCCAATCGCTCAGACAAACAAACAAGTTTGTTTACATTTACGGGATATAATGCTGCCTGCCTCTTCTTTACAATGTCACCTGAAAGTGAGAACAGGCATTTACATGGCACTTTTTTGTAACTGACAGTGCAAGGAATTTACGTGCCAGATAAGCTAGACATTCATATGCCACTTCATGCTTCTGCCACTATTCCAGAGGACATGCTTCCTTGCTGATGATATTCGTTTAAAAAAATGCGTTAAATTTGCGGCTGCGGTCCTTGGGGGAGAATAGTATGTTTCCTGCTCTGTTTTACCTGCATTCTGCCATATATTTTATGTGATAGCAGTATCAGATGATGATCCAGTACATGTTGTTCATTTTAAGAGTACTTTCACTTCAGATTTGACAAAATGCAAAGAAGGCACCAATGTGAGATTTCTAAAGATAGCTACAGCATTTTACTCAAGATTTAAGAATCTGAAGTGCCTTCCAAAATCTGAGACGGACGAGGTATGGAGCATGCTTTCATAAGTCTTAAAAGAGCAACACTGCAATGTGGAAACTACAGAACCCGAACCACCAAAAAAGAAAATCAGCCTTCTGCTGGTGGCATCTGACTCAGATGAAAATGAACATGTATCGCTCTGCACAGCTTTGGTTTGTTACTGAGCAGAACCTGTCATCGACATGGATGCATGTCCTCTGGAAGGGTGATTGAAGTCTGAAGGGACATATGAATCTCTAGAGCATCTGGCACGTAAATATCTTGCAATGCCGGCTACAACTGTGCCATTAAAACACCTGTTGTCTCCTTCAGGTGTGAACATTGTGAACAAGAAGCAGGCAGAATTATCTCCTGCAAATGTAAACAAACTTGTTTGTCTGAGTGATTGGCTGAAGAAGAAGTAGGACTGAGTGGACTTGTAAGCTCTAAAAAGTTACATTGTTTTATTTTTGAATGCAGTTATGTTTTGGACATAATTCTACATCTGTAAGTTCAACTTTCATGATAAAGAGATTGCACTACATTATTTGTATTATGTGAACTGAAAAATGCTATTTCTTTTGTTTTTTACTGTGCAAATATTTGTCATAAAATAATAATATAAAGCAAGCACTGTACACTTTGTATTCTGTGTGGTAATTGAAATCAATATACAGTAACTCCTCACTTAACGTTGTAGTTATGTTCCTGAAAAATGTGACTTTAAGTGAAACGATGTTAAGTGAATCCAATTTCCTCATAAGAATGAATGTAAATAGGCAGGGTTAGGTTCCAAGGAAATTTATTTTTTGCTGTACAGTACTATAGTTGGGAGGTGCCCCCGCCTTACCCCACACAGGCACAGCCCACTGGCACTGGAGACAATGAGGCAGGAAAGGAGGCTGAAGGTGCTGTAGGCTAGGAGAAGCATGTGCGGCAGCTTCCCCTAGTCTGCTAGCACCAGAGGCGGGGGGGGTTCAACCCTCAGCCCGTCCACTCCACCCCTTCCCCCAAGCCCCCACCCTTAACCCACCTCTTCTTTCCCCCCCCATCCACCGCTGGCTTGCGGCGTTCAGGAGGGAGGGGGCAGGAGCGAGGACAGGCTCCCTCTCCCTCCCCTGCCTCCTGAGCACCGCAAGCCAGCTGATTGCTCTGGGCAGGAGGCTGGGGAGGGAGAGGCGAGGTCCACTGCATCTTTGCTCCTCGCGCCTCCCTCCTGCCTGTGGCAATCAGCTGGTTTGAGGTATTCAGGAGGCAGGGGGAGCCTGCGTGCCGAGTCCTCGCTCCTCCCCCTCCCTCCTGAATGCCACAAGTCAGCTGATTGCTGCGGGCAGGAGGCAGGGGAGGAGGGGGAAGGTGCTGATCTGCGGGGTCTGCTGGCAGACAGGAGGCGCTGGGCGGGGGTACGTAGGGGAGCTGATAGGGGGCTGCCAGCTGTGGACAAAGCAGGCAGCCAAATGATATTATAGCAAAGCATTGCATGACTTTAAATGGAGCATGTTCTGTAATTGAGCAGAGACGTAAGATCAAAACAACGTTAAGCAAGAGGACGATAAGTGGGGAGTTACTGTATTTGAAAATGTAGAAAACACCCAAAAATATTTAAATAAATGGTATTCTATTATTCTTTAACAGCATGATTAATTGCGATTTATTTTTTTAATCGCTTGACAGCCCTAATTGTAACCTGTACACTTTTTCTATTTGCAAATATATCATCAGGCTGTGGATGCTTACCTTTTTTTGCATGAACAATAGAATACAACACTAATTTATATGTATAAAATCTTTCAGGATATGATCAGTAGTTACTGTATGTTTTGAATATTTAATGTTAAGCTGTATGTGGCTTTCCAGCCTTTGGCTATGGTCACACAAAAAATATTCAGCCATTCAATTTGGGAGAAATACAGAAAAAACGTAGTTTGGCTGTATTTCTATTTTGGAGTTCAGTGGGTTGAACTTTTCCTTTTTGAATCAGAACTGATTCACTGTCATAACATAACATTAAGAGGTTGCAAGTCTAATCATAGATTTAAAGCTGAGACCCTCAATACTTTGGGTTCTTAAAGATCGCATGGCGTTTCTACTAAGAGTGAGAGGCATCTGCCAGAGTGCCTCATTTTCAATATGCATAATTACCTGCCTACCTAAATTTTGCTGTCATTTTATTTGGATAAAGTATTCTTCACTGCCCAGCTTTTTAAACTGCCATTCAGCATTGCTGTCACCAGTAGAAAGGCTGCATTTCTGTGGAATAGGAAGTGGTCCTTTTTTGTGTGTAGTTTGTAATTTTACAAAGGACCATTTATGTTAGCAATAAGTGTGATGTCATTGTTTTAAACATTCAGTAATATCCTTCAGTCAGTGAATGCTATTACGTGGTTTGATTTGGATTGTTCCTGCCTCATTGCACTGCCTATGAGAAAGAAGCATTTGGAACAAGAGCAGCTGACTCAAACTGAACGCAGGCAAGACTGAAGACTTCAATTTGCTAGGAAATTACATTTCCCGCCCCCCACACACACACACCTAAGAGATGAGGATCTAGCCACAGTGGCCCATGCATTCATTACCTCCAGGATACAGTGAATCCTGTACTAAAGGTGTATCCTGGACTAAAGGTGGAGACAGCACAGCGACTCCAACTTGTACCAAATACAGCAGTCTGCATCTATTTCAGGCAAAACCAGATAATATTCAAAGTGATTTTTCTGTGTCCTCAAATTGCCATAGATTTTAAGCTCAAAAGGGATGCAATGATCATCTGACTTCCTGAATAACACAGGCCATTGAATATCACCAAGTGATTTCTGCATTAAATCCATAGCTTTTGGTTGAGCAACATCCAGTTTTGATATAAAGTCTTCAAGTGATGGAGAATCTATCACATTCTTATGTAAATTATTCCAATAGTTAATTAGACTAGAATAAGACTAGAAATAAGGTGAAAATTTTAATAGTGAGTATAATTATTCCAATAGCTAATCACAATCATTATTAAAATTTGCACCTTATTTCTAGTCTGATTTTTGTCTAGCTTCAGCTTGTAGCTATTAGATCTTGCTTGATTAAAGAACCTTCTGCTTTTTCTCATTATATATATGTGTAAACCATGATGAAGTCACCTCTTTACTTTCTCCTTGTTAAGCTCAGTAGATTGAATTTTTTAAATCTGTCACTTTAAGGCAGATTTTCCAGGCCTGAAATAATTCTTGTAAGCTCTTCTCTGACCCTTTCCAATTTCTCAACATTCTTTTTTTAAAGATAAACACCAGAAATTGTCACAGTATTCCGGTGATGGTCTCACTAATGCCATACACAGAGGTAATACGTCCTCCATACTTCTCGATATTTCCCTGCTTATACATCCTTCTCAGATTCCTACTATATTTTCAGTTTTCAGAGTCGCAGCCGTGTTAGTCTGTATTCTCAAAAAGAAAAGGAGTACTTGTGGCACCTTAGAGACTAACCAATATATTTGAGCATAAGCTTTCGTGAGCTACAGCTCACTTTATCGGATGCATCCGATGAAGTGAGCTGTAGCTCACGAAAGCTTATGCTCAAATATATTGGTTAGTCTCTATGGTGCCACAAGTACTCCTTATATTTTCAGTGTTGATGCAAAGCCCTGGTCTTAATGTTTAAGGCCCTCCTTGGGTTGGGGCCCAGCTAGAGAGCCCATCTCTCCTCAATTCATGACTCTTTAAGACCTCTGGCAAGTACCCAGAGCAAATCGCTTGAGAACCAGAAATTATATGTTCTCAGTTGACAGCTGTCTCCAATAGCGGAATTTACAAGAAGGGATACAGCTGAACCAGAGTCTTATTTTCAGATTAATAAGACTGAACCAGAGTCTTATTTTCAGGTTAATAATACACTACAAGACTCACCTTTTTTCAAAAGCCTTCCTGACATAACCATGGATAACACATTACTACAACAATAACAATGATGGTTTGGGTGGCGGGGAATGGGGGCGGGGGGAGTTAAAAATAAAATGCAAACCCAAAAGCACAGAAAACAAGAATTACCAAAGTTTGGAGGAACAAAGAGCAGAGTCCAGTATGGACATGTCTAAGTGCATATCTTAATTGTTGTGTACGGCACCCAGATATTATAGTGATGAATTTTCTAGAAATACCTATTGTTTAGATACTGTGAAAACTTGCAAGTGTAACAGAATTAACAGGAGACTAAGCGTAGTTACTTCTTGAGCCCTTTGTTTGTTTGGTTTTGGTAATGAAGTACAAACATCTCCCTGTTCAAATAACGTTAACGGTAAGAAACAACAAGGAGATTCAGAGTTGATGCTGTGTTCCTATCTTTACTTCACCCTCTTATTGACAGGTGTTATAGGGAATTTAGTACATTGTATCGCGTGTTGCTGACCCAATAAGATATTAATGTTGTGAGCACGGAAGAGTTTTCCCATTTTGATCCTGGATTTCTATATAATCGTTGTATTCTCCAAGTAGCAATATCTAGATAATTTACTACCATATCTGAAAATAGTACACATTGAAATACTATTCCATATTCTGAGATTTTGCATATTAAAAGTAAGAATGTATTGCCTAGTATTCCTCATATGTTGTGTCTGCTGAATATTTGTTCTTCCAATAGCAAAGTAAGAAAATACTGTTATTAGGGGCACAAGAGAAAGCTATCACAATGCATAGTTAGGAAAGATAGGAAATATGGTAAGAGAGAAGATAACATTTCACAAATACATTAGAACCAAGAGGGAAACCAAGGACAGGATAGGCCAATTACTGAATGAGGAGGGAAAGACAATAACAGAAAACTCAACAATGGCTGAAGTATAAAGTGCCTTTGTTTGTTTTCAACAAGAAGGTTAGCAGTGATCAGACAACTAATTGGTAAACACCAGTGTGAATGGGATAAGATCTGAGGCTAAAATAGGGCAAAATACATTCTAGAATAGTTAAGGAACTGAAGATATCTCTGAGCTATTAATTCATGGAGGATGGGAGAGATCCCAGAGGAGTGGAAAAGGGCAAATATAGTACCTATCTGTAAAAAGGGAAATAAAGATAATCCAAGGAATTGTAGACCAGTCCCCTTAACTTCAGTACCCATAAAGATAATGCAAATAATCAAGCAATCAGTTTGTAAGCACCTAGAAGATATTAAGGTGATAAGTAACAGTCAACATGCATTAGTCAAGAACAAATCATGTCAAGCCAACCTAATATCCTTCTTTGAAGGGGAACAAGCCATGGGGAAAGGGGAGAAGTAGTAGATCTTGATTTTAGTATGGCTTTTGATACTGTCTCACATGACCTTCTCATAAGCAAACTAGGGAAATGTAGTCTAGACCAGTGTTACTCAGACTGAATCTTGGGAGCTGCAAGTAGCACTTTAATGTGTCTCTTTGCGGCTCTTTGTAGCACATGATATTAAAACACTGTGTAATTGAATTATTAATCAATCAAGATGCTTTTACTGTTTTATTAACCAATTGTAGAAACTTGGTCTGTCATTTTCTTGTGAAAATAATAATATATAATATGAAACAATGCATTAACACTACTGCGGCTCTTTTGGGTAATGTTGGTTGCTAATTTAGCTCCTGAACCACTGAGGTCTGAATATCATTGGCCTAGATGAACCTACTATAATAAGGTGGTTCGAGAATAGTTGGAAAACAGTACTCAAGAGAGTAGTTATCAATGGTTCAAAATCAATCTGGAAGGACATATGAAGTGTGGTCCTTCAGGGATCTCTCGTGGTTCTGGTTCTATTCAGTATCTTCATAAATAGTTGAGAAAATGACATAAAGAGTACACTTATAAAATGTGTGAGCAATACCAAGTTGGGAGGACCTGCAAGCATTTAGAGGACAGGATTAGAATTAAAAATGATCTTGAGAAACTGGAGATCTGGTCTGAAATAAATAGGATGAAATTCAATAAGGACAAATGCAAAGTATTCGGTTTAGGAAGGAACAATCAGTTGCACATATACAAAGTAAGAAATGACTGCCTAGGAAGGAGTACTGCGAAAAGGGATCTGGGGATCAAATTGGTTCACAAGCTAAATATGAGTGAACAGTGTAACACTATTACAAAAAAGGCAAACATCATTCGGGCATATATTAGCAGGAAAGATTTAAACAAGACATGAGAAGTAATTCTTCCACTCTACACCGCACCAATTAGGCCTCAACTGGGGTATTGTGTCCAGTTCTGGCCAACGCATTTCAGGAAAGATATGGATAGAGAAACTCCAGAGAAGAGCAACAAAAATGATTAAAGATCTAGAAAACATGACCCATGAGGGAAGATTGAAAAAAATGGGTTTGTTTAGTCTGGAGAAGAGAAGACTGAGGAGGGACATAACAGTTGTCAAGTACATAAAAGGTTGTTACAAGGAGGAGGGAGAAAAATTGTTCTCCTTAATCTCTGAGGATAGGACAAGAAGCAATGGGCTTAAACTGCAGCAAGGACAGTTTAGGTTGGACAGTAGGAAATACTTCCTAACATCAGGATGGTTAAACCATGGAATAAATTGTCTAGGGAGGTTGTGGAATCTCTATCATTGGAGATTTTTGAGAGCAGGTTAGACGAACAACCGTCAGGATGGATAGGTACATGAAGCCCAAACTTTTCCTGTCGTACCCCTTCTCCTTACCGGTAATGAAATCTGTCCGCATCCCCCTTCCACTACTGCCAAGACTTCTTCAACTTTGCTGAAGGTGGAGCTGGAGGCAGACCTGTGGCTGGGGGGTGAAGGGGAGCTGCAGCTGGGGCTGGGACTGGAGATTGAGCTGGGCTGAGAGTGGAGCGGGACTGGGTGGTGCTCCCTCCCAATCCCCCATAGGGGCTGGCTGGGGCCCCGCTACGTTTCCCCCTTCCCCCCCCAACATTCTTGCATGCCCCTTAGTGCCCCATAGTTTGGGGACCACTGGTCTAGATAATACTTAGTCCTGCATCAGTGCAGGGGACTAGACTAAATGACCTGTCAAGATCCCTTCCAGTCCTACATTTCTATGGATTGAAGTTCTTCAGGGCCAAATTCTAGTAAGTTTTGATATTTTGCATGATTTTTATACTAGTAGAGCTCTACTTTTCAAACCTTGCTCTCACAAATAGTCCTTATACAGGTGCGTAAACCTCTAACAAAGTCATCTTGAGCATCTCCTCGTTGTCAGAGGTCACTCTGCAGCTCTGTGCCTCTGCTTCTTCCCTCAATAAATTCAAAAACACAACCTAAAGTTAGCTAAAACACTCCTCTTTTTGAGGGTCCAATTTATTCAGCCTCCTGCCTCTGACTTCTCTACTCCTCTAGTGTCAGGATCTTCCCTACAAATCCTTTCTTACTTCCTGCTGCTCTTTACATGGGAATCAGCTATCCTCTATCAGGCCCCATCCAGGTTGCTAATGTGTCAGGTGGGCTGGAGTAGTTCCTTCATAAACAAGGTTGACTGGCCCCAGGCCTCCAGCTCTTGCTACACAGCTCTTTCAAGTCAAAGATATTCCCCTTTGGAATAAAACCTATACGGTAAGTCCCCTAAAAAGATTTTAAAAAATTCTCTTGGCAGTGTCAATGTGCAGTGACACTGCCAATGTCTTGGCAGTGTCAATATGGTGCAGTGTCACTATAACTGGCAATAACTGTACCCATGCTGGCCCTCTCAGTAGAAAGGCTGGAATTGAATGACCATGCAGACAGAATTGCTGTCTTACCTTCCAAGCCACGGTTGAGGCATATTGGTGAAATAGTATGAGAAAGCTGGCCTGGGCACAATCAGCAGGTACTGGATTGTTGGGGGTGGGCTGGAAGGCCAGCCCCACCTCATGAGGTGTCCTATGCCCACCAGCAGTGGCACACCACCTTGTTAGGAAAGCTTCAGTAGTCAAGTCCAAGTTACTCTCTAGGTGCTGGGGTTGCAGTTGGTGATAAGGTACTAATCATAAATTGTAATGGTAGGGTAGAACAGCTTCCTTTGTGCTCATTACATCCCTTTCTGTGTTCAGCGAAGATAGGAGGAAGCCTTTCCCCAGATTCAGTCTCCATCTCTCTGTGTATTGTTCCAAAATTATTTTTCATTTCAGTCAAGTTGTCCAAAACTAGAAAGAATGGCAAGTAAGCAAATAAAGCAAAGTTAGAAACCCTTTATTTAAAATAAGAAAAATATAGCTGTAACTGACCCACTTAAGAAGTGCACGTAATTAAATTGAATAACTGTATTTGTATTGCTATGACTGTTTTCCTCTTCCTTGCTGTTTGACATCCTCACTCATTTTATCATGTCAGAAATTATAATTTGTAAGCTCTTTGGTGCGGGAACTGTTTTTCGGTGTCTACTGTAAAGCGCCTAACTCTTTTCAGATGCTATGCAATGAGATATGCTTCATTAAGAAACATTAGGGAACCCTTTAATAGTAACCGAGATGCCAGTCTTCAGTGCAATGTGAACCTATATGGTCTCAAAACTGTAGGTTTGGGGGACACCTAGTCATCCCCAAGCAGTAGTAAGATTCCTATTAAACACTACTTACAAGGTCTTAAGGATTTCCAATTACATTGATTCTAATACTTGCTTTGGACGTGTTTATTTGCATGCTTGATCAAAGCAAAGATGGCAAAGAGTCCTGTGGCACCTTATAGACTAACAGACGTATTGGAACATGAGCTTTTGTGGACTCTTTGACGCTTTTACAGATCCAGATAACACGGCTACCCCTCTGAAGCTTGAAACCAAAGATGGTTTTTCCTGGTGGTTAATTACAGAGATCTCCTTGTTTCAATTCAAAGCAGGGTATTTTCTGGACTTGGACATCTTATTTTTTTAACTAATTTTAACTAATTTCCCTTTTTTCCTCTTAGTTTAGCATCCTGTTGTGTACTGCAATCATATATTCCCCCCCTCACCCATTTCCTTAGTCCTTTACCTGTCATTCCCTGAGCTGTCTTTTTAAAGGCTGTATGGTTTCAATTCTTTTAATCCTTTATAGGCTTCTTACCGTTATGGTGGTGCTTATCTGGACTTTTTTTTTAATTTACATGTAAATCTTTTCTTTATATTGTACATCTTAGTATTGCCTTTATTACCGCATTGCATTGTTTTTCTGAAATTTTCATCTGTTATTGCCTGTAAGACTGTCTGCAGTACAGTGTTATGTCTAGTCAGTGTGCTCCCATTTTATACTTGTTCCTTCCATTTTTACTTCTAAAGTGAACTATTTTGCATTTGTCCTTGTGGAAGCTCATTTTATTTCTAGTGTCCATCTTTCTAATCTTTCTCTGGCTTCTTGAATATTAGATTTGCCTTCTGCAAATTCACTATTCCTCCCATGTTTGTATCATTGGCAAATTTAATCAGTGTGCTTTGCCACCTTTTTCTCCAGATAAGGAATAAATATGGAAGAATAATGTTGCATCATTAATTTGCATAGATAAAAAGAAATACAGAGTAAAGATTTCTAAGTAGTGCCTCAGTCGTCTCAGAAGAGTTGGTGATTTTACATACCGTGTAAACTGCAATACGTAGATACAATGGGACGTGTTAAGGAGGAAATGACAAAATTAACCTAGGCATTTGGCCTTTGTTCGCTTAATTGTGGATCTTACAATTCTGTATATTCTCCTCTCAGTGGGCCAGAGTGTCCCCTCCCACATTAAAATGTTCCTCATGTAGATTCTCTAAATCATTCTTTTGGAGGGGAAGGGTGTAAGTGGGATTTGCTATCCTTGATAGCAGGACTATTCCCTTGATGTGGAGACCCCCAGGAAGGAGAGATACAAGCAGAAAAGGATGTCCAACAGCTGCAGGACTGGATGGGGACAATGTATGCCCTACCAACATATCTACCAGTCCCACGCAGTCTCCATCCCATCTGCTTGTGTAGAACCCCATTTACAGGACCTGGGGAATAATGCTGTGGAGGTTGTGTGTGCTGAGGAGTTGTGGGGGGCAAACAATTAGTTTGAAGAGAGAGTTGGACAAATTTATGAGTGCAATTGTATGATGGAGTTGCTTGTGATGATAAGGGGGCAGAGCTCAGCAGCCCTGGGGCTCACTTCCAGTTTGTCTTTTATGTCTGTAAAA
This sequence comes from Dermochelys coriacea, assembly GCF_009764565.3. Taxonomy (NCBI): domain Eukaryota; kingdom Metazoa; phylum Chordata; order Testudines; family Dermochelyidae; genus Dermochelys; species Dermochelys coriacea. Next base: position 60,193,564 of record NC_050069.1, read on the forward strand.
GCTATTTCAGCTGGCCACCTGCAGGGGGCAGGAAGCCCCGCGGGGGGCCCCCCCCATGTATTCTTTGTTTTGTTTTGTTGTATTTCCTTCCTCTGAAGCATTAGGGATGGCCACAGCTAGAGATGGGACATTGGACGGGAAGGGCCAAGACTCAGAAGTGGTACAGAGCATTCTCTGTCCCAGGTGCTTGGCTGTCTGGTTTTTGCTCACATGCACAGTGTCTAGTTGATTGCCATATGTAGGGTTCTGAAGGGATTTCCCCCCAGGTCAGATTGGCAGTGACCTTGGGTTTTTTTTTACTTTTCTCTGTAGCGTGTGCCAGGATTATCTGAGTATATCTCACTTAATTCTTTCCCTGACACTGAGGGGGCCTCCTATTCTCTGTGGCACATAACAGTTTAGTCTTCTGTGGGCTGTAATACTTTGGTCTAATTTCGATGGTTGGGTTTAATGTGTGGGGTGGTGATGGTGTCCTGTGATGTACAGAAAGTCAGTCTAAATGATCTGGTGGTCCCTTCTGTCCTTAAGCTCTGATTCTGATACGTGCCTATCTAAGGAGGATAATTTGAAATAATAAGACGTATAGACAGAGAAAGTGGGGAAAATACTCCTTGGTGTTCTCCCCAAAAATTTAGAAAGAGTAGGTGTAGGTCATAAAATAGTCCATCTGGGTACTGCAAAACTCCAATAGTATTTTACGCAGTGCCTTTTCAGACCAAACTATATACATTTACACCTGCACTGAAATGCAGCCACCTCTGGGGGTGGAAAGTGGCCACCAACCAATACACTGTGTTGTACTGCACACTAGCTTTGGGATGGACCAGAGCAAGGTTGTAGGGATCTCATCTCTTTACAACGAGTGCCATGTTTGAAGTTTTTTTTTTTTGAATTTAATTTCCATGTAGAAAAGATAGATTCTTGCTTTTAAAGTTTCATGGGAGCATTTTTCTCAATTTGTCTAGTAATATTTAGCTTTGAATTGGCTCTGTGTGTGTGTGTGTGTGTGTGTGTGTGTGTGTGTGTATACACATATACACACCTTTGCATTGTTCTGACCACCATACCTTTAATAAGCGGGAAAACTCTTGATGGGTGTGGTGCTGAACTTCTAGGATTTGAACCTATGATTTCAGGAAGTCTGAGAATTCTGAAAGTGATGCTTACATAACTACACCTGTCCCCTAGAATATATATAAAGCTTACATTGCTTATTCTGGGTACTATGTAAAATTAAGATAAAGTTGGAGGCTATTTCTTTGAAAGGAAGATATGGGTCTAAAAAATGAAAGCATCAGGGATAAACTCCAATTCGTTAATTGATTGTAGTTTTGTGTAGTTTATAATACAGTAAATTAATCCATAAAATGTTGCTAAGAGAAAAATATTCATTGCAGTTAGATTTAAATTAAGGATGAAAATTACATAGAGAAAAAGAGAGTAAATCTGGCGTGCTAAATATCCTGCTTAGTTATTAAGTTTCATTTCATGTGACGTGTTTGTGATCAGAGTGTGTTCCCTAGTGAAGAGAGAGAATTGTGCATCAGAATATTTTCATTAATTATTTTTAGTACAGAAAGTATACATTGTGTATATTTCTCTTTGATATGATAGAATGTTGTTTAATTTATGACCAAAAATGCACATTATTTCAAGTGAGGTTTTATTTTATTTTTGTTTGGGGGTTTTTGACACATACCCTTAAAAGCAGGAGAATGGAGGAGGGGGCTTATTCAGTCTATTATCATAAAGCTCTCCTAATGTAGCTTCTGAGTCATGTGACTGCAGAAAAGGCTATTATCTCAATGAAAAGGAAACTGCCTTTTAGAGCAGCAATAGAAAGAACAGAAGCAGGAGGAATTTTCGAGTGCTCCACCATGCTGGATTGTCAAAGGGGGATCTATCTGATCAGAAGCTAGAAAAGGATTAGCATGGCTAGTTTGTCAGCTGTCATTAGAAGCAGATGACAGAGGAGATAAGCTGCTGTGTGTGCACGTCCTCACTCAGCATGTGCTTTGGTTTACATCAAGACATAATGTTGGTTTGGGTTAATGGAGGGCTGTTATTCTAAGGCAATAAATGTACTGCTAATTGTCTTGGGCTGTTTTTTTGTTCTTTTTTTTAAATTAAAAAAGCAAGTGTGATGGATGGGGATTTTATTTACATCCCTCTCTAAAGGCACAGAAAAACTGATGAGATCTGCCTTGAACTGCAGCGGCTGTGGAAGATTACAAGATGTGTTTCTGAAGTGCTCTGACTTCATATTTGGTAATATTCTCGAGGTGTGTGTGTGGGGGGGAGGGGTGTTTTTTGGTTTTAAGCATGACAGTTGTGAATTAATTTTCCTGTATAGCAAATAGGGATTTTCTAAACTGATTTCTCAGTGATTTGTTATTTGTTGCCTCCTTTAATTACTACAGGTGACTTGCAGTTGTCTTATGACAGTTGTATGAGGTTATGTGGCTAAATATAATAACGTACAGTATAGAGAAAATATTTCTTGTAAGGATTTTGCTAATGCCCAGAAAAATATACAAACCCACCTATATATCCCATTCTCAAGGAGAAGGTGGAGCCCAAGAACAATATATTATTTTTCTGTTGCAGTAATTACTGTTCATTGTTTAAAACTACCTGGTAATTCCTGTGCACAGATCACCGGAAAAAAGGAGGGTGCAGATTAGATTGAGAATCTGTAATAATAATAGTCACTTTTTTTTTTCTCACCAAGGCCTAAAACAGGTGAAACACACTGGAACATTAATGAATTTCATGTTGCTGCTGTTATATAACTTTCTCTGTTCTCTAACCTTCCTTATATTCTTTGTAGTTATCTGATCCTGGTTGCAGAATGACATTCAGTTAATCTTCACTGTGTAGTTGTCTAGTGTTGTACATGCTGATGCCATTAACTATCTCGGCTGTATAGCATTTTACCTTTCTCTTAACCTTGCAGGGTGCAACACTCAAAATTTTCTCTGAAAAGGGATAGCTAGTACAGAACTCTTAGATGGTGAAGACAGTGGCCCTTTCTGAAAGCTCTTGGAGGCAGAGATTGTCTGGTTTTGTGTCTTGTACAGCACTGGGCATATTGTTGAAGTTTAACAATAAAGAATAGTAATAATCCTACCCTGCCTCCTTCCGCCCCCCCCCCCAAATGGTAAAATAAAATTAATGATCAACACTCACAGGGAAACTAAGCTGAACTTCTGCAATATGTTTTTCCTTTTAAGGGCAGGATGACAAAGGTAGTCGTAACAGAGCATTACTGCAGTACCAGTTGGCAGTGTTCTAAAAGTGTGTTACTGAAATGGTTGTAATGCTTATAATCTTTTTAATAATTAATTACATACATACAAGAATTTATTTTGTTTATTTTATTTAGGAATTTTTACAAACTCATGCTACTTTGCGACAGAAAGGGAAGGACATAGTTTTATTATTTATTTATTTATTATTTAACTAGTATAGCATGTGTTTGAAGATATTTTATTACATGCTGAAAGGAGACAGAAATGGAACCAAATGGCCATTATTTATTTGCTTGTTCTCTTCTGTTTAAGCCTGAATATTTTAATTGCAGCGTTCTGCCAAGTAGGCCTGTGGCATGACTGATCTGAGGCCCAGTGAGCCTGTCATGTTCACAGAAGCAAATGTAAAAGCTGCAAGAACAATGAAACTTCCTGTATACTTGTTGTGTTGTTTGTTTCCTTATTTCATTATAGGAGCTCTAATAAGATATAGTATAGGTTCTGCCAAGCATACTGATTATTTTAGCACCTACTATCTATAAACAAATATATTTGATCGATTCCATGTTGGAATTGGCCAGGTCTAATTTTAATTGTGTGATGTCCTTTTGGTAATATTAGACAAACCGGTAATTAGCATAAAAGAAGCTTCCTGAATAAGCAGTATATTTCTGGTGCTGGCAAAGTTCATTTTGCTTTATTTGCTTAATAGGACTTTGTAGGGTGTGAACACTGTAACTCAAAAACCCAGAAATCCAGGGGCCGCTTAGGCATAAGGAAGGGGTGGCTGGGCCAAATTTGAGTGGCATTGCAACACTGTGTGCCAGGTCAAGTTGCCAACCAACGGCAGTACCCTGGTTGAAATATAGGATAAAAGGTGTCCTGTGCTGATTTAGTATGGGACCAACTATATTTTATTTAAATAAGGGATGTTGCTTATAATATGCGGCTGTTGGCAACCCTATAATAAGTCCTCCTATTTCTTACAGAAATAACTACCATATGTGGAGTATTTGAGACTTCAAATATTCTTTCTTGGCCCGAGGAATTTCATTTAGTCCATTGTCCGCTATAGATGTTATGCTTCAAAAATCAAACTAGAAGAGCAGATAAAGAGGTTTAACTTACAATGTTCACTTGATGTTTCTTTCCTCCACTCTTTATTCTGTCATCTCTTCTAGATAAGCCTCTAGCTTATATTTGAGGAAGGAAAAAATTACCCAAAAGTTTCTTATACAGGCAGTCCTCGACTTTAAAATGTTCGAGTTACAATGAACGGCACTTACGTTATTTATAAATTGACATCCTGTTTCGACTTTACAACAAAGTCGTTTTTGACTTCACAGTACTCGATCCAACATTGTTCCTATGGGAAATTTGAGTTATAATGTTTTCTACTTAAGACGCGATTTTCAGGAACCAATGGTGTCGTAAGTCTGAGGACTGCCTGTAATTTGAAAAACAAAAATTTTGGGTTTTTTTGGGTTAATGGGAGGGGTATATAAAGCCTATGGAACATTGTATATGCTCATGCTCTGTATCCCTGTAAATAGGAGACTTTTATATCTATAGGTTTGTGTTTCTTACTAATGGGTACAAAATTTAAAAAAATACATTCAGATGGCAGAGTTTTGACATCAACTATCATTTTTGAAAGTTTTAAACTTTCCTTTTGTTATTGGTGCTGCTGCTGTGGTATAGCAAATCCTATTCTTGTGAAAGAGTATGAAGACAGATTGATGTGAGAGACTTTGAAAGGCCTCCTTGAAATCATTTATTTCTACTGTACACATTCACACTTAAGATCAGTTTTATAAACTAATAGACATTTAAAAATGGTCATAGATTCCAGTAGTGTGTGTCATACAGCTACATTTGTTAATTTTTGTTACATTTTTTACCTGATACTTCATAAATGCTTAAAAGAAGCGCCACAAGGATCTTTGATACAAGTTATGCTATTTATTTGTATTTATACAGCCAATAACAAAGTGCATATGTAATATTGTAGATGCCTGTGACAAGAATTGAATTATAATCATAATGCAGAATTCTACAAAGTGTTATTTTTTTATCTCATACTGTTTAGAGATATTAAAAATAAGTCTTAGTGTATTTTAAAAAATATCCTCTCCAAATATTGTGACTATTTTCAAATGTTAACTAAGCTGATGTTTTCCCCTCCAATTCCAAAAACGGCTATTGACTGAAGAAGTAACTGCAATATGTATTTTTAAATGATCAAATGAGCTTTAGGAAGGAACTGGTAAAATTATTTGTTTTGGGACAGGCCAAACAGTGTGCATGTATAGGCATGTTTCTATTTATTTCACTACCAAACCCACCGTCATCCTAAAATCTCTTCCTTGGTTGAGCATTGTTGTGTGTAGAGCCCTGCAAATCCACAGATAGCCGCTTTATATCTGCAGATATCCGCAGCTGCAGATGCAGATACTTGTGGACCATTTTTATGGCTCTGATGCAGATACAAATTTTGTATCTAGAGCCCTGCAAATCTTTGGATATCCGATTTATATCCATGGACCGTTTTTTGCGGATTGCAGATTGGATTTGGATACAAATTTTGTATCCATGCACGGCCCTACTTGTGGGGGTACAAAATTTCATCCACATTTGAATGGCTTGTGGTTTTGAATGCTTGTTTATGGATCTGCAATTAACATTTAGTAGTGTTCGTTTTAATAATTACCAAGGCAGCATACTGCTCGCCAGGTCATACATGCTGTAATGGATGAGAGTGGGTCTTACAGATTATTTCAAATGTATGCCCAAGTTAAGATTGTTTTCTAATTTTAATTTTGCATTGATTGAAACTTGAAAAAATGAAGAGCATTAAAACATAAAAAATTTCTGTTTTACACAATGTTTGGGATCTCTATTTCTTTAACAGTGTAATTTCGAATAAGTCATTGTTGTTTTCTCTTGAGATTTTGTTTCTTTTCCCATCTATATGGATGGCACTGATTATGGGCGACTCACTTTGGCCTTGATTCAGGACAGCACTTAAGCACATGCTGAAGTGCTTCCTTATTCAGGAAGAGCACTTAAGCGCATGCCTAACTGAGCATGAGCTTAAGTCGCACTGAAGTCTCTTTGAAAGCTTTTGGGGCTTAAACATGTATTTAAAGTTAGGTGCTTAAGTGCCCTTCCTAAATAGAATAGATTTAAGCATATGTGTAAGTGCTTTCCTGTGTTGGGGCCTAAGTGAGTCAACCACATCAGAGCCATTCATATAGATAGAAGAAGAGACTTTAATCAAAACAAATATTTAATTGACTTCAATGGTAATCCCATGGATTTCAATGGGGTTTAAGCATGTCCTTAAAGTTAAACATGTGTTAAGGTGTCCCTGAATAAGGATGCTTTCATAAATTGGGCCTTTAATACTATGAGGATGTGCACAGTTAAATCCTGTGTGTTGAGAAGAGAATGGACAACTCAGTACATACTTTGGAAGGGTGTGTGTGTGTGTGTGTGTGTGTGTGTGTGTGTGTGTGTGTGAGAGACAGAGAGAGAGAATATTTTGTCTGATGGGTTATTAACTCTCAATGATAAAAATGGTGAAATATGTTGTATTATTTAGATCACATGTTATCTGCAGTTCCTGAACATCAGAACTTTTGCTATATACTCTGGAATCAGAATTTGAAATGAAGGGGTCTAAAGCATGTTAATGGGACTGCACTAGGATCCAGCTAGACATTGCGTTAGCACTATTAACTCACTTTGATACACTTTATAAATGTAATCAAAGGAAATGCTAACCACACATGCTGTTTCAAAATGTAATAACTAATATTGCTACTAGGGAATGTGATTTTTTTTTTTGGTGGCCAGGCTGGAATTTATTAAAAGCGGTATGCAAAAAGGGAGAAATTAATCTCTTGTGCAGAGGGCTTGTGCAAGGCACTCTGCACTTCTTAAACCTGACATAGGAGCTGACTGGGGAGTCCATGACCGGAACTACTATGCAGGATTGCCTGTGTGTCCATTATGAGCTTCAGAAAGCATCTCTGCACTGGCACTTATGTACAAGGGTATAGACACCTTTGGGTTATGGCAGGGGTGGGCAAACCTTTTGGCCCGAGGGCCACATCGGGGAATAGAAATAGTATGGCAGGCCATAAATGCTCACAAAATTGGGGTTGGGGTGTAAGAGGGGGTGAGGGCTCTGGTTGGGGGTGTGGACTCTAGAGTGGGACTGGGGATGAGAGATTTGGGGTGTAGGAGGGCGCTCTGGGCTGGGACCTAGGGGTTCGAAGGGTGGGAGGGGGATCAGGGCTGGGGCAGGGGTTCAGGAGAAGGGGTGCAGATTTCGGCTGGGGGTGCGGGCTCAGGGGTGGGGCTGGGGATGAGAGGTTTGGAATGCAGGAGGATGCTCTGGGTGGGGATTGAGGGGTTTGGAGAGCAGGAGGGGGATCAGGGCTGGGATCAGGGGGTTGGGGCATGGGGAGAGGCTCAGGGGTGCAGGCTCCGAGCAGTGCTTACCTTAAGTGGCTGACAGAAGCAGTGGCGTGTCCCTTCTCTAGCTACTACTCAGAGGCGTGGCCAGGCGGCTCTGCACACTGCCCCATCCTCAGGCACCGCTCCTGCAGCTCCCATTTGAGTGCAGGAAGGGACCATTGGAGCGGGTAGGAGCCAGAGTGGGGCCATGCTGCGGCTTCTGGGAGCTGCGTGGTGCAGCGCTCGACCCAGTGCCCCAGCCGGAACGGGGCGAAGCCGCGTAGTCTGGACCCCAACCCAGCCAACCCAGTGCCCCGGCCAGAGCAGGGCCTAGCTGCTGGTGCGGCCCTCGACACAGCATCCCGGCCGGAGCGCCAGAGCAGGGCCGAGCCACATGGTGCGGCCCCTGACCAAACATTCTGGCCGGAGCAGGGCTGAGCCAGCGGGATCTTGCCGGCTGGTTTAAAACAGCTCGTAGGCCAGATATGGCCCGTGGGCTGTAGTTTGCCCACCCCTGGGCTATGGGATCCAAAGGTACATAGAACCATGACATCCCATGCAACTGGCTCAGCAGGTCTGTGGCTGCTATTCCCGCCCATAAGGCCGCCCTACTTACTGTCCCAAGGGTAACAAGGAGGTTTTATCCTCCTTAACCCTTCAGTATTCCACCTTGGGCTTTCTGTGAGTAGAATGGATTTCATCTGAAGTGAATAACTCTAGACGAGTATGTACAAATAAGTTAAGTTGAGTTAATTAGCATTGAGTTAACTTGAGTTAAAAAAACATGTAGCGTAGGCATACCCATAGTGTTGGGAGGTGTTTCACAGGTGAAATTCCCCTGTTTCTCTCATGCAGTGACCAATCATACATTTCTGTCTAAGAAGCCGAGAATGTCATTTTAAAATTCACATTTTGAAATCTATTAACCTACTAATGCCATAGGTAACCCTCAAAATTACTGTAAGTGAAAGAGTTAAAATGGAAAAACTACTTTTCTCTGTTTTGCAGTTTTATTTGATGACATATAACATATGGTCATGTCCACTGTTTCCGCTGTATAATCCATCCAGTTTCTCCCCCGGTTGTTGTTTTTTTTTTCCCCCCAAACATCAACTGAGGAGACAAAAAAAATTTTAAAAACAGGCAAATGTGGTAGTAAACCTGTAAAAGCTGGCAATGGGTTCTCAGTGGCAATTAAGTATTTTAAATATGCTTAACACACTTTTAAAATTGACTACATTTCAAGTTGAAGGATGTCTGTTTAAACACACACTTTTTTCAATAATAAAGTATTAATTTTGTCTCGTCTATCTGCTTTTGTTGTTCATAAACACCTATTTCAAGTTTTAGTAGCTCTTAAATATTGTGCTGCTAAATTATTCTAATCATTAAAAATGTTAGCATTTGTGACACTTTAGAGAAGAAAACACCTAATTTCCTAAGACATCTGTTTAAGGATTTTTTTTCTTTCTAATGAAAATATTTGCAGGCTTAATACGGTTTCTGTAACTGTGGCTTGATAGTCACCATGTGTGCTGCAATCTAGAAGGGTTGGTTTGTTTGTACATTTGTTTTTTAAATAGGGTTACAACTGTCACAGATGGGGTGGATAAGAGTACAAATATGTTTTTTGCTCCTGGCATCTCAGCAGTTATTCCTGTGGAACTGAGATTCAGTTTTTATCATTTGAATAATGAGAATCTGAAATGGTTCCCAGGGTAATGTCAGATAGTAGGATTCTGATCTTGAAGTTTTGATCCAGAATCATGAGTAACATTAGGGTATAGACTCCCTTTTTAATAGTCTTTAACATCTTCTTATTGAGAATGTAATGTCTTGATCAAAAAAGGGTTTTGTATCTTTAAGACAACAAAAATCGTGTATGTTATGCAAAGAATGTAACTTTCTTCCTGTGGTATGTTACTCTCTGTTGTCTTATTAAAGCCTAGTCTTGCTATTCCTGGGCATATTAGAGCTGGCTGACGTAGTCTCTCATGTAAGCAGCTCAGTGACTGGCTATATTAAGAGATTTAGCCTATGGGAATACAGAAAGTAGAAGCCATTTTATATTGTTGATCTCAGATTATATATTTATTATTATTATTATTTTTGCTTTCTTGGAATCATTGTTTTAAGCTGCCAGCACTGTGATACTTGGGTTTGTCAGAGTTGAAGTTTTGAATAACTGAAAGGAAGTTTTTTTTACCTTTCAAGATTCAAGTGGAAGCTAAAGAATGTGCTCTTAAATATCTGTCTGTAACACAGAACATGAACGTTAGCCATTTATTTGATTGTTACAGTGTGTGTTAAAGAGCGGCTGCTACCCATTTGCCTAATGTATTTATTACACAGTCTTCCCAGTGGCATCTTGAAGTGTCTCTCAACTAAAAAATTCATGACAATTTATTGGCTTTCAGTCTGAAAATGGAATATGTCTTCTTGTTACTGTCTAATACACCACTTTAAAGCCATTATGCAAAAGTAAATGTAAGAGAAAAACATATTGAGGAAGAAGGAACCTTTAGCTTAGACATTTGTTTATAGTCTGCTATAGCTCTTGGACTGAACAAAAATATGAGGCAAGTGCTGGAGCCAACTTTCCCAGAGTTTCCCAGAGAGAGGATGAATGTTTTTACACATACATAAACTCCATTACGTTAGCTAATAACTAATATTCCTCTCTTTATTCCTTGTTTGCTCAGTGCATATATAAAGTCACATTTGGTAATGGTTACCATAAATCTTTTTTAAATGGTACTGCTTTCCTTTAAAAGAAATTGTATTGTCTAAGTAAAAACATTGAAGTTACTTTCAGATAGAAGTGGCTAAATATAGAATTAACAGGGACACCTCTAATCTTTCAATATAAATGCTTAAAAATTAGGTTCACAAGTTTTGCTACTTAACTATTGTGTACTTGCAAGAGTGTCCCTGTATGAAATGTTATAATTTTGAACCGTGAAGGTTTTGAGTAGTTACAGCTGTAGCAAAAATAGTAAAGTTTTCTGGAATACAATAGACCATTTTGTTGAATAAATCAGTTTGTATTCCTGGTATGTAGTATAACACAGCCAACTTTTATATTAGACATCTTGCTTGTTTTGGCAGAATTGTTTGGTTTCGGGTGTGTCCCAACTCCAAACATTTTCTGTGGTAATAGATGGCTGTAATGAGTTGGTTGTAGAGTATGTGGTTTGCAAATAGGGGTGTGTGGATGAGGGAGAAGTGCTTAGTAAATCCAGACCTTTATTTTCTATTACATTTTTTAGTAGTGTGGCAGTGGAGGTTTTAGATTCAGTAAGCTGTTTGCAATAAAAATCACCGTGGTTTAATTTTGACAGATGATATTTAGATGCTTCTGATTTTTTGTTTATTTGTTTCCTTTGATTTCTACTCCAGCTCACTGGTTCCCAAATCCCTGTCTGTGCCTTTCTTGTTGCTGTGTTTTCGTAAGAGCAGCGCAATAGAGCGCTCACGTGCAGAGGAACTCTTTGAGCTGTTCTAGGGTTGGAAGCTGTGTGTGTGTGTTACACAGACACACACACACACACACAGAGTATATTCTTGCAGTCAGCAGTCTCAGACTGTTTTTTATAACTCTGAATGTGTTCTTCATTAAAGAATAATTGGGCCAAAAGAAATCTAATGAGGTTCAATAAGGATAAGTGCAGGGTCCTGCACTTAGGATGGAAGAATCCAATGCACCGCTACAGACTAGGGACCGAATGGCTCGGCAGCAATTCTGCGGAAAAGGACCTAGGGGTGACAGTGGACGAGAAGCTGGATATGAGTCAGCAGTGTGCCCTTGTTGCCAAGAAGGCCAATGGCATTTTGGGTTGTATAAGTAGGGGCATAGCGAGCAGATCGAGGGACGTGATCGTTCCCCTCTATTCGACACTGGTGAGGCCTCATCTGGAGTACTGTGTCCAGTTTTGGGCCCCACACTACAGGAAGGATGTGGATAAATTGGAAAGAGTACAACGAAGGGCAACGAAAATGATTAGGGGTCTAGAGCACATGACTTATGAGGAGAGGCTGAGGGAGCTGGGATTGTTTAGTCTGCAGAAGAGAAGAATGAGGGGGGATTTGATAGCTGCTTTCAACTACCTGAAAGGGGGTTTCAAAGAGGATGGCTCTAGACTGTTCTCAATGGTAGCAGATGACAGAACGAGGAGTAATGGTCTCAAGTTGCAATGGGGGAGGTTTAGATTGGATATTAGGAAAAACTTTTTCACTAAGAGGGTGGTGAAACACTGGAATGCGTTACCTAGGGAGGTGGTAGAATCTCCTTCCTTAGAGGTTTTTAAGGTCAGGCTTGACAAAGCCCTAGCTGGGATGATTTAACTGGGACTTGGTCCTGCTTTGAGCAGGGGGTTGGACTAGATGACCTTCTGGGGTCCCTTCCAACCCTGATATTCTATGATTCTATGATTCTATGATTCTATGAATATATACCAGGAGCCAGAAGTGCTCTGTGCTCAAAAAATTGAATAATTGTGGTGAGTAAATGATTGTGTGCAAGGCATGATTGTGTGGCTAGAACAAAGAATCAGGGACTCTGGGTCCAACTCTACTTCTAATAGTGACTTCCTGTGACTTCCTGGGAAAGTTAGTAGCTGGTACACTTGTGATTTCCTGTTTTCAGGAGGTAGAAATGTGCAGTATCATACCTCCCTATAGTCTCAGTTTTCATAGGACTGCCCTGCTTTGACCCCCAAACTTGCTGTTCCAGCTGAAGGGCAGCTTGCCCCAAGCCTCACGTTTGAGAGGGTCCCCAAACCTAACTAATTTTACTGCATGGTGCATAGGGTCACAGCACCACTCATGTTTGACCTCTCTGCCCCTCTCTAGTTGGAGACAGAAGAGTGGACGGGCCAAACTTAAGTAGCATTGCATCCTATATTAGCTACTTGAAATATTGGGAGGTATACAATATATGCAAATATTTAAAATATTTTTGTTTCCATATTTTTATACAGATTTATATAAATTAGCTGATGAAACACAGTGCTTACATTCCTTTTTTTAAAAAAAAAAAGTTTGGGGAGCAAGAAGCAAGTTTCATATGGCTTCCCACTTTATTCTGGTTTGTGCAAAAGAGCTCATAATGTACTTGAATAGAGTTGAAGCAAGAATGTAGCCTTCTGATGGTGTGAACTCTAAAGCAGAAAAGTATAAGAAAAGTGATGTAGCTGTTACAGTTTACTAATGTAATTATTCTTTGTAGTGTGGGACTCAGAACAGTTTAAATTAAGCTGTTGGAAAATTTTAACCAGAGCTTGCCTTTATATTTTAAGCTTCTTTGATCAAGAACTGTGTACACTGCAGAATACACCAATAATGGTAATAAATAAGTACAGTATTTAGCAATTAAATCTGTATTTAATGTCAGTTTCTTGGTGGGATGCAGTTCTGTTACCTGCTTACCTGTCATGGTGCTCTGCCTTTGTTTGATTCTCTTCATAGTGAAGCAGTAGTTCTTAAGGTGTTATCCCCTCTATTCTTTAACTGCATTTTAGGCTTATAATAAATCTGACAATTTAACAGGCCTTGTTTGGAAGAGGACCTGCACTGATAAGAGATAAAATGCACGTTATCGTCTTTTACATTGACTCTGGATGGTTAACTGGATTCAGTGGTGTTGAGATTCAGTACTGGAAGCTCTAAGCTATTTGCTGTGTGTGTTGGTGGCAGATGACGAAAATGTAGGGGTGGAGGAGGCACTAAAGACTTGTGTAATTGATTTGTGCTGGGTTTTTTGCTTCCTGCCTGCCTTTTCCATGAAACTCCTTTCACCCCCCCCCCCCGTGTTTTATTTTTAGTTTGTTGTTGTTTTTTCACTTGAAAGATGAATGTGTTTAAAACACCACTTTATGCTCTCTGCACTATCAGGTTAAAACTTTTTGTGTGTGTGTGCATTCTAACTTACAGTGGTTGCTGGTAGAGGATGTGAAGGAGGATGTGCTGTCACAATGAAAGCAGAAACTATTGTTTTGTTATTGATAACAAGAAAGAATGAATTTAAACCTCTTGCCAGCTCTGTCCTTTCACAACTCCCAACATCTGGTAGAAACTAGATTGCTCTCAATGACTATAATTACTAGCACATACTGCCCAAGAGTTTACTCATGTTATTTTCTGTTTTTGTGATTTGCATTTAACAATCAGAGAAATGAGACTGAAATTAACAAGAATTTTTAATGCTCACGCCCATGATGCTGAAACAGATTGGATGGAGAAATGTACGCTCTGAATTTTAAACATTGTTTTCTTTTATAGGATAAATATAAATTCCCATATATCGAGTTGAGATAAAATCCATTAGAAACACTGAAGGTAAAATTCTTGATTACCCTTTTAGTGGGATATTGAATCCCAGATTTGGAATATAGTAAAGCGCTCCAAACTGCTCAAAATTAAAAAGAGGGTGCCTTGGTCTTTTGCTGTAGTTTCTTCTGACAAGGCACTTTAATGAATGTCTTGCAAAACAGGGTGCCTTTTCTAATTTACTAGCATTGTTATGAAGCTTTTATTTCATTAATAAAAATGCCATCTCTGCTACCTCAGTAACTGCCAGCATTTCTGTTTTTAATCCCAACTCTCTCTTAAATTTCCCTCCACTAGCTCCCAATTCAGTTTGCCCTTCTCCTGTTCCCAGCTAAAGAGAATAAACTTGAACCTCTTCACCTTGACCTTCATAACTTGCTCGTGAAGTTCATTTTGCTAAGAACTATACAGGAGTTATAATTAAAATGAAATATAATACAAAGATCAGTGTAAATTAGAATGTGGTAATGATTTTCTTGGAGTAAGGCTTGTCTGGAGATGGTTAGTTCGAACTGCATAATTTAGAGAAAACATTATTTTTCTTAACAAATTCCACTTGTGAATGTCTTCTTACATTATAATCCATATGTTCTAGTCCTCTATTTTAGAGGAGCTCTATAGGAGGAGCCATTAAATTAATTGCTGCTTAAAAAACAAACTGAACTGTTCAATTATTTTAAAGTAACTTTTACTTACAGCTGTCCCTCTAGAAATGCCTGAGAGCTGGGGGAGAGGAGAGTGATGAAGTGAGCAGTGCTTAATTGGTGCTGCTTCTGCTGTCATGATAATGTGCTGTAACTGACTCTATGGAAGTTTTGTCTGAATAAAAACTGTAAGATTTGGTCTTGTAATAGTTCTGTTCTCAGTGACTTTGGTTTGAGTTCCCATGTATCCAGGACAGATTTTGGGCTTGCACGTTTGAATTCTGAGTTTTCTGAGCTGGGTATTTACTGGTACAGGCATGGTGTTTTGAGAGAGATTAGGAAGAACATTTTAAAAACATATGTTTAAAATTTCTAGATTTTCCCCCCCTCCCTCCCCTCTCTAGGTTAGTGTCTAAGGAATTTATACTGAAAAGCTGATTTTAGTTGTAGTGTTTTTCAGTTGGGACCATAGCTTTCTATGTCTCCTGTGAAATTCCCAGCATAACATTGGTTGCTATAAAAATTAATAACAATAAATAATCAGGAAGAAGGAGGTGGTATAAAGGATAATGAATATGGGCAAGAGATTTAATGTTTGGGGGCTGAAGGGGGGAGGAATGCTTGTAGATTGTGGATTTCCAGAGAAGACTTTTTAAAAACTTTGATGATCTAAAAAACAAACAAACAAATTCTCCACTTACACAAATAATTAATTCAACGAGCAGGCTGATAATACTGCGACGAAACAAATTTAGTTGTTTGTAAACCTATCCTGAGTAGGTGAAAGGAAAATACAAACTATTTGTTCAAAACTATTATTATATTTAACTTTGGGGAGGAGGCAGACGGTAGCTAGTTTCCTGGTAAATGATACCACATTTTCCTTGTACCGGTTTACAGGGAGATACAATTGTAATTTATATGGTTCCCTCTAAAGAACTGACTGCAAAGACTCCAGTGGAATTCCTCTAGAATTACACCAGTGTCATTCTGAGAGCAGAATCTGACTTGGCAGGGTGTGCTGTCTCAAACTGAACTTTAGTCCCCCAGAAATAGTTTGTTTTCTTAGAAGTAAGCTCAATACCCTATATGAGGTGATCTCCCTTGTACAGATTCTAATTTGCTTTTTCATGTTTTCTGAGATCCCACATGTGTCCTTCCCGTTTATTACTTTTCAGGATACTCACTGAAAGTCTGAAAATCGTTCTGTGATTTTATGTATTTGTGTAAAGGAATTTCTCTGAAGATAGTATTTACCTGATTCCTACTCTTGGAGTTCGTACTTATAGCATTAAGTAGGCAGGGACTCCCCTAAGCTTTCAAAAGTTTTTGGACACTTTGAGCCATCAGTTGAGTTTCATGCACAGACCAAATAATATCTGAAATGTTCTGCTTCTATGTTTTTCTGACCCTGATCAGTGAATAAGGTTTCTATTGGAATGGAGCCATCATCATACACGTTTTGAACTGATACTGCGTCAAATCATCTTTAGTTAGTGCCACATTTGTCTTAGGGGTATATTAGGTACGTTTCTCTTTCCTTTGCTCACTTCTGGCAACTGAAACTCCTTTGCAGGCTTCTCTTACAGGGTTTAAATATGTTGCTAGTACAGCAGTACTTTCTGACTATGCTTACAATAAAGATTGATTATATTAGCCACCCCAGTGTTGCAGTACACTTCAGTAGAGAGATGCTCCAGGAATTATTTTGGGGAAATTCTATGGTCTTTGTTATACAGGAGGTCAGACTAGATGATCACATTGGTCCCTTCTGGCTTTGGAATCTATTAATTTGTCTTGGGAGACAGTGTGCACATTTGTACAATATCTCTTGGGAGACAGTGTGCACATTTGTACATTTGTACTAGACTCATTGTGACACTCTGAGTTATGCTATAATTTCATGAAAGGTGGTAACCCTTTCCAGATCAACCAGCTTCTTCAAGTGCTTGTCTTGAGTATATATACACCAGAGATCGGCATCTTTTCGCTCTCAGTGTCTGTTGGCCCATGCCTGTGCTCTAAGTCCCTTCGATCCACCTCTCGAAGGCATAAAACGGCAGAGCACCAACTACTTCTCAGTTCCTTCTTACCTCCAATAGCTGAAAGAGAATTGTAAGCAGTGTCCTTTGACTCTTACATATTTGTATAGCTAGTTCTAAAAATTGTGTAGATAGCTTTTAGGATAGTTATATTAACGTATATACAGTTATGTTAGTGTAGGTTATTAGGTTTCCTACTGAGTAAGATTTTTGCCCTTTTTTCTGTTATCCTGTACTGGGTGCTCATTGCTGAACAAACAAGTGAGGCAGCTATGCCCCTTAATAATAGCCACTCAAAAAGTTTGTTGTTTAGGTGAGGGGCACATCATAGCAAATGCTCTATTTGCTATTTGTTTTCAAAATGAATTCAGAAAGTGAGACACCCACTTGAAATATTTTCTCTTGGCTAAATCTTTGAAACCTGCCCCAGATCAGGTAAACAGGAGCCACTGTCCAGCAATCTTCTTCCAAGAGTACACTGGTGAGCACTGGCTCTGCTTCCAGTTCCTGGGCGTCTCCCTCTTCAGTATACTCTGCAGCAGTTCCACCTCCTAAGTCCCTTGTTTGAGAGGGGTAAGACATCAGTACTTTTTCAAAAATCATAAGTGCAAGTCACCATCTGAGGGACCTCCTAAGAAAAAGAGGCAGAGATCACCTTATTCAACCTTGTCAAGGGATAGCACAAGGCCTGATTATGGTCCCTCTGCCAAATTCATCTGTACCAGCTAAAGAACAGTCCCTTACAGTTGTCTGCACGATTGGTGCAATGCTGCTTTCCGGGCTCTTGGCATTGACAATCGAGCTATCCATATCAGTATTGGCTCCGTCAACACAAATGTCATCTGACATTTACAGTCTGTTCCGGCACCAAGGGTCTCTAGTTTAAGGTCAGTAGTACCAACTCTATTGGCAGCAAGAAATTCCATCCTTTCATCACCAGCGAGAATTCCAATGTCAGTGCTGAGTGCATATACACCTGTAAGAAACGTCCCTACATGAACTATGTTTTCCACAACTCTCCCACTTCTTGTTGGGTGGAGGGAGCTTCAGGAAGTCTCCACAGTTTTCCAAGTTACATTAAACCACTTCAGGCATTGCTTGTTCATTTGAATTAGAGAATTTATGGAAATTTCCCTTGAGCATTTTGGTCTCCAAAACTATAAACTAGCCTCTTTAGAAATGAGAAAATAACCTATCTGTATTTTGACTTCTCTGAAGATCTTGATTGGCTGGATTCCCTCATGCCAAACGTTTTTGAAAACCACCTTTTTGGTCATTCTGTTACATATATAAAAATATATCCATTCTGACATAAATTATGCTTGAAGTTTGATTCTCACTTGTCAAGGAACAAAATAATTGGACAGTCCATCAGGCACTAAGGCACTGGCAACTTTGTCTGTGCATAGGAAACAACTGATGGTACAGGGCTGTAATGGCCACTTGCCCCTTGTAAGCACCTCCTGCTAGCCAGGTTCTTGTCTGTATTCTCTACTTTGCAGTTGGTCTTCAGCAACTCAGACCTCCAGCTGAGTCACACATGGTCTGTATATGTGAAACAAACAAAACAGACCCCTTCTGTGGTAAACCAATCCAACAAACGGTTGGCACACCCCAAGGCCCTCAGTCCCATCTCTGGGCCTGCTTAATGTAACCAGTTCAGGTATTGCCCCCTTCTCGGGCTCCAAACAAAACTTGTTGCCTCCTCAACCTTTGGCCACTCTGCCTGTGGCTGGTGGGGGGACCTGGGCCTGTCCACTATTCCAGGTCTCAACCCAGGGACCCATGACTAACGGCTATTGCTGCCTTCCCTGGGCTGCTTCCTACTCTGTCCCATCAGCTTCTTGGGTCCTGGGCCTGTTCCCTGTTTAAGCAAGGTCCCTCCCAGGCCTTCTTACTTAGAGAGTCTGTTAAGAGTTTTTGCCATGGGCGGTGCATATCGTAGGCTGTGGAAGGCTATGCCACCCCAAACCGCCCGGCGTGGCCCCACCCACACTCTGCTCGGAATGCCCACTCCGGCTTGCCCTTCCTCTTTGGTCCCAGCCCAGGCAGGCTCGCTGTTTCTAGGGAAGCATGCTTGGGCTAGGGTGGCCATGGCCGGGACTTGGGGTGGCGGGGCTGCTCAAGGGGCGGGGGGAGCTGCCGGCATTGCCTGCACTGTGTTCAGCCCATCGAAAAATTTACCGTAGGCAAGTTGCTGTGTAGATTTTGAAAGACTACAAATACAATATTTTTATTTTCATTGCATCTTTCAGGGAAACTATATCACAAAAAAAAGCCCGTTTCTAAATGACAGTAACAATATTTGACAGTAACATGATTAAAAGTTCTGCTGTTGCAAACCAGATATTTTAATTTTGTGTAAGGACAGATAATTTTAGATCTGGATCATGACAGTCCTATAGCTGTTTAAGAAAAATAAACACAGATGACCATTTTTATTTCTTCCTATATTAGGAAAGTTGGCCAGATTTTTTCACCATTTTTATTGTATTTGTTAAGGGAGGGCTACACTATTAAAAAAGAGGACTAGTTTTGTTTTTAAAAAGTGTACTGCATATCCTGCTAATACTTCTCTACAATATATGTGGGCAAAAGCTTATTCGGGTGGTTGGCAAAACTTGAATATTACTTAATGCCAGATTTAGTATAGCATCTCTAAAGGCCCCAAAGCTTTGTTTCCTGGGGAAAAATGTGACTGTATAAATATCTCAGAAATCCACAAATCACTGTATCAAACAATTCAAAATTCCCCCCATAGTTAATGTACCAGTTTTTAAGCATCATGATAGAATAACAAGCACTACTAAGTTATAGGTTTCAGAGTAGCAGCCGTGTTAGTCTGTATTCGCAAAAAGAAAAGGAGTACTTTTGGCACCGTAGAGACTAACAAATTTATTTGAGCATAAGCTTTCGTGAGCTACCGCTCACTTCATCAGATGCATAGTGAGCTGTAGCTCACGAAAGCTTATGCTCAAATAAATTTGTTAGTCTTTTAGGTGCCACAAGTATTCCTTTTCTTTTTACTAAGTTATAAACACTAAAGAAACTCCCAGTCACATTTTCATCCAGGTTTTCTAGTAGGAAATTGAGCCCAGCAATATGAGATTGCAAAGAGAAGCTGCCTTTTCTTTTCTCACAAAGTAGACAGCCACAAAAACTCTAGTCCTAAGACAGTGCAAAGCTGCTTTAGAGCAGGCTTAGTCTTTTGCTACTTCAGCCCCAAGGACTAGGGGTGAAAGTCATCCTCATGCAGAGAGCCCTTATATGAAGTTTATACACGACTTAACCCCCTCTACTTCCCTTTTCTGGGGTGGGTTGAGGCAGGACCACAAGGCTTCCAGCAGGGGGCTTCTGGACCTAGTCCACCCCATCACAGGGGTCTGTCCAAGGGGCTGGTACCCTGGTGCCCCCTGCACACCCCCTGAAACTGGTTGGTGGCTCCCCAGGAGGCCACAGATGTCTAGTTGCGAAACTACTTTTCTGGAGGATGCTGGTGGTGTGCAGATGCGGATACAGATCCATATAAAAGGTGGAGTTCAGATGGCAGGTCAGATACAATTTAATTACTGTGGATGTGGATTGAATGTGGATCTAAACTTTCGTATCCGCTCAGGGCTCTCCTGATTCTTCACTGGGGCTTCTAGGTTATACTGTGACACAAATATTACCAGTGTGTGTGTTGCTGTAGTGCATTATGGTTTTACAGGTTATTTGCCCTCTGAAGTACATTTAATTTTCGATGTAGAGTTATTAAATCTATGTTAATTGGTTATAGCAGTTGTTATTGGCATACTCATTCCATGATACCACATGCAGACTTGTGTAAGCTTGATATTTTAACTTTTTAACTAAAGCTACATGTATCCCCTTTTTAAGTCAGTTCTGTTTCATTTCTGATATATTTTTCTTGTTCTGACACTATATTTTTTTCTGCAAAAAGAAAAGGAGTACTTGTGACGCCTTAGAGACTAACAAATTTATTTGAGCATAAACTTTCGTGAGCTACAGCTCACTTCATCGGATGCATGTAGTGGCAAATACAGTGGGGAGTCTTTATATATACAGAGAACATGAAACAATGGGTGTTACTGTACACACTGTTGATTGGAATTAATTTGCAAACTGGATACAATTAACTGAGGCTTGAATAAAGACTAGGAGTGGATGTGTCATTACACAAAGTAAAACTATTCCCCCATGTTTATTTCCTCCCTACTGTTCCTCAGACGTTCTTGTCAACTGCTAGAAATGGCCCACCTTGATTATCACTACAAAAGGTTCCCCCCACCCTGCCCCCTGCTCTCCTGCTGATAATAGCTCACCTTACCTGATCATTCTTGTTAGTGTGTATGGTAACACTCATTGTTTCATGTTCGCTGTGTATATAAAATCTCCCCATTGTATTTTTCACTACATGCATCCGATGAAGTGAGCTGTAGCTCACGAAAGCTTATGCTCAAAGAAATTTGTTAGTCTCTAAAGTGCCACAAGTACTCCTTTTCTTTTTTGCAGATACAGACTAACATGGCTGCTACTCTGAAACCTATATTTTTTCCCTCTTTCCTGGTTCAACCTTGCAAAATTGCCATTGAAATTCATCAGTCCAGGCACAAGATTCTATTGTGTTTTACTTGCCCATCGAAAAATTTACCGTAGGCAAGTTGCTGTGTAGATTTTGAAAGACTACAAATACAATATTTTATTTTCATAGCATCTTTCAGGGAAACTATATCACAAAACACTTTACAGAGTTAAATGGATTTGCCAAGTGAAAATGAAGTAGCATATGGAGAGAGAAAAAAGTATAGACAAGAAGAAAAGATGTCCATCCACTATAACCCTTTTCCCCCTTCTTTTTTGTAGTTGCTGATATGTGTTCAAGATGAGTGGGATAGGAGAAAATTCCTCTGACCCATCCAGGGCAGAGTCAAGAAAGCGCAAGGAATGCCCTGATCAGCTTGGACCCAGGTAGATAACTTGTGTTTTGAAGAAGTGGTTCATTAATATTTTGAAGAAGTAAATAACTACATAAAGGCTAAATATTCTTCTCTTTCTAGTATTGTCTGTGTGGCTCCTACTCTAGGTGTGCATGCACCTCGTGCACAAGATTGAAATCTCTGAATGCCAATTTCTGTCAGGGCACACCTGCACCCTGTGTGCCTCTCTAAGCTTCCCTTGTTAGTGCATAAAGGGCAAAATGGCTACAGTTGTCTCTCAGTTCCCTCTCCCATTCATAGCAGGGAGACAGAACCAAAGGATCATTTGGTAATAAATATCTAACAGTTGTTGATATTTGTTTACAGATAACATCAATGTCTAAAGAAAACCATTACTTTGGGAAAGCATGTCTACCATTAATGCATACAGACTTCTTTCACCACAACATTTCCAACATTTATCCCCATTCAATCTCTATGGGTTTTTTTTTTAATCTGACTGGTATAAGAAACCATTGAAACAGTATTTTAAAGAAATATTCTTTGACCATGAGACAGACTGAGATTGCTGTTCCTCTTTTTCAGATCAAATCTTATTACTCTGGTGTAATTTGTCTATCTAGGTCCTTTTCCCAGTATATCATATATGGATATTTTTTGTTTAGAAAGTTATCTGTAAAGATTAATACAAATTAGTTATATTTTTTCCCCTAATTGACCAGACGCCATCACTTCTACTAACGTGAGCTTTTTGTATAAAACAACTTACTGCCTAACTTGAAAGTACTGGTACAAAGGGAGAGTTGACCATTTCAAGTTAGTTTTGACCTCTAAATAGGTTCAAAAAGTTTCTTTACTGAATAGCTGACCAAAAATATTCATTCCAGGGTTCTCCTAATCTTTAAAACTGTGTGGTTCATAATTTGGGTTAAGATCTGGATTATTTGCAATGGATATCATTGGTGAGGGAGAAAAGTTTATCTTATCTCTAGTTCTATCCCTAATCCATGGAGTAGCCTTTGCTAGAGGATGTGTATAAATTTCTGAAGAGCATGATTTTTAAAAATTAATCCATGGTAGTCTAGCAATAGTTACACCACCACAATTTTCTTGTTCAATAAAGACCCAGTGTTTGGCTGAGTTAGAGAACCCCAGTCCACTACTAGAATCATAGAAGATTAGGATTGGAAGAGACCTCAGGAGGTCATCTAGTCCAAACCCCTGCTCAAAGCAGGACTAACACCAACTAAACCATCCCAGCCAGGGCTTTGTCAAGCCGGGCCTTAAAAACCTCTGAGGATGGAGATTCCACCACCTCTCTAGGTAACCCATTCCAGTGCTTAATCACCCTCCTAGTGAAATACTGTTTCCTAATATCCAACCTAGACCTCCCCCCACTGCAACTTGAGACCATTGCTCCTTGTTCTGTCATCTTTTGCCAGGGAGAACAGCCAAGCTCCGTCCTCTTTGGATCCCCCTGCCCTTCAGGTAGTTGAAGGCTGCTATCAAATCCCCCCCTCACTCTTCTCTTCTGCAGACTAAACAAGCCAGTTCCCTCAGCCTGTTCTCGTAAGTCATGTGCCCCAGCCCCCTGACCATTGCTTTGAGCTGGCTGACTTGTTAGTACCATAGAATATTTGGAACAGCTAGTCCATCCTGTTTTAATTGGTCTATACAAAATATCTGCACGCAATTGGTCTTTTCTGGTTTCATATAAATTCTGACAACATCCTCTGTATTCCTGCTAGGATGTTCTCTGGGAGGATTACATAAAGATTTTGAAACAAGAAAGATATCCTTGCTGAAATATTCATTTTGACTAAGGCTATTCTTCCTAACCAAGAAAGTATATACTTCCCCCTCAGCCCTCCAGATTTTTTTCATTTGCTGAAGTCATGGTTTGACATTTAAATCATAGAGCTCTTCTACACTGTTTGAGATTTGAATTCTCAGGGTTCTTTTACCCAAATGTTTTCTAGAGGAATGACTTCTGAGAATCTGTCAAATGATAGCTAGCATTTCAGATTTGGTGTAATGTACTTTAAATCCAAATGCTTTCCCAAAGTCATGGATTTTCTTAGACACTAATTTTAGGGAAACTTTTGTGTTAGATAAAAATAATACATCAGCATATATAAAGCTATTTTCTGATGTGTTCCTTCAAGTTTTATTCCTGTGATAAATTCATTATTCTTTATCCTCTGTGCAAAAGGCTACATGGCCAATGCAAAAAGTAAAGAAGACAATGGACATCTTTTCCTACTCCTTCTGTGTAATTCAAACAGATTTAATCCCGTTAAATTGCACCACCGCTTTTGAATTGATATAAAGAACGTTTATCCATTTAAGGAACTAAGGGGCCAATGTTCATCTGTGATAGGACTTGAAACAAAAAGTTCTACTCTAGTCTATCAGAAGCTTTCTGTGCATCAAGTGATGATAAAAAAAAATGGATCTTTTTGATCTGGCATTATGGATGATTCAGGTACTCTCCAAACATTTGTCTATCCTTAACAAATACAGTTTGATTTGGGTTTATATTAAGACTGTCGATTAATCGCAGTTAACTCATGCGATTAACTAAAAAAAAATGAATCGTGATTAATCGCACTGTTTAAAAAATAAAATTCCAATTGAAATTTATTAAATATTTTGGATGCTTTTCTACATTTTCAAATGTATTGATTTCCATTACAACACAGAATACAAAGTGTACAGTGCTCACTTTATATTATTATTTTTGATGACAAATATTTGCACTGTAAAAATGATAAAAGAAATAGTATTTTTCAATTCACCTCATACAAGTACTGTAGTGCAGTCTCTTTGTCATGAAAGTGTAACTTACAAATGTAGAATTTTTTTGTTATATAACTGCACTCAAAAATAAAACAATGTAAATCTTTAGAGCCTACAAGTCCACTCAGTCCTACTTGTTGTTCAGCTAATTGCTAAGACAAACAAGTTTGTTTACATTTATGGGAGATATTGCTGCCTGCTTCTTATTTACAATGT
This sequence comes from Dermochelys coriacea, assembly GCF_009764565.3. Taxonomy (NCBI): domain Eukaryota; kingdom Metazoa; phylum Chordata; order Testudines; family Dermochelyidae; genus Dermochelys; species Dermochelys coriacea. Next base: position 60,218,247 of record NC_050069.1, read on the forward strand.
CACCTGAAGTGAGAACAGCCTTTTGCATGGCACTTTTGTAGCTGGCATTGCAAAGTATTTACGTGCCAGATGTGCTAAACATTCCTATGCCCCTTCATGTTTCAGCCACCATTCCAAAGGGCATGCTTCCGTGCTGATGATGATCGTTAAAAATATAATGCATTAATTAAATTTATGACTGAACTCCTTGGGGAAGAATTGTATGTCTCCGGCTCTGTGTTTTACCCGCATTCTGCCATATATTTCGTGTTATAATTGTGTTGGATGATGACCCAGCACATGTTTGTTTTAAGAATACTTTCACAGCAGATTTGACAAAATGCAAAGAAGGTACCAATGTGAGATTTCTAAAGATAGCTACAGCACTACAGCACCCAAGGTTTAAAATCTGAGAGGGAGAGGGTGTGGAGCATGCTTTCAGAAGTCTTAAAAGAGCAACACTCCAATGTGAAAACTACAGAACCTGAACTACCAAAAAAGAAAATCAACCTTCTGCTGGTAACATCTGACTCAGATGATGAAAATGAACATGCGTCGGTCCACTTTGCCTTGGATCATTATCGAGCAAAACCCGTGATCAGCATGGACGCATACTTCTGGAATGGTGGTTGAAGCATAAAGGAGACATATGAATTTTTAGCGCATCTGGCATGTAAATATCTTGTGACGCCGGCTACAACAGTGTCATGTTCTCACTTTCAGGTGACATTGCTGCTCACTTCCTGTTTACATTATCTCCTGCAAATTGTAAAACTTGTTTGTCTGAGCGATTGGCTGAAGTAGGACTGAGTGAACTTGTAGGCTCTAAAGTTTTACATTGTTTTGTTTTTGAATGCAGTTACTTTTTGTATGTAATTCCATATTTGTAAATTCAATTTTAATTATAAAAAGATTGCACTACAATGCTTGTATTAGCTGAATTGAAAAATACTATTTCTTCTAGTTTTTACAGTGCAAATAATTCATAATTAAAAATAAATATAAAGTGAGCACTGTACACTTTGTATTCTGTGTTGTAATTGAAATGAATATACAGTAACTCCTCACTTAAAGTCGTCCCGGTTAACGTTGTTTTGTTATTACATTGCTGATCAGTTAGGGAACATGCTCATTTAAAGTTGTGCAATGCTCCCTTAAAACTTTGTTTGGCAGCCGCCTGCTTTGTCCACTGCTTGCAGGAAGAGCAGCCCGTTGCAGCCAGCTGGTGGGGGCAGGGAACCAGGCCCCCCCATCAGCTCCCTGCTCTCCTAAATTCCCTTTGTGGCAGCCGCCCAGAAGGCTATCAGTTGCTGGCAGTTCAGCTGTCCCTCCCCCCACTGCCATGTGCTGCTCCTGCCTCTGCCTTGGAGCTGCTCCCGGGAGCCTCCTGCTTGCTGTGCAGGAGGGGGGGAGAAAGAGGTAGGCTAATGTCAGGGTGTCCCCCTCCCCCTTACTCTGCCTCCCACTTATCCCTTCTCCATATAGAGCAGGGTGGGGACACTACAGGGCTCAGGGAGGAAAGAGCTTGCTAGCCGCAGCTGCTGTCTCAACTTCCTAATATACTTAAAAGGGCAGGGTACTTAGAGTGGGGTCAGGGTACTTAAAGGGGCAATGCACATCTCTCTCTCTCCCCCTGCCCCACACACAGGGGGTGTGTCTCTGTCTGCCATGCTGTCTCCCCTCCCTCCATTCATGCTGCCTTGTAGAGTGTGAGGCTACATTAACAGCAATGTATTAACCCTTGAGGGCTCAGCTGAAAGCTAGTTCATCATTTAGCAGTAAGGTATTCCCTGGGAAATATCCCACCCTCTTCCATCCTCTAACTTCACCACCTCAACCAAGCTTCACAATCAACATTGCTGTGTACAGTATTGTGTGTGTGTGTGTGTATATATATATATATATATATATATATGTATATATTGTCTGGTGAAAAAAATTTCCCTGGAACCTAACCCCCCATTTACATTTATTCTTATGGGGAAATTGGATTTGTTTAACATTGTTTCGCTTAAAGTTGCATTTTTCAGGAACATAACTACAACATTAAGCAAGGAGTTACTGTATTTGAAAATGTAGAAAAGATCCAAAAATCTTTAAATAAATGGTATTCTATTGTTTAACAGTGCGATTAATTTTTTTAATTGCTTGATAGCCCTAGTTTATATAAACTGAGAGTATGGACTGCAGTTGGCTCACTAGTATTTTTGTTAAATTGTTTGTCATGAGTCTATGAGAGCTGCATAAGGTAAGGTTTTTTTCAACTTTAGGGAGAACAACAGCTTCTTTTCATAGGTTTGTGGAAGTTTCTTCCCTAACGGAATGGCATTGAAGCTACCTCACAAGAAACCGACTAATACCTTATTAAATACCTTGTAAAGTTCACCTGGAAAGCCATCAGATCCTGGAATGTTACCATTTTTTATTCTTCCTATTGCCTCTAAGATTTCCTATTCTGTTATTTCTTTATCCGTAACACATTTTCTATAAATTTAATTAGTTGGGGTTAATTTTCCTATAAATCTCCCCTTTTTTGTTTTTCTTAAAAAACTTTTCCTTAAATGTATTCCTTGCCCCCGGCCAAAAAAAACCTCCAAACAAACTCCCCTTTTTTCTCCTTGGTGTGGTGTGTCACAATCACTTCAATGGTGGACTCAAAGACTTCAGGCTTCAAACCTGCCCATCTTGTGACAGTCTCGCCAACCCTTTTAGATTGTTACAACCATGATTAATTTTGAGCCAGTGAGAGCTGTGTGCCTGACCAGTGCCCTGTCCACCGACCCTTCTCAAGAACAAGAAAATCCATGGACATTCTGCTGATATTATGTATATCGGCCCAATCTATGAAAGACAGTTTTGACCTAGAAGAACAGGCATCAATCTCTTAAGATGGAACCTTCTACTTCCAAGTTTCAATCTCTCTGTGTCCCTGTCAGCCAGGATCCAATTCCCAAGACTGGTATAATAAGAAGTCTAACCTGGCAACATTGACAAGTCAAAAGCCATGGCTGCCAAAGACAACCTCAGCACCTGTGGCTACTCCCAAGCTCTAAAGACTGGTACTGCACTGAGGCAAGATGGATCACAGCAGTGGACCAAACATTGTTCCCGGCAACTATCTTCTTCTCCAAAGAAAGGAAAAGCCTAAGAAGAGCTGTTTGCCTTCACTCTGTTTCTGAGAACTGAGCACAAAGCCCTTTCATGCTACAGAAACAAGCAACATTGGTTCAATGTTTGGCTCACCACCAAAAGGCCCTAGGGCTGCTTTGATACCTACTCAATCTGGTACTGACTCTGCAACACTTAAAATGTCAACTCAGCATCCAGTAGCACTTCTGGATTGTCCACACATATCTCAGAACTGGGGACAAATTCTATAACCAGACCCAAAATCTCACTGCACCTAAGAGTTTACATGTTGTCTGCTAAGTGCTAATGGCAGAGAATGTTCACTACAGATATGAGAAATTCTATTGCAAAGTACGAAGCCCTCCACAAGTAAAATATATTGTGGAAAATATTCATCAGTTAGGAAGCCCCCCTCTCTCTTATGCATCTCAACATCATCCTCAATGGTCCTATGAGGCGTCCCTATGAACCCCTTTCTGAATGTTCTCTTCACCTTCTTACTCTCAGAACTGCCTTTTTCAGTGGCTGTTACATCAACCAACTGGGTCAGTGAACTCCAAGCCCTCATGGCTGGATCCCGCTCCTTCTATCCTGTTTCACTGAGACAAGGTGATGTTGAGACCTCATCCTAAAGTTATTCCAAGAGTTGTTTCAGATTTATTTTTAAACCAGGTAATTAAGCTTCTAGTGTTCTTTTCAAAACCCCAGTCTTTCCTAGTGAAATGCAGATGTTTATTTATAGGACAAAGTCTTTTAGACTTTCCCTCAGTCTTGTTTGTTGTTTGAAATAGTGCTGCTAAAGGGCAAGTCATCTTCTCTCACAGAATTTCTAAATGGATTACCCAGCTCACTTCAGTCTGCTACCACGTGTCTGGCATACCCCTGCCACCAGACATTAAGGCACATTCAACTACAGCTCAAGCTATCTCTTATGCATGTTTCAGAAATATTTCCATATTTGAGATCTGCAAGGCGGCTACTTTGAGTAGTCCTCTCTCACTTAAGCTCTGCACCTTTGACTTGGCTGCAAGATCAGATACCAGCTTTGGGAAGGCAGCATTGCAATCATTTAGTTAGTGGCAGCTAGGACTCCTCAGTCCCACCTTTCCAGATAGGGGTACTGCCAGTCACCTACAGTGGGATCTACATGGACGAATAAATGAAAAGAAGAGAGCAGTTACTTACATCTTGAAGAACACAGTTACTGCAAGGTGTGTGGGGACCCCATGACCTACCCTTTATGTCTCCTATTTCAGAGATTCATTTGCTGAGATTCTGAATTGGTGAGGGAACTGAGGGACTGTTGTGGCCGCTGTGCCCTTTATGCCCATTGGCTGAGGGACCTGGGGGCATGCAGGGCATAGGGTCAGCCAGGGCAGATGAAAGGAAAGGCAGGGACAATTTTACTGGGGCCCTGCGCTCAGAGAATCACCCAAAATATCTGTGTAAGTAAAGTGAAATGGGGACAGGGGGCCCAAATTTCCCTCCATGGGTTTGGGTGTAGCCCCCGCAGACATTGCTGTTCAAAGGTGCCAATCTCATGCATGCACATCTAGAATGGGAGCCACATGGACAAAAGAACCACAGTTACTGCAAGGTAAGTAATCAATCTTTATATTTTTTCTTATAGGTAATAAATAAAGTCCACACATTTTTCACACTTGTTAGGCAATGGCCAACTAAATTCTCATTCCAGCAGGGAGTCACTACACAACTATTCCATTCAGACAAATCTAAGCTGTTAACCCTTGTAATAAATCTAATATATTTTTTGAGACCACGCTCATGCAAAGGAGGTACAGTTCGTGTTGCCATCTGGATAAAGATGGGGTAGCTTGAGTAAATAGCTTTCTCTGTCACTCACTACGAAGAGGAATTCTTCAGTCATTTCAAACTACAGTGTAGGATTTGCCCTTTTGTCTTTTATTGAAATTTTAGAGCCTTTTGACATAAAATAATAAAAAAAATTACCTCAATTACCATATATACTTGTTCATAAGCCGAATAGTTTTAGTAAAAAAGGGAAGCATCATAGAAGGGGATTCGGTTTATGAACGGATATAAAGAGGGGGAGAGGTGGGACACAGCGCTGCCCACACCCCCCCAACAGAGAGTGCAAGGAGAGGCAGCAGAGCCAGAAGGGAAGAGGCAGGGCCAGAGTAGGCCACACTGCTCTCCTCCAAACCTCCGAAGGATCTGTAGCAGCTCCGGGACTGGCAGGCTGCAGCCGCACCACCCGGCCTCCCGGAGCAGCTCCAGCCGGGCCAGAGATATCCTCCCCTGGCCCACCCCAGGTAAGGTGGGAAGGGATGGGATGGGGAGAGTGTGGCCTACGGGAGGGATTACATGAGGAGGTCCCGGGTTGGGGTGGGGTCATGTGGGGGGTGGTCACTCCCCTAACCCCCAGCTTCTTCCCCTCCCCCCCCACCCAAATTTCCCCACCGGTTGCTGTCCCTGCTCATCAGGGTAAGTCACTGGTGGGCATTTTGTTTACTTAGGTTTACCTCCATGCCTGCAATGCTCGAGGTAAACAAATGGTCTTGGCCCGCTAGCGGCTTATCCTGATAGGCTGGGAGCCAAAGTTTGGCGACCCCTGAATTATAAGGTTGGCTTATGAATGGGTCATAAAAATTTGCCATTTTTACTTATCCATCTTGGGGGTCTGTGGGGGTTGGCTTATAAACGAACCGGCTTATGATCGAGTATATATGGTACTTTATTAAAACTGAAAGAATTTTAAAACCCAACTTAGAATTCAGCACTTATGCGAGTGGTTAATCATTGCCTTTCACATGGGTTGGACAATGGAAATAGGTTAGTTGGTTTAACTTTTGTTTCTTGGCAGTTTCTCTTTCTCATGTACTAACAAAATGTTGTTTTCCTTGAGTTCTTAACATGGCAGGGAGGTGCATTTGTGTTTTTGTTTAAATTTTTTTGCATATATTTTTTCAAAATTTTGAACCCCATCTCCAAAAGCTGACTGCTTAGAAACAAACAAGTGGACTTTTTGTTCACTTTTGTTCACTTTTGAGCTAATTTATTTGTTCTGGACATGGACATTTCTATTCAAGAAAGAGTAGGTCGATGAGGTTTTTTTTTGTTTTATTTCTCTGATGTTATTAAATCTTCTTCAAGATCCTAATCTCAACTTTGAACTGTGAGTCATCAGAAGGTGAACAAACAGTTGTTAAAAATAACACATTTTAAACTCCTCTTTCAGCCCTAAAAGAAGCACTGAGAAACGTAATCGTGAGCAGGAGAATAAATACATAGAAGAACTTGCAGAGCTGATTTTTGCAAATTTTAATGATATTGACAACTTCAACTTTAAACCTGACAAATGTGCAATCTTGAAAGAAACTGTGAAGCAAATTCGTCAGATAAAAGAACAAGGTAAGAAGACTAGTTAATTGGCTTTGAATATTTTAATTTCTTTGTTTATTTTGGGGTTTTTGGCAAGCCTGGTATTCACTTCAAATTGTCTTCAATTTATCTGTGGCTATTTAAATCACTAGTGAAGTAGATAGTGATATAATTTGGGTGAAAGGTGTTAAATATCATTTTTGGTGGTGTCTAAAATAGGCTTATATAAAATTTAGCCGCTGTCTAGAGGGTGGTGAGAGTGAATCAGCCTGATGTGTGTATTCATCTTCTAATGGAACTAAATTCAGTAGTATTTGTTTGTCATAGAGTTTAAAGTTGTAATACAGGTGAAAGAGTTGTAATACACAAAAGATGAGCTAATTCAGCATAAGGAATAATCCAAAAGAGAGGAGTATGAAAGTTTTCTTAATTCAAGTTCTTGCTGTCCTTTGCACGGATGAATAGATGTTGTGTATTAAACTATCCCTGTCCCCTAAATTCTAACATCATATCCTGAATTACAATAGATTTAAAAGTACCCTAATCTCTAATCAGAATTCCATTGTAAATGTTAGACAAGAGAACATGACAGTTTGCTTCTGGGGTTTGTCTAGGAGATCGGCTGTTTCTTTTCTTTTGTAATTTTTTCCTATTAAAGAAAAAACTTTAAGAAACTATGGCTTTAAATGTTTTTTGTGATGCCAGTCAATCTATGTTGGACAGCCTGGAACAGTACCTTGAATGGATGGAGCCAATTTGTACTCCTGAAGTATATGCATGTTGTTTTATTTTAGGGCTAAGAGGAGATTATCTCTTTATAATCTGTTTTTGAAGACATTCTTTTAAACTCCATACCCTTTCATTTATATCTTTCACATTATCAATATTACAGGATTCACCGCTTTAACTTTCTTAGGGAAGGTAATGCTCCCTATTCCATATCAAGTGTGTGTGCAAATAAAGAACTACACAGCTGTAAATTCTAGGATGCTTAATTGACGGAGACTCTGCAATAGAATCACCCTTGTAATAGATAGCTAGGATGATATGTAGTTTGATGCAACTGCAGATTGGATTAATGGAGACATGAAAATATGATGTTGATGTCTGTTCTAGAAACCAGATGTCTTAATTAAGAAGTAAGATATTCCAGGATATGTGTTGCATTCGCTTTTCACCACAACTTGGGTGTGATCACATCTGTACTGCATAGCAGCAATTTTCTGGCGGTAGGAAACATTTTGTCCCAGTCAGTTTTAAGGTATTTTTATTGGTGACACCAGAAAAGTTTTACTGTATAAGAGCAAAGAAACAGCCTATTAGTGTTGCTAACTGTTGTGATTCTATTAGGAGCCTTGTGATATTGGATGATTTTCTTATAACCCTGACTCCTGAACCCTTCTCAATATGTAAAAATCTCAGCTTTCATTTAAAAAAAAAGTCTTTGTGGTAGTGGAGAAAATCTTGAAAATGTCACGAGTGCACCCTAATGGCTCAGAAACCAGAGGATAAATAAAAATGAGCCCCAAATATAAATCTCCTGGATTTAAGCCAATCTTGTGATTTTGAGTGGTGTGACTTAAGATATTTTTAATGTGAGGGCTTGGTAATACTGCAGATGGGTATCTGGGATTCTCCTGAATTGGTTGGAGGCCAGATTGTAAAGACATTGAGAAAGCAAGTTTCCTACTGTCACATGCCAAATTTAATTCCTTGTTTCTCTCCAGTCCTCACATCACAGAAGTAGTCACTTACAGTGTCACCAGAGTCTTTCACTTGCTGTTTGGTTTAAAAAGTTGAATCAGAAATACTGGAAAACTTTTTGTTCAATTCATTTTTTCTCCCCCATATCGCAAATCATGCAGTGCTTTGGGGAGAGGTGTCTGGATTGTGCATCGTGCAGGTGAAAGGTAATGGCCTTCAGAAAAATCAAGGGAGCCTAAAGTGAAAAAAATTAAAAACATATATTATAGAAATTAAACAAAAAATGCTAACGGAAGAATTGGGAGAAATTAAGCAAAGCAAAAAGAGCTAGTAATATTTTCTGTTACTGTCAAAAAGCAGTGTGTATCACCTGTGCCTCTGTCCACTCCCTTTCTATGTAAAGCACCTGAATAGCAGATTGTGTGTTCATTGACAATGAAGTGGTTATATTTGCTTTGTCAGTAGCTATTTTTCTTATGAAATAATAATCAAATTAATGTTATTTTTAATATGGTTTGATAAAAAATGCAGCTTTGCCACCAGTTCTCTTGAATGTTACCATACCTATGGGTCAGCCAGAATACAGTAATCCTAAATGTTATCTTTTAATGACAAAGAGAGCATTTTTTTTCGTGTTTGAGTAACAATTTATCGCAATGACTTCTCAGAGCTGATTGGCACCTACATTTAATAAGGTGGTTCTGTGTGGGAACATGATTTGCTCTCAGTTTATTTCTGTGGATAATAGTTGTGGCTAGGATAGTGCCCCACAGTTTTTTTTTCTGGTGGAGCGACCACCCCCTAAGACAGATGGATGTGCCCCCTCTTCCACTTTTTGCTCTAGTGCTTTTCTGACACTCTCTCTCTCTCTCTCTTGCTCTCATTTTTTTAACTGTTTAAAATTTTATTTTTGGTTCTTATTTGCTCTTGCTTGGTGTCTCACTCTCTCTATTCCCACTCAGCAGAAGATAACATGCTTCTTGAATTGAGGGAAGTCCAGTGGTAGCTCCATGAAGCTACTTGAATATGCTCTTACAGCTTGTCTTGATGCTATGGGAGAAGAGGTGAGATGTTTTGGCCTGCGGGCTGCTAGGGGAGCCTGTATCCTCTTCCATGAACATCCTTAGCTAGATTAACAGATCAACAGATTTATGTATATAAGGTAATTTTGCGTCTAATTTCCTGATTTGCATATGCAGATATGCACTACTTAGTCAACATGAGATAACAGTAGAACAAAGCATCTACAGAAGCCCACTATGTACTTACTTTTCCAAGCTCAAAGGCTTGATGTATAAATAATTGAGCAAACATTTCTGAGGCAGGGTAGAATATTATGAATAATAATTACTGCAACAAGTGATAATAGTTTGCAGCCCTGGGGGAATGAAAGATATGCATTAAATCAGTTATCCTAGATGAACTTGATTTGTTCCATGTGAGTCTTCACCTGAGAACAATTAGACTGTGTCTGTTGGCCATTTGAGCCTTTACGTAAAACTTACAGTAGTTGTAGAGCAGACTTTAATCCTTTCTCAGGGGTATTGCAAAACACTGAAATCTTCAAATGAAATTAACAATGTTTCAGGATCTAGAAATAGTGATTAAAGGACTTGCTGAGCATTCCTTTAAAGTCAGATGATACTACAGCACTGATTTGAAGATTTCTGGATGGAAGCAAATTTATCTTGGTGGTTACCTCAGTGGAAATGGCTTAATTTTTACTTATCATTTTAAGAAAGGATGGAATGCAGCAATTGATTTACAAGGGACATTCTGTTACCAAACTCAAATTACATAAATTTAAACATAAAAGTCAGTCTCGTAATACGGTACAAATATATCTCTGCCTAATATCACAGAAAGCAGGAACCTAATCAAGGCAAAAATACTCAAGAGCTAATTATGATTTTTAATTTTGCTTTAAATGCCTCATGTTTTTGGCAAATACTTCATCATGTCAGACTGGGAATTCTGAGCTTTTGGTTACATTCATTATATAAATATAATAGGTTTTAAATATCTCCAAGTCTTACTAATTGATTCTGTACTTCTAAGGCCTGTTCTACATAGAGTTCTTGTACTGATTCAGTTGTTTGGTTACTGGTGTGATTTTACAGTGATATATTTAAAATGGTATACTTCTAGGGTGGAAGCAGTTATGCTGGTATATAAAGGTGTTTATACTAGTATAGCTTATTCCTCTTGAACTATACCAGAATGAGCTCCTTTATACAAGTATAACTACACTCACATTAAGGAGCTGTATTGCCTTAACTCCATCTGCTTCGAAACTGGTATAGTTAAAGTGGTGCAAAACCTGTAGATAGACAAGCTCTAAGACTGAGATTAAAAAGATGCTGTTTCCATATAGACAGGTTTCAGAGTAGCAGCCGTGTTAGTCTGTATTCGCAAAAAGAAAAGGAGTACTTGTGGCACCTTAGAGACTAACAAATTTATTAGAGCATAAGCTTTCGTGAGCTACAGCTCACTTCATCGGATGCATTTGGTGGAAAAAACTGGCTTTTTTCCACCAAATGCATCCGATGAAGTGAGCTGTAGCTCACGAAAGCTTATGCTCTAATAAATTTGTTAGTCTCTAAGGTGCCACAAGTACTCCTTTTCTGTTTCCATATAGTCAGGCATTTTTTATATTGTTACACTGCTGAACCTCCATAAACATGAACTTAAGTAGAGACCCTAAAGAGACAGTTGACAAATGTAAAAATGACACATTTATACTCAACAGATCTGTTCCTGGTGTGCATTCAGAGTTGGATTTAATTACTTTAGTTAAGTTTTTACTACTTTTTATTCTGCAGAGCCAATAAAGCTGGGAGACAGAATTGGATTCTGTTCCTCCTTGTGCATCATAAACAGAATTGCTTATTAAGTTCAAATTACAAGGCAGTCATTTACACCATGCAACTACATTGAAAAGCAGTGGGTCGTTCAGCTGTCTCTGAGGGCAAAATTTGATCAGTGGAATCTCTCTCACAGGTGATGAAGCACAAGAAAGAAAAAAAATGTAGCTTCATTTTCAGTTCCCAGGTTGAGTTTGCAGTGTGGGCAGTCAGAAAAAAGATACTATTTATCTTTTTTATCCTGGTACGTTTGATATGTAAATTATTGAGAGACATTAAATATGGAATGGCAAACAACATTTTCGTAGTCACGTCTTAGAAAAGAATGATAAGGTGGGTAGAAAGCTGGCTAGATTGTCGGGCTCAACGGGTAGTGATCAATGGCTCCATGTCTAGTTGGCAGCCGGTGTCAAGTGGAGTGCCCCAGGGGTCGGTCCTGGGGCCCGTTTTGTTCAATATCTTCATAAATGATCTGGAGGATGGTGTGGATTGCACTCTCAGCAAATTTGCGGATGATACTAAACTGGGAGGAGTGGTAGATACGCTGGAGGGGAGGGATAGGATACAGAAGGACCTAGCCAAATTGGAGGATTGGGCCAAAAGAAATCTAATGAGGTTCAATAAGGATAAATGCAGGGTCCTGCACTTAGGATGGAAGAATCCAATGCACCGCTACAGACTAGGGACCGAATGGCTCGGCAGCAGTTCTGCGGAAAAGGACCTAGGGGTGACAGTGGACGAGAAGCTGGATATGAGTCAGCAGTGTGCCCTTGTTGCCAAGAAGGCCAATGGCATTTTGGGTTGTATAAGTAGGGGCATAGCGAGCAGATCGAGGGACGTGATCGTTCCCCTCTATTCGACACTGGTGAGGCCTCATCTGGAGTACTGTGTCCAGTTTTGGGCCCCACACTACAGGAAGGATGTGGATAAATTGGAAAGAGTACAACGAAGGGCAACAAAAATGATTAGGGGTCTAGAGCACATGACTTATGAGGAGAGGCTGAGGGAGCTGGGATTGTTTAGTCTGCAGAAGAGAAGAATGAGGGGGGATTTGATAGCTGCTTTCAACTACCTGAAAGGGGGTTTCAAAGAGGATGGCTCTAGACTGTTCTCAATGGTAGCAGATGACAGAACGAGGAGTAATGGTCTCAAGTTGCAATGGGGGAGGTTTAGATTGGATATTAGGAAAAACTTTTTCACTAAGAGGGTGGTGAAACACTGGAATGCGTTACCTAGGGAGGTGGTAGAATCTCCTTCCTTAGAGGTTTTTAAGGTCAGGCTTGACAAAGCCCTGGCTGGGATGATTTAACTGGGACTTGGTCCTGCTTTGAGCAGGGGGTTGGACTAGATGACCTTCTGGGGTCCCTTCCAACCCTGATATTCTATGATTCTATGATTCTATGATATTTTAAACCCTTTTAAAATGCAGTATTGCACAGCTTCGTTTTATTATAGTTTTCGTGACTACAAGTGAACATGTCTGTGTAACTAACTTCATTGGATCAGTCAAAAAGATTTTGTAGGCTGTAGTCATTGCATGTAAATCTAGACTAGAAATTAGTGTTGGTAATGGTGTAGTATTTTTAGTACCTTTGGAAGAAAATGGGGAGCTTCTGCAAGAAAACTTATTTTCTCTGTGAGGTCTCTGATTGATTGTATTATTTTACAATGATTGGACAGAAGATTGGGGATATCCAGGTAAGGTGAGAAATTGCATGGTGTGATTCCAGCAGGAAGATCAAGTAAAATATTTATTCAAATGAATCCCAAATGCAAATGTGTGTACAGTATTTCCTTGATTGTATATTTCTTATAAAGATAGGAGAACAAAATTCCCAGCTTATTGTACATGTATGATGTGAAAGGGTTATTGTAGATCAGCATATTGTGTTTAAATGTTAGCATTATTTTGGTATGTTGATAGAAATGTCAAAACACATTGTCTGTCATTTAGAGCCTAAATTAGGTGAATCTAAGGGCTAGTCTACACTGGCAATGCTAAAGTGCTGCTGTGGCAACGCTTTAACGTGGCTTGTGTGGTCACGGCGCAGCTCTGGGAGACAGCTCTCCCAGTGCTCTTAAAAAAACCCAACCTCCACAAGGGGCGTAGCTACCAGTGCTGGGAGCGCGGCTGCCAGCGCTGGTGCACTGTGTCCAATGGCACTTTCTCACGCTGAAACTTGCTGTGCTCAGGGGTGTGTTTTTTACACCCCTGAGCGAGGAAAGTTGCAGCGCTGTAAATTGCCAGTGTTGACAAGCCGTAACAAAGTATTTGCTTACACAGGTACCAGAATAGGGCTTACAGCAGTAATTGCACAAGTAAATTAGGCGCACATTTGCCTATTTTTTATTTGAAAATCAAGCCTTTGCTGAGGGAAGGGACTTTTGAGGACAGATATCACTGCATATGCAGAGCAACCAGCGTACTTCTTTACTGGATTGTACTTAAGGAAGATATTGAGTAAAGTAGTACTTAATGGGTACGTCTACACAGCCAGCAGCAGCAGCAAGTCTCAGAGTTTGGGTCAACCAACTTGGGCTTGTACTATGGGGATAAAAATAGCTATGTAGATATTGTGGCTCCAGCTAGAGCTCAAGCCCTGAAGCCTAGGGTTGGGTGTGAGCTTCAGAGTCCGAGATCCATCCTGATTCATAAAATCTGCACAGCTTTTTTTAGCAGCGTAGCATGAGCCCTGCCAGTCTGAGTCTTTGGACCCAGGCTCTGAGACGCACTGCCACTCAGTGTGCAGACATACCGAAGTGAGCTGTAGCTCACGAAAGCTTATGCTCTAATAAATTTGTTAGTCTCTAAGGTGCCTTTTCTTTTTGCGAATACAGACTAACACGGCTGCTACTCTGAAACCTGACTTAACAGTGTAAGTCCAATTTCTTAAAAATGGCTTGGGCACTTGAGACTTAAGAGCCTAAGTTACTTAGGTGCTTTTGAAAATGTCACCTATTGTCTAAAGACAACATACCCTGATAAAGGCTCCAAGGGTGAAAAGGAAGTGAACTATCAATGAAGAAGGCCTCTCCTCTCTGTCACTGGTTGTATAATACAGACCAAGGCCCAAATGGAATCTTCTGATACCCAAGCCTTAACAGGCATGTAGTAAGATCTTCACTAAAAAAACCATAGACTCTTGCTCTGAGAATCTACCCACTCCCATCAGTATAGTAAAGTAGTTTTATGCTTAATCTTAAACCCTTCCCTCCTACTGCTGCAGGATTATGAGACCCCACCATTGATTGTAACCCTAACTGGATGATTAATCTGTGAAGATATACCATTAGAAATGCTGCTTACTTCAACTGTAACTGGCATACCCCACTCTCAAAAATTCAGCCAAGATTCAGTCCATGACTGAGCAGGTTTCTAAGAGATGTATGCCATTAGAAAGAAACAAGCAGTTTATATTGTGATGTTGTTGAGGGTCTGTGTTTCATCCTTAGTAGACTACACAAAATTCCTGCACTCACAAAGGATATCCTTCCTGGCCTGGTCCACAGTCCCAGATCTTCAGGCACCTATCTAGAATTGCTGTGGTAAAAGCTCAGACTATATGAACATGACAGCAAGGAATATATTTTGATGCAGTTTAGTCTTGTTTTACACAAATTATCATTTCAACATTCATATTGGTCATCAAATAGCTGCCTCCAAGATGAGAATGATGATACCAGGGAGCATATTGCTGTTGGAGCTCACAACAGTTGGACATCCATTTATCCTATCTCATGTCCTGTTGTCCATACCTTGTTTTCTGAATTCAGTCCCATGCAAAACCAACCTGAAACTCCCAGATGTTGCACTGCTGCCTGCATGTGGATCCAGTGAATAATGGCTGGGAACCAGAATCCAGATCATTAGTTGAGACTGACTGCAAGGGTTTTGCAGCCCAGGAGAGAAGATAAGGAGAGATCAAAGAGAGGTGAAAGTGGGTACCGAATCCAGCCATGAATGTATCATCACTGGTTCCGAGTGAAAGGATGCATTGGAGGGAGCCAAGAGGAGGGTCAGGTGGGAAAGAGGCTGAGCTGGTTAGGCCAATCCTGTCAGTTGGAGAGAGGCTATTTCAGACCTTCAATAATCTTCTGAAGCAAGCAGAATGCCAGTCCAATGTCTGAACCTCATGGTCAGGAAGTCCAATCATACACCTGTGCCTGTCTGTAAGGAATAGGATGTGAAGGGTCTCAGGTTCTGACCCATATACCCAAATATCCTTCTTGGGACAGGCATGAATGGGTGTTATGTGAAGGGAGCAAAGTAACGGGTATAATCAGGCACTGTCATTGGGCTATCGAGTTAGATAGGACACCATGAAGGAAGCTCAGTTTACCTGACACTCTCCATGAGGGACTTTTGAAACAAGCTACATGATAATTTAGTGTTGTTAAATGTTTTTTTCCCCTAATCTCCCTCAACACATTTTCCATTCTTTAGCTCATTCTTTTCAGTGGATTTGAAGCAGTAACACCTAGGAAAAGTAATTTTGTAGTCTATATTCTAGCCTAGTTGATACAGGCTGTCAGCACTGTGGAATGTGTTTTCCCATAGTGGAGGTTTTCTATGGTGGGACTTGCCTGTCCTGTTTTGATTTTCATATGCAGCAGGATGTTTGCAACCACATGCCTATACAGTGGAGGTCTGTAGTGCAGTGTCTGTAACCACACTGTATGGCTTTGGTCTAGGTGTCTAAGAGCTCCACAGGATTATTGCTGATCTAGTGCAGTCAATTTAATGGCAGATGCCCGCATAGCCACCACCAGTCTGTGACCAGGCTGTGTCCCTTCCTGTCCTCAAGTCCGATCTTCGGAGCATGATGTGCAGGGACATTATCTCCGAGGCAGGCAATGACCAAAAAGGGCCAGTCAGCAATGGCCAATGTTGACTTCAATCCTCTCGAGGTCAGTTCTCAATGATACATCCCGGTTACTGATAAAATCAAACCATCTTATACCAGTAGCCACCTCTGGCAACTCATATAAAATGTCTCCAGCCTCCTGATGTCATGTTTAAGCAATGTCTATATTTCACATCCTTATAAGAAAATTGAAAGTACACAGATTTGATAAATCTGTACTTTTGTGTACAGTTTCATCTTTTTGCTCCAGATCCTACGCGGGTCTTTCATGGCTAAATTGGCTCTAAATGCACCTTTACATGTCAGCTTTGCCTCCCAACTTTCAGCTGTTGCCCTGCTTTATTACTAGTGCAAAGTCCACGGAAGAACATTCGTGCTCAGCATGTTAAAAATGCAGTAATGAGCTGCATGGATATCAAGATGGTGATTATCAATCTAGCTGTTAATATCCACATTAGAACTTCAGCTTTCATCTTCAAAAAAGCCTCACAAGTCAGACCCTGAATTGTATGTGCCATCCTGTAAACGAAAAACAAAGAGAAGAAGTTGGGAAAAACAGGGTTGTAAGAGCCATTGGACCTGCACACAAAACACAAAAACAAACCCCACTCTTTTTTATTAATTAAGACTGAATAAACACTTCTGTATCCCTAATGAATATTTTTTTTGTGACTTTCACTCCGAACCAAGTGGATATTCCTATGCCTCCTTCAGTATGCAACCAGAATATGTTTCCTTTCTCCAGATTTGGAAGAACAACACACTCATAAACCCATACTGAATCAGGACTTTAGCTTCTTCTTCTTTTAAACTGTCAGGCTTTCTATTTAGACCCCTATTCAGCAACGTACTTGAGCTCGGGCCTAACATTAAGCGTTTAAGAGGTGCCAATGAAGTCAGTGGAACTGCTCATGTGCCTAAAGTTACACATGTACCTAAATACTTTGCCAAATCAGGGCCTTAATATGCTGACAAAAATTATGCAAATGGTTCTATGGATGAATTTGATCTATAAATTAAAGTAAATCACATCTGAGGTTTCAACACATTTAAAATTGACAATTTTATCCATATTAATTTCTGGAGGGGGAAAATTGATTTAAAAAAAAAGACTTATATGGTTGCTGTTCCATATGCTTCTTATTTTCATGCTGATAGGGTTTTGTTTAATCCTGAGTTATAAGTGCCAAAGGAATTTGTTCTGTGAAGTAAAGCAGTTTATGTGTGAGTAAAATTTATAAAAGAACTGTTAGTGTTGCTGTCTTCTCTATCTACAGTGGAGCATTGAAAAGGGCTTTGATCTTCTTCTGTGTATCATAAAACCTTTTTGGTTAAATATCCAGTTAGGTTGACTTTGCTACTTCCTAGCCTTCAGAGAATTACTGATTCACTGAACAATTTAAGCTGCATTTGGATAATGCAAAATGTCAGTTTCTGTTCTCAGAGTAGCAGCCGTGTTAGTCTGTATTCGCAAAAAGAAAAGGAGTACTTGTGGCACCTTAGAGACTAACAAATTTATTAGAGCATAAGCTTTCGTGAGCTACAGCTACAGTAAATGCATCCGATGAAGTGAGCTGTATCTCACGAAAGCTTATGCTCTAATAAATTTGTTAGTCTCTAAGGTGCCACAAGTACTCAGTTTCTGTTCTGGCTCTGATGAAATGAAAGTTTTGTAGTCATTAGGCAGCATGCTCAGTAAGTGTGAAATTTCATAGGTCTCTGCTAATGTTGCTGGAGTTGCATAACCTGGAGACTGGTGGCTTAGGCCTTGTCTACACATAAAAGTTGTACCCCTTTAACCATGTCAGTATATTTAAAGCAGTACAATCCACCCCCAGCATGGAGGCATTTATTGGTATAAAGGTGCTTATACCAGTATAGCTTATTCCTGTATGAGAAGAGGTGTAAAAGCCTAGTACTGGTCTACACTTGAAAGTTTTGCTGGCATAGTTACTGAAAAAAAAAATCACACCTTAACTGATATAGCTTCACCCACCAAAGGTCCTAGTGTAAATGAAGTTATAATGGGGTGGGGGAAAAGGCCTTTTGCTGACATAACTTAATTTGCTCAGGGAATTAATATATGCTATACTGGCAAACTCTCTAGTGTACACAAGACCCTAATATTTCAGGATGAATGTATCCTTCTTTCTGATCTGACTGGGACCTTTAACTTGTCACCTAATCTGATGAGATACCTGAGATCGTTCAATTTTGGTGTTTGACAAAGAAACTAAGAACAGGATCATCTTAAGAGCAGAGATCATCTAAAGAGGTTCACGCTGTGTTGTAGAGTTACCTTTTCAATATTGTCGGTCACTTGTGCAGCATGTAAATTACTACAGTATAGATTAAGAGTAGCCACTACCAGAATGCTTCAGGAGCTTCCTGTTAAGCCTAAGAGTTAAAAAGCTGAGCAATGCTATACCTGAAATAATATACTTGAAGTAGAAAACCTACCTTTTCAGTTATTTCAGCTTTATCACTATCGGATAATCATTGTGGTTTTAACAAATGAGTATACAGCTTTAGATCAGAAGTGGCCTTGCATTAAACTTGAAGAGAAGCTGAATTAACCCGTATTCTTGGAAGATGGTCTTTTTCAAGTAAAGAATAGTGATTATTGGCAGGGCATAACAGGAAAACTAACTCATTTGTGACTGCATCCTGCTTTGCTTTGCTTTTTATCTTTCAGGACTAGTAGGGCATGAATGTAAAATATTTTAAAGATATAAATCTACCATTATTTTTTGACTTTTCTAGTATTGTCTGTCTCTCTTATGCTGTTTGGATGTAGAGGAAAGTATGGTCAAAGAAGTTTAAAGTCCAAATCATGCTGTTCCAGTGCTGCCATACTTTTTGGGATGTTAAATGAGTTTGAGTTCATTATCATGTTTAATAAGATCTTTTGGATCTATCTAAGGCACCTATCACCTTGTTATGTAACTTTTATGAATAGTGCCATGTAAATGTTTTGTTTTAACATCTAATCCTCGTAGAACATCCATTGTTCTTTACTGTCTCCCAGTGTTGAAAAGCAAATACACACAAGTGCCTTGCTTAGGTGAGATGGAGGTTTCTCTTCCTCCTATTTCACTCTTCTTGTTAGCATGGAGTACGTAATATTGCAGATTATGTATTCCTTACACCAACCGATCTTAAACCGAACTTCACGCCCCTTGATAATCTGTACGTTATTCCCTGATAACCAGAAACTTCTGTGCTTAAACTGTACCTAAATGGGCCATCTTGATTATCACTACAGAAGTTTTTTTCTCCTGCTGATAATAGCTCATCTTAATTAATTAGCCTCTTACAGTTTGTATGGCAACTTCCACCGTGTGTGTGTGTGTGTATGTTTATGTATATATATGTTCCACTCTATGCATCGGATGAAGTGGGCTGTAGCTCATGAAAACTTATGCTCTAATAAATTTGTTAGTCGCTAAGGTGCCACAAGTACTCCTGTTCTTTTTTTTTTTTTTTTTTTTTTTAAATATCATCTTAATAAAATTTTCACTTGCAGCCAGATTTGGCTACTGGGAAATACAGAGTGAGTTGATGGGAGCTAGCTTTCTTCCAAGAGAAAGCATGTTGTCTTCCTTGTGTTTTCAATCAGGGTACCAAGAATTCTGAAACTTTACAGCTTCTACTTGGTAATGTGTTGTGCCAAACCTAAAGCACAAACATAATGTACAGCTAGCCCTGGAAAAATATTTAATTAGTGTTTTAAATTTTGTAAACCAAATGTACAGTAGACATAATAGAAACTTACTTTTTGCATTAGTAGCCTTTGTTACACTTGAAAAGTGTGCAGAATAAAAGGCATTCTCTTGATGGTGCTAGGACTACCAGGGCAAATAGGTTAATACATTCCACATCCAACTTTTGGGTAGTGTTTTGAGTAAAGCAGGTTTATAAATGAGTCGTGGCATTAATGTATAAGAATATAGGCTGCTGTGGTGGGGCTGAGTTTATGGAATAACAAATAAATTTCATGGTAGTGATGATGACTCAGTCAAAAAAAATCATCTACTATAAGAAACCTGGCTATCGTGTAACTTTTCTCAGCGTTACAATCTGAGTCGTGGCTGTTTATTTCCCTAAAACAGGCCATATTTTCTTTACAAAAAATGGGGACAAAACAGATATTTATTAGGGAGGTGCACTTTGCCTCATTGCTTTAGTTGCAATAAAAAAGAAATGGATATCTGATTTGTTTCAACTTCACTAGAAGATTGATTGCTTACGAATATTGACTTAAAGTTTATGAATAAGTTATTACAAGCTTATATAAAAACTCTCAGAACACTACAGTCATATGAAAGTTTGTAGAGTAAGAGAGTGAAAATGTTAATGAATACAGTGTGTATCAAAATACGTTCTAGAAAGTGAGCTGCTTTTGAGTACCGTAATTCAATTTCTACTTCTGGATATGCATCATGCTACTATGTCAAATTGTTTAACTATTTCTTCCTTGTTCAAAGGCTTTTTCACAAAACCATAGTGGTATAATGTATAGCAGGAAATTATTGTTTCAATTGTTTTTTAAAAGTGTGTCTGATGTAAAATGCATGCATTCTGAGAAAAGTGGAAAGTGATATAAAAACTGTTGCTGAAGCTATGACTGTTCAGGATTGTACACTAGCTATGTTGAGGTCTTGTCTACATGGGGACACAAAGGAAATTTAAGGCAAATCAACTAAAGGTGTGGATGTTGTCATTCAGGAGTTAAACAGCCTCAGTTCCCTATAATTTAGGATTTACCTACACAAAAGGCAAGTCTACACTACTGTGCTACATTGGTGCAGCTTCACTGCTGTAGCGCGTCTGGTGAAGACGCAGTATGATGATGAGAGAGCACTGTCCTGTCAACATAATTACTCCACCTCAATGAGAGGCAGAAACTATGTTGGTGGGAGAGCATTTCCTGCTGACGCAGCATGGTGTGGACACTGCTTTAAATCAATGTAACTTATGTCGCTTGGGGATGTGTGTGTGTGTGTGTGTGTGTGTGTGTGTGTGTGTGTGTGTGTGTGTGTGTGGCTTTTTCACACCTTACATCATACCTTATGTATGCACTTATAAACTTAAGTGCTAGTGTAGACAAGCCCAAAGACTCAGGCTATGTCTACCCTAAAACCACTACAGTGACACAGCAGTAGCACTTCAGGTGTAGTGCTTCATTGTGGATACTCGCTACAGCGACGAGAGGGTTCTGTCTACACCGAGGATTAAATCAGTTTAACTATGCCCCTCAGGGGTGTAGATTTTTTCACACCTCTGAGCAATGTAGCTGGATCGACCTAACTTTTTAGTGTAGGTCTGGCCAGAGTTCATAGCAAGCGGGGGTGTGAATCTACCCTACCTTAGCCTGCCATGCACTGTTTGTGTGGACCCTGCTGATGTGCATTAACAAGTCATTAGCGTGCTTTGGTTCAGTGCTCTCTGAAACAGGACTAGATCAGAGTGCGCTAATGAACTCTTAATGCACCTCAGCGGGGCCCAGTGGACAGTTGGTACATGGCAGGTTAGTGCAAGATAGATTCATACCCCAGCTTGCCGGGAAAGAAATGTTCCTGTAGACAAGCCGGCGTAAACCGGGAGCCCAGGTGCAGGGCCAGCAGCAGAGTCCTTAGCGTCAGCTGGGACCCCACATAAAACGTGGAAAACTTGATCCCCACCAAATACTGATGCTTTGCTTTCCTTCAGCTGGACCACTAAAGGAGTTCAGTTCCCCTTCCTGGCTGTATCAAAGTCTAGACCACTTTCCCAGTGGCTAGTGGTGGGGAGGGGAGGACCCAGGCCAGCCCTCTATTCCAGGTCCCAGCCCAAGGACCCTATAGATAGTAGACATCTGCCAAGTCCCTTTAAATAAACTGTGTCACTGTTATGATTCCCTGGACCACTTCCCATTGGCCCCAGCACATTCTTCACCCTTACCTCTGGGCCTTGTCCGAGTTGAGTCCCGGTAGCCAGCCCAGAACTCCTTCATTTTAGCTGCAGTCTCTGCCAGCACTGCTCTGTCTGAAGTTCTGTAACTCCCTCAGCCAGCTAGGCACACCATCCACTGTTCTCCAGCTCTATCAAGGAACTGATCTCTACTCTGCACTGCAGTTCCTTTTATAGGGACCTGCTGGGCCCGGACTGACTGCTCCCTCCCTCTGAGCAACTTGGGGAATTCTCTCCACTGCCTCTTCTGGGGTGGGGCGTGGCAGATCTGCGAGGCCTCCATCCGAGGGCCTCAGGGCATAGTACATCCCATCAGAGAGTGTTTCTACTGGGGTCCTGCAGGCACTGGTTCTTGACCCAATATTATTCAATATCTTTAATAATAATCTGAAAGAAATCATTGCTGCTAAATTTTTCAGAAGACACTAAAACTGAGGGAGTGATAAATGATTACTAGGACAGGCCAGTTAACCAGAACAAACTTAATGAGTTGTGCTCGTTTAAACAATATGCATTAGTACAGCCAAAATGTCTCACATCTAGGAACAAGGAATGTAGGTCACACTTACAGGATGGGAACCTGTATCCTGAAAAGCAGTGATTCTGAAAAAGTCTTAGGGGTCATAGTGTCTACACTTCAAAAAGGATGTTGAAAAATTGGAAAATATTCAAAAAACTCACAATAACTATTCAGCATTTCCTAAACACATGAAAGTTAAGTTACAAGTACTTGGTAACTAATACTCTGCATTCCAGTTATAATCCTGGATTTTCATTTAAATTACAGTACAGAATACCAAATAGCAAAAACAAAAGTAGAATGTCATTTTAAATTTCTCAGACTTTCACAGATGAAAGTCATACAGTTTTGCTAAGCATTGTCTTCGACCTGGTTGGTTACTTTGGGAAGAGCTTGGTTTTGATTGTCCTGATATTTTATTGACTGTTTCGTAAATGTTTAATTTGCCCTCAAAGTCTTTTGTCTTTTTTTTTTTTTTTTAAAATGGGTAAGTAAAATATATCCTGAGCTGTGATCTCTCCTTCTCCTGTTGAGGGCTCCCCTCCCACCCCTTTCTCTACTGTTTTTCTCCTTCCCACAACCTTCTTTCTCTCACCCTCCCATATTCTTTCTACACTCCTTTCTCAGTTATTAGTTTCCCTTGCCTAACTTCAGCCTTAACTATGGCACTGGGACCAGCTCCACCATAATTATGCCAGTTTTCCTTCCTTCATTGTTCTCTCATTAGTTCCCTCAGTCCTTGTCTCTATTTTCTATTCCAGTGTGCCTTCCTGCACTCCTTAAGCAAATCAGTTGAATGTGTTATCACATACAGATGACTTAAGGAATACTGCAATGATCAATATTAAGAATTATGATGTTAAAATTAAGGTTTTAAGCTGTTTGTCACTAATGTCTAGCTTCTAGAGATGTTGAACCTTAATTAAACTTTACAGTGCACTTAGTCTGGGCCATTATATTTGGTGTTAAAAATATAGTCAATGAGCAGTGTAAAACCTAAAGGTACTACATAAACTTCTGTGAGGAGGACTGCTTGCTCGTTGTATAGCATTGCTACAGTGAAGGCTGTGCTTCTCTGAGACCTTCCTTTCATTGACTGACAAAGGGTGCTATGTACAGAGTTGTTAGTCTGGCTTCCTCAGGTTTGTTGCTGGTGGTACTACCACAGTTCTACTGCTTTCCTTTTGTTCTGTCTTAAGTTTCTATGGTGTTTCTAAAAGAAATAGTTGTTTTTTTCTGTGAAGCTCAGACAAGAGGGTATACCCTTTATCTCAACTCAGAGCTTTTTATTAGCTGTTTGAGCACCAGGACTTAGTCAACAGTCATTAAAAGTCATTTTTCATAGCTCACTATTTTGTGGTGTGCTGTTCATTTTCAAGGCAGGTCAAGCTTTCCTGTCAGAGGAAAAATGATAAAGGACCCAAAGGAAATAGATAAAGCAGATCTATTTGAATTCAGATATTTTTCTATTCGTGCTGTGCCTGAAGGATTCAGGCATTCAAATGGGGACTGAAGCTAAAGAAGACTACTTCATCACTTTGAACTAGAAAACTGGAACCCATAGCACCTAAGTGGCAAATATGGTTCAGTCTGTTGCAGAGCATTTATACCCATCAGCTCCAGTAGCAGGCCTTTTAAAATCTGACAGGACAGGTGAATCTATTTGGGACATCTATGAAGATTTACTTTGTCTAAATGTCGTTCGTAGCAGCCAGATGAGCAAAAGTTTTCTGGTGTGAGGGGAAAGGGGATAGTTTTCCATTTCAGGTAATCTATTGGCCAATACCATGTTAATAGCCAGTATGGTCTCCGTAACAGTCATTTGGTACTTTAAACATTCCTTGAGGACATTAACTATGGTTAGAATACATAAAAATGTTCTTAAGCAGAGCATCATATAGCCTCTGTATTAAAGTTTCTCCTTCCATGAATAATATACAAAAGAATAAGAGATGCCCTTAGAAGAAGCAAGTTATTAGCTGTTGTGTTTCTTTTGGATATCTTTGAAATAATAAAACACTTCAATCTCTGAATTTTCTGAGACAGAAAAATGGATTTTGGATTTGGCCATATACTGTTTACAGGGTCCTGACAAGCAAGGTTTAAGTTTGCCCTGTTCCAAATACTGGGCTGCCCTGGACAGGAAGGTTCACCTGTCCTCAGTACTTATACAGTTTTTCATGATTTAAATATGCTTACTACCTCTATCTAGAAAAGGAATTATTGACTGTTGGAGGCATTAGGAGCTGCTATATCCCCTCAGCATGGGCACATACATTTAAACTTTTTTCTGTTTTCTATCAGCTGTCTTCAATTATCTACCTTCCAGTTTTGCCTGCAGTTAGTTGTGGGAGATGGGGAGGGCTCTGAGTTACTATAGAGAATTCCTTCTAGGTGTCTGGCTGGTGGGTCTTGCCCATATGCTTAGGGTCTAACTGATCACCATATTTGTGGTCGGGAAGGAATTTTACGCAGGTCAGATTGGCAGAGACTCTGGGGGGGAAGGTTGCCTTCCTCTGCAGCACAGGGCACAGGTCACTTGCAGATTTAAAATAGTGTAAATTGTGGATTTTCTGTAACTTGAAGTCTCTAAATCATGATTTGAGGACTTCAGTAACTAGGCCAGAGGGTAGGGGGTCTATTACAGGACTGGGTGGGTGAGGTTCTGTGGCCTGCAATATGCAGGAGGTCAGACTGGATGATCATGATAGTCCCTTCTGACCTTAAAGTCTATGAGTCTGAGTCTTGGCTTGACCTTCTCTTATGCATCTCAGGAAGCATCACCTACCTTTCTGATGCACGATGTTAGGCTGTTGAAAATCTTCCATTGGTAATGCAAATACAGCAGGAAACTTTCATGCTACTGTTAATGACCTTGTATATCACAGATTTGTCATCCGTGCCCTAAAATAAAGGAGCTATTCTTAAATCATGTTGATGAGGTGTTTGAAAAAGGATATAATCTGTTTTCTCCTAACATTCACTGTCATCTGGAAGAGCAAAATGGAGAAAATGAGTTTAGATAGATTATTGACATTCCTGCAGAGTATGTTCTCTTGGCCCAAGTTTGGGAAACCTAAATGCTTAATTAAATTGACAATTAATCTATGAAGTCTAGTCCAAAAGATCATTCGCCTTCACATCTTTCTTTACAAAAACTCTTATAGGTTGTTATATTTCAAAGAACTAATTGGAGAGTCATTAACTTCCTGAAGACTACACATTGTTCCTGGGGCAGTGAAGGAGCCCTGTTTTGAAATAAATGATCAGATCCTGCTATATTTCAAGCCTTTAAAAACATCATCTCCTCCAAAATCTTGATAGAATTAGGGACTCTCACCACTGAGACATCGAGTAATGCTATTTTTAAAGATGAGTTATCAAAACAACTGAAATTATTCATTGAATAAACAAATACCTAACACAAATTTGCAAATGCCAAAAAGTATATTTATATTTTTCTGTCCTAATTCCACACATATCAAAGAAAATAATTACATTGTTAGTTTGAGGGATGCTGAATATTTGTATCTAATGTATCAGAGCAGAGGTCATTTAGTTTGGCACTTCTTATTAAAATGTTTTGACACCAATCCAAATAAATATAATGGATTTCTAAGCCACCCAAGATAAATGTATAGCATTCTATTATTATATAAAGGTTTTATAGATAAGCAGTTTTTATGGTGAGTTTTTTGAAGCGTCATCTCAGCATTTCTTTAATACCAGAAAAGGTAAAATGTCTTCCAAATCTCGATGGTTAAATCTAATTCTTCTAACCTGATGTAAAGAATAGCTCAGTAGTAACTGAGTGTTGTGACCAGGGTCCCAGTGTGGGCCAGCTGTAGTCACTCAATTAGGGTGAACTGCAAAGAACGGGGAAGACAATCCCCAAAAAGCTGGTGGATATTCCAATACTTAGATTTACCAAGCCAGCATAAAACAGCTTCTTTATTACCTCACTGGTTACTCAGAAGTCCAAACAACACAGTTCCCTTAAAGTGATCCAGCCTCAGACCTCCATCCAGGTACCTAAGTCAAATATGATGATTTCTGAAAATCTTATTTCATCATATAAAAGAAAAGGTTCTACCAATCCCAAAGGATCGTATACATTACCTTCCAGGTTATTGAATATTCCAGATCTTAGCCAGATACACGCTACAGTCAATTCTTATTAACTAAACTAAAATTTATTAAAAAACAAAAGAGAGAGTATTGTTAAAAGATCAGTATACATACAGACATGAGTTCAGTTAATTTAGGTGCAGATTTATAACTGAGATGGTGAGCTTTGTAGTTGCAAAGAGTTCTTTTAGGATTAGGTCATAAATTATAGTCCAATGTCCAAATATTATATTCCGGGTGTACCAGCATAACTGGGACCTCAGTTTGGCGGCTCAAGCTTCCCTTGATGAAACCTAAGCAGATCTGAGATGACAGAATGAGGACCCAAGGATCTTTTATGCAATTTCATGTCCTCTTTGACAAGTTGGGAGTTCCTCCAGGAACAAGAGGTAATTAGGATGACTTTGAAGGAGGTCCATTACCAGTACTTAGTTACAGAATTAACAAGGCAGTTTGCTTGTTCCTCCACCATTCACAGATTATTTGCTATACATTTCAAAGAGAGATGAATACAGAGAGATCCTGTAATTAGAGTTCATTTAAATGCTAGGATATTCTTTTTATCTCTGAATTATCAGAATACAGCATAGACAGGGACTGTTGATTACATCATTGACCCTACTCATATATATGTAAATACACAAAAACACAAACATTATCTCCCCACATGTCTTTTGAGGGTTATTTATTTTGCAGGATGTTTAACCCTTTCTAGCCATGCGTCACAAGTGTATACAAGGTAACTCTGTGCAAGGCATAGATCCCAATTTTTCCTATCAGCCTCAACTAGCTTTCCTTTTTCTTTTTCACCCACAAAATGACAGATGCAAATAGTTGCCTGCATCTGTAATTTTGTGCCCCTTAGACTTCTAAATACCTGATGTGGGAGCACAGTCAGGCACTTAGATATCTAAAATGCCCAAATTGCAGACACAGGTAGCTGAGGATACAAAATTGCACTCACATTTGTTTGCCTAGTGCAAAATGGGAGTCCAGCTTTTAAAAATGTGTCCCACAGCCAAGTTGGGCAAGAGGAACATTCATGTTATATGCTGTTGAGAATCAGTCGAAGTAAATTTGGGGCCTGGTCCAGAGATGTGCTTAGCACCAGCAACTACAGATGACCAGCAGGAGTCACAATTTCTCAGCCTTTCCCTGGATCTAGGTCTTTTGGTAAGAAGGATCACCCATGCTGTTTGTCTTCAGTGAACTTCTTTCTTTCTTTCTTTCTTTCTTTCTTTCTTTCTTTCTTTCTTTCTTTCTTTCTTTCTTCGTCTGTTACTTCTCCAGACAATCAGGTGTTAACTGCAGAACTGGTTGGAGAGGTTGGAGAGCCCCCAGGGAAAAAGATGTTAGTTTCCCTTGTGGAGTAGAAGAGAGAGAATGTGGTTTTTAATTTATTCTTTTGGTTTGTGAAACTGCAAATAAGTACCCTGTGCACCCTCATATAACATCAAAATTCATACTTAACAGTATACATGGAACTGCTCAGTCTACGCAAAAAAACAAAAACAAATTAAACACCATATACCAACTCCATAATGACAAAATTACACCCTGCCATCCCTGAACACCTAACCTTCTCAATGCTTAGGAAAAAAAGCGAGGCTTTGCAGGATGTCCAGAAAGTCCACAAATGCAGACTGTGACAGACCCAGGAGAAGTGAATTCCAGATCCAAGGGGCCTTCATGCGGAATGAATCTAGCCTCATAACAAGGTAGCCTAGAGCACTTCTGCTGTTCACTGCTGAGGCATAGATTGAGAAAAGGTTTATGGGGTAACCATTTTAATCTTGGTTTTAATTCTATGATGGTTTCACTTAAATATCAGGATGCCAGACAGGCTTTCTGTGCTTTTACTGATAGACATATTAGAGGTGACCTGAACAGGAATAGGACTTTGTTACATTTGTTGCTTTAAAAAACAAAAACAACTGTGGGTTTTGATCTTTGAGGTTTTGGGGTTCTGACAGAATGCATCTCCTCTTCTTTTTTCCATTATGAGCTAAAAAGTGGGTTGAAATTTTGGAGCGAACATCAATTCCTAGTTCATAGCCCCACCAACTTTTGATAGAAACTAGATGTCCCATCACACCTCCCCCTCTTTCAATAGCATTCACCACTGTGTCCAACAAAAGTGGATAAACCTAAAGATTAGGTCAATATTTCTGCAAATGATCAATAGTGAAATAGTAATAATGTTGACATTTAGATTGTTACCATAAGACCAAGAGTTAATGTCCCTTACAGCAGTTGCTTAAGGCTGTTTATTTGTCTGTTTAGGATAATATCATGTTATTTCACATTTGGGGGCTAGCTGTTGTTTTTTTTTGCAAAAAACTAACTCTTTTTTTTAATAATTAAAAGCTTAGATTCAGCAAACAAATTTTATAACCGGTCTGGAGCCAGTTCTACAGTCACCGAATTATGGAAAACACAAGTGTGATGACCAAAGTTTGTGAGCACAGTTTGTAAGGAGGAGATTGTATAAATGGGGAAAGAAAAGAGCCTTCATGGTGGAACAGATTCAAGCTGGGCCATTTGCTGGCCCAGGTTTGGACTTCATTCTTGCCAAAGTTTATTTCTTGACTTTACCCTCCACTTCCATTTATACTTCCAATTTAGCCTAGGTGGTGGGGGATTGTACCACAGAGGATAGTGCCAGATGGTAGTTATATGGCATTAGAGAAAGCTAATACTGGAGGTGAGTAGACCAAAAGAGAGAACCATGGTGAGGTAGGAGAAGATATATTCATATTCATTATTTTAAGTATTAATTGAACTGTTTGTTTTATGATACCCAAAAATGCCCCTAGGCTTTTAGAGTGCAAATTATACTTTCAGGGAATGTCAGAATATTTGAAACACTAGATACTATACTTTCATTTTCTAACATCAGAAGTTCCCCAAAATTTTAAAGGTTGTGTTAAAGTTTAGCTATGCTTTGCGGCTTCGTGGGAAGGGAAGGCTGATATGATGGTGCTAGTATTTTACAGAAGCTCCTTTCCACAGTTGGGGGGTGGGGAGTGGGGGAGGGGAGTAATCAGGCCAAATGTGTGTTGGAAATTCTGAAAAGAATATCGTATTCAGAGTGTTAAACATAGTGTTATCACTGTTCTTGGATGAATAAACGAGCTTACAGCTTTCAATCTTCTGTCAGCTTAGTCCTGTGTCATAAGTTTAAGTGATTTTTATATCACCAGTGTGGTAAAAGTGAAACAAAGTCTGTTTCGTTCTCACAGGAACTGGATTCTGATATCAGTTTGAGTTGGGATTGGGTGATCAGGCTGTCCCTTTGATGCTGAAGGAAACCATGATTTGCTAACGAGAGGTTATGTGTGAGGATGAGAGTGAGGCTGCTTTAAGCTTTGCTCTTAGATTACTCACAGTGAGTAAAAGTACTGAGAAAAAGTGCATCTATGTTTTTTTTTAAAATGTGTACTGTAGAAGATTTCAGCAACCTGATGATCTGTAGTACATTAATGTTGAAAAGATAAACACATTTGGAGAGCACAGGAAGGGCCTTGTGTTTTGATGTTAGCAGAATGCTTCCTAATGAATAAGAATGTGCTGCTGGCTTCACAGAGCCATATGGCAGCTTTTCTAATTTTAGTTCAGGGCAGATGCATAATTCTTCCCTGTTTTACCTCCTAAAACCTTTCTGAGATATTACATAGCTTTTCCTATAGTACTTGATCTATAGTTTAAGCGGAAAATGAGTACACTAATCTAATGGGTTCTTTACTCTGTGCAGAGATATGCCATAAAGTGTGACAGCAACCTCGATTTATAATCACTTCGCTAAATAATAGGTAGGCATGTTCCTGGAGGAGGGGCAAAAACTTTCTGCTGAGTCTTACAGTTTGTTATTGAGATTGTTGTAAAAGAAATTGTAACTGTCTTTTGAAAAATTGATAGATTTTTGGAGGGAACAACTTTGCTCATGTTGAAGTACTAGGAACTGGTTAACAAATATATTTAGGTATATCAAGTACCATTTTAGTTAAAGGTTCTAATTCTTTGAATAATACAACTACAAGGAAAACTGCTATCCCCATGGTTAACCAGGCATTGGAATAATTTTAAAATTCTTCATTGCTTTGCTTTACCGCGCCTTGTATTGTATTTGCTAGTCTGCGATTGGAACACACTGAATTAATAAAAACATTTTTTCTTTCTTACTCTAAAGTTTGTAAATATGAAGCTGCTCTTTTTTATAGTCCTATTTATACTAATAACATACTGTCTCTTGCCATAGTACACACAGTTAGTATTTAGTAATGATTATAAATCTATATCATTGTGAAATCTGAAATTTCAAGAGTCAAGTAGAAGTCTAGTCAATTTTTTAAAATCAGTTAAATCTAGTGCCTGAAACTACTTTTATCTCTGTCCTCTGCCAATTTAAATCCTTTTGTATTCACTCTTCCCTGTGTTTTACTTCTTTAGTCTCTTCCCTGTTGCTTTTTGAAAGACGAGCTGACAACATGTGAATCAGACTACCCACAAATGGCTGTCTAATACATAAACAAATATGAAAAAATGGAGAAAAATTAGGTGTTTTAAAAGCATTTGTGCTGTAGAATTTAATTTTAATTGTAGATTCGGAAATGCTGTATAACATTTAAGTTGCCTTCTAGTAATCCGTGCTAGTGATGCTGATGCTGCTACAGTTGGTTAAATTATAAGGATGTCTCCTGAATCATGGCTGTTTTCCTGTAGAGAAATGAATGTTCTGGTATTACTGACAAGAAAAGCTCTGCTTGCATTTTTGGTCTGCTTTTTCAAAAAATGAGGATACATGACTTTGGATGGACATGATATTTCAATAGCAACGCTAGAAAATTATGAAGAGAATGAAATGTATGTTCCAGCTGAAATTCTCTTTTAAAGAAGTGTTGCATAAAAGAACTGCATTCTTTGGCTACAGGATATTTGGTTGGTTTGTTTGGTTGGTTGGTTGGTTGGTTGGTTTTTTGTTTGAGGCTCACTTTGTGATGTGTTGCTATTCATATCAGGAAATAGTCTGAAATTTCACTTTCAAATGTACGCGTGATGGTGCCTGTGATGTAGAACAACATAATCAGGATGTTCTGCAAATCTATTTTCTCTTCCCCCTCTTATTTTCAAAACACTTGTATTGTTTATGTGTCTAATGCTTCTTTACTCACTTCTCCTTTTTTTGCTCCTTTTGTTCGAGTAGAAAACACACATAATAGTGACTGCTATGAGAAAAAATAAACCATATAAAATATATTGATGCAAATCTCTTCTTTTGGGGGGAGGGTAGTTTGACTCATTTTAACATAGTCCCTAAGAGACTCCGGTTTTGTTCTTTGTTTTGAAAATGAAAGTCTCATTAATTTGTATTGGATTTCTGGATTGCAAGGCATAGGAAGGGTCAAGGAGGATTGTTCCTCAAAGCAGTTTCATTGAGGGAGAGGGAGTAAAGTATACAAACAAAGAGCCCACAGATTGCGCATCCAATTGTGGTACTGCAACTGCAGGGATGTATTGTATTAAAAAAAAAATTGAGAGAGAGAGAGAGAGAGATCCAAATCCTTTCATGTTTTATTTATCTTTCAGGAATCTAACGGGACCAACAAAAAGTACTGTATAGAAAAAAACATTTTGCGGGTGGAGGTAGGGGATAGAAGTAGGGAAATTAAAAAAAATAGGTTATCTATGTTTTAAAAAGCATGTCAAGAGACTTTAAATGACTGCTCTTGACTTCTCTCCATTTTATTTCAGAATTCCTAGCAAACTTATGTGCTTTAATAAAGGTTTGATTATATCTGAATCTGGGATAAGCTTCAAATAAAACTTGAAACACTCCCCGTGCTGAGCATATTGAAAAAAATATTTGTTTGTTTGTTTTTACTTGTGGATACGAAAAATAAATATCGTTGGTGACCACTGGAAAAAAGCCTAGTGTCAAATATGAATCAGTGTGTTTTGCTATACAGTATTAATACTTAAACAGCTGTAAACCTGTCCGCAATTTAAAATGGAAACTACATACATACCTAAAATGCTACATAATTGCATGTGTATGTGTTTACTTAGCATAAAAGTATGTCTCAAAGGAGTTTTTTTATTTTTATTTTTTAGTCTCTGGGCTAAACTTTTCATTGAGCAGGGTTGATAATTATTTCCTGTGTAGTTTCCGAATTACATAAATTCTTTTCTAGTTTAATTTAGTAAATATGGGCTCAATCTTGTTAGCCCTGTTCATATGAATAGGTCCAGATTCTGGTTTGCACTCTGACACCATTACAGCACTTAGGATGGGTTCTGAACCTAAACAGCTGGCAGAGAATTCCCTTTATGGAGGTAAACTCTCCACTGGTGTGAATAGGGTTGCCAACTTTCTGATTGCTGAAAACCGAACACCCTTGCCCCATCCTCTGCCCCTTCTCCAAGGCCCTGCCCCCGCTTACTCCATCCTCCCTTCCTCCGTTGCTCGCCCTCCCCCACCCTCATTCACTTGCTCATTTTCACCAAGCTGGGTCAGGGGATTGGAGTGAAGGCTCCGGCTGAGGGTGCGGGCTCTGAGGTGGGGCTGGGGATGAGGGGTTTGGGGTTCAGGAGTGGGCTCTGAGTGGGGGCCAAGGGATTCAGAGTGGGGCGGGAGTGCGGGCTCTGGGAGGGAGTTTGGGAGTGGGAGGGGGTTCAGGGCTGGGGTTGGGATGCAGGAAAGAGTGCGGGGTGTAGGCTCTGGGAGGGAGTTTGGATGTGGGAGGGGTCTCAGGGCAGGGGATTGGGGTACGGGATTGCGTGCAGACTTAGGGGTTGCAGGGATATGCCGGCCACTTCCAAGAGCCATGCGGAGCCAGGGCAGGCAGGCAGCCCTGCTTGAGCCATCAGGGTCCCTTTTCAACCGGGCGTTTCGGTCGAAAACTGGTCGCTGGCAACCCTAGGCATGAAGCTAGCTCAAACTGCCCATTCCCTACCTTTGCATAGGCCAGTGCTCTTCCCCTTACCTAATGTGGGGTTCATTCAGCAAATCCTCTGTTGATACAAGCTTCCTTATTACCTTTTTCCGGTGTTTTAAATTAAAGCAGCCATGAGGCTGTTCTAACAGACAGCATAGCAGCATGTGCAAAATAAGGGAGCCATAACTGGCTCCCTGACGTGTCTTGCCCTCTCCCCTGTGCCAAACAGAGCTTGACTAAAGTAAAGAATCTGGTCTGTCTTCTTCAGTCACATAAGTAATCCCACTGATTTCAATACCATTCACAAGAGAAAGGCTTTGCAGTATTGGCCCTATATTGCAGTTTTGCCTATGGGGCATTCAAAAACCATTAGGTGGGGCTCCCAAATATATATATATGGAAAAGCTTTGAGTCCCACATAATCACATGACTCCAGGAGCTGGGGTTTTAAGTAAAACATCAACTATCGTGACACTTATGATACAATAAGAGTTGGTAACGCTGTAATTAGCAGGGCTGCTTGTGTTTTCTATCCTTTCTTACAACAAAATTCTGCTCTCAATTGACCCTGTGTGCTTTATCTGTAAATAAATTATTCATTTCAAGTATTTATCTCAGCCTCTCTGTTAAAAACACAATCAGCTGGCATCCTTCAGTGATTGCTGATCTCTAGGTCCACTTGCTTTCTCTGTGTTTGCTGATGGATCCCCCAAAATAGGCTATAGTTCAATCAAAAGTGGATAATTTTACTGCAAAACCTGAAGATCATCACTGGCTAAGATCCTAAACAGGCAGATCTTTAGTTCATTTCATGAGCATAAGACACTGCTGACCCTTAGCTCAAATAACTTACATGCACGAAGCTGCTTAGATGTGTTAGCCAGTAGGGAGCTGTCTAGTTTGTGAGATTTTACACATCTTTCAGTTAAATCACAGATCCAGCTATAAAATTGGGCAGTTGGGCACCCCTTTTGAATATGTAATGCTCTTTGGAATGCCTGAATCCTTAAACTAAAGAGTGTATTTCATATGCATATAGTGCACAGTGCAGGGTATGTTGTTTTATTCAGTGACTGATTCAGAATGCATAATCTTAATGTGTATCCATGTATAATTTTCAAAATTAATTACTGTAGTATAGACATTAAAAACATCCTTCATTTTCTTTTGACTCAAAATCTCATTTGGGAGCATAAGGGATAGAAGGTGTTTATATAAATGAGATACAACATACTGGTCAAGCCAGAAGCATTACTGAGCCATGTGAATTCTGTGGTTGTAATAGTTTGAAGAATCTTTAGCAACTGATCAGTAGTATGTGAGAAATAAACAGTGAAAATTACTAACCTGTCCTTGTAAATCCACTAAAGAAACCACTAGGTAGCACCAATGCATTGAACAGATCTGCACCAGATATTTTCTTTGATCTGCAACATTCATCTAGCCATAATTGTTCACAAAAGAAATTAACATCATACTGTTTTAATTAGCTTAGTGCCTCTCTCCTGCCTATTCCCAAGCTGTTGCACATCTGATATGATTTTTTAGGGTTCCTATGTCAAGAATTTTGGAGCTAGAGCCATTTTTATGTTGTCTAAAAGCTGGAATCCCATCTTTCAAAATGGCATAAAGAATTAATCTTGAGCTCTAGGGGGTCAAGAGAATGTTGGTGGCTACTGTGGAATTAAAGTGGACCACAAGATGGTATTCTGAAAAATTTTACTGTGTGATTAAAGTTCTTCTGCAATACAAAAAACAGGGACTACTTATGACATCCGCTGCAACCTGGGACTCAGCCTCCCAGACTTTGCTAGGAACTGGACCCAGCTTTCAGGATCAGTAAACTTTTCTGTTAAAATATTTCCAGCATTAACATAATATGGTACAAACTCTGCTGTCCTGTAGCATATGGAGAACAGCTAGATTTTTTTCCCCCACACTTACTTTTTTTCAGCAAAGGGACAGATACCTGCTCACCCTTCTTCCTTGCCCTTCCCAAAAAGGCCTTATGCCATCTTCAGTTCTTGGGAATCTCTCATTAGTTTGTGTGAGTTGCCATTGCAGAACAAGGACATTATATTGTCCTAATTATAA
Organism: Dermochelys coriacea; assembly: GCF_009764565.3. Lineage (NCBI taxonomy): Eukaryota > Metazoa > Chordata > Testudines > Dermochelyidae > Dermochelys > Dermochelys coriacea. The sequence goes on from NC_050069.1 coordinate 60,253,780, forward strand.
TACTTATTTAAAAGACAACTTAAATTATTGTTATTAACAGTCATACACACAATTACATTTCAGAAATTGTTTGCAATCTATCATATTGTGCATGAACATACTGTAAAAAACAGTATGAGATTTTCAAAAGCACTCAGTATTGGCCCAACACATTTCCCGCAGAAGGCAATTGGAGCTTGGATGCATTTGAAAATCCCATGCTTATAATTTACTGTAGATAATCTTTGTAGTCACAAAAACAAATTTTACAGCAAGTGTGCTGTAATTCGTAAATAAAATCTTTAAATTTGGAGGAGTCAGTCTAAATTGCAATTTTAAAAGAATCTTTATCATTACAAAAATTGTGTCAATGTGTTTTTTTTTTTCAATTTTAATAAAAGGCATAGGGAATTGCACATGTGTCTCTTGCCAAATCGTCTACCCTTCCATGGTTGTGCCACGTGGCCATTGTCCGATTCTCTATTATCCTCTACTCCCAGGCTGTATTTCAGTAATAGGTGAAGTGATTCCTGTAGATCTATAGCTTTTAGACATGTAAGGATCCAACAGAATGAAAAATACTAAATACATTTAAGACGAAGTAGTACATATTCACGGACCCTTATGTGACTGTGTGTGTAGACCCCACGTAGATGAGGAAGATGCCGGAGAGGCCCTGATAGTAGGGCTAGCCCCACCCCTCCAGCCCTGTCAATCATGCATGATAGGAGGAAGCCTTTAAAAGCGAGGAAACTGCTGCAGCAGCGAGGAAGGAGCAGGATTGTTCCAAGTAAAGGACTGCAGGAGTGATTCCTGAAGCTGTGGAGGGAACTCCTAGCCTAAAGACCTTCACTCCGACCCTGAGGAGAGTGCAGTGGACTCTTAAAGTAAGACAAACCAGCTGAGCCTCACTCAGAGATCCAGCCAGAGTGATATCCTTGAAACCCACTATATTGATGCTGGGTTGCTGGGAGCACTGCAGACGGGCCACACCCGGTCTCCTTTTTCTGGGGCTACAGGGAGGGAGTATCCCCAAATGCGTTGGGGTTTGTGACTTTTATTTTGATCCCGCATCTGGAGAGACTTAAGAATTCCCATAAAGGTCAGAGCCCCCCTTGCAAATAGTAAGGAAGTGGAGCCTGTGTTATAACCACCCAGTATAGATAACTGGGTGTGTTCAGTCAGATTCACCCACCCTCTGAGGGGGAAGCCACCGAGGATTCTGTTACTCCTTATCTCTAATAGATGTGCACTGATCATGGAGGAATCCAGGATTTGGGGGACCAATCTCTCTGTTTTGAGGTGACAGAGGAACTGTACATTCACTTTGCCCTCCTACTCTCGGCCAAAGGAATAATCCAGAGGAAACTGCATGAGAGGAGCATCCAGGCACTGACAGAAAATACTGCGGGCCTGCTATATTTGGTATCTTCCTATTTCTGTGCCCAATACTTGAATTTTTTTTCCAAAAAAATGTGCTTTGCAAATGCTTATTGGCTCATCTGTGTATGGTATCCTTAGTCATTCTCACCATAATGGGACTTTTGATGGTTTGTTAATGAAGAAAGTATAAACTTTTGTTGAAGTGCAACAAGTTCAACCTGTTTCTGTTTATCCCTAATTGTAAAAGTTACCTGTTTTCTCACATTGTTAGCAATATTAGCTTCCTTTTCATGGAGAACGTGTTTTTAAACATTTTTATTCAGATTTTCTGATATGTAGCAATAGACTAAATATTACACCATTACCTTTGAATAGTGAATCCAAGCATTTTTAGGAGTCTGTTATCACTCTGGGTTACTTTTTAGATCTTGTGTTTTATTGGGTGGTCACTAAAAATGTATTTTGAATTGAAGACTATTAACATAATGCAGTGATCAGATGTTGCATTAATTTTAGGTAACATTTTTTCTGCTAATGTTCCCGTTTAAACTCCAAGACAAAAATTAAAAAAGATGCAGAATAATTAATATGGATTGGCATGATTGAGAGTGCAGATTTGCAAAATTAATTTGATTTATAGATATTTTGAGGCAAAATTCTGGTTTGCATGTTTAATCAATACTGTAGCATGGAGTACAAACAAGGGTGCAAATTGTTCAGATCCGTATAATTGAAACATTAGCACAGGTGGTGGTATACTCCCAGAAAGTTATTTTTGTTCGCTTCTGTTGTTTATCATTTAATTTTCATGCAGCGCTCTTGAAATTTTATCTATTTTATGTGCATATTGGTAAATATGCATAAGTGACAGTGGGGAAAAAACTATAGTGTGAATAATATAATGTGAATTTAAAATGATAAACAATAATAATTGTGTGGTGTGGAAATGGGAGTGCAAAAACTCTTTCACTTGTGCGTAAACTCCGGATCAGTCTAAACTTGTTAGCTTTTGGTTTGGTTTTTTAAATGTAATGCTCACGAAAAGATAGTGCAGGGATAACGAGACAGGTGCTTTGCAAGGTCTTCCAGTCAGCTGTCTACCTCTTTATAAGCAAAGAGTGCCTGTCATGCAAGACTGTGTGTATGTGCTCTGTAATTTAGTTAATTAACTACTAGGGACCAGGATGAAATCACTATTTCATTGCTATCCTAAAGAAGGATTTGAGCCTACAGTTCCAGAGTTGAAAAATTAACCCTCTAGCCTTGCTTCCCCATATCACGATGGAGGTTTCTTTAATCTCAGTCGTAGTGGTTTGCTTGGTATCTGTCGCAAACTACTGTGGACTTGAAAAATGATAATACCTTTTTAAGAGCTCTGTTCGGTCATTTAATGCATAGTTCTCTTTAATGCAGAAAAAGCAGCAGCGGCCAATGAAGATGAAGTACAAAAAGCGGATGTATCATCTACAGGTCAGAGTGTCATCGACAAGGATGCACTTGGACCAATGATGCTTGAGGTAAGTGCCCAAAGTTTTCTTTACATTGGAGTTAATTCTGCTAATATAATATCAAGATGAATGTCATGGAGTGAAAAAATCAAATTGGAACTCACTCTTAAAGGCAATATCAAATGTTATCACTTGGATAAAACAGCCATCTTTGCTACTTAGGATGCCATTCCATATCACAAATACAGAGGATGCTGCTGATCCTATTGAATTTAATTCAGTGACAAAACATTGATTCCCAGGGGAGCAGGTTTAGAACAGTAGCATCATATTATATATTTAACTACTGTAGTCATGGATATTTCTTGAGTTCAGTTTTATGAAATGTCCTAATTTTGTGTTCCATTCTGAAATATGGAGATTTGGTAAACTCATTTGTATGCTCTCATTGACTTACAACATGAATACATGTGGGCTGAGGGAGTATTTCTCTAAAATTATGCATCATTGCTACACGTTGTTTTAATTACTTTTGCCATTTCTGCATACGTAACATGCTTGTTTCACCTCCTGATTACAAAAACACACATCTATGGGAATTCTTCAGGATAAATCTTTTGATTAGCTTTGCAAAGAATTCTTCATGACTTTAACTGTGTGACTTCCATTGATATCAGAAGAGGCTGAATAGTTGAAACCTTAACTCTTAAATGCACCCATGATATCATTGTTATCTATAGCGCATACATGTCATCTAGGAGCTAACGTATTTAACTACTGTCATTTACTCTCTCTCACTGATATTTTATCTGTTTAAAGAAAAGGAGTACTTGTGTCACCTTAGAGACTAACAAATTTATTAGAGCATAAGCTTTCGTGAGCTACAGCTCACTTCATCGGATGCATTTGGTGGAAAAAACAGAGGGGAGATTTATATAAACACACAGAGAACATGAAACAATGGGCCTATCATACACACTGCAAGGAGAGTGACCACCCAAGACAAGCCATCACCAGCAGCAGGGGGGGGAAAGGAGGAAAACCCTTCATGGTGACAAGCAAGGCAGGCTAATTCCAGCAGTTAACAAGAATATCTGAGGAACGGTGGGGGGGGGGGGGGGAGAAACAACACGGGGAAACAGCCCCACCCCGTGCAATGACCCATCCACCCCCAGCCTCCACCCAAGCCCAAGTCAACTGCATCCAGCCCGCAAACCAACTCCAATTTAGCAGTCTCTTGCCGGAGTCCACCCCCGAAGCCCTTCCGTTGAAGGACAGCCACTCCCAGGCCTGCAATCGAGTGACCAGAGAGACCGAAGTGCCCTCCAGCCGGTCTCCGAATGCCACAATTCTCGACGCCCGATCTGCGTCCATCCACTCCTCCACGCAGAGACCGTCCAGTCCGGCCAATGCACATGGCAGAGGGGCACCGCCGGCACACGACGGCATACATCACATCGGTAGCTGCGCAGGTGAACGAGCCCCCGACAGTGCGGCTGATGCGATCAGGCCCCACGATGGTATCCCCTGAACAGACACGTGGACAGAGTTGGCAACGGGCTCCGCTGCAAGGATAGGCCCCTGGGCTAGTGGCCCCGCCGCGTGGTGTGTGGTTGCTGGCGAGCATCCGCCTCAGACTGAGGGGGCCGTCTGCAAGCAAGGACTGGCCCGCCCCCCAAGATCCGCGAGAGCGATGGGCCGCCCCCAGGACAGGCCGCAGATCCCCGACGATGCGCCGGAGAAGTTTCAGTTGGGGGCTGAAGGTGATGGCCAGCGGCGTTCTGTTATTTTCTTTGTTAGGTCTGTCCTATAGTAGGTGACCTCTGGGCACTCTTCTGGCTCTGTCAATCTGTTTCTTCACTTCAGCATTGTCTGCAGCCAAGCTCTGCGGTATAGCCGCATTTGCTCCGGCCCCTCGGACAGAGATGAACACCTACAGGATCTCTATCATGCATTCCTGCAACTACAGTGCCCACCTGATCGCATCGGCCGCACTGTCGGGGGCTCGTTCACCTGCGCAGCTACCGATGTGATGTATGCCGTCGTGTGCCGGCGATGCCCCTCTGCCATGTGCATTGGCCGGGCTGGACGGTTTCTGCGTGGAGGAGTGGATGGACGCAGATCAGGCGTCGAGAATTGTGGCATTCGGAGACCGGTTGGAGGGCACTTCGGCCTCTCTGGTCACTCGATTGCAGGCCTGGGAGTGGCTGTCCTTCAACGGAAGGGCTTCGGGGGCGGACTCCGGCTAGAGACTGCTGAATTGGAGTTGGTTTGCGGGCTGGATGCAGTTGACTTGGGCTTGGGTGGAGGCTGGGGGTGGATGGGTCATTGCACGGGGTGGGGCTGTTTCCCCGTGTTGTTTCTCCCCCCCACCCCACCCCCCACTGTTCCTCAGATATTCTTGTTAACTGCTGGAATTAGCCTGCCTTGCTTGTCACCATGAAAGGTTTTTCTCCTTCCCCCCCCCCCGCTGCTGGTGATGGCTTGTCTTGGGTGGTCACTCTCCTTTGCAGTGTGTATGATAGGCCCATTGTTTCATGTTCTCTGTGTGTGTATATAAATCTCCCCTCTGTTTTTTCCACCAAATGCATCCGATGAAGTGAGCTGTAGTTCACGAAAGCTTATGCTCTAATAAATTTGTTAGTCTCTAAGGTGCCACAAGTACTCCTTTTCTTTTTGCGAATACAGACTAACACGGCTGCTACTCTGAAATGTATCTGTTTAAGATCTGTTACAAACACTTAATACCCATTCTGATAGTGATCTTTATCTGTAAGGAGGAATAAATGTTGGTTTAGACAAAACTAAACAAAAAGTTCTGAGTCTAGCTAGAGGAACCAAGTTTGACAGATATATAAATTACCCCATTATTCCCAAAATGTGGCATCAGCCAAACTATAAACCCTAATAAATATACCAATAATAAATATTTGAATTACTTTCCATGACTCATTAGATTAAAAACACAGAAATCTGACACTGTTTCCTGAGCTATATATGGAATTAGGGCACTGAAAAATTCTCAACTACCAGGCAGAGCACTAGATAGGTTAGACAGATTAAACAGACTGAAGAAGTTGTCCCCTGAATAACTAGTGCATTACACTCATTAGATGAAAACTTTAATATTTATTACACTTGCTCACTGAACTGAATGTTGCTGCTTTTGCAAACAAGCAAAGTTAAATCTCAGAGCTCATACATGGCAGTGTAGTAATTCCAGTCTTCATGTAGATGTTAATTGATCATAAAGATCTGATTTAATCACACACACACAATTAATTTAAGGCTAAAAAATTATCCCTATCTCACCCTATTGTGCTTAGCTATTGCAGCACGCAGGGTATTTAAAATCACAGGTTATACCCTCGTGTTACTTTATTAGGATTTAATTTATTTTTCTCCTCTACTGTGAAACCATTCTGCATTGACCATAAAAAATTAAGAAATGATATTAATAAACTCAAGCCTTTGCGTAACAGATACTTAAAAGGTCGCAAAGTTATTGTGCATTCTCTGTGAAAAGACCACAGATGTATTCTGTGTATCTTTAACTTTGTAAAGAAATGCAATTAAGTGTTTTCATCTCTTTAAAAGTCTCATAGGCTTGATGAGTCCATTTTTTTCTCTTTATGAAGTAAGGAAAATAATGGCAAAGCTAACTGATTGCATACTAGTTATCTGATTTAGAAATGTAATTCTCTTTTCTATTAAACAATTTAAATGGGGGGTGTCCTCATACTTGCAAGTGTTTCCTGTTGAAGAAAGTAAATAGAATTCATCATCATTTGCTTGTTCTGATGAGATTTTTACAAATTTCCTGTTTAAGGCAGGGGAGTGTGTGCGCAAAAGAGAGTGAGACAATAGTCCACAGCAACCCAAAGAACAAAACTTTGTTTTCTTTTCCAATACGTCCTCTAAAAGAATTTCTGTTCTCTTATTCTCTCTGCCAATCTCGTTGCCCCGTCAGAGCAAGAGTCCTGAAGGAAGGGGTGCAAGATTACATTATTGTTCCAACAGTCTGTCATAGTGTAGTGTATCTGGGGAAGAGATAAGAAATCAGCATTACAAAGTAGAAACCTCTGTAAGTTTTAAATAATTGGATGCCATAAGCTGGTTTGACAGTCTAGCAGTTACCCTAAAAGTAAACTGATTTTGCCTTTTGCTTCTGAACATTAGGAGATGAAAATGCTGTAGATAGGCCATAATCACTACATAGACTCATGCTACTACTTACCGATCCCTCTAGTCAGTTCAAGAAATAGCAGTGAAGAAGTTGCATGGAGTGCTCCCCCACCAAGGAGGTTGCTATAATAGTAGGCTTTAGGTTGTGGACCATATACGTTGAGGGGAGTCACTGAGATGCTAAAGACCCTGTTAGACAATTACCTTCAATTTGTGTCTTTGAAAGTCTCCCCATTGTGCATAGATACAAATAAAAAAAGACATTGATCTGCACCAGTGATGTCAATAGGAGATTTGCCATTAGAATTGGGGCCTAAATAAATTAAAACTTTTTAAAAGGTATAATTTACAAATAAATAAGTATGCAACTTTTATGAAAATATATAGAAAAGAGGCAAGCCTTCACAAATAGGCAAGGGTTAAAATAATTAGAAACAGAAAAGGCAATGTACACAATGCAAAAACAAACAGACAAAACATAAGGATTAAAAATTCTGACAATTGACAGAACAAACAAGCACCTAAAATATCTACATTCAAAAGCAGTGAGATGATAAATGTGTGTATATATATGTATATATCTTACTTTTATTATATTTAATTTAAAAAGGGAATAAACAAGACATTTGCCATTCATAATCTTGAATGCTCTGCTTGTATGTTGTGCCTTCTTTTACCCATCTTCTGGGGGAGGGAGGGTTTCTGTGTTTTTATATTGTATGCTCTTTGGGGCCTAAACTGTGTCTTTGTATACAGTATATCTGTGCAACATCAAGCATATTGTGGGCACTACTGTAATATAAATAATAAAACAAGCAATTTCCTTTTGATATGCTATAGGGTCCATGGCCAGATTTTTTATATATATTTTTAAAATATGGACTTGCTAACAGCTCAGTGCTGTGTTGTATTTGTAATACACATCTACAACCTAGGTGTGCTACGAATGCATATTAAGGATATTACAGGTTGTGTATTATAGAAGATTTAGCCCTTTCTATCACATGCCAATGTACAGTGCTGTGACAACTCCTCCTTGTGCTGTATTCAGGCTTATCAGTAGGGTGGATCCACAACTTTTATTTTTAAAAAATCATGGGTAACCCTGTTGTCCTGTCAGTGGTTTGTTCCTCTGATTATAGGTACAAAATTACCTTCTTGCATTTCCAAATCAAAATGGAAGTTAAACATTTTTTTTTCAGAGTAGCCTTCTGAAGAGTCAGTATAGCAGGCAAAGTGGCGGAAGGTTCATGTGGGCTGTGCTGGCAATTGAATACTTCAATCCAGTGGATTTGATGGTTTGAATTTAAATCTTTGTCCCCGGTCTGTTTACATGTCATAAAATTAAACAGA